>NC_086452.1:397925922-399125922 GCF_028390025.1 Pseudophryne corroboree
TACTTCCAACTGTGCGACACATAAGACACGCCCCACACCTGTGAAAGCCTTTCGTACGGATCCTTTGGCGTACCTCCGTATCTAGATTGCTATGAACTAATTGATCTTTCAGTGCTGGTGCCCGTCTATAAATAAAGGTAGGTCTTGAAGGTAAACTTTCCGATAGAATTGAGTCCTGCAATATCAATATCCTTAAACCTATTATTAAACTGCCATGAATCCAATAGTTAAAACACCAACATGGAGGAAAAGGAATCATACGTTTAAGAATTCTCTCATAACTGATAATCGTAGGTTTGGGTTTAAAGATTATGAAGAACCGTTTGAATATAAATATAAGAAACGACAGACAAAAGGTGTTTTCTATAAAGATAATTATCACTGTAGACGTGAAAATGAGAATTATCTAAGACAGGATAGGAGGAAGGATCATTCTGATATGAGGTTAAGGGGATTCTCCACTTCAAATAGATTTTCAGCATTGGACCCTATAAATGATGAGAATCCGTCAACTTCCTATTCACCCTGTTTAAACTGGGATCCCAGAACCCCATGACGGGCACGAAGGTAAAACCTTCTAATAAACCTCATAGAAATACAGTTAGAGGTACTAGAGCAGGTGTTAAAACCAGATTACCAAAGCCTAGAAAAAAGAAACGTCATTCAACCACCCAAAAGAAAGGTACGATTGAGGAGGTAAAAATCTTTAATTTAAGTAAGAGAGTACTAGATGAAAATGAGGAGAGGGTGTTGAAGAAGGGGCTTAAATTTGCCCCTTCACATCAACCGAACCCCTTTGATGTATTTTTGGATATCCAAAAATTTGTAAGACAGGCAACAGTAAAACGCTTTTTTCTAAACATGGATAAAGAGGGTTCAAGTGATCAACAAATAACGAATGTGTCTAAATTTAGAACTCCATCTACGTTTTATCCAACTCACTGCAGGGGAAGTTACATAGATTGCTTTAACAAAGTAGTCTGCAGTGAGATTGAAGAGTTGTTAAAGAAAAAAGTAGTGAATAGACGCCTTAATCTAACTAACAAAGAATTTAAAGCGATTAAATCATTGAAAGACGACCTAGAACTGGTAATTAAACCTGCCGATAAGGGGTGGGGGATTGTGCTAATGGACAGGGATAAGTATATAGAGGAAATCTTGAAACAATTGAATGATGGAGTTACGTATAAAAAGCTAAAGAGTGATCCTACCACTAAGATAGAGAAAGCTTTATTGGATCCAACTAAGAATGCTTTAGAAAATGGTGTTATTACACAAAAGGAATTTGAATTTGTTAACATAAAAAAACCCATCAATCCCAACCATCTATACCTTACCCAAGGTTCACCAAAATTGTAAGAATCCTCCTGGTCGCCCTATAATATCGGGCTGTAATAGCCTTACTTCAAATCTGTCCGCCCTTATTGACCACTATCTCCAACCGTTGGTTCGACAGACAAAGGCTTACCTAAAAGATACAGGCGTTGTACTAAGACAGTTGAGTAACTTGTTATGGGAAACAGGCTTACATTTATGTAGCGCGGACGTGAGTACATTGTATACTGTTATAGAGATGGAAAGTGGTTTGTTGGCCGTTTCCTACTTTTTGGACAAAAGTGATTTAAGCACACCCGTGAAGGAGTTTATTCTAGAAGGAATCAAATTTATTTTGATGAATAATTATTTTAGCTTCAATAACAATTTTTACATACAGGTAGTCGGTACAGCCATGGGTACCAGGTCCGCCCCCAGTTACGCTAATTTGTTTATGGTGTACTGGGAAGACCACCATATTTGCAAAATGGTCTGGTGGCAGGCCTGGTATCCTGGCACCGTTTTATCGATTACATTTTATTTGTATGGAGGGGAGGAGAAGCTTCTTTGGAGTTGTTTAAAAGTAGCCTCAATAGTAATACTATGAATATCAAACTAACCTTTGAATCTAGTATTACCAAGATTCATTTTCTTGATTTATTGATTTATATTGAAGATGGCGCCTTGAAGACCAGGACTTACAGAAAATTAACAGATTCAAACAGCTTTATAGAGAGAACCAGCCTTCATCGTGAGAACTGGCTGGAGGGAATCCCTTATGGCCAGTTCTCATGAGTTAAAAGAAATTGTATAGACGACACAGTATGTCAACAACAGTTAGATGAAATGTTGAGCCGTTTTTTTCAAAAGGGTTATTCACAATCTACGGTAGCAAAAGCTAGATCTAAAATAGACTGTGTTAAAAGAGAAGACTTGCTTAAGATTAAAGAAAAAATTGATTCAACTGAGGATAAATTCCAATGGGCATTTGTTAGCCTGTTTAATAATAGGTTTAAGGATATTGAAAAAGTTTTTAGGAACAACTGGAAATTACTATTGCAGGACTCAATTCTATCGGAAAGTTTACCTTCAAGACCTACCTTTATTAATAGACGGGCACCAGCACTGAAAGATCAATTAGTTCATAGCAATCTAGATATGGAGGTACGCCAAAGTATCCGTACGAAAGGCTTTCACAGGTGTGGGGCGTGTCTTATGTGTCACACAGTTGGAAGCAGCACTACTAAATTCACTCAATTCACTGTTAATGAGAATACTTTTTTAATTAACCAGTTCATTACCTGTCACTCTAGAAACATTATTTATGTTCTAGAGTGTAGTTGTGGGTTAAGATATGTCGGCAAGACTTCTAGAGCATTAAAGGTTTGCCTTGCTGAACATATCTATAATACCAGAAAAGGGCTTGACACGCACACCGTGTCAGCTCATTTTAAAAAGGTACATGACAAAAATGAATGTAATTTTACTAGTTTTTATGGTATTGAACAAGTATTACCAAAAAACAGGACCAGAGATTTAGAACAAAGACTATCAAAAGCAGAAATGCGGTGGATCTACCAATTGAAAACTTTGATCCCCCATGGTCTGAACAGTGAATTTGAATTAAAGTGCTTCTTAACTTGATTTTCTTTTTATTGATCTTTGTCTATCGACCTGTTTTACTGGGTGATGTCTGAGTCCATTATATATTTGAATCTTACTAATTAAATGTATATCTAATTACACCCCGTTTATTTATTGGATGATGATATAGTGTATTTCTTAGCTTGTTTTTCACTTTATTTTATTGATTTATATTTTGTAGCTTTATTTATTATTATATTGATTGGACTCTGGAGTAAATGATGGACCATATGTGGAACGCAAATTGCGTTAGTAAGAACATTACTTCCGGATCAGTCATCTCCGTTTTTGGAAACAGGAAATGTATTGACGGTGGACCGCACGTGTGGAATGCAAAGGACGCTTTCGGGCTGACGTCATATCCTGTGTCTACGGGACGTGGATCCAGGTGTCCGCAATGTTAGCCAATTAGGCTTTTTTAAAAAGGAACGGAGAACTGCTCATGCCACACTTCTGAGGAAGGATCTACTGGGATCCGAAAACGCGTTTATGTGTGAGCAGTGGCATTACCTGTGGGGACATTCCTTGGCACTGGACATTTATTCGGAGGGTGACTGCAGTATCCGGACCTGCTGACAACCGCCACACCTTTTTCAGGAACAACAGTGGAGCTCCGTGAGATGTCCTTGGTGCAGCCGTGGTTGTCCTTAAAGGATGTTTATATGCCATTTTTAATCTACATGTTGTAAGTGTATTTTATTAAAGTGGGTGTTTTTACTGCAAAGAACGCTGCACTATTATTACTATAATTGTGCTTATCCCTCCCATGCAAACTAAGTGATTGTGAGGGGAGCACATATGTTGTTTCAGATCTTTTAATTATCAAGAAGAATCCCCTGGTTCGTTTGTTGTCTTCTATGCAGCTGTGCCTGTCCTGAAAGGATGTATACATGCCGTTGTAGAACTTCTATGTTGTAAGTGCATCTTAATAAAGCTGGTGTCTTTGTTGTAAAGAACGCTGCACTATTATTGTTATTATTGTGCTCATTCCTCCCATGCCATTGGAGCAACTGTGAGGAGGAGCACTTATGTTGTTTCAGGTCCAACCTTAAAAAAGAGGGATCGTACAATACTGAGGAAAAGCTGCAATAGAAATTTGAATTATCTTTCACAAAAAAACTCAGTACATTTTTTTCTTTTTTCTTTTTATGAGTGTTCAGCATTTTCGTTGTATCTCTTCACTGAGGTGGAATATATACACATGTTTTAACAGATAAGCGCAGGGTGAACCACTCATTCTTTGTCCGAAAAGAAAAATGGACAACTCAGAATATGTCTAAACCCATTTCAAACTACCAACCAGAGATGAAATCATGTCGCAATTTGCGGGAGCAAAATGGTTCAGTAAATTGGATACATCTTCAGGATTCTGGCAAATGAAGCTAGATGAGGCCAGCTCAAAGCTTTGTACATTTAATACATCAGAAGGTCGATACAGATTTCTTCGACTACCATATGGAATATTGTCTGCTCCAGAAGTATATCACAAAAAGATACACATGATTTTTGAACATATTCCAGGTGTTGAAACAATGATGGATGACATTATTGTCTGGGGATCTACAAAGGAAGAACATGATTCTAGATTGAGACAAGTAATGGAACTTGTCAAGAAAGTGAATCTAAAGCTAAACAAGGACAAATGTGAATTTGGCGTGAATACACTTACCTTTATGGGCGACGTGGTCTCTGATCAAGGTGTAAAACCAGACCCAAGGAAAATATCAGCCATAGTGAACATGGAACGTCCTAACAACAAAGACGACATCAGAAGATTCCTAGGAATCATTACTTACTTTGGAAAGTTTATTTCTCAATTCTCTGAACAAACAGCCTCTCTTACATGGTTGTTGGACAAAGTTAACAAGTGGATGTGGTCACATGAACAAGAAGAAAGTTGGCAAAACTTGAAACAGATCATTACAGAGCAACCAGTGCTAAAATTCTTTGATCCTGCGAAAAGAATAAGAATTTCAGCAGATGCTTCGCAATTTGGCCTAGGCTCAGTGCTGTTACAAGAACATGAGGATACATGGCAACCAGTAATCTATGCATCAAGAGCACTGACAAGTTCTGAAACAAGGTATGCTCAGATAGAAAAAGAACTTCTAGCGATCACATATGCATGTGAGCGATTTCATCAGTTTGTGTATGGTCAAACATTTACAGTGGAAACTGACCACAAGCCATTGGTAGCTATCATGACTAAATCATTACATGACTGTCCCATGAGAATTCAACGAATGCTTATCAGACTACAGAAATATGATGTACACTTGCTGTACTGTCCCGGCAAATAAATGTACATTGCTGATACGCTTTCTCGTGCTGTGGACAAAAGTGAAGGTTCCAAAAGTCTGATGGATGAAGAGATAGAAGCCCATGTTAATTTGATCGTAGCTTCTCTACCAGTGTCTCTTGCAAAACAAGAACAGATTAGGAAAGAAACTGAGACAGATGACACAATGAAAGTGTTGAAAGATATCATTCTGAAAGGTTGGCCAGCAGAAAAACATGCGTGCCCGCTGTCTATCCATGATTATTGGATGTACCGCAGTGACCTTACAGTTGTCGATGGTATTATTTACAAAGGCAATAGGTTTGTAATACCTGCACGACTAAGAAAAACTATGCTGTGCAAGATACATGAAGGCCACTTAGGAGAAGAAAAATGTAAGCGGAGAGCGCATGAAGTTATGTATTGGCCAAGAATGAACCAAGACATAGCACAGACTACAGCTACATGTGAATTATGTCTTAGGTATAGACCGAAACAACAAGTCGAGCCACTGTGTCCTCACGCAGTGCCAGAGAGACCGTACCAGAAAGTTGGCGCAGATTTGTTTGATTGTAATGGGAAAACGTACATTGTTGTGACTGATGATTACTCTAACTACACTGAGGTGAAGGCACTACATACAATGCCTTGAAAAAGATACTGAAAAGTATTGAAATGCGTCGGCTTATGGTCGTTTGGAGTCTGGAACCAATCCATAGGAGGAATTGCGAGGTGCTGGGGACGCCTGGTTGTCATTTCTATCTGCCTTGTTTTTTCTGTCATATGGTGAGAGTCCAGCCATTCAAACTGGCTTTTTAATTTCTTATTAAAGCAATATTATACTATGTTTGCTTTTATCCTTTTTATGAGATTTCTGGAAATGAAGTGATGGATGGATGAAAAATTTGGAAAGCTTATTAGGATCACATCCTCTCCCCCCTATGCGCATATTGTCTATTAATTAGACACTATCTCACGGTACGGATTCTACCTATACACTCAAGAAAAACCTTGATTTTATGTTATCAGTATTACACTATTGTATTTTATATTTTTTTGTTTGAGGGTTAAAAGTCGATGATAAACAGGTCATCTAGAAGTACCTCATACGATTTGTATCAGCGCCTGAAGACTACTTGGTGATATTCTTTTTTTGTGATTTGTTTCTGGGTGTGCGGTGACACCTTTTTCACTGAAAGGTCTATAGGCAGCTACAGCGCACCACACGTCTTCACGCTTTTTTGATAATAATTACTAGTAAAGCCGTAATTAATTGCATGAAGTCAATCTTTGCAAGGCATGGTGTTCCTATGGAAGTGTTCACCAACAATGGTCCTCAGTTTTCGGACGCGTTTTGGCAAAACCTCACCGAAATTTTTTTGTCGGATTCGGGTGTGTTTTGGATTCGGGTGTTTTTTACAAAAATCCCTAAAAAACAGCTTAAATCATAGAATTTGGGGGTCATTTTGATCCCATAGTTTTATTAACCTCAATAACCATAATTTCCACTCATTTCCAGTCTATTCTGAACACCTCACACCTCACAATATTATTTTTAGTCCTAAAATTTGCACCGAGGTCGCTGGATGGCTAAGCTAAGCGACACAAGTGGCCGACACAAACACCTGGCCCATCTAGGAGTGGCACTGCAGTGTCAGGCAGGATGGCACTTCAAAAAAATAGTCCCCAAACAGCACATGATGCAAAGAAAAAAAGAGGCGCACCAAGGTCGCTGTGTGACTAAGCTAAGCGACACAAGTGGCCGACACAAACACCTGGCCCATCTAGGAGTGGCACTGCAGTGTCAGGCAGGATGGCACTTCAAAAAAATTGTCCCCAAACAGCACATGATGCAAAGAAAAAAAGAGGCGCACCAAGGTCGCTGTGTGACTAAGCTAAGCGACACAAGTGGCCGACACAAACACCTGGCCCATCTAGGAGTGGCACTGCAGTGTCAGGCAGGATGGCACTTCAAAAAAATTGTCCCCAAACAGCACATGATGCAAAGAAAAATTAAAGAAAAAAGAGATGCAAGATGGAATTGTCCTTGGGCCCTCCCACCCACCCTTATGTTGTATAAACAGGACATGCACACTTTAACGAACCCATCATTTCAGTGACAGGGTCTGCCACACGACTGTGACTAAAATGACTGGTTGGTTTGGGCTCCCACCAAAAAAAGAAGCAATCAATCTCTCCTTGCACAAACTGGCTCTACAGAGGCAAGATGTCCACCTCATCATCATCCTCCGATTCCTCACCCCTTTCACTGTGTACATCCCCCTCCTCACAGATTATTAATTCGTCCCCACTGGAATCCACCATCTCAGGTCCCTGTGTACTTTCTGGAGGCAATTGCTGCTGGTGAATGTCTCCACGGAGGAATTGATTATAATTCATTTTGATGAACATCATCTTCTCCACATTTTCTGGAAGTAACCTCGTACGCCGATTGCTGACAAGGTGAGCGGCTGCACTAAACACTCTTTCGGAGTACACACTGGAGGGAGGGCAACTTAGGTAGAATAAAGCCAGTTTGTGCAAGGGCCTCCAAATTGCCTCTTTTTCCTGCCAGTATACGTACGGACTGTCTGACGTGCCTACTTGGATGCGGTCACTCATATAATCCTCCACCATTCTTTCAATGGTGAGAGAATCATATGAAGTGACAGTAGACGACATGTCAGTAATCGTTGGCAGGTCCTTCAGTCCGGACCAGATGTCAGCACTCGCTCCAGACTGCCCTGCATCACCGCCAGCGGGTGGGCTCGGAATTCTTAGCCTTTTCCTCGCACCCCCAGTTGCGGGAGAATGTGAAGGAGGAGATGACGGGTCACGTTCCGCTTGACTTGACAATTTTCTCACCAGCAGGTCTTTGAACCTCTGCAGACTTGTGTCTGCCGGAAAGAGAGATACAACGTAGGTTTTAAATCTAGGATCGAGCACGGTGGCCAAAATGTAGTGCTCTGATTTCAACAGATTGACCACCCGTGAATCCTGGTTAAGCAAATTAAGGGCTCCATCCACAAGTCCCACATGCCTAGTGGAATCGCTCTGTTTTAGCTCCTCCTTCAATGTCTCCAACTTCTTCTGCAAAAGCCTGATGAGGGGAATGACCTGACTCAGGCTGGCAGTGTCTGAACTGACTTCACGTGTGGCAAGTTCAAAGGGTTGCAGAACCTTGCACAACGTTGAAATCATTCTCCACTGCGCTTGAGTCAGGTGCATTCCCCCTCCTTTGCCTATATCGTGGGCAGATGTATAGGCTTGAATGGCCTTTTGCTGCTCCTCCATCCTCTGAAGCATATAGAGGGTTGAATTCCACCTCGTTACCACCTCTTGCTTCAGATGATGGCAGGGTCCATCCTCTGAAGCATATAGAGGGTTGAATTCCACCTCGTTACCACCTCTTGCTTCAGATGATGGCAGGGCAGGTTCAGGAATGTTTGGTGGTGCTCCAGTCTTCTGTACATGGTGGCTGAATGCCGAAAGTGGCCCGCAATTCTTCGGGCCACCGACAGCATCTCTTGCACGCCCCTGTCGTTTTTTAAATAATTCTGCACCACCAAATTCAATGTATGTGCAAAACATGGGACGTGCTGGAATTTGCCCAGATGTAATGCACGCACAATATTGCTGGCGTTGTCCGATGTCACAAATCCCCAGGAGAGTCCAATTGGGGTAAGCCATTCTGCGATGATCTTCCTCAGTTTCCGTAAGAGGTTGTCAGCTGTGTGCCTCTTCTGGAAAGCGGTGATACAAAGCGTAGCCTGCCTAGGAACGAGTTGGCGTTTGCGAGATGCTGCTACTGGTGCCGCCGCTGCTGTTCTTGCTGCGGGAGGCAATACATCTACCCAGTGGGCTGTCACAGTCATATAGTCCTGAGTCTGCCCTGCTCCACTTATCCACATGTCCGTGGTTAAGTGGACATTGGGTACAACTGCATTTTTTAGGACACTGGTGAGTCTTTTTCTGAGGTCTGTGTACATTTTCGGTATCGCCTGCCTAGAGAAATGGAACCTAGATGGTATTTGGTACCGGGGACACAGTACCTCAATCAAGTCTCTAGTTGGCTCTGAATTAACGGTGGATACCGGAACCACGTTTCTCACCGCCCAGGCTGCCAAGGCCTGAGTTATCCGCTTTGCAGCAGGATGACTGCTGTGATATTTCATCTTCCTCGCAAAGGACTGTTGGACAGTCAATTGCTTACTGGAAGTAGTACAAGTGGTCTTCCGACTTCCCCTCTGGGATGACAATCGACTCCCAGCAGCTACAACAGCAGCGCCAGCAGCAGTAGGCGTTACACTCAAGGATGCATCGGAGGAATCCCAGGCAGGAGAGGACTCGTCAGACTTGCCAGTGACATGGCCTGCAGGACTATTGGCTTTCCTGGGTAAGGAGGAAATTGACACTGAGGGAGTTGGTGGTGTGGTTTGTAGGAGCTTGGTTACAAGAGGAAGGGATTTAGTGGTCAGTGGACTGCTTCCGCTGTCACCCAAAGTTTTTGAACTTGTCACTGACTTATGATGAATGCGCTGCAGGTGACGTATAAGGGAGGATGTTCCGAGCTGGTTAACGTCCTTACCCCTACTTATTACAGCTTGACAAAGGCAACACACGGCTTGACACCTGTTGTCTGCATTTGTGTTGAAATAATTCCACACCGAAGAGCTGATTTTTTTTGTATTTTGACCAGGCATGTTAATGGCCATATTCGTCCCACGGACAACAGGTGTCTCCCCAGGTGCCTGACTTAAACAAACCACCTCACCATCAGAATCCTCCTTGTCAATTTCCTCCCCAGCGCCAGCAACACCCATATCCTCATCCTGGTGTACTTCAACAGTGACATCTTCAATTTGACTATCAGGAACTGGACTGCAGGTGCTCCTTCCAGCACTTGCAGGGGGCGTGCAAATGGTGGAAGGCGCAAGCTCTTCCCGTCCAGTGTTGGGAAGGTCAGGCATCGCAACCGACACAATTGGACTCTCCTTGGGGATTTGTGATTTAGAAGAACGCACAGTTCTTTGCTGTGCTTTTGCCAGCTTAAGTCTTTTCATTTTTCTAGCGAGAGGATGAGTGCTTCCATCCTCATGTGAAGCTGAACCACTAGCCATGAACATAGGCCAGGGCCTCAGCCGTTCCTTGCCACTCCGTGACGTAAATGGCATATTGGCAAGTTTACGCTTCTCCTCAGACGCTTTTAGTTTTGATTTTTGGGTCATTTTACTGAACTTTTGTTTTTTGGATTTTACATGCTCTCTACTATGACATTGGGCATCGGCCTTGGCAGATGACGTTGATGGCATTTCATCATCTCGGCCATGACTAGTGGCAGCAGCTTCAGCACGAGGTGGAAGTGGATCTTGATCTTTCCCTATTTTAACCTCCACATTTTTGTTCTCCATTTTTTAATGTGTGGAATTATATGCCAGTAACTATCAATAGCAATGGCCTACTACTATATATACTGCGCACAACTGAAATGCACCACAGGTATGGATGGATAGTATACTTGACGACACAGAGGTATGTAGAGCAGTGGCCTTCCGTACCGTACTGCTATATATACTGGTGGTCACTGTCAGCAATCTGCAAAACTAAAATGCACCACAGGTAGAGAATGTAGATGGATAGTATACTTAATGATGACACAGAGGTAGGTACAGCAGTGGCCTTCCGTACCGTACTGCTATATATAGTATACTGGTGGTCACTGTGTCAGCAAACTGCAAAACTAAAATGCACCACAGTTATAGAATGTAGATGGATAGTATACTTAATGACGACACAGAGGTAGGTACAGCAGTGGCCTTCCGTACCGTACTGCTATATATAGTATACTGGTGGTCACTGTGTCAGCAAACTGCAAAACTAAAATGCACCACAGGTATAGAATGTAGATGGATAGTATACTTAATGACGACACAGAGGTAGGTACAGCAGTGGCCTTCCATACTGCTATATATAGTATACTGGTGGTCACTGTGTCAGCAAACTGCAAAACTAAAATGCACCACAGGTATAGAATGTAGATGGATAGTATACTTAATGACGACACAGAGGTAGGTATAGCAGTGGCCTTCCGTACCGTACTGCTATATATAGTATACTGGTGGTCACTGCGTCAGCATACTGCAAAACTAAAATGCACCACAGGTATAGAATGTAGATGGATAGTATACTTAATGATGACACAGAGGTAGGTACAGCAGTGGCCTTCCGTACTGCTATATATAGTATACTGGTGGTCACTGTGTCAGCAAACTGCAAAACTAAAATGCACCACAGGTATAGAATGTAGATGGATAGTATACTTAATGATGACACAGAGGTAGGTACAGCAGTGGCCTTCCGTACCGTACTGCTATATATAGTATACTGGTGGTCACTGTGTCAGCAAACTGCAAAACTAAAATGCACCACAGGTATAGAATGTAGATGGATAGTATACATAATGACGACACAGAGGTAGGTACAGCAGTGGCCTTCCGTACCGTACTGCTATATATAGTATACTGGTGGTCACTGTGTCAGCAAACTGCAAAACTAAAATGCACCACAGATATAGAATGTAGATGGATAGTATACTTAATGACGACACAGAGGTAGGTACAGCAGTGGCCTTCTGTACTGCTATATATAGTATACTGGTGGTCACTGTGTCAGCAAACTGCAAAACTAAAATGCACCACAGGTATAGAATGTAGATGGATAGTATACTTAATGACGACACAGAGGTAGGTACAGCAGTGGCCTTCCGTACCGTACCGCTATATATACTGGTGGTCACTGTGTCAGCAAACTGCACAACTGAAATGCACCACAGGTATAGAATCTAGATGGATAGTATACTTAATGACGACACAGAGGTAGGTACAGCAGTGGCCTACTGTACCGTAATGCTATATATTATATACTGGTGGTCACTGGTCAGCAAAACTCTGCACTGTACTCCTCCTATATAATATTATACTGGTGGTCCCCAGTCCCCACAATAAAGCAGCACACTGAGCACAGATATGGAGTGTTTTTCAGGCAGACAACGTATACTGGTGGTCACTGTCAGCAAAACTCTGCACTGTACTCCTGCTATATATTACAGCTGCTCCCCAGTCCCCACAATTAAGCAGTGTGAGCACAGATATATGCAGCACACTGAGCACAGATATGGAGCGTTTTTTTCAGGCAGAGAACGGATAACTGGTGGTCACTGATCAGCAAAACTCTGCACTGTACTCCTCCTATATTATACAGCTGCTCCCCAGTCCTCCCCACAATTAAGCAATAAAGCAATCAAGTTCAACAATAAACGGAGAGGACGCCAGCCACGTCCTCTCCCTATCATCTCCAATGCACGAGTGAAAATGGCGGCGACGCGCAGCTGCTTATATAGAATCCGAATCTCGCGAGAATCCGACAGCGGGATGATGACGTTTGGGCGCGCTCGGGTTAACCGAGCCATACGTGAGAATCCGAGTATGCCTCGGACCCGTGTAAAAAGGGTGAAGTTCAGGGGGGTTCGGTTTCCGAGAAACCGAACCCGCTCATCACTAATTACTGAGCGTTGGTCAGACTGAGTAAGGAACGTCAACAGGCGAACAGAAACTGTTCCATGACAGGCGAGCAAAAAGCTTATCTGATCTAAAATCGGGTGCCCAAGTCCGTCTCAGAGATCACGAGAAAGGTATTTGGGTGCAGAAAGGTGATTGTGCAAGCACAAGTAGCACCAAGATCTTATACTATACGTACAGAGCGTGGAACGGAAGTAAGAAGAAATCGGGTGGATTTAAGATCTCAACCTAACCATAATGAAGACAACATGACTGAAGAATATCCTTCATCTGACATGTATGATGATCCTGATAATGGTTAACAAACCACGATTCTAGAAAGGTCCAACATGGTCGATGAAACACAGACTGTGTATGAAAGACCCAAAAGGGAAATACGCAGACCTGAGAGACTCATTGAAACGTGTTAGATGATGTTCTTTATATGACGTTGTTAAATGTTGCATTGAAGCGTACAGGGCTTATCTTTAAAGAAAAGAGGATGTGATGTTAGTGTATTAGAATGCTTAATATTTGTAGACACTCCCTTAGTAATATGTGTAAGCCTGAATCTTCAGTGATGGTCCCTGGGACCAGGGGGATGCTGGGAAATGGGTGGTCCAGTGTGCAGTGTGCCTGGAGTTGGTGATGGAATAAAAAGCACAGCAGTGAACTCACATGTCTCTGTGTCCTTATGACTGGATTTACAAACATATGAACAAAACACCTCATACGTGCATCATCCGTGAATTTACAAATGCGTTCCCATAATTTTTCAGCTGCGCACAGCACACTGAATATAACAGGTTAAAACATTATTAGCTATACATTTATAGTATATGCAGATTTGACAACTTAGAAAATGGCAAACGTGTCACAAGTTTATCATATGCAATGAGTCTCCGGTCACAACAAGCAATAAGAAGAGGGGGGGGGTTCTACAAACCAAGAAAGTCTAAACAACATTAAAATAGCATCCGGTTTGAAAATAGTGCATTAAAGTGTATAATATTTAATATGGAAATATCAATAATAAAATTGCAAACATAATACATATGCTTTTGGAGGCTGACCCCCATCTTTATATGGCTGCTATACAGCTACTCTGACAACACCTATCAGATGAAATCTTTAGTAATCCCCCAGATTGTGTTATTGAGCCTCATAAAGATCAGCACAGTATATCTCATGTAATCCAAACCTTTCACACATTTTGTACGTCATTCATCAGAAGCCTCTTCAACATCGGCAGGGGAGTTAAGCCTATGCACTTACTTCAAAAGCTTTAGGAGGGAGTCTCACAAGTACATAGCCTATGTACCAGGGACATGCGGTGAAGTAAATGTCTGAGGAGGCCCTGGCTAGTACCAGAGCCATATTGGTGATTGCTGGCTATAGGAAGGAATGTGACGGAATGCAGATACAGTAACTCATGATTAGCCAGCAGCCATGGACTACTGAGAAAGAATAATCTTGGTTTATCAAATTCGACACAAATCCACCAAACCTGTTTTATTTGTTTCTGTGTGTCAGAAACGTCTCTGGACAAGAAATGGTTAATAAGCCATTTTTTTGTCTGAAGCCTCTCAGAGTTGGCATTGGCCTGTATCTGTTTTGTGTGTTATTACCCAGCATGCATTTCTGCCTTACATTGACATGCACATCTGTATAACCCACAAATCTCCTACTAAAGTGCAGCAAAAATGACACATGACATTTCTTACAGGTATAGTAATTGCATGTTGTTAAACAAAGATGGCACCTGCCTATTGTTAAAGTCGAAAAATATTGCAGAACACACAGCATGTATAAACTGCACACACATGCCCACTGCGCATGCACTTGTTCTGCAGTGCGTGCACATGTACGCCCTTTGCGTATGGTCGCTCCCGCGGTCCTGCGCATCGGCGCATGGTATGGGTATTTATGGCAGAGTTTGTGTACGCATGGAAAGCCATCAGAACACATTACATATTTAATCCAAATAGTGCACAATGTACACATAGTCTCCTTGCACCACATCAGAAAGTTATAGCTGTTTAAATGGTTGCAGAACAAAGGGATTCACCTTTACAGGATAAGAGGGGACAGACTAAGGTTATAAGGTGGTATTTGGTATCCAGCTGTAGGGTATTTTAAGGGAAACATTCCGGTGGTGGTCTGCGGAAGATCGCATGTTCCTGCGGATAGTTATGTGCAGAAGCAGAATATAGATATAAATTGTATTTACTGTATATTATGTATGCGGCGGGAATCCAGAGGAGACCACCCACAAGAGCAGTTGAGAAAGACATCGCCTACCTTTTCAAATCAACCTATGACCTCTCCTGTACTGTAAAAGTGCATCCCTGTGTCCAATGGACAAAGGGATTACAGTATCCATTGTATTGCTTTTGGAAGACTTGTATAAATAAAGCCTGCTGCAGGCCGGCTACACACAAGACTCACAACGTTATCTATTTGATTACGGAGGACTGGACCAGGAAGCGCACGTGAATATTCTCACGTATGTACATTGACTGAAGCCATTATTCTGTTATATATATTGTCTTGTATTGTAGTGTATAATTTGTATTGTAAACCCCCTTTCAGAAATAATCCACTGTGGTGTCGGAACCTAGCGGTAAACTCACAATTGGTGTCGTGTGCTCATTGCCCTGCTAAGGTTTAAAGTGTTTTATTACTATTATTGCATAGCATTGCTGTAGAAGGTTTAAAGTGTATCTCTGGGTGTGTATGCGCTGCGAGTACTTTGTACCATCAGCGCGGCGTTTGTACGCAAAGTCCGTACACTACGGAACCCTTTTACGCTAATAGCGTAAAAGGTGCGTAGTGTAAATTAAGTATAGCGGCCACAGCGGCTAAATGTTTAAAGTGTATTTAAGGTGTGTTTAAGGTATAGCTTTCATTCCTGTAAAGATAATCAGCTTTATCAATTGGGGGCATCGTCCGATTTTCCACATTTTTACTGCTTAACAGGTCACAAGCAGACATAATCTATCAGCATAAGGGTGGACGGGGATCCTACGTATCCTTTTCTTGGTCGGTGGATATACTGAAAACCCTACTTAATTGCTGATTAGATGGTGTCTGCTCTGTATGGTTTGTAGGGATGCTGGTAAGAACTCGTAAGGTAAGCAGGAACAAAGCTATTTAAAATCTGTGAATTTATTTTTGGCGCCAAATACGTACACAACAAAAGCGTACACCCATACTCTGTGCATACTCTCCCACATTGTTGCCATAACATTCAGATTACTAGATTCGTAATATAAACAAAGGAAGTAAGTGTAAAACACAAACGCAGTCTGGCCTAGTTATAAAGGTTTATACAGAAAAGAAACTGTGTGACGTGTTAAGTGAGCAATTATAGTTAATATTGCTCACATTTATAGAAATTGTGTGATTTGTGCTATTGCGGACGTACGGTTTTGTACACGTGTCTCGGACAAGGTACGGAATTGCACATGCGGCAGAAGCACGGTCGCGTGTTTACGCAAATTGCGTAAGAATACGGTCACTAAGTACAAATTACACAAGAGTTCGTTTAGTTTAAAGGTGAGACAGTAGCCACGCTACAATAACAGAAGATTGCCCAGCTTCCAAAGTTTAGTATAAAACCCTTATTTACTGTATTGCCTCTGGGAGTAAAGCTGCTTGTCTGAATGAAAGATAATTTTCTGTACAGAAAAAACAAAGTGTAATTGAGTGAGCGAATGCAGGAGCGAGTGGAAATTTGAACCACGGAATTTGGAATCTCAGTGTGGTACATCAAGTGAGTGGAGACTTGGTGGCGTGAGGCGGCTGACTCACGTTAATATAAGGTTTAATACATAAGTCATGAGGAGACTTACACATGAGCGTGGTAGGGAATTGTGAAGTGTTGTGACCCATATAGTTTTTTTTATACGCTCCGGCTGAGGTTTCGCAGCCTGAAAATCGATTCCAGTGGTCGTACGACAGATAAGTAACAAGTACCTATACGCTGTGCGATTAGACCGCGCGTTTGTGGGTGCGATATATAGCGCAACGTGATATCTTTTTTTTACGAGCTTTTGCGTAAAATCGCGGTATCATCAGCGCTGTATAGAACATACGCAAGCGTGATTTGTGTATAATAAAGTGCATAGGGAGTTTTCGCTGGTCTCTCTCAGGAAAATCTCCAACGGCCGATACTTACTGGAAAGGGTAAGTTATTCCTAAAAACTTCCAGTAAATATAGGTCACATAGGGCCCTAAGTTGGGTACATTGCCTTCGCTATCGACAGTGTATGGTAGTACTGGCCAATGTGGGCGGTGAGTGGGTGAAGAGCGCTCGGAGAACTTTCACTGTTACCTTATTTTGAGCATTTTGGTGTTTGTGGGAAAAGGCCCACAATTATGGGAGCCAGTTGCTCAAGTAAGGGACGTTTAACCAGGGTTCAGGCTGTAGAGCCGCGGACCATGGGGTCAGCGGAGTTTAAAGGAAAAAGTATTGAAGACTTTTTGTCTGAATGGGAATGTGTGACTGACAAAGATAGGGAACCATTCCCTAAGGTGGGCAGCTTTGAACCAGAGGTACTGCAGAATGTAAGCAGTAAAATATGTCTCAAAAATCCAGAAAACAAAGGATTAGACATAATGATTGTTTAAAATTATGGCAACAGGAGGGGGAAATGCAAAGAGAACAAATTCGCAAAGCAGGTTCAAAACCTAGCGGGAATGAGAACACAAACACACCAGTGTCGACACAGGTCGAAGGGGATGAGATGGCTACAGTCAATGATATATCCGTAAACGATAGTAGTATGCAAAAACAATGTATTAACCCTAATTTTTGCAAGATGTATCCTGTTTTGAAGTGTTTTCCAGGTTATAGGTCACAGGAAGATGAAGGATCCAGCCAAATCACAGCTCTCCTCCAAGCAGTCACTTTGCAGGACAATCAGGTGGGGTCTGTCAAACCAGGTAGTGCAGTAACAATATTCCCCAATGAAAGAACTGGTGAGGTCACAGCTACCGGTAAGTGTGAGACAGCTCATTGCACAGAGACAACACCTCACAGTAAACAAATCAGGAACGGAATGGTAGAATTACACCCTGTCTTGGGAACAGTAACTCCCAATGGGGGAACCGATAGTCAGGGAGTAGTCCTCACCAGGAATAATGCAATGTATTGCCTGTGGCCCAGAGATGAGCTGCGATCAATCATTTCAGAATTCCCCGATCCTCGGTAGGATTTGGCTAGATGTCAGAAATTTATCAGAGATCTGGGTAATGCGTATGAACCGACAAACAAACACTGGCGTATACTTTTGAAAGCATGCCTATCCCCTAATATTGACACCCAAAAATGTATCACTGATTGTAGATTAGAGTCGGATAGTCTTATGACTGACAAACACAATCAGGAGAACTTAGAGCAAATTAACAGGCAACTAGAGTTGTATTTCCCCACAACTGTTAAGTGGAGAAGAATTTTCTCCATGAAACAGAAGGAAAACGAAATGACATCAAAATATTTCCATCGGGCCCTGCAAATAATGGATAGATACATGGGGGTATCGGATACAGGGAACGATACGAATTACAGGGAGGTGGCTGTCTCTGTGCTAATGGACGGACTCGATAAGACAGTAAGGGACAGAGTACAAACATCTTTGCCTAATTGGAGAGGGGTCACAGTAGCTTGCCTTAGAGAGTGCGCAATTGTACACCACAAAAATATTGTTAGGCGTAGAAAACAACAGGAGGAGAGGCTGAGGATTGAAAGTATACAGGCTCTTACACCATAGTCTCATCAGCCTAAACCCCAGACCCCTGCTGTTTGGAAAAGACAGAGAACATGCTACATTTGTAGGAAGGAAGGGCATTTTGCCAGAGATTGTAGGTATAGTAGAACACATAGCCAATATAGACCCCTAGACAGAGAAAACAAGCCACGTTATTAAACACATAGACGGGATCAAGGGACATATAGTAAGGAATCACGATACAGTATAGAAAAACACAGATTCAGTTAATGGGAAGAACAGAATAAATGCAACTTTACCCTTTTGACAGAACTTACTGGGGTTAGGAGGAGGCCTCTAAACTTCTGCTTCTCTCTCTAGCAGAAGTGACCTCTAAGTAACTTAACAGGAGTTTTGTTAGAGATGGTAAACATATTGAGTGCTCCCACCCAGGAAGCACAAAATATGTTAGATACCCACGAAGACTAATGTTGCATTTCACTGTTTTAGATGCATGTCCATCACAGGTAGAGGAGATTATCTCAAAGATACCGGGTTACCTATGAACTTAGAATGGACAAGACACTGGATTGATGGCTGGGATAGTCCCAGTAGAGATATAACACACATAGAATTTTTTTAAGGGGAACAGACCGATTAGGGAATCATTCCCCGTAGTGCCCAATCCAGATGTCAAACTTTGTAAAATCTTCTTTGCCTTTACAAACTTACCTGTTACTAAACTCTGTGATTTGTCTTCAAAGTTTCCTCTGTTCACTGACAGGATTACAGTTCAAACGTCACATGCCTACTCGGTCTTTTCAGAGTTCTGCCCAAACCCAGTATATCTCACCAGCATAGGGACACCAGTATCAGTGTGCCTGGCCATGCACAAAGGGTGGAGAATGGGAATACTGGTGAAGGGAGACTGTGCATAGATACCGATATACATGATGGTGTGACAGCCTGATGGTGAACGCAAATCTGACAAATTTTCTTTTTATTATTTCCCCTCTCTTTTCACTTTCCAAAGATGGTTCACTTCACACAACTGATAATACACAACAGTTAAACACATTGAAATGCAAGATTTATGTTGCCTACAGAAAGGTCGCTGACCCAGAGAGAACCCGTGACAAAGAGCAGAGTATAGAGAACATCGTATAACTGGAGTGTCTGTTCCGGGAAGGTTGAGAGGCAGGACTGTTGAGACGGCACCTGAGTGCAGAGAACAACAAGACCAGAGGCGGTTGTCGCACCAGTTTTTATTTTTTTATTTTCTCCATCTCCCACTACCCTCCTTCTCTTTCTCCCCCTTCTTGTTTCCCTTCTCTTCCCTTAACAAGATGGACTTACCCCAAGAGACTTCGTTCCGGGTTTTCCTGTTAATCCTGTTGTTGACCAAGACAGTCTGTTTCGGTGAGGGTCCCAGAGAGGTCGAGAAAGGATCTGGAATGGGTTCTGATGGCGAGGATGGATTTGTAGAATCTCAAGAGCAACACATCACTCGAGCAAAGGCGAGTATCAGAAAGCGATCTGGTAGTCAGGGAGCTCGGAGGCACTGTGAAGGGTTATTGGCTGAGGAAAATTGCATTTGTAGGAATTGTGAGAACATAGTCGAGGATGAGTGCATCCAGAGATGTCAGTCCAGGCTTAATATCAACATGGACCGTTTATCCATTGAGTGATTACCACTCACTAGTGGGTAAGGTCTTAAACCAGACAGAATGATGGGTGTGCTCACAAGTACCTCAAGGTCAGAAGTACCGTACCCTTTAGCAATAGATGAGGTACTCGAATTACGGGGTGGGAGACCGGTGGACAAGAATTCAATATTTCTAGGCCCCCTTTTTGAAGCTCCACCAGTATCATGTAGATAGATCCTTATTATGTTTCAATATTTCCAATTACCGAAAACCGGGAAATTGGGAAGTGACGTGGAATAACCAGACAATGGCTTTTTCGCACAGAGCTGATAGGATACCCATAGACTCTGAACTTGTACGCCAAATAGCCAACAGTGGAAGGTATTTTCGGTATAGGTATACTCGAGGAAGCAAGACCATGTGGGTTGGAGAAGTATCACCAGGGTACTGTGCTCATATCATCCAGCCTGATACTTGTACTGAGCAGATGGGAGAACTAGGGATGGGGTTTTTCACTTGGAAAGTTTGTAATATGGTAATTTCATATTCTGTCCCCTATGTTTTCCCCGATGATGCCTATTTCATATGTGGGAGGAAGGCGTATAAGTGGCTTGCCCCGAACTCAGAGGGATTGTGTTATGTTGGAAGAGTGTTGCCAGAGGTCATGACCATAACCCATGATAAGATGAAAGATGTTCACCGCAGTGCTCAGGCTCCTTATACTCATACTCACTATGAACACATCGTCAAGAGGCACCTCATAGAGAGGACAGAGCACGCAGCCTCTGATTTGATCCACGAATCCACCGGGATTCAATTCCTTCTCGCATTAGACATCACCCGTATTACCAGAGGAATGATAAATTATAGGTATATCCATGCGCTAGCGAACTTGATAGATAATATCACTGAGATGTATGACGACACCTTCAGGTATACGGGAAGGGAGTTACAAGCTTACAAGACGGAACTGATTCAGCACAGGATGGTCCTAAATTATATCACAGCCGTGACGGGTGGGTACTGTGTTACTCTCGCAACTCAATATGGTGTGAAGTGCTGTACATATATCACGAACAGCACTGACGACCCCACGGAGATCATCGATCAAAAGATGGACGATATCTTGCAGTTGAAGTGGGAGTTCCGGAAGAGACACAACCTTACCCTGACGGCTGTGGGTAATGAGCTGACCGGCTGGGTCTCATGGTTGAACCCACGAAATTGGTTTTCAGGATTAGGAGAGTGGGCTCAAAATGTTATTATGAGTGTAGGGAAGTTTCTCCTTTGTATCCTGGGAGTCGTCATAATTATTGGCTTTATATTTAGGTGTGTTCGAATCCTGATGCGGCGCAAGCACGGCACAAATTTGATGAGTTTAAGGAGCGAGGGCATTGTCATAGCAGCAGATTTAATTTACGACCCATCCATAGAGACAGTGTTATGATAAGGATTGCAAATGAATTCCATTGCCTGTTTCTTTCACCCATTTTTCCTTTGTCTCCCCCTCTGCCCAGATACACCCATCCGGAAAAGACATCAGCCCTACCCAAGAATGTTTATGAAAATGTTATGTGAATGTATTTTAGATATGTGTCTTATCTTCATCTCTACAACCTTCAGTTAATGACACACATAGTCGACAGGTGATATCCACATATACTAGCACTCACATATGTTCCCCCTCCATGTATCAACTAAATGTGCACCCCATTTGTTGGAACAAGAAGCCGAAAAGAGCTCGGTAGTGTTTGTCGACCCACTTACAGACCCTTAATAGGGGATAAGAAGGATTTAATGTATACTTCGCAATACCTCGAAGCTTATCTAAAACATATACGGCACAATGATACATGCCCCTCAGACATGGATTCATACATACATGCTTTTACTATCCCACTAGGTCATACATTTCCCACCTACAACTCTCCTCCGACCATCCAATCGTCTGTTGATATTATATTGATATTTTTATGTTTAGTGATTAGATAGTGGCAGTTATTGGTGACTGCCAAAGTCGAAAAATATTGCAGAACACACAGCACGTATAAACTGCACACACATGCCCACTGCGCGTGCACTTGTACTGCAGTGCGTGCATATGTACGCACTTTACATATGGTAGCTCCCGCGGTCCTGCGCATCGGCGCGTGGTATGGGTATTTACGGCAGAGTTTGTGTACGCATGGAGGGCCATCAGAACACATTACATATTTAATCCAAATAGTGCACAATGTACACATAGTCTCCTTGCACCACATCAGAAAGTTATAGCTGTTTAAATGGTTGCAGAACAAAGGGATTCACCTTTACAGGATAAGAGGGGACAGACTAAGGTTATAAAGTGGTATTTGGTATCCAGCTGTAGGGTATTTTAAGGGAAACATTCCGGTGGTGGTCTGCAGAAGATCGCATGTTCCTGCGGATAGTTATGTGCAGAAGCAGAATATAGATATAAATTGTATTTACTGTTTATTATGTATGCGGCGGGAATCCAGAGGAGACCACCCACAAGAGCAGTTGAGAAAGACATCGCCTACCTTTTCATATCAACCTATGACCTCTCCTGTACTGTAAAAGTGCATCCCTGTGTCCAATGGACAAAGGGATTACAGTATCCATTGTATTGCTTTTGGAAGACTTGTATAAATAAAGCCTGCTGCAGGCCGGCCACACACAAAACTCACAATGTTATCTATTTGATTACGGAGGACTGGACCAGGAAGCGCACGCGAATATTCTCACATATGTACATTAACTGAAGCCATTATCCTGTTATATATATTGTCTTGTATTGTAGTGTATAATTTGTATTGTAAACCCCCTTTCAGAAATAATCCACTGTGGTGTCGGAACCTAGCGGTAAACTCACAATTGGTGTCGTGTGCTCATTGCCCTGCTAAGGTTTAAAGTGTATTATTACTATTATTGCATAGCATTGCTGTAGAAGGTTTAAAGTGTATCTCTGGGTGTGTATGCGCTGCGAGCACTTTGTACCGTCAGCGCGGCGTGTGTACGCAAAGTCCGTACACTACGGAACCCTTTTACGCTAATAGCGTAAAAGGTGCGTAGTGTGAATTAAGTATAGCGGCCACAGCGGCTAAAGGTTTAAAGTGTATTTAAGGTGTGTTTAAGGTATAGCTTTCATTCCTGTAAAGATAATCAGCTTTATCACTATAAATGTACAGCAGTGATCAGGTCTGAATCACCCCCTTTGTGCGATATATCCCCCCAAAATTGGCGTCTTTATAATGGGTGCAGTGTGTGCGAGGCACACGGGCCCCCAGGGTGCAGGAGAGCCCACCCCGCACACACTGCATCCATTTGTTTAATACTTACCTCTCTGGAGTCCCCCGTCGGAGCCATCCCTTCTTGGTAGCGTAATAGAGCTTGAACACTAGGTGGAACAATCTCTATTGCGCCTGCTGAAAACTCCGGAAAGATGGCACAGCGGTCATTTTTCCGGAGTTTCGCGCATGCGCATTAGCAAAATATTTGGGAAAATGGCCACCGCGCCGTGTTCCCGGAGGTTTGCGCAGGCGCAATAGAGTCCGTTCCCAAACTCTACTGCCACTGCGGAGAAGGATGGCACCGCCGGGGGACTCCAGAGAGGTAAGTATTAAATCCTGTGCATCAGTCAGAGAGGAGGAGGCCCCTGAAGCAGAATGCTGCACACGGGCCTCCTCCTCTCTTAAAACGCCCCTGCCCCCCAATGTGGAATGGACTGATATATCCTACACATTGTATAGTGTGTACCCCTGATCTGTTGTTCCCAGGTGCCGTTCATTAAATTGTTTAACTGGAAATGCTGCACGTCCAATGGGGCGATTACGCAGCATGTAATGATACGTCGCACAGTCGCTCAGTGGGTGGTTAGGTGTGTACAGCAGATGCTTCGATAAATATCCCCCTTGGGTGAGAGTTGAGTGGATAAGTTACCCATAGTAACCAATGAGCTTCTAGCTAACATTTATCTAGCACAGTCTATAAAGTGACAGAAGCTATGGGCAATTCCTCCCCTTTATCTCTTTCTAAGGTAAGGTTTGGTGATGACAATTGCAATTAGCAGAGGGTGGCTACAAGTGGAATCTTGGCCCTATATGCGAATGCAGCATTGTCATCACAATCTCCTTCACTGTGTCCTTATCCCACCATCCCTAAAACATAATCACTAAAGATTAATTTATTCAGTTTAAGACCTGACATGAAAATAATCTGTAAAAACCTGTCTCAGAAATTACATCGCAGCAGGAGTTGAGAAGTCTTCCTGGGAGCCGCTGACACACACTGCAGACATGGGCTGTGGACCATCTGTTGACTCAGGTAAAATAATAGACATTTACACATTTGCATATACAAATATATCTTCCTGATCTGATAACTCTTGAGGTTCCTAAATATTGAATTACCTGTGCTCCTCCTGTCATTGTATATAGCTTGTGTTTACTATGTTATGTACTGATATCTGGTGTAACAGATGTACAATAAGACAAGCAGTACTAGCCGTAATACTAGCCACTCTGAATTATCATACATTTCACCTAACCAGAAAACAAGAGAGAGAAATTTTGAAAGCGCTGATACACTGTATAATATGTATGAAGAATTATTTTTATTTATCTATATTCTTTTAATGGTATATAACAAAAATATATATATATATATATATCAATAAAAAAACTCTAAATCAAATAAAATTCACAGTCGCCCTCTCCATATATATCATATGGGTATCGCACCCTTTTTTTCTGATCTTCAGAGACTGCTCCAATCATTTATTGTTTTAATAGCTTTCTATTTATATCAAAATAGTCTCTGCAGAGCAGAAAATGTAGTTACTCCACTAAAAATTTGCAACAAAGTGTATCTTATTTATTTATACAATTATACACAGTTAAAAGGAAATTCTTAGTACTCTAAAATAGTATGGCAATGTCCACATTCAGGTAGTTTCTGCTATATAATCACCAGAACATTATCTTCAGTCCATTTTTAAATTAGACTTAATTGATGGACTCAGCTGGAATATGTTGAAGTTCACAGTGATATATTTATTTTCCTTCCACAGTGTGTTTTATTATGGTATTAGAGTCCTCTTATTCCATTGTGGGAAACAGTTATTTGCACCATTAGTGCTAAGTTGTATACATGGCCATGCAAATATTTAGAGGAATAAAATCACTTTACCCCGTTTGCCGTCTGTGGACAGTTGAATTGATCGGTATCAATCCCGGCTCTGGTAGCTGAATTTCCTTTCCGTGAGCCTTATCCGGAGATTCTGATCCCGTTCCACCCAGGCTTACAGGGGACTTGTAAAATAGAGAGGGTCCGTGTAGCTGCTGCTGATAGTCACAATACGTGTTTCTCCGCCTCCTATCACCCTCGGCGGCTTCCTCAGTTTCACCTAACCATCTACAGTAGTTGTTGGAGCTCAGTTAAGTTCAATGGGAAATTATTTTGATTGCGAGCGTTGTAATTGTTTTTTTTTTCTCTTTGTTTATCTAGGCTTTCTGTTGTGTTTTGTATAAAGATGAGTGTATTGGAAACAATATTTTTTTTCGTTTTTCTCTTTTAGCGCCGCGAGAATGCAGAGACTGGTAAGATGGTTTTACACTACATTACATATAATATTACAAGCATACCAATATGTGTACAAGAGAAGATAGAGATTACATTACAGTAATGGTATTTAACAATGCGTATTAATATTCCATTACATAAGTTGTATATTGTAATGTATACTAGGGATGAAACATCGGTTATGGATCAGTGGGTCGACCTGGATAAGGTCGATAGTCAATAGGTCGACCGCTATTGGTCAGCATGGACAAGGCCATTACTTGGGGGAAAAGTCGACACATGAAAAGGTAGACATCAGTTTTTTTAATGTTATTGGTGTAATTTTGTCTGTAACATAACTAGGAACCCCAATTAGTGCACTGCGTCCCCTTGCATGGTGAGCGACTGCGGGCAAGGTGTCTCGCTACGCAACCCCTGCGCTTGGCACTGGTTACTATTCCCAATCGTAGTCCACGTGGATGGTAAAGTATGAAAAAGTAAAAAGAAATGTAAAAAGCTCATGTTGATCTTTTCAGGTGTCAATCCGTCTTGCATCGACCTTTTCACTGTGTCGACCTTTTTCCAATGTCGTTCTTGTCCATGTCAGGCAATAGTGGTCGACCTACCATCCGAATGCCGGATCATCAAATGGTTTGGATCGATCCTTTGGGCTCGATAAAGGATCGTTACATGCATATTTATACTGTGCAATTATCGTCAGAGGAAAAACAATCTTTGATATCACATTGCTGATTTGCACATATGCACAGAAGACCCTCCTCATTCAAAGAATGCAGCAGAAGACTTCTCTTTCAGCACAAGCAGTGCAATGATTCATCCAGAAGATATGTTGCTCCCACCATAGCCAAAATACTGAGAATATATAAATACAAACAGCAGATAAAATTATATTTCCTTTATTCAAAAGCTCTAGAAGTAAAAAGCATTTTATGAAAGAAAAAACACCCAAGAAAAACATTGCTTACGTCACCTTTCAAATTTGCTGACATAACAGAATAGAATAGATTATAGATTTGCGGTCGAAAATTAGGGACCGCAGCAGATATCGCAAACATCTGCTGTGGCTCCTGTACATAAATGTCGGGGATACATTATATTTTCTAGTACCCCTTGAAAACTGATGTTTTTTATGGGTACACACAACTATTCATTGATAAACTAACCCTTTAATCTATTTGGCTGGATCAGTATTTATCCCACCTGCTTCCACAGACAGAAGTCCTGTTGGATAACTTGAGAGTTTGAGGTTGAGAAACACTGCCATAAAATAAGAATTTACTTACCGATAATTCTATTTCTCATAGTCCGTAGTGGATGCTGGGAACTCCGAAAGGACCATGGGGAATAGCGGCTCCGCAGGAGACTGGGCACAAAAGTAAAAGCTTTAGGACTACCTGGTGTGCACTGGCTCCTACCCCTATGACCCTCCTCCAAGCCTCAGTTAGGATACTGTGCCCGGACGAGCGTACACAATAAGGAAGGATTTTGAATCCCGGGTAAGACTCATACCAGCCACACCAATCACACCGTACAACTTGTGATCTGAACCCAGTTAACAGCATGATAACAGAGGAGCCTCTGAAAAGATGGCTCACAACAATAATAACCCGATTTTTGTAACAATAACTATGTACAAGTATTGCAGACAATCCACACTTGGGATGGGCGCCCAGCATCCACTACGGACTATGAGAAATAGAATTATCGGTAAGTAAATTCTTATTTTCTCTGACGTCCTAGTGGATGCTGGGAACTCCGAAAGGACCATGGGGATTATACCAAAGCTCCCAAACGGGCGGGAGAGTGCGGATGACTCTGCAGCACCGAATGAGAGAACTCCAGGTCCTCCTCAGCCAGGGTATCAAATTTGTAGAATTTAGCAAACGTGTTTGCCCCTGACCAAGTAGCTGCTCGGCAAAGTTGTAAAGCCGAGACCCCTCGGGCAGCCGCCCAAGATGAGCCCACTTTCCGTGTGGAATGGGCTTTTACAGATTTTGGCTGTGGCAGGCCTGCCACAGAATGTGCAAGCTGAATTGTACTACAAATCCAACGAGCAATAGTCTGCTTAGAAGCAGGAGCACCCAGCTTGTTGGGTGCATACAGGATAAACAGCGAGTCAGATTTTCTGACTCCAGCCGTCCTGGAAACATATATTTTCAGGGCCCTGACTACGTCCAGCAACTTGGAATCCTCCAAGTCCCTAGTAGCCGCAGGTACCACAATAGGCTGGTTTAAGTGAAACGCTGAAACCACCTTAGGGAGAAATTGAGGACGAGTCCTCAATTCTGCCCTGTCCATATGAAAAATTAGGTAAGGGCTTTTATAGGATAAAGCCGCCAATTCTGAGACACGCCTGGCTGAAGCCAGGGCTAACAGCATTACCACTTTCCATGTGAGATATTTTAAGTCCACAGTGGTGAGTGGTTCAAACCAATGTGATTTTAGGAACCCCAAAACTACATTGAGATCCCAAGGTGCCACTGGAGGCACAAAAGGAGGCTGTATATGCAGTACCCCCTTGACAAACGTCTGAACTTCAGGAACTGAAGCTAGTTCTTTCTGGAAGAATATCGACAGGGCCGAAATTTGAACCTTAATGGACCCTAATTTTAGGCCCATAGACAGTCCTGTTTGCAGGAAACGACCCAGTTGAAATTCCTCTGTAGGGGCCTTCCTGGCCTCACACCACGCAACATATTTACGCCAAATACGGTGATAATGTTGCACAGTTACATCCTTCCTGGCTTTGTTCAGGGTAGGGATGACTTCATCCGGAATGCCTTTTTCCTTCAGGATCCGGCGTTCAACCGCCATGCCGTCAAACGCAGCCGCGGTAAGTCTTGGAACAGACAGGGTCCCTGCTGGAGCAGGTCCTTTCTTAGAGGTAGAGGCCACGGGTCCTCCGTGAGCATCTCTTGAAGTTCCGGGTACCAAGTCCTTCTTGGCCAATCCGGAGCCACGAGTATAGTCCTTACTCCTCTCCTTCTTATGATTCTCAGTACCTTGGGTATGAGAGGCAGAGGAGGGAACACATACACTGACTGGTACACCCACGGTGTTACCAGAGCGTCCACAGCTATTGCCTGAGGGTCCCTTGACCTGGCGCAATATCTGTCCAGTTTTTTGTTGAGGCGGGACGCCATCATGTCCACCTTTGGTTTTTCCCAACGGTTCACAATCATGTGGAAGACTTCTGGGTGAAGTCCCCACTCCCCCGGGTGGAGGTCGTGTCTGCTGAGGAAGTCTGCTTCCCAGTTGTCCACTCCCGGAATGAACACTGCTGACAGTGCTATCACATGATTTTCTGCCCAGCGAAGAATCCTTGCAACTTCCGTCATTGCCCTCCTGCTTCTTGTGCCGCCCTGTCTGTTTACGTGGGCGACTGCCGTGATGTTGTCCGACTGGATCAACACCGGCTGACCCTGAAGCAGAGGCCTTGCCTGACTTAGGGCATTGTAAATGGCCCTTAGTTCCAGGATATTTATGTGAAGTGACGTTTCCATGCTTGACCACAAGCCCTGGAAATTTCTTCCCTGTGTGACTGCTCCCCAGCCTCTCAGGCTGGCATCCGTGGTCACCAGGACCCAGTCCTGAATGTCGAATCTGCGGCCCTCTAGAAGATGAGCACTCTGCAACCACCACAGGAGAGACACCCTTGTCCTTGGAGACAGGGTTATCCGCTGATGCATTTGAAGATGCGATCCGGACCATTTGTCCAGCAGATCCCACTGAAAAGTTCTTGCGTGGAATCTGCCGAATGGAATCGCTTCGTAAGAAGCCACCATTTTTCCCAGGACCCTTGTGCATTGATGCACTGACACTTGGCCTGGTTTTAGGAGGTTCCTGACTAGGTCGGATAACTCCCTGGCTTTCTCCTCCGGGAGAAACACCTTTTTCTGGACTGTGTCCAGAATCATCCCTAGGAACAGCAGACGTGTCGTCGGAATCAGCTGCGATTTTGGAATATTTAGAATCCACCCGTGCTGTCGTAGTACTACTTGAGATAGTACTACTCCGACCTCTCAATCAAAGAATAAATGATACTGGATGTGTACACAACCGCCCACACACCAACCTTGTGTGGACAGGAGTATACACTCTCTAGCGCCAGTACCCACTGGATCAAGGAGATTTTAGATAATGGCGATGACTGCTGCTCCTGATATAGGGATAATTGCAATCCCTATATTAACCAAAAAACCACAAACTACCCACACAGGTGTGACCCTCTGTAGGAAATCAGTAGCGCTGTCCTCACCATTTATCGGAGATAATCAAAAAGTGACTAAAAAATGGCAAATTGCTATTTAATATTTAAAAAACATATAAATCATACTTTATTAGCATATATTGCTGCAGCAAAATTGACATACATAAAAATGCATATTGTGTATAGTGGATGCTTTTAATATAAATGCTCCACATACACAAATATATATACCTAAATACGTTTAATATCTGAGGCTTGGATTTTAATAAGCTGATTTCACAATGTCCACATGATTGGATAATAGACCAATGAGTTCGGCATTTACGGACACTGCTTGCATGAATGTGTCCTCAATTAATTAATGTCCCGAAAAGATGTGTGCACACATATATTACTTTGAATGGATAATTACCATGGGCGATAAGCTTTTCATTCACCTCTTTAAAACAGTCTGTTTAGGACCATCCCAATTGGAAAGACTCCCTCTGCTGGTGCTTGTCCCTTTACTGCAGAATATCTGGAGACAATATCCACGGGAATCCGTCCACAGTGCTCCGGCTCCCTCTGCTGGTGGCTAACCGCAATTGCAGGTGGACTGGCTGTTATATCGTAGCCAGAAGCCGGTGATCGTGTAAAACAAACAGGAGGTGATAGTCACTGCCAGTAGGTCCTTCGAAAACGCGTTTCTCCGCCTTCCCAATGCGTTCAGCGGCTTCCTCAGTTCGAATGACCATCATCCAAATGAGCACTTTATATAGCCCCACTTATTTGAAATTCCCGCGGCCATTCGCGCATGCGCACTCAAGCGTGCGTTCCAAGCCTCAGTCTCATTTCAATCTTTAAATAGACTCCGGCGGCCATTTTGTCTAGTTAAACCACGAGATCCAAGCCTCATTATCACACCCGGAAGTCAAATCCATCATTCTTATTAATAATATCAGAATCAAGCCTCGTTTTAAAACATAATTATCTACAGCTGTCATATTTAATTATACTGGACTCTAGTGCAATTTGCTCAACAAGATTATATCACTTAGTTTAATCATAATTAATTTAATCATAGCTACAAATAATCCATATCTTATTTAGCAACATCAGTACAAATATGACCATATTTAGGAACAATATTAATACTAATCAACACATCCCATTTTATTAGCACAGATGATAAATATATTAAATATACTGCTCAACAGTATCATTGCTCAAAAATAGAAGGGGACTAATTTGGATTACAATTTAGATTCCAACACGCCATCTTGTGGTTCAAATACATAATTGCAACCCCCTCATATTATCATACATAATCCTATTATCTCCATCTCCATAATCCAGCATCATAAGGAACCATATCCTAACCCACCCCCCCTTATACTATATGTCAAGGATGATATTTATGTAAATCAAATATTTATATTATAAATATTAAATATTTGATCTTAAATTTTATTTAACTCAACCGTATCATTCAGACCCTGCGGGATCAAGGTTTTTAGGCTAAAAATCCAGAAAGCCTCTTTCTTGCATAACCTTTTATACCTATCACCTCCTCTACTGGTTACCGCCACTTGTTCAATTGCCATAATTTGTAAATTGTCACTTTTCCCTCCATTACATTCCAAAATATGGCGGTATAGGTAGGTGTTTCCTACTTTCTTATCTATCTGTCTTTTATGCTCCATAAACCTAACGTGGAGTGCCCGAGTGGTGCGCCCCACGTACTGTGCTCCACATCCACACTGTAAGACATAGATAATAAACATGGATCTACAATTCAGAAAACTCTTTATATTGAATTTCTCTCCCGATACAGATGAGACAAATTGTGTAGTTTTCTTTTTTGTGTGTTTGCATGTTGTACAGTTTAGTCTACCACACTTATGGAACCCTAATGGTGGTTTGGGTATCCATGTATCTATTTGTCCCCCTTGGGCATCTGGAGCCATGGATTTTTCCCCAGGTCTCCTAAAAAAACTTGGAGCTAGTGCGGATTTCAGACTATCTGACTTCCGAAATATTACCTGTTCACTAAGGACTACATTGGAATTCAACATCTCGTCCAACTTAAGAATGGAGGAGTTCTTCTTAATTATCTTCTTGATCTTATATGCACTAGTATTGTACTTAGTTACAAACATTGTTGTCCTATCCGTCATTTTGTTGTTTTTCTTCCTAGTATTGTTACTGGTGGTATCCAATAAAAGATCTCTTTCCATATTTTCCACCTCCTTCCAAGCCTGGTCGAGAACAGATATTGGATACCCCTGAGTAAGAAACGCCCCATAGAGAGATTCCATTTGTTCTCTCGCTCCTTCCTTGGTGGAACAATTCCTTTTTATCCGAAGGAACTGGCCCTTCGGTATATTATCCTTCCATCGTTGTAAATGACTACTCTTGTAGTGTAAATATCGATTTTGATCTACCTCCTTAACAAAAGTATTTGTTATAATAATATCATTTTCAACCTTAAGTGCTATATCCAAAAAAGTGACCTGTGTGGGGTGGCAGTACCCCGTAAACTTCAAACCATAATTGTTGCAATTCAAACTAGCAACAAATTCTTCTGCTGATTCTGTGCTCCCCTCCCAAATAAAAAATAAATCATCAATGAAACGGCCATAAAGAACCAGGCTCGCCCCGAGATCACCGGTCCACACATGTTGTTCCTCGAACCGCCCCATAAACAGGTTAGCGAAACTCGGAGCGAACCTGGTTCCCATGGCCGTCCCCCTGGTCTGTAAGTAATATCGTTTATCAAAAATAAAATAATTATGTTCGAGTATAAATCTAATACTCTCCAAAATCAACCACCGCAATTCTTCCCCTATATTAGGATCTCTTGACAAATAAAATGCCACTGCATCAATCCCCAACTGGTGCTCAATGTTAGAATATAGTGATTCTACATCACATGTGATAAAACAATAAGTTGACTGCCATTTAATATTTCCAATTAAATTTAAAAAATGTGTAGTGTCCTTAATGTGTGATTTTAATTTAACGACATATCCCTGTAGAAAACTGTCTATAAAAAAAGATAAATTGCTCGTCAATGAATCTACCCCCGCAATAATGGGTCTTCCCGGGGGGTTGATTAAAGTTTTATGTACTTTTGGAAGACAATAATACGTAGGAATTACCGGATTATCAGAAAACAAAAAGCATTGAGTTTCTCTGGATATAGCACCTAGATCCATTGCCCTATTTAGCAAGATTTTTAATTCTTTTTGAAACTGGGCGGTGGGATTGTGGGTCAATCTTGAATACAGGTGGACGTTGTTTAATTGTCTATTGGCCTCCGCCAAATACATCACTGTATCCATTACCACAATCCCACCGCCTTTGTCAGCTTGTTTAATAGTCAAGGAGGGGTCCCCTTTCAAGATTTTAAGTGCTGATCGTTCCTTAGTGCTCAAATTATCCTTTAACGATTGTTTCTCTGATTTTTGGCACATCTCCCTAAATTGTTCTAATGTTGACTTATAGAAGCTCTCAATGTAGGGCCCTCTATAAGTCAACGGGTAAAACTCAGACTTATTTTTAAATCTATTTGTCCCATTACCATCAAATATTTTAGTATAGTCCTCCTTATTCGACTCATTCGTTGATTCATCAGCCAAGGATTCTAGTATATCAACCATTAATTGGTCATCCTGATCCAATATAATGGGATTCCCTTCAATACCTTTTTTCTTCATATTTTTCATCGCAAAATATCGCTTTCTACTTAGCGTTCTGATATATCTATTAAGATCAACGAATAGATCGAATAGGTTGGGTTTTTGGGCGGGAGCAAAGTTTAAGCCCTTTTCAAGCAATCTCAGTTGATCTGGACCCAACTTTTTTGAGGACAGATTAAAAACCCCTTTACCTTTCACTTTAATTTCATGTTTTTTACTTGACCTACTCTTTCTTCCTCTCTTTCCTCTGGCTCTTGTTCTCTTTGTCTTTTTCCCGACCACCCTGTTCCTTCGTACTTTCTTTGTGGACGGTTTTGGAATCTGTGGCTGTCCTCCAAAAAATTATTTGTGCCACCATGGATGTTTGACTGTGACCTGCTCTTCGCTCCCATATCTACCCAATCATCCCTTCCAGAATCTCTTCTACTCCATTTGGAATATGGGGCTGGGGATTTAACACTATTCTGTTGAAATAAATTATCATGCCTATTCCTATAGGTATTCGATTCCCAATTCCCCTCATCCTGATTCCTAAAACTCCTGGGATCTCTCCGATCACTTGGGGTTCTTGGTCCCCTATAATGACCTGATCTATGTTCAAGATTTTGTCTGGTTCCTAATTCCCTTTTAGAGGATTTTTGGTCATAGATGTTGTCCCTCCTTCTATTGTAAGTGTGAACCTCTCCTTTTTGATAATCTAATTTATCCCGATTTAGTTTGTTATTTTTTCTGAAGACTAAGGTCTTTTCAAAATCCTCCACCTTACGATTTACTCTCAGATCTCTTTCATTAAATCCCTTGTCTTCAGAAAAAGATTTCAACAAATCCTGGGTCTTTTCAATTTCCTTCTGTATCATATTAACTTTGTCTTCTCTAAATCTGACAAGCAACTTCATAAGGTTTATGGAACAATTATCTAGTATTTTATTCCATTCCTCTGAAAACTGCCTGTCCTCTTTAAACGTAGAGGTCTTTAGGATCCTCAATCCCCTGGGTATCAAACCTTGATCTAAATATTTCTGTAAGGACACCTGGTCCCACCAGTGCCTTGTTTCCTCTATACATAGATTTTCTAGTCTATTAAATAAACCATGCATGTCCTCCAAATTCTCATCCCTCTCCATGATTAGTATATCTTCCCCCCCTTTTAAATACACATTACGTCTTTCCAATCGTTCAGCTATGCACTTAAGAGCTGCCATATCAATGGCTCCCTAAGTTACCTGCTGCCCGAGATGCAATTACCTAAGACAATCAATCAAAGAATAAATGATACTGGATGTGTACACAACCGCCCACACACCAACCTTGTGTGGACAGGAGTATACACTCTCTAGCGCCAGTACCCACTGGATCAAGGAGATTTTAGATAATGGCGATGACTGCTGCTCCTGATATAGGGATAATTGCAATCCCTATATTAACCAAAAAACCACAAACTACCCACACAGGTGTGACCCTCTGTAGGAAATCAGTAGCGCTGTCCTCACCATTTATCGGAGATAATCAAAAAGTGACTAAAAAATGGCAAATTGCTATTTAATATTAAAAAACATATAAATCATACTTTATTAGCATATATTGCTGCAGCAAAATTGACATACATAAAAATGCATATTGTGTATAGTGGATGCTTTTAATATAAATGCTCCACATACACAAATATATATACCTAAATACGTTTAATATCTGAGGCTTGGATTTTAATAAGCTGATTTCACAATGTCCACATGATTGGATAATAGACCAATGAGTTCGGCATTTACGGACACTGCTTGCATGAATGTGTCCTCAATTAATTAATGTCCCGAAAAGATGTGTGCACACATATATTACTTTGAATGGATAATTACCATGGGCGATAAGCTTTTCATTCACCTCTTTAAAACAGTCTGTTTAGGACCATCCCAATTGGAAAGACTCCCTCTGCTGGTGCTTGTCCCTTTACTGCAGAATATCTGGAGACAATATCCACGGGAATCCGTCCACAGTGCTCCGGCTCCCTCTGCTGGTGGCTAACCGCAATTGCAGGTGGACTGGCTGTTATATCGTAGCCAGAAGCCGGTGATCGTGTAAAACAAACAGGAGGTGATAGTCACTGCCAGTAGGTCCTTCGAAAACGCGTTTCTCCGCCTTCCCAATGCGTTCAGCGGCTTCCTCAGTTCGAATGACCATCATCCAAATGAGCACTTTATATAGCCCCACTTATTTGAAATTCCCGCGGCCATTATAATATGAGGGGGTTGCAATTATGTATTTGAACCACAAGATGGCGTGTTGGAATCTAAATTGTAATCCAAATTAGTCCCCTTCTATTTTTGAGCAATGATACTGTTGAGCAGTATATTTAATATATTTATCATCTGTGCTAATAAAATGGGATGTGTTGATTAGTATTAATATTGTTCCTAAATATGGTCATATTTGTACTGATGTTGCTAAATAAGATGGATTATTTGTAGCTATGATTAAATTAATTATGATTAAACTAAGTGATATAATCTTGTTGAGCAAATTGCACTAGAGTCCAGTATAATTAAATATGACAGCTGTAGATAATTATGTTTTAAAACGAGGCTTGATTCTGATATTATTAATAAGAATGATGGATTTGACTTCCGGGTGTGATAATGAGGCTTGGATCTCGTGGTTTAACTAGACAAAATGGCCGCCGGAGTCTATTTAAAGATTGAAATGAGACTGAGGCTTGGAACGCACGCTTGAGTGCGCATGCGCGAATGGCCGCGGGAATTTCAAATAAGTGGGGCTATATAAAGTGCTCATTTGGATGATGGTCATTCGAACTGAGGAAGCCGCTGAACGCATTGGGAAGGCGGAGAAACGCGTTTTCGAAGGACCTACTGGCAGTGACTATCACCTCCTGTTTGTTTTACACGATCACCGGCTTCTGGCTACGATATAACAGCCAGTCCACCTGCAATTGCGGTTAGCCACCAGCAGAGGGAGCCGGAGCACTGTGGACGGATTCCCGTGGATATTGTCTCCAGATATTCTGCAGTAAAGGGACAAGCACCAGCAGAGGGAGTCTTTCCAATTGGGATGGTCCTAAACAGACTGTTTTAAAGAGGTGAATGAAAAGCTTATCGCCCATGGTAATTATTCATTCAAAGTAATATATGTGTGCACACATCTTTTCGGGACATTAATTAATTGAGGACACATTCATGCAAGCAGTGTCCGTAAATGCCGAACTCATTGGTCTATTATCCAATCATGTGGACATTGTGAAATCAGCTTATTAAAATCCAAGCCTCAGATATTAAACGTATTTAGGTATATATATTTGTGTATGTGGAGTATTTATATTAAAAGCATCCACTATACACAATATGCATTTTTATGTATGTCAATTTTGCTGCAGCAATATATGCTAATAAAGTATGATTTATATGTTTTTTAATATTAAATAGCAATTTGCCATTTTTTAGTCACTTTTTGATTATCTCCGATAAATGGTGAGGACAGCGCTACTGATTTCCTACAGAGGGTCACACCTGTGTGGGTAGTTTGTGGCTACTCCGACCTCTAACTGTTCCCTGGACCTTGCCCTTATCAGGAGATCGTCCAAGTAAGGGATAATTAAGACGCCTTTTCTTCGAAGAAGAATCATCATTTCGGCCATTACCTTGGTAAAGACCCGGGGTGCCGTGGACAATCCAAACGGCAGCGTCTGAAACTGATAGTGACAGTTCTGTACCACAAACCTGAGGTACCCTTGGTGAGAAGGGCAAATTGGGACATGGAGGTAAGCATCCTTGATGTCCAGAGACACCATATAGTCCCCTTCTTCCAGGTTCGCTATCACTGCTCTGAGTGACTCCATCTTGAATTTGAACCTTTGTATGTAAGTGTTCAAGGATTTCAGATTTAAAATAGGTCTCACCGAGCCGTCCGGCTTCGGTACCACAAACAGCGTGGAATAATACCCCTTTCCCTGTTGTAGGAGGGGTACCTTGATTATCACCTGCTGGGAATACAGCTTGTGAATGGCTTCCAATACCGCCTCCCTGTCGGAGGGAGACATTGGTAAAGCAGACTTCAGGAACCGGCGAGGGGGAGACGTCTCAAATTCCAATTTGTACCCCTGAGATACTACCTGCAGGATCCAGGGGTCCACTTGCGAGTGAGCCCACTGCGCGCTGAAATTCTTGAGACGGGCCCCCACCGTGCCTGAGTCCGCTTGTAAGGCCCCAGCGTCATGCTGAGGACTTGGCAGAAGCGGGGGAGGGCTTCTGTTCCTGGGAAGAGGCTGCCTGCTGCAGTCTTTTTCCCCTTCCTCTGCCCCGGGGCAGATATGAGTGGCCTTTTGCCCACTTGCCCTTATGGGGACGAAAGGACTGAGCCTGAAAAGACGGTGTCTTTTTCTGCTGAGAGGTGACCTGGGGTAAAAAGGTGGATTTCCCAGCCGTTGCCGTGGCCACCAGGTCCGATAGACCGACCCCAAATAACTCCTCCCCTTTATACGGCAATACTTCCATATGCCGTTTGGAATCCGCATCACCTGACCACTGTCGCGTCCATAACCCTCTTCTGGCAGAAATGGACAGCGCACTTACTCTTGATGCCAGAGTGCAAATATCCCTCTGTGCATCTCGCATATATAGAAATGCATCCTTTAAATGCTCTATAGTCAATAATATACTGTCCCTGTCCAGGGTATCAATATTTTCAGTCAGGGAATCCGACCAAGCCACCCCAGCACTGCACATCCAGGCTGAGGCGATTGCTGGTCGCAGTATAATACCAGTATGTGTGTATATACTTTTTAGGATATTTTCCAGCTTCCTATCAGCTGGTTCCTTGAGGGCGGCCGTATCAGGAGACGGTAACGCCACTTGTTTTGATAAGCGTGTGAGCGCCTTATCTACCCTAGGGGGTGTTTCCCAACGCGCCCTAACCTCTGGCGGGAAAGGGTATTCATTTAATTCATCTGATTCAGGAAAAACTACGGGTAGTTTTTTCACACCCCACATAATACCCTTTTTTGTAGTACTTGTAGTATCAGAAATGTTCAAAACCTCCTTCATTGCCGTGATCATGTAACGTGTGGCCCTACTGGAAAATACGTTTGTTTCCTCACCGTCGACACTGGAGTCAGTGTCCGTGTCTGTGTCGACCATCTGAGGTAACGGGCGCTTTAGAGCCCCTGACGGTGTTTGAGACGCCTGTACAGGTAATAACTGATTTGCCGGCTGTCTCATGTCGTCAACAGTCTTTTGTAAAGTGCTGACACTATCACGTAATTCCTTCCATAAGACCATCCAGTCAGGTGTCGACTCCCTAGGGGGTGACATCACTATTACAGGCAATTGCTCCGCCTCCATACCATTTTCCTCCTCATACATGTCGACACAACGTACCGACACACAGCACACACACAGGGAATGCTCTGATAGAGGACAGGACCCCACTAGCCCTTTGGGGAGACAGAGGGAGAGTTTGCCAGCACACACCAGAGCGCTATATATATATACAGGGATAACCTTATATAAGTGTTTTTCCCTTATATAGCTGCTGTATAGATTTATCTGCCAAATTAGTGCTCCCCCTCTCTTGTTTTACCCTGTTTCTGTAGTGCAGGACTGCAGGGGAGAGTCAGGGAGCTTCCCTCCAACGGAGCTGTGAGGGAAAATGGCGCCAGTGTGCTGAGGAGATAGGCTCCGCCCCCTTCTCGGCGGCCTTTCTCCCGCTTTTTTAAGGAAAAATTGGCAGGGGTTAAATGCATCCATATAGCCCAGGAGCTATATGTGATGTATTTTTTGCCATCTAAGGTGTTTTTATTGCGTCTCAGGGCGCCCCCCCCAGCGCCCTGCACCCTCAGTGACCGGAGTGTGAAGTGTGCTGAGAGCAATGGCGCACAGCTGCGGTGCTGTGCGCTACCTTATTGAAGACAGGACGTCTTCTCCCGCCGATTTTCCGGACCTCTTCAGTCTTCTGGCTCTGTAAGGGGGCCGGCGGCGCGGCTCTGGGACCCATCCATGGCTGGGCCTGTGATCGTCCCTCTGGAGCTAATGTCCAGTAGCCTAAGAAGCCCAATCCACTCTGCACGCAGATGAGTTCGCTTCTTCTCCCCTTAGTCCCTCGGTGCAGTGAACCTGTTGCCAGCAGGATTCACTGAAAATAAAAAAACATATACTTAAACTTTTTCACTAAGCAGCTCAGGAGAGCCACCTAGTGTGCACCCTTCTCGTTCGGGCACAAAAATCTAACTGAGGCTTGGAGGAGGGTCATAGGGGGAGGAGCCAGTGCACACCAGGTAGTCCTAAAGCTTTTACTTTTGTGCCCAGTCTCCTGCGGAGCCGCTATTCCCCATGGTCCTTTCGGAGTTCCCAGCATCCACTAGGACGTCAGAGAAAATGAGAATTTACTCACCGATAATTCTATTTCTTGTAGTCCGTAGTGGATGCTGGGGACTCCGTAAGGACCATGGGGAATAGCGGCTCCGCAGGAGACTGGGCACATCTAAAGAAAGCTTTAGGACTATGTGGTGTGCACTGGCTCCTCCCCCTATGACCCTCCTCCAAGCCTCAGTTAGGATACTGTGCCCGGACGAGCGTACACAATAAGGAAGGATTTTGAATCCCGGGTAAGACTCATACCAGCCACACCAATCACACCGTACAACTTGTGATCTGAACCCAGTTAACAGCATAATAACAGAGGAGCCTCTAGAAAAGATGGCTCACTACAGCAATAACCCGATTTTTTGGTAACAATAACTATGTACCAGTATTGCAGACAATCCGCACTTGGGATGGGCGCCCAGCATCCACTACGGACTACGAGAAATAGAATTATCGGTGAGTAAATTCTCATTTTCTCTAACGTCCTAGTGGATGCTGGGGACTCCGTAAGGACCATGGGGATTATACCAAAGCTCCCAAACGGGCGGGAGAGTGCGGATGACTCTGCAGCACCAAATGAGAGAACTCCAGGTCCTCCTCAGCCAGAGTATCAATTTTGTAGAATTTTACAAACGTATTTGCTCCTGACCAAGTAGCTGCTCGGCAAAGTTGTAAAGCCGAGACCCCTCGGGCAGCCGCCCAAGACAAGCCCACCTTCCTTGTGGAGTGGGCATTTACAGATTTTTGGCTGTGGCAGGCCTGCCACCGAAAGTGCAAGCTGAATTGTACTACAAATCCAACGAGCAATAGTCTGCTTAGAAGCAGGAGCACCCAGCTTGTTGGGTGCATACAGGATAAACAGCGAGTCAGTTTTCCTGACTCCAGCCGTCCTGGAAACATATATTTTCAGGGCCCTGACAACGTCTAGCAACTTGGAGTCCTCCAAGTCCCTAGTAGCCGCAGGCACCACAATAGGTTGGTTCAGGTGAAACGCTGAAACCACCTTAGGGAGAAACTGAGGACGAGTCCTCAATTCCGCCCTGTCCGAATGGAAAATCAGATAAGGGCTTTTACAGGATAAAGCCGCCAATTCTGACACGCGCCTGGCCCAGGCCAGGGCCAACAGCATGACCACATTCCATGTGAGATATTTTAACTCCACAGATTTAAGTGGTTCAAACCCATGTGACTTTTGGAACCCAAAAACTACATTGAGATCCCAAAAGTGCCACTGAAGGCACAAAAGGAGGCTGTATATGCAGTACCCCTTTTACAAACGTCTGAACTTCAGGAACTGAAGCTAGTTCTTTTTGGAAGAAAATTGACAGGGCCGAAATTTGAACCTTAATGGACCCCAATTTCAGGCCCATAGACACTCCTGTTTGCAGGAAATGTAGGAAACGACCCAGTTGAATTTCCTCCGTCGGGCCTTACTGGCCTCGCACCACGCAACATATTTTCGCCAAATGCGGTGATAATGTTTTGCGGTTACATCCTTCCTGGCTTTGATCAGGATAGGGATGACTTCATCCGGAATGCCTTTTCAGGATCCGGCGTTCAACCGCCATGCCGTCAAACGCAGCCGCGGTAAGTCTTGGAACAGACAGGGTCCTTGCTGGAGCAAGTCCCTTCTTAGAGGTAGAGGCCACGGATCCTCCGTGAGCATCTCTTGAAGTTCCGGTTACCAAGTCCTTCTTGGCCAATCCGGAGCCACGAATATAGTGCTTACTCCTCTCCATCTTATCAATCTCAGTACCTTGGGTATGAGAGGCAGAGGAGGGAACACATACACTGACTTGTACACCCACGGTGTTACCAGAACGTCTACAGCTATTGCCTGAGGGTCCCTTGACCTGGCGCAATACCTGTCGAGTTTTTCCCAACGGTTTATAATCATGTGGAAGACTTCTGGGTGAAGTCCCCACTCTCCCGGGTGGAGGTCGTGCTGAGGAAGTCTGCTTCCCAGTTGTCCACTCCCGGAATGAATACTGCTGACAGTGCTATCACATGATTTTCCGCCCAGCGAAGAATCCTTGCAGCTTCTGCCATTGCCCTCCTGCTTCTTGTGCCACCCTGTCTGTTTACGTGGGTGACTGCCGTGATGTTGTCCGACTGGATCAACACCGGCTGACCTTGAAGCAGAGGTCTTGCTAAGCTTAGAGCATTGTAAATGGCCCTTAGCTTCAGGATATTTATGTGAAGTGATGTCTCCAGACTTGACCATAAGCCCTGGATATTCCTTCCCTGCGTGACTGCTCCCCAGCCTCGCAGGCTGGCATCCGTGGTCACCAGGATCCAGTCCTGAATGCCGAATCTGCGGCCCTTTAGAAGATGAGCACTCTGCAACCACCACAGGAGGGACACCCTTGTCCTTGGTGACAGGGTTATCCGCTGATGCATCTGAAGATGCGACCCGGACCATTTGTCCAGCAGGTCCCACTGGAAAGTTCTTGCGTGGAATCTGCCGAATGGGATTGCTTCGTAGGAAGCCACCATTTTACCCAGAACCCTTGTGCATTGATGCACTGAGACTTGGCTCGGTTTTAGGAGGTTCCTGACTAGCTCGGATAACTCCCTGGCTTTCTCCTCTGGGAGAAAAGCCTTTTTCTGGACTGTGTCCAGGATCATCCCTAGGAACAGAAGACAAGTCGTCGGAACCAGCTGCGATTTTGGAATATTGAGAATCCAATCGTGCTGCCGCAACACTACCTGAAATAGTGCTACACCGACCTCCAACTGTTCCCTGGATCTTACCCTTATCAGGGAATCGTCCAAGTAAAGGATAACTAAAATTCCCTTCCTTCGAAGGAATATCATCATTTCGGCCATTACCTTGGTAAAGACCCGGGGTGCCGTGGACCATCCATACGGCAGCGTCTGAACTGATAGTGACAGTTCTGTACCATAAACCTGAGGTACCCTTGATGAGAAGGGTAAATTTTGACATGAAGGTAAGCATCCTTGATGTCCCGAGACATCATGTAGTCCCCTTCTTCCAGGTTCGCAATCACTGCTCTGAGTGACTCAATCTTGAATTTGAACCTCTGTATGTAAGTGTTCAAAGATTTTAGATTTAGAATCGGTCTCACCGAGCCGTCCGGCTTCGGTACCACAACAGTGTGGAATAATACCCCGTTCCCTGTTGCAGGAGGGGTACCTTGTTATCACCTGCTGGGAATACAGCTTGTGAATGGCTTCCAAAACAGTCTCCCTGTCAGAAGGAGTCATTGGTAAAGCCGACTTTAGGAAACGGCGAGGGGGAGACGTCTCGAATTCTAATTTGTACCCCTGAGATATCACCTGAAGGATCCAGGGGTCTACTTGCGAGTGAGCCCACTGCGCGCTGAAATTCATTGAGACGGACCCCCCACCGTGCCTGATTCTGCTTGTAAAGCCCCAGCGTCATACTGAGGGCTTGGCAGAGGCGGGAGAGGGTTTCTGTTCCTGGGAACTGGCTGATTTCTGCAGCCTTTTTCCTCTCCCTCTGTCACGGGGCAGAAATGAGGAATCTTTTGCCCGCTTGTCCACGAAAAGACTGCGCCTGATAATACGGCGTCTTCTCATGTTGAGAGGCGACCTAGGGTACAAACGTGGATTTCCCAGCTGTTGCCGTGGCCACTCCTCCCTTTAATAAGGCAATACTTCCAAATGCCGTTTGGAATACGCATCACCTGACCACTGACGTGTCCATAACCCTCTACTGGTAGAAATGGACAACGCACTTAGACTTGATGCCAGTCGGCAAATATTCCGCTGTGTATCACGCATATATAGAAATGCATCTTTTAAATGCTCTATAGGCAATAATATACTGTCCCTATCTAGGGTATCAATATTTTCAGTCAGGGAATCCGACCACGCCAACCCAGCACTGCACATCCAGGCTGAGGCGATTGCTGGTCGTAGTATAACACCAGTATGTGTGTAAATACATTTTAGGATACCCTCCTGCTTTCTATCAGCAGGATCCTTAAGGGCGGCCATCTCAGGAGAGGGTAGAGCCCTTACAAGCGTGTGAGCGCTTTATCCCCCCTAGGGGGTGTTTCCCAACGCACCCTAACCTCTGGCGGGAAAGGATATAATGCCAATGACATTTTAGAAATTATCAGTTGTTATCGGGGGAAAACCACGCATCATCACACACCTCATTTAATTTCTCAGATTCAGGAAAACTACAGGTAGTTTTTCCTCACCGAACATAATACCCCTTTTTGGTGGTACTCGTATTATCAGAAATGTGTAATAACATTTTTCATTGCCTCAATCATGTAACGTGTGGCCCTACTGGAAGTCACATTTGTCTCTTCACCGTCGACACTGGAGTCAGTATCCGTGTCGGCGTCTATAACTGCCATCTGAGGTAACGGGCGCTTTAGAGCCTATGAGACGTCTGGACAGGCACAAGCTGAGTAGCCGGCTGTCTCATGTCAACCACTGTCTTTTATACAGAGCTGACACTGTCATGTAATTCCTTCCAACAGTTCATCCACTCAGGTGTCGACCCCCTAGGGGGTGACATCACTATTACAGGCAATCTGCTCCGTCTCCACATCATTTTTCTCCTCATACATGTCGACACAAATGTACCGACATACAGCACACACACAGGGAATGCTCTGATAGAGGACAGGACCCCACTAGCCCTTTGGGGAGACAGAGGGAGAGTTTGCCAGCACACACCAAAGCGCTATATATATATATACAGGGATAACCTTATATAAGTGTTTTTCCCCGTATAGCTGCTGTATCTTTAATACTGCGCGTAATTAGTGCCCCCCCTCTCTTTTATAACCCTTTCTGTAGTGTAGTGACTGCAGGGGAGAGACAGGGAGCTTCCCTCCAACGGAGCTGTGAGGGAAAATGGCGCCAGTGTGCTGAGGAGATAGGCTCCGCCCCCTTATCGGCGGCCTTATCTACCGTTTTTATATGTATTTTGGCAGGGGTTAAATGCATCCATATAGCCCAGGAGCTATATGTGATGCATTCTTTTGCCATCCAAGGTGTTTATTATTGCGTCTAAGGGTGCTCCCCCCCAGCGCCCTGCACCCTCAGTGACCGGAGTGTGAAGTGTGCTGAGAGCAATGGCGCACAGCTGCAGTGCTGTGCGCTACCTTGTTGAAGACAGGACGTCTTCTGCCGCCGATTTTCCGGACCTCTTCTGCCTTCTGGCTCTGTAAGGGGGCCGGCGACGCGGCTCTGGGACCCATCCAGGCTGGGCCTGTGATCGTCCCTCTGGAGCTAATGTCCAGTAGCCTAAGAAGCCCAATCCACTCTGCACGCAGGTGAGTTCGCTTCTTCTCCCCTTAGTCCCTCGATGCAGTGAGCCTGTTGCCAGCAGGTCTCACTGTAAATAAAAAACCTAAACTAAAACTTTCACTAAGAAGCTCAGGAGAGCCCCTAGTGTGCACCCTTCTCGTTCGGGCACAGAGATCTAACTGAGGCTTGGAGGAGGGTCATAGGGGGAGGAGCCAGTGCACACCACATAGTCCTAAAGCTTTCTTTAGATGTGCCCAGTCTCCTGCGGAGCCGCTATTCCCCATGGTCCTTACGGAGTCCCCAGCATCCACTAGGACGTTAGAGAAATAATCAATAGAAATGTCTCTCCAAATCTCACAGATCATTATGTATATGTTCCTTAATGATCCAAAAAGGATAGAGGAGGAACTCAGCTTAAGAAAGAGCCTTGAAACTTAGAACTTTTCTATATGAACTTCAGACAAATGAGTTTAAATCCATGAGCTCGTGAGGAGCTTCAATTCAGTTGGGCTATGTCTATATTAATCTCAAAAGGGAAAGTGAGCCATAGAACAGTATTCACAGCCACGTGATACTGTAGTACCTGGTCAGTAGAGTCAGCAGTTTCCAATCTTGTATCATCCTCTAATGCGTTTTGTTATTCTAAAGACAACTTCTTCAGAGGTATATTATCTATCACAGCATTTACCATAGCATAAATGATCAGTTTAGGATTTTGTATTATCACTAATACATTTCATTATCCTAAAGATAAATTCTTCATATGTAAATTACTAAAGTCATTTAATAATGTATTTATTCTATGGCTCCCATCATCCACCAATCCTCCACAAATCGCTGTTTAACATTTTTCAATGATGTCTTATGTTTTTAGACTTATTGTTATGTTGTATTACTTATTTTATTTTTTCATTATATTTAGGAATGACAGTGAAGGCAGGTAAGATTATCATTGTGTGTCATTAACGCTGACATTCAGTTTCATACAAGCTGTAAGCCTTTCATTACTGCAATATCATTTAAAGTGGATCTCCCCACTGAAACCACTCTGGAAGTTTATTTATTTATGAAAACATAAGAAATTGCTAAACATGACGACATAATTGACATTATATATTTGCACCAAGTTTTAGTGTTTGCTCTGGGCAGCTCTCAACACTAATGGAAAATGTAGAATTAAACCTATCACATATTGATACTTATACCCATGGCTCCCGAAGCTGCCAGAGGTACAAACAGCAATACTGCCAGGGTTACCCAAACTCAGGCCCTCATTCAGCAAGAATCACTAAAGTGCAAAAACACAAATTGTCAGACTGTGCATGTGCTGCTACATTGCAATTGCCGTACGTTTGCAGGCTCGGGAGCAGATTTATTAAGCTCGGTAAAGTGATAAAGTGTAAGGTGATAATGCTCCAGCCAGTCAGCTCCTAACTGTCATTTTTCAAACCCAGCTTGTGACATGGCAGTAAGGATCTGATTGGCTGGTCCTTTATCACCTTCCACTTTATCACTTCACCGAGCTTAATAAATCTGCCCCTCAGTGAGATGCGATCGCAAATTGATTGACTGGAAGTGACCGTTTGTGGGAGGCAACATGGTGTTTGTAGGGTGTGGTTGGGAAGACGCAGGCATGTCATGTCTGTTTTGGGGGCGTATATCTGGCGTCAGCTGCAATCGCTTGCAATTAAAAACATGTGACCGGTGCGACTGCATCTGCATTATTCTGTGTAGGCATGGGCCAACAGTAACTGTCGATGGTACTCAGTTTTTGCGTATGGATCGCAATTCTGTGAATGCATACGCAGAGTTGCGATTGCATCAGTGGGTGTCTTTTACCATGTCAGGGCGGCTCTTCACATGTGACTTTTCACAGCAGTAGTTTTGAGAGAATAACAATTTCAGTTTCAATAGTGATACATGCTGAATGAGGACCTCAGACCTTAAGGCACCCTAACAGACTACGGTGGTCATTCCGAGTTGATCACTAGCTGCATTTGTTCGCAACGCAACGATCAGGCTAAAGAACGGCAGTTCTGCACATGCGGCGCAATGCGCACGCGTGACGTACGGGCACAACGAACGATGCAGTTTTGCAAAGGGTCTAGCGATGCATTTCAGTCGCACTGGTTACCACAGAGTGAGTGAGATGAAGTGGGCGTTTCTGGGTGGCAACTGACCGTTTTCAGGGAGTGTTCGGAAAAACGCAGGCGTGCCAGGGAAAATGCAGGCGTGGCTGGGCGAACGCTGGGCGGGTGTGTGACGTCAAATCCGGAACTGAACAGTCTGAAGTGATCGCAAGCGCTGAGTAGGTTTTGAGTTACTCTGAAACTACACAATTTTTTTGCAGGCGCTCTGTGACCCATCCGTTCGCACTTCTGCTAAGCTAAAATACACTCCCAGTGGGAGGCGGCATAGCGTTTGCACGGCTGCTAAAACCTGCTAGCGAGCGATCAACTCGGAATGACCACCAAGGTTTTAAGGCTATCTTTGCTTGTGCACATATGCTACAGTGTAGTAATAGTGCCAGGAATTATCAAGATGGTCAGGCTATTTAGCATACTTGCCTACATGCATTCACATTGCAGCTTTTGGACAAGCAGGAGCCTGTTCTGTTGACATGTACACTATAAGAAGGTCAAAAGCTTTTACCAGTCCTTTAAAGGATATTGCCCATCAGTGAAATATCCAGTGAATTTCTATTTCACCTGTTATCCATCAATATTGTGATATTACCCCTGAAGAAGTTCAGTTCAAGGGACAAAACGCGTAGGGATACTGGTGTCTGTATTCATACGTCACTTCTGGGACCCCACAATAGAGCTCACTCCCGTTAGGGTGTTGGTGGGAACATCTGTTCATGTAAAATATTTGTATCATGAATAAAAATTATTCAGATATTTAAATAAGAGGCTTTTTGTGCCATGTCTAGGGTGTCTTCCTGGTGAGAGAGTATATTAGATTGTTCCACTCATTATGCCTGAATATTTTCAGTGGCTTAGGTTTTTATTCCAATCCTAGGCCCAGATTTATCAAGTCTTGGAGAGTGATAAATTGCACAGTGATAAGGTACAAGCCCATCAGCTCCTACCTGCCACGTTACAGGCTGGGTTTGAAAAATGACAGAGCTGATTGGTTTTTACTTTCTCACTGTGCAATTTATCACTCTCCAAGGCTTGACAAATCTGGACCTAAGTTTATCCGTATTTATATGTAGACATTTGAAATCAATTTTCTAGCGCCCTCTGGATCTCTATTTATTTGAATGAGGCTTGAAGCCTAAAAATCTCATTCAGGTGCAGTTGTAGTTGCTGTCACTACTGCAGGTCCTGCGCAAGCGCAAAGTACCAAACATAGGTACTTTGTATATGATAGTGCAGGTGAAACTGCACCTGGATGACCCCTTATGTGCGCTGTTTTATCAATTCTCAAGTATGCTAGCCAGGTCAATTAGCACAGTACACCGACTGATTAGCATCCTTATTAATAGATTAGTCATTATCACTACCCTTTAGTTGACAAAAGGGGGCCTGTCGCAGAGGTGTTTATTTGAGAGGGTAATTTGCTGTGGTATGCAGGTGTGTCTATAGCTGGAAGGAAAGCACATTTGTGTCTCTTTCCTTTATAATTATTTTGTAATTCCTTTGCAAAGTTGGAACGATTAATTGAACAAACACCTTGCCAAATATATACTGTACAGGAGTGCAATGACAAAGCAGAATGACATATAAATGCACATAGTGCCACCTTGTGGCTATTAGTACACTGGGAAGTCATGCAATTTCAGTAAGTAACAGTGGACACAAAATCTAATTGTCATTTCAAACTTTCCCATGTGGCACAGACCCCCAACCCAGATCACTCATGTAGCCCATGAACCGGCAGCCGATGACACGCAGGAAGGAGTAAAAAGGTGGGTTCCTTGCAACTAGTTTATCCCTACCTATCATGACATTTTTTTGCTTTAAGTGAGTGTGCATACCTTATTCTCCTGGGGATTTGACAGTCAACCTATAAACTACCAGGATCTCCTACTGTAGCTCCTCCTCTTTTACTCACTGGCCATAGTTTAGCAGGATATTTGCCTGTTCTAGATACATATTGATTTATTTTGCATGCTATCTATTACAAACCAGGGATAGCCACAATGGGTTTAACCCCCAAATATTTACATTTCTTCAATCTGAATTACCACCTACAGTGAAGGGGACCACATTTTTTTTAAATCACTTTAAAATGGCAGCACTGAGGTTATGAGTGGGAGGGTGATGTCCGGGATTACAACATTTTGTCCTTCCGTGCCTCATATCTCCCCAGGGTCGGACTGGCCCAGAGGGGATCAGGGGAAACTCCTGGTAGTGGGGCCATCCCCTCCTCTAGGGATTAGGTTCCAGACTCTATCCTAGTGCCCTTTATTTATACATTATACATATGATCATACCTCCCAACTTTTAATATATAGAAAGAGGGACTCATGCGCGGCGAAACCGCGCGCGCTCCCGAAAAGGGGGCGTAGCCTACAAAAAGGGGGCATGGCTTCACGGGTGGACCCGCGAACGCGAGCCACGACCCCGTTTTCATCACTGAGGGGGCATGCCCAGCGCTCTGTGAGCAGCTGGCATGCCCCCTCTCCCTCTGACTCTAGTGAATAGACGCTGTGCGCGTGCGCACAGCATTTATTCACCGCTGCTCTACTAAGCAGGGCAGCGAGAGACAGAGACTCCCAACTGTCCCCCCCCCCCCCACCGCAGTACACTACGGCCCGCGAGTGGGACAGCGGGACAGTCCCCAAAAAACGGGACTGTCCCGCGAAAATCGGGACAGTTGGGAGGTATGATATGATACTTTATACTGCACAGGACTATGGTGTATTTTCTACAGGGCATTGCTGTTATTAATATGGTACATTATCATGCATGCACTAGCAGGATTTACTATATATATTTAGGGGCCCAGCCCACGCACTCTCTAATGGTTAGCCAAACCTCTGTGGTGGCTGGCAACACCCCTACTGGAGCCTGGCCACACCCTTAAGCATGGGCCCCTACCACTGCATTTTCCCTGTGGGCCCTTCATGCCCCAGTCCGACACTGTACCTCCCTCCTGAAAAAAATGGCTTCATGGAACCTCTGGGTTCTGAGATGAGACAACTTTCCCGCTTTGCATCGGGGTTGGGAGGTATTCTCCTGCCTCCCCCTGCATGTGGCAATAAAATGGTGGTTTCTATCCCCATGTGATGTGGCTATAAACCCCAGCCACCCGATTACTGGTCTGCAATAGTTGGGAGGTATGTAGTGACTGTATAACCAGGCCTTACATTTAAGCTGCCAACATAATTATAGACTAAACAGCCAACTAGTTCGTAATGTATGGCATACTTGCCTACTCTCCCAGAAGTTGCGGGAGACTCCCAATTTTCACATTATCCCCCGCACCCCCAGAAGAGTAGGAGGATCTCCCGCATCCCTGGAGGGGGTAGGGTTAAATGACGTGAATTGCGTAAGTTTAATTGGTAGTTATTGGCCTGATTCAGAGATTTATGTAAATCCAATAGTTACATAAATCTCGGATGTTTAATGATCTGCGCATGCATAGGAGCCGCACTGCATATGTGCAGATCTGGTCCTGCTCTGTGGCTCTATAGTCAGGGCCAGATTACCAATGGTGCAGATGAAGCTATAGGTCCAGGCCCTGACATAAAAATAGGCCCACTGTTATGACAGCATGATGATGGCTGGCCACGCAGTTGGCCATAAATCATAAGTATTAAAATTGTATTTATATTTTTCTGACAAATGATGCAATTTTTGTATATTTACATCTTTAGGGAGATATTAGGGCTGAAAATGTAGGGGGTGTATACACCCACATGGTGCTGGCCACATTTGCACAGCAGTGGTTACAGTTAATCCTCTTCTCACAATAGGCCTTTGAAATTTTGAGCCCCAGGCCCACTGGGCCCTTAATCCGGCCCTGTCTATAGTGCACTAAGAAGACAATCCTTTTCCTTTCTCTTTGTATTCAATTACATTTATTGGTTTTAGGGCGGCATCCCCGCACAAAAAATTGTGATACATGGTAATAATAAGATTTTACTTACCGATAAATCTATTTCTCGTAGTCCGTAGTGGATGCTGGGACTCCGTCAGGACCATGGGGATTAGCGGCTCTGCAGGAGACAGGGCACAAAAATAAAAGCTTTAGGACTAGGTGGTGTGCACTGGCTCCTCCCCCTATGACCCTCCTCCAAGCCTCAGTTAGGATACTGTGCCCGGACGAGCGTACACAATAAGGAAGGATTTTGAATCCCGGGTAAGACTCATACCAGCCACACCAATCACACCGTACAACTTGTGATCTGAACCCAGTTAACAGTATGACAACCGTAGGAGCCTCTGAACAGACGGCTCACAACAATAACAACCCGATTTTTTTGTAACAATAACTATGTACAAGTATTGCAGACAATCCGCACTTGGGATGGGCGCCCAGCATCCACTACGGACTACGAGAAATAGATTTATCGGTAAGTAAAATCTTATTTTCTCTGACGTCCTAGTGGATGCTGGGACTCCGTCAGGACCATGGGGATTATACCAAAGCTCCCAAACGGGCGGGAGAGTGCGGATGACTCTGCAGCACCGAATGAGAGAACTCCAGGTCCTCTTTAGCCAGGGTATCAAATTTGTAGAATTTTACAAACGTGTTCTCCCCCGACCACGTAGCTGCTCGGCAGAGTTGTAATGCCGAGACCCCTCGGGCAGCCGCCCAAGATGAGCCCACCTTCCTTGTGGAATGGGCCTTGATAGATTTAGGCTGTGGCAGGCCTGCCACAGAATGTGCAAGTTGAATTGTGCTACAAATCCAACGAGCAATCGTCTGCATAGAAGCAGGAGCACCCAGCTTGTTGGGTGCATACAGTATAAACAGCGAGTCAGATTTTCTGACTCCAGCCGTCCTTGAAATATATATTTTCAATGCCCTGACAACGTCCAGCAACTTGGAATCCTCCAAATCGCTAGTAGCCGCAGGCACCACAATAGGCTGGTTCAGGTGAAACGCTGAAACCACCTTAGGCAGAAACTGAGGACGCGTCCGCAGTTCTGCCCTGTCCGAATGGAAAATCAGATATGGGCTTTTATACGATAAAGCCGCCAATTCTGACACTCTCCTGGCTGAAGCCAGGGCCAGTAGCATGGTTACTTTCCATGTAAGATATTTCAAATCCACCGATTTGAGTGGCTCAAACCAATGGGATTTGAGAAAATCCAAAACTACATTAAGATCCCACGGAGCCACTGGGGGCACAACCGGGGGCTGTATATGTAGTACTCCTTTTACAAAAGTCTGGACTTCAGGAACTGAAGCCAATTCTTTCTGGAAGAAAATCGACAGGGCCGAAATTTGAACCTTAATGGACCCTAATTTGAGGCCCATAGACAATCCTGTTTGCAGGAAATGTAGGAATCGACCCAGTCGAAATTCCTCCGTCGGGGCCTTCCTGGCCTCACACCACGCAACATATTTTCTCCAAATGCGGTGATAATGTTGTGCAGTCACCTCCTTCCTGGCTTTTACCAGGGTAGGGATGACCTCTTCCGGAATGCCTTTTTCCCTTAGAATTCGGCGTTCAACCGCCACGCCGTCAAACGCAGCCGCGGTAAGTCTTGGAATAGACACGGTCCCTGCTGAAGCAGGTCCCGTCTTAGAGGTAGAGGCCACGGATCTTCCGTGAGCATCTCCTGAAGTTCCGGGTACCAAGTCCTTCTTGGCCAATCCGGAGCCACGAGTACCGTTCTTACTCCCCTTTGCCGTATAATTCTCAGTACTTTTGGTATGAGAGGCAGAGGAGGAAACACATACACTGACTGGAACACCCACGGTGTTACCAGAGCGTCCACAGCTATTGCCTGAGGGTCTCTTGACCTGGCGCAATACCTGTCCAGTTTTTTGTTGAGGCGGGACGCCATCATATCCACCTTTGGTTTTTCCCAACGGTTCACAATCATGTGGAAGACTTCTGGATGAAGTCCCCACTCTCCCGGGTGTAGATCGTGTCTGCTGAGGAAGTCCGCTTCCCAGTTGTCCACTCCCGGAATGAACACTGCTGACAGTGCTATCACATGATCTTCCGCCCAGCGAAGAATCCTTGCAGCTTCTGCCATTGCCCTCCTGCTTCTTGTGCCGCCCTGTCTGTTTACGTGGGCGACTGCCGTGATGTTGTCCGACTGGATCAACACCGGCTGACCCTGAAGCAGGGGTTTTGCCAGGCTTAGAGCATTGTAAATCGCTCTTAGCTCCAGTATATTTATGTGAAGAGACATCTCCAGGCTTGACCACACTCCCTGGAAGTTTCTTCCCTGTGTGACCGCTCCCCAGCCTCTCAGACTGGCATCCGTGGTCACCAGGACCCAGTCCTGTATGCCGAATCTGCGGCCCTCTAACAGATGAGCACTCTGCAACCACCACAGAAGAGACACCCTTGTCCGTGGAGACAAAGTTATCCGCTGATGCATCTGCAGATGCGATCCGGACCATTTGTCCAGCAGATCCCACTGAAAAGTTCGTGCGTGGAATCTGCCGAATGGAATCGCTTCGTAAGAAGCCACCATTTTTCCCAGGACTCTTGTGCATTGATGCACAGACACTTTTCCTGGTTTTAGGAGGTTCCTGACAAGTTCGGATAACTCCCTGGCTTTCTCCTCCGGAAGAAACACCTTTTTCTGAACCGTGTCCAGAATCATTCCCAGGAACAGCAGACGTGTCGTCGGGGTCAATTGAGATTTTGGAAAATTCAGAATCCACCCGTGCTGTTGCAGCACTACTTGGGTTAGTGCTACTACGTCCCCCAGCTGTTCTCTGGACCTTGCCCTTATCAGGAGATCGTCCAAGTAAGGGATAATTAATATGCCTTTTCTTCGCAGAAGAAACATCATTTCGGCCATTACCTTGGTAAAGACCCGAGGTGCCGTGGACAATCCAAACGGCAGCGTCTGAAACTGATAATGACAGTTTTGCACCACGAACCTGAGGTACCCTTGATGTGAAGGGCAAATTGGGACATGCAGGTAAGCATCCTTGATGTCCAGGGACACCATAAAGTCCCCTTCTTCCAGATTCGCTATCACTGCTCTGAGTGACTCCATCTTGAACTTGAATTTTTGTATGTACAGGTTCAAAGATTTCAGATTTAGAATAGGTCTTACCGAGCCGTCCGGCTTCGGTACCACAAATAGTGTGGAATAATACCCCTTTCCCTGTTGTAGGAGGGGTACCTTGACTATCACCTGCTGAGAATACAGCTTGTGAATGGCTTCCAATACCGTCGCCCTGTCTGAGGGAGACGTTGGCAGAGCAGACTTTAGGAACCGGCGAGGGGGAGACTTCTCGAATTCCAACCTGTAACCCTGAGATACTACCTGCAGGATCCAGGGGTCCACCTGTGAGTGAGCCCACTGTGCGCTGAAATTCTTGAGTCGACCCCCCACCGCCCCTGAGTCCGCTTGTAAATCCCCAACGTCATGCTGAGGGCTTTGCAGAAGCCGGGGAGGGCTTCTGCTCCTGGGAGGGAGCTGCTTGGTGCACTCTCTTACCCTTTCCTTTGCCTCGGGGCAGATATGACTGTCCTTTTGCCCGCTTGTTCTTATAGGAACGAAAGGACTGCGGCTGAAAAGACGGTGTCTTTTTCTGTTGGGAGGGGACCTGAGGTAAAAAGGTGGATTTCCCGGCTGTTGCCGTGGCCACCAAATCCGATAGACCGACCCCAAATAATTCCTCCCCTTTATACGGCAATACTTCCATATGCCGTTTGGAATCCGCATCACCTGACCACTGTCGCGTCCATAAACTTCTTCTGGCAGATATGGACATCGCACTTACTCTCGATGCCAGAGTGCAAATATCCCTCTGAGCATCTCGCATATAAAGAAAAGCATCCTTTAATTGCTCTATAGTCAATAAAATACTGTCCCTATCCAGGGTATCAATATTTTCAGTCAGGTAATCCGACCAAACCACCCCAGCACTGCACATCCATGCAGAGGCGATGGCTGGTCGCAGTATAACACCAGTATGAGTGTATATACTTTTCAGGGTAGTTTCCAGCCTCCTATCAGCTGGATCCTTGAGGGCGGCCGTTTCAGGAGACGGTAACGCCACTTGTTTTGATAAGCGTGTGAGTGCCTTATCCACCCTAGGGGGTGTTTCCCAGCGCGCCCTAACCTCTGGCGGGAAAGGATATAATGCCAATAACTTCTTTGAAATTAGCAGTTTTCTATCGGGGTTAACCCACGCTTCATCACACACTTCATTCAATTCCTCTGATTCAGGAAAAACTACAGGTAGTTTTTTCAGACCCCACATAATACCCCTTTTTGTGGTACTTGCAGTATCAGAGATATGCAAAGCCTCCTTCATTGCCGTGATCATATAACGTGTGGCCCTACTGGAAAATACGTTTGTTTCTTCACCGTCGACACTAGATTCGGTGTCCGTGTCTGTGTCGACCGACTGAGGTAAAGGGCGTTTTACAGCCCCTGACGGTGTCTGAGACGCCTGGACAGGTACTAACTGGTTTGCCGGCCGTCTCATGTCGTCAACTGATTTTTGTAACGTGCTGACATTATCACGTAATTCCATAAACAAAGCCATCCATTCCGGTGTCGACTCCCTAGGGGGTGACATCACCATTACCGGCAATTGCTCCGCCTCCACACCAACATCGTCCTCATACATGTCGACACACACGTACCGACACACAGCAGACACACAGGGAATGCTCTTATCGAAGACAGGACCCCACTAGCCCTTTTGGGGAGACAGAGGGAGAGTTTGCCAGCACACACCCAAGCGCTATAAATATATAGGAACAACCCTACAGAAGTGTTGTTTCCTTTATAGCAGCTTAATATATCAATATCGCCAAAAAAGTGCCCCCCCTCTCTGTTTTTTTACCCTGTTTCTGTAGTGCAGTGCAGGGGAGAGTCCTGGGAGCCTTCCTCGCAGCGGAGCTGTGCAGGAAAATGGCGCTGTGTGCTGAGGAGATAGGCCCCGCCCCCTATTTCGGCGGGCTCTTCTCCCGGTGTTTGTGAGACCTGGCAGGGGTTAAATACATCCATATAGCCCCAGGGGCTATATGTGATGTATTTTTAGCCAGAACAAGGTATTATCATTGCTGCCCAGGGCGCCCCCCCCCAGCGCCCTGCACCCTCAGTGACCGCTGGTGTGAAGTGTGCTGACAACAATGGCGCACAGCTGCAGTGCTGTGCGCTACCTCATGAAGACTGAAAAGTCTTCTGCCGCCGGTTTCTGGACCTCTTCACTTTTCGGCATCTGCAAGGGGGTCGGCGGCGCGGCTCCGGGACCGGACTCCATGGCTGGGCCTGTGTTCGATCCCTCTGGAGCTAATGGTGTCCAGTAGCCTAAGAAGCCAATCCATCCTGCACGCAGGTGAGTTCACTTCTTCTCCCCTAAGTCCCTCGTTGCAGTGAGCCTGTTGCCAGCAGGACTCACTGAAAATAAAAAACCTAAACTTTTTCTAAGCAGCTCTTTAGGAGAGCCACCTAGATTGCACCCTGCTCGGACGGGCACAAAAACCTAACTGAGGCTTGGAGGAGGGTCATAGGGGGAGGAGCCAGTGCACACCACCTAGTCCTAAAGCTTTTATTTTTGTGCCCCGTCTCCTGCGGAGCCGCTAATCCCCATGGTCCTGACGGAGTCCCAGCATCCACTAGGACGTCAGAGAAAATTATTACTTGGGGTTTAACATCCATAATATGTTACCTACTAGTGCAGAAGTATTTCTCCTTTTCCCCAATCCCTGTTTTTGAATGAACATCAGACATCTAAGTAGCTGTCAGGTCACTCAGGATGTTCGGCAAAATCATGCTGCCGGGGCCAGTGAAGTTGCATCCTAGGACACAGCTACTGGCTACGGTAAAATGGGGCCGACATGCCCCCATTTTCTGGAACACCCCTCGTTGCATTCATGTTGTGGCTTTTGGTGCAGTGCGAGCCCAGGCACAGGACCAGATCTGCACATGCGCAGCGACGGCTGCACAGATCATTAAACATCTGAGATTTATGCAACAATTGGATTTACATAAATCTCTGAATCAGGCCCATACCGCACCCGCTGCACCTATTTCTTCAGCACTTACCTTTACGGAGTCCAGCGTGAGCAGCTCTGCAAATCACGGGGAAAATGTTTCAATGGCCATTTTACCAAGCATTGTTCATGCACAGCACGGAAATCACCCGGAAAATGGCCGCTGCACCAATTCCCTGTGACCTACTTATGTATTGTAGACCAGGCATTCCCGACCTCTATCTTCAAGGCACACTAACAGTACAGGTTTTAGTGATATCCAGGCTTCAGCACAGATGGTTAAATCAAAATAACTGAGGTACTTATTAAGTCAAGCATGGATATAACTAAAACCTGGGCCGATAGTGTGCTTTGAGGGCCGAGGCTGGGAATGCCTGCAGTAGACTCTAGCACAGCACTAAAGTCTGCTAACACTCATGCACAATACACTGCTAGCAAGAGAGGGGGGGGGGGGGGGGGGGGGGGGCGGACAGAGACTGCATACAGGGCCCCATACTCTCTAATATGCCCCTGCTCAGCTGTATGTGACAAATGCTCTCTAATGGAGATACGCAATAATTGTAAAGTGGGGGGTACTTGTATAATTTGTTATTTTCTGATCGATTTACAGAAAATTACAGCTCTGCCAATATTTTTCTGTGGTACAGTGCTCTGCTGTGTATGGATTCTGAGTCCGTATCAGTCACTACACACCCTGATATATGACTCAGAATTGGTCAGATAAATGTGGTTCTAAATTACATTGCCTACTGTATGTATTCATTAACAACTTGCTCTGATTTTGTTTACACATGCTAATCAAAGGACCAATGGTAAGAAGAATAAGTTATACTGTAACGGAATAATCTTCTAGGCTTGTGATCTCACATTTTTCTGTATGATTTGTTATATGCTTGTCTATGTCTGCTTATATATTAACGGCAAAACAGAATACTGAAAACATTGGGTGCCAAAGATTACTTTATAGAGGTCAGTTATTAAATCCTGTCTAGGAAAGAAAAGTCTATGGGCCTGATGCAGAGTGAGCACTACTCCAGATTGCGTACCGTATCTTGTGTGTGATCGTCTGCACAGGCCCCAAAACGTACCTATTCATCATGTGTACTGATTCAGACGTATGTGATTCTGGCAACCTCGGCAGCCTTCGAACACATGCACACTGGCAACCAACGTATATAGGGGGTCATTCCGAGTTGACCGTAGCTGTGCTAAATATAGCACAGCTACGATCGTTAACTCAGACATGCAGGGGGACGGCCAGCACAGGGCTATTCCGCCCTGCATGTCAGTGCCGGCCCCCCCGCACTGTATTTGAGGAGTAACTCCCGGCCAGCGCAGCTCCTGCGGATGGCCGGGGAGTTGCTCATCGCTCCCGCTGGCTGCAGCGGCTGCGTGAGAGGTCACGCAGCCGCCGTGGCCCGCCCCCCCAACGGTCCGGCCACACCTGCGTTGGCCGGACCGCTCCCCCTAAACGGCGGCTTAACGCCACCGTTCAGCCCCCTCCTGCCTAGCGACTGCCTCTGTCTCAGAGGCGATCGCTAGGTAACGAAAACTGCCATGCGCCGGCGCACTGTGGTGCCGGCACAGTTCCGACCCGATCACTGTGCTGCGACAAACTGCAGCTAGCGATCGGGTCGGAATGACCTCCATACTCTCCCGGAAACCAGACGTTGCCTACTCTTCAGGCAACGTCCGAGAACCTCCTGAACCTCAAGTGGTGCTCCCAGTCACCCTAACAGCATTCAATCTCCAGCACCTGCCCACCATCTGCCTGACACTGTTCACTTCTCGAGTAAAGTGGCGGTCCGGGAGATGACATGATTCCCGCTGAGTCGTGTTATCATACTTACACCCCCACTTTACAAGGTCTGTAATCTTGGCATTGTATCGTATGGGGTGGGGTGGGGCCACAGTGATACAATTGTGCCATCTCGTCCACCTATGCCATGCCAACCCCCAATCCTCCTCTGCCGAGCTGGCTGACCCCTTCCGGAGGGAGCAGCCAGAAAGTTGGTGACTGTGACTATATACAGTATCTACAGTAAGCTGTATTACTGTATAAGCTGGTGGGCAGCAGCAGAAGCAAATGCTCTGATGATGAGGATGGTGGTTGCTACTGTAACGCTAGATTCCGCTTTGACTGCAATTTCAACTGACACTAACCAGTGCTTTAATTGCTTGTGTATATTATGTTTTTGAATGTATATTTTAGTAATATTCTATTTTTGCAGTTCACAAGAGTTGTTTCTGCTGTATTTCAGTTCTTTGATGCCTATTAGGTATGTAGTAAGGAGACCGCCAGTCACAACACCATCCACTACATCCTGCCCCCTGAGAATCCTGACAGTCGGCATGCCGACTAGCAGGGACTAGCCGGCAACCCTTAGCTAAGGTGTATTTCACCAACAAAGCAGTTGGATAAATATGGGGATACGGTCGTTAGGTCGACACTCATTAGGTCGACATTTCAATTAGGTCAACATGCACTAGGTCGACAGGTCAAAAGGTCGACATGAGTTTTTCACATCTCTCCCCCCCCCCCCCATTTTTTTTTCATATTTAATGATCCACGTGGACTACGATTGGAACGGTAATCTGTGCTGAGAGAAGCGGTAGTGGAGCGATGCGAGGGGACACGGTGCACTAATTTGGGTTCCCCGTCACTTTACAGAGAAAACGGCACAAAAACCAGTAAAAAAAACTCATGTCGACCTTTTGACTTGTCGACCTAATGGCAATGTTGACCTTCAGTGGTCCACCTAAGTTGGGTCGACCCTACAACCCATACCCATAAAAATGTGGAAGTGTGTGGAACATATGTTGAGTGTTAATCAGGCTCATATGCTACTGACACGTTCTAATACATATTTTGAGCCCTTTTTATTCATTTGTTTGAATGAATTACACTCATTTTATCAATCTGTATCAGCCCCAATAGAGAGAAATTGGGTGAGGTAAACAGAATCATAAATTATATTCTTGATAAAGTAGCTGGGATCTCTATCATACCCCTTTTTCCACCAAACGTGGCCTGGGACACGTTACCTGGAAATTCGATTCTGGTAGCTACCAGGGTCGAACTCGGCACCAACCTGGGTAGCCTGCTGTATGAATGGTGTCATGCTAAAAGCATACGGAGAGCTGGATCACCAGTGCTTGGAGATGATGTCATTTCCAAGCGTCTGCAGAGGAAAGACCAAGAATAACCCAGGTCCAGTCTGTGTTGTGACCAGGGTTTCAAGCTGCTGTGGCATGGCTCGAAACCATGTTCAATTACCTAGGTCAGACCGAGGTTTGTTGGAGAAAAGGGGTGCACGTGCTGTGATTTTCAGGCCCCTTTAACAAAACCAAGTGTGAACTTGCTTATTTGGCTCATATACCCAAAGCCCAGCTGGTAAAAAATTAAAGTGTTCCTCAATATGAAGGGGATTTTTATATTATATTTTGCAGATATAAGTGACACTTAGAAGATTTGCAAATGGACAAAAGTTTCAAAGTCGCAAATAAAATACAGACTGTAACATTTATGTCTGCTGCACCAAGAAGACTTCTAAGAATTACTATTGTTAAAGACACATATGTATGTATCATATATATCACCAATAATAAACTTTTTCAGAAATGCATTGCTGTATTAATTGGAGTTATTGTCATAAAATATAACTTCCATGAGTACATCCAGTAGGTGGCAGTCTCCTGCTAGTTATCAGGTCAACTGAAGTTATTGATGTATGTATTACTGTAAAGCACAATAAATCATGTTTCCCACAATTTGGCAGACTTGTGGCCAAAAATATGAGGAGAAATAATAATAATAATAATAATAATAAAAAAGTAATTCCGCTGGTTCCGAATAAACAAAACCTTTGTTTAAAGGTAAAAAGAATGAAAATAAAATAAATATATATATATATTTATTTTCTTTTAATTTTTTTAATCTGTTTATATATATGTAACAGCCTATACTTTTAATGTGAGCCTCTATGTGGAGAAGTGCATTTTGCTAAACAAATATTTAAAAATAAGAATTTACTTACCGATAATTCTATTTCTCGTAGTCCGTAGTGGATGCTGGGAACTCCGTAAGGACCATGGGGAATAGCGGCTCCGCAGGAGACTGGGCACAAAAGTAAAGCTTTAGGACTACCTGGTGTGCACTGGCTCCTCCCCCTATGACCCTCCTCCAAGCCTCAGTTAGGATACTGTGCCCGGACGAGCGTACACAATAAGGAAGGATTTATGAATCCCGGGTAAGACTCATACCAGCCACACCAATCACACCGTACAACCTGTGATCTGAACCCAGTTAACAGCATGATAACAGAGGAGCCTCTGAAAAGATGGCTCACAACAATAATAACCCGATTTTTGTAACAATAACTATGTACAAGTATTGCAGACAATCCGCACTTGGGATGGGCGCCCAGCATCCACTACGGACTACGAGAAATAGAATTATCGGTAAGTAAATTCTTATTTTCTCTGACGTCCTAGTGGATGCTGGGAACTCCGTAAGGACCATGGGGATTATACCAAAGCTCCCAACCGGGCGGGAGAGTGCGGATGACTCTGCAGCACCGAATGAGAGAACTCCAGGTCCTCCTCAGCCAGGGTATCAAATTTGTAGAATTTAGCAAACGTGTTTGCCCCTGACCAAATAGCTGCTCGGCAAAGTTGTAAAGCCGAGACCCCTCGGGCAGCCGCCCAAGATGAGCCCACCTTCCTTGTGGAATGGGCTTTTACAGATTTTGGCTGTGGCAGGCCTGCCACAGAATGTGCAAGCTGAATTGTATTACAAATCCAACGAGCAATAGTCTGCTTAGAAGCAGGAGCACCCAGCTTGTTGGGTGCATACAGGATAAACAGCGAGTCAGATTTTCTGACTCCAGCCGTCCTGGAAACATATATTTTCAGGGCCCTGACTATGTCCAACAACTTGGAGTCCTCCAAGTCACTAGTAGCCGCAGGTACCACAGTAGGTTGGTCCAGATGAAACGCTGAAACCACCTTAGGGAGAAAATGAGGACGAGTCCTCAATTCCGCCCTGTCTGAATGGAAGATCAGATAAGGGCTTTTACAGGATAAAGCCGCCAATTCTGACACGCGCCTGGCCTAGGCCAACAGCATGACCACTTTCCATGCGAGATATTTTAACTCCACAGATTCAAGTGGTTCAAACCATTGTGACTTTAGGAACCCCAAAACTACATTGAGATCCCAAGGTGCCACTGGAGGCACAAAAGGAGACTGTATATGCAGTACCCCTTTTACAAACGTCTGAACTTCAGGAACTGAAGCTAGTTCTTTCTGGAAGAAAATTGACAGGGCCGAAATTTGAACCTTAATGGACCCCAATTTTAGGCCCATAGACACTCCTGTTTGCAGGAAATGCAGGAATCGACCTAGTTGAAATTCCTCCATCGGGGCCTTACTGGCCTCGCACCACGCAACATATTTTCGCCTAATGCGGTGATAATGTTTTGCGGTTACATCCTTCCTGGCTTTGATCAGGGTAGGGATGACTTCATCCGGAATGCCTTTTTCCTTCAGGATCCGGCGTTCAACCGCCCTGCCGTCAAACGCAGCCGCGGTAAGTCTTGGAATAGATAGGGTCCTTGATGGAGTAGGTCCCTTCTTAGAGGTAGAGGCCACGGGTCCTCCATGAGCATCTCTTGAAGTTCCGGGTACCAAGTCCTTCTTGGCCAATCCGGAGCCACGAGTATAGTTCTTACTCCCCTCCGTCTTATAATTCTCAATACTTTTGGTAAGAGAGGAAGAGGAGGGAACCCATACACTGACTGGTACACCCACGGTGTTACCAGAGCGTCCACAGCTATTGCCTGAGGGTCCCTTGACCTGGCGTAATACCTGTCCAATTTTTTTGTTTAGGCGGGACGCCATCATGTCCACCTTTGGTTTTTCCCAACGGTTTACAATCATGTGGAAGACTTCTGCTGAGGAAGTCTGTTTCCCAGTTGTCCACTCCCGGAATGAACACTGCTGACAATGCTATCACGTGATTTTCCGCCCAGCGAAAAATCCTTGCAGCTTCTCTACGTGGGCGACTGCCGTGATGTTGTCCGACTGGATCAGCACCGGCTGACCTTGAAGTAGAGGTCTTGCTTGGCTTAGGGCATTGTAAATGGTCCTTAGCTCCAAGATATTTATGTGAAGTGATGTCTCCAGGCTTGACCACAAGCCCTGGAAATTCCTTCCCTGTGTGACTGCTCCCCAGCCTCGCAGGCTGGCATCCGTGGTCACCAGGACCCAGTCCTGAATGCCGAATCTGCGCCCTCTAGAAGATGAGCACTCTGCAACCACCACAGGAGAGACACCCTTGTCTTTGGCGACAGGGTTATCCGCTGATGCATCTGAAGATGCGATCCGGACCACTTTTCCAGCAGGTCCCACTGGAAAGTTCTTGCGTGGAATCTGCCGAATGGAATTGCTTCGTAGGAAGCCACCATTTTTCCCAGGACCCTTGTGCACTGCTGCACTGACACTTGGCCTGGTTTTAGGAAGTTTCTGACTAGTTCGGATAACTCCCTGGCTTTCTCCTCCTGGAGAAACACCTTTTTCTGGACTGTGTCCAGGATCATCCTTAGGAATAGAAGACGTGTCGTCGGGATCAGCTGCGATTTTGGAATATTAAGAATCCAACCGTGCTGCCGCAACACTACTTGAGATAGTGCTACCCCGACTACCAACCGTTCCCTGGATCTTGCCCTTATCCGGAGATCGTCCAAGTAAGGGATAATTAAAACTCCCTTCCTTCGAAGGAGTATCATCATTTCGGCCATTACTTTGGTAAAGACCCGGGGTGCCGTGGACAAACCAAACGGCAGCGTCTGAAACTGATAGTGACAGTTCTGTACCACAAACCTGAGGTACCCTTGGTGAGAAGGGTAAATTGGGACATGGAGATAAGCATCCTTGATGTCCAGAGACACCATATAATCCCCTTCTTCCAGGTTTGCCATCACCTCTCTGAGTGACTCCATCTTGAATTTGAACCTTTGTATGTAAGTGTTCAAGGATTTCAGATTTAAATTAGGTCTCACCGAGCCGTCCGGCTTCGGTACCACAAACAGCGTGGAATAATACCCCTTTCCCTGTTGTAGGAGGGGTACCTTGATTATCACCTGCTGGGAATACAGCTTGTGAATGGCTTCCCATACCGCCTCCCTGTCGGAGGGAGACGTCGGTACAGCAGACTTTAGGAAAACGGCGAAGGGGAGACGTCTCGAATTCCAATTTGTACCCCTGAGATACCACCTGAAGGATCCAGGGGTCCCCTGTGAGTGAGCCCATTGCACGCTGAAATTTTTGAGACGGGCCCCCACCGTGCCTGAGTCCGCTTGTAAAGCCCCAGCGTCATGCTGAGGGCTTTGCGGAGGCGGGAGAGGGCTTCTGTTCCTGGGAACTGGCTGTTTGCTGCAGCCTTTTTCCTCTCCCTCTGCCACGGGGCAGAAATGAGGAGCCTTTTGCCCGCTTGCCCTTATGGGGCCTGATAATACGGCGTCTTCTTATGTTGAGAGGCTACCTGGGGTAAAAATGTGGATTTTCCAGCCATTGCCGCGGCCACCAGGTCTGTTAGACCTACCCCAAATAACTCCTCCCTTTTATAAGGCGATACTTCCATATGCCTTTTGGAATCAGCATCACCTGACCACTGTCTTGTCCATAACCCTCTTCTGGCAGAAATGGACAGCGCACTTACTCTTGATGCCAGTCGGCAAATATCCCTCTGTGCATCACGCATATATAGAAATGCATCTTTTAAATGCTCTATAGTCAGTAATATACTGTCCCTATCTAGGGTATCAATATTGTCAGTCAGGGAATCCGACCAAGCCACCCCAGCACTGCACATCCAGGCTAAGGCGATTGCTGGTCGCAGTATCACACCCGTGTGAGTGTATATACATTTTAGGATATTTTACTGCTTTCTGTCAGCAGGTTCCTTAAGGGCGGCCGTATCCGGGGACGGTAGTGCCACCTGTTTAGACAAGCGTGTGAGCGCTTTATTCGCCCTAGTGGGTGTTTCCCAACGTGCCTTATCCTCTGGCGGGAAGGGGTATGATGCTAATAACTTTTTAGGAATTAACAGTTTTTATCGGGGGAAACCCACGCATCATCACACACTTCATTTAATTCCTCAGATGCAGGAAAAACTACAGGCAGTTTTTTCTCACCCAACATAATACCCTTTTTAGTGGTACTGGTATTATCAGAAATGTGTAAAAACATTTTCCATAGCCTCAATCATGTAACGTGTGGCCCTACTGGAAGTCACATTCGTCTCTTAATCGTCGACACTGGAGTCAGTATCCGTGTCGGCGTCTGTATCTGCCATCTGCGGTAACGGGCGTTTTAGAGCCCCTGATGGCTTTTGAGACACCTAGACAGTCGCCGGCTGTCTCATGTCATCAATCTTTTGTAAAGAGCTGACTCACATAATTCCTTCCATAAGCTCATCCACTCAGATGTCGACTCCCTAGGGGGTGACATCTCTGTTACAGGCAATTGCTCCGCCTCCACCTCATTTTCCTCCTCATACATGTCGACACAACGTACCAACACACAGCACACACACAGGGAATGCTCTGATAGAGGACAGGACCCCACTAGCCCTTTGGGGAGACAGAGGGAGAGTATGCCAGCACACACCAGAGCGCTATATATATATATATATATATATATATATACAGGGATAACCTTATATAAGTGTTTTTCCCCTTATAGCTGCTGTATTGTTATACTGCGCCTAATTAGTGCCCCCCTCTCTTTTTTAACCCCTTTCTGTAGTGTAGTAACTGCAGGGGAGAGCCAGGGAGCTTCCCTCCAACGGAGCTGTGAGAGAAAATGGCGCCAGTGTGCTGATGAGATAGGCTCCGCCCCCTTCTCGGCGGCCTTTTCTCCCGTTTTTCTGTGGAATCTGGCAGGGGTTAAAATTCATCCATATAGCCCTGGGGGCTATATGTGATGTATTTTCGCCAGCCAAGGTGTTTTTATTGCTGCTCAGGGCGCCCCCCCCTAGCGCCCTGCACCCTCAGTGACCGAAGTGTGAAGTGTGCTGAGGAGCAATGGCGCACAGCTGCAGTGCTGTGCGCTACCTTGGTGAAGACAGGATGTCTTCTGCCGCCGATTTTCCGGACCTCTTCTTGCTTCTGGCTCTGTAAGGGGGCCGACGGCGCGGCTCTGGGACCGAGCTCCGAGGCTGGGCCTGTGTTCGGTCCCTCTGGAGCTAATGGTGTCCAGTAGCCTAAGAAGCCCAATCCACTCTGCACGCAGGTGAGTTCGCTTCTTCTCCCCTTAGTCCCTCGATGCAGTGAGCCTGTTGCCAGCAGGTCTCACTGAAAATAAAAAACCTAAAACTAAACTTTCACTAAGAAGCTCAGGAGAGCCCCTAGTGTGCACCCTTCTCGGCCGGGCACAAAAATCTAATTGAGGCTTGGAGGAGGGTCATAGGGGGAGGAGCCAGTGCACACCAGGTAGTCCTAAAGCTTTACTTTTGTGCCCAGTCTCCTGCGGAGCCGCTATTCCCCATGGTCCTTACGGAGTTCCCAGCATCCACTAGGACGTCAGAGAAAGACTAGCAGCTTGTCATAAATAAAAATCAACGAGCCTCCATTTTCTATTATTACAGGGTGATCAGTGTAATGAAGAGTTCCTAAAAGTCCCCTGCCCATTATTGTGCCAAAACAGTAAAAGAGTTAAAATAAAGCCCCACACCATGTTGTAGGCATGGTTTCTCCCATTTGGCAGAGACGTGTGGTGAGGTGAGGTAGGTGAGGCAGAGCCCTTCTTTTCATACTCCAGTATATGCCAGAGTTTTGACTCTGACGGACGAGGAGTAAGGAACAAGAAAGAGAGGTGGGGATCAGAGAGAGCAAGAGATGTGGCCAGAAAAAATACGTAAAACCAAACGGGTCTCACCAAGCTGAGACTGGGATCTGCACCTGTGGAAAAGGAGCCAATACTTACTAAGGTACCTTACACATCTGGATTTGTGTATTATACACTACCCACAAGAGACTATGGGTGGGATGTAATAGCGTCTGAGATTGCCGGAGGTGCAGGTTGTCAGTCGAACTCAGACATTTTTTAAAGTGGCAATCATTTACAAGGCAAAACCATGCCTTGTAAATGATTGCTGCTTTAAAAAACATCCGAGTTCGGCCGGCATCCTGCACCTCCGGCAAACTCGGATGCTATTACATCCTGCCCTATATGTCCAACTTCACCCACTTGGTCATCCATTTAGTAAAGTGATCAGAGAAACTACCCAGATAACCATCTTCAGGTTTAATTAAGAACTGCACCATCTAAACAGAGCTATACAGTTCTGTGTATAAAAGGAGCCTGTTTTCCCTTAGTACTCGACTTAATTGTAAGTCATGGTAAAGCACTTATCCTAGGCATGCTTATAATGTGCATTATTGATTGATTTACTAGTGTGCAGATGAGTCGGCTGTCCCACCGTCCGCTCAGCTCCACCCGCCTGCGCCGCTCATACTTCGGAATGCTCAGTCGCGGTCGCGTCATGACGTCCCTACCTCTGCAAATTATGTGGCCGTCCCACTGTCCGCTCAGCTCCCCCTGCCCGCACCGCTCATACTCCGGGAGGCTCAGTCGCGGCATGACGTCCCTACCTATGCAAATTACATGGCTGTCCCACTGTCCGCTCAGGCAGCTCCCCCTGCCCGCGCCGCTCACACTCCGGAAGCTCAGTCGCGGTCGCGTCGTGACGCCACTATGCAAATGACGTGGCTGCTCAGCACAGTCCCGCCCAGGAGGCGGTGCTACGAGTCTCGAAATGGATGGACAAAGTCCATCCGGCCCTGCCTGTCACAGTTACATGTGTTATATACAGGGTGTAGCTACTATAGGTGCAGGGAGTGCAGCTGCTATGGGGCCCAGAGCTGAGAGGGGCAACCTTCCCTGTCACAGTTACATGTGTTATATACAGGGGCGTAGCTACCATAGGTGCAGGGAGTGCAGCTGCTATGGGGCCCAGAGCTGAGAGTGGCCACCTTCCCTGTCACAGTTACATGTGTTATATACAGGGGCATAGCTATCATAGGTGCAGGCAGTGCAGCTGCTATGGGGCCCAGAGCTGAGAGGGGCCATCTTCCCTGTCACAGTTACATGTGTTATATACAGGGTGTAGCTACCATAGGTGCAGGGAGTGCAGCTGCTGTAGAGCCCAGAACTGATAGGGGCCACCTTCCCTGTCAAGTTAAATGTGTTACATATAAGGGCATAACTACCATAGGTGCAGGCAGTGCAGCTGCTATGGGGCCCAGAGCTGAGAGGGGCCACCTTCCCTTTCACAGTTACATATGTTATTAAAAATGTTCACTATCGGGTGGTACAAAGGTGTCCTTACAAACTTTTGCCTTATAGCCTACAATATATCTAATTATTCCCCTGGACCTGCTCATTGCAGTGTGGTATAAAATGAACTGGAGGGCATTATAATGTTACATAATCTGAACCTGAGGGGTGTGATACAGAAGATAGACAATAAAAAGATAGACAGTCATTAGGTCGACAGTCAAAAGGTCAACCGCGTCAAAAACTCGACGTACAAAAGGTCAACAGGGTCAAACCATTGACACAAAAAAAATAAGAATTTACTCACCGGTAATTCTATTTCTCGTAGTCCATAGTGGATGCTGGGAACTCCGTAAGGACCATGGGGAATAGCGGGCTCCGAAGGAGGCTGGGCACTCTAGAAAGATTTCAGACTACCTGGTGTGCACTGGCTCCTCCCCCTATGACCCTCCTCCAAGCCTCAGTTAGGATACCGTGCCCGGACGAGCGTACACAATAAGGAAGGATTTTGAATCCCGGGTAAGACTCATACCAGCCACACCATTCACACCGTACAACTCGTGATATGAAACCCAGTTAACAGTATGAAACAACTGAGCCTCTCAACAGATGGCTCAACAATAACCCGATTTAGTTAACAATAACTATGTACAAGTATTGCAGATAAACCGCACTTGGGATGGGCGCCCAGCATCCACTATGGACTACGAGAAATAGAATTACCGGTGAGTAAATTCTTATTTTCTCTGACGTCCTAGTGGATGCTGGGAACTCCGTAAGGACCATGGGGATTATACCAAAGCTCCCAAACGGGCGGGAGAGTGCTGATGACTCTGCAACACCGAATGAGAGAACTCAAGGTCCTCCTCAGCCAGGGTGTCAAATTTATAGAATTTTGCAAACGTGTTTGCCCCTGATCAAGTAGCAGCTCGGCAAAGTTGTAAAGCCGAGACCCCTCAGGCAGCCGCCCAAGATGAGCCCACCTTCCTTGTGGAATGGGCATTGACAGATTTTGGCTGTGGCAGGCCTGCCACAGAATGTGCAAGTTGAATTGTACTACAAATCCAACGAGCAATAGTCTGCTTAGAAGCAGGAGCACCCAGCTTGTTGGGTGCATATAGGATAAACAGCGAGTCAGATTTTCTGACTCCAGCCGTCCTGGAAACATATATTTTCAGGACCCTGACCACGTCTAACAACTTGGAGTCCTCCAAGTCCCTAATGGCCGCAGGCACCACAATAGGCTGGTTCAAATGAAACGCTGACACCACCTTAGGGAGAAACTGGGGACGAGTCCTCAATTCTGCCCTATCCATATGGAAAATCAGATAAGGGCTTTTATAAGACAAAGCCGCCAATTCTGATACTCGCCTGGCAGAAGCCAAGGCCAATAACATGACCACCTTCCACGTGAGATATTTCAGATCCACGGTCTTTAGTGGTTCAAACCAATGTGATTTTAAGAAACTCAACACCACGTTGAGATCCCAAGGTGCCACAGGAGGCACAAACGGGGGCTGAATATGCAGCACTCCCTTTACAAATGTCTGAACTTCAGGTACTGAAGCTAGTTCTTTCTGAAAGAAAATCGATAGAGCCGAGATCTGTACCTTAATGGAACCCAGTTTTAGGCCCATATTCACTCCTGCTTGCAGGAAATGCAGAAATCGACCTAGTTGAAATTCCTCAGTTGGGGCCTTTTCGGCCTCACACCATGCAACATATTTCCGCCATATGCGGTGATAATGATTTGCTGTAACCTCTTTCCTGGCTTTAATAAGCGTAGGAATGACTTCCTCCGGAATGCCCTTTTCTTTCAGGATCCGGCGTTCAACCGCCATGCCGTCAAACGCAGCCGCGGTAAGTCTTGGAACAGACAGGGCCCCTGCTGTAGCAGGTCTTGTCTTAGCGGCAGAGGCCACGGGTCCTCTGAGATCATCTCTTGAAGTTCCGGGTACCATGTTCTTCTTGGCCAATCCGGAACCACGAGAATTGTGTTTACTCCTCGCTTTCTTATTATTCTCAATACCTTTGGTATGAGAGGCAGCGGAGGGAACACAAACTGACTGGTACACCCACGGTGTCACCAGAGCGTCCACAGCTATCGCTTGAGGGTCTCTTGACCTGGCGCAATACCTCTCTAGTTTTTTGTTTAGGCGGGACGCCATCATGTCCACCTGTGGACGACCCCACTGATGTACAATCATTTGGAAGACTTCTGGATGAAGTCCCCACTCTCCCGGGTGGAGGTCGTGTCTGCTGAGAAAGTCTGCTTCCCAGTTATCCACTCCGGGAATGAACACTGCTGACAGTGCTAGTACATGATTTTCCGCCCATCGGAGAATTCTTGTGGCTTCTGTCATTGCCATCCTGCTTCTTGTGCCGCCCTGTCGATTCACATGGGCGACTGCCGTGATGTTGTCTGACTGGATCAGCACCGGCTGGTGTAGGAGCAGGGATTTTGCTTGACTTAGGGCATTGTAGATGGCCCTTAGTTCCAGAATATTTATGTGAAGGGAAGTCTCCTGACTTGTCCATAGTCCTTGGAAGTTTCTTCCCTTTGTGACTGCCCCCCAGCCTCGCAGGCTGGCATCCGTGGTCACCAAGACCCAGTCCTGAATGCCGAATCTGCGACCCTCCAGAAGATGAGCACTCTGCAGCCACCACAGAAGAGACACCCTGGTTCTTGCAGACAGGGTTATCAAGCGATGCATCTGAAGATGCGATCCGGACCACTTGTCCAACAGGTCCCACTGAAAGATTCTTGCATGGAACCTGCCGAATGGAATTGCTTCGTAAGAAGCTACCATCTTTCCCAGGACCCGCGTGCAGTGATGCACCGATACCTGTTTTGGTTTCAGGAGGTCTCTGACTAGAGAAGACAACTCCCTGGCTTTCTCCTCCGGGAGAAACACTTTTTTCTGGACTGTGTCCAGAATCATCCCCAGGAACAGTAGACGTGTCGTCGGGACCAGCTGTGACTTTGGGATATTCAGAATCCAGCCGTGCTGGTTCAGCACTTCCTGAGATAGTGCTACTCCCACCAACAACTGTTCTTTGGACCGTGCCTTTATTAGGAGATCGTCCAAGTACGGGATAATTAAAACTCCCTTTCTTCGAAGGAGTATCATCATTTCCGCCATAACCTTGGTAAATACCCTTGGTGCCGTGGAGAGTCCAAACGGCAGCGTCTGGAATTGGTAATGGCAATCCTGTACCACAAATCTGAGGTACTCCTGGTGAGGATGGTAAATGGGGACATGTAGGTAAGCATCCTTGATGTCCAGGGAAACCATGTAATCCCCCTCATCCAGGCTTGCAATAACCGCCCTGAGCGATTCCATCTTGAACTTGAATTTTTTTTATGTACATGTTCAAGGACTTCAAATTTAAAATGGGTCTCACCGAACCGTCCGGCTTCGGTACCACAAATAGTGTGGAATAGTAACCCCGGCCTTGTTGAAGTAGGGGTACCTTGATTATCACCTGCTGAGAATACAGCTTGTGAATTGCCGCTAGCACCGCCTCCCTGTCTGAGGGAGCACTCGGCAAGGCAGATTTTAGGAACCGGTGGGGTGGAGCCGCCTCGAATTCCAGCATGTATCCCTGAGATACTACTTGAAGGATCCAGGGATCCACCTGTGAGCGAGCCCACTGATCGCTGAAATTTCTGAGGCGGGCCCCCACCGTACCTGGCTCCACCTGTGGAGCCCCACCGTCATGCGGCGGACTTGGAAGAGGAAGCGGGGGAGGACTTTTGTTCCTGGGAACCTGCTGTCTGTTGCAGCCTTTTTCCCCTACCTCTGCCTCTAGACAGAAAAGACCCTCCTTTTCCACGCTTGCTTTTCTGGGTCCGAAAGGACTGAACCTGATAAAATGGCGCCTTCTTAGGCTGTGAGGGAACATGGGGTAAAAATGCTGACTTCCCAGACGTTGCTGTGGAAACTAGGTCGGAGAGACCATCCCCAAATAATTCCTCCCCTTTATAAGGCAAAACTTCCATGTGCCTCTTGGAATCTGCATCTCCCGTCCACTGACGAGTCCATAAGCATCTCCTAGCAGAGATAGACAATGCACTTACTTTAGATGCCAGCCGGCAAATTTCCCTCTGTGCATCTCTCATATATAAGACTGTATCTTTTATATGGTCAATCGTTAGCAGAATAGTGTCTCTGTCTAGTGTGTCAATATTTTCTGACAGTTTATCTGACCATGCAGCGGCAGCACTGCACATCCAAGCTGACGCAATAGCTGGTCTAAGTATAATGCCTGAGTGTGTGTATACAGACTTCAGGATTGCCTCCTGCTTTCTATCAGCAGGCTCCTTAAGGGCGGCCGTATCCTGAGAGGGTAGTGCCACCTTTTTTGACAAACGTGTGAGCGCTTTATCCACCCTAGGTGGTGTTTCCCAACGTGACCTATCCTCTGGCGGGAAAGGGAACGCCATTAGTACCTTCTTAGGAATTACAAATTTTTTATCAGGGAAAAGCCACGCTTCTTCACACACTTCATTTAGTTCATCTGATGGGGGAAAAAATAAGAATTTACTTACCGATAATTCTATTTCTCGGAGTCCGTAGTGGATGCTGGGGTTCCTGAAAGGACCATGGGGAATAGCGGCTCCGCAGGAGACAGGGCACAAAAGTAAAGCTTTTACAGGTCAGGTGGTGTGTACTGGCTCCTCCCCCTATGACCCTCCTCCAGACTCCAGTTAGGTACTGTGCCCGGACGAGCGTACACAATAAGGGAGGATTTTGAATCCCGGGTAAGACTCATACCAGCCACACCAATCACACCGTACAACTTGTGATCTAAACCCAGTTAACAGTATGATAACAGAGGAGCCTCTGAAAGATGGCTTCCTAAACAATAACCCGAATTAGTTAACAATAACTATGTACAAGTATTGCAGATAATCCGCACTTGGGATGGGCGCCCAGCATCCACTACGGACTCCGAGAAATAGAATTATCGGTAAGTAAATTCTTATTTTCTCTATCGTCCTAAGTGGATGCTGGGGTTCCTGAAAGGACCATGGGGATTATACCAAAGCTCCCAAACGGGCGGGAGAGTGCGGATGACTCTGCAGCACCGAATGAGAGAACTCCAGGTCCTCCTTTGCCAGGGTATCAAATTTGTAAAAATTTACAAACGTGTTCTCCCCTGACCACGTAGCTGCTCGGCAGAGTTGTAATGCCGAGACCCCTCGGGCAGCCGCCCAAGATGAGCCCACCTTCCTTGCGGAATGGGCCTTAACAGATTTAGGCTGTGGCAGGCCTGCCACAGAATGTACAAGTTGAATTTTGTTACAAATCCAACGAGCAATCGACTGCTTAGAAGCAGGTGCACCCAACTTGTTGGGTGCATACAGTATAAACAGCGAGTCAGATTTTCTGACTCCAGCCGTCCTTTAAATGTATATTTTTAAGGCTCTGACAACGTCCAACAACTTGGAGTCCTTCAAGTCGTCTGTAGCCGCAGGCACTACAATAGGCTGGTTCAGGTGAAACGCTGATACCACCTTAGGGAGAAAATGCGGACGCGTCCGCAGCTCTGCCCTATGTCGAATGGAAAATTAAATAAGGGCTTTTATAAAACAAAACCGCCAGTTCAGATACTCTCCCGGCCGAAGCCAGGGCCAGTAACATAGTCACTTTCCATGTGAGATATTTCAAATCCACATTCTTTAGTGGTTCAAACCAATTGGATTTGAGGAAATCTAAAACTACATTTAGATCCCACGGTGCCACCTTAGGCACCACAGGAGGCTGTATATGCAGTACTCCTTTGATAAAAATCTGGACCTCAGGGACTGAGGCCAATTCTTTTTGGAAGAATATTGATAGGGCCGAAATTTGAACCTTAATAGATCCCAATTTGAGACCCCTAGACAATCCTGATTGCAGGAAATGTAGGAAAACGACCCAGTTGAAATTCCTCCATCGGAGCACTCCGCTGCTCGCACCACGCAACATATTTTCGCCAATTACGGCGATAATGCTTCGCGGTGACTTCCTTCCTTGCCTTTATCAAGGTAGGAATGACTTCTTCTGGAATGCCTTTTCCTTTTAGGATCTGGCATTCAAACGCCATGCCGTCAAACGCAGCCGCGGTAAGTCTTGAAAAAGACAAGGACCCTGCTGAAGCAGGTCCCTTCTCAGAAGTAGAGGCCACGGATCGTCCGTGACCATCTCTTGAAGTTCCGGGTACCAAGTCCTTCTTGGCCAATCCGGAGCCACTAGTCTTACTCCTCTTTGCCGTATAAACCTCAATACCTTTGGTATGAGAGGCAGAGGAGGAAACACATATACCGACTGGTACACCCAAGGTGTTACCAGCGCGTCCACAGCTATTGCCTGCGGATCTCTTGACCTGGCGCAATACCTGTCCAGTGTATTGTTGAGGCGAGACGCCATCCTGTCCACCATTGGTTTTACCCAACGGTTTAATAGCATGTGGAAAACTTCTGGATGAAGTCCCCACTCTCCCGGGTGAAGGTCGTGTCTGCTGAGGAAGTCTGCTTCCCAGTTGTCCACGCCCGGGATGAATACTGCTGACAGTGCTATCACGTGATTCTCCGCCCAGCGAAGGATCCTGGCAGCTTCTGCCATTGCCCTCCTGCTTCTTGTGCCGCCCTGTCTGTTTACATGGGCGACTGCCGTGATGTTGTCCGACTGGATCAACACCGGTCTTCCTTGAAGCAGAGGTTCCGCCTGGCTTAGAGCATTGTAGATTGCTCTTAGTTCCAGAATGCTTATGTGAAGAGACTTTTTCAGGCTCGACCACACTCCCTGGAAATTTCTTCCCTGTGTGACTGCTCCCCAGCCTCTCAGGCTGGCATCCGTGGTCACCAGGATCCAATCCTGCATGCCGAATCTGCGGCCCTCCAATAGATGAGCCTCCTGCAACCACCACAGAAGGGATACCCTTGTCCTCGGCGACAGGGTTATCCGCAGGTGCATCTGAAGATGCGACCCTGACCATTTGTCCAACAGATCCCTTTGCATGGAATCTGCCGAAAGGGATTGCTTCGTAAGAAGCTACCATTTTTTCCCAGGACTCTTGTGCATTGATGTACAGACACCTTTCCTGGTTTTAGGAGGTTCCTGACCAGGTCAGATAACTCCTTGGCTTTTTCTTCGGGAAGAAAAACCTTTTTCTGAACTGTGTCCAGAATCATCCCCAGGAACAGCAGACGAGTTGTCGGCATTAATTGGGATTTTGGAATATTCAGAATCCATCCGTGCTGCTTTAGCACCTCTTGAGATAGTGCTAAACCCATCTCTAGCTGTTCTCTGGACCTTGCCCTTATTAGGAGATCGTCCAAGTATGGGATAATTAATACGCCTTTTCTTCGAAGAAGAAATATTATCTCGGCCATTACCTTTGTAAAGACCCGAGGTGCCGTGGACAAACCAAACGGCAGCGTCTGAAACTGATAGTGACAGTTTTGTACAACGAACCTGAGGTACCCCTGGTGTGAGGGGTAATTGGAACGTGGAGATACGCATCCTTGATGTCCAAGGATACCATAAAGTCCCCTTCTTCCAGGTTCGCTATCACTGCTCTGAGTGACTCCATCTTGAACTTGAACTTCTTTATGTACAGGTTCAAGGACTTCAGATTTAGAATAGGCCTTACCGAGCCATCCGGCTTCGGTACCACAAAAAGAGTGGAATAATACCCCTTCCCTTGTTGTAGAAGAGGTACCTTGACTATCACCTGCTGAGAATACAGCTTGTGAATGGCTTCCAAAACCGTCTCCCTTTCTGAGGGGGACGTTGGTAAAGCAGACTTCAGGAAACGGCGAGGTGGCTCTGTCTCTAATTTCAACCTGTACCCCTGAGATATTATCTGCAGGATCCAGGGATTTACCTGCGAGTGAGCCCACTGCGCGCTGTAATTCTTGAGACGACCGCCTACCGCCCCCGAGTCCGCTTGCGAAGCCCCAGCGTCATACTGAGGCTTTTGTAGAAGCCGGGGAGGGCTTCTGTTCCTGGGAAGGAGCTGCCTGTTGCTGTCTCTTCCCTCGTCCTCTGCCTCGTGGCAGATATGAATAGCCCTTTGCTCTCTTATTTTTAAAGGAACGAAAGGGCTGCGGTTGAAAGGTCGGTGCCTTTTTCTGTTGGGGAGTGACTTGAGGTAGAAAGGTGGATTTCCCGGCCGTAGCCGTGGCCACCAAATCCGATAGACCGACCCCAAATAACTCCTCTACGCATCGCCTGTCCACTGTCGTGTCCATAAAGCTCTTCTGGCCGAAATGGACATAGCACTTACCCGTGATGCCAGTGTGCAGATATCTCTCTGTGCATCACGCATATAAAGAAATGCATCCTTTATTTGTTCTAACGACAGTAAAATATTGTCCCTGTCCAGGGTATCAATATTTTCGATCAGGGACTCTGACCAAACTACCCCAGCACTGCACATCCAGGCAGTCGCAATAGCTGGTCGTAGTATAACACCTGCATGTGTGTATATACCTTTTTGGATATTTTCCATCCTCCTATCTGATGGATCTTTAAGTGCGGCCGTCTCAGGAGAGGGTAACGCCACTTGTTTTGATAAGCGTGTTAGCGCTTTGTCCACCCTAGGAGGTGTTTCCCAGCGCTCCCTAACCTCTGGCGGGAAAGGGTATAAAGCCAATAACTTCTTTGAAATTAGCAGTTTTTTATCGGGGCACCCCACGCTTCATCACACACGTCATTTAATTCTTCTGATTCGGTAAAAACTACTGGTAGTTTTTTCACACCCCACATAATACCCTGTTTAGTGGTACCTGTAGTATCAGCTAAATGTAACATCTCCTTTATTGCCAAAATCATATAACGTGTGGCCCTACTGGAAAATACGGTTGATTCGTCACCTTCACCACCGGAATCAGTGCCTGTGTCTGGGTCTGTGTCGACCGACTGAGGCAAGGGGCGTTTTACAGCCCCTGACGGTGTTTGAGGCGCCTGGACAGGCACTAATTGAGTGTCCGGCCGCCTCATGTCGGCAAACGACTGCTTAAGCGAGTTGACGCTATCCCGTAATTCCACAAATAAAGGCATCCATTCTGGTGTCGACCCCCTAGGAGGTGACATCCTCATATTTGGCAATTGCTCCGCCTCCACACCAATAACGTCCTCATACATGTCGACACACACGTACCGACACACAGCAGACACACAGGGAATGCTCTATACGAAGACAGGACCCACTAGCCCTTTGGGGAGACAGAGGGAGAGTCTGCCAGCACACACCAAAAAGCGCTATATATGACAGGGATAGCCTTATGATTAAGTGCTCCCTTATAGCTGCTTTTATATTAATATATTGCCATTTATTTTGCCCCCCCTCTCTGTTATACCCTGTTTCTGTAGTGCAGTGCAGGGGAGAGACCTGGGAGCCTTCCTGACCAGCGGAGCTGTGACAGAAAATGGCGCCGTGTGCTGAAGAGATAGGCCCCGCCCCTTTTTCGGCGGGCTCGTCTCCCGCTATTTAGTACATTTAGGCAGGGGTAAATATCTCCATATAGCCTCTGGGGCTATATGTGAGGTATTTTTAGCCTTTTTAAAGGTTTTCATTTGCCTCCCAGGGCGCCCCCCCCCCAGCGCCCTGCACCCTCAGTGACTGCCGTGTGAAGTGTGCTGAGAGGAAAATGGCGCACAGCTGCAGTGCTGTGCGCTACCTTAAGAAGACTGCAGGAGTCTTCAGCCGCCGATTCAGGACCTCTTCTTGCTTCAGCATCTGTGAGGGGGCCGGCGGCGTGGCTCCGGTGACCATCCAGGCTGTACCTGTGATCGTCCCTCTGGAGCTTCATGTCCAGTAGCCAAGAAGCCAATCCATCCTGCACGCAGGTGAGTTCACTTCTTCTCCCCTCTGTCCCTCGTTGCAGTGATCCTGTTGCCAGCAGGAATCACTGTAAAATAAAAAACCTAAGCTAAACTCTCTAAGCAGCTCTTTATGAGAGCCACCTAGAATTGCACCCTTCTCGGCCGGGCACAAAAATCTAACTGGAGTCTGGAGGAGGGTCATAGGGGGAGGAGCCAGTACACACCACCTGACCTGTAAAAGCTTTACTTTTGTGCCCTGTCTCCTGCGGAGCCGCTATTCCCCATGGTCCTTTCAGGAACCCCAGCATCCACTTAGGACGATAGAGAAACTACGGGTAGTTTTTTCTCCCCAAACATAATACCCTTTTTTGTGGTACCTGGATGTAATTCAGAAATGTTTAACACCTCTTTCATTGCCTCAATCATGCAGTGAATAGCCCTGACAGGCATTAGGTTTGACTCATCGTCGTCGACACTGTTATCAGTATCCGTGTCGACATCCGGGTCTGCAAACTGAGGTAGCGGGCGTTTTAGAGCCCCTGACGACCCCTGAGGCACGAGCTGAGATCCCGGCTGTCCCACATTTGGCATGTCGTCAAATTTCTTATGTAAAGAATCTATACGTGCACTCATTTCTTTCCATAAGTTCATCCACTCGGGTGTCTGCCCCGCAGGGGGTGACGTCCCATCAAAATGCATCTGCTCCGCCTCCACCTCATTATCCTCATCAAACATGTCGACACAGCCGTACCGACACACCCCACACACACAGGGAATGTTCAACAGAGGACAGGACCCACAAAAAGCCCTTTGGGGGGACAGAGTGAGAGTATGCCAGCACACACCAGAGCGCTATATATATATACAGGGACTAACTGAGTTATGTCCCGAATAGCTGCTTTTCATATAATATATATGTATATATACTGCCAAATTTAATGCCCCCCCTCTCTTTTCCCTCTTACTGTTACTGTATATTGCAGGGAAGAGCCAGGGAGCTTCCTTCCAGCCGAGCTGTGAGGGAAAAATGGCGCCAGTGTGCTGAGGAGATAGGCTCCGCCCCTTTTTCGCGGCCTATTCTCCCGCTTTTTATCGAATTCTGGCAGGGGTATTTACCTCATATATAGCCTCTGGGGCTATATATTGAGGTATTTTAGCCAGCCAAGGTGTTATTATTGCTGCCTCAGGGCGCCCCCCCCCAGCGCCCTGCACCCTCAGTGACCGGAGTGTGAAGTGTGAGAGGAGCAATGGCGCACAGCTGCAGTGCTGTGCGCTACCTTGGTGAAGACAGAGTCTTCATGCCGCCGATTTTCCGGACCATCTTCTTGCTTCTGGCTCTGTAAGGGGGACGGCGGCGCGGCTCCAGGACCGAACACCAAGGACTGGGCCTGCGGTCGATCCCTCTGGAGCTAATGGTGTCCAGTAGCCTAAGAAGCCCAATCCAGCTGCAAGCAGGCGAGTTCGCTTCTTCTCCCCTTAGTCCCTCGCTGCAGTGAGCCTGTTGCCAGCAGATCTCACTTAAAAAAAAAAAACCTAAGTCTATTCTTTCTAAGAGCTCAGGAGAGCCCCTAGTGTGCATCCAACCTCGGCCGGGCACGAATTCTAACTGAGGCTTGGAGGAGGGTCATGGTGGGAGGAGCCAGTGCACACCAGGTAGTCTGAAATCTTTCTAGAGTGTCCAGCCTCCTTCGGAGCCCGCTATTCCCCATGGTCCTTACGGAGTTCCCAGCATCCACTAGGACGTCAGAGAAAAAAGGGTATTGTTTTGTGTTTTTAAACAATTTTGACCCTAATTTATTGAACTGCGTCCCCTCGCAGGCTTGCTTCGGGGGCGGTGGCTCGCTTGCCACAATGTTACTAAAGGTAATTGTTTGTGACAAAAGTAATAAAAAAAATAAACCAAGAACTAAAAATGTGTCGACCATACATCGACCTTTCGACCCTGTCGATATTTTGGCCCCATCGACATTTTGACCCTGTTGACCTAATGCATGTCAACCATTAGTGGTCGACCTATTGACAGTATCCGGTCTCTAGGTTGACAATACTTAGGTCAACACTGTCTAAGTCATCAGTAAGTAGGTCAACAGGGACTCTAGATCGTCATGACGAAAGCTCGACATGAGTTTCACCTTTTTTTTTTCTTTTTTTTTGAACTTTTTGATACTTCACAATCCACATGGACTACAATTGGGAACGGTAACCTGTTCCGAGCGCAGCGAGGCACCTTGCACGAAGCATGCGAGGGGACACAGTGCACTAATTGGGGATCCCGGTCACTGTATGGAGAAAACGACACAAAAAAAATGTGAGAAAAAACCCTCATGTCGACCTAGAGTCCCTATCGACCTAGAAACCATGTCGACCTACTTACTGTCAACCTACACACTATAGACCTAAGTGTGATCGACCTTGCATACCACACCCCCTATTGACTGTAGATCTTTTTAGTGTAGATCTATAGACCAGATACTGAACTGGAGCACTGTAATGTGGCGCAATATGAAGTGGAGGCACTATAGTGTGTAGCATAACAGGAAGTGGGTACACTGTACTGTGGCATAATGTAAACTGGGGACACTGTAATGTTATAATGTGAATTGGGAGTACTGTATTACATAATATGAATTGGCAGCCCTACAATGTGACATAATATGAACTAGAGCACTACTAATGTTCATAAAATAAACTATATACCTCCCAACTGTCCTGATTTTCGTGGGACAGTCCCTTTTTTTGGGACTGTCCCGCCCACGGGCCGCAGTGTCCCACGGTGGGGGGCAGTCGGGAGGCTCCTGTCATCGCTGCCCTGCTTAGCGGTGAATAGACGCTGTGCACATGTGCACAGCGTCCATTCACTGGAAACAGGAGGTGAGGGGGCATGCCAGCAGCTCACAGAGCGCTGGGCATGCCGCCTCAGTGACAAAAACAGGGGAGTGGCTCGCGATCGCAGGCCCTCCCGCAAAGCCACACCCCTTTTCATAGGCCACGCCACTTTTCAATGATAGGAAAGTTAGGAGGTATGAAACTAGTACACGACTATGGGGAATACATTGACTAAAGGCAGCACAGACCGCTCAGCACACATCCCTCCCCCCTGCTCAGCACACAGCACGGTGTGTGCTGAGTGAGGGGAGCTCACTTCACACAGCACGGTGTGTGCTGAGTGAGGGGAGCTCACTTCACCCAGCGGTGAAGTGAGCGATCTACTAGATTGTACCTGCATGCAGGCCAATCTAGAACCGGCTATAGTGACAACCGGGGCTGCGTATCGCTATGGGGCATACACAAGGAGAGATCCAAGCTTAATTTCTAAGCAATATACTCAGATTGCTTAGGAATTAAGCACAGACCTCTCCAAGTGTACCCCCCCTAAGGCACTACTATGGATTAGAAAATGAACTACTGTAGGACACTATTATGGGGCATAAAATGAACCACTGTTGTGGAAAGGTGGCTCTCTAGAACCATTGGAACATGTGCTCCTTCAAAATGTTGCTATGGGGCCCACAAAGTTTTGGCTATGCCTCTTACAACAGTATCCATGTCATATTCAAGGGGCATAAAATGAAGCAAAGCTCCATATCTGTTATAAAGGGCTTAGTGAAAACAACACAAAAGAAAAAGCAATGTGTATTGTAAATACTAAAGATAACCTGCTTACTAAAAACCCCCTGAAATATCCATTCTCTCTGCTGCTTTTGACACTGTTTACCATTCTCTTCTCATATAAACACTTCAATCCCTAGGTCTTTGGGGCCGGCGCCACCACTAGGCAGCTGCCTATGGGCGGTAGCACTTGAAGTACGGCGCTGAGTGCAACAACAAATTTATAAAAATGAAGTAAGTGACTGCTCTGTGCGTCACACGGCATCAGATCTGGCGGATCAAGCCCACGTCTGGAGCGGTTTCCACCTTCCCCTCGTGTCTATCACTTCCCCCTGCCCTCCCGACCTGATGAGCGCGTAGAAAATCTGCTCCCTCAACCGGGTCGTCATGTAGGCAAAGGGGGCAACAAAGCTGCTGGAACCAAAGGAAGAGGCGGGGGCGGGACCTTCATCCGGTGCAGAGAGGATCCCCACCTTGCAACTCATTCTGCCGAGAGCCGAGGTCAGTAGCAGCGCAGAGATGTGCAGGCGCCTCATCATACATTGATTGCTCCCTGGCAGCGTCCGGCGTCTGCTCTCCCTGCACCTATGTGCTCCGTGCAGCTGGGATTGAGCCACATCTTCCCGCATTGTTACTGCTGTGTGGGACTGTTATCCCGACAGTCTGCCCCTCCCACCAGTGCTGTGAATACGCAGCGGGGCTTCTGTGTGGTTTGGTTGGGGAGTGAGTTCTGTTAACATATACATTATAGTAATATATATATATATATATATATATATATATATATATATATATAAAATAAGAATTTACTCACCGGTAATTCTATTTCTCGTAGTCCGTAGTGGATGCTGGGAACTCCGTAAGGACCATGGGTAATAGCAGGCTCCGAAGGAGGCTGGGCACTCTAGAAAGATTTATGACTACCTGGTGTGCACTGGCTCCTCCCACTATGACCCTCCTCCAAGCCTCAGTTAGGACACCGTGCCCGGACGAGCAGACATAATAAGGAAGGATTTAGAATCCTGGGTAAGACTCTTACCAGCCACACCAATCACACCGTACAACTCGTGATACTATATCCAGTTTGACAGTATGAAAACAACTGAGCCTCTCAACAGATGGCTCAACAATAACCCTTTAGTTAACAATAACTATTTACAAGTATTGCAGACAATCCGCACTTGGGATGGGCGCCCAGCATCCACTACGGACTACGAGAAATAGAATTACCGGTGAGTAAATTCTTATTTTCTCTAACGTCCTAGTGGATGCTGGGAACTCCGTAAGGACCATGGGGATTATACCAAAGCTCCCAAACGGGCGGGAGAGTGCGGATGACTCTGTAGCACCGAATGAGAGAACTCCAGGTCCTCCTCAGCCAGGGTATCAAATTTGTAGAATTTTGCAAAGTATTTGCCCCTGACCAAGTAGCTGCTCGGCAAAGTTGCAAAGCCGAGACCCCTCGGGCAGCCGCCCAAGATGAGCCCACCTTCCTTGTGGAATGGGCCTTTACAGATTTTGGCTGTGGTATGCCTGCCACAGAATGTGCAAGCTGAATTGTACTACAAATCCAGCGAGCAATAGACTGCTTAGAAGCAGGAGCACCCAGCTTGTTGGGTGCATACAGGATAAACAGCGAGTCAGATTTTCTGACTCCAGCCGTCCTGGAAACATATATTTTCAGGGCCCTGACAACGTCTAGCAACTTGGAGTCCTCCAATTCACTAGTAGCCGCCGGCACCACAATAGGCTGGTTCAGGTGAAACGCTGACACCACCTTAGGGAGAAATTGGGGACGAGTCCTCAACTCTGCCCTATCCATATGGAAAATCAGATAAGGGCTTTTACATGATAAAGCCGCCAATTCTGACACTCGCCTGGCTGAAGCCAAGGCTAATAACATGACCACTTTCCACGTGAGATATTTCAGATCCACGGTTTTTAGTGGCTCAAACCAATGTGATTTTAAGAAACTCAACATCACGTTGAGATCCCAAGGTGCCTTTGGAGGCACAAACGGGGGCTGAATATGCAGCACTCCTTTTACAAAAGTCTGAACTTCAGGTACTGAAGCTAGTTCTTTTTGAAAGAAAATCGACAGAGCCGAGATCTGTACTTTAATGGAGCCTAGTTTTAGGCCCATATCCACTTCTGCTTGCAGGAAATGCAGAAATCGACCTAGTTGAAATTCCTCTGTTGGGGCCTTATTTGCCTCGCACCATGCAACATATTTTCGCCATATGCGGTGATAATGCGTTGCCGTAACATCTTTCCTGGCCTTAATAAGCGTAGGAATTACTTCTTCCGGAATACCCTTTTCCTTTAGGATCCGGTGTTCAACCGCCATGCCGTCAAACGCAGCCGCGGTAAGTCTTGGAACAGACAGGGCCCCTGCTGTATCAGGTCCTGTCTGAGCGGTAGAGGCCACGGGTCCTCTGAGAGCATCTCTTGAAGTTCCGGGTACCACGCTCGTCTTGGCCAATCCGGAACCACGAGAATTGTGTTTACTCCTCGCTTTCTTATTATTCTCAATACCTTTGGAATGAGAGGCAGAGGAGGGAACACATAAACCGACTGGTACACCCACGGTGTCACTAGAGCGTCCACAGCTATCGCCTGAGGGTCCCTTGACCTAGCGCAATATCTTTTTAACTTTTTGTTGAGACGGGACGCCATCATGTCCACCTGTGGTTTTTCCCAACGGTTTACCAGCATCTGGAGACTTCTGGGTGAAGTCCCCACTCCCCCGGGTGGAGGTCGTGTCTGCTGAGGAAGTCTGCTTCCCAGTTGTCCACTCCCGGAATGAACACTGATGACAGTGCTAGTACATGATTCTCCGCCCATCGGAGAATTTTTGTGGCTTCTGCCATCGCCATCCTGCTTCTTGTGCCGCCCTGTCGATTTACATGGGGGACTGCCGTAATGTTGTCTGACTGGATCAGCACCGGCTGGTGTAGGAGCAGGCATTTTGCTTGACTTAGGGCATTGTAGATGGCCCTTAGCTTCAGGATATTTATGTGAAGTGATGTCTCCAGGCTTGACCATAAGCCCTGGATATTCCTTCCCTGTGTGACTGCTCCCCAGCCTCGCAGGCTGGCATCCGTGGTCATCAGGACCCAGTCCTGAATGCCGAATCTGCGGCCCTCTAGAAGATGAGCACTCTGCAACCACCACAGGAGGGACACCCTTGTCCTTGGTGACAGGGTTATCCGCTGATGCATCTGAAGATGCGACCCGGACCATTTGTCCAGCAGGTCCCACTGGAAAGTTCTTGCGTGGAATCTGCCGAGTGGGATTGCTTCGTAGGAAGCCACCATTTTACCCAGAACCCTTGTGTACTGAGACTTGGCTCGGTTTTAGGAGGTTCCTGACTAGCTCGGATAACTCCCTGGCTTTCTCCTCCGGGAGAAACACCTTTTTCTGGACTGTGTCCAGGATCATCCCTAGGAACAGAAGACAAGTCGTCGGAACCAGCTGCGATTTTGGAATATTGAGAATCCAATCGTGCTGCCGCAACACTACCTGAGATAGTGCTACACCGACCTCCAACTGTTCCCTGGATCTTACCCTTATCAGGGAATTGTCCAAGTAAGGGATAACTAAAATTCCCTTCCTTCGAAGGAATATCATCATTTCGGCCATTACCTTGGTAAAGACCCGGGGTGCCGTGGACCATCCATACGGCAGCGTCTGAACTGATAGTGACAGTTCTGTACCATAAACCTGAGGTACCCTTGGTGAGAAGGGTAAATTTTGACATGAAGGTAAGCATCCTTGATGTCCCGAGACATCATGTAGTCCCCTTCTTCCAGGTTCGTAATCACTGCTCTGAGTGACTCAATCTTGAATTTGAACCTCTGTATGTAAGTGTTCAAAGATTTTAGATTTAGAATCGGTCTCACCGAGCCGTCCGGCTTCGGTACCACAACAGTGTGGAATAATACCCCGTACCCTGTTGCAGGAGGGGTACCTTGATTATCACCTGCTGGGAATACAGCTTGTGAATGGCTTCCAAAACTGTCTCCCTGTCAGAAGGAGACATCGGTAAAGCCGACTTTAGGAAACGGCGAGGGGGAGACGTCTCGAATTCTAATTTGTACCCCTGAGATATCACCTGAAGGATCCAGGGGTCTACTTGCGAGTGAGCCCACTGCGCGCTGAAATTCATTGAGACGGGCCCCCCACCGTGCCTGATTCTGCTTGTAAAGCCCCAGCGTCATACTGAGGGCTTGGCAGAGGCGGGAGAGGGTTTCTGTTCCTGGGAACTGGCTGATTTCTGCAGCCTTTTTCCTCTCCCTCTGTCACGGGGCAGAAATGAGGAACCTTTTGCCCGCTTGTCCACGAAAAGACTGCGCCTGATAATACGGCGTCTTCTCATGTTGAGAGGCGACCTGGGGTACAAACGTGGATTTCCCAGCTGTTGCCGTGGCCACCAGGTCTGAAAGACCGACCCCAAATAACTCCTCCCCTTAATAAGGCAATACTTCCAAATGCCGTTTGGAATACGCATCACCTGACCACTGACGTGTCCATAACCCTCTACTGGTAGAAATGGACAACGCACTTAAACTTGATGCCAGTCGGCAAATATTCCGCTGTGCATCACGCATATATAGAAATGCATCTTTTAAATGCTCTATAGGCAAAAATATACTGTCCCTATCTAGGGTATCAATATTTTCAGTCAGGGAATCCGACCACGCCAAGCCAGCACTGCACATCCAGGCTGAGGCGATTGCTGGTCGCAGTATAACACCAGTATGTGTGTAAATACATTTTAGGATACCCTCCTGCTTTCTATCAGCAGGATCCTTAAGGGCGGCCATCTCAGGAGAGGGTAGAGCCCTTACAAGCGTGTGAGCGCTTTATCCACCCTAGGGGGTGTTTCCCAACGCACCCTAACCTCTGGCGGGAAAGGATATAATGCCAATAACATTTTAGAAATTATCAGTTGTTATCGGGGGAAAACCACGCATCATCACACACCTCATTTAATTTCTCAGATTCAGGAAAACTACAGGTAGTTTTTCCTCACCGAACATAATACCCCTTTTTGGTGGTACTCGTATTATCAGAAATGTGTAAAACATTTTTCATTGCCTCAATCATGTAACGTGTGGCCCTACTGGAAGTCACATTTGTCTCTTCACCGTCGACACTGGAGTCAGTATCCGTGTCGGCGTCTATATCTGCCATCTGAGGTAACGGGCGCTTTAGAGCCCCTGACGGCCTATGAGACGTCTGGACAGGCACAAGCTGAGTAGCCGGCTGTCTCATGTCAACCACTGTCTTTTATACAGAGCTGACACTGTCACGTATTCCTTCCAACAGTTCATCCACTCAGGTGTCGACCCCCTAGGGGGTGACATCACTATTACAGGCAATCTGCTCCGTCTCCACATCATTTTTCTCCTCATACATGTCGACACAAACGTACCGACATACAGCACACACACAGGGAATGCTCTGATAGAGGACAGGACCCCACTAGCCCTTTGGGGAGACAGAGGGAGAGTTTGCCAGCACACACCAGAGCGCTATATATATACAGGGATAACCTTATATAAGTGTTTTTCCCTTTATAGCTGCTGTATGTTTAATACTGCGCGTAATTAGTGCCCCCCCTCTCTTTTTTAACCCTTTCTGTAGTGTAGTGACTGCAGGGGAGAGACAGGGAGCTTCCCTCCAACGGAGCTGTGAGGGAAAATGGCGCCAGTGTGCTGAGGAGATAGGCTCCGCCCCCTTATCGGCGGCCTTATCTCCCGTTTTTCTATGTATTCTGGCAGGGGTTAAATGCATCCATATAGCCCAGGAGCTATATGTGATGCATTTTTTGCCATCCAAGGTGTTTTTTATTGCGTCTCAGGGCGCCCCCCCCAGCGCCCTGCACCCTCAGTGACCGGAGTGTGAAGTGTGCTGAGAGCAATGGCGCACAGCTGCAGTGCTGTGCGCTACCTTGTTGAAGACAGGACGTCTTCTGCCGCCGATTTTCCGGACCTCTTCTGCCTTCTGGCTCTGTAAGGGGTGTCAAAGTCAGAAAAATATCACGATGCACACTGCCATATTTGCACCTCATACAGGTCCGCGCTGCGCATGCGTGCGCTCTCCCGTGCGTGCGCATACTCGCTGTTGCGGGCACCCGCGGGCGCGCGGTATGTGCATTTACGGTAGAGTTCATGTGTTCGTAGCGTGCGACTCAATCGTTACATATTTTCACTATATAATGTATTTTGTAGATCATGGTCCCTTTGATAGAATCTGAAAGTTTAGTTAATGTAGCATGTTCATGGACAGAGAAATCCCTCTTTGTTTGATACGAAGGGTCAGACAGGAGTAATACAGTGGTGTTTAGTATCCATCGGAAGAGTATTTAATTAGCAATATTCCGGTGTTGGTTTGAAGCGAATTAATCGCTCGTGCGAATAGTTATGGACATAAGAAGTTTATGTCCATTTACTATTATCTGCACTTACTTATCCATGCGGCGGGAAACCTAGTTTCCCACCCACCTGAGCAGTTGGAAATCGTCACAGCCCACCTGTATGAATCAACCTATGACCTTTTGTTATAATGCGAGGAGGAATTCCTGTGTCCAATGAACAATGAGATTGTAGGGACCATTGAATTGTATTGTGTGTGGGGCATAAATAGACAAGCCGATCACATCCAGCTCACTCTTCAACGGTTCTCATTGCTGAAAATCGGGAGCTGGATGTCCAGAGGCGCATGCGATCGTTCCCCTTGTGCGTAAGTTTTCTCCACAATCATATTGTCTTTCTGGTTATTATGGGCCATATCTCTCTCTCTCTCGTATTCTCTTAAACGTAATAGTATTGTATTGTATTTACTGTGTAGTTACCTGGTTAGTTAGTCTATGTTATATTGTAGTGTGTGACTTGTACTGTATTATTCTTTTTTTCAAGTATAACAATCATATAAGGCGTTAGACCCTAAGCCCGGTAGTTGTGTATTTATTATAGTGTTAAGTATTCACAGAGCGACGGTGACGCTCAAACACCTTTTAAGTTAATAAGGTTACACTGTGTTGCATCTACACCCTATCTCTACACTAAGGTTTTACAGCATATTACATTGTTTATGGTTTAGATTTAAAGGTTTAACACTGTGAGCGTCTGCGCCGCTCGTGATCTCCTCGTGGTCTCGAGCGTCCGCTACGCTGATAGCGTAGCATTACGGTAGTCGCTCACCTATAGTGTGCCCGATACCAACAGCGTATTCTCGCGAGCGTTTGTGTCGCTCGAGCGGCTCGCTCCCGATACAGCGTCCGCTACGCTAAGAGCGTACCCTTACGGTACCTCGTGCGCCAGTTGCGTACAGTGTTTCTTAACCTCTGTATAGTGTGTTATATAGGATAAATACTTGGCTTTATCTAATCGGCAGCCAATAGCGTGCCTGCCTGTGATCTCTTGGCCGTGAGCGAACGTGACGCTTGAGCGTCTCGACCTCGGCTAAGCGATCGCTACGCAACGTGCGTACCCTTACGGTACTCCATACATAAATAGCGTACAGTGTTCTTAGGCCTCATAAAGGGTTTTAAATAAGATAAATATTTAGCTTTATCAATTGGCGGCTCGTCCTGTCCTTCACATATCTCTGCTAGGTAATCTCAGCAGACATTATCCATCAGCAAAGGGCGGGAGATCATATTCTTCGCAGTGCTGACGGGATAAGCGTCTGCTTCGCTTAGTAAAGGGTGCTGAAGGAATCCGGAACCGGAGGTAAGAACAAAACGCTAGTGTCTTTTAAAACTGTTTATTTCTGTCTTGCGTACACACGCACATATCTGCATTTCTTTTTCATTCGTGTATTTTCATATCACTCTCCTGTTTGCCATTTTATAATTGATAAAACGTGCTAAGAGAGATTTGTCGCTATTTCATAGTTAAAGTGTAAAAGTAATGCGTTAAGGGATAAAGTGTAAAGCACACGCAGCTCTACCTAAAGGTACAAGAAGAGATTGGTGTGGGGTTCAGTAGAGGATCGAGGATCATCTACATTGATAAACGTGTTAGTTGTGTTACGGTGGACATTGGTTTTGTGTACACGTGTCTCTAACAAAGGGCTGAGACTCGCGTACGCAAAGGCTGACGCACGCAGCGTAAATTACGCAACGGAGCGTCTGGGTACGCCCACGTAACTCAAGTCACACGATCGTGTTGATTTTCAACAGGCGATAAATAGCGCAACAGGCGATAAATAGCGCAACAGGCGATAAATAGCGCAACAGGCGATAAATAGCGCAAATCTATTTTAATATCCGAAATTTAAATTAACAGATCCTTCTCCAAATTTACAACACATCTGGTCTAAAGAAAAATTTCTGCGCAGAAATAGAAACAAAAGTGTACATGTGATGAGTGAGTGTTTTTAAGTTTTACAATTTTGGGGATTGAACCACAGAAATCACCGAGTTCTCGTGAAATTACATACGTGTAAGTGACATGCACGGTGGCTAGGGAGGCATCCCTTGTTAAACATATATAAAGAGCATTAGAGTGTAGCAGACCAGGAGGTCAGACCAGGAGGTCGCATAACAGACCAGGAGGTCCAGGTACAGCAGACAAGGAAGTCCGCTATAGAGACAAGGCACAACACCAAGAAGGGTTGGTGCAACACCCATATAGGCCATAAAGCTCAGGCTGAAGGAATTCGCAGCTGCTGAATGTCGATTCCACTGGTCGCTCCGTACATAAGATTAGTTGCTTATGTACTGAACGATTGTACCGCCCGTAATTGTGTGCATTAGTTAGTCTGACCAGTACCATTTGTGTACGAACCCGGTCATAAACACTATTTGTACATTCTGACGTGATTTGTGTAATTTTTTATTTTTAAAAGGGAAGTTCTCTGGTCACTCAGGAATTATCCAACAACCCCACAGTTACTGGAAAGGGTTAATGCTCTGCGGATCACACCCACATGTTCCAGTAAACGAAGGTTCATAGGGGCCCTGGGTCGAGTACGCCAGCACTATATCAGTGTGTGGGCGTATTGGTTGGCGTGGGCGAGTGAGTGGGGTGCTCGGTAAACCACCACCGTCAACCTATCGTGAATATTTTGGTTTTTTGTAAGGGTTCGCTGCAAGCAACACCTGCAAATTATGGGGGCCAGTTGTTCAGGAAGGGGGCGATCAACCTCGGTTCGGGTTGATTCTATAAACCGACCAATCGGGTCGGCAAGGTACGTAATGTGTGAAAAATACGGCTCACACACATAAGTTTTATGTGATGAATGGGAGAGAATGACAATGCATGACGGGGAGAAATTCCCAAGAGTAGGTAGCTTCAGCCCAGATGTGTTACTGAATCTAAGGAGAAGGATAAGTCTCATTAAATCAGCAAAGAGGCGAGTTAAACATTTTGATTGTTTACAGTTATGGCAACAGGAAAGTGAATTGCAAAGAGAGTTAACTGACATATCTGACTTATCTTGGGAGGAGAGACATGGCAATGGAGAGAATTATGGTTGCGGAGAAAGGCACAATGTTGAACAATAAAAACGCACTTAGCAACTGTAGTATAGATGATAAGAATAAGTGTAATAAACATAACAATGATAATTGTAATGCTGTTAAATGTACAACTATTAACCCGTGCAAGTTGCACCCCATGTCAAACTTCCCTCAGGAATACGAGCAAGAAAGTGAACCCAACACGATGTCGGCACCTCTTCCAGCAGCCATCACACAAGACATCCAGGTGGACGCGACCAAATCGGTAAAGGCAATAATCAAACCCCCTAACGGAGGGTCAGGTGAGGTCGTGTCCACAGGTACGTACAATGTTTTATATCACGCACAAACAAATGTACCCCATATTGTAAGACCAAAATAAGAATTTACTTACCGATAATTCTATTTCTCGGAGTCCGTAGTGGATGCTGGGGTTCCTGAAAGGACCATGGGGAATAGCGGCTCCGCAGGAGACAGGGCACAAAAAAGTAAAGCTTTTACCAGATCAGGTGGTGTGCACTGGCTCCTCCCCCTATGACCCTCCTCCAGACTCCAGTTAGGTACTGTGCCCGGACGAGCGTACACAATAAGGGAGGCAATTTGAATCCCGGGTAAGACTCATACCAGCCACACCAATCACACCGTACAACTTGTGATCTAAACCCAGTTAACAGTATGATAACAGAAAGAGCCTCTTAAAGATGGCTCCTTAACAATATAACCCGAATTTGTTAACAATAACTATGTACAGTATTGCAGATAATCCGCACTTGGGATGGGCGCCCAGCATCCACTACGGACTCCGAGAAATAGAATTATCGGTAAGTAAATTCTTATTTTCTCTATCGTCCTAAGTGGATGCTGGGGTTCCTGAAAGGACCATGGGGATTATACCAAAGCTCCCAAACGGGCGGGAGAGTGCGGATGACTCTGCAGCACCGAATGAGAGAATTCCAAGTCCTCTTTTGCCAGGGTATCAAATTTGTAGAATTTTACAAACGTGTTTTCCCCCGACCACGTAGCTGCTCGACAGAATTGTAATGCCGAGACCCCTCGGGCAGCCGCCCAAGATGAGCCCACCTTCCTTGTGGAATGGGCCTTAACAGATTTAGGCTGTGGCAGGCCTGCCACAGAATGAGCAAGTTGAATTGTGTTACAAATCCAACGAGCAATCGTCTGCTTAGAAGCAGGGGCACCCAACTTGTTGGGTGCATATAGTATCAACAGCGAGTCAGATTTTCTGACTTCAGCCGTCCTTGAAATGTATATTTTTAAGGCTCTGACAACGTCCAACAACTTGGAGTCCTCCAAGTCGCCAGTGGCCGCAGGCACCACAATAGGTTGGTTCAGGTGAAACGCTGATACCACCTTAGGGAGAAAATGCGGACGAGTCCTCAGTTCTGCCCTATCCGAATGGAAGATTAGATAAGGGCTTTTATAAGATAAAGCCGCCAATTCAGATACTCTCCTGGCGGAAGCCAGGGCCAGTAACATAGTCACTTTCCATGTGAGATATTTAAAATCCACCTTTTTCAATGGTTCAAACCAATGGGATTTGAGGAAATCTAAAACTACATTTAGATCCCACGGTGCCACCGGAGGCACCACAGGAGGCTGTATATGCAGTACTCCTTTAACAAAAGTCTGTACCTCAGGAACTGAGGCCAATTCTTTTTGGAAGAATATTGACAGGGCCGAAATTTGAACCTTAATAGATCTCAATTTGAGACCCATAGACAATCCTGATTGTAGGAAATGTAGGAAACGACCCAGTTGAAATTCCTCCGTCGGAACACTCCGATCCTCGCACCACGCGACATATTTTCGCCAAATGCGGTGATAATGTTTCGCGGTGACTTCCTTCCTTGCCTTAATCAAGGTAGGAATGACTTCTTCTGGAATGCCTTTCCCTTTTAGGATCTGGCGTTCAACCGCCATGCCGTCAAACGCAGCCGCGGTAAGTCTTGAAAGAGACAGTGACCCTGTTGTAGCAGGTCCCTTCTCAGAAGTAGAGGGCACGGGTCGTCCGTGACCAACTCTTGAAGTTCCGGGTACCAAGTCCTTCTTGGCCATCCGGAGCCACTAGTATTGTTCTTACTCCTCCTCACCGTATAATCTTCAATACCTTTGGTATGAGAGACAGAGGAGGAAACACATATACTGATTTGTACACCCAAGGTGTTACCAGTGCATCCACAGCTATTGCCTGTGGATCTCTTGACCTGGCGCAATACTTGTCCAGTTTCTTGTTGAGGCGAGACGCCATCATGTCTACCATTGGTCTTTCCCAACAGTTTATTAGCATGTGGAAGACTTCTGGATGAAGACCCCCCTCTCCCGGGTGAATATCGTGTCTGCTGAGGAAGTCTGCTTCCCAGTTGTCCACGCCCGGGAAGAACACTGCTGACAGTGCTATTACGTGATTCTCCGCCCAGCGAAGAATCTTGGCAGCTTCTGCCATTGCACACCTGCTTCTTGTGCCGCCCTGTCTGTTTACATGGGCGACCGCCGTGATGTTGTCCGACTGAATCAACACCGGTTTTCCTTGCAGGAGTGGTTCCGCCTGGCTTAGAGCATTTTAGATTGCTCTTAGTACCAGAATGTTTATGTGAAGAGACTTTTCCAGGTTCGTCCATACCCCCTGGAAGTTTCTTCCTTGTGTGACTGCTCCCCAACCTCTCAGGCTGGCGTCCGTGGTCACCAGGATCAAATCCTGTATGCCGAATCTGCGGCCCTCCAATAGATGAGCCTTTTGCAACCACCACAGAAGATATACCCTTGTCCTTGGCGACCGGGTTATTCGCAGGTGCATCTGAGGATGCGACCCTGACCATTTGTCCAACAGATCCCTTTGGAAAATTCTTGCATGGAATCTGCCGAATGGAATTGCTTCGTAAAAAGCCACCATTTTTCCCAGGACTCTTGTGCATTGATGTACAGACACCTTTCCTGGTTTTAGGAGGTTCCTGACAGGTCGGATAACTCCTTGGCTTTTTCCTCGGGAAGAAAAACCTTTTTCTGAACCGTGTCCAGAATCATCCCTAGGAACAGCAGACGTATCGTCGGAAAACAGCTGCGATTCTTGGAATATTTAGAATCCAGTCGTGCCGTCGAAGAACTACTGTAGATAGTGCTCTTCCGACCTCCAACTGTTCTCTGGAACTTGCCCTTTTTAGGTCGTGCAAGTAAGGGATAATTTAGATGCCTTTTTTCTTTGAAGAAACATCTTTTCGGCCATTACCTTGGTAAAAAGGCCCGGGGTGCCGTGGATAATTCAAACGGCATCGTCTGAAACTGATATTGACAGTTCTGTACCACGAACCAGAGGTACCCTTGATGAGAAGGACAAAATTTGGACATGGAGGTAATCCTTGATGTCCAGGGACACCATATAGTCCCCTTTTTTCCGGTTCGCTATCACTGCTCTGAGTGACTTTATCTCGATTTGAACCTTTTATGTAAGTGTTCAAAACATTTTAGATTTAGACTATGTGTCACCAAGCCGTCTGGCTTCAGTACCACAATATAGTGTGGAAAAATAATACCCTTTTCCTTGTCGTAGGAGGGGTACTTTGATTATCACCTGCTGGATATACAGCTTGTGAATTGTTTCCAATGCTGCCTCCCTGTCGGAGGGAGCCGTTGGTAAAGCAGACTTCAGGAACCTGCGAGGAGAAGATGTCTCGACTCTCCAATCTTTACCCCTGGGATAATACTCGTACGATCTAGGGGTCAACTTGCGAGTGATCCCACTGCGCCCTGAGACTCTTGAGACTACCCCCCCACCTTGAGTCCGCTTGCACGGCCCCAGCGTCATGCTGAGGACTTGGCAGACGCGGTGGAGGGCTTCTTTTCCTGGGAAAGGGCTGCCTGCTGCAGTCTACTTCCCTTACCTCTATGTCTGGGCAGATATGACTGGCCTTTTGCCTGCATGCCCTCATGGGAAAGGAAAGATTGAGGCTGAAAAGACGGTGTCTTTTTTAGCTGAGATGTAACTTGGGGTAAAAAAGGTTTTCCCAGCTGTTGCTGTGGTCCCCAGGTCCGATGGACCGACCCCCAAATAACTCCTTCCCTTTATACAGCAATACTTCCATCTGCCGTATGGGATCTGTATCACCTGACCACTGTCGTGTCCCTGACATCTTCTGGGAGATATGGACAACGCACTTATCTTGATGCCAGAGAGCAAATATCCCTCTGTGCATCTCACATACATATATATAGAATGCATCCTATTAAATGCTCTACATGAATAAAATATTTTCAGTCAGGGAATCCGACCAAGCCAACCCAGCACTGCATCTCCAGGCTGATGGCGATCGCTGGTCGCAGTATAACCAACGTATGTGTGTATATACTTTTTAGGATATTTTTTCAGCTTCCTATCAGCTGGCTCCTTGAGGGCGGCCGTATCTGGAGACGGTAACGCCACTTGATAAGCGTGTGAGCGCCTTATCACCCTAAGGGGTGTTTCCCAACGTACCCTAATTTCTGGCGGGAAAGGGTATAACGCCAATATTTGCTATCGGGGTAACCCTACGCATCATCACACACTTCATTTTATTTTATCTGATTCAGGAAAAACTACAGGTAGTTTTTTCCACTCCCACATAATACCCTTTCTTGTGGTACTTGTAGTATCAGAAACACGTAACACCTCCTTCATTGCCCTTAACGTGTGGCCCTCATGAGAAATACGTTTGTTTATTCACCGTCGACACTGTATTCAGTGTCCGTGTCTGTGTCGACCGACTGAGGTAAATGGGCGTTTTTAAAACCCCTGACGGTGTTTCTGAGACGCCTGGACCGGTCCTAATAGATTGTCGGCCGTCTCATGTCGTCAACCGACCTTGCAGCGTGTTGACATTCTCACGTAATTCTCTAAATAAGCCATCCATTCCGGTGTCGACTCCCTAGAGAGTGACATCACCATTACAGGCAATTTCTCCGCCTCCTCACCAACATCGTCCTCATACATGTCGACACACACGTACCGACACACAGCACACACACCGGGAATGCTCTGACAGAGGACAGGACCCACTAGCCCTTTGGGGAGACAGAGGGAGAGTCTGCCAGCACACACCAAAAACGCTATAATTATATAGGGACAACCTTATATAAGTGTTTCTCCCTTATAGCATCTTTTATATATATACAATATCGCCAAAATCAGTGCCCCCCCTCTCTGTTTTAACCCTGTTACTGTAGTGCAGTGCAGGGGAGAGCCTGGGAGCCTTCTCTCCAGCTTTTCTGTGAGAGAAAATGGCGCTGTGTGCTGAGGAGATAGGCCCCGCCCCTTTTACGGCGGGCTCGTCTCCCGCTATTTTTGAAGTTAGGCAGGGGTTAAATATCTCCATATAGCCTCTGTGGGCTATATGTGAGGTATTTTTTGCCTCTAATAAGGTTTTTATTTGCCTCTCAGAGCGCCCCCCCCAGCGCTCTGCACCCTCAGTGACTGTTGTGAAGTGTGCTGAGAGGAAAATGGCGCACAGCTGCAGTGCTGTGCGCTACCTTTATGAAGACTCAGGAGTCTTCAGCCGCCGATTTTGGACCTCTTCTCTCTTCAGCGTCTGCAAGGGGGCCGGCGGCGCGGCTCCGGTGACCATCCAGGCTGTACCTGTGATCGTCCCTCTGGAGCTAGTGTCCAGTAGCCAAGCAGCAAATCCACTCTGCACGCAGGTGAGTTCACTACTTCTCCCCTAAGTCCCTCGTTGCAGTGATCCTGTTGCCAGCAGGACTCACTGTAAAGTAAAAAACCTAAGCTAAACTTTCTCTAAGCAGCTCTTTAGGAGAGCCACCTAGATTGCACCCTTCTCGTTCGGGCACAAAATCTAACTGGAGTCTGGAGGAGGGTCATAGGGGGAGGAGCCAGTGCACACCACCTGATCTGGTAAAAGCTTTACTTTTTTGTGCCCTGTCTCCTGCGGAGCCGCTATTCCCCATGGTCCTTTCAGGAACCCCAGCATCCACTTAGGACGATAGAGAAAACAAGGTGATGTAATTGAGTTTAGTCCTGTCAGGGTGATCACAGTCCCCGATGGGAAGACTGACGATCAGGGAATCCTTCCCGTCAAGGACAGTGCAATGCGCTGTCCCTGGTCCCGGATGGAATTGAGATCAATTATGTCTGAATTTCCTGATCCCAGGAAAAATCTAGTAGCATGTCAAAGGTTTGTTAAAGAACTAGGAAACTCCACAGAACCCACCAACAAAGAGTGGCGGACAGTGCTGAGGGCATGTTTACCCTCCAGTGTTGACCCTGCGAAATTTATTGCTGATTGTAAATTAGACACAGAGGTACCTTGTACGGAGGAACACAATCAGGAATGTATTAAGCAGATCAACCGACAGTTAGAAGTATATTTCCCAGCCATTGTCGAGTGGAACAAAATCTTCTCCATAAGACAAAACAAAGGGGAAAGTACTTCTAATTATTTCCACCGGGCATTGCAGGACATGACTAGGTATACGGGTATAGAAAACATCGAAACAAGTGCACCGCACAGAGAAGTAGCAGTATCTGTGCTAATGGATGGTTTAAAGGAAGTGTTGAGAGCAAAGATACAGATCACCAATCCATACTGGAGAGATAAATCAGTAACTGCATTAAGGGACTCTGCTGTTGGGCATGAGCAAACCAGCATCAAGCACAGGGAAACAAAGAAGCCTCAGATCCCTGTGGTTAAGCCAAAGGTGACAAGGTGTTATAACTGCCAGAAGGAAGGTCATTTTGCAAGAGATTGCAGATCAGGAAGTAGACCAAATTCACATAAACCCCCTAGACAAAGATATGAGCAGGGTTATGACACACCAAATTATAAACAGGGATCATATAGGAAGAATTTTGAGCCACACCCATAATGTGCAATCAGGAAAGGTGATCATTAGGACTGATGGTAAGCCTGAGGTTATAGTTAATAAATTGGGAGGTCATTCCCTGAAGACACAGGAATGACCGGGTGAAACGTTGTAAATGTACCTGTGAAATGTTTCTTTTTCTCTCCCCATCTCTGCTGACAATGTTTTAAAAAAAAAAATGTTTATGTTTGAAAAAAAATGCTTTTTGTTGTTGTTTATTGATGTGTTATGTTATATATATATATATATATATATATATATATACATACATACATATATATGTGAACGGTTCTCTCTCTCTTGTTTTTTTTTTTTTTCCTCTCCCTCTTCTCACTCATGTTTTTATGTTTTAAAGATGGTATGTCACACCTCAGTTAGGCAAATGGTAATGCAAGATTTTTTGCTCCTTACAGAAAGATCGCTGGTTTGGAAGGAATATTGCATCACCGGAATGTTCGTTTGGAAGACTGAGAGACAGCACCTTTGAGATGACAGCAGAACAAGAAGAACAACAAGACTAGAGAACTAATTATCGTAACAAGTTTCTCTCCCCCTCAAACTGTTTTCCTGTACCCCCATTACAAATTTCTTCTTTTCTCCTCCTGTAAGATGGACTTGCCCCAAGAGACTGTGATATGGATTTTCCTGTTGACCATGATGTTGACCAGAGCAGTCTGTTCCGGCGAGAGTACCAGTGAGGTCGAGAAAGGATCCAGAAAGGTTCAGATGACTGAGACAGAGGTGTAAATTTCCAATAGCAACACAACCTCCAAGCAAAAGGCGAGTACCGGAAACGATCTAGCAGCCATGTTATTTGTAAACATTGTGAAGGATTGTTAGCTGAAGAAAACTGTATCTGTAGGCTCTGTGACAATGTGGTTGAGGATGGGTGCATCAAGAAATGCCAATCCAGTTTTAATATCCACATGGACCGGCGTCCATTGAGTGACTATCACTCCTTAGTGGGTAGTGTGTTAAATCAAACAGATTGTTGGGTATGCTCTCAGGTACCTCAAGGTCATAGCAAATCAGGACTAGTACCATTTCCTTTAACGATAGGGGAGGTACTTGAGCTAAGTGGTGGGAGGCCGGTGGACAGGAGGTTTAATATCTCCAGTCCTCCTAGTTTGAAGCTCCACCAATATCATGTGGATAGATCCCTAATATGTTTTAACATTTCCAATCCCCGAAAGCCGGGAAATTGGGAAGTGTCATGGAGTAACCAAACCATGACCTTTTCATATAGAGCAGATAGAATGCCGACAGATACAGAACTTATACGCCACATAGCTGGTAGTGGAAAATATTTCCGATATAGGTATACCCTAGGAAATAGGATTACGAGAGTTGGAGAGGTATCACCAGGATACTGTGCACATATCGTACAAGCTGATACGTGTACTAGACAGATGGGAGAATTAGGGTTAGGAGATTTCACATGGAAGATGTGTAATATGGTTATGTCCTACTCCGTCCCATATGTTCTCCCCGATGATGCATATTTCATATGCGGGAGGAAGGCGTATAAGTGGCTTGCCCCAAACTCTGAAGGATTGTGTTATATTGGAAAAGTATTGCCTGAAGTAATGACTGTATCACATGCCAAAATGAAAGATATACACCGTGTTGCCCAAGCTCCTTATACTCATACCAATTACAAGCACGTAGTTAAACGGCACCTGATAGAAAGAACAGAGCATCCGGCCTCTGACATGATCCATGAATCCACCGGGATTCAGTTTCTAATCGCGTTAGACATCACTCGCACCGCCAGAGGAGTGCTGAATTATAAATACATATCTGCGCTCGCAAATTTGTTAGACAATATCACAGAAATGTATGATGACACGTTTAGGTATACTGGAAGAGAACTTCAAGCTTATAAAACAGAACTAGTTCAGCATAGAATGATTCTCAATTATCTCACGGCAGTGACAGGTGGATATTGTGTCACACTGGCAACGCAGTACGGCGTGAAATGTTGCACATATATTACAAATAGTACCGAGGACCCGGTCGAGGTCATAGACCAAAAGATGGACGATATTCTCCAACTGAAGTGGGAATTTCGCAGGAGACACAATCTCACTCTTGCTGCTGTAGGTAATGAGCTGACTGGTTGGGTGTCATGGTTGAACCCGCGAAATTGGTTCTCCGGTTTAGGAGAATGGGCTCAAGGAGTCATAATGGATGTAGGGAAGTTTCTCCTATGTATCTTAGGTGTTATCATAACGGTTGGCTTGATATTTAGATGCGGTCAGGCTTTAACGAAGTGTAAACGAAGTACCAGGGTGATGAGTTTAAGGAGTGAGGAAATTGTAATTCCAATGGATTTGATTTATGACCCAAATGTAGAAACAATGATGTGATGAAAATGCGATTTCTACGGTCCGTTTCTTTCACCTGTTTTTCCGTTTTCTCCAAGGTAAAAAGACCCACTTGGACGAGGAATTTGATGATCCTGTATACAGACAACTGATGGATTAAAGAAGAAGTTTTGACAACCTTATACACAGATATTTGATGAACTTTGCCATAGACCCCCAGTTTCCCTAGAAATTTTAAAATTACGCTAGCCCAACACTTTTGTAAGTCTATGGACATTGACAAAGCTTTTTGCCCACACACCTTTTGGCAAAAGCACAAAGAAGACTGCATTCAACAGACACCGAACAAGACTTCAACCGACAAATGTTCATTAACCTGACATAGAATACCATTGCATTTACCGTAATTATGTCTTTTCTTCAGCTCTACAACCTTCAGGTAATTACACACATAGTCGATAGGGAATACAGGCACAGATATCAGCAATCACATATTCCCCCATTCATGTATCATCAACTAAAATGTGCTCCCCATTTTGTTACAACCACAGCCGAAAAGAGCTCGGTAAAGTTTGACAGCCCATCCACAGACCCGTACCACGGGATAAGAAGGAATTCAAATGTATACTTCGCAATACCTCGAAGCTTGATTTAAAACACGTACGGCACGATGATACATGACCCCCAAACACGGATTCATACACACATGCTTCTGCTATCTCACTAGGTCATACCCTTTTCCTACCTTCTCCTCTCCTCCCTTACCCAACCATGTAAATGTATTAACCCCTGACATATATTTTTCTCGTTTTGAAATGTTTTAGGAAGTGGCAGTTATTGTTGACTGCCAAAGGGCGGACTGTCAAAGTCAGAAAAATATCACGATGCACACTGCCATATTTGCACCTCATACAGGTCCGCGCTGCGCATGCGTGCGCTCTCCCGTGCGTGCGCATACTCGCTGTTGCGGGCACCCGGGGGCGCGCGGTATGTGCATTTACGGTAGAGTTCATGTGTTCGTAGCGTGCGACTCAATCGTTACATATTTTCACTATATAATGTATTTTGTAGATCATGGTCCCTTTGATAGAATCTGAAAGTTTAGTTAATGTAGCATGTTCATGGACAGAGAAATCCCTCTTTGTTTGATACGAAGGGTCAGACAGGAGTAATACAGTGGTGTTTAGTATCCATCGGAAGAGTATTTAATTAGCAATATTCCGGTGTTGGTTTGAAGCGAATTAATCGCTCGTGCGAATAGTTATGGACATAAGAAGTTTATGTCCATTTACTATTATCTGCACTTACTTATCCATGCGGCGGGAAACCTAGTTTCCCACCCACCTGAGCAGTTGGAAATCGTCACAGCCCACCTGTATGAATCAACCTATGACCTTTTGTTATAATGCGAGGAGGAATTCCTGTGTCCAATGAACAATGAGATTGTAGGGACCATTGAATTGTATTGTGTGTGGGGCATAAATAGACAAGCCGATCACATCCAGCTCACTCTTCAACGGTTCTCATTGCTGAAAATCGGGAGCTGGATGTCCAGAGGCGCATGCGATTGTTCCCCTTGTGCGTAAGTTTTCTCCACAATCATATTGTCTTTCTGGTTATTATGGGCCATATCTCTCTCTCTCGTATTCTCTTAAACGTAATAGTATTGTATTGTATTTACTGTGTAGTTACCTGGTTAGTTAGTCTATGTTATATTGTAGTGTGTGACTTGTACTGTATTATTCTTTTTTTCAAGTATAACAATCATATAAGGCGTTAGACCCTAAGCCCGGTAGTTGTGTATTTATTATAGTGTTAAGTATTCACAGAGCGACGGTGACGCTCAAACACCTTTTAAGTTAATAAGGTTACACTGTGTTGCATCTACACCCTATCTCTACACTAAGGTTTTACAGCATATTACATTGTTTATGGTTTAGATTTAAAGGTTTAACATTGTGAGCGTCTGCGCCGCTCGTGATCTCCTCGTGGTCTCGAGCGTCCGCTACGCTGATAGCGTAGCATTACGGTAGTCGCTCACCTATAGTGTGCCCGATACCAACAGCGTATTCTCGCGAGCGTTTGTGTCGCTCGAGCGGCTCGCTCCCGATACAGCGTCCGCTACGCTAAGAGCGTACCCTTACGGTACCTCGTGCGCCAGTTGCGTACAGTGTTTCTTAACCTCTGTATAGTGTGTTATATAGGATAAATACTTGGCTTTATCTAATCGGCAGCCAATAGCGTGCCTGCCTGTGATCTCTTGGCCGTGAGCGAACGTGACGCTTGAGCGTCTCGACCTCGGCTAAGCGATCGCTACGCAACGTGCGTACCCTTACGGTACTCCATACATAAATAGCGTACAGTGTTCTTAGGCCTCATAAAGGGTTTTAAATAAGATAAATATTTAGCTTTATCAGGGGGCCGGCGGCGCGGCTCCGGGACCCATCCAGGCTGGGCCTGTGATAGTCCCTCTGGAGCTAATGTCCAGTAGCCTAAGAAGCCCAATCCACTCTGCACGCAGGTGAGTTCGCTTCTTCTCCCCTTAGTCCCTCGATGCAGTGAGCCTGTTGCCAGCAGGTCTCACTGAAAATAAAAAACCTAAACTAAAACTTTCACTAAGAAGCTCAGGAGAGCCCCTAGTGTGCACCCTTCTCGTTCGGGCACAGAGATCTAACTGAGGCTTGGAGGAGGGTCATAGGGGGAGGAGCCAGTGCACACCAGATAGTCCTAAAGCTTTCTTTAGATGTGCCCAGTCTCCTGCGGAGCCGCTATTCCCCATGGTCCTTACGGAGTCCCCAGCATCCACTTAGGACGTTACAGAAAATGAGTTTGTGCAGTTTCTGAGTAGCCCAGGACTTACTCATCCACTGCCATCACTTCAGCCTGTCCGGGACCGGAATTGACATCAGACACCCACCCTGAAAACGCTTGGCAACGCCTGCATTTTTCCAACCACTCCCTGAAAACGGTCAGTTGCCACCCACAAACGCCTTCTTTCTGTCAATCTCCTTGCGAACGGCCGTGCGAATGGATTCTTCGCACAAACCTATCGCTGAGCAGCGATCCGCTTTGTACCCGTGCGACACGCCTGCGCATTGCATACGCATTTCTGACCTGATCGCGGCGGTGCAAAAAACACTAGCAAGCGATCAGGTCTGAATTACTCCCTATTTCCCCACTGTACAGTCCGCACATAGCCTCCACATATTTTCTCTTTCTTCAGTTTTCCTTCCTTCTGACCATGGTTCATCATTGCTGTGATGTGATGATATGCAACCCACCTAGAACCTTTGCAATCCGGTAGACAAAATAAGAATTTACTCACCGGTAATTATATTTCTCGTAGTCCGTAGTTGATGCTGGGAACTCCGTAAGGACCATGGGGAATAGACGGGCTCCGCAGGAGACTGGGCACTCTAAGAAAGAATTAGGACTACTGGTGTGCACTGGCTCCTCCCTCTATGCCCCTCCTCCAGACCTCAGTTAGGGAAACTGTGCCCGGAAGAGCTGACACAATAAGGAAAGGATTTGGAATCCCGGGTAAGACTCATACCAGCCACACCAATCACACCGTACAACTTGTGATAACTATACCCAGTTAACAGTATGAACAACAACTGAGCCTCACTGAACAGATGGCTCATAACAATAACCCTTTAGTTAGGCAATAACTATATACAAGTATTGCAGACAATCCGCACTTGGGATGGGCGCCCAGCATCCACTACGGACTACGAGAAATAGAATTACTGGTAAGTAAATTCTTATTTTCTCTGACGTCCTAGTGGATGCTGGGAACTCCGTAAGGACCATGGGGATTATACCAAAGCTCCCAAACGGGCGGGAGAGTGCGGATGACTCTGCAGCACCGAATGAGCAAACTCAAGGTCCTCCTCAGCCAGGGTATCAAACTTGTAGAATTTTGCAAATGTGTTTGATCCCGACCAGGTAGCAGCTCGGCAAAGTTGTAAAGCCGAGACCCCTCGGGCGGCTGCCCAAGAAGAGCCCACCTTCCTCGTGGAATGGGCCTTCACAGATTTAGGATGCGGCAGTCCAGCCGCAGAATGTGCAAGTTGAATCGTGGAGCAGATCCAGCGAGCAATAGTCTGCTTAGAAGCAGGAGCACCCAGCTTGTTGGGTGCATGCAGGATAAACAGCGAGTCAGTCTTTCTGACTCTAGCCGTCCAGGAAACATACATTTTCAGGGCCCGGACTACATCCAGCAACTTGGAGGCCTCCAAGTCCCCAGTAGCGGCAGGCACCACAATAGGTTGGTTCAAATGAAACGCTGATACCACCTTAGGGAGGAATTGGGGACGCGTCCTCAATTCTGCTCTGTCCATATGGAAGATCAGATAGGGGCTTTAACAGGACAAAGCCGCCAATTCTGACATCCGCCTAGCCGAAGCCAAGGCCAAAAGCATGACTACTTTCCACGTGAGATATTTTAATTCCACGGTCTGAAGTGGCTCAAACCAATGTGATTTTAGGAAATCCAACACAACGTTGATATCCCAAGGTGCCACCGGGGGCACAAAAGGGGGCTGAATGTGCAGCACTCCCTTAACAAACGTCTGAACTTCAGGCAGTGAAGCCAGTTCTTTTTGAAAGAAAATAGACAGGGCCGAAATCTGGACTTTAATGGAACCCAATTTTAGGCCCATATAGTCAGTCCTGACTGTAGGTAGTGCAGAAAACGACCCAGCTGAAATTCTTCTGTGGGGGCCTTCATAGCCTAACACCAAGCAACATATTTTCACCATATGCGGTGATAATGCTTTGCGGTCACATCCTTCCTAGCTTTTATCAGCGTAGGAATGACTTCAACCGGAATGCCCTTTTCCATCAGGATCCGGCGTTCAACCGCCATGCCGTCAAACGCAGCCGCGGTAAGTCTTGGAACAGACAGGGCCCCTGCTGTAGCAGGTCCTGTCTGAGAGGCAGAGGCCAAGGGTCCTCTGAGATCATTTCTTGCAGTTACGGGTACCAAATCCGTCTTGGCCAATCCGGAACGATGAGTATAGTTCTTACTCCTCTCTTTCTCATTATCCTCAGCACCTTTGGTATGAGAGGAAGAGGAGGGAACACATAAACCGACTGGTACACCCACGGTGTCACTAGAGCGTCCACAGCTATTGCTTGAGGGTCCCTTGACCTGGCGCAATATCTTTTTAGCTTTTTGTTTAGGCGGGACGCCATCATGTCCACCTGTGGCCTTTCCCAACGGTTTACAATCAGTTGGAAGACTTCTGGATGAAGTCCCCACTCTCCCGGGTGGAGGTCGTGCCTGCTGAGGAAGTCTACTTCCCAGTTGTCGACTCCCGGAATAAACACTGCTGACAGTGCTATCACGTGATTTTCCGCCCATCGGAGAATCCTTGTGGCTTCTGCCATCGCCATCCTGCTTCTTGTGTCGCCCTGTCGGTTTACATGGGCGACCGCCGTGATGTTGTCTGACTGAATCAGCACCGGCTGGTTTTGAAGCAGGGTCTTGCCTGACTTAGGGCATTGTAAATGGCCCTTAGTTCCAGAATATTTATGTGTAGGGAAGCCTCCTGACTCGACCATTGTCCTTGGAAGTTTCTTCCCTGAGTGACTGCCCCCCAACCTCGGAGGCTTGCATCCGTGGTCACCAGGACCCAGTCCTGTATGCCGAATCTGCGGCCCTCGAGAAGATGAGCACTCTGCAGCCACCACAGCAGAGACACCCTGGCCCTCGGGGACAGGGTGATCAGCCGATGCATCTTAAGATGCGATCCGGACCACTTGTCTAACAGATCCCACTGAAAGATCCTTGCATGGAATCTGCCGAATGGAATTGCCTCGTAAGAAGCTACCATCTTTCCCAGGACTCGCGTGCAGTGATGCACCGACACCTGTTTTGGTTTTAGGAGGTCTCTGACCAGAGATGACAACTCCTTGGCCTTTTCCTCCGGGAGAAACACCTTTTTCTGTTCTGTGTCCAGAATCATACCCAGGAACAGCAGACGCGTCGTAGGAACCAGCTGCGACTTTGGAATATTCAGAATCCAGCCGTGCTGTTGTAGCACTTCCTGAGATAGTGCTACTCCGACCAACAACTGCTCCCTGGACCTCGCCTTTATAAGGAGATCGTCCAAGTATGGGATAATTATAACTCCCTTCTTTCGAAGGAGTATCATCATTTCGGCCATTACTTTGGTAAATACCCTCGGTGCCGTGGACAGACCAAACGGCAACGTCTGGAATTGGTAGTCTTGTACCACAAAACGGAGGTACACCTGGTGAGGTGGGTAAATGGGGACATGCAGGTAAGCATCCTTGATGTCCAGTGATACCATGTAATCCCCTTCTTCCAGGCTTGCAATAACCGCCCTGAGCGATTCCATTTTGAACTTGAACCTCCTTATATAAAAGTGTTCAAGGATTTCAAATTTAGAATGGGTCTCACCGAACCGTCTGGTTTCGGTACCACAAACATTGTGGAATAGTAACCCCTTCCCTGTTGAAGGAGGGGAACTTTTATTATCACCTGCTGGAGGTACAGCTTGTGAATTGCCGCCAGTACTACCTCCCTGTCCTGGGGAGTGGCTGGCAAGGCCGATTTGAGGTAACGGCGAGGGGGAGACGTCTCGAATTCCAGCTTGTATCCCTGAGATACCACTTGTAGAACCCAGGGATCCACCTGTGAGCGAACCCACCGGTCGCTGAAGTTCCGGAGACGGGCCACCACCGCACCTGGCTCCACCAGTGGAGCCCCAGCGTCATGCGGAGGATTTAGTGGAAGCAGGGGAGGATTTTTGTTCTTGGGAACTGGCTGTATGGTGCAGCTTTTTCCCTCTACCCCTGCCTCTGGGCAGAAAGGACGCGCCTTTAACCCGCTTGCCTTTCTGGGGCCGAAAGGACTGTACCTGATAATACGGTGCTTTCTTAGGCTGTGAGGGAACCTGAGGTAAAAATGTCAACTTCCCAGCTGTTGCTGTGGAAACGAGGTCCGAGAGACCATCCCCAAACAATTCCTCACCCTTGTAAGGCAAAACCTCCATGTGCCTTTTAGAATCCGCATCACCTGTCCACTGCCGAGTCCATAATACTCTCCTGGCAGAGATGGACATTGCATTTATTCTAGATGCCAGCCGGCAAATATCCCTCTGTGCATCTCTCATAGATAAGACTACGTCTTTAATATGCTCTATGGTTAGCAATATAGTGTCCCTGTCAAGGGAATCAATGTTATCAGACAGGGAATCAGACCACGCTGCTGCAGCACTGCACATCCATGCTGAAGCAATAGCAGGTCTCAGTATAGTACCTGAGTGTGTATATACAGACTTCAGGATAGCCTCCTGCTTTCTATCCGCAGGCTCCTTTAAGGCGGCCGTATCCTGAGACGGCAGTGCCACCTTTTTTGACAAGCGTGTGAGCGCTTTATCCACCCTCGGGGATGTCTCCCAGCGTAACCTGTCCTCTGGCGGGAAAGGGTACGCCATCAGTAACTTTTTAGAAATCACTAGTTTCTTATCGGGGGAAGCCCACGCTTCTTCACACACTTCATTCAACTCATCTGATGGGGGAAAAACCACTGGTTGCTTTTTCTCCCCAAACATAATACCCTTTTTAGTGGTACCTGGGTTAATGTCAGAAATGTGCAACACATTTTTTATTGCCGTAATCATGCAACGGATGCCCCTTGTGGATTGTGTATGTCTCATCCTCGTCGACACTGGAGTCAGACTCTGTGTCGACATCTGTGTCTGCCATCTGAGGTAGTGGGCGTTTTTGAGCCCCTGATGGCCTTTGAGGCGCCTGGGCAGGCACTGGCTGAGAAGCCGGCTGTCCCACGGCTGTTACGTCATCCAGTCTTTTATGTAAGGAGTTGACACTGTCGGTTAATACCTTCCACATATCCATCCACTCTGGTGTCGACCCCGCAGGGGGTGACATCACTTTTATCGGCACCTGCTCCGCCTCCACATAAGCCTCCTCATCAAACATGTTGACACAGCCGTACCGACACACCGCACACACACAGGGAATGCTCTGAGGACAGGACCCCACCAAGTCCTTTGGGGAGACAGAGAGAGAGTATGCCAGCACACACCACAGCGCTATATAACACAGGGATATTACACTACACAAAGTGATTTTCCCTATAGCAGCTATAATACACAGTATTGCGCCTAAATTTAGTGCCCCCCTCTCTTTTTTACCCTACTGAGCCTGGAAACTGCAGGGGAGAGCCTGGGGAGCGTCCTTCCAGCGGAGCTGTGAAGAGAAAATGGCGCCAGTGTGCTGAGGGAGATAGCCCCGCCCCTTTTTCGGTGGGCTTCTCCCGCTCTTTATATTAATATTATGGCAGGGGATTTTTACACATATATAGTTTATTAGACTATATTATGTGTTTTTTTGCCATTTTTAAGGTAATCTAATTGCAGCCCAGGGCTCCCCCCCCCCCCCCCCCCCCAGCGCACTGCACCCATCAGTGACCGGAGTATGTGGTGTGCATGGGGAGCAATGGCGCACAGCTGCAGTGCTGTGCGCTACCATAATGAAGACCGGAGTCTTCAGCCGCCGATTTTCTCCTCGGAATCTTTCGTCTTCTGGCTCTGCAAGGGGGACGGCGGCGCGGCTCCGGGACCGGACGACCGAGGCTGGGCCTGTGTTCGATCCCTCTGGAGCTAATGGTGTCCAGTAGCCTAGAAGCCCAAGCTAGCTGCAAGCAGGTAGGTTCGCTTCTCTCCCCTAAGTCCCTCGTAGCAGTGAGTCTGTTGCCAGCAGATCTCACTGAAAATAAAAAACCTAATAAATACTTTTACTAGGAGCTCAGGAGAGCCCCTAGTGTGCAACCAGCTTGAGCCGGTCACAGATTCTAACTGAGGTCTGGAGGAGGGGCATAGAGGGAGGAGCCAGTGCACACCAGTAGTCCTAATTCTTTCTTAGAGTGCCCAGTCTCCTGCGGAGCCCGTCTATTCCCCATGGTCCTTACGGAGTTCCCAGCATCCACTAGGACGTCAGAGAAATATGCAATAGATAATGCCTTTCCTTGTGTATCAATGCCTATTTCCCCATAGATTGTAAGCTTGTGAGCAGGGCCTTCCTACCTCTATGACTGTTTATTGCCCAGTTTTGTTTTATCATTGTGTCCAATTGTAAAGCGCAATGGAATTTGCTGCACTATATAAGAAACTGTTAATAAATAAATTTACCTGTATCCATGATGTTGTTTCTTAATGTATTGCTCTTTCTCCTCCAGATGCTTCCTCTCTAATGACACTAACTGCTAAAGCTTCTGATATCACCATGAGCCAGAGCTCTATTATGTGTTCTGTGATGTCATAATGACAGCTATGACTGGGCAGTGACTATTTTGATCAGTAAACTATGAAATAATGTATCAATGTAATGTTAAATAAAAATTGCTATTTCAGAAATCTAATTACAAATGGTAATGTCCTGGGTCACCCTTTACTTATATATTGCCTACATCAAGAGCTCTTACACTGTTGGCCAGAACCCACATCATGGAGAGGTCATGTCATTTAGGATGGGCAGTTAAAATCCTAATTTTCCAAATATCTTGTGTACTAACAATTTTTCACTATCATAAAAGGCAGATGTACTAAACCTTTGTGAGAGATAAACTACCAACCAGCTCCTAGCTGTCATTTTTCAAACACAACCTGTAACAGTACAGTTAGGAGCTAATTGGCTGGTACTTTAGCTCCATCCACTTTAGCTCTCTCCAAGGCTTAAGCCCTGTACAAACGGGGGAGATGTGTACTGAGCGATCTAGTAGCACAGACCGCTCAGCACACATCTCTCCTCCCACTCAGCACAGTGCGATGTGTGCTGAGCGAGAGGGGGGAGGGGGTAAAGTGAGCGATCTCAATAGATCTGCCATGCATGCATGATCTAGAGCCAGCGATAGCGATGCGTGGCCCCTGTCACCGGCACTCTACACACCGAGATTCGTGCTTAATTTCTAAGCAATCTAGTAAGTTTGCTTAGAATTTAAGCACGGATCTCTCCGTGTGTGCCGCCCTTTAGTACATAGACCCCTATAATTGTATCCAATACACCAGTATCTGTGTCACATTCAAGGATGATAAAATAAGAATTTACTTACCGATAATTCTATTTCTCGGAGTCCGTAGTGGATGCTGGGGTTCCTGAAAGGACCATGGGGAATAGCGGCTCCGCAGGAGACAGGGCACAAAAAGTAAAGCTTTAGGATCAGGTGGTGTGCACTGGCTCCTCCCCCTATGACCCTCCTCCAAGCCTCAGTTAGGTACTGTGCCCGGACGAGCGTACACAATAAGGAAGGATTTATGAATCCCGGGTAAGACTCATACCAGCCACACCAATCACACTGTACAACCTGTGATCTGAACCCAGTTAACAGTATGATAACAGCGGAGCCTCTGAAAGGATGGCTCACAACAATAATAACCCGATTTTTGTAACTATGTACAAGTAATGCAGATAATCCGCACTTGGGATGGGCGCCCAGCATCCACTACGGACTCCGAGAAATAGAATTATCGGTAAGTAAATTCTTATTTTCTCTATCGTCCTAGTGGATGCTGGGGTTCCTGAAAGGACCATGGGGATTATACCAAAGCTCCCAAACGGGCGGGAGAGTGCGGATGACTCTGCAGCACCGAATGAGAGAACTCCAGGTCCTCCTTAGCCAGGGTATCAAATTTGTAGGATTTTACAAACGTGTTTGCCCCTGACTAAATAGCCGCTCGGCAAAGTTGTAAAGCCGAGACCCCTCGGGCAGCCGCCCAAGATGAGCCCACCTTCCTTGTGGAATGGGCATTACATATTTTGCCTGTGGCAGGCCTGCCACAGAATGTGCAAGCTGAATTGTATTACACATCCAACTAGCAAAAGTCTGCTTAAAAGCAAGAGCACCCAGTTTGTTGGGTGCATACAGGATAACAGCAAGTCAGTTTTCCTGACTCCAGCCGTCCTGGAACCTATATTTTCAGGGCCCTGACCACATCTAGCAACTTGGAGTCCTCCAAGTCCCTAGTAGGCGCAAGACACCACAATAAGCTGGTTCAGGTGAAACACTGACACCACCTTAGGGAGAGAACTGGGGACGAGTCCGCAGCTCTGCCCTGTCCGAATGGACAAACAGATATGGGCTTTTTTGAGAAAAAAACCACCAATTTGACACTCGCCTGGTCCAGGCCAGGTCCAAGAGCATGTTCACTTTTCATGTGAGATGCTTCAAATCCACAGATTTGACTGGTTTTAAACCAATGTGTTTTGAGGAATCCCAGAACTACGTTGAGATCCCACAGTGCCACTGGAGGCACAAAAGGGGGTTGTATATGCAATACTCCCTTGACAAACTTCTGGACTTCAGGAACTGAAGCCAATTCTTTCTGGAAGAAAAATCGACAGGGCCGAAATTTGAACCTTAATGGACCCCAATTTGAGGCCCATAGACACTCCTGTTTGCAAGAAATGCAAGAATCGACCGAGTTGAAATTTCTTCGTGGGGCCTTCCTGGCCTCACACCACGCAACATATTTTCGCCACATGTGGTGATAATGTTGTGCGGTCACCTCCTTTCTGGCTTTGACCAGGGTAGGAATGACCTCTTCCTGAATGCCTTTTCCCTTAGGATCCGGCGTTCCACCGCCATGCCGTCAAACGCAGCTGCGGTAAGTCTTGGAACAGACATGGTACTTGCTGAAACAAGTCCCTTCTTAGCGGCAGAGGCCATAAGTCCTCTGTGAGCATCTCTTGAAGTTCCGGGTACCAAGTCCTTCTCGGCCAATCCGGAGCCATGAGTATAGTTCTTACTCCTCTACGTCTTATAATTCTCAGTACCTTAGGTATGAAAAGCAGAGGATGGAACACATACACCGACTGGTACACCCACGGTGTTACCAGAACGTCCACAGCTATTGCCTGAGGGTCTCTTAACCTGGCGCAATACCTGTCCCGTTTTTTGTTCAGACGGGACGCCATCATGTCCACCTTTGGTAATTCCCAACGGTTTACAATTATGTGGAAAACTTCCCCATGAAGTTCCCACTCTGCCGGGTGGAGGTCGTGCCTACTGAGGAAGTCTGCTTCCCAGTTTCCATTCCCGGAATGAAAACTGCTGACAGTGCTATCACATGATTTTCCGCCCAGCGAAAAGTCCTTGCAGTTTTTGCCACTGCCCTCCTGCTTCTTGTGCCGCCCTGTCTATTTACGTGGGCGACTGCCGTGATGTTTTATCCCACTGGATCAATACCGGCTGACCTTGAAGCAGAGGTCTTGCTAAGCTTAGAGCATTATAAATTTACCCTTAGCTATATTTATGTGGAGAAAAATCTCCAGACTTGATCACACTCCCTGGAAATTTTTTCCTTGTGTGACTGCTCCCCAGCCTCTCGGGCTGGCCTCCGTGGTCACCAACATCCAAAACTGAATGCCGAATCTGCGGCCCTCTAGAAGATGAGCACTCTGTAACCACCACAGGAGAGACACCCTTGTCCTTGGATATAGGGTTATCCGCTGATGCATCTGAAGATGCGATCCGGACCATTTGTCCAGCAGATCCCACTGAAAAGTTCTTGCATGAAATCTGCCGACTGGAATTGCTTCGAAGGAAGTCACCATTTTTTTTACCATGGCCCTTGTGCAATGATGCACTGATTTTAGGAGGTTCCTGACTAGCTCGGATAACTCCCTGGCTTTCTCTTCCGGGAGAAACACCTTTTTCTGGACTGTGTCCAGAATCATCCCTAAGCACAGGAGACTTGTTGTCGGGATCAGCTGCGATTTTGGAATATTTAGAATCCACCCCTGCTGTTGTAACAGTATCCGAGATAGTGCTACTCCGACCTCCAACTGTTCCCTGGACTTTGCCCTTATCAGGAGATCGTCCAAGTAAGGGATAATTAAGACGCCTTTTCTTCGAAGAACCACCATCATTTCGGCCATTACCTTGGTAAAGACCCGGGGTGCCGTAGACAATCCAAACGGCAGCGTCTGAAACTGATAGTGACAGTTCTGTACCACGAACCTGAGGTACCCTTAGTGATAAGGGCAAATTTGGGACATGGAGGTAAGCATCCCTGATGTCTCGGGACACCAGATAGTCCCCTTCTTCCCGGTTCGTTATCACTGCTCTGAGTGACTCCATCTTGATTTGAACCTTTGTAAGTGTTCAAATTTTTTTAGATTTAGAATAGGTCTCACCTAGCCTTCTGGCTTCAGTACCACAATATAGTGTGGAATAATACCCCTTTTCTTGTTGTAGGAGGGGTAATTTAATTATCACCTGCTGGGAATACAGCTCGTGAATTTTTTCCCATACTGCCTCCTTGTCGGAGGGAGACCTTGGTAAAGCAGACTTCAGGAGCCTGCGCAGGGGAAACGTCTCGACATTCCAAACTGTACCCCTGGGATACTACTTGTAGGATCCAGGGGTCCTGTACGGTCTCAGCGTCATGCTGAGAGCTTGTCAGAAGCGGTGGAACGCTTCTGTTCCTGGGAATGGGCTGCCTGCTGCAGTCTTCTTCCCTTTCCTCTATCCCTGGGCAGATATGACTCTTATAGGGACGAAAGGACTGAAGCTGAAAAGACGGTGTCTTTTTCTGCAGAGATGTGACTTAGGGTAAAAACGGTGGATTTTCGAGCAGTTGCCGTGGCCACCAGGTCCGATGGACCGACCCCAAATAACTCCTCTTCCTTTATACGGCAATACACCTTTGTGCCGTTTGGAATCTGCATCACCTGACCACTGTCGTGTCCATAAACATCTTCTGGCAGATATGGACATCGCACTTACTCTTGATGCCAGAGTGCAAATATCCCTCTGTGCATCTCGCATATATAGAAATACATCCTTTAAATGCTCTATAGTCAATAAAATACTGTCCCTGTCAAGGGTATCAATATTTTTAGTCAGGGAATCCGACCAAGCCACCCCAGCTCTGCACATCCAGGCTGAGGCGATCGCTGGTCGCAGTATAACACCAGTATGTGTGTATATACTTTTTATGATATTTTTCCAGCCTCCTGTCAGCTGGCTCCTTGAGGACGGCCCTATCTATAGACGGTACCGCCACTTGTTCTGATAAGCGTGTGAGCGCCTTATCCACCCTAAGGGGTGTTTCCCAACGCGCCCTAACTTCTGGCGGGAAAGGGTATACCGCCCATATTTTCTATCGGGGGGAACCCACGCATCATCACACACTTCATTTAATTTATCGGATTCAGGAAAAACTACGGTAGTTTTTTCACATCCCACATAATACCCTCTTCTGTGGTACTTGTAGTATCAGAAATATGTAACACCTCCTTCATTGCCCTTAACGTGTGGCCCTAATAAGGAATACGTTTGTTTATTCACCGTCGACACTGGATTCAGTGTCCCTGTCTGTGTCGACCGACTAAAGTAAACGGGCGTTTTAAAACCCCTGACGGTGTTTTTGAGACGTCTGGACCGGTACTAATTGTTTGTCGGCCGTCTCATGTCGTCAACCGACCTTGGCGCGTGTTGACATTATCACGTAATTCCCTAAATAAGCCATCCATTCCGGTGTCGACTCCCTAGAGAGTGACATCACCATTACAGGCAATTGCTCCGCCTCCTCACCAACATCGTCCTCATACATGTCGACACACACGTACCGACACACAGCACACACACAGGGAATGCTCTGATAGAGGACAGGACCCACTAGCCCTTTGGAGAGACAGAGGGAGAGTTTGCCAGCACACACCAAAAACGCTATAATTATATAGGGACAACCTTATATAAGTGTTTTCCCTTATAGCATCTTTTTTATATATTTCTAACGCCAAATTAGTGCCCCCCCTCTCTGTTTTAACCCTGTTTCTGTAGTGCAGTGCAGGGGAGAGCCTGGGAGCCTTCCCTCCAGCCTTTCTGTGAGGGAAAATGGCGCTGTGTGCTGAGGAGATAGGCCCCGCCCCTTTTTCGGCGGCCTCGTCTCCCGCTCTTAACGGATTCTGGCAGGGGTTAAATATCTCCATATAGCCCCCGGAGGCTATATGTGAGGTATTTTTAGCCAAAAAAGGTTTTCATTTGCCTCCCAGGGCGCCCCCCTCCCAGCGCCCTGCACCCTCAGTGACTGCCGTGTGAAGTGTGCTGAGAGGAAAATGGCGCACAGCTGCAGTGCTGTGCGCTACCTTAAGAAGACTGAGGAGTCTTCTGCCGCCGATTCTGGACCTCTTCTCGTTTCAGCATCTGCAAGGGGGCCGGCGGCGAGGCTCCGGTGACCATCCAGGCTGTACCTGTGATCGTCCCTCTGGAGCTAATGTCCAGTAGCCAAGAAGCCAATCCATCCTGCACGCAGGTGAGTTCACTTCTTCTCCCCTAAGTCCCTCGTTGCAGTGATCCTGTTGCCAGCAGGACTCACTGTAAAATAAAAAACCTAAGCTAAACTTTTCTAAGCAGCTCTTTAGGAGAGCCACCTAGATTGCACCCTTCTCGGCCGGGCACAAAAATCTAACTGAGGCTTGGAGGAGGGTCATAGGGGGAGGAGCCAGTGCACACCACCTGATCCTAAAGCTTTACTTTTTGTGCCCTGTCTCCTGCGGAGCCGCTATTCCCCATGGTCCTTTCAGGAACCCCAGCATCCACTAGGACGATAGAGAAAAGTAAGCAAAGCTCCCTGTCTGATATAAAGGCCTTAGGGAAAACAATACAAAAGAAAAAGCAATGGGGCAGATGTATTAACCTGGAGAAGGCATAAGGAAGTGATAAACCAGTGATATGTGCAAGGTGATAAAGGCACCAGGCAATCAGCTGCAATATGTAAATTAACAGTTAGGATCTGATTGGCTGGTGTGTTTATCACCTTGCACATATAACAGGTTTATCACTTCCTTATGCCTTCTCCAGGTTAATACATCTGCCCCATTGTGTATTATAAATACGAAACATAACCTGCTTTATAAAAAATAACTAAAGTATCCATTTACCTATATGCATGTTTTTTCTTCAAGCTCTCAAACGTCACTTAAAGCCTCTGATATCACCATGAGCCAAAGCTCTATTATGATGCGTTCTGTGATGTCATAATGACAGCTAGGACTGGGCAGTGACTATTGTGATCAGTAAACTATAAAATAAAATTATTTATCAACGAGCTGTTCCACCCGTTCTTCAAACAGGAGTTTTTGATTTTCACAGTTGTAAATATATATGAGTGTTAAAAATTTGGTAGATCTATAGAGATGTAAATTTGACACGTCTTAATGTAAGCAAATATTAATCCATGGTTCTTGGTGTTACCTGAGGAGCACCCGTAGCAGATACGCTAAAAAGTGACAGGACCATTTTTGTAGTTTATTAAATTCTACACACTGGAGGTGCAATCCACGCATCGGTAATGATGTAATTATGTCATCCCTCTGTACATCCCCTTAGGGCAGGTTTATTAAAATTCTAATTACGTAGTTTTCCTATTTCCCACCTGAAGAATAATAAGAATTTACTTACCGATAATTCTATTTCTCGGAGTCCGTAGTGGATGCTGGGGTTCCTGAAAGGACCATGGGGAATAGCGGCTCCGCAGGAGACAGGGCACAAAAAAGTAAAGCTTTACTAGGTCAGGTGGTGTGCACTGGCTCCTCCCCCTATGACCCTCCTCCAGACTCCAGTTAGGTACCGTGCCCGGACGAGCATACACAATAAGGGAGGCATTTTGAATCCCGGGTAAGACTCATACCAGCCACACCAATCACACCGTACAACTTGTGATCTAAACCCAGTTAACAGTATGACAACAGAAAGGGCCTCTTAAAGATGGCTCCTTAACAATAACCCGAATTAGTTAACAATAACTATGTACAAGTATTGCAGATAATCCGCACTTGGGATGGGCGCCCAGCATCCACTACGGACTCCGAGAAATAGAATTATCGGTAAGTAAATTCTTATTTTCTCTATCGTCCTAAGTGGATGCTGGGGTTCCTGAAAGGACCATGGGGATTATACCAAAGCTCCCAAACGGGCGGGAGAGTGCGGATGACTCTGCAGCACCGAATGAGAGAACTCCAGGTCCTCCTTTGCCAGGGTATCAAATTTGTAAAATTTTACAAACGTGTTCTCCCCCGACCACGTAGCTGCTCGGCAGAGTTGTAATGCCGAGACCCCTCGGGCAGCCGCCCAAGATGAGCCCACCTTCCTTGTGGAGTGGGCTTTTACAGTTTTAGGCTGTGGCAGGCCTGCCACAGAATGTGCAAGTTGAATTGTGTTACAAATCCAACGAGCAATCGACTGCTTAGAAGCAGGTGCGCCCAACTTGTTGGGTGCATACAATATAAACAGCGAGTCAGATTTTCTGACTCCAGCCGTCCATGCAATGTATATTTTTAAGGCTCTGACAACGTCCAACAACTTGGAGTCCTCCAAGTCGCTAGTGGCCGCAGGCACCACAATAGGTTGGTTCAGATGAAATGCTGATACCACTTTAGGGAGAAAATGCGGACGAGTCCGCAGTTCTGCCCTATCCGAATGGAAGATTAGATAAGGACTTTTATAAGATAAAGCCGCCAATTCAGATACTCTCCTGGCAGAGGCCAGGGCTAGTAACATAGTCACTTTCAATGTGAGATATTTCAAATCCACCTTTTTCAATGGTTCAAACCAATGGGATTTGAGGAAATCTAAAACTACATTTAGATCCCACGGTGCCACCGGAGGCACCACAGGAGGCTGTATATGCAGTACTCCCTTGACAAAGGTCTGGACCTCAGGGACAGAGGCCAATTCTTTTTGGAAGAATATTGACAGGGCCGAAATTTGAACCTTAATGGATCCCAATTTGAGACCCATAGATAATCCTGATTGCAGGAAATGTAGGAAACGACCCAGTTGGAATTCCTCCGTCGGAACCCTCCGATCCTCGCACCACGCTACATATTTTCGCCAAATGCGGTGATAATGTTTCACGGTGACTTCCTTCCGTGCCTTAATCAAGGTAGGAATGACTTCTTCTGGAATGCCTTTCCCTTTTAGGATCTGGCGTTCAACCGCCATGCCGTCAAACGCAGCCGCGGTAAGTCTTGAAAAAGACAGGGACCCTGCTGTAGCAGGTCCCTTCTCAGAGGTAGAGGCCACGGTTCGTCCGTGAGCATCTCTTGAAGTTCCGGATACCAAGTCCTTCTCGGCCAATCCGGAACCACTAGTATTGTTCTTACTCTTCTTTGCCGTATGATCTTCAATACCTTTGGTATGAGCGGCAGAGGAGGAAACACATACACTGACTGGTACACCCAAGGAGTTACCAGTGCGTCCACAGCTATTGCCTGTGGATCTCTTGACCTGGCGCAATATTTGTCCAGTTTCTTGTTGAGGCGAGACGCCATCATGTCTACAATTGGTCTTTCCCAACGGTCTATTAACATGTTGAAGACTTCTGGATGTAGACCCCACTCTCCCGGATGAAGATCGTGTCTGCTGAGGAAGTCTGCTTCCCAGTTGTCCACGCCCGGGATGAACACTGCTGACAGTGCTATCACGTGATTCTCCGCCCAGCGAAGAATCTTGGCAGCTTCTGCCATTGCACTCCTGCTTCTTGTGCCGCCCTGCCTGTTTACATGGGCGACCGCCGTGATGTTGTCCGACTGAATCAACACCGGCTTTCCTTGCAGGAGAAGTTCCGCCTGGCTTAGAGCATTGTAGATTGCTCTTAGTTCCAGAATGTTTATGTGAAGAGACTTTTCCAGACTCGTCCATACTCCCTGGAAGTTTCTTCCTTGTGTGACTGCTCCCCAGCCTCTCAGGCTGGCGTCCGTGTTCACCAGGATCCAATCCTGAATGCCGAATCTGCGGCCTTCTAATAGGTGAGCCTTCTGCAACCACCACAGAAGTGACACCCTTGTCTTTGGTGACAGGGTTATTCGCAGGTGCATCTGCAGATGCGACCCTGACCATTTGTCCAACAGATCCCTTTGGAATATTCTTGCATGGAATCTGCCGAATGGAATTGCTTCGTAAGAAGCCACCATTTTTCCCAGGACTCTTGTGCATTGATGTACTGACACTTTTCCTGGTTTTAGGAGGTTCCTGACCAGATCGGATAACTCCTTGGCTTTTTCCTCTGGAAGGAAAACCTTTTTCTGAACCGTGTCCAGAATCATTCCTAGGAACAGCAGACGAGTTGTCGGGATTAAATGGGATTTTGGAATATTCAGAATCCACCCGTGTTGTCTTAGCACCTCTTGAGATAGTGCTAAAGCTGTCTCCAGCTGTTCTCTGGACCTTGCCCTTATTAGGAGATCGTCCAAGTATGGGATAACTAATACGCCTTTTCTTCGAAGAAGAATCATCATCTCGGCCATTACCTTGGTAAAGACCCGAGGCGCCGTGGACAATCCGAACGGCAGCGTCTGAAACTGATAGTGACAGTTTTGAACAATGAACCTGAGGTACCCCTGGTGTGCGGGGTAAATCGGAACGTGTAGATACGCATCCTTGATGTCCAAGGATACCATAAAGTCCCCTTCTTCCAGGTTCGCTATCACTGCTCTGAGTGACTCCATCTTGAACTTGAACTTTTTTATGTAGAGGTTCAAGGACTTCAGATTTAAAATAGGCCTTACCGAGCCATCCGGCTTCGGTACCACAAATAGAGTGGAATAATACCCCTTTCCTTGTTGTAATAGGGGTACTTTGACTATCACCTGCTGAGCGTACAGCTTGTGAATGGCTTCCAACACCCTCTCCCTTTCGGAAGAGACGGTTGGTAAGGCAGACTTCAGGAAACGATGAGGAGGATCCGTCTCTAATTCCAACCTGTACCCCTGAGATATTATCTGCAGGATCCAGGGGTCTACCTGCGAGTGAGCCCACTGCGCGCTGTAATTTTTGAGACGGCCCCCCACTGTCCCCGAGTCCGCTTGAGAGGCCCCAGCGTCATGCTGAGGTTTTTGCAGGAGCCGGGGAGGGCTTCTGTTCCTGGGAAGGAGCTGCCTGTTGGTGTCTCTTCCCTCTTCCTCTGCCTCGTGGCAGGTACGACAAGCCCTTTGCTCTCTTATTTTTGTAGGAGCGAAAAGGCTGCGGTTGAAAGGTCGGTGCCTTTCTCTGTTGGGGAGTGACTTGAGGTAAAAAAGTGGATTTCCCGGCAGTAGCCGTGGCCACCAAGTCTGATAGACCAACTCCAAATAACTCCTCCCCTTTATACGGCAAAACCTCCATGTGACGTTTTGAATCCGCATCGCCTGTCCACTGTCGTGTCCATAAGGCTCTTCTGGCTGAAATGGACATAGCACTCACCCGAGATGCCAGTGTGCAAATATCCCTCTGTGCATCACGCATATAGATAAATGCATCCTTTATTTGTTCTAACGACAGTAAAACATTGTCCCTATCTAGGGTATCAATATTTTCAATCAGGGATTCTGACCAAACTACTCCAGCACTGCACATCCAGGCAGTTGCTATAGCTGGTCGTAGTATAACACCTGCATGTGTGTATATATTCTTTTGAATAACTTCCATCTTTCTATCTGATGGATCCTTAAGTGCGGCCGTCTCAGGAGAGGGTAACGCCACTTGTTTGGATAAGCGTGTGAGCGCCTTGTCCACCTTAGGGGGTGTTTCCCAGCGCGCCCTAACCTCTGGCGGGAAAGGGTATAATGCCAATAACTTTTTTGAAATTATCAACTTTTTATCAGGAGCAACCCACGCTTCATCACACACGTCATTTAATTCTTCTGATTCAGGAAAAACTGTTTGTAGTTTTTTCACACCATACATAATACCCTGTTTTACGGTATCTGTAGTATCAGCTAAATGTAACGTCTCCTTCATTGCCAAAATCATATAACGTGTGGCCCTACTGGAAAATACGTTTGAATTTCTACCGTCGTCACTGGAATCAGTGCCCGTGTCTGGGTCTGTGTCGACCGACTGAGGCAAAGGGCGTTTTACAGCCCCTGACGGTGTTTGAGGCGCCTGGACAGGCATTAATTGATTGTCCGGCCGCCTCATGTCCTCAACTGACTGTTTAAGGGAAGATAAACCATCACGTAATTCCACAAATAAAGGCATCCATTCTGGTGTCGACCCCCTGGGGGGTGACATCTGCATATTTGGCAATTGCTCCGCCTCCACACCAATATCGTCCTCATACATGTCGACACCACGTACCGACACACACCGCAAACTCACAGGGAATGCTCTAATGAAGACAGGACCCACTAGCCCTTTTGGGGAGACAGAGGGAGAGTCTGCCAGCACACACCACAAAGCGCTATATATACAAGGGATATCCTTATATTAAGTGCTCCCTTATAGCTGCTTTAATATATATATATATATATAGCCATTAATGTGCCCCCCCTCTCTGTTTTACCCTGTTTCTGTAGTGCAGTGCAGGGGAGAGACCTGGGAGCCGTTCTGACCAGCGGAGCTGTGACAGAAAATGGCGCCGTGTGCTGAGGAGATAGGCCCCGCCCCTTTTTCGGCGGGTTCTTCTCCCGCTATTTTTCCAGTCAGGCAGGGGTTAAATATCTCCATATAGCCCCTATGGGCTATATGTGAGGTATTTCTAGCCTTGTATAAGGTTTATATTTGCCTCTCAGAGCGCCCCCCCCCAGCGCTCTGCACCCTCAGTGACTGCCCAGTGAAGTGTGCTGAGAGGAAAATGGCGCACAGCTGCAGTGCTGTGCGCTACCTTATGAAGACTGAGGAGTCTTCAGCCGCCGGTTTCCGGACCTCTTCACGCTTCAGCATCTGCAAGGGGGTCGGCGGCGCGGCTCCGGGACCGGACTCCACGGCTGGGCCTGTGTTCGATCCCTCTGGAGCTAATGGTGTCCAGTAGCCAAGCAGCAAATCCACTCTGCATGCAGGTGAGTTTACTACTTTCCCCCTAAGTCCCACGTTGCAGTGATCCTGTTGCCAGCAGGACTCACTGTAAAGAAAAAAACCTAAACTAAACTTTCTCTAAGCAGCTCTTTAGGAGAGCCACCTAGATTGCACCCTTCTCGTTCGGGCACAAAATCTAACTGGAGTCTGGAGGAGGGTCATAGGGGGAGGAGCCAGTGCACACCACCTGACCTAGTAAAGCTTTACTTTTTTGTGCCCTGTCTCCTGCGGAGCCGCTATTCCCCATGGTCCTTTCAGGAACCCCAGCATCCACTTAGGACGATAGAGAAAATAAGATTTTAAACCTACCGGTAAATCTTTTTCTCGTAGTCCGTAGAGGATGCTGGGGACTTCGTAAGGACCATGGGGATAGACGGGCTCCGCAGGAGACATGGGCACTTTAAAAAAGACTTTAGATCTGGTGTGCACTGGCTCCTCCCTCTATGCCCCTCCTCCAGACCTCAGTTAGAGAAACTGTGCCCAGAGGAGACGGACAGTACGAGGAAAGGATTTTTGTTAATCCAAGGGCAAGATTCATACCAGCCACACCAATCACACCATATTATTTATTTATTAACAGTTTCTTATATAGCGCAGCATATTCCGTTGCGCTTTACAATTAGAACAACAGTAATAGAACAAACTGGGTAAAAACAGACAGACAGAGGTAGGAAGGCCCTGCTCGCAAGCTTACAATCTATACCATATAACTTGTGATATACTATCCAGTAAACAGTATGAAAACGACATAGCATCAGTCCAAGACCGATGAGACTATAACATAACCCTTATTTAAGCAATAACTATATACAAGTCTTGCAGAAGTAGTCCGCACTTGGGACGGGCGCCCAGCATCCTCTACGGACTACGAGAAAATAGGATTTTGGTACTTACCAGGTAAATCCTTTTCTTTGAATCCATAGGGGGCACTGGAGTACTCTTGGGATATGGACGGGCGTAGCCGAACAAAGGCACTGAATATTTAAATTTAGGACTCTCCCCCCCCTCCATATCCCCGAGTACCTCAGTGTACTCTCTCAGTGTTTTTTACTGAGCGAACAGGAACTATATAGAGAGGTTGACAATGGAGAAAACCTATAACATAACGGACAACCACAATGTTGACCCATAACCTTACTGTCAACTAAACAGTTGACACCATAACCATAACATAACGGACAACAACAATGTTGACCCATAACCTTACGGTCAACTAAACAGTTGACACCATAACCGATAGAACTTTATAATTTGAACCAATCGGTGAAAATGTGTTACCATAAGCTCCTCTGAGCTTAATATCAATCAAGTAAAACTTGTTACCCTAAGCTCCCTTGAGCTTAAAACAACCCAGGTAAAACTGCTCTGGGTGGGCGTCCAGTGCCCCCTATGGATTCAAAGAAAAGGATTTACCTGGTAAGTACCAAAATCCTATTTTCTTTATCATCCACTAGGGGTCACTGGAGTACTCTTGGGACGTACCAAAGCTTCCCTCGTGGGCGGGAGAGCTGTTTGATACTTGTAACAGTAGGCAGGCCAAAGCTAGATGCTGATGGCGCCACCATTCATAACGTGTAAACGTGCACGGCTATGTAGCCGCGTCGTAGACGCTCCACGACCCGCTGGGTCTGACATTCCCACAGAACCTGTGGGATGAGCTATTACTGACGTAGGCGATTGTAACTTAGCCTTAAAGTAAGCCTGACTTGTAGTCATTATTATTATCCCACTGGATGTCTGCTGAGAAACTGGCTAACCCCAGTTGGCAGAATCATAGAGAACAAACAACGTATTGATATCACGTACTGTAGACATTCGGGACATATATAAACGCGTAATGCGTGTACCACATTCAGAATTCTAGAATGTGCTGTCCACACAGGAACCACTATTGGTATATTGATGTGAAGAATACGAAAGCGGAATTCGTCCGAAGATCTGCTTTGTCATGAGAAAACTCAAATACGGTGGCTTGGTTGGAATACAAGGCACCCAAATATGAAAACAAAACCCTTGCCGAAGCCAAGGCTAGAATAAAAATGTTTTCCAAAGTGAGAAACTTAATCCCCATTTGTTGTAAGGGTTCAAAATATGAAAACTGTAAGAAATCTGAACCCAACCTCAAGCCACCTGGCGCTGTAGGTGAGATAAATAGAATCTGAACTTTGGTGACACCTTGTATAACGGTGTGTACAGACGCAATAAAGACAAACGTCTTTGAAGATAAGTTTACTACACAGATACCTGCACCCTCCGTGCAAGTAAACGCAGTTTTCCATACCACCCCGTTTAACAGAATACGGATAACTTGAAGGATGATGTCGGAAACTTCAGAGGTTTACGACTTATGTAAGCACACGAAATTTTGTAATAATGAGCTGCCTTAAGCGGTCTACTAGCTCGTAACCTGGTTGGTATAACCGACACTGTAATGCTCTATTTCTTAAGAGGGCGGTTTGAACCCTCACCCCATCAACCGCAGCTGCGGTACATAGGTAACAAGTACATAGGTAACTATGGGTAAAAAAACGTTCCCTGATGTACCAGGTTGGACGTATTATGAGCGGCCCAAGATCGTGTGCAAGTATTCCTTGGAAATTCGAGAAGCAACTTCTCTGACACACATGAGATACCATCAGTATGACTGTGACGAACTGTCTTATGATCCGTTTTGACAACGGAGAGAGAGAGAGCAGCGGAAAATGGTGGAGCCAGATACACGATGCTGAATGACCACATGAATGTGAGAGACTCCACCGCCACTGCCCTTGTGATCTGTTGTTTTGTACACATACTGAGCTTTTGTAATTGTGGCGAGATACCATCATGTATACCTGAGGGTAACCCCCTTCTGTGGACTCACATATGAAACACCTCTGGATTTAATGTCCAGTTTTCAGGATCCAAATTCTGACGGGTGAGATCATCTGTCTAACAGATGTCCACTCACGGAATAATCTCTTGACATTTTCACATAATGGTGTTCTGAGCCATTGAGGATTGGAGTTACCTGCCGCATTGCCATGCGGCTTTTTTGTTCTCTGTATGCAACTGCCGTTGCGTTGTCTGACTGCCCGTGGTCAGACTGAAAGCGAAGCATGTAGTGCATTGTAAAATTCACGTAGTTCCAGGACATTTATCGACAGCAATCTTTCGTGTTTTAGAACCTCTGTCGCTGATTTTTTGTAAACTACAACTCCTGAACCTCTGCGACTCTCGTCCAGACACCCTCGCCCCTCTGTGGGAACCGCGAGTCAAGGGCGGCGAACTAAATCGCTTAAAACGCATTATTATCTTAACTAGGTGAATACACCAATGTACCGTTAGTGTGCGTGAATTGCACTAATTACTAGATGTACATTTGTTCTTGCTGGTGTAGTAGGTAAATGCTTTGAATTACCGTATTTATAATCTTACCTAGGAATTGTGAACGTGATCTGCCACCGCAGTATACATTAGTAGCGCAAGTTAGAGGAACTTTGTTGATACAGAGTTCTTATGAGCAGATCATCTAAGATAGAGAAACTCTGTTGCGACAGAGTTCTTATGTGAGATGAACTATCATCTTCCAACATCACTTTGGTAAATACCAGAGTATAAGAAACGGTAGACCTGAAATGGTTAATGGTTGTGGCGATTTGCAAACGCTAAAACCTGTGATGAACAAACCGGAATGGGTATATCTGCATTGTGCAGATCAAGTGCAAGTATGCAATTTTGTGGCTCCAATCTGCCAATACTAACCGCAGCAAATCTATTTTCAAACTGCAGTAAGTGACTTGCTGATTGAAACTGCGACGTAGCTGTATGGTTTTGTTACCCCAAACAGAGGGGAATAAGCAACCCTCACTCTGTTGTTGTACTACTGCCTGTATTATAAAGACAGCTGAAAACCCAGCAGAGACCAAATGACTACCTGCCAAACCGTTCGACTGAGGCAGTCATGTCCTTTAATTTGTAACTAGCTGAGACCTCCATGAGTTGAAGTCTGGAAACCCCGCAAAAGTAACATGTAAAGACGCGCTTCCACAATTGGAAAAGAGATCATCAAACTACTGGCTTGCTGACCGTAGCGTCCTGTCGTTACAAGGCGTGAGTGTTTTGTACCACCGCCTTGAAAAACTGAAGTCTAAAGGGATTAAACGCCGGCACAAGTATTCCGTTTTGATACTGGATGCGGTAATGGCTGAATATCAAATTTAGGACCAACAAGCTGTGGCCTTGTCGTGCTGAACTAGCGACGATGAAAAGTGAGAATCGAAGTACCGTCGTTAGAAGAGGCTTTACAGATATACTCTGCAGCTTCTTTTAACAGTAATGTCATTGTTTCCATACATAGTCTAGTGACCCAAATGTTTCTTGGGTCTTTATAATGTTTGACACAGACGCATTTACCAATGGCGGATGGCGTCATCTTGGAAACGATTAAATAGTGGTCAAAGTCTACTAAGTGTAACAATGGAGACATTGACTCACTGTAATTTATCAATGTATGTTGGCAACAACCCTGCACTATCTGAGTGCTGGTCTAATGTACCCTTCTCACTCGTAGTTATCGGTGTGAGATTTGACATAGAATCGTGCATTAAATTATAAGACCAGTTAAATAAACACTATGGTACCCAAAGGGAAATTGGCCCTTTGGAAAGACTGTCTTTTGTTAGAGCTGGCGGAATAACTTCCGAGACTCCGATGTTTATTTGAATTGCCATTAAAATAGGACTTGAAAATTATTTTTAGTCTGCGCTAGCCTTACTCGCTATGCAGACAGACACCACAATAGGCAACGGACAGCCATTGCACGCCTTATGACGTTATCATGTCATATATATATTTTATTGCTGAACAGCATATTAATATTAAACTCATGGTTGTTTCTCTCTACGGAAATCTTTAGTAAAAACCGAAAGATTTATTGGCTGTGAAGAGAAACCAGAGTAATCTTTATGTGAAAAGCAGTTCACATGGCATATGAAACCCGAACCAAATTCCTACTAACACCCCTGCGCCTCTGGTGGCTTAGAGATGTAGGGCAGGAATGTTCTAGAATTATGTAAAAATACAGTTTACATGGCTAACTTATGCTGACCAAAAATTCCCCCTAACACCCCTGCGCCTCTGGTGGCTTAGAGATGTAGGGCAGGAATGTTCCAGAATTACAAACTGGAAAACAACAGGAAGCATGGTTAAAATGGCCCCTTTGCCATGCTGACCGTGATAATCACAGAACAAATTACAAATGTTCCCGTGTTAATCTAGCCTATTATACAGTATAATCACAGGCCGGGTACAACACATGCTCTATGAATAAATATATATATATATTCCAGACATTAATATATTTATACAGCATCAATATATAGGCTCAATAGCCTTTTTACAATGTTAATAACAGCCATTAATATATAGGCTCAAAAGCCTATTATACTGCTACATCACAGACAGTAATATAGATTTAATAGCCCATTACTATCAGGCCATCCTTATAAATATCTTATATTTAACCTGGCAACTTCCACCGGGTCTCTTCCCCCCACCGTCTCTGTACTGAGACTGAGAGAGCTGCGGCGGCCGACAGCCTTTGTCATCACCTGCACTGAGGTCTGCTGTGGCCGTTGTGAGGGCGCCTGAGTGGGGAGAGCAGCGGCGTGCCTGGAGCGCTTTCCACCGCTGGGAAACACGGACGCCGGACGGAGCGGCTGATAAATATGGTTTTCCCCCTGCTCTGTGGTTTTCCCCCTGCTCTGCTGTGTCTGAGTGGGGAGAGCAGCCGCGTGCCGTGCGGCCGGGCGAAGCAGCGGCCGAACGGAGCGCTTACCTTGTGCGTAGCGGCTGGGCATAGCGCGTCTGAGCTCCCCCTGCTGTGCTGCCGGACGGAGCTCAGTATGAGCGCGAGGCATGTTAACCCCTACATAGCGGGGCGGCAGCCTGCGCTGACCGCCCCGTTCCCCAGCCTACCTTCCTTGTGACGCTGTAACTCCTGGCTGTGACGGGGCTTCTTGTGTGTAAGCTCCGTCCAGTTTCAGTGAAGTGAGTCATGGCTGTGACGGGGCTTCTTCTGTGTAAGCTCCGTCCAGTCTTCATTGATGTGACTCATGGTTGTCATTCTGTAGTCCTGGCTGCAACGGAGCTTCTTTGTGTAAGCTCCGTTCAGCTTTGTAGTCCTGGCTGTGACGGGGCTTCTATGTGTAAGCCCCGTCCAGCTCCAGTCAGCGTCCCAGTGATCTATGGCTGCGACGGGCTTCTTTTGTGCAAGCCCGTCCAGCTCTCTAGTCCTGGCTGCTCTTTTAGAAGCAGTGAGCTGTCTGTGGCTGTGAGGGTGCTCTTTGTGAGGACCGACACGCCATGCTGTCTGTGGCTGTGAGGGTGCTCTTTGTGAGGACCGACACGCCATGCGCTGCCCCTGCAGCGGCACTATCCCGGACCCATGTTTTTCCAGAAACTGGGAAGGGATGTGCTATGTGTAAAAATAAAAATTAAAAATAAAAATCCAAGTGTGGGTATACCACAAGCCGATGTTCGTGCTGTGAGCACCGAAAAAACACTGAGAGAGTACACTGAGGTACTCGGGGATATGGAGGGGGGGGGGAAGAGTCCTAAATTTAAATATTCAGTGCCTTTGTTCGGCTACGCCCGTCCATATCCCAAGAGTACTCCAGTGACCCCTAGTGGATGATAAAGAAAAAGATTTACCGGTAGGTTTAAAATCTTATTTTCTCTTACGTCCTAGAGGATGCTGGGGACTCCGTAAGGACCATGGGGATTATACCAAAGCTCACAAACGGGCGGGAGAGTGCGGATGACTCTGTAGCACCGATTGAGCAAACAGGAGGTCCTGCTCAGCCAGGGTATCAAACTTATAGAACTTTGCAAAGGAGTTTGAACCCGACCAAGTAGTAGCTCGGCACAGCTGTAGCGCCGAGACCCCTCTGACAGCCGCCCAAGAAGTGGAATGGGCCTTGACCGATTTAGGTAACGGCAATCCCGCCGTAGAATGCGCCTGCTGAATCGTGTTACAGATCCAGCGAGCAATAGTCTACTTTGAAGCAGGGGCACCAATCTTGTTGGTTGCATACATGACAAACAGTGCTTCTGTTTTTCTGACTGTAGCCGATCTGGCCACGTAAATTTTCAAAGCCCTGACCACATCAAGGGACTCGGGATCCTCCAAGTCACGCGTAGCCACAGGCACCACAATAGTTCATATGAAAGGATGAAACCACTTTTGGCAGGAATTGAGGACGGTTCCGCAATTTCGCTCTATCCATATGGAAAACCAGATAGGGGCTTTTATGTGATAAAGCCGCTAATTCCGACACTCGCCTAGCCGAAGCAAAGGCTAAAAACATGACCACCTTCCAAGTGAGATTTTACAACTCCACCGTTTTTTAAGTGGTTCAAACCAGTGTGACTTAATGAAACTTAACACCACGTTAAGGTCCCAAGGCGTCACCGGAGGTACAAAAGGAGGCTGAATATGCAGTACTCCCTTCACAAAAGTTTGTACTTTAGGGAGAGAGGCCAATTCCTTTTGAAAGAAAATGGATAAGGCCGAAATCTGAACCTTAATAGGTCCTAATTTTAGGCCGAAATTCACTCCAGTTTGCAGGAAGTGAAGGAAACGGCCCAGATGGAATTCTTCCGTAGGAGCATTCCTGGCCTCACACCAAGAAGCATATTTTCACCATATACGGTGATAATGTTTAGATGTCATGTCCTTCCTAGCCTTTATTAGCGTAGGAATGACCTCTTCCGGAATACCCTTATCCGCTAGAATTCGGCGTTCAACCGCCATGCCGTCCAACGCAGCCGCGGTAAGTCTTGGAATAGACATGGCCCCTGTTGCAACCGGTCCTATCTTAGAGGAAGAGGCCACGGATTTTCTGAGCATTTCCTGCAGATCCGGATACCAGGTCCTTCGTGGCCAATCTGGAACGACGAGAATCGCCTGAACCCTTGTTCGACGAATGATCCCCAGTACCTTTGGAATGAGAGGAAGTGGAGGGAACACATACACCGACTTGAACACCCACGGAGACACCAGGGCGTCCACCGCACTGGCTTGGGGGTCACTTAACCTGCAACAATACCTCGGGAGCTTCTTGTTGAGACAAGACACCATCATGTCGATCAACGGAATTCCCCAACGCTCCGTCACCTCTGCAAATATTTCTTGGTGAAGAGCCCACTCTCCCGGATGGCGATCGTGTCTGCTGAGGAAATCTGCTTCCCAGTTGTCCACTCCCGGTAGGAAGACTGCTGACAGGGTGCTCACGTGTTGTTCCGCCCAGCGAAGGATTCTTGTGGCCTCCGCCATTGCCGCTCTGCTCCTTGTTCCGCCTTGACGGTTTATATGTGTCACTGCTGTGATGTTGTCTGACTGTACCAGGACAGGCCGACCCTGAAGAAGGCTTCTTGCTTGTAGTAGGCCGTTGTAAATGGCTCTTAACTCGAGAACATTTATGTGGAGACACGCTTCCTGGAGCGACCATCTCCCCTGGAAGTTTCTGCCTTGGGTGACTGCACCCCAGCCCCGGAGACTTGCATCTGTTGTCAGAAGTACCCAGTCCAGGATACCGAACCGGCGTCCTTCTAGGAGGTGAGAACTTTGTAGCCACCACAGTAGAGAAATTCTGGCTCTGGGAGATAGACTTATCTTCCGGTGCATGTGCAGGTGAGACCCGGACCATTTGCTCAGTAAGTCCCACTGAAACACCCGGGCATGAAACCTGCCAAACGGAATGGCTTTGTATGCTGCAACCATTTTTCCCAGAACCAGAGTACAGTGATCGATTGACACACTCGTCGGCCTCAGAAGTTCCCTGACCATCGACTGCAGTTCCAGAGCTTTCTCTTCTGGAACAAATACTCTCCGTAACTCCGTGTCCAGAATCATGCCCAGAAAAGACAGCCGAGTGGTCGGGATCAACTGAGATTTTGTCAAATTTAGCACCCAACCGTGCTGTCGCAGCACCGATAGCACCAAATTTACACTCCCCAGCAACCGTTCCTTGGACCTCGCCTTTATCAGGAGATCGTCCAAGTACGGGATAATTGTAACCCCTTGCTTGCGAAGGAGAACCATCATTTCTGCCATGACCTTGGTGAAAATCCTCGGGGCAGTGGAAAGCCCAAACGGCAACGTCTGAAATTGGTAATGAGAATCCTGTATCGCAAACCTGAGGAAGGCCTGATGCGAAGGATATATCGGGACGTGTAAGTAGGCATCCTTTATGTCGACTGACGCCATAAAATCCCCCCCTTCTAGGCTGGAAATGACCGCTCGAAGAGATTCTATCTTGAACTTGAAAACTTTCAAGTATGGATTGAGGGATTTTAGATTCAGAATCGGTCTGACCGAACCGTCCGGTTTCGGCACAACAAACAGGCTCGAGTAGAACCCCTCCCCCCGTTGTGACGGGGGAACGGGAACAATGACCCTCTGTTGACAAAATTTTTGTATCGCTGCCAGCACCAGCTCCCTGTCCGGAAGAGACACTGGTAAGGCCAAAATGAAAAACCGGTGAGGGGGCACCTCCCGAAACTCCAGCTTGTATCCCTGAGACACAATCTCTAGGACCCAAGGATCCAGGTCTGATTGAATCCAGACCTGACTGAAGACTCGCAGACAGCCCCCCACCAGTCCGGAGTCCCCCAGGGAAGCCCCAGCGTCATGCGGTGGACTTGGTAGAGGCAGGGGAGAACTTTTGGGGAGGACTTCCTGGGCGCCGGACACGGCAGGCGACTTCCTTCCCCTTCCTCTACCCTTTGAAGCGAGGAAGGACGAACCTTTTCCACGCCTGTATTTATTGGGACGAAAGGACTGCATCTGCTGATGTGGTGCCTTTTTGTGTTGTGTGGGAACATAGGGAAGAAAAGAGGACTTACCCGCCGTCGCGGTAGAGACTAGGTCCGCCAAGCCGTCCCCAAACAAGACATTACCTTTGAAGGGTAAAGCTTCCATAGCTCGCTTGGAGTCGGCATCAGCATTCCATTGATGGATCCACAACGCCCTCCTGGCCGATATCGACATGGCATTGGCTCTTGATCCCAAGAGACAAACATCCCTCGCCGCATCCTTCAGGTAATCTGCGGCGTCCTTGATATAACCAAGAGTCAAAAGAACATTATCTTTATCAAGGGTATCCATATCATTAGCTAAATTCTCAGCCCATTTAGCAATAGCACTACTCACCCATACCGACGCCACCGCAGGTCTGAGCAATGCCCCTGAATTAGCGAAAATGGACTTCAGAGACGTCTCCAGCTTGCGATCCGCCGGATCCTTGAGAGCTGCCGTGTCAGGAGACGGAAGCACCACTTTCTTAGACAAACGAGATAGAGCTTTGTCAACATTTGGAGACGATTCCCATTTTTCACTGTCATCAGAGGGGAAAGTATACGCCATGTAAATCCTCTTGGGAATCTGCCACCTCTTGTCCGGCGACTCCCAAGCCTTTTCACAAAGAGTATTCATTTCATGAGAGGGAGGAAACTTCACCTCAGGTTTTTTTCCCTTAAACAAGCAAATCCTTGTTTCCTGTACCGCAGGTTCATCAGAAATGCGTAAAACATCTTTTATAGCCACAATCATGTATTGAATACTCTTCACTAAACGTGGATGCAAAGCAGCCTCAGTGAAATCGACCTCGGAATCAGAGTCCATGTCGGTATCCGTATCTACCACTTGTGTAAATGGACGCTTTTGCGATCCCGATGGGGTCTGCACCTGAGACAAAGCCTCCTCTATGGACTTTTTCCACACCTGCGTCTGTGACTCAGACTTATCCAATCTCTTTGATAAAGAAGCTACATTCGTATTGATTGTACTTAGCAATGTGAGTAAATCAGGTGTCGGCTGCGCCGACAGGCCCAAATCTAGACCCGCATCCGCTCCCCCAACAACCTCCTCCGGTGAATAACATTCAGCCTCAGACATGCCGACACGTATTATCGACACACGGACACACACAGAATGTCTCAGCTAGGGGACAGGCCCACAATGAAGCCCAGATAGAGGACACAGAGGGAGTATGCCAGCTCACACCCCAGCGCCCCAATATCCCGGCAAGGGATATATGTGACCAGCGCTGCTTAAATTATCATAAAAATGCACCACAACTGCGCCCCCCCCCCCCCCCCCCCCCGCTTCGATTAGCTCCCTGTTACTTGAGAGGAGCTGTGGAGGTCCCGGGCCAGCATCTCCTTCAGCCGCGTGTGGAGGAGAAAATGGCGCTGTGAGACGCGTGGCTAAGCTCCGCCCCTTCCCGGCACGCTTCAGCCCGCCAGATTTTAAAATGCCGGCGGGGGTCTGCGAAACGGCTTCTGCCGGCTCCCGGACCCCAGCAACATGCTGCCCAGGGCCCCCCCTCCGGGAACAAGCAACTAGGCGCACCAAGTGATCGAACCCTCTGGAGCTAATGGTGTCCAGTAGCCGAGAAGCAGAGCCCTTAAACTAAGAAGAAGTAGGTCCTGCTTCTCTCCCCTCACTCCCACACTGCAGGGAGCCTGTAGCCAGCAGGTCTCCCTGAAAATAAAAAACCTAACAAAAGCCTTTTCAAGAGAAACTCAGGAGAGCTCCCCTAGTGTGTGTCCAGTCACTCCTGGGCACAAAGTCTAACTGAGGTCTGGAGGAGGGGCATAGAGGGAGGAGCCAGTTCATACCCCCAGATTAAGTCTTTTCAGTGTGCCCAAGCTCCTGCGGATCCCGTCTATACCCCATGGTCCTTTTGGAGTCCCCAGCATCCTCTAGGACGTAAGAGAAAACAATCTGCCTATATCTACTATATACAAACAGTACATACATACGTACTCACGTCCGTACAGATAGAAAATTAATTAATGAACGGATGGATGGATAGAAAAGAACATCCCGGGCTCTTGCCGGGTTCCCTTTGCGGGCGTCAGCCACGGGCGGAAGGGGGAGACTGGTGAAGCCAGGTGAGTAGGAGGGGAGTCCACCGCTGGATAGGAAGCCCAGTGAGGGAGCTGCAGCGGGGGACGGACAGTGGTCGCCCAGGCTGAGTCCGGGGGGAAGACGCGACGCCCGGACTCGCTCCCACCCGGACAGCCCGACACTTAAGCACGGGGAAGAAGGTGGTGGTCTTCCGGCCCCCTCCCCCAGTGGACTTCCGCAAATCGCAGTACCCGATTCAGTCCGCCGGGGGGGGGCGCTACCGCTGGGAGGGAGACGGGACGAATGCCTGGCGTCGCCCTATCTCGGCCTCGAAGGGGGAGTCGGGGAACGGGGAGGCTGGAAGTGCCGGAGAGAGCACTGCGCCTGCGGTTCCGCCGACCACCGGGGGGCATCGCGCGCCCGGCTGGGACTCCTGGGCTCCCTCCTCGACCCTCTCCCCGGTTCGGTAGTTCAACCGCGTCCGCTCTCCGCAGCCAAGGCTGGCGGATGGGGTGAGCTGGTCCAGGGCTCCTGGAGCCCTGCCTGGGCAGCCTTGGAACGAGAGAAGGCCCCGGCCCGGCCACTCTCCGAGCCTCCTTTGCCATGGGTCCTTTCACAGGAGCTCCAGGGAACCGGGCTTCTCGGCCCCAGACAGAGTCACAGGTATGAGTGCTCCGTGCCCCCCTGCAGCCTGCTCCCCAGGTGCTCCGTGACCCCCTGCAGCCTGCTCCCCAGGTGCTCCGTGACCCCCTGCAGCCTGCTCCCCAGGTGCTCTGTGACCCCCTGCAGCCTGCTCCCCAGGTGCTCTGTGACCCCCTGCAGCCTGCTCCCCAGGTGCTCTGTGACCCCCCCCCCCTCCTGCAGCCTACTTCTCAAGTGCTCCGTGCCTCCCCTGCAGACTGCTCCCCATGTGCTGTGTGCCCCCCCTACAGCCTGCTCCCCATGTGCTCCGTACCCCCCCTCCCCTGCTCCCCAAGTGCTCTGTGACCCCCTGCAGCCTGCTCCCCAAGTGCTCCGTGACCCCCTGCAGCCTGCTCCCCAAGTGCTCCGTGACCCCCTGCAGCCTGCTCCCCATGAGCTCCGTGCTCACCCTGCAGCCTGCTCCCCATGAGCTCCGTGCTCCCCCTGCAGCCTGCTCCCCATGAGCTCCGTGTTCCCCCTGCAGCCTGCTCCCCAAGTGCTCTGTGCTACCTTCCCCTGCTCCCCAAGTGCTCCTTGACCACCTGCAGCCTGCTCCCCGTGACCCCCTGCTCCCCATGAGCTCCGTGCTCCCCCTGCAGCCTGTTCCCCATGAGCTCCGTGCTCCCCCTGCAGCCTGCTCCCAAAGTGCTCCGTGCCCCCCACCCCAAGTGCTCAGTGCCCCACTCCCCAAGTGCTCCCTCCCCTGCTACCCAAGTGCTTCGTGCCCCCCAGTAGCCTGCTCCCCTAGTAATCAGTGCCCCCCTCCAGCCTGCTCCCCCTCCCATGCTCCCCAAGTGCTCCGCACCCCCCCTGCAGACTGCTCCCCAGGTGCTGTGTGCCCACCCTACAGCCTGCTCCCTGCCCCTCTGCAGCCTACTCCTCGTCCCCCCCATACAGCCTGCTCCACATGTGCTCCGTAGTCCGTACCCCCCCTCCCCCCATGTGCTCCATGCACCCCCTGCAGGCTGCTCCCCATGTGCTCCGTGCCCCCGCCCGCTACAGCCCGATCTCCAAGGGCTCCTCGTCGTCCACCCCTTGCAGCCTGCTCCCTCCATGTGCCTAATTTGCTCTGCTCCACAGCTCTATAGAATATAATTTGTTACCTGTCGTAACAGGTAACTCATTTTGAAGTGCGCGCCAAAAAACGCAGTAGTGTAAAAGTCACATGCTCTGGACACATGCTCTGGTCACATGGCATGTGACGTCATCAGATTACATCTACGGAAGGGGAACTAGGCTCTTTTGCTCTTCACAGCGGAAGCGCTCCGGCTTCCGTCCCTGTCAGTGCGTGCTGGTCCTTAGCACGAAGGCAACATAGACACAACCCTATGAGAGAGACGACTCTATAGCAGAAGCCTGGAGGACTGCTGCGGTTGGTCGTGGGAGCGCGGCTTGGTAAGTATGGCGTTTTTTTTTGTAAATAAGATTCAATGTAAGAGGCGCTGGGAGCAAACTACAGTGGGGCAAACTAGACAGGGGCTAACTACAAGGGGGCAAACTAGACAGGGGCTAACTACAAGGGGGCAAGTTACTTGGTGCAAACTAGACGGGCTAACTACAGGGGGACATTACTACAGGGAGAATTACTACAAGGGGCTAATCTACTGGGGGTATAACAACAGGGGCATTACTAGGGGCTAAACTACAAGGGGGCAAGTTACTGGGAGCAAACTAGACGGGCTAACTACAGGGGGAATTACTACTGGGAGCATTACAACAAGGGGGCTAATCTACTGGGGGTTTAACTACAGGGCCATTACTACTGGGGGCAAACTAGACGGGCATAACTACAGGGGGGCTAATCTACTGGGGGTATAACTACAGGGACATTACTACTGGGGGCTAAACTACAAGGGGGCAAACTATGAGGGGGGCATAACCACTACAGGGGGGCATTACTACAAGGGGGCTAAACTACAAGGGAGCAAACTACTGGGGGCTAAACTACAAGGGAGCAAACTACTGGGGGCAAACTATGAGGGGGCAAGTTACTGGGTGCAAACTAGACGTGCTAACTACAGGGGAGCATTACTACAAGGGGGCTAATCAACTGGGGGTATAACTACAGGGGCATTACTACTGGGGGCTAAACTACAAGGGAGCAAACTACGAGGGGGCAAGTTACTGGGGGCAAACTAGACGGGCTAACTACAGGGGGGGGCATTACTACTGGGAGCATTACAAGGGGGCTAATCTACTGGGGGTATAACTACAGGGGTATTACTACTGGGGGCTAAACTACAGGGACATTACTACAGGGGGGCTAAACTACTGGGGTCATAACTGCAGGGGCCAAACTACTGGGGGCATTACCACTGGGGGCTAAACTACAGAGGGGGGGGGTGTGATAAACTACATAGGGCAAACTACATGAGGGCTAAACTACTGGGGGCATTACCACTGGGGCGGTAAACTACTGGGGTCATAACTGCAGGGGCATTACCACTGGGGGCTAAACTACAGGGGGCATTACTACAGATGACATTACTACTGGGGGCAATACTACACAGGGGCATTACCATTAAGGGTATTACTAATGAGGCTTTGTAAAGGAGGCACTTCATAAGGGGCATCACTCCTGGGGACATAAGGGGCACTACTACTGGGGGCATTGCATAATGGGCACCACTACTATGGGCTCTATATAAGGGGCACTACCAGTACAGTGGACATTGCATAAGGAGTACTACTACTGTGGGCATTGTATAAGGGCGCTACTGCTGTGGCCATTGTGTATTACGGGGTGCTACTACCGTGGGCATTATGTGTATTAGGGGTGCTTCTACTGTGGGCATTATTACTATTGTGTGACCACGCCCCTTTCTTTTTGAGACCGCGCCCTTTTTCGCGAGCGCAATACCTTTATTACTTGGGCGCTGGGGGGGAAAGGGGTGAGTTCCACCACCTCTCTAGGACCACTTTAAGCACTGGTAGAGACAGTAGGAACCAGGGTTGCCTGTTCATTCCTAATTACACAGGTTCTGTGGCTGGTTAAAACCAGGTGAAATGGAGACTTGAAGTCAGCCACAGAACCTGTGTAATTCATATATGTCGTTTGTTAAAGGGGTGAGGTGGCTACGCAAGTTCTAATTGAACAGTTCTGTTGCATTGAAACCCAAAAGGAGGGGATGTGATGTCAGCGTCCTCGTTATCTTCAGCCAGTGCCGTAACTAGACATTTTAGCGCTGTGTGCAAGAAACAGCCTCGGCGCCCCCCCCCCCCCCCCTCTATGCAAAACAGGGGCAGTGCGCGCCGTAGGCACGCGGCTTCATGGGGAAGGGGTGTGGCCACAAAATAATACCAATTCATATTACTGTGCACAGTAGTCTCTATTATTCAAATTACGCCACACAGTAGCGCCACTACACCAGGTAGAGCCCCTTTTACATATTATGGCAGACAGATTAACCTTTTAACACATTACGGCAGACAGCGTCCCCTTTTTACATATTACGGCAGACTGCGTCCCCATATTACACATTACGGCAGACTGCCTCCTCTTTTTACACATTACGGCAGACAGCGTCCCCTTATTACACATTACGGCAGATTGCGTCCCCATATTACACATTACGGCAAACAGCGTCTCCATATTACACATTACGGCAGACAGCGTCCCCCTTTTTACACATTACGGCAGACAGCGTCCCCCTTTTTACACATTACGGCAGACAGAGTCCCCTGTTTTACACATTACGGCAGACAGCGTCCCCTGTTTTACACATTACGGCAGACGGCGTCCCCTGTTTTACACATTACGGCAGACAGCGTCCCCTGTTTTACACATTACGGCAGACAGCGTCCCCTGTTTTACACATTACGGCAGACGGCGTCCCCTGTTTTACACATTACGGCAGACAGCGTCCCCTGTTTTACACATTACGGCAGACGGCGTCCCCTGTTTTACACATTACGGCAGACGGCGTCCCCTGTTTTACACATTACGGCAGACGGCGTCCCCTGTTTTACACATTACGGCAGACGGCGTCCCCTGTTTTACACATTACGGCAGACGGCGTCCCCTGTTTTACACATTACGGCAGACGGCGTCCCCTGTTTTACACATTACGGCAGACGGCGTCCCCTGTTTTACACATTACGGCAGACGGCGTCCCCTGTTTTACACATTGCGGCAGACGGCGTCCCCTGTTTTACACATTATGGCAGACGGCGTCCCCTGTTTTACACATTGCGGCAGACGGCGTCCCCTGTTTTACACATTGCGGCAGACGGCGTCCCCATATTACACATTGCCGCAGACAGCGTCCCCATATTACACATTACGGCAGACAGCGTCCCCTGTTTTACACATTACGGCAGACAGCGTCCCCTGTTTTACACATTACGGCAGACAGTCCCTACACACACGCACACACACACACACACACCCTGTCACCTAAAGTCACACCACACACACAGAACTCCCCCCCCCCCCCTCCCTCCCCCTCGTGCCAACTTTACCTCAAGAAGAGGCGCTGTAGCAGAGACGGATGCAGAGTCAGACAGACCAAACAGCAAAGTTGGGGGCGTGGCCTAATCACGGACCCGTGGCCACGCCTCCTTTCAGCACAGACAGACGGCCTGGGAGACAAGGAGGCACAGGACCACGAGGCTGAAGTTAGCTTCACAGGACCGGACATACGGCAATCACACCCAGTGTCCTGCTCTGCCGCTGCAGCTACAGTGCTTCTGCAGACGAGCACGAAGCAGCGGGAGCCCACAGGTGTTGCCGGCGGTCCTGCGCCCTCAGTGCACATGCGCTGTGTGCCAGGCACCGCCGGCACATACCTAGTTACGGCACTGTCTTCAGCCAAAATGATGGAGCCTTAAGTTATGCATGGGTACTATTAGAGATTTATTTATGCTGCATCTGTGTAATTTATGGGTGTGGCAGTCTGGAAATTGCATTCACAGCATACTCGTGGTACGTTGAAGAGACATTACAATGAGTGTTGGGATAAGCAGACATGCCATCTAGAGTGGATTGCTATCATCTTTATTGCAGAACGACCACATTTTGTAACAATTTTTTTTTATACAATTCACAGCTGTCACCATTTTTCTAGCTTTCATTGTTTAAAAAAACTGCACCCAACCTTAGCGTAAATTGTTATTCAATTAATCTTAGGTGCAACTAGCAAACTTCCTCTGGGCCTCCTCTGAAAATGTTTGAGGACCACTGAAGTGCTCCCTTTCGTTCAGAGGTGGACGCTATAGCACATCCACTACGTCTTTGTATGCAGCAGCTGTGCTAAATATGTAACAGCTGCAGGAGCACTCACTGATGCCACTACCAAATGCCAGTTGTCAATTGGTCTGCAACGTTTGGGGCACTGCGAGCGACATCGCCTCCCCAGGTCTGAACATGTGGAGATCTTTAAACATTGGCCAACGGAGAAAAAGTTAGCGTTCATTATCTATTGTTTTCAGGAGCCATAACCCCATTTGCTCATTCAGTATAATATATTAAAGGGTGGGGGTTGGACTGCACACCCTACTTCCAAACATAATGAGAGATGCTATCATACTGAGATTTGTAGTTCCACACAGAAATAAAAAAAATGCATATAGTACCAAGCACTGCTAATCAGAATAATTCTAATAAACTTTGCAATCTCGCAAAGGATAAAATCGATAATTTTTGGCCAAAAAATATGGGCCCACCAACCAACGTTCAGGTGACCTAATCTGGTGGGTCCCTAATACTAAGATTCAATTCCAGGGCGCCAGACCAGAGCAGGCCCTAACCAATATGATGCCCTAGGCAAGATTTTGGCTGGTGCCCCCTAGCACCACCGCTAGTTCTTCTGACCCTGCGCCCCTTTAACAGCACCATCACCCCTCACCCATAGCAGCCCTCATTTTGGTGTTCCTACCTCCGATATTTTAAAGGCACATGGCCACACAATAGTACCCCCAACTCAAATTACGCCACACAGTAGTACAACTTTATTCACATTTTATCATGTGCTAGTGTCCCTTATTCACTTTACATCACACAGTAGTACCACTTTACCTTCTATACTGTACGTTACTCCTCACAGCAGTACTCCTTATTCACATTACATCACACTGCATTTCTCCTTATTCAGTTCACATTAGACCACATAGTAGTGCCCTTTCTATACGTTACGCCACACAGTAGAGCACCTTATACACATAATGCCACACATTAGTAATGCCTTTATACACATAATACCACACAGTAATGCCACTTATACATGAAACACATTATTAATGCCCTTATACACATCATGGGGTCGATTCTATTCGGCAACTAATGAATAGCGCCGGGAATTAGCTCCCGACGCTATTCAATTCAGCAACTAATTACTTGCAATTGTCGGGAATTCTTCTCTCATCCCCGGGGGATGAGAAGAGAAACCCTACAAAAGTGCTGCCTCGCGGCCGGCGCGAGGCTGATTCTGTCGGGAATCAGCCTCGCGCCGGGGAGTTAAGTCGGAGAATGCCCGTTCTCCCGACAAAACTACCTATTTTGTCGGCGAGAACGGGCCATCGCCGACGTAACTAGTTGCTGAATTGAATAGCGTCGGGAGCTAATTCCCGGCGCTATTCATTAGTTGCCGAATAGAATCGACCCCCATGTCCCTTTCACATATGCCGCACATTATTAATGCACTTAAATGCATAATGACACACATACTGTCCCTTACACACTTGCCGCACATTATTAATGCATTTATACACATGACACACATAATGCCCCATACACATATGCCGAACACTGCTGCACAATCAACCCACCTGCACACAGCACTCGCATGGCTGCTAACACTGTGACCACTGCTTGGATACAGATGCGTCCTCATACATCTTGCCTCAATACGCCATGCAGCAGGAGATGCCTGGCGTGAGTCAGCTGGCAGCTCTGCTGGTGTCTGGCGCCTTTTTTTTATATGAAAATGCGTCTTATTTGCATCGCTATGTGGTTAGGGTGCACCACATTCCTTAATACCTCTCACCTATGTAAGACTCCTTAACAAATGGCTTATGGTTCTTACTTATTAACACTCACTAAAACTTTAATCTCTCACTAGTGTGGTGCCTTGGGGCGTCTGGCCTGTGGTGATTTGATGAGGTCCCGCGCAGAGCCGGCCCTAGGCATAGGCAAACTAGGCAAATTCCTAGGGTATTTGGTATACCTAGGAGGCACATACAGCTTCTGCTTATTAAAATGATATGCGGCATGCCTATATTCTGTGTGCGACTGTGGCTGTATCTGCATATGAAATGCTACATTACAGTGATTTCCAGGAATACACTGTAACGTAGCACTTCGTATGCAGATACAGCCACAGTCACACACAATATGGGCATGCCGCATATCATTTTAATCAGCAGAAGCGATTTGTGCCCCCTAGGTATACAAAATACCCTAGGCATTTGCCTAGTTTACCTATGTCTAGGGCCGACTCTGTGCGGGACCCCACCAAATCAGCACATGCCAGACGCCCCAAGGCACCACAATAGTGAGAGATTAAAGTGTTAGTGAGTGTTAATAATACCCCTTTTCCACTAGCTTTTAAAACACGGGTAAATGCGCGGGGCCACGCATTGACCTGTGTTTTTTCCCGAGTGGAAAAGGGTCCCCCCGCAAATTCCGGGAATCCTACCCGGGTAGCTTGAACGGCTCCCGTTCACAGTGTATGGGAGGGCGGCGCTGGGAGATCATGTGATCTCCCAGCGCCGCCCCTGCCGCGTCACTAGCAGCAACACCAACCCGGCAATATGCCGGGTTGGTCTGCGCTGTGTGAAAGGGGGCTGTAGCACGGGTCGCAGCCGTGTCAGGCGACACGGCTGCGACCCGTGCTACAGTGGAAAAGGGGTGCAGGTAAGAATCATAAGCTATTTGTTAAGGAGTCTTACATAGGTGAGAGGTATTAAGGAAAAAGGTATGAAAGTAATTCACAATAATAATTATACTTTTAGATTAATCATGAATGTTAAACATTATGGACAGCATTGTATTAAAATATTATAATCCATATTTGAGGCTTGTGACGGTGTTGAAAAAATGTGTGACGTTACGATCATTACTGCCTAAAATATCTTTCTAGTTGTGTAATGTATGGAAACCTTTCCATATACACTCCATATGAAAGGTGTGCAGAGTTTTAGCCTTAGCTTGCTGTCCAATGCTGGTGGATTTAAAATTGTAAACAATCAGTTGTAACATCCATGTGACCCTTCTAACAAGTTTAGAGATGTTTTTTGTTTTTCTTAATGTATTCCCTGTCTATTCACAGCAGTGAGATTATTGTGTAAACATGAAAGAGCCCTCCAAGGTATCAGAACCAATCTCCTATGAAAGGATTGTACTGAAGAACACCTCTGAGTATCACTATCTGAAGATTCAGTTGTAAGTTGCAGAGCTTAGTTACAGTGATTATAATAGTGCTGGATAGTTGCTGATATACTTGTGTTTGGTCTGCAGAGTATTTCAGGAGCAGGGCGTCAAGCTGTCTGCGGCTCAGTTCAAGTTATTGGTCATTTCAGCTTTAAAGGAATTGCACGGAGAGGTATATGCAAACTTTAACTATCCGTTAATGATTTTCAGCAATCGTTTAACTTGCCACATGGGCGGAACCCAAAGCCACAGTGTCTCTGATAATTGTCACCATAACTGTGGGCAGATTTGGCTGTGCGTCACTTGTGCTGAGTGGTCCCTAGGATTAGATGGATTTACCGTGCATCACTCCTTTGGACGTCATGCACAATACAGTATAACAGTGTGTGGGGCCAACCGTAGTGTAATACAAGGTATTCAGTATTAAAATACCACCATCTTAATGCTCACGTTAACTTATATGAATGCGTTACTAATAACACTCATCAGTATATATTACTATTGTTTATATAGCAAGTAAGAGCGCAGCTGCTAATTTATACGGGATCCGGTCTGAAGATCGACAGTGTCTAGGTCGACCACTATAGGTCGACAGTCACTAGGTCGACAGGGTTTGAAGGTCGATAGGGTTTCTAGGTTGACATGTTCTAGGTCAAAAGGTCGACATATTTTATTTTTTAAATTCTTTTTTGAACTTTTTCATACTTAACGATCCACGCGGACTTCGATTGGGAATAGTAACCTGTGCCGAGCGCAGCGAGGCACCTTGCCTGAAGCATGGCGAGCGGACATGGTACACTAATTAGGCTTCCCAGTCACTGTACGGAGAAAACGACACCAAAAAACCCATGAAAAACTCATGTCGACCTTTTGACATGTCGACCTTAAAACCCTGTCGACCTAAACATTGTCGACCTAGACACTGTCGATCTAATGATCCACACCCATTTATACATACCCAGAAAATGTTGTCTGAATGGCCATGATATGCCTGTGTTTATCTGACCACTCCCCGCTACCACCCCCAGACGCTGTCTTCCTGTCACTCACTTCGCCACTAATTCCTTGGTGCGACTCGCTGCACATGCGCACTGTAGCTCAGACACCTGTACAGTAAGAAAACATCGGCTGATTTGCTTACAATAGCAGCATTGCGACCGCATCTGAATGAGGCCCACAGTGCTCAGCTAGAGTAGCTGGACCTGCCTATGTATGAGCATCTTTAGACAGTGAGAAGGAGATGTATGAAGCAGTGAAAAGAGTGGAGAAGTGAGCCAGTGGAGAAGTTGTCCATGGCAACCAATCAGCATTTGAAGTAACATTTATCAAGTGCATTCTATAAATTTATAGGTAGTAGCTGGTTGGTTGCCATGGGCAACTTCTCCACTGCACACTTTTCTACTCTTCACTGTTGCATACATCCTGCCCTGGAAGCCCTACTACATAACAGCCGTCTTGTTTGATATGCATACGGAAAAAACCTCCCTCATTATCAAAACTGTTAGGTAAATGTATGAAGCAGTGATAAGAATGGAGAAGTGAGCCAGTAGAGAAGTTGCCCATGGCAACCAATCAGCATTGAAGTAACATTTCTAATTTGCATAATCTAAAATAATACAGAGCAGCTGATTGGTTGCCATGGACAACTTCTCCACTGGCTCACTTCTCCACTCTTATCACTGCTTCATACATTTACCCCTTTGTCTCAATAGCACGTTGTTGCTGTACACTTTGTCACATCTTCATAACCACTACACAGTCACCTGTGTAGCCCTCACCCTAACTGAGGTTGACGTTGTTCATAACAAGTTGTGAGTGTTGAACTCCTAGATAATTGTAGGAATCTGTCTACTTTCTCCATATTCATTTCTAGGTGGGAGCCTCTTTCCCGTTGGACCTGTTAAAATTTGATGAAAAGACATTGTGTGCCATAGTGAGAATCTGTAGCAGGTATGCAGATATATTCAGTATAACAGGAAAATCATAGCTAAGGTCTCCAGCAATTACATCTGCATTTAATGTAACACAGCTTTGGAAAATGTTTTTTGATAGTTTTACATTAGCTAATATGTTGGCATAGCCATATCACGTGAAGTTCATGCTGACCTTAGCCATCACCTTTTAGAGTAGTGTTAGGTACCAAAAGTCAAACAAAACCCACTGTTAATGAGTTCTATTAATCAAGATGCATCCTTGTTCTAGATTAAAAAATATTCCAAGTTTTAGCTTGCCAGTAATAAAAAGCAGAGCTGAAATCTTTAACCAGGGTACAAACTAATGTGTGAATGTAGCTTGTTCACAACGGTAGCTATAACAATCTATGCATGCAGTGAGGTCCTCAGTTCCCAGGCTACTCGTAGTTTTATTTCCCAATAGTTACGTTCAACAACCCTCACAGAGCAGGAAGGCTGAGAATCGCCTCATCAGAGACTCTTTTCTCCAAAACTCCTCTTTGCCAAGGCTACTGGGATAAGACCCCTGACCAAAACCAAGTGTTTTGGTTCTCTGATTCCCCAGCCTCTTTCGCTCTGGGTGAAGCAAGAAGAAACACTGCCACCAGCTGGGTGCTAATTAATTTATAATCCCAGTCCAGCAATAAGCGTGGGCCCATTTCTGCTCTTAAACCTCACACTTCAGAAGATAGGCTGAGAAGAGCTCGTTGACCACTGAAAAGCTGAGAAACTTATCACAGTCAATGTTGAATGTTATTAAGTATACATTGTGACTGGGTTCCCCTCCGTCCAAACCCCAAAAGTGGTATGGTCATATAAGAGTTAAATTGATAAATGAAATCTCGGTGCTGTGCGCATATATACTAAAGATAAGTGGTATGTGCCCTGATCCTATGGGGTATATTTACTAAGGTGTGAGGTTTTTTTGTTTTTTTTTAGATCTGGAGATGTTGCCCATAGCAACAAATCAGATTCTAGCTATTATCTTGTAGAAGCAGACAGACAAATGTTAAGTGGAATCTGATTGGTTGCTATGGGCAACATCTCCACTTCTAAAAACTCATACCTTAGTAAATATACCCCTATACTTCAAAAGTGCTAAGGATGAGTCCCACTCATCCTCAGCACTACAGGAGTTCAAACAGGTGTAAAACCTACCTAAAACTCCAGCACTGCTAATTACTTGGGAGTCATGGAGTAGGTGGGACGTAATGATTTCACAGCACAAAGGGTAACATAAAGTCGCACCCCCTGCCAACCAGTACACGACAGGTGATTGTAAACTATCAGGGAATGGGATGGAGGACATTAGAAGCAGCCAAATTCCACATTCCTGGCACCCACAGACTCAGGAGTATTCTTCTTCGTAAAAGGGGTGTTCTTTCATTTTAATGATCACACATGACTCAGGAGATCTTCCCCCAACCAGACATTCACGGACTCAGAAGTTCTACTCCTTCCTAGCTTTTTTAGACTCAGAAGATCTCCACTATGCTGGCAGTCACAGACTCGGGGCTACCCTTGCTTTTAAAGATGGATTTATTGGAATGGGAACCTTCTACATTAGAACCAGCTGCCTGGTTGGCAGACCAGTATATGGCTGTTCTACCACACTGGCAGAAGTGCCAGTCAGGCAACAGCCAGCCCCAAAGAACAGCACAAGCAGTGGAACGCCCCTGTGCTGCTCACCAACATTGCTTCTAACTAGCCACTGCTCTACCCTGTCCTTGGAAGCTACCAGAGACCTTTGGAAGTACCTGATGGAAATAAGTGTTGTCTTTGCAGAAAGACCGTCACCTGAGGATGAATTGTGTCATAGCCAAGTCTCATAATTGTGTCTCTAATTCACAACATGCTTTCCTAACCAGTGGAGGTGATCCCTTCAGTCAGCCCAATGGAGTGTGGTGTGACTGCAAGTCACTACGTTTAGAGGGTCACTGATATTGCGTATGGGCCACCAGCAAATAAGTGGAGGCACCTATAACTGATCCAAATAAGACCCAAGTAGGGCGAAGGACTGGAAAACTCTGGAGCTTCATGATTATGTTGAGTTCCTTGTAGATTGTGCCAGTGCCATTATATTTCAAGGTTGCACTACAGTGGCATTACATGGGTACGTGTTGCTTGGGAAACTGACAAGTACAGATGTGTCCTCATACACCAAACCTTAATATGCCATACAGCGCAAACCACCCAGCATGAGTGAGCCACACAGAACAGTGTGGCATAGCGACTTTTTCTTTAAATATGCACCTTATTCGCAATGCAGTCGCAGCGTAACACTCCCAGTCTGTACCAGAGACGCCAGGCTGCGACTTTAACCACAAAGGGGCTAATTCAGACCTGATCGCTGCTTTGCGTTTTCGCACAGCGTGCTATAAGGTCTGAACTGCGCATGTGCTGGCCCGTGCGGGTGGCGGGCCGCGGCAGCTTTGTGATGTCACACGCAGCCGCTGCGACCCGGAGAGTGACGGGTAGCTTCCTGCCAGCGTGCAGGAGCTGCGCTGGTAGGGAGCTACTCTTCAGGTACAAAAGCATCACCATGGTGCAATGCTTTTGTACCTGTGCTGTGGGGCAATGCCCGACATGCGGGGCGTCCCCCCACATGTCTGTGAAAGTGATCGTAGATGTGCTAAATTTAGCACATCTACGATCAAGTCTGAATTACCCCCATAGTCGCAGATGAAGCACAGCGGTACTTGACGTGGAAAACTGCGGCTTCTGCATCACAGCACTATGTATACAGATTCAGACTCATTCGCACACAGATGTACAAGTGTCTCAATAAATGAATCAGTGCAGCCTTGTTATGTCGTATCCGATTGTTTATTTTGTGCGACTAAGATGCACATTCCAATGAGTAAGACGCTTGGCGTAACAGAGTCACACAGGGCTTGGCAAGAGAAGGGCAGCTTGATGCAGCTATGGCAATAGTGTATGAGAACCCATCTGTATAGGCTGTTTAATGTCTGCATTTATTATCTCCCACTTAGATCGGGTTAGTGCATGTACCGGCATCTGTCACGCACGAGTCTGGCAGAGAAAAAATAAAATAAAAACAAAATGACAGAAGAACAAAACCTGACCCAGCAAAGCAAATCCCTTTGTCCATAGAATGATATAGCTATCAAGAAATAAAACTGGCAGGTTGCCAGTGACAGTCACCTGACCTTCAGCTCCAGTGACTCCTGTATGTGGGGCCGAGGTCACCAGGTGAAGCAGCCAGAGTGAGGCAGGAAGTAACAACTGGAATGAAATAGTCCGGGACACTGGTAATGTCGGGACAGCGGAGAGAGGGGGTTTAGTGAGAACAGGGATGAAGATTAGTACTGTGCTGTATTAGTTACTGAGAAATATGTCATTTCACTGAGGCTTTAAATCTTCCCTTGCAGTGGTCTTGTGAAATTGTGGACCTCTCTGACCCTGCTGGGACACTACCAGAATCACGAGTGCAGCATTCGTGTGATACAGGTAGGTAATGAGCCACCAAACTGGCTTTACACTTATGTCAGAGCTGTCATCTCATCCTTAGCAATGGACACAAACAGGAAAAAGCTGAACACTGGACAGACTTGGGGGTATATGCAATTACCGGCGAATCGCGACAATTTTTCGCCCGTTTTTTAATTCTACACAATTCAACCGTCGAATTCCGGCAAGTGGGTGCCGGATCAACATATTCATTAAAAAACGGATTCGACAGTCCCGCTGTCGAAAAATGGCCGATTTGACGGATTTTGATCCGATTTTTAAAAAACTGGAAAATAAATTGCATGGGGTCCCCCCCTCCAAAGCATAACCAGCCTCGGGCTCTTTGAGCCGGTCCTGGTTCTAAAAATCCGGGGGGAAAACTGACAGGGGATCCCCCGTATTTTTAAAACCAGCACCGGGCTCTGCGCCTGGTGCTGGTGCAAAAAATACGGGGGACAAAAAGAGTAGGGGTCCCCCGTATTTTATACACCAGCATCGGGCTCCACTACCTGGACAGATAATGCCACAGCCGGGGGTCACTTTTATACAGCGCCCTGCGGCGTGGCATTAAATATCCAACTAGTCACCCCTGGCCGGGGTACCCTGGGGGAGTGGGGACCCCTGCAATCAAGGCCCCCCCCCCCAGCCACCCAAGGGCCAGGGGTGAAGCCCGAGGCTCCCCCCCCCCCCCCCCCCCCCCCATATCCAAGGGCTGCGGAAGGGGGGCTGATAGCCTTGAGAAAATTGAAAGAATATTGTTTTTTCCAGTAGTACTACAAGTCCCAGCAAGCCTCCCCCGCAAGCTGGTACTTGGAGAACCACAAGTACCAGCATGCAGGAGAAAAACGGGCCCGCTGGTACCTGTAGTTCTACTGGGGAAAAAAATACCCAAATAAAAGCAGGACACGCACACCGTGAGAGTAAAACTTTATTTCACACATGTCGACACACACATACTTACCTATGTTCACACGCCGACCTCTGTCCACTTGTCCAAGTAGAATCCACGGTGTACCTGTGACTAAAATTATACTCACCTCACCTTTTTGTTGTTTTGCCAAGTACGAGGATTATTTTAAAAGATCCGGACACTGGATTGAGGTGAGTATAATTTTATTCACAGGTACACCGTGGATTCTACTTGGACAAGTGGACAGAGGTCGGCGTGTGAACATAGGTAAGTATGTGTGTGACATAAAGTTTTACTCTCACGGTGTACGTGTCCTGTTTTTTATTTGGGTATTTTTTTTTTACAGTAGAACTACAGGTACCAGCAGACCCGTTTTTCTCCCGCATGCTGGTACTTGTGGTTCTCCAAGTACCAGCTTGCGGGGGAGGCTTGCTGGGACTTGTAGTACTACGGGAAAAACCAATATTCTTTCAATTTTCTCAAGGCTATCAGCCCCCCATCCGCAGCCCTTGGATGGGGGGGGACAGCCTCGGGCTTCACCCCTGGCCCTTGGGTGGCTGGGGGGGGGGGGGACCCCTTGATTGAAGGGGCCCCCACTCCCCAGGGTACCCCGGCCAGGGGTGACTAGTTGGATATTTAATGCCACGGCCGCAGGGCGCTGTATAAAAGTGACCCCCGGCTGTGGCATTATCTGTCCAGCTAGTGGAGCCCGATGCTGGTGTAAAAAATACGGGGGACCCCTACGCTTTTTGTCCCCCGTATTTTTGCACCAGCACCAGGCGCAGAGCCCAGTGCTGGTTTTAAAAATACGGGGGATCCCCTGTCATTTTCCCCCCCGGATTTTTAGAACCAGGACCGGCTCGAAGAGCCCGAGGCTGGTTATGCTTAGGAAGGGGTCCCCACGCAATTTTTTTTCTTCTGATTTTTAACATTCCATTTAAAAAAAAACCCCAACAATAATATTTTCAAAAATATATAAATAATACTTGTGCCTCCAAAATAGACAAACCAAGTACCTAATCCCTTCTAATATAAATAGATATGCTATTACCAATAAAAAAAAAACATGTTTTCAAATTTTTTTTATTAGATTCCGCCAGCAAAGTGTGGCGGATTGAAAATGACGAATTTACTGTCTAAAAGCACTGTTGTCGAATTTACAATCTTCAATTGAATGTACTTTTGTCGAATTTGTACCATTGCAGAAATGTCGAATTTGTAAAAGTCAGTTTTTTTGTCAAAGTACTGAATTGCATTGCCGAATTTTTTTTTTTTTTTTGGTGAAAATGTCCCGTTTTTCGACATTTTCGGGAATTCGACCGCAATTGCATATACCCCTTGATCTCTGTGTTATTTCTACCTTGCTTGAAAGGAAATATTTCTGGGTTTCTCTAGCTGAAATGCAATTCCCCCCCCCCTTCACTGAACTATCAATCTGATAGGCTGCTCTTTACATTAGGAAACTGCTACCAATGTGGAAAACAAGGTTAAGAATCCTAAAATCAAATGGCTGCCATGATCTGTATATTGTAAATGCAAATTTATAGTTACAGGTAGGTAAAACACAATATACCTGTGTACTGCACAGTGCTAGATTTCCTATTCTGTCCCATCTTGGCTGATGTTTGCAGTTCAATGTCTGCTTTGGGAAATGGAAAGTTTCCCCCCCCCCCCCCCCCCCCCCTCTAAATTTACAGTTAGGAGCTGAGTTGCTGGTGCATTATCACCTTGCACTTATCACTGCTTTATCACTTCTCCAGGCTTAATACAGCTGCCTGTCTGTGTCAGTACAACAGTATATTTATATTTGTTTAAATAGAGGTATGCACAACTTCCTTACTCATTACCTATGGATTGTACTGTTTGAACATTTTTATACTTTAGTTTTAACTAGGTAAAGTTCTTTTACAGCAGTGATTCCCAAACTCTGTCCTTAAAGCACCCTAACAGTCCAGGTTTTAACGATATCCATTGTTAAATACAGATGGTTAAATCAAAATGACTAAGTCACCTGTGCTCAAGCATGTAAATCCGTAAAATCTGGATTGTAAGGGTGCCTTTAGGACCGAGTTTGGAAACACTGTTCTACACAGACTAACATTCCGTTCTTCTCATTATTAAGGCATCCCCTTTCTTGCTGGCGCTAGCTGGTAACAGCAGAGAACTAGCTCTGGACTAGCGATTTGTAAGGATGTTCCGTCATTTGGTCACCTGCAGGACAGCACTTTGTACCGCTCTTTCATTGTCTAATTGGTTCAGTAAACTAACATTGTACCGGCTGGTACACCTACAGGTTGGTGATAGTGCTGAGATCACCAAGACCTTCACCCAGAATGATGTTAAGCTCTTCTCTGAACTGACTGGTGATACAAATCCCCTGCACCTGGATGAGGCATTTGCCAAGAACACAAGATTTGGGAAGCCCATTGTCCATGGTATACTCCTTAATGGTTTGGTATCTGCCGTTCTGGGCACTAAATTGCCGGGGGAGGGCTGTGTGCTCGTTTCCCAGGACATTAGCTTCACAGCACCTCTCCATGCCGGGCAGGAGGTGGTGGCAAGAGCAGAAGTGAAGACGTTAAAGAGATCCGTGGTGTTTATGAGTGTGTCATGTATTGCAACGGAAAGTGGACAGACTCTTATGGAAGGGACTGTTAAATTGTTAATTCCTGAGAACTAATTGTGCTGCCGTGAAGTCATTTTGAAAGCAGTGTGTTAACTAATGACATGCATGCAAAGTGCAACTAAACACACCAATCCTTTTCTTCATGATTTCAGGAGGGTTTGTTGTCTCACGGAACGTGTCTGTTTCTGCTATAGAGCATTGTAATCTGTGTTAGAACCATTGCCACTTTTGTGGTTACGGATACCTGTTCTTTTTCAGTGATAATAATAAAAGTTTATTTTGTGTGCACAACAAAGTATTTCATGACCGTGTCTTTTATACTTGAAAATAACACCACTGAGCTGTCACAACAAGGGGCTGGTTTGGGTGTGAAAGGGTTAATCCAGCATAATATCACCTGATCTGTCTAAACATTAATAGAATCTTCCCCATACACTAAATGTCTATATAACTGGAAAAGTCTTTAAGTATGCAAAGACAGAAAAACATGGCAAAGCTTAGTAATTATCCAATAACAATAAAGAACATACAGAGTACCACTGTAAGATGACCTGAAACAAGATCCCTGTCGGCTAACTAAAGAAAAGGGTGGGGAGACAATAAATCGGGGATATCATGAAAGGTAGGGAGAAATGAAATCTGGATGATAGATTGACAGTGTTTTGGTGGACAGTCACTATGTCAACAGTGCTTATGGCGGACGGATTCAAAAGGTCGACTACGGTTTACACATACTTTTACTTTTACTTTTTTTTTTTCACATGTTTTACCAACATCTGCTTGATTTAATATCCACATGGAAATCTATTGGGAATAGGTGGTCACAGAACATGAAAGATACAAAAATTGTCAACCACTTTTGTGTCGACCATTGCCATGATGACCTTTTGACCTTGTCAACCTTTTGTACCTATCAACCTTACACTTCTGCCGACCTTTTTTACCTGTCAATCTAATGTATGTCAACCATTGTGGATCTGTTATACCACACTCCGGAGGAAGGTGGTTGTTGGAGAGGTAAGGAAGTCCGTCAGCTTGTCATAGGTCTATAGCATAGAACAGCCCAGGGAAAGACACAGGGGAAAACATCATTACAGGCTGTTTATTAGAATGGTAACCTGTGATAAAGTGTGGTCTTTAGAATACAGGTAAAATACTCCATCTTACAGACGTGTCAAATTCTTGAAGATTTCTACAGAACATTAATAAATGAGATTTAATTAGACAAAAAGTAACAATGCTTATCAGGTGGCAAACTGGCATACAGAATTATCGATCCAAAACCAAGTCTTAAGGGAGGTACACACGGAGCGATGTTCAGCTAATTTCTAAGCAATCTGACTAGATTGCTTAGAACATCGCTCCGTGTGTAGGGGTGCCGGCGACAGCGATGCGCGGTCAGTCACTATCGCCGCTGCTAGATTGGCCTGCGTGCAGGCACAATCTAGCAGGCCGCACATTTCACCGCTGGATGAAATGAGCAGTTTCCCGTGTCGTTCCCACGCTCCCACCACCGCCTCAGCACATTGCGCTGCGCTGTGCTGAGCGTGGGGAGAGATGTTTGCTGAGCAGTCTGTGCTAGACCGCTCAGCACACATCTCTGGGGAAATCTCCCCGTTAGTACAGCCCTTTAGAACGCAGAAACAGGCAAATTATACTCCTGTATTCTCCTGGAAGGTATCTACATTTCAGTAATAGAAGACAGAACCCCCAAAACACAATTTCTAAAATAATTGTAATACTTTTTTAAAAATATATATTTTTATTCAGTCAAAACAATAATACAAAAAAAAAAGTAATAAAGTACTAAGAAAGCTAAATACCATACATCACCACATTTGAACACTTTTTAAACCTTCGTATGGCTATAGAGAGAAGTGGGGGATAGGAATCAAGAGTCGAAGGTTCGGCATACCGACTCCAGAACCCTGCCTCTTGAACAGTTAACATGTATATCTTCTAAAACACAGTATAGAAACTGTATTAATTCTGCTAAACATAGAGTAGTATGATTTTTAGCATGATTACATAAGAACCATGATTAAGGTATATGGATTCCTCGGGAAGATACTATGGCCCCATTGTACGAGCCCCTGTTATAGGGGAGAAGTGGTATCAGCACACGTTGTGGCTGATGCAGTGTGTGCTGTGGCGAGTATTGCCGGAGGGGGTAGTTTTCAGCCCCCTGCTTTGCCAGACAAGATGTTCATACATCTTGTCGGTGTAGCTTGCTGCTTCGTATCAGTAATAAGGCTAAACAGGAAGTGCTATAGCGGCACGATCCATGCCGCTATAATACATCTGCCCCATTCTCACTATATATGTTTCGTATGGTGTCTGTATATGTGTCTGACATATAGGAACTGATTCTGAGTTGGAAGTACAGCAAAAACAACAAGTAAAACCATTTTGCCCTGCAGGAGGGGCAGATATAAAATGTGCAGAGAGATTTACATGTGAGAGGACCGAGTCCAAACTCAGTCTAAATTGCTGTGTAAAAATAAAGCCGTCCAGCATTTGTGGGATACGTGCAAAAGCAGCCAGTATTTACTCTGCATGCAAAAACAATACATTTATTAACTACCTCTTTAATTGCAGCATGGTTTGTCCATGTGAAAAGTTACTTGTTTTATATTTTTTGCTTTGCTCCCAAATAAGAATCACTCGCAATAGTATATGGCTAGTTCCAGTGTTTCTAGATTTATATACTCATAAAATTCTGAAATGTGGATTATGTAAAGTATTGCTTCATACACACTGAACTTGGACTGACCACAGTGATATAACATTTTTCCAGTTATCCTTATTAGGATATAATTATGACAAGACATTGGGCAATTGCGGTGCACAAAAATGCAATTTGCTTACTGTAAATTAAAGCATGTCCTTCATCTGAACAACGTAAAGTCAGCCGTTAAGGGCTGAGGAAATATGAATGGGAATGCAGCCTATCAATTCACAAGGACCTACAAAAAAATCTGATGTGTGTATATATATATATATATATATATATATATATATATATATATATATATATATATATATATATATATAAAAATAAAGAGAACACTAAAATAACACATCCTAGATCTGAATGAATGAAATATTCTTATTAAATATTTTATTCTTTACATAGTTGAATGTGCTGACAACAAAATCACACAAAAATGATCAATGGAAATCAAATTTATAAACCCATGGAGGTCTGGATTTGGAGTCGCACTCAAAATTTAAGTGGAAAAACACACTACAGGCTGATCCAACTTTGATGTAATGTCCTTAAAACAAGTCAAAATGAGGTTCAGAAGTGTGTGTGGCCTCCATGTGCCTGTATGACCTCCCTACAACGCCTGGGCATGCCTCTGATGAGGTGGCGAATGGTCTCCTGAGGGATCTCCTCCTAGACCTGGACTAAGCATCCGCCAACTCCTGGACAGTCTGTGGTGCAACGTGGCATTGGTGGATGGAGCGAGACTTGATGTCCCAGATGTGCTCAATTGGATTCAGGTCTGGGGAACGGGCGGGCTAGTCCATAGCATCAATGCCTTCGTCTGGCAGGAACTGCTGACTCATTCCAGCCACATGAGGTCTAGCATTGTCTTGCATTAGGAGGAACCCAGGGCCAACCGCACCAGCATATGGTCTCACAAGGGGTCTGAGGATCTCATCTCGGTACTTAATGGCAGTCAGGCTACCTCTGGCGAGCACATGGAGGGTTGTGCGGTCCCACAAAGAAATGCCAACCCACACCATTACTGACCCACTGCCAAACCGGTCATGCTGGGGGATGTTGCAGCCAGCAGAACGTTCTCCTTGGCATCTCCAGACTCTGTCACGTCTATCACATGTGCTCAATGAGAACCTGCTTTCATCTGTGAAGAGCACAGGGCGCCAGTGGCGAATTTGCCAATCTTGGTGTTCTCTGGCAAATGCCAAACGTCCTGCACGGTGTTGGGCTGTAAGCACAACCCCCACCTGTGGACGTCGGGCCCTCATACCACCCTCATGGAGTCTGTTTCTGATCGTTTGAGTAGACACATGCATATTTGTGGCTTGCTGGAGGTCATTTTGCAGGGCTCTGGCAGTGCTCCTCCTGTTCCTTCTTGCACAAAGGCGGAGGTAGCGGTCCTGCTGCTGGGTTGTTGCTCTCCTACGGCCTCCTCCACGTCTCCTGATGTACTGGCCTGTCTCCTGGTAGCACCTCCATGCTCTGGACACTATGCTGACAGACACAGCAAACCTTGCCACAGCTCGCATTGATGTGCCATCTTGGATGAGCTGCACTACCTGAGCCACTTGTGTGGGTTGTAGGGAGGTCATACAGGCACGTGGAGGCCACACACACTACTGAGCCTCATTTTGACTTGTTTTAAGGACATTACATCAAAGTTGGATCAGCTTGTAGTGTGTTTTTCCACTTTAATTTTGAGTGTGACTCCAAATCCAGACCTCCATGGGTTAATAAATTTGATTTCCATTGATAATTTTTGTGTGATTTTGTTGTCAGCACATTCAACTATGTAAAGAACAAAGTATTTAATAAGAATATTTTATTCATTCAGATCTAGGATGTGTTATTTTAGTGTTCCCTTTATTTTTTTGAGCAGTGTATATATAGATTGAGGGGCACTCCAAGATACGGTGCAGCTGCCGGGTGGATGTAAGTAGGATCTACACTATACAATGACTGCTTCCTCTATGTGGGAAGACAATGGGTGCACATTACATGTAAGCGTAACTAGGGTGGGGCATGCGGCGTACCTATACTTGGGTGCCAGGGTAGGCCCAGCAGGGAAAGGGGCACCAGGGCAGTGTAGTCTTTGGTGCGATGCTGCCCTGCCGGAGGATCCTACTCCCATACTGTGTTTACTGCTATCTATAGGGTATGGAGTATCTCACCTCCAACGGTGTTCACTACTCGTTTTGGGGTCTGGCAGACAGATGTGCCTGTAGCGTCAATGCGTCACAAGGGTGGGAGGAGAGTGTGTCAGGATTGGACTGAGAGCTGCCAACAACTTGATTGTATGGTGTTACTGTAGCCCTGCAATCGAGTATTTCAGCAGCACAGCAGTAAGTGAGGATCTCCTGAGCTGTTGCCATCCAGGTGCATTTAGCTGCAAAGTCTAATTTAAACAGGTGCGTACACACTGGCAGATTTATCTGTCCATTCTGTCAGGTGAGGACAAAAATCTGATAATGTATGGGAGCAAACGACAATCGACCATATGCTCCCAACCACTGAAAAACAGATAATGGTTGTTCAAACAAATAGGTTAAAACTGTTTTATTTAACAAATTTATCCAAACAATTGTTTCAATCCATTTACCAGTGTTGGGGAGAAAATGGTCGATTGTCATTTGCTTCCATACATTACCAGAATTTTGTTCTCACCAGACAGATTGGACAGATAAATCGGTCAGTGTGTACCTTAAGGCTGCTGTAAACACAGAATAGACATTTTTGTCTGTCTGAGCCGTGTTAAGCATTGTGGGCCTAGGAACAGGCATTCTTGCCTGGGCTCATTTAAATTTGATTTAATTTAAATTGATTACAAATGTGGCATACAGTACTGTACTGGGAGCACTACAAAGTGACATACAAGGATCTGTGAGCACTACAATGTGACATACTGTGAGCTGGGAGCATTATGAAATGGTATACTGTGAACAGGGGCACTACTATATAGCAATCTGAGAACTGGATGCTCTACGCTAGAGGTTCTCAAACTCGGTCCTCGGGAGCCCACACAGTGCATGTTTTGCAGGTAACCCAGCAGGTGCACAGGTGTATTAATTACTCACTGACACATTTTAAAAGGTCCACAGGTGGAGCTAATTATTTCACTTGCGATTCTGTGAGGAGACCTGCAAAACATGCACTGTGTGGGCCCCCGAGGACCGAGTTTGAGAACCTCTGCTCTACACTCTGGTATTGTTACCTTAGAACAGGCCTGGCCAACCTGTGGCTCTCCAGATGTTGTGAAACTACACATCCCAGCATGCCCTGCCATAGTTTTAGCATTTCCTAATAGCAAAACTGTGGCAAGGCATGATGGGACTTGTAGTTGTACAACAGCTGGAGAGCCACAGGTTGGCCAGGCCTGCCTTAGAACACTGCAATTTGGTATAATAATGTGGTATATTGTGAAGTGGGTGGCACTACTTTGTGACATACTGTGCACCTGGGGCTCTACTATGTGACATACTGAGAACTGAAGGCACTACAATGTGGAATAAATTATGTTACTGTTTACAAATATATATTGGCAACAATAAAAGTTTCATGTTTTTAAAGATCAGTGTTGTTTGTATTTCACTTTGTAACCAATATCATAGCAATTACCCATTTTTATTACCTATAGAAGATTTCTGTCCAGCTTTTACAGAACTAGTTTTAGGGGGTGCAGTTTTTAATTTGCCCTCTGCACCATGGAGTTTAGTTACACCACTGCCTCTCCCTTCTCAGTGGAGATCCTCTATAAAAATGTAAGTTTTGATGTAAAGGAAACATTTATTTCTCTAACATCCTAGTGGATGCTGGGGACTCCGTAAGGACCATGGGGAATAGACGGGCTCCGCAGGAGACATGGGCACTTTAAGAAAGAATTTAGATTCTGGTGTGCTCTGGCTCCTCCCTCTATGTCCCTCCTCCAGACCTCAGTTTGAATCTGTGCCCGGACGAGCTGGGTGCTGTTCAGTGAGCTCTCCTGAGCTTGCTGTAAGAAAGTATTTTGTTAGGTTTTTTATTTTCAGGGAGCTCTGCTGGCAACAGACTCCCTGCATCGTGGGACAGAGGGGAGAGAAGCAGCCCTACTCTCTGAAGATAGGTCCTGCTTCTTAGGCTACTGGACACCATTAGCTCCAGAGGGATCGTACACAGGATCTCACCCTCGTCGTCCGATCCCAGAGCCGCGCCGCCGCCCCCCTCGCAGAGCCGGAAGACAGAAGCCGGGTGAGCATGAGAAGCAAGAAGACTTCGAAATCGGCGGCAGAAGACTCCGGTCTTCACTGAGATAGCGCACAGCACTGCAGCTGTGCGCAATTGCTCCCACACACACCTCACATACTCCGGTCACTGTAAGGGTGCAGGGCGCATGTAGGGGCGCCCTGGGCAGCAATTGGGACCTCTTTGGCAAAAGTTTAGCATATATACAGTTGGGCACTGTATATATGTATGAGCCCCCGCCAAGAAAATTTATATTTAAGCGGGACAGAAGCCCGCCGTCGAGGGGGCGGGGCTTCTTCCTCAGCACTCACCAGCTCCATGTTTTTTCTCCACAGCACCGCTGAGAGGAAGCTGCCCAGCCTCTCCCCTGCAGATACACGGTAGAAGAGGGTAAAAAGAGAGGGGGGGCACATAATTAGGCGCAAAAATCAATATAAACAGCAGCTACTGGGTTAACATTAAGTTACTGTGTTATTCCTGGGTTAATAGCGCTGGGGTGTGTGCTGGCATACTCTCTCTCTGTCTCTCCAAAGGGCCTTGTGGGGGAATTGTCTTCAGATGAGCATTCCCTGAGTGTGTAGTGTGTCGGTACGTGTGTGTCGACACGTCTGAGGTAAAAGGCTCCCCTAAGGAGCAGATGGAGCAAATGTGTGTATGTGAGCGGTGTCTCCGTCGACAACGCCGACACCTGTTTGGATATGTGTAATTAAGTGCTAAGGTGAAATTATTGCACAAAAGATTAGAGAACAGACAGGGAATCTACCCATGTCTGTCCCTATGTCACAGAGACCTTCAGAGTCTATCAATGATCACTATCCAAAATAATAGACACTGATATTGACACGGAGTCTGACTCCAGTGTCGACTACGATAATGCAAAGTTACAGCCAAAATGGCAGGAAAGTATTCAATATATGATTATTGTAATAAAAGATGATTTGCATATCACTGATGACTCATCTGTCCCTGACACAAGGGTACACATGTTTAAGGGGAAGAAAGCTGAGGTAAATTTCCCTCCTCTCATGATGAAAAAGAGCGTGAATCTCCAGACAAGAGACTGCAGTTTCCCAGAAAGAATTCTCAGGGAGTATCCTTTCCCTACTAGGGCCAGGATACGATGGGAATCTTCCCCTAGGGTGTCACGTTTGCCCAAAAGGTAGCCCTGACTTAACAGCTATCCTCAGGGATCCTGCAGATAGCGTGCACATTCTGGTACACTACTCAGATTGTGTCGGCATGGGTTTATAGCGCTGTAGCAGCGTGGTCAGGTACCTTATCAGCAGAGATTGAGACCCTAGTATGTATGTATGTATATATATTATATATATATATATATATAATAAGAATTTACTTACCGATAATTCTATTTCTCGTAGTCCGTAGTGGATGCTGGGAACTCCGTCAGGACCATGGGGATAGCGGCTCCGCAGGAGACAGGGCACAAAAGTAAAAGCTTTAGGATCAGGTGGTGTGCACTGGCTCCTCCCCCTATGACCCTCCTCCAAGCCTCAGTTAGGATACTGTGCCCGGACGAGCGTACACAATAAGGAAGGATTTTGAATCCCGGGTAAGACTCATACCAGCCACACCAATCACACTGTACAACCTGTGATCTGAACCCAGTTAACAGCATGATAACAGCGGAGCCTCTGAAAAGATGGCTCACAACAATAATAACCCGATTTTTGTAACAATAACTATGTACAAGTATTGCAGACAATCCGCACTTGGGATGGGCGCCCAGCATCCACTACGGACTACGAGAAATAGAATTATCGGTAAGTAAATTCTTATTTTCTCTGACGTCCTAAGTGGATGCTGGGGACTCCGTCAGGACCATGGGGATTATACCAAAGCTCCCAAACGGGCGGGAGAGTGCGGATGACTCTGCAGCACCGAGTGAGAGAACTCCAGGTCCTCCTCAGCCAGGGTGTGCCCCTGACCAAGTAGCAGCTCGGCAAAGTTGTAAAGCCGAGACCCCTCGGGCAGCCGCCCAAGATGAGCCCACCTTCCTTGTGGAATGGGCATTTACATATTTTGGCTGTGGCAGGCCTGCCACAGAATGTGCAAGCTGAATTGTACTACACATCCAACTAGCAATCGTCTGCTTAGAAGCAAGAGCACCCAGTTTGTTGGGTGCATACAGGATAACAGCAAGTCAGTTTTCCTGACTCCAGCCGTCCTGGAAACCTATATTTTCAGGGCCCTGACAACATCTAGCAACTTGGAGTCCTCCAAGTCCCTAGTATCCGCAGGTACCACAATAAGCTGGTTCAGGTGAAACGCTGACACCACCTTAGGGAGAAACTGGGGACGAGTCCGCAGCTCTGCCCTGTCCGAATGGACAATCAGATATGGGCTTTTGTGAGACAAAGCCGCCAATTCTGACACTCGCCTGGCCGAGGCCAGGGCCAACAGCATGGTCACTTTCCATGTGAGATATTTCAAATCCACAGATTTGAGCGGTTTAAACCAATGTGATTTGAGGAATCCCAGAACTACGTTGAGATCCCACAGTGCCACTGGAGGCACAAAAGGGGGTTGTATATGCAGTACTCCCTTGACAAACTTCTGGACTTCAGGAACTGAAGCCAATTCTTTCTGGAAGAAATTCGACAGGGCCGAAATTTGAACCTTAATGGACCCCAATTTGAGGCACATAGACACTCCTGTTTGCAGGAAATGTAGGAATCGACCGAGTTGAAATTCCTCCGTGGGGGCCTTCCTGGCCTCACACCATGCAACATATTTTCGCCAAATGCGGTGATAATGTTGTGTGGTCACCTCCTTCCTGGCTCTGACCAGGGTAGGGATGACCTCTTCCGGAATGCCTTTTTCCCTTAGGATCCGGCGTTCAACCGCCATGCCGTCAAACGCAGCCGCGGTAAGTCTTGGAACAGACATGATCCTTGCTGAAGCAAGTCCCTTCTTAGTATCTCTTGAAGTTCCGGGTACCAAGTCCTTCTTGGCCAATCCGGAGCCACGAGTATAGTTCTTACTCCTCTCCTTCTTATAATTCTCAGTACCTTGGGTATGAGAGGCAGAGGAGGGAACACATACACCGACTGGTACACCCACGGTGTTACCAGAGCGTCCCAGCTATTGCCTGAGGGTCTCTTGACCTGGCGCAATACCTGTCCAGTTTTTCGTTCAGACGGGACGCCATCATGTCCACCTTTGGTCTTTCCCAACGGTTCACAATCATGTGGAAGACTTCCAGATGAAGTCTCCACTCTCCCGGGTGGAGGTCGTGCCTGCTGAGGAAGTCTGCTTCCCAGTTGTCCACTCCCGGAATGAACACCGCTAACAGTGTTATCACATGATTTTTCGCCCAGCGAAGAATCCTTGCTGCCATTGCCCTCCTCCTTCTTGTGCCGCCCTGTCTGTTTACGTGGGCGACTGCCGTGATGTTGTCCGACTGGATCAGCACCGGTTGACTTTGAAGCAGAGGTCTTCCTAGGCTCAGAGCATTGTAAATTGCCCTTAGCTCCAGTATATTTATGTGGAGAGAAGTCTCCAGACTTGACCACACTCCTTGGAAATTTCTTCCCTGTGTGACTGCTCCCCAGCCTCTCAGGCTGGCATCCGTGGTCACCAGGACCCAGTCCTGAATGCCGAATCTGCTGCCCTCTAGTAGATGAGCACTCTGCAGCCACCACAGAAGAGACACCCTTGTCCTTGGAGACAGGATTATCCGCTGATGCATCTGAAGATGCGATCCGGACCATTCGTCCAGCAGATCCCACTGAAAAATTATTTCGTGAAATCTGCCGAATGGAATCGCTTCGTAAGAAGCCACCATTTTTCCCAGGACTCTTGTGCATTGATGCACTGACACTTGGCCTGGTTCTAGGAGGTTCCTAACTAGCTCGGATAACTCCCAGGCTTTCTCCTCCGGGAGAAACACCTTTTTCTGGACTGTGTCCAGAATCATCCCTAGTAACAGCAGACGTGTCGTCGGAATCAGCTGCGATTTTGGAATATTTAGAATCCACCCGTGCTGTCGTAGAACTACTTGAGATAGTGCTACTCCGACCTCCAACTGTTCTCTGGACCTTGCCCTTATCAGGAGATCGTCCAAGTAAGGGATAATTAAGACGCCTTTTCTTTGAAGAAGAATCATCAATTCTGCCATTACCTTGGTAAAGACCCGGGGCGCCGTGGACAATCCAAACGGCAGCGTCTGAAACTGATAGTGACAGTTCTGTACCACGAACCTGAGGTACCCTTGGTGAGAAGGGCAATTTGGGACATGGAGGTAAGCATCCTTGATGTCCAGGGACACCATATAGTACCCTTCTTCCTGGTTCGCTATCACTGCTCTGAGTGACTCCATCTTGATTTGAACCTTTGTATGTAAGTGTTCAAAGATTTCAGATTTAGAATAGATCTCACCGAGCCGTCTGGCTTCAGTACCACAAATAGTGTGGAATAATACCCTTTTCCTTGTTGTAGGAGGGGTACTTTGATTATCACCTGCTGGGAATACAGCTTGTGAATTGTTTCCAATAATGCCTCCATGTCGGAGGGAGACGTTGGTAAAGCAGATTTCAGGAACCTGCGAGGGGGAGACGTCTCGAATTTCCAATCTGTACCCCTGGGATACTACTTGTAGGATCCAGGGGTCCACTTGCGAGTGAGCCCACTGCGCGCTGAAACTCTTGAGACGACCCCCCCCCACCGCACCTGAGTCCGCTTGTACGGCCCCAGCGTCATGCTGAGGACTTGGCAGAAGCGGTGGAGGGCTTCTGTTCCTGGGAAGGGGCTGCCTGCTGCAGTCTTCTTCCGTTCCTCTACCCCTGGGCAGTTATGACTGGCCTTTTGCCCGCTTGCCCTTATGGGGACGAAAGGACTGAGGCTGAAAAGACGGTGTGTTTTTCTGCTGAGATGTGACTTGGGGTAAAAAGGTGGATTTTCCAGCTGTTGCCGTGGCCACCAGGTCCGATGGACCGACCCCAAATAACTCCTCCCCTTTATACGGCAATACTTCCATGTGCCGTTTGGAATCTGCATCACCTGACCACTGTCGTGTCCATAAACATCTTCTGGCAGACATGGACATCGCACTTACTCATGATGCCAGAGTGCAAATATCCCTCTGTGCATCTCGTATATATAGAAATTCTCTATAGTCAATAAAATACTGTCCCTGTCAAGGGTATCAATATTTTCAGTCAGGGAATCCGACCAAGCCACCCCAGCGCTGCACATCCAGGCTGAGGCGATCGCTGGTCGCAGTATAACACCAGTATGTGTGTATATACTTTTTAGGATATTTTCCAGCCTCCTATTAGCTGGCTCCTTGAGGGCGGCCGTATCTGGAGACGGTAACGCCACTTGTTTTGATAAGCGTGTGAGCGCCTTTAATTTTCTATCGGGGGAAACCCACGCATCATCACACACTTCAATTAATTTATCTGATTCAGGAAAAACTACAGGCAGTTTTTTCACACCCCACATAATACCCTTTTTTGTGGTACTTGTAGTATCAGAAATATGTAACACCTCCTTCATTGCCCTTAACATGTAACGTGTGGCCCTAATGGAAAATACGTTTGTTTCTTCACCGTCGACACTGGAGTCAGTGTCCGTGTCTGTGTCTGTGTCGACCGACTGAGGTAATGGGCGTTTTAAAGCCCCTGACGGTGTTTGAGACGCCTGGACAGGTACTAATTGGTTTGCCGGCCGTCTCATGTCGTCAACCGACCTTGCAGCTTGTTGACATTATCACGTAATTCCCTAAATAAGCCATCCATTCCGGTGTCGACTCCCTAGAGAGTGACATCACCATTACAGGCAATTGCTCCGTCTCCTCACCAACATCGTCCTCATACATGTCGACACACACGTACCGACACACAGCACACACACAGGGAATGCTCTGATAGAGGACAGGACCCCACTAGCCCTTTGGGGAGACAGAGGGAGAGTTTGCCAGCACACACCAAAACGCTATAATTTTACAGGGACAACCTTATATAAGTGTTTTCCCTTATAGCATCTTAATATGTAATAATATCGCCACAAAAATGCCCCCCCCCCTCTCTGTTTTAACCCTGTTTCTGTAGTGCAGTGCAGGGGAGAGCCTGGGAGCCTTCCCACCAGCAGTTCTGTGAGGGAAAATGGCGCTGTGTGCTGAGGAGAATAGGCCCCGCCCCCTTTTCGGTGGGCTTCTTCTCCCGTTTTTCTGACAACCTGGCAGGGGTTAAATACATCCATATAGCCTCAGGGGCTATATGTGATGTATTTTTAGCCAGCATAGGTACTTTCATTGCTGCCCAGGGCGCCCCCCCAAGCGCCCTGCACCCTCAGTGACCGTTGGTGTGAAGTGTGCTGAGAGCAATGGCGCACAGCTGCAGTGCTGTGCGCTACCTTAAGAAGACTGGGAAGTCTTCAGCCGCCGATTTCTGGACCTCTTCTCTCTTCAGCATCTGCAAGGGGGTCGGCGGCGCGGCTCCGGTGACCCATCCAGGCTGTACCTGTGATCGTCCCTCTGGAGCTAGTGTCCAGTAGCCTAAGAAGCCAATCCATCCTGCACGCAGGTGAGTTCACTCCTTCTCCCCTAAGTCCCTCGATGCAGTGAGCCTGTTGCCAGCAGGACTCACTGAAAATAAAAAACCTAACAAAACTTTTACTCTAAGCAGCTCTTTAGGAGAGCCATCTAGATTGCACCCTTCTCGGCCGGGCACAAAGATCTAACTGAGGCTTGGAGGAGGGTCATAGGGGGAGGAGCCAGTGCACACCACCTGATCCTAAAGCTTTTACTTTTCTGCCCTGTCTCCTGCGGAGCCGCTATCCCCATGGTCCTGACGGAGTCCCCAGCATCCACTTAGGACGTCAGAGAAATATATATATATATATATATATATATATATATATTAAAGATGCTGTCTTAAGATATATATATATATATATACATATATATATATATATATATATATATATATATATATATATATATATATATATATAAAAACATGCCCAAAGAGACATTAGTCTACTGGGTTCTAGAGTCAACGCTATGTCGATTTCTGCTTGACGTGTCCTGTAGAATATGCAATGGACAGGTGATGCCGACTTAAGAGGCATATGGAAGGCTGAGGATTGTGTGGAGAAGGGATCTCGGACCTGGTCTCCACAGCTATAGCTGGTAATTCTTATCTTTTGCCTTATATTCCTGCACAGCCTAGGAAAGCACGACATTATCAAATGCAGCCTTTTGATCACAAAGAAACAAGAAAGTCCGAGGTGCGTCCTTTCTTGCCAGAGGCAGGGGCAGAGGAAAGAAGCTGCACAACACAGCTAGTTCCCAGGAACAGAAGTCCTCCCCGGCCTCTACAAAATCCACCGCATGTCGCTGGGGCTCCACAGGCGGAGCTAGGCCCGGTGGGGGCACGTCTTCGTAATTTCAGCCACAAGTGGGTACACTCCCTGTTGGATCCCTGGGCAATTGATATTGTGTCTCAGGGATACAAGCTGCACTTTGAGGAATGCCCCCTCACCGACGGCCCTGCCGGCTTCCCCCCACGAGAGAGAAATAGTGTTAACTGCAATTCACAAATTGTATCTTCAACAGGTGGTGGTCAAGGTTCCCCTCCTTCAACAACGAGGGGGTTATTATTCGACCATGTTGTAGTCCCGAAACCGGACGGTTCGGTCAGACCCATATTGAATTTAAAATCCCTGAACATATACCTGAAAAGGTTCAGGTTCAAGATGGAATCGCTAAGAGCGGTCATCGCAAGCCTGAAAGGGGGAGATTTTATGGTGTCTCTGGACATAAAGGAGGCATACCTTCATGTCCCCATTTATCCACCTCATCAGGCGTACCTCAGATTTGCGGTACAGGATTGTCATTACCAATTTCAGACGTTGCCGTTTGATCTCCCCACGGCCCCGAGAATCTTCACCAAGGTAATGGTGGAAATGATGGTGCTCCTGCGGAAGCAAGGTGTCACAATTATCCAGTACTTGGACGATCTCCTCATAAAAGCGAGATTAAGAGAGCAGTTGCTGAACAGCGTATCACTTTCTCTAGAAGTGTAACGGCAACACGGCTGGATTCTAAATATTCCAAAGTCGCAGTTGGTTCCTACGGCTCATCTGCCTTTCCTAGGCATGATTCTAGACACAGACCAGAAAAGGGTTTATCTCCCGATAGAGAGAGCTCAGGAGCTCATGACACTGGTCAGGAACCTATTAAAACCAAAACAGGTGTCAGTGCATCACTGCACTCGAGTCCTGGGAAGGATGGTGGCATCATAAGAGGCCATTCCCTTCGGCAGGTTCCATGCGAGGACCTTTTCAATGGGACTTACTGGACTAGTGGTCCGGATCACATCTTCAGATGCATCGGTTAATCACCCTATCCCCCAGGGCCAGGGTGTCTCTCCTGTGGTGGCTGCAGAGTGCTCACCTTCTCGAGGGCTGCAGATTCGGCATTCAGGACTGGGTCCTGGTGACCACGGATGCAAGCCTCCGAGGGTGGGGAGCAGTCGCACAGGGAAGAAATTTCCAAGGTCTGTGGTCAAGTCAGGAGACTTGCCTTCACATCACCATCCTGGAATTAAGGGCCGTATACAACGCCTTACGTCAAGCGGAGACCCTGCTTCGCGACCAACCGGTTCTGATTCAGTCAGAAGCCACCAGAATTCTTCGCTGGGCGGAGAATCACGTAAGCGCACTGTCAGCAGTGTTCATCCCGGGAGTGGACAGCTGGGAAGCAGACTTCCTCAGCAGGCACGACCTCCACCCGGGAGAGTGGGGACTTCATCAAGAAGTCTTCACGCAGATTGCAAGTCGGTGGGAACTGCCACAGGTGGACGTGATGGCATCCCGCCTCAACAAAAAGCTACAGAGGTATTGCGCCAGGTCATGAGACCCTCAGGCGATAGCTGTGGACGCACTGGTGTCACCGTGGGTGTTCCAGTCGGTCTATGTATTTCCTCCTCTTCCTCTCATACCCAAGGTGCTGAGAATCATAAGAAAAAGAGGAGTGAGAACAATACTCATTGTTCCGGATTGGCCAAGAAGGACTTGGTATCCAGATCTGCAAGAAATGCTCACAGAGGACCCGTGGCCTCTGCCTCTAAGACAGGACTTGTTGCAACAGGGGCCCTGTCTGTTCCAAGACTTACCGCGGCTGTGTTTGACGGCATGGCGGTTGAACGCCGTCCCCTAGCAGAAAAAGGCATTCCGGATGAGGTCATTCCTACGCTGATAAAGGCTAGGAAGGACGTGACAACTCAACATTATCACCGTATATGGCGAAAATATGTTGCTTGGTGTGAGGCCAGGAATACCCCTACGGAGGAATTCCAGCTGGGCCGTTTCCTTCACGTCCTACAGTCAGGAGTGAATTTGGGCTTAAAAGTGGGGTCCATTAAGGTCCAGCTTTCGGCCCTATCCATTTTCTTTCAAAAGGAGTTGACTTCTCTACCTGAAGTTCAGACGCTGTAAAGGGAGTGCTGCATATTCAGCCCCCTTTTGTGCCTCCAGTGGCACCTTGGGAACTTAACGTGGTGTTGAGTTTCCTGAAATCCCACTGGTTTGAACCACTCAAAACGATGGAATTGAAATGTCTCACGTGGAAAGGTGGTCATGCTGCTAGCCTTGGCTTCGGCTAGGCGTGTGTCAGAATTAGCGGCTTTTGTCACATAAAAGCCCCTATCTGGTTTTCCATGCGGATAGAGCAGAATTGCGGACCCGCCCACAGTTTCTGCCGAAAGTGGTTTCATCCTTTCATATAAACCAACCTATTGTGGTGCCTGTGGCTACTACTGACTTGAAGGATTCCGAGTTACTTGATGTGGTCAGGGCTTTGAAGGTTTATGTAGCCAGAACGGCTAGGGTCAGGAAAACAGAATCATTGTTTATCCTGTATGCTTCCAACAAGCTTGGGGCGCATGCTTCAAAGCAAACTATTGCTCGCTGGATCTGTAATACGATTCAGCAGGCTCATTCTGCGGCTGGATTGCCGCTGCCAAAATCAGTTAAGGCCCATTCCACTAGGAAGATGGGCTCTTCTTGGGCGGCTGCCCGAGGGGTCTCGGCATTACAGCTGTGCCGAGCGGCTACTTGGTCAGGTTCAAACACTTTTGCAAAGTTCTATAAGTTTGATACCCTGGCTGAGGAGGACCTTGTGTTTGCTCAATCGGTGCTGCAGAGTCATCCGCACTCTCCCGCCCGTTTGGGAGCTTTGGTATAATCCCCATGGTCCTTACGGAGTCCCCAGCATCCACTAGGACGTTAGAGAAAATAAGATTTTACTTACCGGTAAATCTATTTCTCGTAGTCCGTAGTGGATGCTGGGCGCCCGTCCCAAGTGTGGACTTCTTCTGCAATACTTGTATATAGTTATTGCTGCAATAAGGGTTATGTTATAGTTGCATCAGGGTTGTACTGATGCTCTGTTGTTGTTCATACTGTTGACTGGGTAAGTCAGAGGATACTCAAACTCGGTCCTCGGGGGCCCACACAGTGCATGTTTTGCAGGTAACCCAGCAGGTGCACAGGTGTATTAATTACTCACTGACACATTTTAAAAGGTCCACAGGTGGAGCTAATTATTTCACTTGCGATTCTGTGAGGAGACCTGCAAAACATGCACTGTGTGGGCCCCCGAGGACCGAGTTTGAGAACCTCTGTGGTAAGTTTATCACAAGTTATACGGTGTGATTGGTGTGGCTGGTATGTATCTTGCCCTGGATTACCAAAATCCTTTCCTTGTACTGTCGGCTCTTCAGGGCACAGTTTCTCTAACTGTCCCTCCTCCAGACCTCATAGAGGGAGGAGCCAGAGCACACCAGAATCTAAATTCTTTCTTAAAGTGCCCATGTCTCCTGCGGAGCCCGTCTATTCCCCATGGTCCTTACGGAGTCCCCAGCATCCACTACGGACTACGAGAAATAGATTTACCTGTAAGTAAAATCTTATTTTTTTTCCTACAGTTGCACATTCCCCTTTTAAATATTTCAATTAAAAGAATATTCAAAGAAAAAAAAAAGAGCTAGTAATGTCTAGAAATGTAAATAAGAAGTTTTAAGAGCTTTCATCAAACCGGAAACATGAACAATTTGACCCCATCAGCCTTACTGCTGCCAGCCTTGACCTCATCAACCTAACTGCTGCCAGCCTTGACCTCATCAGCCTAACTGCTGCCAGCCTTGACCCCATCAGCCTAACTACTGCCAGCCTTGACCTCACCAGCCTAACTGCTGCCAGCCTTGACCCCATCAGCCTAACTACTGCCAGTCTTGACCTCATCAGCCTAACTGCTGCCAGCCTTGACCCCATCAGCCTAACTGCTGCCAGCCTTGACCCCATCAGCCTAACTGCTGCCAGCCTTGACCCCATCAGCCTAACTACTGCCAGCCTTTACTCCATCAGCCTAACTGCTGCCAGCCTTGACCCCTTCAGCCTAACTGCTGCCAGCCTTGACCCCTTCAGCCTAACTGCTGCCAGCCTTGACCCCTTCAGCCTAACTGCCGCCAGCCTTGACCCCATCAGCCTAACTGCCGCCAGCCTTGACCCCATCAGCCTAACAGCTGCCAGCCTTGACCCCATCAGCCTAACAGCTGCCAGCCTTGACCCCATCAGCCTAACAGCTGCCAGCCTTGACCTCATCAGCCTAACTGCTGCCAGTCTTGACCCCATCAGCCTAACTGCCGCCAGCCTTGACCCTATCAGCCTAATTGCTGCCAGCCTTTGGGTTCACTCAGTTTAATCAACTGATCATGCTGTGTTGCCGTGTATCTACCGGAGCGTCAAAATGACAATCAATAGATCACTGACAATAAGATCTGGACAGGTTTTAGTGAAACTTTTGTGACTATAGTGCAGGCATTCTCATCCTCTGTTCTCAAGGCACACTAACAGCGCAGGTTTTAGAGATATCCATGCTTGAGCACAGGTGGCTTAATTAGTACCTCTGTTATTTTAATTCAACCATCTGTGCTGAAGCTTGGGTATCACTAAAACCTGCATTTTGATACCCCTTTTCCACTGCCACTAACAACCCTGGTTATTGCTGTGATAACCCGTGAGCGGCTCAGTGTAAAAGTGTTAATCCGGGTCCAGTGACCCGGGAATCCAACCTGACTATCTTGCAGGGTTGGTCGTGGGAAGGACTCTGGTTGCGGTGCAGTGTAAATGGATAAGCCAAGTCGATGTGACCTGGGGCCAGTTTACTGCATAGGGAGAGGTGGCGCTAGGAGATGATCTCATCTGTTGTCACGCTCAGGGTATTTATTAAGCTTGTTACCCATGGATGAACTTCCACTAGCTGGAGCCTGGGGATGCAAGATATTCTACAGCTGCTTTACAGCACTGGAAGACTAGATGCAAGATGCGCAATCGGAGAAGCTAGATACAATACACACAATGACAGTCTGGATATATATGAATTGCAGGGGAACATCATTTGCAAAGAATGTGAAGTCAAGGTAGCCAGATTAAGTACACCAGATACACGGCACAGGTATTAAAGAGAACTATATTGCAAGGGCATCGGTACAGAGCAGGACAGGCAATAATGTGGGCATAACGTGAATGTTGGAGTCGGTGCAAAGGATGTCATGAGGTCAGCACAAAAGCACCAGCTATGACTATGGGGGTAATTCAGAGTTGATCGCAGCAGCAAATTTGTTAGCAGTTGGGCAAAACTATGGCCCTCATTCCGAGTTGTTCGCTCGGTAATTTTCTTCTCATCGCAGCGATTTTCCGCTAATTGCGCATGCGCAATGTTCGCACTGCGATTGCGCCAAGTAAATTTGCTAAGAAGTTTGGTATTTTACTCACGGCATTACGAGGTTTTTTCTTCGTTCTGGTGATCGTAATATGATTGACAGGAAGTGGGTGTTTCTGGGCGGAAACTGGCTGTTTTATGGGAGTGTGTGGAAAAACGCTACCGTTTCTGGGAAAAACGCGGGAGTGGCTGGAGAAACGGGGGAGTGTCTGGGCGAACGCTGGGTGTGTTTGTGACGTCAAACCAGGAACTAAACTGACTGAACTGATCGCAGTGGCAGAGTAAGTCTCGAGCTACTCAGAAACTGCACAGAAATTTCTATTCGCAATTTTGAGAATCTTTCGTTCGCAATTTTGCTAAGCTAAGATTCACTCCCAGTAGGCGGCGGCTTAGCGTGTGCAATGCTGCTAAAAGCAGCTTGCGAGCAAACAACTCGGAATGAGGGCCCATGTGCACTGCAGGTGGGGCAGATATAACATGTACAGAGAGAGTTAGATTTGGGTGGGTTATTTTGTTTCTGTGCAGGGTAAATACTGGCTGCTTTATTTTTACACTGCAATTTAGATTTCAGTTTGAACACACCCCACCCAAATCTAACTCTCTCTGCACATGTTATATTTGGGTCCCCCGCAGTGCACATGGGCCCTCATTCCGAGTTGTTCGCTCTGTAATTTTCTTCGCATCGCAGCGATTTTCCGCTAATTGCGCATGCGCAATGTTCGCACTGCGACTGCGCCAAGTAAATTTGCTAAGAAGTTTGGTATTTTACTCACGGCATTACAAGGTTTTTTCTTCGTTCTGGTGATCGTAGTGTGATTGACAGGAAGTGGGTGTTTCTGGGTGGAAACTGGCCGTTTTATGGGTGTGTGTGAAAAAACGCTGCCGTTTCTGGCAAAAACGCGGGAGTGGCTGGAGAAACGGGGGAGTGTCTGGGCGAACGCTGGGTGTGTTTGTGACGTCAAACCAGGAACGAAACTGACTGAACTGATCGCAGTGGCAGAGTAAGTATCGAGCTACTCAGAAACTGCAAAGAAATTTCTATTTACAATTTAGAGAATCTTTCGTTCGCAATTTTGCTAAGCTAAGATTCACTCCCAGTAGGCGGCGGCTTAGCGTGTGCAATGCTGCTAAAAGCAGCCTGCGAGCGAACAACTCGGAATGAGGGCCATGGTTTTGCCCAACTGCTAACAAATTTGCTGCTGCGATCAACTCTATATTAGGCCCTTTGATCAATGAATTGTAAAGCGCAATGGAATTTGCTGCGTTATAAAAGAAAATAATAAATAATGTATGAAGGTAAGGACATCCTTAAATAGGGCTGGAGCAATTGGCATCACTAATGATGCTGAAATATACTAGTATACTGTATGTGCACACATATACACAGTAGAAGTTAATTAAAGGGCAGATGGACTGACCTCTAAATATGGGGGGTGAACATTGAGGTGAGCAGCCCAAGGTTCCCACACTTTCACAGAAGATTTTGATGATGGATGGGGGTTAAGATTGTAAGCAGCTAACTGCAGTCTGACGGATAGTCGCTTATACAAGATGGCAGAGTCATTTATTTTCATGCTAGGAGGCGAAGGGGCATTCTGGGGAGGAGGGAAGGGGCATTCAGTGGCAGGAAAAAGCTGCTGGGAGACAGTGGGCAGGAGATGTCTGATGACTAGCCAGAACACAGAAATTTAGAGCAGTGCCACCAGATGTGGCTAAAGTGCCATATGCACTACGGGATGTAGTCAAAAAGTCGACAATACCAATGACGACAGTTATGATGTTGACATTGCTAAAATGTTGACATGCTTAGAATGTTGACAGGTAAAATGTTGACATTGTCAGAATGTCAATATTAGGGTTAGGCTGCGGGCAGGAGGGTTAGGGTTAATCCCTACGATTAGGGTTAGGGAAAGGGTGCAAATAGTTGACCGCTGCAACATCGGATGTCTGATCTGGATGTGAGAGTCACATGCCCGCCGAGAACCGGGAGACGCAGCTGCAGCAGGTAAGTCCGCAACTGAACCACCAGGACGTAATGTAGATATTCTAACATGACGACATTTCAGCACTGTCTACTTGATGAATGTCAACAATTCGTACCCAACCCTGCAGTAGAGATGACCATTGATGATTCCTAAACATTGTTGGTTTATGGCCGATGTTGAATACTTTTACCATCGATGGAAGAAAACCATAAACAAATATATATATATATATATATATTTTCTTTTACAAGGTGCCAGTACACTGAGCATAGCTCCGCCCCTGACACCCACCAAGCCCCGCCCATGTTGTTTTTATTGGTACGCGGCCCAGCCAGCACCTTTCAGCAGTGGTCATCGAGTGGTGCAAACCATCAATGGTTCACCATAGATGGTTTATGTGCCATCAATGGTTATAATCGATCGTATCATCGATGGCCAATCATACCCTGCAGTACAGAATCTACAACATCAGATTGAGGTAGACATAGGGAAATTATGGGAATTGGTTGGAACCAGATACCATCTATATAATAGTTTATAGGGCTGTTCTTTTAACTTTGCACAAATGGAACTAGAGGCTGTATTTTGTGAAATGCCTTCCCAATTGTCCTTAAATACACACTGTCCCAGGTCTCTCTGCCAAGCTTGGTCTCTAGTGACAAAACCAATTACACAGGCCTGCACAATTGGGGTCACTGAATATTGGGGCAGATGTACTAATCCTGGATTAGTGAAAAGCAGTGATAAGTACAAGGTGATAACGCACCAGCCAATCAGCTTCTAACTGTAAATTTACATATTGGAGCTGATTAGCTGGTGCATTATCACCTTCCGCTTATCCAGGGCCGTTTCTAGCCAATTTGGCTCACATTGCGAGATTTAAAAATGCGCCCCCCCTCCCATTCACATAAAAAAAATGTGCCCCCCCCACCCATAGATATAAAGAGTAAAAGCATGCGCGCGCACCCGGCAAGGGGTGTGGCCTCGTTAAAATGGGCATGGCTTTGTTAAGATGGGCGTGGTCTCATCTGATCTCATCATCACGGCCACCACAGGATGAAAAAAGTCCTCATTTTACACATTACATTTGTCACTCGGGAGGAGAGGGGAGGGGGGATTGAAAGTTCTCAAGAAGTGCCACAGCGGGCGCCCCGTGCGGTTGCACAGCTCACCCGCCGCAAGAAACGGCACTGCGCTTATCACTGCTTTATCACTTCTCCAAGGTTAATACTAGTGATGTGCACCGGAAATTTTTCGGGTTTTGTGTTTTGGTTTTGGATTCGGTTCCGCTGCCGTGTTTTGGATTCGGACGCGTTTTGGCAAAACTTCCCTGAAATTTTTTTGTCGGACTCGGGTTTGTTTTGGATTCGGGTGTTTTTTTACAAAAAACCCTCAAAAACAGCTTAAATCATAGAATTTGGGGGTCATTTTGATCCCATAGTATTATTAACCTCAATAACCATAATTTACACTCATTTTCAGTCTATTCTGAACACCTCACACCTCACAATATTATTTTTAGTCCTAAAATTTGCACCGAGGTCGCTGGATGGCTAAGCTAAGCGACACAAACACCTGGCCCATCTAGGAGTGGCACTGCAGTGTCAGACAGGATGGCACTTAAAAAAAATAGTCCCCAAACAGCACATGATGCAAAGAAAAAAAGAGGCGCACCAAGGTCGCTGTGTGACTAAGCTAAGCGACACAAGCGGCCGACACAAACACCTGGCCCATCTAGGAGTGGCACTGCAGTGTCAGACAGGATGGCACTTAAAAAAAATAGTCCCCAAACAGCACATGATGCAAAGAAAAAAAGAGGCGCAATGAGGTAGCTGTGTGACTAAGCTAAGCGACCCAAGTGGCCGACACAAACACCTGGCCCATCTAGGAGTGGCACTGCAGTGTCAGACAGGATGGCACTTCAAAGAAATTGTCCCCAAACAGCACATGATGCAAAAAAAAATGAAAGAAAAAAGAGGTGCAAGATGGAATTGTCCTTGGGCCCTCCCACCCACCCTTATGTTGTATAAACAAGATATGCACATTTTAACGAACCCATCATTTCAGCAACAGGGTCTGCCACACGACTGTGAATGAAATGACTGGTTGGTTTGGGCCCCCACCAAAAAAGAAGCAATCAATCTCTCCTTGCACAAACTGGCTCTATAGAGGCAAGATGTCCACCTCATCATCATCCTCCGATTCCTCACCCCTTTCACTGTGTACATCCCCCTCCTCACAGATTATTAATTCGTCCCCACTGGAATCCACCATCTCAGATCCCTGTGTACTTTCTGGAGGCAATTGCTGGTGAATGTCTCCACGGAGGAATTGATTATAATTCATTTTGATGAACATCATCTTCTCCACATTTTCTGGAAGTAACCTCGTACTCCGATTGCTGACAAGGTGAGCGGCTGCACTAAACACTCTTTCGGAGTACACACTGGAAGGAGGGAAACTTAGGTAGAATAAAGCCAGTTTGTGCAAGGGCCTCCAAATTGCCTCTTTTTCCTGCCAGTATACGTACGGACTGTCTGACATGCCTACTTGGATGCGGTCACTCATATAATCCTCCACCATTCTTTCAATGGTGACAGAATCATATGCAGTGACAGTAGACGACATGTCAGTAATCGTTGCCAGGTCCTTCAGTCCGGACCAGATGTCAGCACTCGCTCCAGACTGCCCTGCATCACCGCCAGCGGGTGGGCTCGGAATTCTTAGCCTTTTCCTCGCACCCCCAGTTGCGGGAGAATGTGAAGGAGGAGCTGTTGACGGGTCACGTTCCGCTTGACTTGACAATTTTCTCACCAGCAGGTCTTTGAACCTCTGCAGACTTGTGTCTGCCGGAAAGAGAGATACAACGTAGGTTTTAAATCTAGGATCGAGCACGGTGGCTAAAATGTAGTGCTCTGTTTTCAGCAGATTGACCACCCGTGAATCCTGGTTAAGCGAATTAAGGGCTCCATCCACAAGTCCCACATGCCTAGCGGAATCGCTCTGTTTTAGCTCCTCCTTCAATGTCTCCAGCTTCTTCTGCAAAAGCCTGATGAGGGGAATGACCTGACTCAGGCTGGCAGTGTCTGAACTGACTTTACGTGTGGCAAGTTCAAAGGGTTGCAGAATCTTGCACAACGTTGAAATCATTCTCCACTGCGCTTGAGTCAGGTGCATTCCCTCTCCTTTGCCTATATCGTGGGCAGATGTATAGGCTTGAATGGCCTTTTGCTGCTCCTCCATCCTCTGAAGCATATAGAGGGTTGAATTCCACCTCGTTACCACCTCTTGCTTCAGATGATGGCAGGGCAGGTTCAGGACTGTTTGCTGGTGCTCCAGTCTTCGGCACGCGGTGGCTGAATGCCGAAAGTGGCCTGCAATTCTTCGGGCCACCGACAGCATCTCTTGCACGCCCCTGTCGTTTTTTAAATAATTCTGCACCACCAAATTCAATGTATGTGCAAAACATGGGACGTGCTGGAATTTGCCCAGATGTAATGCACGCACAATATTGGTGGCGTTGTCCGATGTCACAAATTGAGTCCAATTGGGGTAAGCCATTCTGCGATGATGTTCCTCAGTTTCCGTAAGAGGTTGTCAGCTGTGTGCCTCTTATGGAAAGCGGTGATACAAAGCGTAGCCTGCCTAGGAACGAGTTGGCGTTTGCGACATGCTGCTACTGGTGCCGCCGCTGCTGTTCTTGCTGCTGGAGGCAATACATCTACCCAGTGGGCTGTCACAGTCATATAGTCCTGAGTCTGCCCTGTTCCACTTGTCCACATGTCCGTGGTTAAGTGGACATTGGGTACAACTGCATTTTTTAGGACTCTGGTGACTCTTTTTCTGAGGTCTGTGTACATTTTCGGTATCGCCTGCCTAGAGAAATGGAACCTAGATGGTATTTGGTACCGGGAACACAGTACCTCAAACAAGTCTCTAGTTGCCTGTGAATTAACGGTGGATACCGGAACCACGTTTCTCACCACCCAGGCTGACAAGACCTGAGTTATCCGCTTTGCAGCAGGATGACTGCTGTGATATTTCATCTTCCTCGCAAAGGACTGTTGGACAGTCAATTGCTTACTGAAAGTAGTACAAGTGGTCTTCCGACTTCCCCTCTGGGATGACGATCGACTCCCAGCAGCGCCAGCAGCAGTAGGCGTTACACTCCAGGATGCATCGGAGGAATCCCAGGCAGGAGAGGACTCGTCAGACTTGCCAGTGACATGGCCTGCAGGACTATTGGCTTTCCTGTGTAAGGTGGAAATTGACACTGAGGGAGTTGGTGGTGTGGTTTGCAGGAGCTTGGTTACAAGAGGAAGGGATTTAGTGGTCAGTGGACTGCTTCCGCTGTCATCCAAAGTTTTTGAACTTGTCACTGACTTCTGATGAATGCGGACCAGGTGACGTATAAGGGAGGATGTTCCTAGGTGGTTAACGTCCTTAACCCTACTTATTACAGCTTGACAAAGGCAACACACGGCTTGACACCTGTTGTCCGCATTTGTGTTGAAATAATTCCACACCGAAGAGGTGATTTTTTTTGTATTTTGACCAGGCATGTCAATGGCCATATTCGTCCCACGGACAACAGGTGTCTCCCCGGGTGCCTGACTTAAACAAACCACCTCACCATCAGAATCCTCCTTGTCAATTTCCTCCCCTGCGCCAGCAACACCCATATCCTCATCCTGGTGTACTTCAACAGTGACATCTTCAATTTGACTATCAGGAACTGGACTGCGGGTGCTCCTTCCAGCACTTGCAGGGGGCGTGCAAATGGTGGAAGGCGCAAGCTCTTCCCGTCCAGTGTTGGGAAGGTCAGGCATCGCAACCGACACAATTGGACTCTCCTTGGGGATTTGTGATTTAGAAGAACGCACAGTTCTTTGCTGTGCTTTTGCCAGCTTAAGTCTTTTAATTTTTCTAGCGAGAGGATGAGTGCTTCCATCCTCATGTGAATCTGAACCACAAGCCATGAACATAGGCCAGGGCCTCAGCCATTCCTTGCCACTCCGTGTCGTAAATGGCATATTGGCAAGTTTACGCTTCTCATCAGACGCTTTCAATTTTGATTTTTGGGTCATTTTACTGAACTTTTGTTTTTTGGATTTTACATGCTCTCTACTATGACATTGGGCATCGGCCTTGGCAGACGACGTTGATGGCATTTCATCGTCTCGGCCATGACTAGTGGCAGCAGCTTCAGCACGAGGTGGAAGTGGATCTTGATCTTTCCCTATTTTAACCTCCACATTTTTGTTCTCCATTTTTTAATGTGTGGAATTATATGCCAGTATCAATAGCAATGGCCTACTACTATATATACTGCGCACAACTGAAATGCACCACAGGTATGGATGGATAGTATACTTGACGACACAGAGGTAGGTAGAGCAGTGGCCTTCCGTACCGTACTGCTATATATACTGGTGGTCACTGTCAGCAAACTGCAAAACTAAAATGCACCACAGGTACAGAATCTAGATGGATAATATACTTGATGACACAGAGGTAGGTAGAGCAGTGGCCTTCCGTACCGTACTGCTATATATACTGGTGGTCACTGTCAGCAAACTGCAAAACTAAAATGCACCACAGGTATAGAATCTAGATGGATAGTATACTTGACGACACAGAAGTAGGTAGAGCAGTGGCCTTCCGTACCGTACTGCTATATATACTGGTGGTCACTGTCAGCAAACTGCAAAACTAAAATGCACCACAGGTATATAATCTAGATGGATAGTATACTTGACGACACAGAGGTAGGTAGAGCAGTGGCCTTCCGTACCGTACTGCTATATATACTGGTGGTCACTGTCAGCAAACTGCAAAACTAAAATGCACCACAGGTATAGAATCTAGATGGATAGTATACTTGACGACACAGAGGTAGGTAGAGCAGTGGCCTTCCGTACCGTACTGCTATATATACTGGTGGTCACTGTCAGCAAACTGCAAAACTAAAATGCACCACAGGTATAGAATCTAGATGGATAGTATACTTGACGACACAGAGGTAGGTAGAGCAGTGGCCTTCCGTACCGTACTGCTATATATACTGGTGGTCACTGTCAGCAAAACTCTGCACTGTACTCCTCCTATATAATACTGCTGGTCCCCAGTCCCCACAATAAAGCAGTGTGAGCACAGATATATGCAGTACACTGAGCACAGATATGGAGTGTTTTTCAGGCAGACAACGTATACTGGTGGTCACTGGTCAGCAAAACTCTGCACTGTACTCCTCCTATATAATATACTGGTGGTCCCCAGTCCCCACAATAAAGCAGTGTGAGCACAGATATATGCAGCACACTGAGCACAGATATGGAGTGTTTTTCAGGCAGACAACGTATACTGGTGGTCACTGTCAGCAAAACTCTGCACTGTACGCCTCCTATATAATACAGCTGCTCCCCAGTCCCCACAATTAAGCAGTGTGAGCACAGATATATGCAGCACACTGAGCACAGATATGGAGTGTTTTTCAGGCAGACAACGTATACTGGTGGTCACTGTCAGCAAAACTCTGCACTGTACTCCTCCTATATAATACAGCTGCTACCCAGTCCCCACAATTAAGCAATAAGCACAAATATTTGCATCAACATTAATAAACGGAGAGGACGCCAGCCACGTCCTCTCCCTAACATTTCCAATGCACGAGTGAAAATGGCGGCGACGCGCGGCTGCTTATATAGAATCCGAATCTCGCGAGAATCTGACAGCGGGATGATGACGTTCGGCAGTGCCGTAACTAGGCATTTTAGCGCTGTGTGCAAGAAACGACAGTGGCGCCCCCCCCCCCACGAAAGACAGGGGTAGTGCGCGCTGCAGGCGCGCAAAAAATTTCTAGGGGTGTGGCTTCACGGGGAAGGGGCGTGGCCACAAAATAATAGCAATTCATACTACGGTGCACAGTAGTCTACATTATTCAAATTACGCTGCACAGTAGCGCCACTACACCAGGTAGAGCCCCTTTTATACATTACAGCAGACAGTGTCCCCCTTTTTACACATTGCGGCAGCCAGTCCCCCTTTTTACACATTGCGGCAGCCAGTCTCCCTTTTTACACATTGTGGCAGATAGACCCTTTTTTTACACATTGCGGCAGCCAGTCCCCCTTTTTACACATTGTGGCAGATAGACCCTTTTTACACATTGCGGCAGTCAGTCCCCCTTTTTACACATTGCCGCAGATAGACCCTTTTTACACATTGCGGCAGCCAGTCCCCCTTTTTACACATTACAGCAGCCAATCTCCCTTTTAACACATTGCGGCAGCCGGTCCTCCTTTTTACACATTGCGGCAGCCAGGACCCCTTTTTACACATTGCGGCAGCCAGGACCCCTTTTTACACATTGCGGCAGCCAGGCCCCCTTTTTACACATTGCAGCAGCCAGTCCCATTTTTTACACATTGCGGCAGCCAGTCCCATTTTACACATTGCGGCAGCCAGTCCCTCTTTTTACACATTGCAGCAGCCAGTCCCCCTTTTTACACATTGCAGCAGCCAGTCCCCCTTTTTACACATTGCAGCAGCCAGTCCCATTTTTTACACATTGCGGCAGCCAGTCCCATTTTACACATTGCGGCAGCCAGTCCCATTTTTTACACATTGCGGCAACCAGTCCCATTTTACACATTGCGGCAGCCAGTCCCATTTTACACATTGCGGCAGCCAGTCCCATTTTTTACACATAGCGGCAGCCAGTCCCATTTTACACATTGCGGCAGCCAGTCCAATTTTTTACACATTGCGGCAACCAGTCCCATTTTACACATTGCGGCAGCCAGTCCCATTTTACACATTGCGGCAGCCAGTCCCATTTTTTACACATAGCGGCAGCCAGTCCCATTTTACACATTGCGGCAGCCAGTCCCATTTTTTACACATTGCGGCAGCCAGTCCCATTTTTTACACATTGCGGCAGTCAGTCCCATTTTTTACACATTGCGGCAGCCAGTCCCATTTTACACATTGCGGCAGCCAGTCCAATTTTTTACACATTGCGGCAACCAGTCCCATTTTACACATTGCGGCAGCCAGTCCCATTTTACACATTGCGGCAGCCAGTCCCATTTTTTACACATAGCGGCAGCCAGTCCCATTTTACACATTGCGGCAGCCAGTCCCATTTTTTACACATTGCGGCAGCCAGTCCCATTTTTTACACATTGCGGCAGTCAGTCCCATTTTTTACACATTGCGGCAGCCAGTCCCATTTTACACATTGCGGCAGCCAGTCCCATTTTTTACACATTGCGGCAGGCGGTGTCCGAGAGAGAGAGAGAGAGAGAGAGAGAGGGGGGGGGGGGATATACTTACCTTCTCCCCGCTGACAGGCTCCTCGTGCAGCTCCCTCGGTGCAGGCAGTGAGGTGAGAAGAAGGAGGAGGGAGGGGGAGCAGGGAGCCGCAGCAGCGCTATGTTATTGGTAGTAAGCGCCGCTGCAGCATCCCCCTCTCCTTCCGTATTGGCTGCCCAGCAGCCAATACGGAAGGAGAGGGGGATGCTGCAGCGGCGCTTACTACCAATAACATAGCGCTGCTGCGGCTCCCTGCTCCCCCTCCCTCCTCCTTCTCCGCTGCCCGGCGGCGACGCTGATGTCTTCTATCTTCACAGCGTGGCGCACGGCGCAGAGACTTAGAGGCGGCATGTAATGACTCAATTTGACTCATTACATGCCGCTGGCCGTGCGCCCTCAGGGCAACTGCGCTGTGTGCCAAGCCCACTTGGCACACACGTAGTTACGGCCCTGACGTTCGGGCGCGCTCGGGTTATCCGAGCCATACGGGAGAATCCGAGTATGCCTCGGACCCGTGTAAAGTGGGTGAAGTTCGGGGGGGTTCGGTTTCCGAGGAACCGAACCCGCTCATCACTAGTTAATACATCTGCCCCATTGTCTGCTATTTGATGACTGATTCAATAGTTTTTCGGCATGCTGATTTCAAATATTTTTCACTAAGTGAATGCACTATTTTGGGGAAATAGCATAATAATACGTTATCTGGTTGAAACATATTTATTTGCAAAAAAACATAAAAAAAATATAGTTTTATGCACTAAACTATTGCTAGAAACAAGTCTCTAAGTCGCTATACTGCCTTTTCCGTTTCCTCTCAAAGCTCATTATGGTACTTTTTCTCTTGTAGACAGCTTGCGACTCTTCTCTGTGCAGCATCTGACAGTAGTCCGCAATCATGTTGATGTTTCGATAGATAGATAGATAGATAGATAGATAGATAGATAGATAGATAGATAGATAGATAGATAGATAGATAGATAGATAGATAGATAGATAGAGGGGATGTAATAGGGTGTGAGAATCAGAAAGTGAGAGATTTTGGGAGATTTCTCCTGGTTTTTTTAAAGTGGCAATCATTTACATGGCAAAATCAACCTGGTTTTGCTATGTAAATGATTGGCACTTTAAAAAAAAAAAAAAAAACAGGAGAAATCTCCCAAAATCTCTCACTTTCTGATTCTCACAACCTATGACATTCCCCCTATGACCTACACACACAATCACACACACACGTTTATGTGGCAAGAGTACATCATACACACATACAAACATGTACTTGTAAATGCCAAATTGTTTCCTTAAAAATATTTAAAATGCCCGCTCTAATATATATTGTAAACGCCTGCACCTCTTATTACCATGTGCCATGAATGTGCACTATATATAGCAAAACACTGCATCCCATAAGAGAAAACAATACACCCACACATTATCTGAGTTCCAAAGCTCATTGATGTATATATTTGTTATTAAAAGGATATGGATTCAATATATTACAGTGTACCGTATACACATAATTACATGATTACAATTTATACAGTAAGCAGTTAATACATACAGTTACAGTTACAGGCCAGCATACAATACCATTATCTTTCTCATATAAATTTGTCTCTCCATATCACTCTCTCTCTCTGTGAAATCATGCAGGCACTCCATCATCGTCTGGGACAAAAACAGCAACTGCCTCCTGTGTGATAAGCAATGTGTTATCTAGTTTTGGGGGAGGGGACTTTCTCATTCATGATGAGTCACTAGTCTATTTGTATATGCTCCACAGGTTCAGCCTTGAAGACATCCAAAGGGGCTGGCCTGAGCTTCCTGTCCACTACCTGTTGGAATATCTATTGTTCTAATAAAAGTGATTTTATTTTTCATACATTTAATCATAACTATTTGTTGCAATGTTCTACAACTTAATAACAAGTATAAAATGAATCTACACATTAATCTGGTTGCTTAAATACCAAATATGACAGGTGTATCTGGCTTTGTTCAAATAATACACATACATGACATTACTTCATTATATAATTTTAAATCATCATGATGTCTGGCGCTTGATATTATTATAATTATGTACTGTATGAAATAAGTGTCAAATCCATCTCTGTGGCATGTCCGTGTAAATGCGTGTGTTACCATATATATTGCTATGCTCGCTGTGCGTATTTGCAAGTATAGCGACTTATATGTGTGTAGAGTTTGTATGTTCTTTCTATGTTATATTTTTGACTTCGACATACTGTACACACACACACACACACACATAACCATATACTGATATACTGTACGCACACGTATACAGACATATACCCGGACACACATGTATGTCACACATACATTACACACACACACACACACACACACACACACACACACACACACACACACACACACACACACACACACACAAACAAACAAACACACGTGTATCTCTTACCTACAGCAGCTGCGTGTTGTTGTAGATGAGGATGAGAGAGAGCAGGCACAATATTACTAAGCCCTGCCCCTCGCAGCAAAATGCTATGATTCATGGTCTTTTGGGAGGGCCAAAATTAGGTGATTGTAACAGAATTGCATCATGTTTACTCCCCACCCTCCCCATTAACCCGTGAATCGCGACAGTTTGCAGCGATGGGGCAGGGCTTAGTAATATTGTGCCTGCTCTCGCTAATCTGTCAGGGGGGTTTCTGGGTACACAAACCCCCCCACCCCCCTGCGAGCGCTACTGGTTCCATCTATGGTAACCTGGTATCTGCGTTCCATCTTCTTGATATAAGTTATGGTAAGAACTTACAGGATCCACAGGATAACATTGGGATATGATGAAGCGACAGCGGATTTGCACCACATGGTCAAAGCTTTTCGGCCTCCCAGCATGCAACGGGCCCGTCCATATATCCCCGCCTCCTGGCTCAGGCAAATCAGTTGTATTCCCAAGGCTCAAGGCAGGAGCATCATGGATAGCCCTAATCAGGCGAGAGGAACACACATGCACACCCTTCTGCACAAGAAGGAAGAGGTTAGTGAGTAAAAGGATCCTCAAATCAGGTGCGTCATGGTGGGATCCCTGTGGATCCTGTGGATTTAGGAGAAATACTGTTATCAACGGTAAGTTCGTACCATAATGTATATTTCTCCGGCAGGGTCCACAGGTTATTCACAGGATAACACTTGGATTTCCCAAAGCATTTAGTGGTGGGGCCGCTCCTGATTGGACAGGAGAATCCGTCCGCCGAATTCAGTGTCATGAGAGGCACAGGTATCCATGGCATAATGTCTTACATATCTGTTCTACTGAAGCACCACGTTGTGCTGCCCATGGTGGACCTACCTTACAAGTAGAGTGAGCAGAGACATTAGCCGGAACAGGGAGATCAGCTGAGAATATGCTTCTGAAATCGTCAACCGAAGCCACCTTGCCAGTGTCTGCTTATCAGCAGGCCATCCTCTCTTGTGAAATCCATAGAGAATGAAGAGAGAATCTGTCTAATGGCACTGGTACGATCCACGTAGATCCTCAAGGCACAGACCACGTCAAGGGAAGCCTCTCCCGCAGAAAGGCCCAGTTCCTGGAAAGGCGGGACTACAATTTCTTTGTTAAGGTGGAATTTAGACACCATCTTAGGAAATACCCAGGTCTAGTTCTGAGAACTGCTTTATCTGGATAAAAAGTCAGAAATGGGGAACGACATGACAATGCCCCTAAATCTGACACTCTTCTAGCTGACGCCATGGCCAGTAGAAAGAGAACTTTAGCTGTCAACCATTTAAGATCCACTTTATTAAGTGGTTCAAATGGGGCAACTTGAAGGGCCTTTAGTACTAAATTTAAGTCCCAAGGCACCGTAGGAGGAACAAAATGAGGTTGAATGCGCAACATTCCCTGGAAAAAAGTATGCACATCCTGTAAGTTGGCAATTTTCTTTTGGAACCATACAGTCAATGCTGACACTTGCACTCTCAAGGAAGCCACCTTCAAACCTTTATCCATTCCTGCCTGAAGGAATGCTAAGACCCTGAAAATTCTGAAAGACCTAGGGTCCATTTTCCATTCACTGCACCAATGAATATAGGTTTGCCATATTCGGTGATAAATGCGAGCTGAGGAAGGTTTCCTTGCTCTGAGCATTGTTTGAATTACTTGTTGTGAGAATCCCCTTGACTTCAGGATAGAGGTCTCAAGAGCCATGCCGTCAAAGACAATCAATCCAGATGTCTGTGATAACAAGGACACTGCGTCAGTAGATCTGGACGTTGAGGGAGCAGGAATGGAGCATCCATTGACATTCTCTGCAGATCTGTGTACCAATGTTTTCTGGGCCAAGCCGGCTCTATTAGTATCACGGCACCCTTTCCTTGCTTTATCTTTCTCACCACCCTGGGTAATAAGGTGATTGGAGGAAAAACATAGGCCAGATGAAAATCCCATATCACTGACGGCATCCACAAAGATCGCTCTGGGATCCTATGTTCTTGACCCGTATGCAAGAACTTTGTTGTTCTGACGGGACGCCATGAGATCTATCTCTGGCAACCCCCACCTGTCGACTAGGGTCTAGAAGACCTCCGGATGTAGAGCCCATTCACTTGCCTGAATAGCATGTCGACTGAGGAGAAAATCCGCTTCCAAGTTTAGGACTACCGGAACGAACACTGCAGACAAGGCTGGATGAAGTTCTGCCCACCTTAGTGTGTGACTTACCTCCTTCATAGCTTTTGGCTGCGAGTTCCTCCTTGATGGTTGAGGTACGCTACTGCCGTCGCATTGTCCGAGCGGATCTGAACGGGTTTTCCCCGTAGGATGTCCTTTGCCTGAATCAGTGCCATGTATATGGCCCGAAGTTCCAATATATTTATTGGCAGGCAACCTTCTTCTTTGGGCCATTGCCCCTGGAAACAAAACCTTCCTGACACTGCTCCCCAGCCCTGGAGACTGGCATCTCTTGTCAGAATTATTTCCCAATCTGATATCCAAAAGGGTCTCCCGTTGTCCAGATGGGATGTCTGTAGTGTCGAAGTCGAAAAATATTGCAGTACACACATCACGTACAAACTACACACAGATGACCTCCATGCGTGGACTTGTTCTGCCGTGCGTGCGCATATTCACAATTTGCGTATGGTCGCTCCCACGGTCCTGCGCATTAGAGTGTGGTATGAGTATTTACGGTAGAGTTTGTGAACGCATGGAAAAGCCATCAAAACACATTACATATTTAATCCAAATAGTGCACAATGTACACATAGTCTCCCTGCACCACACCAGCAAGTTACAACAGTTTAAATGGTATCAGAACAAAGGGATTCACCTTTACAGGATAGGAGGGGACAGAATAAGGTTATAAGGTGGTGTTTGGTATCCAGCTGTAGGGAATTTTAAGGGCAATATTCCGGTGTTGGTTTGCAGAAGATCACACGTTCCTGCGAATAGTTATGTGCAGGAGCAGAATATAAATATAAACTGTATTTACTGTACATTTGGTATGCGGCGGGAACCCAGAGGAGACACCCCACATGTGCATCTGGAACAGACATCGTCCACCTATTCAAACCAACCTATGACCTCTCCTGTACTGTAAATGACCATCCCTGTGTCCAATGGACAAAGAGATTACAGTATCCATTGTGTTAATTTTTGGAAGATTGTATAAAAGAGCCAACTGCATGCCTGGTCACACACAGACTCTAAAGGTTATCTACCCAGATGAATGAGGACCAGACTGAGAAGCGCAGGTGACAAAAAACAAACACGTATGTACCATTGACTGTAGCCATTATTCTATTGTATTGTATTGCTTTGTTATTGTAACCCCCTTTCAGTAATAATATGTGGTGTCGGATCCCGGCATTTAAAATACAAACTGGTGTCGTGTTTTCCTTTCCCTGCTAATTTTATAAGTGTATTACTATCACATGTGTAGCTGTTAAGGGCTCACAGAGTATCTTTGGGTGTGTACGCACTGAGTGTACTTTGTACAGCCAGCACAGCGTTTGTATGCAAAGTACGTACACGGTACGGGGCTCTGTACGCTAATGGTGTAATAAGTACGTAGGTTGAGGATTAAGTATAGCGTCCGCAGCGGCTCCATTTAAAGTGTATGAAATGTCTTTTTAAAGTGTTGCTTTTAGTCCTGTAATTAAACCGACGTTTACAATTGGGGGCATCGTCCGGTTTCCACATGCTCACAGCCTAACAGGTCATAGCAGACTTAATCTATCAGCAAAGGGCGGAAAGTTACCCTACGTAACCTTTTCTTGGTCGATGGATATGCTGAAAACCCTACTTGTGTGCTGATTAGATGGCGTCTGCTCTGTATGGTCTGCAGAGGTGCTGGTAGAACCCGTAAAACACAGGAAAAAAGCTATTTAAAAATCGGTTCATTTTTTTTTTGCACCAAAAAGCGTACACAAAGGGCACCGATACTTTGCATACCCTCTCACATTGGGGGTAATTCTGAGTTGTTCGCAGCAGCAAGTTTGTTAACAATTGGGCAAAACCATGTGCACTGCAGGGGGGGCACATATAACATTTGCAGAGAGAGTTAGATTTGGGTGGGTTATTTCATTTCTGTGTAGGGTAAATACTGGCTGCTTTATTTTTACACTGCAATTTAGATTTCAGTTTGAATACATCCCAACTAAATCTAACTCTCTCTGCACATGTTATATCTGTCCCCCCTGCAGTGTACATGGTTTTGCCCAACTGCTAACAAATTTGCTGCTGCGATCAACTCAGAATTAGGCCCATTGTTGCAACAAGACTCAGATTGCTAGATTCATTTAGATCTGTGTGAAATCGGATACATTTGTTGCTATATAGTTACATTTGAAATAACAGTATTTTAAGGAAGTAAGTGTAAAGACACAAACGCAGGTCTGCATAAAAGTTTATACAGAACAAGTTGTGTCTAGTGGGCAATAGTAATTAGTATTGTTCACATTTATAGAGTTGTGTGATTTGTTTTATTGCGGACGCACGGTTTTGTACACGTGTCTCGGACAAAGTACAGGACTGCGCACGCAGCGTAAAAGACACGCACGGTCGTGTGTTTCCGCAAAGTGCGTAAGAGTGCGGGCGCTAAGTACAAATTACACAATAGTGTCGTTTAGTTAAAAGGTGGGACAGTAGCCATGCTACAATAGCACAAAACTACCCGATTTCTAAAGCAGATTAGTATAAAACTTTTGTTTAAACTGTATTGCCTCTGGGGTTAAAGCTGACAATCAGAACGAGTGAAAATTTTCTGTACAGAAAAACAAAGTGTATTTGAGTGAGCGAAAGCGGAGTGAGTGGATTTGAACCCCGGAAATCGGGTCCCATGGTACACCAAGTAAGTAGAGGCTTGGTGGCGTGAGGCGGCCGACTCATGTTAATATAGATTGAAATACGCAAATCGTGAGGAGATTTGCAGAGGAGCGTAATAGGGAATTGTGCATTGTGTAGTATTGAAGTAAAAAGGTTTTTTTGTTACGCTCCGGCTGAGGGTCGCAGTTTGTACATCGACCCGTGGTCGTACGGCAGATAGGTAACAAGTACCTATACGCTGTGCGATTGGACCGCATGTTTGTGGGTGCGATATATAGCGCAACTTGATACCCCTTTACGAGCTTTTGCATAAAATTGCGGTATCATTAGCGCTGTGTAGAGCATACGCAAGCGTGATTTGTGTATAAAAAAGTGTATAGGGAGTTTTTGCTGGTCTCTCTCAGGAATATCTCCAGCGGTGGATATTTACTGGAAAAGGTAAGTCACTCCTAACACTTCCACACTTCCAATAAATAGAAACCAATAGGGACCTCACTGGGTACGCGGTGTTCACTATTGGAGTGAGTCGTGGTACTCAGCGGAGAAGGAGCAAGTGAAAGCGCTAGGTGTCTTTCACCGTCTATTTGCGGTGTGCATTGGGGATTGCGTTTATTGGCAAAAAGTCCGTGATAGGATCCAATTGCACAAGCAGTGGGCGTTTGGTAGCTAGGGTTCAGGCTGAAGAAGTGGGATCGAGAAGGTCAGAATTAAGGCCGAGAGGGTCAGCAAGGTTTATTATGTGTGAAAAATATGGTTCACACACGGAGGCTTTTTGCAATGAATGGTTACGTATGACTGACAAAGATAGGGTACCATTCCCTAGGGTGGGCAGCTTTGAACCAGAGGTATTGCAGAACTTAAGGATAAGGATATGTCTGATAAAATCCAGAAAACAAAGGATTAGACATACAGATTGTTTAAATTTATGGCAGCAAGAGGGGGATGTGCAAAGGGAATTAGCTCGCGCAGCAGGTTCCAAACCTAGCGGGAAAACAATGGCGACAGCACAACCACCACCATATATTGTGGGTGAGAAAGTGGCTACAAGCAATGGTGCATTAGTACAGGATAGGAATGTGATTGATAAATATACTAACGCTAACCCTTGCCAGCTGTATCCCATTTTAAATTTTCCCCAGGATTGTGAGCAGGAAGATGAGCCCAGCACGATATCGGCACTCTCTCTAGCAGCCACCATACAGGATACTCAGGTGGGCACGGCCCAACCACCAAGGGTTGTAGCAAAGCCCCCTAGCAGAGGGAAAAGTGAGGTCGTGTCCACAGGTAAGTACGGTACCATACACTATGCAGAAACTATAGCTCCTCACATTATAGAATCAAACCAGAATGATGTAATTGAATTAAATCCTGTCAGGGTAATTGCAGTTCCCAACGGGAAAGCTGACAATCAGGGAGTAACTCCCATCAGGAACATTGCCATGCATTGTCCTTGGTCCCAAGCAGAGTTAAGGTCAATTATGTCTGAATTTTCCGATCCCAGAAAAGATCTAGTCGGATGCCAGAGGTTCATTAAAGAGTTAGGTAACGCCCATGAGCCCACAAATAAAGATTGGCGAACAGTGCTATGAGTGTGTTTATCCTCAAATATTGACACCACGAAATTCATAGCAGACAGTAAGTTAGATGCAGAAGTACCTCTCACTGATGAATACAATCAGGAGAACATAAAGCAAATCAATCTGCAACTAGGAGTGTATTTCCCTACTGTTGTCAAATGGAATAAAATTTTCTCCATAAGACAAAAGGAAGGTGAAATGGCATCCGGATATTTCCATCGAGCACTGCAGGAAATGGCTATATACACTGGGATCGAGGACATTAAAGATAATGCACACCACAGGGAGGTAGCTGTTACTGTATTAATGGACGGGGTAAAGGAGACATTAAGAACAAGGGTACAAACCTCTCTACCTAACTGGAGAGGTATCTCGGTGGCTGCGTTGAGAGAGTCCGCTATCGAGCACGACCGGAACATCAGTAAGCACAGGGAGTCTCAGGGGGATAAGCTGATGACAGTAAGTATAAATGCTCTTACAACAAAACCACATCAGCCAAAACTCCAGACCCCTGATGGTAAGTCGCGGTCAATAATATGCTTCTATTGTAAAAAGAAAGGACATTTTGCAAGGGACCGTAGGAATAAAAGTACACATAACATATACCGACCCCCTAGACCAGGATACGAACCACACTACAATTCACATAATTGGGATCAGGGACCACCTAGGAGAAATTACGAGCCACATACAGGGGAAACAAGGAGGTACCCACCAAGGAGAGATTGGCAGACCTCCGAAAATTCTCAGCTACCACCCTCACATTTGTAGCTGCCAATGCGCTGCGGGAGGGTCCCAATATACAATAGGGGTTGGGCCACACCTGTAGTCTGCAGCCAGTGAAGTTGATTGCTAGCCTTGGTAGTGAACCTGAGGTCACGGTTGATGTAGCTGGTGTACCATTACCATTTCTTGTAGATACAGGGGCGGCCAGGTCAGTGTTGAATGCCACATCAGGTATAAAGACCACGGGAAAAATGATTTCGGCAATGGGAGTAACAGGAACGGTGCAACAATACCCTTTGAGTAGACCTGCAGAGACTACGATAGGGCCCTTGCAAACCAAACATTCTTTTCTGCTGGCTGCATCGGCTCCGACTAATCTACTCAGCAGAGACTTATTGTGTAAAATGCGGTGTGTCATATACTGTACTCCTGAGGGTGTCTTCTTGGATATACCTGAGAACCATGCTCAAGAAGTGCAAGATATATTAGACACCCCTCAAAGGCTAATGTCGCATTCTACTGTTATAGACAAGTGTCCATCAGAGGTAGAGGAAATGATCTCACAAATACCGGGTTCCCTTTGGACCAAAGATGGACAAGACATTGGATTGATGGCGAATGTAGCTCCAGTAGTAGTACAAGTAAAAGATGGTAGGATAGCTCCAAAAATCCCTCAGTATCCTCTGAAGCCAGAGGTAGAATTAGGAGTGTACCCCGTCATAGAGCGGCTGCTACAGCAGGGCATCCTAGTCAGGACGTCCAGCACCGCCAATAGTCCCATCTTTCCTGTGAAAAAGAGTGGGGGGAGGAGTTACAGGCTAGTGCAAGATCTAAGGGGGATAAACAAGATAGTTGAGAGCCAATTCCCCGTAGTGCCCAATCCAGCTGTCATCCTCATGCAAATTCCCTTTACTGCAAAATTCTTTCACTGTCATTGACCTCTGTTCTGCTTTCTTTTCTGTCCCTCTTCACCCTGACAGCCAGTACCTTTTTGCCTTTACATACAGGGGAGCACAGTACACCTGGACTTAACTCCCCCAAGGTTTCATTGACAGCCCAAGTATTTTCTCCCAGGCTTTGCATGACTGTTTACAATCCTTTCAACCTGAGAGTGGATCAGTACTAATACAGTATGTTGATGACTTATTGTTGTGTTCTGACTCACTCGAATCGTCCTTGAAAGACACGAAGCAGCTTCTGTTTCATCTTTCCCAAACGGGACACAAGGTTTCAAAGGATAAGTTGCAGTTGTTCCGGACCAGGGTCAAATATTTGGGACATTGTTTGACTCAAGGACTTAGACACCTCACTGCTGATAGAATACAGGCGATTCGCGACATGACTATGCCACAAACTCAGCAACAGATCCGCACTTTCCTTGGAATGTGTGGGTACTGTCGATACTGGATTCCAGGGTTCTCTATACTGCCTTTACCTTTGCAAGAAATGGTCTCTTCGAACAAACCAGAACAGATCTCACACACAGATGAATCCGAACTGGTGTTTGAGAGACTCAAACAGTGCCTATCACAGGCACCTGCATTAGGTATGCCAGATTATGAGAAGCCCTTTGAATTGTACGGTACAGAAAGTGCGGGGTGCGCGGCAGGGGTTTTAACTCAGAGACATGGTGATGCCAGCAGACCGGTAGCTTACTACAGTGCACAGTTGGACACTGTAGCGCGGTCTCTCCCCACTTGCTTGCGAAGTGTTGCAGCGATAGCTTTGCTGGTAAGTAAAAGCGAGGACGTAGTGTTAGGACATGACCTGACCATTCATACACCTCATGCAGTATCAGACTTACTAAACTCAGCCCAAACCAGACATGTCTCATCGGTTTACAAAGTGGGAATTATCACTGATGGCCCCGGTAATGTCACGATCCGGGTATCTGGACGCCATTACCTGCCGTTTAGGTGTCTTCTGAGACTGGCCCAGCGTTACAAATCCGGATCTCATCTGTGTCAACACTCTGCACATCGCTCCTGTCATTCTGAGACACTACCACAGCGCCGCCATGTTTGAATCCAACATGGCGTCTCCCGTCCTCCGCGGCCTCCGCCGCCGTTACTGTGTTATTGCTGCAGGTTCTCAGTTTAGTGTATCAAGCCTGCCGTGGCCTCTGCTGCCCTCCAAGTGTCTCAGCATATAACAGTCATCTAGCGTCTCCTGTCCTCCGCGGCCGGCGCCGCCATTATCACTATGTTTGCACATTTCATTTCAAACCAGTTTTCCCTCCAGGTTCCAGCATGGGCGCAGCCATGTTGGATTTGATCACATGCTCCAATTCCTCCAATCCACCGTCTCTGGAATCTGCATAATTGCCCAGCCAATGCCTGCATAGCAGCAGGTATAAGTATCCTGTGTCTGGGCCAGATAGAGGTCAGTGCTTTGAATGTCATACCTTGTTCCAGTCTCTCTCTCCTGTGGCTTGTTTTTCCAGGTTCCAGTTCCTGTCTCCAGCATCCACAAAGAGACCCGCACCTGCTTTCCATCTTGCAGTGCAGCCTGACTCTACAGCCTTCCGTGGCTGTCCAGTTTCCAGCTATCTACTATCTGCTTCCAAGCAGCCAGCTTTCTACTGATTCCAGCTTCTACCAAACACCGGTGCTGATCCAGCGGATCCTATCTTACCAGCAGTATCCACTACCACCGGTAACCATCTTTCAGCTATTCTGTTTCTACGCTCCCTAGCATCTCACATCATTCACTCTGTGTTTTATCACCTGGCTGGTTCCATCCAGCATCCACTCCGTGACTTTAGTACCTGGCTGATTCCATTCAGCATCCACTCTGCATTTCATCACCTGGCTGATTCCACTCAGCATCCACTCCGTGTCTTACCACCTGGCTGGTTCCATCCAGCTGATACAGCAGCATACTCAAGTTACATATTCACCTGCTACAACTACTGGCATGTTCCTTGGCTATTTCTACAACTACAACCAGGCCTGGTAAGGTGATTCCATCAAAGGACTTTTACATCTGTTCTAAACCTACCAGTGCTCTGAGAAACCTTCTATGGTTATGTATTCCAGGAACTGTGTTATTTGCCACTGTCTTTGCTAAACTTGAATACTGCTTGTTATCACACGGAGTCTGTTAATAAACTTTTATTTTGAATTTTAAACTGGTTGTCATGGTCACACCTTCGGGTAATCATTCTGCACTTACATGTCCAGGGGTCTGATTAAACCTCCCAGGTTTAATTTCATCTCAGCCCCTACAACTGAGGCTTCCTCTCGTCAGCCTAAACCCTCAGTTGTGACAGTAAGCACTGACCATATGAATCCAGCCGGAGACCAGGATCAAGCGGCTAGACCTATGCAAGAACTGGCAGCCAGACTCGAACATCAGGAGGCTGCACAAGGTCACATCATCCGCTGTCTCCAGGATTTCTCTACTCGGCTGGATGGGATTCAGACGACCCTCCGTGGACCTGACACGTCTGATGCATCCACCACAGTGACTCCAGCTGTAACCCCACTCACCTTACCCATTTCCATACCACGTCTTCATCTTCCAACGCCAGCAAAATTTGACGGATCTCCAAAGTTCTGCAGGGGCTTTCTCAACCAATGCGGAATCCATTTTGAGCTTCAACCTGGCAACTTCCCCAGTGACCGTACCAAAGTTGCTTATATTATTTCTCTCCTCAGTGGCTCAGCCCTTGATTGGGCATCACCGTTATGGGAGAAGTCTGATCCCCTGCTGTCCTCCTATACTGACTTTATAGCATCCTTCAGGCGCATCTTCGACGAGCCGGGCCGGGTTTCCTATGCTTCATCTGAGATTCTCCGTCTACGCCAGGGAACACGTACTGTGGGACAGTATCTTATACAGTTCAAAATCCTGGCATCTGAACTGGCCTGGAACGACGAGGCCCTGTATGCTGCATTCTGGCATGGCTTGTCAGAACGCATTAAAGATGAGTTAGCTACCAGAGACTTGCCTTCTAAGTTGGATGAGCTAATTTCACTATGCACGAAGGTTGATCTACGGTTCAGAGAGAGAGCAACCGAGCGAGGAAGATCATCCGTTCCTAAATCTTCTGCTCCTCCTCCTCGTCAACCATCTCCATCCAAGGATGAGCCTATGCAAATTGGTCGTTCCCGTCTATCTCCCGCTGAGCGCCGAAGACGCCTCTCCGAGTCTCTATGTCTCTACTGTGCAGCTCCGTCGCACACTATCAACGCCTGTCCCAAACGTTCGGGACTCCAGATCCTAGCTCGCCAAGGAGAGGGCCGGCTAGGAGTAATGATCTCCTCTCCATCTCCTCATGATTGTAACCTCCCAGTGTCGCTCCAAATTGCTCAACGTTACAGGAACGTCATTGCCCTCCTTGATTCCGGAGCAGCTGAGAATTTCATAACCGAAGCTTATGTTAAACGGTGGTCCCTACCCACCGAGAGACTGTCCTTGTCCATCTCTTTGACTGCCGTGGATGGCAGCAAGATTTTTGACGCAGTCATTTCCTTAAGAACTCTTCCAGTTCGTCTGAGAGTGGGAGTTCTTCATTCTGAGTATATTTCTTTTCTAGTGATTCCAAGAGCCACACATCCAGTAGTTTTAGGCCTTCCATGGCTCCGTCTCCACAACCCATCGATTGACTGGACGACTACGCAAATACTGGCATGGGGTCCCTCCTGTGCTGAGACTTGTTTAGCCAAAGTTCTTCCTGTTTGTTCTTCCTTCCCCAGGTCATCTGATGTTCCACCTCCTCCATATCAAGACTTCACGGACGTGTTCAGTAAAGCCTCTGCTGATATCCTTCCTCCTCATAGAGAATGGGACTGCCCAATCGACCTCATTCCAGGGAAGGTTCCACCGCGAGGCCGAACTTATCCGTTGTCTCTGCCTGAGACACACTCCATGGAAGAGTACATCAAAGAGAACCTGGCGAAGGGTTTCATCCGACCATCTTCTTCTCCAGCCGGCGCAGGCTTCTTCTTCGTTAAGAAGAAAGACGGTGGTCTGCGTCCGTGCATCGACTACAGAGGTCTGAACGACATTACTGTCAAGAACCGATACCCTTTACCCCTGATTACAGAGCTCTTTGATAGAGTTAGTGGTGCAACCATTTTCACAAAGCTGGACTTGAGGGGTGCCTACAATCTCATCCGAATCCGTGAGGGTGACGAGTGGAAGACCGCCTTTAACACCCGTGACGGACATTATGAGTACCTCGTCATGCCCTTCGGATTGAGCAACGCTCCAGCAGTCTTCCAGCACTTCGTGAATGAGATCTTCAGGGACATCTTATACCGCCATGTCGTGGTTTATCTAGATGACATCCTCATCTTTGCTAATAATCTAGAAGATCATCGTTTCTGGGTAAAGGAGGTCCTTTCCCGTCTCCGTGTCAACCACCTCTATTGTAAATTGGAGAAGTGTATGTTTGAAGTTAAAACCATTCCGTTTCTAGGTTACATTGTGTCCGGTTCCGGACTAGAGATGGATCCTGAGAAACTCCAAGCAATCCAGAATTGGCCTATACCCTTAACCCTCAAAGGGGTCCAGAGGTTCTTAGGGTTCGCCAATTATTATAGAAAGTTTATACGAGACTTTTCCACCATTGTGGCGCCTATCACTGCATTTACCAAGAAAGGTGCTAATCCATCCAAGTGGTCCGAAGAAGCTACGCAGGCCTTTCACCTTCTGAAGGAACGGTTCATCTCTGCACCAGTTCTGAAACAGCCCGACACCGACTCTCCTTTTATCTTAGAGGTAGATGCCTCCTCCGTTGGAGTAGGAGCGGTGTTATCCCAGAGGGCCAAAGATGGACATCTACATCCTTGCAGTTTCTTCTCCCGGAAGTTCTCCCCAGCTGAGCGCAACTATGCCATTGGCGATCAGGAGTTGCTAGCCATCAAGCTCGCTCTGGAGGAGTGGAGATACCTGTTGGAGGGAGCTTCTCATTCAATCACCATACTTACCGACCACAAAAATCTTTTATATCTCAAAGGCGCACAATGTCTGAACCCTCGTCAGGCCAGATGGGCACTTTTCTTCTCTAGGTTTGACTTTAAACTCCAGTTCTGTCCGGGTTCTCAGAATCGTAAGGCCGATGCCCTTTCCCGCTCATGGGAGCAAGAAAATGAGTCCGAGTCTGCAGACAAGCATCCTATTATTAATCCGTTGGCATTCTCCACGGTAAGGATGGACTCTACGCCCCCGCCAGGGAAAAGTTTTGTTAAGCCAGTTCTAAGGAAGAAGCTCATGCATTGGGCCCACGCTTCCCGCTTTGCTGGACATACAGGCATTCAGAAAACCCTGGAGTTTATCTCTAGGTCCTACTGGTGGCCAACTCTGAAGAAGGACGTTATGGAATTTATTGCCTCCTGCCCAAAGTGTGCCCAACACAAAGTCTCCCGCCAGTCGCCTGCGGGGCAACTGGTTCCAGATGGCACATTTCATCCCTCTCACCGGTCTTCCGTCAGCTTCCAAGTTGGCTCAAGTGTTTATACAAGAGATCTTCCGACTTCACGGTCTTCCTGAAGAGATTATCTCGGATCGTGGAGTACAATTTGTAGCCAAATTTTGGCGAAGTTTGTGTCAAGCCCTCCAAGTCAAGTTAAAGTTTTCCACAGCTTACCATCCTCAGACCAATGGTCAAACCGAGAGGGTAAATCAGGACTTGGAGGCCTTCCTCCGTATATATGTGTCTTCCTCTCAAGATGACTGGGTTCAACTCCTTCCTTGGGCCGAGTTCAGCCACAACAATCAATACCATTCCTCATCTTCTTCGACACCATTCTCCATTAATTATGGATTCCACCCTAAAGTCCCAGAATTTCAACCGCTTCCCGCAACTTCTGTTCCAGCAGTGGATGTCACCTTGCGTCAGTTTTCAAATAACTGGAAGAACGTCCGCGCAGCCCTGCTTAAAGCCTCATCCAGGTATAAGAAGTTTGCCGATAGGAAGCGTAGAGCGGTTCCTGCTCTCAAGGTGGGTGATCGTGTGTGGTTGTCCACGAAGAATTTGAGGTTGAGAGTTCCCAGCATGAAATTTGCACCTCGCTACATCGGTCCCTTCAAGATTGAACAAGTCATCAATCCTGTTGCCTACAGATTACAGTTACCACCCTTCTTGAAAATACCCAGGACATTTCATGTTTCCTTGTTGAAACCGCTGATCCTGAATCGGTTTCATTCCGCACTTCCTCCAGCTCCCAAAGTTCAGACTCAACGGGGAGTCGAGTACGAGGTGGCCAAGATTTTGGACTCGCGTTTCCGTTACGGTCAGTTACAGTATCTCATTGACTGGAAGGGCTATGGTCCTGAAGAACGCTCTTGGACCAATGCCTCAGACGTCCATGCTCCTGCCTTGGTCCGAAATTTCCACTCAAAGTTTCCTTTAAAGCCTAAGAAGTGTCCTGGGGCCAATCCTAAAGGGGGGGGGTGCTGTCACGATCCGGGTATCTGGACGCCATTACCTGCCGTTTAGGTGTCTTCTGAGACTGGCCCAGCGTTCCAAATCCGGATCTCATCTGTGTCAACACTCTGCACATCCCTCCTGTCATTCTGAGACACTACCACAGCGGCGCCATGTTTGAATCCAACATGGCGTCTCCCGTCCTCCGCGGCCTCCGCCGCCGTTACTGTGTTATTGCTGCAGGTTCTCAGTTTAGTGTATCAAGCCTGCCGCGGCCTCTGCTGCCCTCCAAGTGTCTCAGCATATAACAGTCATCTGGCGTCTCCTGTCCTCCGCGGCCGGCGCCGCCATTATCACTATGTTTGCACATTTCATTTCAAACCAGTTTTCCCTCCAGGTTCCAGCATGGGCGCAGCCATGTTGGATTTGATCACATGCTCCAATTCCTCCAATCCACCGTCTCTGGAATCTGCATAATTGCCCAGGCAATGCCTGCATAGCAGCAGGTATAAGTATCCTGTGTCTGGGCCAGATAGAGGTCAGTGCTTTGAATGTCATACCTTGTTCCAGTCTCTCTCTCCTGTGGCTTGTTGTTCCAGTTCCTGTCTCCAGCATCCACAAAGAGACCCGCACCTGCTTTCCATCTTGCAGTGCAGCCTGACTCTACAGCCTTCCGTGGCTGTCCAGTTTCCAGCTATCTACTATCTGCTTCCAAGCAGCCAGCTTTCTACTGATTCCAGCTTCTACCAAACACCGGTGCTGATCCAGCGGATCCTATCTTACCAGCAGTATCCACTACCACCGGTAACCATCTTTCAGCTATTCTGTTTCTACGCTCCCTAGCATCTCACATCATTCACTCTGTGTTTTATCACCTGGCTGGTTCCATCCAGCATCCACTCCGTGACTTTAGTACCTGGCTGATTCCATTCAGCATCCACTCTGCATTTCATCACCTGGCTGATTCCACTCAGCATCCACTCCGTGTCTTACCACCTGGCTGGTTCCATCCAGCTGATACAGCAGCATACTCAAGTTACAGATTCACCTGCTACAACTACTGGCATGTTCCTTGGCTATTTCTACAACTACAACCAGGCCTGGTAAGGTGATTCCATCAAAGGACTTTTACATCTGTTCTAAACCTACCAGTGCTCTGAGAAACCTTCTATGGTTATGTATTCCAGGAACTGTGTTATTTGCCACTGTCTTTGCTAAACTTGAATACTGCTTGTTATCACACGGAGTCTGTTAATAAACTTTTATTTTGAATTTTAAACTGGTTGTCATGGTCACACCTTCGGGTAATCATTCTGCACTTACATGTCCAGGGGTCTGATTAAACCTCCCAGGTTTAATTTCATCTCAGCCCCTACAACTGAGGCTTCCTCTCGTCAGCCTAAACCCTCAGTTGTGACAGGTAAACATCACCATTAAGAGATGCAGCTCACTAAATCCTGCAACTTACTTGCCAAGTGTGCCTGGACAGGCACAAAGGGTGGAGGATGAGAATGATGGTGAAGGAGGATTTAGTGCAGACACTGATATGCATGATTGTATGGAATACCTGAATCAGACTTTCACAGCGAGACCTGACATCAGTGACAACCCACTGGAAGGAGTAGACTTTACCTTCTACACTGACGGTAGTTGCCACAGACAGACAGAATCGGGAGACTTGTGTACTGGATATGCAGTTGTAGATGACGAAGGTATCATAGAAGCTGAACCCTTGGGCCCACCGCACTCAGCACAAGTTGCTGAGTTGGTCGCCCTAACCAGAGCGTGTGAATTGGCCAAGGGTAAGTCAGCTAATATATACACAGATTCTAGGCACGCCTTTGGAGTAGTGCATGATTTTGGGGCCCTATGGCGCCTCAGAAATTTCATGACGGCAGCTGGCACACCTGTAGCGCATGCGTCCCACATCAAAAGGCTTTTGACAGCAATACAGGAACCAGACAAGTGCAAAGCACACACCTACAACCAAGACCCAATTTCACTTGGTAACAGCCGGGCAGATGAAGCTGCTAAATCAGCAGCAAGCACCTCCATACAAATGAACATCACATCACTGATGACATTTAACACGATCAACACACAACAATTAATCGAAATGCAAAATTTGTGTTCCCTACAGGAAAAGGCAGTCTGGAGGGCAAAGAGGTATGGCCAGGATTCCTCAGGACTGTGGACAGGTGGACACGGTAAGCCAGTGGCGCCCAGAGCATATCTTCCAAGCCTAGCTGAGGTGGCACACAGTCTGGCTCATCTGGGCAAAGAGGGTATGTGCAAGTTGGTAAGAGCCTACTGGTGTGTGCCAGGATTCTCTTCTCATGCAGGTAAGAGAGCAATGACATGTTTTACTTGCTTGAGGAAGAATATTGGAAAGACAATACCAACAGAGCCATCCCATATCCCTCCTACAGACGGACCTTTTCAGGTAATACAAATCGATTTCCTACAGTTACCACCCTGTAGGAATTTGAAATATGTGTTAGTTTGTATTGATGTATTTTCCAACTGGGTAGAAGCATTCCCTGCTGCCACAAATACTGCTACGTTCACTGCAAAGAAAATTGTGCAGGATTTGTGTGCAGATATGGTATCCCTAGAATGATTGAAAGTGACAGGGGTACCCATTTTACAGGTGAAGTCTTTCAGGTCATGTGCAAACTGATGGGAATTAATAGCAAGCTGCATACTCCGTACTGGCCACAGGCGAGTGCAAAGGTAGAGAGAGTGAACAGCACTATTAAGAACAAGCTGAGCAAAGTAATGGCTGAAACTGGATTGCTGTGGCCAGAAGCTTTGCCACTAGTGTTGTACAGCATCAGAACCACTCCCAGGTCTCCACTTAACTTATCACCCTTTGAAATTCTTTTTGGTCGACAACCTCATGTAATGATAGACCCCCAGGATGATTTCAAATGTAATAATGAAGTGACTGTGAAATATTTGGTTGGGATGAGCCAGCAGCTGAGAAATCAACAAAGAAATTTAAAGCTGCTGATTCCTGACCTACCGAACAGTAATTGTCATGACATTGAACCTGGGGATTATGTGATGATTCAAAATTTCTTACGCTCAGGTTGCCTCATAGACAGGTGGGAAGGACCATACCAAGTCTTGTTAACCAGCATGACAGCATTGAAGGTCGCCGAAAGAGAGACTTGGGTCCACTCGTCCCACTGCAAGAAGGTCGCTGACCCGGAGAGAACTCGTGACAAAGAGCAGAGTGTAGAGAATCTCGTATCACTGGAGTGTTTGTTCCGGGAAAGTTGAGAGGCAGGACTGTTGAAGGGCATCTGAGCACAGAGAGCAACAAGATCTAGAACGGTTGTCGCACCAATTCTTTTTTCACCTCCCCCTGTATTTTCCTTTCTTTTCTCCTTCTTATTTTCCTCCTTTCCCCTAACGAAATTGATCGATCATAAGAGACTGCATTTCGGGTTCTGTTAGTAATTCTGTTTTTGATCAGGACAGTTTGTTTTGGTGAGGGTCCCAGAGAGGTCGAGCAGGGATATGGAATGGGTTCTGATGGCGAGTATGAATTTGTAGGATCTCAGGAGCAGCACATCACTCGAGTAAAGGCTGGTATCAGTAAGCGCTCTGGTAGTCAGGGAGCTCGGAGGCACTGTGAAGGGTTATTGTCTGATGAATATTGTATTTGTAGGAATTGTGAGAATATAGTAGAGGATGGGTGCATCCAGAGATGTCAGTCCAACCTTAATATCGACATGGACCACCCTCCATTGAGTGATTACCACTCACTAGTGGGTAAGGTCTTAAACCAGACAGAATGCTGGGTGTGCTCACAAGTACCTCAAGGTCAGAGTAAGTCAGGATTAGTACCATACCCTTTAGCAATACATGAGGTACTCGAATTGCGGGGTGGGAGACCGGTGGACAAGAAATCCAATATCTCTAGGCCCCCTAGTTTGAAGCTCCACCAGTATCATGTAGACAGGTCCTTATTGTGTTTTAATATTTCCAATTACCGAAAACTGGGAAATTGGGAAGTGACGTGGAAAAACCAGACAATTACCTTTTCACACAGAGCTGATAGGATACCCATGGACTCTAAACTTGTACGCCAAATAGCCAACAGTGGGAGGTATTTTTGGTATAGGTATACCCGTGGAAGCAAGACCTTGTGGGTTGGAAAAGTATCGTCAGGGTATTGTGCTCATATCATCCAGCCCAATACTTGTACTGAGCAGATGGGAGAACTAGGGATTGGTTTCTTTACTTGGAAAATTTGTTAATAGGGTGATGTTATATTTTGTCCCTATGTTCTCCAAGATGATGCCTATTTCATATGTGGGAGGAAGGCGTACAAGTGGCTTGCCCCGTGCTCAGAGGGATTGTGTTATATTGGGAGAGTACTACCGGAGGTCATGACCATAACCCATGATAAAATGAAAGACGTTCAGGGCAGTGCTCAGGCTCCTTATACTCATACTCACTATGAACACATCATCAAGAGACACCTCATAGATAGGGCAGAACACGCAGCCTCTGATTTGATCCACGAATCCACCGGGATTCAGTTCCTTCTCACATTAGACATTACCCGTACTGCCAGAGGAACTATAAATTATAGGTATATCCATGCGCTAGCGAACTTGATAGATAATATCACTGAGATGTATGACGACACCTTCAGGTATACGAGAAGGGAGTTACAAGCCTACAAGAAGGAACTGATTCAGCACAGGATGGTCCTTAATTATGTCACAGCCGTGACAGGTGGGTACTGTGTTACTCTGGCAATATGGTGTGAAGTGCAGTACATATAACTGACGACCCAACGGAAATCATCGATCAGAAGATGAACGAGATCTTGCAGTTGAAGTGGGAGTTCAGGAGGAAGCAGGGGCAGATTGGGACCAAAAAGCGGCCCTGGAAAAATTTGTACTAGTGGCCCCACATGGGCAGCACCAGAGGTGTAAGGTCTAGCCATGGGCCATGGCAGCAGCACCCTCCCACTAAACTTTCCAGATAGTGGGCATGTCCATCATCAAGGGGGAAGTTAAAAAGAAATAAAATTAAATATTATGAGCACATTACATAATACGCCTTCAGAATTTAGGAAACTATATAATTCCTTAGAAAGATATATTTTCTTGCTTATTACACCAACCGTATCCCAATAACTATTCACTCAATCTTATGTCAGCCAAGCAGGCAGACAGAGCATACACTAGATCATCTGCAATCACAGGCTAAGTGGCAAAGTAATTTTCATATATGCAAATTATTTTGCATCTTATTGATTGTCTATAAAAAGGACCACATGTCTTCAAACAAAACAGGCCCCTGTTAGGATCTCCTGCTCTGTGCTGCCACGTCGCCATGGCAACCGGGAGGCAAGTGTTAGCGAAGTAACCTGAGCGCAGCTGATACTCCGGTCCGGGTTTTTACTGTGTAGTGGTTACAGGCTCTGTGCACGGCAGGGAATCCGGCACTGGTTTTGTGCTCACAGTCTGTGAGGTCTGAGTGGGGCGTGGACAGCACCTGCTATATAAACCATCCTCTCAGGCTAGGCAAATGCTGCTGAATCTTTGTTTGTTAGTCAGTTCCAGAGAGTTAGCTAGTACTGTGTGACTTTGTATTTACTTGTTGCTTACTGCGAATAGGCCTTGGGATTCGGTACTTCATTCTGCCAATCCGGACCTAGCAGTAAGACTGGAGTCAGTTGTTTGACCTGCTGGGGTTCTTTTGCTATTCTGTGAACCCAGCAGGTTTGCGGCTGTTCTCTCAGACCTGCTTGCTTAATCCTCCCTCACTGTGCAGGGCGTCCAGGTGTCAGTTTAGTGGCAGTAAGCTGAACCTGTGCCCTGCAAGTGGGGGTTAGGATTGTGGATACTCTCCTTGTGTCTATATTTCTATCTCTGACCAAGGAGTTTATTCCCACACCCGTTGGTAACCCTTTGGGGTTTTTTCTGTTGCTCTCAGCAACATCATTTCAGGTGCTCCACATGTTTAATCACTACACATCGCTTCATTGTCCGCTCTATTCCATCTGAGCATTCCTGACACTAGGGAGACACCCAATTCCTGAGCCTTTGGGCTTCTCCGTTCACTTTGTGTTTATTAGTTATTCCATCACCTCCTGTGTATGTTATGTTATACTGTCTGTGAGTTCATTTGCTTAGCTTCCCTCTCTGTTCATACACCGGTATACTCCTGTTAGCACTGGTGTGCGTAACATATTCAGCAGCCTTACTCCTGTTGAAATTTTGTGGGAATATGGAGCATACCCCTCAAAATACTTTGCAACAGGTGGTCGATCAGGTGCAGGTCCTGACTCGACAATTTAATGAGATGTCCATTAAAATGAACACCCCGCAGGCCGCTAGCGGAGCTCCCGCAGCAGCAGCGGCAAGTTCAGGGGTTAAGGAGCCGAAAGTAAATCTCCCGGATCATTTTTCTGGAGATCGCTCGCAGTTCTTTTGTTTCAAGGAGAGCTGTAAGCTATATTTCAGGCTTAGGCCCCAGTCTTCTGGGTCGGAGATTCAGCGGGTGGGCATGGTGATTTCCTTGCTACAAGGAGACCCACAGGTCTGGGCATATGGGTTACAGCCTGACTGTCCGTCGCTTAAAAGTGTTGATGCTTTTTTTTACGGCACTGGGCATTTTGTATGATGACCCTGACAAGATGGCTTCAGCCGAGGCTCAGATTACGGTTCTTAAGCAAGGGCGACGGCCAGCTGAGGTTTATAGTATGGCGTTTCGGAGGTTGGCTCATGATACTCAGTGGAATGACCCAGCCCTGAGAAACCAGTACCGAAGGGGCCTTTCTGACCAGATAAAGGACCAACTGGTACAATATCCCTCGCCTGATAGCTTAGATCAGCTCATGCAGTTATCCATCCGGGTGGATAGACGGCTGAGAGAGCGTAGGCTTGAAAGGGAGACCGCAGTTTCCTTTTTTCCCAAGAGAACCTCACACTCTGAGGAATATTCCGAGGAGCCTATGCAGATTGGGGCTACCCACCTCTCCTCGCGTGAGAAGACGCGGAGGAGACAGCAGGGTTTGTGTTTGTACTGTGGGAATAAAGGTCATGTTGTAGTATCATGCCCAGAAAAAACGGAAAACTTCAGGGCCTGAGGGTGATGGGAAATATCCTGTCAGGCCAGAAGTCAGAATTTCCTAAAAATACTTTTCTCATTCCGGTGACTTTGGAGATCCTCGGTCAAACTGTCAAGACTGAGGCCTTTGTTGACAGTGGGGCCGATGGGGTTTTCATGGACCGTCAATTCTCCCTGGAACACTCTGTTCCCTCAGTACCTTTGGCATCAGAGATTGAGATCTGTGGGTTAAACGGGGAACCATTGTCCCAGGGTAAAATTACCTCCTGCGCCAGCCAAATTCCTTTGTTTATTGGAGCCACACACTCTGAAAAATTGTCTTTTTATGTGACTGTCTGTTCTTTTGCCCCATTGGTTTTGGGGTTACCCTGGTTAAGGGCCCATAACCCTCAATTTGACTGGGTCTCTGGGGAGATTCTTAGTTGGGGTAGTGATTGTTTCAGGAGTTGCTTGAGCCTTCCAGTCAGGCTCTCGCAGCTAAGTTTGCCAGGATTGCCAGGATGTTATGCAGATTTTGCGGATGTGTTCTCCAAAAAAGTTGCGGAGGTACTACCTCCCCATCGCCCCTATGACTGTGCCATTGATTTGCTGCCGGATGCTAAGCTTCCCAAGAGCAGGTTGTACTCCCTGTCACGTCCTGAGACTCAGGCTATGGCAGAGTACATTCAGGAGAACTTGGCTAAGGGATTTATCAGACCCTCACAGTCCCCAGTTGGGTCGGGGTTCTTTTTCGTGGGTAAAAAGGACGGTTCGTTGCGACCCTGCATCAACTTCAGGGAATTGAACCGTATCACGATTAAAAACTCGTACCCACTGCCTCTCATTTCGGTTTTGTTTGACCAGCTTCGTACTGCCACCATTTTTTCTAAGATTGACCTACGCGGTGCTTACAATCTAATCCGAATAAGAGAGGGGGATGAATGGAAGACTGCCTTTAATACCCACTCAGGGCATTATGAATATTTGGTGATGTCTTTTGGGCTCTCTAATGCCCCGGCAGTCTTCCAGGAATTCATGAACGATGTGCTCAGGGAATATTTGGATAGATTCTTAGTTGTTTATCTAGATGACATCCTAATCTTCTCTCATTCCCTGGAGGAACATCGGAAGCATGTACGCTTAGTCCTCCAGAAACTCAGAGACCACCAGCTTGGGGCGAAGCTGGAGAAGTGCGAGTTTGAAGTCCAGCAAATCGCATTTCTAGGGTATATTATCTCCTCAGAAGGTTTCCAAATGGAGGGTTCTAAGGTACAGGCAGTCCTGGATTGGGTGCAGCCCACTAGTTTGAAGGCGCTTCAGCGTTTTCTGGGCTTTGCAAATTTTTATAGACGGTTTATCGCTGGATTTTCGTCTATAGTGGCCCCCTTGGTGCCACTCACTAAGAAAGGGGCGGATGTTGCTCACTGGTCTTGTGAGGCCAAAGCGGCCTTTGCCCGTCTCAAAATGGCATTTGTCTCGGCCAAGGTGCTGTGACACCCAGATCCAGAGCGTCCTTTTGTGGTAGAAGTGGATGCCTCTGAGATAGGTATTGGGGCAGGGCTCTCTCAGATGGGGGTGTCTGATAATCGCCTTCATCCCTGTGCTTACTTTTCCCGTAAATTTTCGTCTGCCGAGATGAATTATGATGTGGGTAACCGGGAATTGTTGGCTATAAAGGATGCACTCGGGGAGTGGAGACACTGGCTTGAGGGGGCTAAGTTTGTGGTCTCAATTCTCACCGACCATAAGAATCTGGCATATTTAGAGTCAGCGAAGCGGCTCAATGCCAGGCAGGCACGATGGGCTTTGTTTTTTGCTCGCTTTAATTTTTTGATAACATATCGCCCTGGGTCAAAAAACATCAAGGCTGATGCGCTCTCGCAGAGTTTTGCTCCAGTTCAAGAGACCACCGAGGAGCCATTGCCCATTGTGTCCCCATCATGTATTAAAGTGGGCATTACCCAGGACCTCTTGTCATTAGTCCTTAGAGCACAGGAGCAGGCTCCTCCAGACCTTCCGGTAGGTCTCTTGTTTGTGCCTCCTAGGTTAAGACAGCGAGTGTTCCTGGAATTCCATGCCAAGAGGTCGGCAGGGCATCCGGGTATTGCCAGAACTCGGGAGTTGCTGTCTAGGGCGGTGTGGTGGCCCTCGGTGGCTAGGGATGTGGATCAGTGGGTTCGGGCATGTGACGTTTGTGCCCGAAATAAAACTCCTAGAGGGGTTCCTGTCGGCCCATTACATCCACTCTCTATTCCGTTTAAGCCATGGACCCACATTTCCATGGATTTTGTGGTGGACTTGCCCAAATCCTCGGGGATGACAGCCATTTGGGTTGTCGTTGACAGGTTTTCGAAGATGGCGCATTTCGTTCCACTGGTTGGGTTGCCATCGGCCAGACGCCTGTCTGAGTTATTTATGCAGCATGTTGTGCGCCTCCACGGGTTGCCACTTGATGTGGTCTCTGACCGTGGATCCCAGTTTGTGGCCAAATTCTGGAGGGCATTTTGTTCTGATCTCCAGATTTCTGTGAGCTTGTCGTCAGGCTACCATCCACAGTCTAATGGGCAGACTGAGAGGGTGAACCAGTCCTTGGAGCAGTTCCTCAGGTGTTATGTCTCCAAGTGTCATACTGACTGGGTTGCTCATCTGTCTATGGCGGAGTTTGCCTATAACAACGCGGCTCACTCTGCTACAGGGATCTCTCCCTTCCTTTGTGTGTATGGGCATCATCCTAAGGCCAATTCTTTTGACCCCCTGGATTCCACGTCTGGTGGTTCCTCTGTTGTTTTGGTCCTTAGGGGTATTTGGAGGAAAGTGAAGAAAGCCCTTGTGTCTGTGTCATTAGTGACCAAAAGGGTTTTTGATAAGCGGAGAAGACCCTGCAGCTTCAAATTAGGAGACTTCGTCTGGTTGTCCACCAAGAATTTGAAGTTGAGACAGCCATCTCATAAGTTTGGCCCCCGGTTCATCGGCCCTTATAAGATCACCAGGGTTATCAATCCGGTGGCATTTCAGTTAGATCTGCCCCGTTCATTGGGTATCAATAAAACATTTCATTGTTCCCTTTTAAAACTGGCGGTTAATAATCCTTCTTCCAGTGGAAGACCTTCTCCTCTTCTGATACGGGGTCAGAGGGAGTTTGTGGTTGAAAGGGTTCTTGACTCCAAGATGGTTCGGGGACGGCTGTCATTTTTGGTGCACTGGAAGGGGTATGGCCTGGAGGAGCGGTCGTGGGTGCGCAGTTGTGATCTTCATGCCCCCAGACTGATACACTGTTTCTTCTCGCAGTTCCCCGATAAACCCGGTGGTAGGGGTTCTTTGACCCCTCGTCAGAGGGGGGGTACTGTTAGGATCTCCTGCTCTGTGCTGCCACGTCGCCATGGCAACCGGGAGGCAAGTGTTAGCGAAGTAACCTGAGCGCAGCTGATACTCCGGTCCGGGTTTTTACTGTGTAGTGGTTACAGGCTCTGTGCACGGCAGGGAATCCGGCGCTGGTTTTGTGCTCACAGTCTGTGAGGTCTGAGTGGGGCGTGGACAGCACCTGCTATATAAACCATCCTCTCAGGCTAGGCAAATGCTGCTGAATCTTTGTTTGTTAGTCAGTTCCAGAGAGTTAGCTAGTACTGTGTGACTTTGTATTTACTTGTTGCTTACTGCGTATAGGCCTTGGGATTCGGTACTTCATTCTGCCAATCCGGACCTAGCAGTAAGACTGGAGTCAGTTGTTTGACCTGCTGGGGTTCTTTTGCTATTCTGTGAACCCAGCAGGTTTGCGGCTGTACTCTCAGACCTGCTTGCTTAATCCTCCCTCACTGTGCAGGGCGTCCAGGTGTCAGTTTAGTGGCAGTAAGCTGAACCTGTGCCCTGCAAGTGGGGGTTAGGATTGTGGATACTCTCCTTGTGTCTATATTTCTATCTCTGACCAAGGAGTTTATTCCCACACCCGTTGGTAACCCTTTGGGTTTTTTTCTGTTGCTCTTAGCAACATCATTTCAGGTGCTCCACATGTTTAATCACTACACATCGCTTCATTGTCTGCTCTATTCCATCTGAGCGTTCCTGACACTAGGGAGACACCCAATTCCTGAGCCTTTGGGCTTCTCCGTTCACTTTGTGTTTATTAGTTATTCAATCACCTCCTGTGTATGTTATGTTATACTGTCTGTGAGTTTGTTTGCTTCGCTTCCCTCTCTGTTCATACACCGGTATACTCCTGTTAGCACTGGTGTGCGTAACAGCCCCGCGGTTGCATCGGCACACCGGGAATCTTCCCTGTGCACCCTATGGCCAATCCATCTCTGGGAGGAAGCACAACCTTACTTTAGCGACTGTGAGTAATGAACTGACCGGCTGGGTCTCATGGTTGAACCCACGCAAATGGTTTTCAGGTTTGGGAGAGTGGGCTCAAAATGTCATTATGAGTGTGGGGAAGTTTCTCCTTTGTATCCTGGGAGTCGTCATAATTATTGGTTCGATATTTAGGTGTGTTCAAATTCTAATGCGGCGCAAGCACGGCACAAATTTGATGAGTCAAAGGAGCGAGGGCGCTTTTATAGCAGCAGATTTAATTTACGACCCATCCATAGAGACAGTGTTATGATAAGAATTGCAAATGAATTTCATGGCCTCTTTCTTTCACCCGTTTTTCTTTGTCTCCCCCTCTGCTCAGATACATCCAACCGGAAAAGACGTCAGCCCTACCCAAAATGTTTATGTGAATGTATTTTTATATATGTGTCTTATCTTCATCTCTGAAACCTCCAGCTAATGGCACACATAGTCGGCAGGTGATATCCACATATACTAGCACTCACATATGTTCCCCCTCCATGTATCATCAACTAAATGTGCACCCCATTTATTGGAACAAGAAGCCGAAAATAGCTCGGTAGTGTTTGTTGGCCCATTTACAGACCCTTAATACGGGATGAGAAGGATTTAATGTATACTTTGCAATACCTCGAAGCTTATGTAGAACATATACGGCACGATGATACATGCCCCTCAGACATGGATTCATACATACATGCTTTTACTATCCCACTAGGTCATACATTTCCCACCTACAACTCTCCCCCGACCATCCAAGCTTCTGTAGATATTGTATAGAATTTTTTTTTTTATTAATTAGTTAGTGGCAGTTATTGGTGACTGCCAAAGGGTGGGCTGTCAAAGTCGAAAAATATTGCAGTAAACACATCACGTACAAGCTACACACAGATGACCTCCGTGCGTGGACTTGTTCTGCCGTGCGTGCGCATATTCACAATTTGCGTATGGTCGCTCCCACGGTCCTGCGCATTAGAGCGTGGTATGAGTATTTACGGTAGAGTTTGTAAACGCATGGAAAAACCATCAAAACACATTACTTATTTAATCCAAATAGTGCACAATGTACACATAGTCTCCCTGCACCACACCAGCAAGTTACAACAGTTTAAGTGGTATCAGAACAAAGGGATTCACCTTTACAGGATAGGAGGGGACAGAATAAGGTTATAAGGTGGTGTTTGGTATCCAGCTGTAGAGTATTTTAAGGGCAATATTCCGGTGTTGGTTTGCAGAAGATCGCACGTTCCTGCGAATAGTTATGTGCAGGAGCAGAATATAAATATAAACTGTATTTACTGTATATTTGGTATGCGGCAGGAACTCAGAGGAGACCACCCACATGTGCATCTGGAACAGACATCGCCCACCTATTCAAACCAACCTATGACCTCTCCTGTACTGTAAATGACCATCCCTGTGTCCAATGGACAAAGAGATTACAGTATCCATTGTGTTAAGTTTTGGAAGATTGTATAAAAGAGCCAGCTGCATGCCTGGTCACATACAGACTCTAAAGGTTATCTACCCAGATGAATGAGGACCAGTCAGGGAAGCGCAGGCGACAAAAACCAAACACGTATGTACCATTGACTGTAGCCATTATTCTATTGTATTGTATTGCTTTGTTATTGTAACCCCCTTTCAGTAATAATATGTTTTGGTGTCGGATCCCGGCATTTTAAATACAAACTGGTGTCGTGTTTTCCTTTCCCTGCTATGGTTATAAGTGTATTACTATCACATGTGTAGCTGTTAAGGGCTCACGGAGTATCTTTGGGTGTGTACGCACTGAGTATACTTTGTACAGCCAGCGCGGCGTTTGTACGCAAAGTACGTACACGGTACGGGGCTCTGTACGCTAATGGTGTAATAAGTACGTAGGTTGAGGATTAAGTATAGCGGCCGCAGCGGCTCCATTTAAAGTGTGTGAAATGTATTTTTAAAGTGTTGCTTTTAGTCCTGTACGTAAACCGACGTTTACTGTAGCCACCAGGCTAATGACCTTCTTACTTCCATCGTAAGGACCATAGTCTGCATTTTTATCATCTGATGCAACCCATTCCATTTGGCAAGAATCAGATGCTGCAGAGGCCTCGAGTGGAACTGTGCATACTCCACCATGTCAAATGTTGCTTGACACCATCGATCCCATCACACGCATTGCTGCATGAATGGATACCTTTTACCTGTGTAGCAACTCCTGAATCCTTGCCTGAACTTTGGATATCTTGTTCAGAGGTAAAATTACTCTCTGAAGGCTTGAATTTAGTACAGCTCCCAAGTGAGTCATCCACTGTGACGGAACCAGAGACGATTTTGCCCAATTTATGAGCCACCCATGCTTCTGCAGACATGTTATTGTCTGTTGCAGATCAGGGACGTGCAGTCAGGGGAGGCAGAGCCTCAACTGTCAAACTGCAATGAAAACAGCTGATTTTTCCACTGATCTGTGTTATAATACAGGAGCTAGGGGGCGGAGCCGGACACCAGGCTGTAACTGTAACTCTGCATTGAAAATAATGCCAGAAGAGGCAGCTCTGACATGCGTGGTTTGAGAGGGGCTCAAGGCACGCCCCTTCCCCCCATGATGCAATGTAAGAGCTACATCCCCTGACTGGTGCTATTCACAAGCACTCCCACTGACTTGGGCTGGAGAGGTGTACACAACTCTACTGCAGGAACATGGCCACGGTAAGATCTTCCTCTCCCTACTGCCTGATCTCACACTGATCGAGTGAATTGGGAAGGGGAGGAAGGAGGGGGGGGGCGGTTTACTCAAAGTATCTCTCTCTTAACTCCCCCAGCAGTTGAGGCTTCAGTGCCTGAGATCAAGTTGTTATCTCTGCTAACAGCACATGATCTCAGGATTTTTTTTAATGTGTAAAAAGGGGACGCTGTCTGCCGCAAAGTGTAATAAGGGGGACGCTGTCTGTCGCAATGTGCAATAAGGGGGACTCTGCCGCAATGTGTAATAAGGGAGACTCTGCCGCAATGTGTAATAAGGGGACTCTGCCGCAATGTGTAATAAGGGGACTCTGCCGCAATGTGTAATAAGGGGACTCTGTCTGCCGTTATGTGTAAAAACGGGGACGCTGTCTGCCTCAATGTGTAAAAAAGGGGACGCTGTCTGCCGCAATGTATAAAAATAGGGACGCTGTCTACCGTAATGTGTAAAAAAGGGGACTCTGTCTTCCGTAATGTGTAATAAGGGGACGCTGTCTGTCGTTATGTGTAAAAAAGGGGACTCTATCTGCCACAATGTGTAAAAAGGGGATGCTGTCTGCCGCAATGTGTAAAAATGGGGATGCTGTCTGCCGCAATGTGTAAAAAGGGGGACGCTGTCTGCCACAATGTGTAAAAAGGGGGATGTGGTCTGCCGCAATGTGTAAAAAAGGGGACGCTGTTTGCCGCAATGTGTAAAAATGGGGACGCTGTCTGCCGCAATGTGTAAAAAAGGGGACTCTGTCTGCCATAATGTGTAATAACAAGAGGACCTTGTCTGCTGTAATGTGTAAAAAGGGGAATCTGTCCGCCATAATGTATAAAAAGGTGGACTCTGTCTGCCGTAATGTGTAATAAGAGGACTTTGTCTGCCGTAATGTGTAAAAAGGGGGCTTTGCCTGGTGTAGTGGCGCTACTTTGCGGCGTAATTTGAATAATGGAGACTACTGTGCACCGTAATATGAATTGGTATTATTTTGTGGCCACACCCCTTCCCCATGAAGCCATGTCCCTATATTTTTGTCACGCGCCTACGACGCGCACGGTCCCTATTTTACATGAGGGGGGTGGGGGTGCCACTGGTCTTGTTCTGCACAAAATGTGTTTGAAACCACTCGGCTGCACAGGCGTTCGCACTCTTGCAAAGCGAAAATACACACCCCTATGGGCGGCGACTGTGTTTACATGGCTGCTAAAAGTAGCTAGCGAGCGATCCAACTCGGAATGACCCCCCTAGTGCAGCCCTCCCTGTCATGTTCCTCTATCAGGTTCATATATGTGTGTGTAAATCTGGCTCTGATACTGGCGAGTGCCTCCCCAGCCATTTACCTCACCGCACGTCACTGTTGCAGATGACACAGGAGCAATTTCTGCGACTGTACCAGGATTAAAAGATCGTCAAGGTATGGAAAAATTCTTATCCCCTGCTGGCGGAGATAAGCTGCCATTACCACCATAATTTTGGTGAATACTCTGGGGGCTGTGGCTAACCCAAAAGGTAGGGCCTGGAACTGAAAATGCTGTTGGAGGATAGCGAACCTGAGATAGCACTGATGGGACCGAGCTAAAGGAACATGTAGGTAAGCATCCTGGATATCCAGGGATACCATATAATCCCCAGGCTCAATGGCCAAAATTATGGAACGTAAAGTCTCCATATGAAACCGAGGTACCCAAATGTATTTTTTCAGCACTTTGAGATTGAGAATGGGCTGAAATGACCTATTTAGCTTCTGAACTAGAAACAGGTTGGAGTAAAAACCCTGTCCTCGTTGTGCAGGAGGAACAGGAATGATTACTCCTGACTTAAGCAATTTCTGAACTGCCTCTTGCAAAGCCCTGGCCTTCGTCTCTATCCGAGATGGGCTGGTACAAAGAAAAAACTTTGAGGAGGGTGCTTCTTGAAGGCAAATGCATAACCTAGAGATACCGCTTCCTGCACCCAGGCATCTGTTGTAGACTGCTGCCAGATCTGTGCAAACTGAAGAAGTCAGCCCCCCACCCTGGAGGCCCATACCATCAGGCTGATGGCATATTTTCTGTTTTACCAACCGGTACTCTGGTATCCCAATGCTTTTTAGTTTTATCAGACCTGTTGTATTGGGGCTGCTTGCTATTACTTTTTCCTTTAGCTTTTCCTGGAGATCGAAAGGGCCAAAAAGCTGGAACTTTAGGTTTGAATTTGTATGTGGAAAGAAACTTTACCTTCTTGGAGTCTGCCTTCGAGGAGGGCTTCTGACTCCAAAATATCTGTCAATTCTTTACCAAGAAGAATATCTCCAGAAAATGGCAAGGATTCCAAAACCTTCTTAGATTCTGAATCAGCTTTCCACGTATGTAGCCAAACTGCTCTGCGAGCAGCTATTATTGAAGCTGATGCCCTGGAGGCAATAGTACCCATATCCAATGCTGCTTCTTCCAAGAACATTCCAGCCTGTTTTATATGTGCTATATGGGATTTCTGCTGTCTCGATGCCATTGAAAAATCCCCTTCCAATGCATCAGCCCAGGCAGCCACTGCCTTTGCCATCCAAGCTGAAGCCATGGCTGGTCTTATGACTGCCCCAGACAGGGGAAAAAAAATTTTTTTTTGTCTGTTTTTTTAAAACATCCACTCTCCTATCCGTGACATCATTTAATGATGTTGAAGGCAGAGGTAATGTAGATTTTCACACTAATCGAATCACATGCTTATCTACTTTGGGAGCCACCTTTTTAAACAATCCCCAGCTGGAAGAGGATAATTGGAATTCCATTTCCTAGGAATTCTAAACTTCTTACTGGGTGTAGCCCAAGTCTCTTCCATGATTTCCATAAGCTGATCTGACTCAGTCTTATCTGTTTTGGGATGTTTAAACACAGGAGCCTTGTTTTTTTTTAACACGGCTCTGCTGATTCCTCTAAGGATAGAATGACTTTCATTGCCTTAATTAGCTCAGCTATATCCACTGAGCTGAGACCTTCCTCCTCCTCTTCGTATGCCGGACTAAAGTTTATTGAGCTTTCATCCTCTGATGAATACTTATTTGAAACATGTGTAGCCTGTGAGAATGAAGATTTACTTATCACTGGATTATCAGCCTGTTTCTTTTGAGAGGCTACTGCTGGAAGTGATAACTCGGACGTGGGAAGCTGCATGTAAGGGTTAATCGTGTAACCTATCCCTGGTACCGGAGTTGGAATTATCCGCTCAGCTATACTGGATAATGTTTGTGCAAACATAGCCCAAGGGGGATCAACCTGCACCTGAATATGCCTTTTATTTTTCAAGAGACCCTGGTGAAAGCTAAAACAATTTGTGACTGTAATCACTTTACGCTTTTTTACAGTGGCATACAATCCGACCCTACCCTGCTATGCACCAGCATTGAGGATCGGAATAGATAAAAACTGTCAGAATATATAGTAAAGTCAGCAATCACACTAGCAGTCAGTAACATGTTATACATTAGTATAATAAGCAATATGAGCACATAATCAACTACAAATACATTTCAAGTATGTAGGACAGAGATTTTCAACCTTTTACAACTCGTGGCACACTGAACAAGATCTAAATATTGCCAAGGCACACTCAAATATAATGGTGATGCATGGTGCAGTTGTGTGTCCTAGGATGTCATGTCACAGCTTCTCCATAGGTAACGCCTGAGCCACATCTGAAAAAGCCAGAAAAGCCCACACTGCCTGGGCCCAAAATTAGAACTGGCTCTACAACCACTAGTATTGATCGTTCCAGGGCCTCAGTAGTGGCAAAACACTGACGGGCCTGGCTCTGCTTCTATGGCGGCATATCTGGAAACTGCTCAGGGCACACTAGTGTGCCACGGCACAGTGGTTGAAAAACACTGATGTAGGAGAAGATATTACTGAATCATGTTAAAAAGATCTACCATATTCAGACACATAGCGAAAGAAACAACAGTAATAGTATACAGACTCATATGCATTGCAATAGGCACTTATCTAACTATTCGTACTCAAAAGGTAGATAGAGACTTAGGTGGTCATTCCGAGTTGTTCGCTCGTTGACGTTTTTCTCAACGCAGCAATTAGGTGGAAAATGCGCATGCGCATGGTACGCAGCGCGCATGCGTTAAGTAATTTAACACAAAACTTTGGAGATTTACACAAGCTCGAGCTATGTTTTTTCAACGCTCGAGTGATCGTAGTGTGATTGACAGGAAGTGGGTGTATCTGGGCGGCAACTCTACGTTTTCAGGGAGTGTGCTAAAAAACGCAGGCGTGCCAGGTAAAAACGCAGGGGTGGCTGGAGAAACGGGGGAGTGGCTGGCCGAACGCAGGGCGTGTTTGTGACGTCAAACCAGGAACTAAACCGACTGAGGTGATCGCAATCTAGGAGTAGGTCTGGAGTTACTCAGAAACTGTAAGGAATTATTTAGAAGCAGTACTGCTAACCTTTCGTTCGCTATTCTGCTAAGCTAAGATACACTCCCAGAGGGCGGCGGCCTAGCGTTTGCAATGCTGCTAAAAGCAGCTAGCGAGCAAACAACTCGGAATGAGGGCCCTAGTGCTGTATTACCCATACTCAGTAGAGTGGGATACAGGAAGACTCACCCCGCTTCCAGGACCGATCAATACATTTGCAAACGCTGAGTGGATCCAGATGCTACTAGTGTACACTGCCGCTCCATGATCCTATAGTGAACACAGACGCTCAGTGAACACAGACGCACCAGTCACACAGCCGCCTATACTACAACTGGGTCTCCTTCGTATACATCGTCTCAGATGGGAGCGGGAAAACAGTTCATGGCGGGAGACTCAGAGGAAACCGGTCATAAACAGGGGGGAGGGGCCACCAGGAGAGCGTCTGACTCCCCACTGCTGACATCAACCCTAGGGATTGCGGCCTCATACTATTCCTGGAGCCCATGATCCCTGAGGCCTAGCGCTGGTACACCCGAGGTGGCAGCCGCATCAGCGACTGTTTGGTAGTCTCCTCCCAAAACAGTGCGGCTGTGTCCGTATTCCCCTTCTAAGCAGAACCGATGCCTTACCTTTCCCCCGTGCTCTGACCACAGCCTGGTAACGTCTGCTGGACTTGCTAGTTCATCCGACACAGACGCCCGCTGAAACAGCACTGTACTCGTGGGTAAGCGTTGTCGTGACCCGGCGGAGAGTTGTTGGAGTGACTCTTTCTAAGGTACGGATAACCCCATCCACCCACAGGGATACCCATCACCAATACAGCCTGAACCAGCTCCGGGATTCACCAACTAAAAGGTGCACTTGGCACGAATATCTTTCGCCATACAACTATCCAAGACTCCAATACAGAGGCATTAAAATCCGCAATTGAACTGAACTGTCAATACACAATACCAAATCTGGTTAATTACATTTCTTCCTTGGGCGTTGAGCATCAGAACAAACCTCTTAAATCTGTTTGTCTTGGAACTGCAGCACCTAATTACAAGGTGAAAAACCACAGTACTAAGTGGAAAGGCGGAGCAGGCGGCTGATGATGCGGTTCGCGCTGAATCACATCGTCATAGCTATGCCCCCCGTTGTATAATGCCGGTAAAATCTGAATTGTATACCGGGGGAACGTGGCCTTGATGTGAACGTGCAACCACACCCCCATACTGCTCCCTTTGCAGCATCACACCAGCACCCCCCCTTTATCAAGCCACGCCCACACACCATCCCCGCTTCCCTGTATTTGATTATCTAGTTACATGTGTTATGAATTTAAGCTACTTTATCAACTTTTGTTTTCTGCAGAAGGGATTTCTGACAGGAATTCTGCTGTGTTTAGTAAGATAACTCCTCCAGCAATAACTACTTTTTCTCTGACGTCCTAGTGGATGCTGGGAACTCCGTAAGGACCATGGGGAATAGCGGCTCCGCAGGAGACAGGGCACATCTAAAGAAAGCTTTAGGATCACCTGGTGTGCACTGGCTCCTCCCCCTATGACCCTCCTCCAAGCCTCAGTTAGATTTTCTGTGCCCGACGAGAAGGGTGCACACTAGGGGCTCTCCTGAGCTCTTTGTGAAAGTTTTAGTTTAGGTTTATTATTTTCAGTGAGACCTGCTGGCAACAGGCTCACTGCATCGAGGGACTAAGGGGAGAAGAAGCGAACTCACCTGCGTGCAGAGTGGATTGGGCTTCTTAGGCTACTGGACATTAGCTCCAGAGGGACGATCACAGGTTCAGCCTGGATGGGTCACCGGAGCCGCGCCGCCGGCCCCCTTACAGAGCCAGAAGAGCGAAGAGGTCCGGAAAAATCGGCGGCAGAAGACTTTCCTGTCTTCAGATAAAGGTAGGCGCACAGCACCGCAGCTGTGCGCCATTGCTCTCAGCACACTTCACACTCCGGTCACTGAGGGTGCAGGGCGCTGGGGGGGCAGCGCCCTGAGACGCAATAAATCGATAGAAAACCTTTTATGGCTAAAATAAATGCATCACATATAACTCCTGGGCTATATGGATGCATTTAACCCCTGCCAAAACATACAAGAAAACGGATGATAAGGACGCCGAGAAAGGGGCGGAGCCTATCTCCTCAGCACACTGGCGCCATTTTCCCTCACAGCTCAGTTGGAGGGAAGCTCCCTGGCTCTCCCCTGCAGTCACTACACTACAGAAAGGGGTTAAAAAAGAGAGGGGGGCACAAATTAGGCGCAGTATAAACAATACAGCAGCTATAAAGGGAAAAACACTTATATAAGGTTATCCCTGTATATATATAGCGCTCTGGTGTGTGCTGGCAAACTCTCCCTCTGTCTCCCCAAAGGGCTAGTGGGGTCCTGTCCTCTATCAGAGCATTCCCTGTGTGTGCTGTGTGTCGGTACGTTTGTGTCGACATGTATGAGGAGAAAAATGATGAGGAGACGGAGTAGAGTGTCTGTAATAGTGTTGTCACCCCCTGGGGGGTCGACACCTGAGTGGATGTACTGTTGAAATTGCGTGACAGTGTCAGCTTTGTATAAAAGACAGTGGTTGACATGAGACAGCCGGCTACTCAGCTTGTGCATGTCCAGACGTCTCATACAGGGGCTCTAAAGCGCCCGTTACCTCAGATACAGACGCCGACACGGATACTGACTCCTGTGTCGACGGTGAAGAGACAACCGTGATTTCCAATAGGGCCACACATTGCATGATTGAGGCAATGGAAAAAGTTTACACTCTTCTGATAATATAAATACCACCAAAAAAAGGGGTATTATGTTTGGTGAGGAAAAACTTCCTATAGTTTTCCTGAATCTGAGAAATAAAATGAGGTGTGTGATGATGCGTGGGTTTCCCCCCGATAACAATTGATAATTTCTAAAAAGTTATTGGCAGTATACCTTTTCCCGCCAGAGGTTAGGGTGCGTTGGGAAACACCCCCTAAGGGGGATAAGGCGCTCACACGCTTGTAAGAACAAGGGCTCTACCCTCTCCGGAGATGGCCGCCCTTAGGGATCCTGCTGATAAAAAGCAGGAGGGTATCCTAAAATGTATTTACACACATACTGGTGTTATACTGCGACCAGCAATCGCCTCAGCCTGGATGTGCAGTGCTGGGTTGGCGTGGTCGGATTCCCTGACTGGAAATTTGATATCCTAGATAAGGACAGTATATTATTGCCTATAGAGCAATTAAAAGATGCATTTCTATATATGCATGATGCACAGCGGAATATTTGCCGACTGGCATCAAGTATAAGTGCGTTGTCCAATTATACCAGTAAAGTGGTCAGGTGATGCGGATTCCAAACGGCATTTGGAAGTATTGCCTTAAAAAAGGTAGCCTCTCAAAATAAGACGCCGTATTATCAGGCGCAGTCCTGGTTGGCAAGCGGACAAAAGGGTTCCTCTTTTCTGCTCGTGACAGAGGGAGAGGAAAATGGCTGCAAAGATCAGCCAGTTCCCAGGAACAGAAACCCTTTTCCGCCTCTGCCAAGCTCTCAGTATGACGCTAGGGCTTTACAAGTTCAGGCACGGTGGGGGCCCGTTCTCAATGAATTTCAGTGCGCAGTGGGCTCACTCGCAAGTAGACCCCTGGATCCTTCAGGTAATATTTCAGGGGTACAAATTGGAATTCGAGACGTATTCCCCTCGCCGTTTCCAAAAGTCTGTTTTACCGACGTCTCCCGCTGACAGGGAGGCAGTTTTGGAAGCCATTCACAAGCTGTATTCCCAGCAGGTGATAATTAAGGTACCCCTCCTGCAACAGGGAACGGGGTATTATTCCACACTATTGTGGTACCGAAGCCAGATGGCTCGGTGAGACCGATTTTAAAATCTAAAATCTAAAATCTTTGAACACTTACATACAGAGGTTCAAATTCAAAATTGAGTCACTCAGAGCAGTGTTTGCAAACCTGGAAGAAGGGGACTACATGATGTCTCGGGACATCAAGGATGCTTACCTTCATGTCAAAATTTACCCTTCTCACCAAGGGTATCTCAGGTTATGGTACAGAACTGTCACTATCAGTTCAGACGCTGCCGTAGGGATGGTCCACGGCACCCCGGGTCTTTACTGAAGTAATGACCGTAATGATGATATTCCTTCGAAGGAAGGGAATTTTAGTTATCCTTTACTTGGACGATTCCCTGATAAGGGTGAGATCCAGGGAACAGTTGGAGATCGGTGTAGCACTACCTCAGGTAGTGTTGCGGCAGCACGATTGGATTCTCAATATTCCAAAATCGCAGCTGGTTCCGACGACTTGTCTTCTGTTCCTAGGGATGATCCTGGACACAGTCCAGAAAGAAGGTATTTCTCCCGGAGGAGAAAGCCAGGGAGTTATCCGAGCTAGTCAGGAACCTCCTAAAACCGAACCAAGTCTCAGTGCATCAATGCACAAGGGTTCTGGGTAAAAATGGTGGCTTCCTACGAAGCAATCCCATTCGGCAGATTCCACGCAAGACTTTCCAGTGGAACCTACTGGACAAATGGTCCGGGTCGCATCTTCAGATGCTTCAGTGGATAACCCTGTCACCAGGGACAAGGGTATCCCTCCTGTGGTGGTTGCAGAGTGCTCATCTTCTAGAGGGCCGCAGATTCGGCATGCGGGACTGGGTCCTGGTGGCCACGGATGCCAGCCTGCGAGGCTGGGGAGCAGTCACACAGGGAAGGAATATCCAGGGCTTATGGTCAAGCCTGGAGACATCACTTCACATAAATGTCCTGAAGCTAAGGGCCATTTACAATGCTCTAAGCTTAGCAAGACCTCTGCTTCAAGGTCAGCCGGTGTTGATCCAGTCGGACAACATTACGGCAGTCACCCACGTAAACAGACAGGGTGCCACAAGAAGCAGGAGGGCAATGGCAGAAGCTGCAAGGATTCTTCGCGGGGCGAAAAACCATGTGATAGCACTGTCAGCAGTTTTCATTCCGGGAGTGGACAACTGGGAAGCAGTTTTCCTCAGCACGACCTCCACCCGGGAGAGTAAGGACTTCACCCAGAAGTCTTCCACATGATTATAAACCGTTGGGAAAAACTCGACAGGTATTGCGCCACGTCAAGGGACCCTCAGGCAATAGCTGTAGATGCTCTGGTAACACCGTGGGTGTACCAATCAGTGTATGGGTTCCCTCCTCTGCCTCTCATACCCAAGGTACTGAGATTGATAAGATGGAGAGGAGTAAGCACTATATTAGTGGCTCCGGATTGGCCAAGAAGGAATTGGTAACCGGAACTTCAAGAGATGCTCACGGAGGATCCGTAGCCTCTACCTCTAAGAAGGGACCTGCTCCAGCAAGGACCTTGTCTGTTCCAAGACTTACCGCGGCTGCGTTGACGGCATGGCGGTTGAACGCCGGATCCTGAAGGAAAAAGGCATTCCGGATGAAGTCATCCCTATCCTGATAAAAGCCAGGAAGGAAGTAACCGCAAAACATTATCACCGCATTTGGCGAAAATATGTTGCGTGGTGCGAGGCCAGTAAGGCTCGACGGAGGAAATTCAACTGGGTCGATTCCTACATTTCCTGCAAACAGGAGTATCTATGGGCCTGAAATTGGGGTCCATTAAGGTTCAAATTTCGGCTCTGTCAATTTTCTTCCAAAAAAGAACTAGCTTCAGTCCCTGAAGTTCAGACATTTGTTAAAGGGGTACTGCATATACAGCCTCCTTTTGTGCCTTTAGTGGCACTTTTGGGATCTCCAGGTGGTTTTTGGGTTCCAAAAGTCACATTGGTTTGACACACTTAAATCTGTGGAGTTAAAATATCTCACAGAAAAAGTGGTCATGCTGTTGGCTCTGGCCTGGGCCAGGCGCGTGTCAGAATTGGTGGCTTTATCCTGTAAAAGCCCTTATCTGATTTTCCATTCGGACAGGGCGGAATTGAGGACTCGTCCTCAGTTTCTCCCTAAGGTGGTTTCAGCGTCTCACCTGAACCAAACCTATTGTGGTGCTTGCGGCTACTAGGGACTTGGAGGACTCCAAGTTGCTAGACGTTGTCAGGACCCGGAAAATATATGTTTCCAGGACGGCTGGAGTCAGGAAATCTGACTCGCTGTTTATCCTCTATGCACCCAACTAGCTGGGTGCTCCTGCTTCTAAGCAGACTATTGCTCGTTGGATTTGTAGTACAATTCAGCTTGCACATTCTGTGGCAGGCCTGCCACAGCCAAAAATCTGTAAATGCCCACTCCACAAGGAAGGTGGGCTCATCTTGGGCGGCTGCCCGAGGGGTCTCGGCTTTACAACTTTGCCGAGCAGTTACTTGGTCAGGAGCAAATACGTTTGTAAAATTCTACAAATTTGATACCCTGGCTGAGGAGGACCTGGAGTTCTCTCATTCGGTGCTGCAGAGTCATACGCACTCTCCCGCCCGTTTGGGAGCTTTGGTATAATCCCCATGGTCCTTACGGAGTTCCCAGCATCCACTAGGACGTCAGAGAAAATAAGAATTTACTTACCGATAATTCTATTTCTCATAGTCCGTAGTGGATGCTGGGCGCCCATCCCAAGTGCGGATTGTCTGCAATACTGGTACATAATTATTGTTACCAAAAAAATCGGGTTATTGCTGTAGTGAGCCATCTTTTCGAGAGGCTTCTCTATTATCATGCTGTTAACTGGGTTCAGATCACAAGTTGTACAGTGTGATTGGTGTGGCTGGTATGAGTCTTACCCGGGATTCAAAATCCTTCCTTATTGTGTACGCTCGTCCGGGCACAGTATCCTAACTGAGGCTTGGAGGAGGGTCATAGGGGGAGGAGCCAGTGCACACCAGGTGATCCTAAAGCTTTCTTTAGATGTGCCCAGTCTCCTGCGGAGCCGCTATTCCCCATGGTCCTTACGGAGTTCCCAGCATCCACTACGGACTACGAGAAATAGAATTATCGGTAAGTAAATTCTTATTATCTCCAGTATCTTCATTTCTTGTCATCTGTCTAAAATTCCACATACAGTACTCTATATTTGGGAATGTTATGTGATGACTCCTAGGACCCAATGTAGGTTTATCTCCCCTTATTGACTCTGGGTGGTTACCTCATTTTACAGGATCACTTATCAGGGACTATGGAACAGAGAGTTACTTGTCTGGGAGAGTTGCCGATATTCTGGCTCCCCCCCCGGGAGAGGGTGGCCAGCTCAGCGATGCAGAGGGGCGGTGCGGACGTGACATGGCATAGGCGGACGTGACATGGCATAACGGGAGTGGCTCAGTACAGGGCTGGATTAAGGGAGTTGAAATTATTCATGGGCCTATTGTGAGAAACGAGGGAAGTGTGATTAGTGCCGTGTAGGCGAGATCCATGTGGGTGTGTACATGCCCTACACTATCAGCTCCAATGTCTCCCTAAATATGTATAAATATATCAAATTGCATAATTTTGTGAGAAAAATAGAAATGCATTCTTAATAGTTATGATTTATGGCCAGCTGGTGGCTAGTTATGATGATGGGCCTATTTTTATGTGGAGGCCTGGAGCTGTAGCTCCGTCCGCCCCATTGTTAATCTGGCCCTGGCTCAGTACAAGATGCAGCAAAGGGGCGTGTTGTTTGTGGTTGTGTCATCCTGGCCATGCCCCCGTTATACAATGCTGATATTACAGGCAATGTATATTGGGAGCAGGGCTACGAAGACACAATTCAGCACAAATTGCGTCATCGGGCCCCCTTGGACCGCCCACCTGTGGTCTGTTAGTGGGCAGCCGGGAGTGTCCACGTCCTCCTAACTAGCAGGTGCCCCATCTCTGTCCGCATACTCCTAACTAGCAGGTGCCCCATCTCTGTCCGCGGGCTGCTAACTAGCAGGAACCCTATCTCTGTCCACGTCCTCCTAACTAGCAGGCACCCCATCTCTGTCCGCGTGCTCCTAACTAGCAGGCACCCCATCTCTGTCCACGTCCTCCTAACTAGCAGGTGCCCCATCTCTTTCCACTTCCTCCTAACTAGCAGGCACCCCATCTCTGTCCACGTCCTCCTAACTAGCAGGTGCCCCATCTCTGTCCACTTCCTCCTAACTAGCAGGTGCCCCATCTCTGTCCACTTCCTCCTAACTAGCAGGCACCCCATCTCTGTCCGCTTCCTCCTAACTAGCAGGCACCCCATCTCTGTCCGCGTGCTCCTAACTAGCAGGTGCCCCATCTCTGTCCACTTCCTCCTAACTAGCAGGCACCCCATCTCTGTCCACGTCCTCTTAACTAGCAGGTGCCCCATCTCTGTCCACTTCCTCCACATAGCAGGCACCCCATCTCTGTCCACGTCCTCCCAACTAGCAGGTGCCCCATCTCTGTCCACTTCCTCCTAACTAGCAGGCACCCCATCTCTGTCCGCGTGCTCCTAACTAGCAGGCACCCCATCTCTGTCCGAGTGCTCCTAACTAGCAGGCACCCCATCTCTGTCCGAGTGCTCCTAACTAGTAGGCACCCCATCTCTGTCCGCGTGCTCCTAACTAGTAGGCGCCCCATCTCTGTCCACGTCCTCCTAACTAGCAGGTGCACCATCTCTGTCCACTTCCTCCTAACTAGCAGGTGCACCATCTCTGTCCGCATACTCCTAACTAGCAGGTGCCCCATCTCTGTCCGCGGGCTGCTAACTAGCAGGAACCCCATCTCTGTCCGCATGCTCCTAACTAGCAGGCGCCCCATCTCTGTCCGCTGCGAGTGGTGGAGGGGCGGGTGCGTTGGTGTTGCGGGTGGGGTAGGGGACCCGGAGGCAGCACGGGTGGAGATGCGGTGGGTGCGGCTTTCCCGCAGATGGGGGAGGGGTCAGGGGGTGCTGCGAGTGGGTGCAAGGTTCCTGCGGGTGGTGAAGGGGTGGGTGCGGTGGTGCTGCAGGTGGGGGAGGGGCTCTGTATATACATCCTACCATTCACACATGGTACACTGTCCACATACCCCATGCACACACTATACCCAATACAGCAGACAATCTCCTGGAGCAGCAGCGCTATAGTGAACTGGATGCGTGCTCCCTCACATTTGCTGCTCCTGCTGTCCGGGTAATGGCGGCGGGGGCTCGGAGTCGGGGTCGCGGCTAGTCTGCAGCAGCAGCAGGGAACAGGAGGGAGCGCGCCGGTCAGTGAAGAGCTGGGCGCGCCCCCGATGGCTGACAGAGGGTCGGGAGAGGGGATTTGGGGATCCGCGGTGGCCGCAGCAGCAGTAACGACGGGAGGTGACCTCATCCTCCGCCTCATGGCATCCTGTGGTCGGGCTCAGCCGCCCTCCTAACCACAGCACAGGAGCCGGCAACCGCGAGGAGGGGGACGCGTCCGGCCGGGAAGATGGCGGAGAGGTATTTGGCCAGATCTGTGACTCTATGACTGTGACCCCGCCCAGCGCTGTGACTCTGCCCAGTGTTATACACACAGTCACAGATCTGGGCTAATATATAGGAGATTTATTTATTTATTACCAGTTATTTATATAGCACACACATATGGAGTTTACAGTTTATTTTCCCTACCACATGTACACACACACATTCATTCAGGCTGGGGTTACTTTTTGTTGGGAGCCAGTTAACCTATCAGTATATTTTTGGATTGTGGGAGGAAACCAGAGTACTTGGAGGAAACCCACATAAGCACAAACTCCACACAGTCAACGCCATGGTGGGAATTGAACCAATAATTTTAGTGCTATGAGGCAGTAATGGTAAGCATTACACCATCCATGATCTGTGTGAGGTCCCGAGGGCCGAGTTTGAGAACCTGTTATATAGCACATCAAGATCTTCAGCTTGGCTGGCTGAACTAATATGCAATATATAGCACTTAACCTCATATCATCAAATTCCTCTTTCCCTATAGATTATAAGCTTCTGAGTGTGGCCCTCTTACCTGAAGGTGAACATTTAATAACTGTGAAGGGGAGGGATGAATGGTTTAGAATTGTAAAACTTGGAGGAACAAAATTCAAGTGAGTTGGACTTATAGGTGTTTCTGTAATGGGTGCAGACTGGGCCCAGAAGAGCCTGGTGCTTCACGCCCTGCACCTAGATACTTCCTGACATTGGTGTTTCTATAATGGGTGCGGTGCACACGGGCCCCTGGGTCCAGGGGGGGCCCGCACCCATTTTAATACTTACCTTTCTGGAGTCCAGCGCCGGAAGCTGTGATCGCGCCTGAAATTGCAGCCAAAATGGCTGCCGCGCATGCGCGGTAGCCAAATTGGTCTCCGGATCATGGCGGGCGCCATGTTTCCGGAGACCTACGCATGCACAGTAGACTCCGGCACAATGCCGGAGTCTACAGCGCTGCGCAGAGGAGGGGGCCCACCTGGAGGTGCATACGGGCCCCCTCCTCTGTAGAAACGCCCCTGCTTCCAGACTCTTGTGTTGGCAAACAGAGGTCTTTCTGAGGCCTTCGCCATCTTTCCAGTGACAATTTCAGAAAGATGGCACAGCACATTGACATGCCATTTTCCCCGGTGATCTGTGCATGCGCAGTAGAGTCTGAGCCCTCTAGTGCTCAGACTCTCCAGTGATGCCGGCAGAGAGGTGGGGGCCTGAACGGAGGAGGCAGCACATGGACCTCCTCCTCTCTTAAAGCGCCCCTGAGCGTGGCATATTACGTTGCGCTTCTGTTGGAGGTGGGCTGTACACAGGCGTTACTATGCTCCTGGGTAATGAAATGATACATTGAGAGATATTTCACTCTTGTCCTGCCTGTAAAAGCAACACCCTTGTTTTGATTAAACGTAAACCAAAAGAAAAAAAAAAGAGTAGACAATGGCGCTATTTATATAACTAGTGCCATTGTCTACTCATTTCTTCTTTTGGTTATTATGTCCCTGGCTGAACTGCAAACGACATGTGGAATCAATATTTGGCTTTACGTCATGTGAAAATGGTGTCCCAGGTGCGTATGACCCTAATAGGCCCTACACATTAGGCGACATCAATGAAAGATATGTACGATCTCGTTCATTAATGAACGAGATATCGTTCATATCTTTCAGTGTGTAGGCACCAACGATTAACGTTGCGCGGTCCTGTGCTCGTTCATCGTTGGTGCCGGGTCGCTTATACATGCAGGCCAATATGGACAATCTCGTCCATATTAGCATGCATTGCTATGGGGCCGGGTTACAGGGGGAGTGAAAAAACGTAATTCCCCCTCCCCCCTTCCCCACCATGGGTCACCTGCAGGCCGTATCGGCCGTCTGGCACCACAGTGGCATATCGTCTAATGTGTAGGGCCCATTAGTGGGCTCATTTATCGAGTGAGAAATCTATTTGTGGATAATAAAATTCGTTGTGAATGATAAATGGTTTGCAGCCAATCAACTCCTAATTGTCATGTGTTCAGCTCTGTCCTGTCATGTGTTTGAAAAAATAGGATTTTGGTTACCTACCGGTAAATCCTTTTCTCGTAGTCCGTAGAAGATGCTGGGGTCCATATTAGTACCATGGGGTATAGACGGGTCCACCAGGAGCCATTGGCACTTTAAGAGTTTAATAGTGTGGGCTGGCTCCTCCCTCTATGCCCCTCCTACCAGACTCAGTCTAGAAACTGTGCCCGAGGAGACAACATACTTCGAGAGAAGGAATTACACAGATAGTGGCGAGATTCATACCATCTCACACAACATGCAAACCCAGCCAACATGCCGGAACAACTCAGCAACAGCTGAAACAGTAAATAACTCAGAACTTACCTAGGAACCAGGTAACACTGATCTATAAAAAACAACGCAGGAAAACGAAGCGCTGGGTGGGCGCCCAGCATCCTCTACGGACTACGAGAAAAGGATTTACTGGTAGGTAATCAAAATCCTATTTTCTCTTACGTCCTAGAGGATGCTGGGGCCCATATTAGTACCATGGGGATGTACCAAAGCTCCCAGTACGGGAGGGAGAGCGCGGAGGCTCCTGCAACACTGCCTGACCAAACTTGAGGTCATCAGAGGCCAAAGTATCGAACTTGTAAAACTTGGCAAACGTGTTCGACCCAGACCAAGTAGCTGCTCGGCAGAGTTGTACCGCTGAGACACCCCGGGCAGCCTCCCAGGAAGAGCCCACTTTACGAGTAGAGTGGGCCTTGACCGATTTCGGACACGGCAATCCTGTCGTGGAATAAGCATGCTGGATAGTGAACCTGATGCAGCGTGAAATCGACTGCTTAGAAGCAGGACATCCAAGTTTCTTGGGATCATAGAAGACAAACAGAGAGTCACTTTTCCTATGACGAGCCGTCCTCTTCACGTAGATCTTCAAAGTCCTCACAACATCCAAGGCCTTTGAAGTAATTGAGGAGTCAGTAGCCACTGGCACCACAATAGGCTGGTTGATATGGAAAGCCGATACAACCTTAGGCAGGAACTGTGGACGAGTCCTAAGTTCTGCCCTATCTTCATGAAAGATCAGATAGGGGCTTTTCCAAGATAAAGCCCCCAATTCCGACACACGTCGGGCAGAGGCCAAGGCCAACAAGGTGACCGCCTTCCACGTGAGAAACTTGAGTTCAGCCTCCTGTAGAGGCTCAAACCAAGCAGATTGCAGGAACTGCAACACCACATCCAGATCCCAAGGTGCCGTAGGCGCCACTAAGGGAGGCTGGATGTGCAGAACCCCTTTCAAAAACGTCTGAACTTCAGGAAGAACAGCCAACTGTTTTTGGAAGAAGATGGACAAAGCAGAGATGTGGACCTTGATAGAGCCCAGGCTCAGTCCCATATCCACCCCTGCATGCAGGAAAAGGAGAAAACGTCCAAGTTGAAACTCCACCGCCGGAAACTTCTTGGCCTCACACCAAGAAACATATTTCTTCCAAATGCGATGGTAATGCTTAGAAGTTACCCCCTTCCTGGCCTGTATCAGGGTAGGAATGACCTCACTCGGGATACCCTTCCGAGCTAAGATTTGGCGTTCAACCGCCATGCCGTCAAATGTAGCCACGGTAAGTCTTGATAAGCGAACGGCCCCTGCAGAAGCAGATCCTCTCGAAGAGGTAAAGGCTGTGGATCTTCCATCAGAAGATCCAGCAGATCTGCGTACCAAGCCCTCCTTGGCCAGTCTAGAGCAATGAGGATTGCCAGAACCTTTGTTCTTCTGACGAGCTGAAGAACCTTTGGTATCAGAGGAAGAGGAGGGAACACATACACCGACCTGAACACCCACGGTGTTACCAGTGCGTCCACCGCCACTGCCTGTGGGTCTCTTGACCTGGAACAGTACCTCCGTAGCTTCTTGTTGAGGCGAGAGGCCATCATGTCTATGTGGGGAACCCCCCCACCCACCGGAAACCTCTTCGAACACCTCTGGATGGAGGCCCCACTCCCCTGGATGGAGATTGTGTCTGCTGAGGAATTCTGCTTCCCAGTTGTCTACTCCCAGAATGAAGATTGCCGACATCACCACCGCGTGCCTTTCTGCCCAGGTGAGGATCTTTGACACCTCTGCCATGGCAGCCCTGCTCTTCGTTCCGCCTTGTCGATTTATGTAGGTCACTGTGGTTACATTGTCCGACTGCACCTGAACAGCCCGATGTTGTAGAAGGTGTGCTGCCTGCAGAAGGACGTTGTACACTGCCCTGAGCTCCAGGATGTTTATCGGGAGGAGAGACTCTTGGTCCGACCAACGTCCCTAAAAGGTTTTCCCCAGAGCGACTGCTCCCCAACCTCTTAGACTTGCATCTGTGGTTACAAGGATCCAGTCTTGAATCCCGAACCTTTGCCCTTCCAGAAGGTGTGGAAGTTGCAGCCACCAGAGGAGTGAAATCCTGGCTTTCGGAGACAGGCGTATCCTCTTGTGCATGTGTAGGTGAGAGCCCGACCACTGGTCCAAGAGGTCCAGTTGAAAAGGTTGAGAATGAAACCTGCCGTACTGTAGAGCCTCGTAGGCGGCAACCATCTTCCCCAGAAGGCGTATGCATTGATGAACCGATACCTGGGTAGGTCGTAGGACATCCCGGGCCATAGTTTGAATCACCAACGCTTTCTCCACCGGGAGAAACACCCTCTGCACTTCCGTGTCGAGGATCATTCCCAGGAAAGACAGCCACCTCGTTGGCTCCAGGTGAGACTTTGGAAGGTTTAGGATCCAACCATGTTTCCTGAGCAGCTGTGTCGTGAAAACAGCCTCTTCCTGGACGACGCCTTGATCAGGAGATCGTCCATATATGCAATTATGTTCACCCCCTGTTTGCGGAGTAGAACCATCATCTCCGCCATCACCTTGGTGAAGATCATCGGTTCTGTGGAGAGGCCAAACTGCAGCGCCTGGAACTGATAGTGATCGTCCAACAGTGCAAACCGGAGGTATGCCTGATGTGGGGACCAAATGGGAATGTGGAGGTGAGCATCCTTGATGTCCAGAGACACCAGGAACTCCCCCTCCGACAGTCCTGAGATGACAGCCCTCAGAAATTCCATCTTGAATTTGAACTCCCTGAGGTAAGGGTTCAAAGACTTTAAGTTTAGAATAGGCCGTACCGAACCATCTGGTTTCGGTACCACGAAAAGGTTCGAATAATAACCCTTGTTCCACTGCTGAGGTGGAACCGGAACAATGATCTCCGACACCACCAATTTTCTGATGGCCTCCAGAAGAATTGTCCTGTCTGCCAGCAGGGCTGGCAAGCCTGACTTGAAGAAATGGTGAGGCGGGAGATATTGTAACTCCAGTCTGTACCCACTGGACACTATATCCAGAACCCAGGGGTCCAGACCCGACGACACCCAGACGTGGCTGAACTGCCGGAGTCTTGCCCCCACCTGACCTTCCTCTAGGCCCAGCTGTCCACCGTCATGCGGAGGACTTAGGGGTACCAGAAGCGGGCTTTTGGGTCTGGGAAACTTCGGGAGCAGGTTTCTTTCCTTTGGCACGACCACCTCTGAAGAAGGTGTTCGAAGTCTTATTCTTTCTAGGCCTTGCGGGCCGAAAGGACTGTGACGTGGAAGATGAAAAAGGCTTCTTCGTAGCTGGGGCAGCTGAGGGGAGAAAAGGAGACTTACCCGCGGTAGCCGTGAAAATCCATGCATCCAGCGCCTCCCCAAAGAGAGCCTGACCCTTGTATGGTAGGCCCTCCACACACTTCCTTGATTCCGCGTCCGCAGACCAGTTGCGCAGCCAGAGACCCCTGCGAGCCGAAACAGACATGGAGGAGATCCCCGCAGCCATGGAACCCAGGTCCTTCATGGAATCCACCAGGAACCCCGCAGAATCCTGAATATTACGTAAAAACAAATCAACGTCACCTTTGTCCAGCGTAGTTGATTCCTCCTGCAGAGTGATCGACCACCTGGCAAGAGCTTTAGCAATCCAAGCACAGGCTATAGTAGGCCGCAATATAGCCCCCGAAGCCGTGTAAATGGATTTCAGTGTAGCATCTACCTTGCGATCTGCCGTGTCCTTCAACGCGGTAGACCCCGAGACCGGTAATTCCACCTGTTTGGACAGCCTGGAGACAGAGGCGTCTACGATCGGCGGAGACTCCCATCTCTTCCTATCTTCCTCTGGGAAGGGAAAAGCCACCAAGACCCTCTTGGGAATCTGGAATTTATTTTCTGGAGTTTCCCATGCCTTTTCAAAGATAGCATTCAGTTCTTTGGATGCCGGGAAAGTGAGGGGGGGCTTCTTATGATCTGTGAAGAAGGCCTCCTCCACCTGTTCCGGAGTTGTGTCTGAAATGTGTAAAACATCCCTAACAGCCTCAATCATCAACTGTCGGTGTCCGTGTCATCCTACATAATTGCAAGTGCCCGTTTGTGAGAAAGTACCGCAGGGGATCCCGAGGAGGCAGTATCAGACCATACAACCATAGAGGACTGGAGGACCTGAGTGGCATGCTCAGTCCTAGCAACTCTATCTGAAATCTGAGAAATAGTCCCCCTCAGAGAGACTAACCATTCTGGCTCTCTAGCTGGGATCTGTGCTAAAACAGTGCAATCCTGATTACATGGAATCCTGGGAAGACATATCCTCTGCAGCATATGAAACAGTGACCCTGGACATGATGCACACACACTCAAACACCCCACAAACACACAGGGTATTATAAAGACAGAGTTTCCCCCTCAAGAATGGCAAAGAGGCACAGAGATTGGAGCCAACCCACACACAGCGCTATCAAAGGTATAGGGAGTCCCCAACCAGCGCTGGCTGTGTCCCTTAATAGGTGGCACAGCCTGTATACAGCCCCCCCCCCCTTCTACAACCCCCTTGGTACCGTACAGACAGCTGGAGATTGCTCTGGAGGGACCTGGTTCCACTTGTAGTGAGTGCAGGCAGGAGAAAATGGCGCTGAACGCTGCTGGTTCCGCTCTGAGAAGCTCCGCCCCCTCAATGGCGTTGTCTTCCCGCTCACCAACAGATTATACTGGCCGGAGGAGTTGCGCTGGCCTGGATCCTCAGATCCCGACAGACTTTAGTGGACAGTGTAGGGTTCGGCACTGGCCCAGGGCGCCCCTCCCAGCACTGCACTGCAGTACCGCTGAGCCATCACGGAGCGCGGGTGAGACCGCGCTCCCTTACCCTAAGGCCGCCTGCTTCACACTGTCCCCCCGCTTGCAAGGGGGGACAGTGACTCACTCGCCACCTCTTCAGCTCCCGACGGGGTGGCGGCCGGCTGCCGGGGCGAGCGTTCCCCTGTGGCGGGGCGCGAGCAGACCCCTCTGAATCCAGTGTTCAGTCAGCGGGAGCAGTGGCTCAAGACCCCGCAGGGCAGATATTGCTCCCCCCCCCCTCAGTCCCTCGCTGCAGGGAGGCTGTCGCCAGCAGCCTCCCTGTGAAAACAAAAAACTCTGAAAATAAAAATTAAACATTTTCTAAAGAAGCTCAGTAGAGCTCCCCTAGCTGTGACCGGCTCCTCCGGGCACATTTTCTAAACTGAGTCTGGTAGGAGGGGCATAGAGGGAGGAGCCAGCTCACACTATTAAACTCTTAAAGTGCCAATGGCTCCTGGTGGACCCGTCTATACCCCATGGTACTAATATGGACCCCAGCATCCTCTAGGACGTAAGAGAAATTACAATTGGGAACTGATTGGCTGGAGCACCATTTATCATACACAATTAGTTTTATCACTCATTAATGAGCCCTTTATTTGCAGTTGGTAAGCAGTGAGCACTGGGTCTGCACTGTCTACCACCAGAGGTGTAGCTAGGTGCCGTGGTGCCCGGAGCAAGGTTATGCTTTGGCGCTCCCCTCCCCTGTACTGAATTGAGGGCCTAGACCAAGAAGACCCAATGTTTAAAATAGGGTCAGTGTGTGCCGAACACTTGCAATAATAATATAAGGGCATGGCAATACGGATGGTGAGATGGTTAACATTACTTCCTCACAGCACTGAGGTCATGGGTTTGATTCCCACCTGGGGAGTTTGTATATTCTCCCCATTCTTACGTGGGTTTACTCCGGGTACTCCGGTTTCCTCCTACAATACAAAAATATACTGGTATATTAATTGGCTCCCAACAAAAATGAACCCTGTTGTGTTGTGGGGCAGGGTCTGATGTGAATGGGGAAATATTCTCTCTAAAAATCTGTGGAATATGTGTGCGCTATATAATATTGATTTATGGAATCATATTTATGAATATTAATATTTAATATAACATATATGGTTATTAATATATGGATATATTTAAATTAATATGCGTTATCATATATATCTGCAAATATATTATGTCAGGCTTACAAATTAATTGGCTGATAAATATATGCAGTCCTTATATATATATGACTTATGAAATTATGAAGTTAAGATTCCTTAAAGAGAGTTCAAGCTTGAATATTACCGCTCTTTTTATATGATTCTTTATTTACAGGCAGATCAAATCGTACAGAATAAGATATACACAGTAGTGATATATATACTAATTATAATTATATTAAGCTATGCTATGTTTCCTTCGTTACATAACATAAAACAACATGACATAAGTTTCACAAACAGTTTCAATTATTATCATATTTATACTTGCAAGTTAAAGATTGCCATCCCAAGAATCATTCCTTCTGCATGTTCTCCATGACTTCTCCTCCTGACTGACTTCCTTCCTTCTCCTTCTTCTTCTCCCTCTCCCTCTTCCTTCTAACTCCTAACTACAAGTCTGGTCCTTTTATCTCATATTTTACCAATTCAAACTATCATATTCTCATAGTTTCCAATGGAATAGGTAATTATAGGTTTGTCAGATTCCAAGGTGTAATAAAACAAACATTGAACTGGGCTGTCGTGTCCTGTTCACGGAGGCATGGTGTCATAAAAGTGTGGTGTCCACACTGCCTTAAGCAAGTATAGTATTGTAAAATCTGGAATGTCTTTTCATCCAAAGTTCTGTTGTATTGACAAGTTTTCCTGGGGTCGGTTACACAATGTTTTATCAATGGATGTGATCTCTTTTCATAGTAGTTAATTTATACTCCCTAGCTTTTAACCTTCACTGGACAATAGACAAACCAGTAGATTCTGATCTACTGTAAGCACACCTGTGAATTCCAATGACCAACAGAGCTCTGTCACATACCTATTATCATTTATGGCCTAATACCTTTTCTCTACAATGACTCTTGATCTTACTGTAACCTCTCTGGCCTTATTTATGACTAGAGCAGAATAAACCTGTTCCCTACACTATTTTTTTACCATCTTGCTGTAAAACACAAATATACAGTATATCTATATAAACACATACACAAACCTAATTTCTTAAATCAGCTAAACATTACCTCATACATTCAAACTTATTTCATATCTATTCCTTACTATATATATCCAGTATACTGTCCACTATGGTAACATCGCCTATTTATAATGAATTATATTTTGATTCAGACAATATCCATTGCCCTAATATTATACTAAGTGCAGACAATTACCTATAAGGCAACAGTCGCCCCCTTGTGGCCATGAGAAATTATTTTGATTGGCCACACATTAAACTAGCGTAATTGCTTCCAAATACATTTCAAAATATTTCTTCAAAACATAACTTTTGTTGTAACCCTAATATATACCATAAGTGTAATAATAATAACCATTGTGATTTTAAAAATCTATAAAAATTCTTAGCTTACCTAACCTTATTCTACTTTTTAACTAAAGCAGACAAAACTGAGGTTTTTATTCAGTATTCATGAGGAAAACTAATTTCTACAGACATTTGGAATACCATAGCCCAATTGTAGACCTTTTTTCTGTATCTGGATCAGTACGTTTGGACATTTTTGCTGTTCTTGTATGTAGCAATTTACTGGGATAAGACTGTCATCTGCGTGGTTTGCTTGCAATTGGAGATGCCTTGCGTTTGCATTATGGCCTTGCGTTTGCAACATTTGCACCATTACTAGAAGTAGAATTCTTCGTAGCAGCTGCTCCTTTGCTTGCCATTTCGCTGTTTGAGGCAGAGGGCTGTGTACGTCGAGTGCTGTGTCTTGAACATTCAGTACTTGTGACGACCCTCAGTAATAGTAATAGTCTTTATACAGTCTTTAGCAGTTCTGTTTCCTTTGCGTTTATCCAATGCCGCAGTTGTGACCAGTGTCCATATTGCTTTTGCACAAACAGGTTGTGATTTTGAATAGAACAGGCATATATGAAACAGTCTTTTTTTTTTTTCTTTCTTTCTTTCTTTCCTTGCTTGTTAATAGTAGGTCTTAATTGTCTTCGGGCAATAGTACCACAAATGGCTGTGAGTAGTACACCTACTCTGTTCTGTATTTCCTCACTGAATAAATTACCATGCAGTCTTAAATCTCCTTATTCTACCTTGTACCTATTTATACATCTCAATCTTACATAAACTTATACCAGTTTAACCCATATAAAGGCGTTTTCTATCCTACCTATATTTTGACTAATAATTATTTAAAATGCTTTTGATGTGTATATAGTAACATCCTATCAATACAATAAATGAATATAATTTTGCTTCAAACAGATATTAAATATCATTTAGGAATGGCTTTAAATATATCTAATTCCATCCAATATTATTTTATATGCAGCCATGTGCATATACAGTGACCCTGTTATGCTACAAATAATTATCTTAGACTTGTGACAGTCTTTATTAAGAGAATTATTCATCCCACTTAATAATCTCGGCCCAATTTGTTATAACGTGGTATACCATCCTGTATTAGATATTTAATTACTTTTGAAGCTTTTACGAAGGAAGCATAGGTAGTATCTATTGTGTAATATATAAAAAAAACATAAAATATTTACAAGGTATATATGCAATGATATAAAATATATCTCAGACAAATGTTTACATATATGTGATTAAGGTATATGAAGGGATGAGACAGTTCTGTATAATCACAGTGATGAGATGTGCTGTACACTGTTGTGGGAGTGTACATGTAGTTTGAAAGACAAGTAATGATTACTTGTGATGAAAGGGTTAATGAAAACCTTCCCCTTTCTTGTGAAACTGGAAAACTCCTTGAGGATTTGTCCATATATCAGTCTTTAGGGATGCTATGTAGATTTTGCTGGATAGCAGCGATGAAAGGGTTAATGAAGACCTTTTCCCTTGTAAATTGGAGTCTTTTTGGAGTCTTGCACCATTCTGTATACAGGTTGCCAGGATTACTATGAATCAAACAAAAATACATACAATGACTATCACAGATATTTATACAGTGATTTAACATAGCTTGCTATGCATTCTGTCCTATCTGCTGCATGTTATCAGGTACAGAATTTACAAATGTGTCTTTTAACGATTGAATAACAAACAAACAATTGTTTCTGGCCTGTGCCAATCTTTCCTGTCACATTGTGTGTCAATGACAGCACAATTGTCGCTGCAGATATGATGCAGGTTTAATTTGGAAACTGTGGCTGTTTGAACATCAAAGCAAACAATGGCTTCATTGGATCTAACAAGTAAAGGAATGATACTACCGTATTCACTTGTGACCATACTCCCTTGTGATGCAGCCTGGTCCCAGACTGTCTTTAACCATAGCGTTTGCTGCTTGGTGTGGCTCCTTAGTTTGGAAGAATCTTGGAGCTTCTGAAAAAACCTACTTTTGTGGGGAGAGAAACTTGTTAAACTTTGCCAAATATGTATTGCAGGTCCCAGGGCTTTCTGTCTTTCCACACCTGTAATAAAATGGTTATGGCACCAGGGCATAAAAACATTTTCATCCTGGTGATCCTTTTTGTCATTGTTAATTGGTGTGTGGTTTGCAGAATGACACTCTGCATGTGGTCTCTCTGAGAGCATGCAAACATTTGCACCATCACTAGAAGTCTCTGAGTGCTCTGTGGGGGTTACATAAGTTTGGGAACTTTGTTTGTAAACATGCATTCCTGAATTAATTTCATGGATTTTCCCTTTAAACATGTTTCCAGGTGAATACATTTCAAGGTTTGCAACTCTGGTTGCCATGGGAGTTTTCACCATGGGGAACTTCCCCACCCCTGTGTGCACTGTACTGCTGCTATCAGTGTTTAAATCTGCTGACAATTCACCTTTGCCTAAGGGCATAACAAATTCTTCATTTACATTGGGAACTCTGAGAGTGTATTCAGCAGAATACTCATAATCTGAGTTACAATGATCTTCCCCCTTACTAGACACAGTATAGGGGACATCTCCTATTGCTGCTACCTCCTTTACATTAATGTGCTGTCTGATGATAGACACATCCGGCACATTGCTACTTTCTTCCTTTACCACAGAGGCTGTTCTGCTGGTGGTCTGTGTGACCATAGCAGACTCCATGCGCTGCACATTGATGCAGTCCTGCAACATGTAACTTTCCTTAATTTTAGGATCTTGACTGATTAAGTCATTTCTGACTCCTGTAGACTCTGTGTACAGAGTTTCACATACCTCAACACTATTCCTGTTTGGTGTTTCTATCTCAGCTTGCTTGCTGGATGTTATCTCTTCATCAGAGATCTTGACAATTTGATTACAAACTGTCAGGCTTTTCGCTTCTGCCCCAAACTTTTTCTGTTTATTTTTCTGTTTAAGGGACTTAAATAACGAATGCATTTTTGCATTAATGGTCAGGCACGCCTTACGAAGACGTGAACCTGATTCTTCTTTACATTTCTGTTTGGCTTCTAGAGCCGCAGTTCTGCGCATTTTTCTAAATGCTACAGAAAACTTTTGCATTTTTAACATTTCAATGCTAAATTTATATATTCTTTGTTTTTAGTACTGAAGGTATCCTCTCCTTAAGATTGACCGGTGTCTTAAGGTTAAACTCTAATACCTGGTACATTTATACATTTATTTGGAAATACTCTTTTCCACTGTGCACATTTTCTATTCTAGGCCTTTAAATTCTTTATTCTCATTTGTAACCTATTCCACTGTGATCTTGTATTTTGCCAGCAGGCTTATAGCCTTTGGTGCTGCTTCCTAATAGATATTATGTTAGTTAAAATAACGTATATTGCACTAACACATTTATCCTAGGTTATACAGAATACAAAATTGACATTACACAATGGTAATAAATTTTCATAGATACATCCCCACCGTGATTCTGCAGATTTGGTAGCCAGCTTATAGCATCTGCTACTCCTCATAAATATTATAGATCAGATAATCAGATTCAGTAATAACAAGTCCAATTCGTGGTCGCCAATATTGATTTATGGAATCATATTTATGAATATTAATATTTAATATAACATATATGGTTATTAATATATGGATATATTTAAATTAATATGCGTTATCATATATATCTGCAAATATATTATGTCAGGCTTACAAATTAATTGGCTGATAAATATATGCAGTCCTTATATATATATGACTTATGAAATTATGAAGTTAAGATTCCTTAAAGAGAGTTCAAGCTTGAATATTACCGCTCTTTTTATATGATTCTTTATTTACAGGCAGATCAAATCGTACAGAATAAGATATACACAGTAGTGATATATATACTAATTATAATTATATTAAGCTATGCTATGTTTCCTTCGTTACATAACATAAAACAACATGACATAAGTTTCACAAACAGTTTCAATTATTATCATATTTATACTTGCAAGTTAAAGATTGCCATCCCAAGAATCATTCCTTCTGCATGTTCTCCATGACTTCTCCTCCTGACTGACTTCCTTCCTTCTCCTTCTTCTTCTCCCTCTCCCTCTTCCTTCTAACTCCTAACTACAAGTCTGGTCCTTTTATCTCATATTTTACCAATTCAAACTATCATATTCTCATAGTTTCCAATGGAATAGGTAATTATAGGTTTGTCAGATTCCAAGGTGTAATAAAACAAACATTGAACTGGGCTGTCGTGTCCTGTTCACGGAGGCATGGTGTCATAAAAGTGTGGTGTCCACACTGCCTTAAGCAAGTATAGTATTGTAAAATCTGGAATGTCTTTTCATCCAAAGTTCTGTTGTATTGACAAGTTTTCCTGGGGTCGGTTACACAATGTTTTATCAATGGATGTGATCTCTTTTCATAGTAGTTAATTTATACTCCCTAGCTTTTAACCTTCACTGGACAATAGACAAACCTAATCTCTTAAATCAGCTAAACATTACCTCATACATTCAAACTTATTTCATATCTATTCCTTACTATATATATCCAGTATACTGTCCACTATGGTAACATCGCCTATTTATAATGAATTATATTTTGATTCAGACAATATCCATTGCCCTAATATTATACTAAGTGCAGACAATTACCTATAAGGCAACAATAAACTGGTAATAATAAATAAATAATGGCTTCATTGGGCAGGTGTGTGGCCAGAAAATAGTACCAATTCACAATACATTAGAGAGAAGTGCTGCAGCAGCCGCGGCAGAGAGAGGTTCTGCAGAAGTCAAGACAGAAAGTGGTGCTGCAGGACAGAAGTAACCCTGCTGCACAGCTACAAACAGACGGTGGACATATAAAGAGGGCGGGCAGAGCTCTGTCAGTGTCTTCTGCTGTCGCCCCTGGCCTGCCCTGTTCCCTACCTAGTCTCAGAGTCCGACTCAGTGTGCGCCCTCTGCTTCTCCTCCTCCTGCTCTGTGGCTGCCAGTGGCCGGCGGGAAGGGTAGGGCAGCGCGCCCTTTAACTTTTTTGGCGCCCAGAGCTCGCTCTCCACCGGAGCCACCCTCGCTACACCCCTGTCTACCACTTCATGGCGCGCAGTGTATCCGTGCAGGGCCGGCTCCAGGCATGTTCGAATAGAGCGGCCGCGCAGGGCGCCACCCTTAATGGGCACCGCGCGCTGGCGCCGCCATATTCGAAGCTGGAGCTGGCCCTGTGCAGCATTGGCCCGGCTGTGACCTCTTGTGTGCGCTATGCGCGCTGCGCGGTGCCGGTGTCTAGCGTCAGACGCCGCACAGCGCGCATAGCGCACACAAGCGCTTTGGAGGCTGCCCGCCCGGCCGCACCCGGACCTGCACCTGCACCCGCCCGCACCCGGAACTGCACCCGCCCGCACTCGGACAGCAGTACTCCTCCACCTCCCAGCGCCGCAGGTATTTTTTTTGGGGGGGGGCACATTTATGGATGGCACTGTGGGGGCATTTATCTGGCACTGTGGGGGCATTTATCTGGCACTGTGGAGGCATATCTGCACTGTGGGGGCATTTATCTGGCACTGTGGGGGCATATCTGCACTGTGGGGGCATTTATCTGGCACTGTGGAGGCATATCTGCACTGTGGGGGCATTTATCTGGCACTGTGGGAGCATATCTGCACTGTGGGGGCATTTATCTGGCACTGGGGTCACATCTGCACTGTGGGGGCATTTATCTGGCACTGTGGGGGCATTTATCTGGCACTGTGGGGGCATATCTGCACTGTGGGGGCATTTATCTGGCACTGTGGGGTCACATCTGCACTGTGGGGGCATTTATCTGGCACTGTGGGGGCATTTATCTGGCACTGTGGAGGCATATCTGCACTGTGGGGGCATTTATCTGGCACTGTGGGGTCACATCTGCACTGTGGTGGCATTTATCTGGCACTGTGGGGGCATATCTGCACTGTGGGGGCATTTATCTGGCACTGTGGGGGCATTTATCTGGCACTGTGGGGGCATTTCTGTATCTGGCACTGTGGGGGCATTTCTGTATCTGGCACTTATGTATCTGGAACTGTGGGGACATATCTGGCACTGTGGGGGTATTTCTGTATCTGGCACTGTGGGGGCATTTCTGTATCTGGCACTGTGGGGGCATATTTGGCACTGTGGGGGCATATCTGGCACTGTGGGGGCATTTCTGTATCTGCCACTGTGGGGGCATTTCTGGCACTGGGGGCATTTCTGACACACTGGGGACACATCTGGCACTGTGGGGGCATATCTGGCACTGTTGGGGCATTTATCTGGCACTGTGGGGGCATATCTGCACTGTGGGGGCATTTATCTGGCACTGTGGGGGCATTTATCTGGCACTGTGGGGGCATATCTGGCACTATGAGGGCATATCTGCACTGTGGGGGCATTTATCTGGCACTGTGGGGGCATATCTGCACTGTGGGGGCATTTATCTGGCACTGTGGGGTCACATCTGCACTGTGGGGGCATTTATCTGGCACGGTGGGGGCATTTATCTGGCACTGTGGAGGCATATCTGCACTGTGGGGGCATTTATCTGGCACTGTGGGAGCATATCTGCACTGTGGGGGCATTTATCTGGCACTGTGGGGTCACATCTGCACTGTGGGGGCATTTATCTGGCACTGTGGGGGCATATCTGCACTGTGGGGGCATTTATCTGGCACTGTGGGGGCATTTATCTGGCACTGTGGGGGCATTTCTGTATCTGGCACTGTGGGGGCATTTCTGTATCTGGCACTTATGTATCTGGAACTGTGGGGACATATCTGGCACTGTGGGGGCATTTCTGTATCTGGCACTGTGGGGGCATTTCTGTATCTGGCACTGTGGGGGCATATTTGGCACTGTGGGGGCATATCTGGCACTGTGGGGGCATTTCTGTATCTGCCACTGTGGGGGCATTTCTGGCACTGGGGGCATTTCTGGCACACTGGGGACACATCTGGCACTGTGGGGGCATATCTGGCACTGTAGGGGCATTTATCTGGCACTGTGGGGGCATATCTGCACTGTGGGGGCATTTATCTGGCACTGTGGGGGCATTTATCTGGCACTGTGGGGGCATATCTGGCACTGTGGGGGCATTTCTGTATCTGGCACTGTGGGGGCATTTCTGTATCTGGCACTGTGGGGGCATTTATGTATCTGGAACTGTGGGGACATATCTGGCACTGTGGGGGCATTTATGTATCTGGCACTGTGGGGGCATTTCTGGCACTGTGGGGGCATTTCTGGCACTGTGGGGACATTTCTGTATCTGGCACTGTGGGGACATTTCTGTATCTGGCACTGTGGGGGCATTTCTGTATCTGGCACTGTGGGGGCATTTATGTATCTGGAACTGTGGGGACATATCTGGCACTGTGGGGGCATTTATGTATCTGGAACTGTGGGGACATATCTGGCACTGTGGGGGCATTTATGTATCTGGCACTGTGGGGGCATTTCTGGCACTATGGGGGCATTTCTGGCACTGTGGGGGCATTTCTGTATCTGTCACTGTGGGGGCATTTATGTATCTGGAACTGTGGGGACATATCTGGCACTGTGGGGGCATTTATGTATCTGGCACTGTGGGGGCATTTCTGTATCTGGCACTGCTGGGGGGCATGTCATGTGTATCTGGCACGGCTGGGGAGCATATCATGTAGTGTTCCCGCTAGGCGTCTGTGGCTAGGCAATGAGTCTCAGTGCTCTGCCTGGTGCAAAGTGTCTAACGTGCTCTGCCTGGCGCAAAGTGTGTAGGAGGTTCTACCTGGTGCAGTGTGTATTAACTGCACTACTGTGTGGTGTAATGCGAATTGCCACTATTATGTGGCCACGCACCTTTCCCACGAAGCAACGCCCCTAAATTTTTGCTGCGCGCCTTCGGCGCGCACTGTCCATGCTTTACCATGTAGGTAGATGAGCACCAAGCTTTACAGTATGTACATCATTTTGCCATCCTAACATAAAAATGTGCCCTCCCTGTGATCAGCACACTGCCCTAAAAAGTGAACACTATCATGTGAAGCTGGCACTGCTGGTGGGCATATTGTGTAGTTGGCACTGCTGGGGGGCATGTCATGTGTAGCTGGCACTGATGGGGGGCATGTCATGTCTATCTGGCACTGCACAGTGGGGGTAATTCCAAGTTGATCGCAGCAGGAAATTTTTTAGCAGTTGACCAAAACCATGTAGTGCACATGCAGGTGTGGCAGATATAAGATGTGCAGAGAGAGTTAGATTTGGGCGGGTTATTTTTAGAGATGAGCGCCTGAAATTTTTCGGGTTTTGTGTTTTGGTTTTGGGTTCGGTTCCGCGGCCGTGTTTTGGGTTCGAACGCGTTTTGGCAAAACCTCACCGAATTTTTTTTGTCGGATTCGGGTGTGTTTTGGATTCGGGTGTTTTTTTCCAAAAACACTAAAAAACAGCTTAAATCATAGAATTTGGGGGTCATTTTGATCCCAAAGTATTATTAACCTCAAAAACCATAATTTACACTCATTTTCAGTCTATTCTGAATACCTCACACCTCACAATATTATTTTTAGTCCTAAAATTTGCACCGAGGTCGCTGTGTGAGTAAGATAAGCGACCCTAGTGGCCGACACAAACACCGGGCCCATCTAGGAGTGGCACTGCAGTGTCACGCAGGATGTCCCTTCCAAAAAACCCTCCCCAAACAGCACATGACGCAAAGAAAAAAAGAGGCGCAATGAGGTAGCTGTGTGAGTAAGATTAGCGACCCTAGTGGCCGACACAAACACCGGGCCCATCTAGGAGTGGCACTGCAGTGTCACGCAGGATGGCCCTTCCAAAAAACCCTCCCCAAACAGCACATGACGCAAAGAAAAAAAGAGGCGCAATTAGGTAGCTGACTGTGTGAGTAAGATTAGCGACCCTAGTGGCCGACACAAACACCGGGCACATCTAGGAGTGGCACTGCAGTGTCACGCAGGATGTCCCTTCCAAAAAACCCTCCCCAAACAGCACATGACGCAAAGAAAAAAAGAGGCGCAATGAGGTAGCTGTGTGAGTAAGATTAGCGACCCTAGTGGCCGACACAAACACCGGGCCCATCTAGGAGTGGCACTGCAGTGTCACGCAGGATGTCCCTTCCAAAAAACCCTCCCCAATCAGCACATGATGCAAAGAAAAAGAAAAGAAAAAAGAGGTGCAAGATGGAATTATCCTTGGGCCCTCCCACCCACCCTTATGTTGTATAAACAAAACAGGACATGCACACTTTAACCAACCCATCATTTCAGTGACAGGGTCTGCCACACGACTGTGACTGATATGACGGGTTGGTTTGGACCCCCCCCAAAAAAGAAGCAATTAATCTCTCCTTGCACAAACTGGCTCTACAGAGGCAAGATGTCCACCTCATCTTCACCCTCCGATATATCACCGTGTACATCCCCCTCCTCACAGATTATCAATTCGTCCCCACTGGAATCCACCATCTCAGCTCCCTGTGTACTTTGTGGAGGCAATTGCTGCTGGTCAATGTCTCCGCGGAGGAATTGATTATAATTCATTTTAATGAACATCATCTTCTCCACATTTTCTGGATGTAACCTCGTACGCCGATTGCTGACAAGGTGAGCGGCGGCACTAAACACTCTTTCGGAGTACACACTTGTGGGAGGGCAACTTAGGTAGAATAAAGCCAGTTTGTGCAAGGGCCTCCAAATTGCCTCTTTTTCCTGCCAGTATAAGTACGGACTGTGTGACGTGCCTACTTGGATGCGGTCACTCATATAATCCTCCACCATTCTATCAATGTTGAGAGAATCATATGCAGTGACAGTAGACGACATGTCCGTAATCGTTGTCAGGTCCTTCAGTCCGGACCAGATGTCAGCATCAGCAGTCGCTCCAGACTGCCCTGCATCACCGCCAGCGGGTGGGCTCGGAATTCTGAGCCTTTTCCTCGCACCCCCAGTTGCGGGAGAATGTGAAGGAGGAGATGTTGACAGGTCGCGTTCCGCTTGACTTGACAATTTTGTCACCAGCAGGTCTTTCAACCCCAGCAGACCTGTGTCTGCCGGAAAGAGAGATCCAAGGTAGGCTTTAAATCTAGGATCGAGCACGGTGGCCAAAATGTAGTGCTCTGATTTCAACAGATTGACCACCCGTGAATCCTTGTTAAGCGAATTAAGGGCTGCATCCACAAGTCCCACATGCCTAGCGGAATCGCTCCGTGTTAGCTCCTTCTTCAATGCCTCCAGCTTCTTCTGCAAAAGCCTGATGAGGGGAATGACCTGACTCAGGCTGGCAGTGTCTGAACTGACTTCACGTGTGGCAAGTTCAAAGGGCATCAGAACCTTGCACAACGTTGAAATCATTCTCCACTGCACTTGAGACAGGTGCATTCCATCTCCTATATCGTGCTCAATTGTATAGGCTTGAATGGCCTTTTGCTGCTCCTCCAACCTCTGAAGCATATAGAGGGTTGAATTCCACCTCGTTACCACTTCTTGCTTCAGATGATGGCAGGGCAGGTTCAGTAGTTTTTGGTGGTGCTCCAGTCTTCTGTACGTGGTGCCTGTACGCCGAAAGTGTCCCGCAATTTTTCTGGCCACCGACAGCATCTCTTGCACGCCCGTCGTTTTTTAAAAAATTCTGCACCACCAAATTCAAGGTATGTGCAAAACATGGGACGTGCTGGAATTTGCCCATATTTAATGCACACACAATATTGCTGGCGTTGTCCGATGCCACAAATCCACAGGAGAGTCCAATTGGGGTAAGCCATTCCGCGATGATCTTCCTCAGTTGCCGTAAGAGGTTTTCAGCTGTGTGCGTATTCTGGAAAGCGGTGATACAAAGCGTAGCCTGCCTAGGAAAGAGTTGGCGTTTGCGAGATGCTGCTACTGGTGCCGCCGCTGCTGTTCTTGCGGCGGGAGTCCATACATCTACCCAGTGGGCTGTCACAGTCATATAGTCCTGACCCTGCCCTGCTCCACTTGTCCACATGTCCGTGGTTAAGTGGACATTGGGTACAACTGCATTTTTTAGGACACTGGTGAGTCTTTTTCTGACGTCCGTGTACATTCTCGGTATCGCCTGCCTAGAGAAGTGGAACCTAGATGGTATTTGGTAACGGGGGCACACTGCCTCAATAAATTGTCTAGTTCCCTGTGAACTAACGGCGGATACCGGACGCACGTCTAACACCAACATAGTTGTCAAGGACTCAGTTATCCGCTTTGCAGTAGGATGACTGCTGTGATATTTCATCTTCCTCGCAAAGGACTGTTGAACAGTCAATTGCTTACTGGAAGTAGTACAAGTGGGCTTACGACTTCCCCTCTGGGATGACCATCGACTCCCAGCGGCAACAACAGCAGCGCCAGCAGCAGTAGGCGTTACACGCAAGGATGCATCGGAGGAATCCCAGGCAGGAGAGGACTCGTCAGACTTGCCAGTGACATGGCCTGCAGGACTATTGGCATTCCTGGGGAAGGAGGAAATTGACACTGAGGGAGTTGGTGGGGTGGTTTGCGTGAGCTTGGTTACAAGAGGAAGGGATTTACTGGTCAGTGGACTGCTTCCGCTGTCACCCAAAGTTTTTGAACTTGTCACTGACTTATTATGAATGCGCTGCAGGTGACGTATAAGGGAGGATGTTCCGAGGTGGTTAACGTCCTTACCCCTACTTATTACAGCTTGACAAAGGGAACACACGGCTTGACACCTGTTGTCCGCATTTCTGGTGAAATACCTCCACACCGAAGAGCTGATTTTTTTGGTATTTTCACCTGGCATGTCAACGGCCATATTCCTCCCACGGACAACAGGTGTCTCCCCGGGTGCCTGACTTAAACAAACCACCTCACCATCAGAATCCTTCTGGTCAATTTCCTCCCCAGCGCCAGCAACACCCATATCCTCCTCATCCTGGTGTACTTCAACACTGACATCTTCAATCTGACTATCAGGAACTGGACTGCGGGTGCTCCTTCCAGCACTTGCAGGGGGCATGCAAATAGTGGAAGGCGCATGCTCTTCACGTCCAGTGTTGGGAAGGTCAGGCATCGCAACCGACACAATTGGACTCTCCTTGTGGATTTGGGATTTCAAAGAACGCACAGTTCTTTGCGGTGCTTTTGCCAGCTTGAGTCTTTTCAGTTTTCTAGCGAGAGGCTGAGTGCTTCCATCCTCATGTGAAGCTGAACCACTAGCCATGAACATAGGCCAGGGCCTCAGCCGTTCCTTGCCACTCCGTGTGGTAAATGGCATATTGGCAAGTTTACGCTTCTCCTCCGACAATTTTATTTTAGGTTTTGGAGTCCTTTTTTTTCTGATATTTGGTGTTTTGGATTTGACATGCTCTGTACTATGACATTGGGCATCGGCCTTGGCAGACGACGTTGCTGGCATTTCATCGTCTCGGCCATGACTAGTGGCAGCAGCTTCAGCACGAGGTGGAAGTGGATCTTGATCTTTCCCTAATTTTGGAACCTCAACTTTTTTGTTCTCCATATTTTATAGGCAGAACTAAAAGGCACCTCAGGTAAACAATGGAGATGGATGGATTGGATACTAGTATACAATTATGGACGGACTGCCACGGTTAGGTGGTATAAAAAAACCACGGTTAGGTGGTATATATTGTAATACAATTATGGATGGACGGACTGCCTGCCGAGTGCCGACACAGAGGTAGCCACAGCCGTGAACTACCGCACTGTACACTGGTTGATAAAGAGATAGTAGTATACTCGTAACAACTAGTATGACACTATGACGGTATAAAGAATGAAAAAAAAACCACGGTTAGGTGGTATATATTATAATAATACAATTATGGATGGACGGACTGCCTGCCGAGTTCCGACACAGAGGTAGCCACAGCCGTGAACTACCGCACTGTACACTGGTTGATAAAGAGATAGTAGTATACTCGTAACAACTAGTATGACTGACTATGACGGTATAAAGAATGAAAAAAAAACCACGGTTAGGTGGTATATATTGTAATACAATTATGGATGGACGGACTGCCTGCCGAGTTCCGACACAGAGGTAGCCACAGCCGTGAACTACCGCACTGTACACTGGTTGATAAAGAGATAGTAGTATACTCGTAACAACTAGTATGACTGACTATGACGGTATAAAGAATGAAAAAAAAACCACGGTTAGGTGGTATATATTGTAATACAATTATGGATGGACGGACTGCCTGCCGAGTTCCGACACAGAGGTAGCCACAGCCGTGAACTACCGCACTGTACACTGGTTGATAAAGAGATAGTAGTATACTCGTAACAACTAGTATGACTGACTATGACGGTATAAAGAATGAAAAAAAAACCACGGTTAGGTGGTATATATTATAATACAATTATGGATGGACGGACTGCCTGCCGACTGCCGACACAGAGGTAGCCACAGCCGTGAACTACCGCACTGTACACTGGTTGATAAAGAGATAGTAGTATACTCGTAACAACTAGTATGACACTATGACGGTATAAAGAATGAAAAAAAAAACACGGTTAGGTGGTATATATTATAATACAATTATGGATGGACGGACTGCCTGCCGACTGCCGACACAGAGGTAGCCACAGCCGTGAACTACCGCACTGTACACTGGTTGATAAAGAGATAGTAGTATACTCGTAACAACTAGTATGACACTATGACGGTATAAAGAATGAAAAAAAAACCACGGTTAGGTGGTATATATTATAATACAATTATGGATGGACGGACTGCCTGCCGAGTGCCGACACAGAGGTAGCCACAGCCGTGAACTACCGCACTGTACACTGGTTGATAAAGAGATAGTAGTATACTCGTAACAACTAGTATGACTGACTATGACGGTATAAAGAATGAAAAAAAAACCACGGTTAGGTGGTATATATTATAATACAATTATGGATGGACGGACTGCCTGCCGACTGCCGACACAGAGGTAGCCACAGCCGTGAACTACCGCACTGTACACTGGTTGATAAAGAGATAGTAGTATACTCGTAACAACTAGTATGACACTATGACGGTATAAAGAATGAAAAAAAAACCACGGTTAGGTGGTATATATTATAATACAATTATGGATGGACGGACTGCCTGCCGACTGCCGACACAGAGGTAGCCACAGCCGTGAACTACCGCACTGTACACTGGTTGATAAAGAGATAGTAGTATACTCGTAACAACTAGTATGACACTATGACGGTATAAAGAATGAAAAAAAAACCACGGTTAGGTGGTATATATTATAATAATACAATTATGGATGGACGGACTGCCTGCCGACTGCCGACACAGAGGTAGCCACAGCCGTGAACTACCGCACTGTACACTGGTTGATAAAGAGATAGTAGTATACTCGTAACAGCTAGTATGACTATGACGACGGTATAAAGAAAGAAAAAAAAATACCACGGTTAGGTGGTATATAATTATACAATTATGGATGGACGGACTGCCTGCCGAGTGCCGACTGCCGACACAGAGGTAGCCACAGCCGTGAACTACCGCACTGTACTGTGTCTGCTGCTAATATAGACTGGTTGATAAAGAGATAGTATACAACAATATACTACTATACTGGTGGTCAGGCACTGGTCACCACTAGTCACACTGGCAGTGGCACTCCTGCAGCAAAAGCGTGCACTGTTTAATTTTAAATTAATATAATATTATGTACTCCTGGCTCCTGCTATAACAACCTGCAGTGCTCCCCAGTCTCCCCCACAATTATTATAAGCTTTTATACATTGATGTGCAGCACACTGGGCTGAGCTGAGTGCACACAGACTGAGTCACACTGTGTGACTGCTGTGTATCGTTTTTTTCAGGCAGAGAACGGATATAGCAGAGAACGGATATATTAAATAAAAGTTAACTTAACAACAACTGCACTGGTCACTGTGGTAAACTCTGTCTGCACAATCTCTCTCTCTCTCTTCTAATCTATTCTAATGGAGAGGACGCCAGCCACGTCCTCTCCCTATCAATCTCAATGCACGTGTGAAAATGGCGGCGACGCGCGGCTCCTTATATAGAATCCGAGTCTCGCGAGAATCCGACAGCGTCATGATGACGTTCGGGCGCGCTCGGGTTAACCGAGCAAGGCGGGAAGATCCGAGTCGCTCGGACCCGTGAAAAAAAAAGTGAAGTTCGTGCGGGTTCGGATTCAAAGAAACCGAACCCGCTCATCTCTAGTTATTTTATTTCTGTGCAGGGTAAATACTGACTGCTTTATTTTTACACTGCAAATTAGATTGCAGATTGAACACACCCCACCCAAATCTAGCTCTCTCTGCACATGTGATATCTGCCTCCCCTGCAGTGCACATGGGCCCTCATTCCGAGTTGATCGGTCGCAAGGCGAATTTAGCAGAGTTACACACGCTAAGCCGCCGCCTACTGGGAGTGAATCTTAGCTTCTTAAAATTGCGACCGATGTATTCGCAATATTGCGATTACTAACTACTTAGCAGTTTCAGAGTAGCTCCAGACTTACTCTGCCTGTGCGATCAGTTCAGTGCTTGTCGTTCCTGGTTGACGTCACAAACACACCCAGCGTTCGGCCAGGCACTCCCACCGTTTCTCCGGCCACTCCTGCGTTTTTTCCGGAAACGGTAGCGTTTTCAGCCACACGCCCCTGAAACGCCGTGTTTCCGCCCAGTAACACCCATTTCCTGTCAATCACATTACGATCGCCGGAGCGATGAAAAAGCCGTGAGTAAAATTACTTTCTACATAGCAAAGTTACTTGGCGCAGTCGCAGTGCGAACATTGCGCATGCGTACTAAGCGGATTTTCATTGCGATGCGATGAAAAATACCGAGCGAACAACTCGGAATGAGGGCCATGGTTTTGCCCAATTGCTAACAGAATTCCTGCTGCGATCAACTTGGAATTACCCCCATTATGTGTATCTGACACTATACTGGAGACATTGGGGGTAATTCCACGTTGATCGCAGCAGGATTTTTGATAGCAATTGGGCAAAACCATGTGCACTGCAGGGGAGGCAGATATAACATGTGCAGAAAGAGTTAGATTTGGGTGGGTTATTTTATTTCTGTGCAGGGTAAATACTGGCTGCTTTATTTTTACACTGCAAATTAAATTGCAGATTGAACACACCCCACCCAAATCTAACTCTCTCTGCACATGTTATATCTGCCCCCCCTGCAGTGCACATGGTTTTGCCCAACTGCTAAAAAATGTCCTGCTGCGATCAACTTGGAATTACCCCCATTGTGTGTAAGGAACCCTACTGTGGCTGCTAATTGTGTGCGTAGAGGAGGTGTGAAAATATATTTATTTATAGTCTAATAATATGAAGTTATGAGGCCACGCCCACTTTTCCTGAGGCGTGCGCATGGGGGGGGGGGGGGGGCGCTTTTACATGTTCTCGCACAGGGTACTAGTAGGGTTGAGTCTACATCGGAGTGGCAGAAGGGACCTTCTGACGTACCTAGGGGAGGAGACACGTCACCAGGGGGAGGAGCTACGGCCGAACAGGGTACCCGAAAAGTACTCTTGCGGGCTCGCTTCGCTCGCCACGCTTCGGGCTCGGTGGCTCGCCACCTGATTACTAAAGGTAATAGTTGGTAGTGGCGTGGATAGTAGAGGAACTATCCCGCTGGCCTAGCTTCTCCCCCTTGTGTCGTGACTCCTCCCCCAGACGGAAAAGGTCCTTTAGCCCACTTGATTCTAGCATCGCCGGCCCTGTATCCGTGCCATGTGCCGCGTCTGGTGGACACCACTGTGTTGCATGCTAGTGCCTCGGCGCATGACGACCCCAAAATAATTGACCCCAATGATAACCTCACCCCCGCTCCGCCCCCCAAAAAAACAACTACAGCTTTCAATGAGAAAGTCCCTGCTATAACACACCCGCAGCGCTAGAAGTAGGGCACCTATGGTAGCTACGCCCTTGCATAAGAGAATGTACGCTGTTTATACTATGCACCGGTCCCGATAACCGTGCCAGACCCATCCGTGATGGTTGCCATCCGTGATACTGATCAGGGCATCCCGTTCCCTCAGCCCCTCCCCCTACACCCACTTGCTCTCGGCCACACCCACTCGCCTTCAGCCACACCCCTTCCCGCAAGCGAGCTGTGCCTTGACGCCCACCCTCTATGTCACGTCGGCCCCGCCCCCAGCGCACGGCCCCGCCCCCAGGGCTGCCGGGCCTGCGCTCAGTAGTGGCTGATTGCTGCTGCTGCCGGGATGGCGTTCATGGAGAAGCCGGCGTCCAACAAGCTCTTCCTGGATGACACAGTGCCGCTCACAGCTGTCATAGAGGCCAGCCAGAGCCTGCAGTCCCATACGGTGCGTGTACGGGCTGCAACTGGGGTGCTACAGCAGGATGGACACAATGTGCCTGTGTGTGTGTGGTTCTAGGATATCCCCTGACTCTGTGTGTACAGTTCTATCTATCTATCTATCTATCTATCTATCTATCTATCTATCTATCTATCTATCTATCGTGTGAATGATGCTTCAATAACTCACCTTTGCATGTATGTGCTGTGTTATGTCTATCAGATACAGATGATGCATAAATCATATGACGTTACAGCTCCTTCTTCCCCTCTATATTGCACTCACACACACTCTCACTCTCTCTCTCTCTCTGTAGCTAGCTATGTCTGAGTTTCTGCATGAAGGCTGCATGGGGAGCCTGTGTGTCAGAGTATGGTGCAGTACTGTTTCTATGTTGATAATGGGCATGATGTCATCAGTAAACAAGTCGACAATCAGCATGTTGACTCTGAAAGTTTCAACTTGAAATGTAGACTCAGAATGCTGGCAATGTCCGTTTAAGACCAGCCCAATTGTGATGTTGACATCATAACTGTCAACATTCGGCTGTCGACATAATTGCTGACACAGTGACTGAACAACATTGTATGTTGGAGTAACTGTGCATTTGACATTATATAACTACTGTATACATGTATTCAAATGGAAGGTGCAATGGTGGAATATGCGCTGCTGGCGCTCGCAGTGTCACTGACCTCGGCTTGTGGATGTCACAGCTCTGTGCATGTGTCTGCTCCTATAAATATCTATTTTCTGATTTATGTGTGACCTGTGTTCTGCTCCCACATTTCATGTTTGCAATGACCGTTTGTCGTTTGATAACTGAAATCTCTCTGGAATTCACTCACAAATAATTTGGGCAGGTGTATTAAGCCTGGAGAAGGGATAACGCACCAGCCAGTCAGCTCCTGTCATTTTTCAAGCCTGTAACGATTGACAGGTGTGTTATCACCTTGCACTTATCACTGCTTTATCACTTCTTTATCCCTTCTCCAGGTTAATACATCTGCCCCAATTGTTTGCTGTAGTCTGCAAAAAAGTGCTAGATTTGTGGTTATTTAAGAAGTAGCTGTACAAGTCTGGAGTCTTAACAGAAATGCTAAAATACCTCTGTTCTTCTGTCTCTGATCAAAAACCATTTATAAAGAATCTCATTGAATTCTATTATTACCTTTTATCCCTGTTTTTTGTTCTGTAATGGAAACCATTTGTGTAAACCTTGGGTATAGACATTAGGTGTACAGTGTTATTTATACCGCACATATAGTGTATTTTCCTCTTGGAGCTCATTCTGTCCACTTCCTGTGATAAGACCATCATGCGTCAAGTGTTATGGTGCCCATACACTTGTGCGATGCCCCGCGACATGGCATCGCACCGGCAGTTCAGGGGTGTTGAAATCGCCCCTGAACTGCCAAAGTGATTACCATGTGATCATGCAATAGATTGCATGGTAATCACATGATGGGCACGTCACCGCCGAGTGGGAGTTGCCTCAGGCCGCTCCCGGCGGGCGCCCATCGCACATTGCATTGCGATAGATTGCATGTGTTTTAAAAAATACATGCGATCGCACTGCGATGCGATAAATATTAAGGGCAGCACATACTATCATGAGATGCGATATTCGAGCGGCGTGCCCGCGCATCGCGTCGCATTGTACTGTACCTTAAATGTGCATACAATCCTTCGATTTCTCTCACAGATGCTGTTGAAATCGAAGGATTGTATGCCCTATTGCTTTGCACAAGTGTATGGGCTACATGATGGAGATACTGTATATACAGATTTCCTCTATGACATTGTGTGGTATATCTGTATACATTGTACTGTTCTATCCTTACTCAGTTGTTGGTACTCTTTGTTTTGGGATTTTTATGTCTTATACCCATTCCACTGTGTAATACTATATTCTCTGTTATGCTGCCTTGTGCCACTATATGCTTATGTAATGCCTCCGCTGGCAGTGTCCTACTATAGTCGTATCATTGCATCTCATGAGATATATTTGTTAAATGTCTAATTTTAGTCAAAGTTTCTGCAATGGGTTATTCAGCTGCTGGACATGGATTGTATGTACTTGCCTACATTCTTTTCAGACGCTTAACTTGATTGAGGGTGGAATCAATTCTAATGTCACAGTGAGAATTTTAAAATTGTGTCCAAATACGTGTTTTATGCTGTATAAAGGCCCTAGTAACCAGTGAGGGAACGTTCTGCATTCTATTTGTTGTTTTTTGGGTTTATAAACTGAAATAATGGCGTGGTTTTTATATCTATTGACCTGTTGTGTCTGTAATGTCTTCATAGGCATATTTTACCTTTGTATACTGCTGTTTTTTTCCAACATTATGCATAGACTTTGGGACTTATTTGTCAATTATCAGGTTTTAGACCAGGTAATTATAATCATCTTATCACCGTTTATCGCAGCAATAAGAAATGATCACCGGGACATGCCAAAAATCACATCCAGAGAACAGGTCCCTACGGAGTGTAAAAGTAAAGCGATCACTTTACTTTCAGTTTCTTGACCCTGGAGATCGGTCTTCTTACTATGAATGGGGTGTGCCGGAAAGGGAACACTATCCCTGTACTTTTTGTGCTATGTAGCCCATAGGCTACAACGCCTAATTCAGATCTGATTGCAGCAGCAAATTTGTTAGCTAATGGGAAAAACCATGTGCACTGCAGGTGAGGCAGATGTAACATGTGCAGAGAGAGTTAGATTTGGGTGGGTTATTCTGTTTCTGTGCAGGGTAAATGCTGGCTGCTTTATTTTTACACTGCAATTTAGATTTCAGTTTGAATACACCCCACCCAAATCTAATAGGCCCTACACACTGGCCGACATCACTCAAAGATATGAACGATCTTGTTCATTAATGAACGAGATCCCGTTCATATCTTTGAGTGTGGAGGCACCAGCGATGAACGATGTGCGGCCCCGCGCTCGTTCATCGCTGGTGCCCCGTCGGCTGTGCATGCAGGCCAATGTGGACGATCTCGTCCATATTTGCCTGCACTGCTACTTAGCCCTGTGTCGGGGGGAGTGAAGAAACTTCACTCCCCCCGTCACTGCCCCCCCGCCGCCGGGTCGGTCGTATCCGCCGTCGGGCAGCTCGGCGGCGGATCGGCCAATGTGTAGGGCCCATTACTCTCTCTGCACATGTTATATCTGCCCCCCCCCCCCTGCAGTGCACATGGTTTTGTCCATTAGAGAACAAATTTGCTGCTGCGATCAGATCTGAATTAGGCCCGCTATCTGAAGATTATGTTAGCTGTTGGGCCAAGCTCCGGAATGTTTTGGGGGATCCCCCGCAAGTACTCATTAATAAATATGCCCCTTTGAGTGTAACTGGATTCCGAATTATGTTTAAACTTTTGTTAGTCTTGAGTAATTGTTCTTCATATAACAGGTTATTTTGCTATTGTACTTGGAACCTGAACATGGGAGGAAAAAAGTAGCACACTCGGAAACTAAATTTGGGGGAGGGTAGTAGCATTTTTACTGTCCTGTCTGGAGCTACAGAAGACGTGCATCCATTGACGCCAGTAGAAATGATAACCAAACTAAGCATGCCTCACAACTTTCCCGTTCTTTGAGGGACTGTCCGCTGTCCCACCTGCGGCCTGCAGTGTTGTGTGTGGGGAGGGAGAGTTGGGGGAGAGCAAAGTCACCGCTGCATAGCAAAGCAGTGTGTGATGCAGCGAGATGCACACGTTATCTATTCACAGAGCAGGGAGAGCCGGGGGGCCTTCTAGCTTCTTGAGAAGTGCCGACGCCCCCACAGTGAAGCAAACAGGGTGTGCTGTAAGACCACGCCCCCTTTTCCATGTGGCTCTACACCCTTTTTGGGCGTGTGCGCAGAATCCCGAATTCATCGCCAGGAATATTGGGAGGTATAGATTAAGTACCATCAGTAATTTTTTAGGTGCATTTTCTACCTGATAGCAAAGACAGACAAATATAACTTTGGGCCTCATTTATCAACGAGTGATAAAACTCGTTGCGTATGATAAATGGTGCTCCAGCCAATTACAAACAGATTACAAATCTCTGTTTTAAGCTATTTCTATTTTTAGACATGAAGACCACAAAAAATATTCGTCAAATAGGAGACAATGGTTCTGTTCCCAATATTGCATTCTGTGCCGTCGTCTTGTGACCTTGCTAGTAGGCTCATTTGTAAGACAGAATTATTGCGACCACTCGACTTGACAGTCCAGATCTCGTCCGCTTTAGCTACCTACATGCCGCCTGTCGCTGGCAGCTGTAGCCTGACAGAATCCCGACACATCCTGGGGGTGGGGGAGGAGAGGGTTCCAGTAGATTACAGGTTCTCAATCTCAGTTCTCAGGACTCCAAACAGTTCATGTTTTCCAGGTCTCCTCACAGAATCACAAGTGAAATCATTAGCTCCACCTGGGGATGTTTTAAAATGTGTCTGCGAGTAATGAGTACTCCTGTGCACCTGCTGGGTGAGCTGGAAAACATGAACTGTGTGGGGTTCTGAGGTCCGAGTTTGAGAACCACCTCAGTAGATATTCAATGTAATACATTGGACATGAATCATCTATTGCACAGGTTCTCAAACTCGGTCCTCAGGACCCCACACGGTGCATGTTTTGCAGGTCTCCTCACAGAATCACAAGTGAAATAATTAGCTCCACCTGTGGACCTTTTAAAATGGGTCAATGAGTAATTAATACACCTGTGCACTTGCTGGGTTACCTGCAAAACATGCACTGTGTGGGGTCCTGAGGACAGAGTTTGGGAATCCCTGATCTATTGGAACTTGTATGAGCCACCCACCCCCGCCCTGTTTTTTTTTATATTTGAACGGATGCGAATGCTCGGCTAGATACGGTACAGCATAAACGGTTATATTCCTGTGAAATAAGCATGATGGAACATGTGACTGAAACAGACATTAATCGCTGGAGTAACGTCAGTGACATTTCTCTCTATTGCAACACTTCTGCTCTAACCTGGAAATATGATTTTTTAAATGATTATTTTCTTTTCAGGCTAGTATACCAGTTAGCTCCAGTATTTGCCTGAAGGTCAGCACTTTATTAGTATTTATGAATATGTTTTTAATGAGGGTTTTTCACCAAGCATTGGGGAGATGTTTATTTGGTATCCGGTCTCTAGGTCGACCACAATTGGTCGACAGGGGTTCTAGGTCGACATGACAAAAGGTCAACATTGATTTTTTTCACATTTTTTTTTCATTTTTTGAACTTTTTCATACTTTCCGATCCACGTGGACTACAATTGGGAACAGTAACCTGTGCCGAGCGCAGCGGCAGCAGAGCGAGGCACCTTGCCTGAAGCATGGCGATCGAAGAAGGTGCACTAAATTGGGGTTCTCAGTCACTCTACAAAGAAAACGACACAAAAAAATTAAAACCTCATGTTGACTTTTTGTCATGTTGACCTAATGCTTGTGTCGCCCTATTTTGGGTGCCGACTTAGTTACTGTCTACCAATAGTGGCCGACCTAGACACTGTCAACCCTATGAACCACACCCGTTTATTTTTACTGCCCTGCAATACGATACAGTTGCTCTTATACTACTATGTACATTGTAATAATGTAAGCGTTGTCTACATTAGAATTATATGGCGGGAAACTCGTGACACAATTACTGGTTACTCCCCTGTTAGTTCAGAGGCGGCTGTGGTTGTGTTTCGTAAGAGTGCAGTTGTATTTTTTTTTTCTACCATAGTTTACATAACATTTGTATAGCACGTTGCGCATTGTTTTTAAAAATGGTACTCTAATTTGTGAGACTAGTTCCTCCGTCACATAACACATGCAATTTCATCAGTTACCTCATTTCCAGAAAGTGCTGAAAGTGATACTACTGTCATGGTTACTCATAGCAAACAATTTAACTCTAGCTGACAGAGGGGGGTCATGCGTTCAGCATCCCAGCTGTCGGGATGCCGGCGGTCATGTGACAGATGGCGGAATCCAGACATCACTCAGGAGACCGAGGCCGATCCGACAGCTGACATCCCAAAGGTGAGTCTCGGGGTTCAGTCTTAGAGTTAGGGTCGGGGGTGGGGGAGGGTTAGGCTTTGGTACTAGAGAGGTTAGCTCTAGCTTCCCCCCCCCCCCCCGAGGGTTAGTCATAGCCGACACCCCCAGAGGGTTAGCCCTAGCCGCTAACCCCCAATGATTAGAGTTAAGATAGGGGCCAGGGAGGTGGGGTTGGAAATATCCCCTTCGATGTCGGCATCTTCAAAACTGAAAATTGTGTTGCTTCCCATTATCTGTATAGGTTGTCACTTGTGTGTTATTGTTCACAGGAGCTTGCAGAGTGTATGGTATGGGGATCCGGTCACATGGACAACACTGTTCATATCGACACCACAATGTTGACATGGTTCAACATGTTCATATACATACCAAAAGAGAAAAGAGAGGACTTTTTTATTTGGCACACTCTTAAGAAGAAATAATATAATAAGTTCATATGAATTAAAGATATGGAAGAATATGAAACATCACTTTTAATCCGTTAAAATATACAATCTCCTAAAGAAGCAAAGTTGTTTTGTTTAAAATAACCTGATAAGTATCAGAGTATAGGTTTATGCAGCAAAGAAAAACCGTGCTGAAAGTACTAAAGTTATAGTCCAAAATTTGGACTCAAATACGCGTGCCTCTATAGGTGTAGTCCTGGGATTGGACTTGCATTTTGGCGCACCTATTATATACAGATCATTGTTGCAGTGTTTCCCAACCTCGGTCCTCAAGGCACACTAACAGTCCTGGTTTTAGTGATATCCAGGCTTGAACACAGGTGACTAAATTAGTACCTCAGTTATTTTGATTTAACTATATGTGCTGAAGTCTGGATATCACTAAAACCGGAACTGTTGGTGTGCCTTGAGGACCGCGGTTGGGAATGCCTGCTCTAGAGCATAGGTCTGCAAATTTGATCCTCATTACCCCACACAGTGCATGTTTTGCAGGTCTCCTCACAGAATCAAAAGTGAAATAATTAACTCCCTCTGCGGACCTTTTAAAATGTCTGTGAGTAATTAATACACCTGTGCACCTGCTGGGTTACCTGTAAAACATGCACCGAGTTTGCAGACCTATGCTCTAGAGCACAGGTTCTCAAACTCGGTCCTCAGGACCCCACACGGTGCAGGTTTTCTCACAGAATCACAAGTGACATAATTAGCTCCACATGTGGACCTTTTTAGAATGTCAGTGAGTAATTAATACACCTGTGCACTTGCTGGGTTACCTGCAAAACATGCACTGTGTGGGGTCCTGAGGACCGAGTTTGAGAACCACTGCTCTAGAGGGTAAGTCTGCCCCCAACCTGATGTTAGAATAGATAACTGATGTTAAAATAGTAGTCTGATGGTCTGATCATCAGATTGTCTGATGTTAATATGGATAACTGATTTGTTCTAAGTATCGCTACTGCGCACCCTATCTGGCTTATCTAGCCAGTAACGTTTGAAAAATTGCGTACAAAGTATGTGTCTTAATTATACAAATACAGAGAGTAAGTATATTACATCACCTGGGTCATAGTGGGTAAGATGTTCAACAGATAAAACCTGAAAAAAATCATATGGGTTACCGCCACCTACCGAGGGTGCAAACAGAAAATACAAAGATGAATCTGCTGTCAATGTTAGACCAGAGTGTCCCCACCACCCCGACCTGCTACACCGGGTATTACCAGGTGGTCTCCCACTTGGTACCTGATACCCGGTGTAGCAGGTCGGGGCAGTGGGGACACTCTGGCGGAGTCGCACCTACTTTTTCTCTATCGTCCTAGTGGATGCTGGGGTTCCTGAAAGGACCATGGGGAATAGCGGCTCCGCAGGAGACAGGGCACAAAAAGTAAAGCTTTTTCCGATCAGGTGGTGTGCACTGGCTCCTCCCCCTATGACCCTCCTCCAGACTCCAGTTAGATTTTTGTGCCCGGCCGAGAAGGGTGCAATCTAGGTGGCTCTCCTAAAGAGCTGCTTAGAGAAAGTTTAGCTAGGTTTTTTATTTTACAGTGATTCCTGCTGGCAACAGGATCACTGCAGCGAGGGACTGAGGGGAGAAGGAGTCAACTCACCTGCGTGCAGGATGGATTGGTTTCTTGGCTACTGGACATCAAGCTCCAGAGGGGCGATCACAGGTACAGCCTGGATGGTCACCGGAGCCACGCCGCCGGCCCCCTTGCAGATGCTGAAATCAGAAGAGGTCCAGAATCGGCGGCTGAAGACTCCTGCAGTCTTCTAAAGGTAGCGCACAGCACTGCAGCTGTGCGCCATTTTCCTCTCAGCACACTTCACACGGCAGTCACTGAGGGTGCAGGGCGCTGGGAGGGGGGCGCCCTGGGAGGCAAATGAGTACCTATAAAGGCTAAAAATACCTCACATATAGCCCTAGAGGCTATATGGAGATATTTAACCCCTGCCTAATTTTTCTAAATAGCGGGAGACGAGCCCGCCGGAAAAGGGGCGGGGCCTATCTCCTCAGCACACGGCGCCATTTCCTCTCACAGCTCCGCTGGTCAGGACGGCTCCCAAGTCTCTCCCCTGCACTGCACTACAGAAACAGGGTAAAACAGAGAGGGGGGGGCACATTTATGGCGATATTTTGATATAACAAAGCAGCTATAAGGGAGCACTTATTATAAGGCTATCCCTGATATATATATATAGCGCTTTTGGTGTGTGCTGGCAAACTCTCCCTCTGTCTCCCCAAAGGGCTAGTGGGTCCTGTCTTCGTTAGGAGCATTCCCTGTGTGTCTGCTGTGTGTCGGTACGTGTGTGTCGACATGTATGAGGACGATATTGGTGTGGAGGCGGAGCAATTGCCAAATATGAGGATGTCACCCCCTAGGGAGTCGACACCAGAATGGATGCCTTTATTTATGGAACTACGGGATAGTGTCAACACGCTAAAGCAGTCGTTTGACGACATGAGACGGCCGGACAATCAATTAGTGCCTGTCCAGGCGACTCAAACACCGTCAGGGGCTGTGAAACGCCCTTTGCCTCAGTCGGTCGACACAGACCCAGACACAGGCGATGACTCCAGTGGTGACGGTGACGAATCAACCGTATTTTCCAGTAGGGCCACACGTTATATGATTTTGGCAATGAAGGAGGCGTTACATTTAGCTGATACTACAGGTACCACTAAACAGGGTATTATGTGGGGTATGAAAAAACTACCTATAGTTTTTCCTGAATCAGAAGAACTAAATGACGTGTGTAATGAAGCGTGGGTTGCCCCTGATAAAAAGCTGATAATTTCAAAGAAATTATTGGCATTATACCCTTTCCCGCCAGAGGTTAGGGAGCGCTGGGAAACACCTCCTAGGGTGGACAAGGCGCTAACACGCTTATCTAAACAAGTGGCGTTACCCTCTCCTGAGACGGCCGCACTTAAAGATCCATCAGATAGGAGGATGGAAAATATCCAAAAAAGTATATACACACATGCAGGTGTTATACTACGACCAGCTGTAGCGACTGCCTGGATGGGCAGTGCGGGGGTAGTTTGGTCAGAATCCCTGATTGAAAATATTGATACCCTGGACAGGGACAATATTTTACTGTCGTTAGAACAAATAAAGGATGCATTTCTTTATATGCGTGATGCACAGAGGGATATATGCACACTGGCATCACGGGTAAGTGCTATGTCCATTTCGGCCAGAAGAGCTTTATGGACGCGACAGTGGACAGGCGATGCGGATTCAAAACGGCATATGGAAGTTTTGCCGTATAAAGGGGAGGAGTTATTTGGAGTCGGTCTATCAGATTTGGTGGCCACGGCTACAGCCGGGAAATCCACCTTTCTACCTCAAGTCACTCCCCAACAGAAAAAGGCACCGACTTTTCAACCGCAGCCCTTTCGTTCCTTTAAAAATAAGAGAGCAAAGGGCTATTCATATCTGCCACGAGGCAAAGGTCGAGGGAAGAGACAGCAACACGCAGCTCCTTCCCAGGATCAGAAGCCCTCCCCGGCTTCTACAAAAGCCTCAGCATGACGCTGGGGCTTCTCAAGCGGACTCGGGGACCGTGGGGGGTCGTCTCAAAAATTACAGCGCGCAGTGGGCTCACTCGCAAGTAGATCCCTGGATCCTGCAGATAATATCTCAGGGATACAGGTTGGAATTAAAGACAGATCCACCTCGCCGTTTCCTGAAGTCTGCTTTACCAACGTCCCCCTCCGAAAGGGAGACGGTGTTGGAAGCCATTCACAAGCTGTACTCTCAGCAGGTGATAGTCAAGGTACCTCTTCTGCAACAAGGGAAGGGGTATTATTCCACTCTTTTTGTGGTACCGAAGCCGGATGGCTCGGTAAGGCCTATTCTAAATCTGAAGTCCTTGAACCTGTACATAAAGAAGTTCAAGTTCAAAATGGAGTCACTCAGAGCAGTGATAGCGAACCTGGAAGAGGGGGACTTTATGGTATCCTTGGACATCAAGGATGCGTATCTCCACGTTCCAATTTACCCCTCACACCAGGGGTACCTCAGGTTCGTTGTACAAAACTGTCACTATCAGTTTCAGACGCTGCCGTTCGGATTGTCCACGGCACCTCGGATCTTTACAAAGGTAATGGCCGAGATGATGATTCTTCTTCGAAGAAAAGGCGTATTAATTATCCCATACTTGGACGATCTCCTAATAAGGGCGAGGTCCAGAGAACAGCTAGAGATGGGATTAGCACTGTCTCAGGAAGTGCTAAAACAGCACGGGTGGATTCTGAATATTCCAAAATCCCAGTTAATGCCGACAACTCGTCTGCTGTTCCTAGGGATGATTCTGGACACGGTTCAGAAAAAAGGTTTTTCTCCCGGAGGAAAAAGCCAAGGAGTTATCCGAGCTTGTCAGGAACCTCCTAAAACCAGGAAAGGTGTCTGTACATCAATGCACAAGAGTCCTGGGAAAAATGGTGGCTTCTTACGAAGCAATTCCATTCGGCAGATTCCACGCAAGAATTTTCCAAAGGGATCTGTTGAACAAATGGTCAGGGTCGCATCTTCAGATGCACCTGCGGATAACCCTGTCTCCAAGGACAAGGGTGTCTCTTCTGTGGTGGTTGCAGAGTGCTCATCTATTGGAGGGCCGCAGATTCGGCATACAGGATTGGATCCTGGTGACCACGGACGCCAGCCTGAGAGGCTGGGGAGCAGTCACACAAGGAAGAAACTTCCAGGGAGTATGGACGAGCCTGGAAACGTCTCTTCACATAAACATTCTGGAACTAAGAGCAATATACAATGCTCTAAGCCAGGCAGAACCTCTGCTTCAGGGAAAACCGGTGTTGATCCAGTCGGACAACATCACGGCAGTCGCCCATGTGAACAGACAGGGCGGCACAAGAAGCAGGAGTGCAATGGCAGAAGCTGCAAGGATTCTTCGCTGGGCAGAGAATCATGTGATAGCACTGTCAGCAGTGTTCATCCCGGGAGTGGACAACTGGGAAGCAGACTTCCTCAGCAGACACGATCTTCACCCGGGAGAGTGGGGACTTCATCCAGAAGTCTTCCACATGCTGGTAACCCGTTGGGAAAGACCAATGGTGGACATGATGGCGTCTCGCCTCAACAAAAAACTGGACAGGTATTGCGCCAGGTCAAGAGATCCGCAGGCAATAGCTGTGGACGCGCTGGTAACGCCTTGGGTGTACCAGTCGGTGTATGTGTTTCCTCCTCTGCCTCTCATACCAAAAGTATTGAGAATTATACGGCAAAGAGGCGTAAGAACGATACTAGTGGTTCCGGATTGGCCAAGAAGGACTTGGTACCCGGAACTTCAAGAGATGATCACGGAAGATCCGTGGCCTCTACCTCTAAGGAGGGACTTGCTTCAGCAGGGTCCCTGTCTGTTTCAAGACTTACCGCGGCTGCGTTTGACGGCATGGCGGTTGAACGCCGGATCCTAAAGGAAAAAGGCATGCCGGAAGAAGTCATTCCTACTTTGATTAAAGCAAGGAAGGAAGTAACCGTGCAACATTATCACCGAATTTGGCGAAAATATGTTGCGTGGTGCGAAGATCGGAGTGCTCCGACGGAGGAATTTCAACTGGGTCGATTCCTACATTTCCTGCAATCAGGATTGTCAATGGGTCTCAAATTGGGATCTATTAAGGTTCAAATTTCGGCCCTGTCGATTTTCTTTCAAAAAGAATTGGCTTCAGTCCCTGAAGTCCAGACCTTTGTTAAGGGAGTGCTGCATATACAGCCTCCTGTGGTGCCTCCAGTGGCACCGTGGGATCTCAATGTGGTTTTGGATTTCCTAAAATCTCATTGGTTTGAACCACTAAAAAAGGTGGATTTGAAATATCTCACATGGAAAGTGACCATGCTTCTAGCCCTGGCTTCTGCCAGGAGAGTGTCAGAATTGGCAGCTTTATCTTACAAAAGCCCATATCTGATTTTCCATTCGGACAGGGCAGAACTGCGGACTCGTCCGCATTTTCTCCCTAAGGTGGTGTCAGCATTTCATCTGAACCAGCCTATTGTAGTGCCTGCGGCTACAAGTGACTTGGAGGACTCCAAGTTACTGGACGTTGTCAGAGCATTAAAAATATATATTGCAAGAACAGCTGGAGTCAGAAAATCTGACTCGTTGTTTATATTGTATGCACCCAACAAGATGGGTGCTCCGGCGTCTAAGCAGACGATTGCTCGTTGGATCTGTAGCACAATCCAACTTGCACATTCTGTGGCAGGCCTGCCACAGCCTAAATCTGTAAAGGCCCACTCCACAAGGAAGGTGGGCTCATCTTGGGCGGCTGCCCGAGGGGTCTCGGCATTACAACTTTGCCGAGCAGCTACGTGGTCAGGGGAGAACACGTTTGTAAAATTTTACAAATTTGATACTCTGGCTAAGGAGGACCTGGAGTTCTCTCATTCGGTGCTGCAGAGTCATCCGCACTCTCCCGCCCGTTTGGGAGCTTTGGTATAATCCCCATGGTCCTTTCAGGAACCCCAGCATCCACTAGGACGATAGAGAAAATAAGATTTTACTTACCGATAAATCTATTTCTCGGAGTCCGTAGTGGATGCTGGGCGCCCATCCCAAGTGCGGATTATCTGCATAAATTGTACATAGTTATTGTTAACTAATTCGGGTTATTGTTGAAGGAAGCCATCTTTCAGAGGCTCCGCTGTTATCATACTGTTAACTGGGTTTAGATCACAAGTTGTACGGTGTGATTGGTGTGGCTGGTATGAGTCTTACCCGGGATTCAAAATCCTCCCTTATTGTGTACGCTCGTCCGGGCACAGTACCTAACTGGAGTCTGGAGGAGGGTCATAGGGGGAGGAGCCAGTGCACACCACCTGATCGGAAAAAGCTTTACTTTTTGTGCCCTGTCTCCTGCGGAGCCGCTATTCCCCATGGTCCTTTCAGGAACCCCAGCATCCACTACGGACTCCGAGAAATAGATTTATCGGTAAGTAAAATCTTATTATTTACATGGTTCAACATGTTGCCCGGCACCATGTAGACATTCTCTGAATGCAGATGGTTAGAGTTATGCACTAGGGGGAGGGGATAGGGATAAGCACAGAATACTTACTGGAATGCTGATTCTCAGACTCCTGCACTGGAACTGCACGTCAAATAACCGCCGGTACCCGGAAGAAGATGCTGAAGGCACCGGCACCAGGTAAGTAATGGATTGCCACCAGTAACGTTGTATCATGTTGACACATCATCCATGTAGATATAAATGCTAAGCATGTGGACATTTCGATAGTGTTGACTGAATGCCCGTTGACATGATAAATGTCGACCTAACATACCACACCCTGTTATATGCGCTTATCAATTGAGAAAATGTTGGGGCTGTATAAATGAATCCTAGTGACTGAGCAGAAAGCAAAGCTGTGTTCCTATTTTACCCTCGGGTTCAGGTGACGTGCCAGCTGTTGCTCTTCAAGCAGGGTGAGATGGGAAATTAACTGAACTGTGAACTATTGCCTAGTTCTGTGCTCTGATGCCTATACAGCTTTCTGTGAGGTTATGATGGGAACCTGGCTGCAATGTTGTTGTTTTCTGTTTTTTATAGGCCTCGTGTACTGACCTTCTGTAAACTCCTGTGGAGGGACTGTAATACTGGTTTCCAGCATGTTCTATCACAGACACAGTGACAACAGCCCTTTGTTTTATGGGTCCACATTTGTGTGTCTGATACATCTATTCAGTGCGCACACTCTCCTCTCTCTGTTATCACAACACATCACTCAGCGGGGAACAATGTTACCCAGTGTGCAAGTAGCACAGGTGCTGTAACCCAGGGCAGCAGTCGGATTAGCTTTGTAAAACAAGGTAAAAAGTAGGACAAGTACAAGGACATACAGTGTAAAATGTAAAACAATATATATTGAATTTGCATAGTAACAGGATGGGGATAGGATGTAAGCGGGTTCCTATAATCTAAAGCAATTGTTCCTTTTGTCCATTGCAGTAATAGAAGCTTCTGCACAGTCACACAAATAAGATGGCTGTAAGGAGAGAGGTATAAATGAACCACTCAGCATCTGTGGGATGTTAAGGTTATTCCTCACCACAACATTGGGGGTCATTCCCATTTGATCGCTCGCTAGCTACTTTTTGCAGCCATGCAAACGCATAGTCGCCGCCCAATGGGGAGTGTATTTTAGCTTAGCAAGTGTGCGTATCCCTGTGCAGCCCAAAAAAAGTTTGTGCAGTTTCTGAGTAGGTCTGAACTTACTCAGCCGCTGTGATCACTTCAGCCTGACCGGTCCCGGAATTGACGTCCGACACCCGCCCTGCAAACGCTTGGACACGCCTGCGTTTTTCCAACCACTCCCAGAAAACGGTCAGTTGACACCCATTAACGCCTTCTTCCTGTCAATCTTCTTGCGATCGGCTGTGCAAATGGATTCTTCGTTAAATCCATCGCCCAGCAACGATCCGCTTTGTACCCGTACGACGCGCCTGTGCATTGTGGTGCATGCGCAGTAGTGACCTGATCGCTGCGAAAAACGGCAGTGTGCGATCAGGTCGGAATGACCCCCATTGTGTGGAGGCAACAGTCCAGGTTACACCTCCACATTCCATAAGAAACCACACTAGGAAGAAATTTGGACAAATGTATGCTGTAGTCTACATCCCCTGTTGTCTTCAGTTTTTCCAATAGCAATATTATGGGGAAGATGTATCAAACTTTGGAGAGAGATAAAGTACCAACCAATCAGCTTTCTAACTGCCATTTTCAAAAACAGCCTGTAACATGGTAGAAGCTAATTGGTTGATACTTTGGGTCTATTTACTAAACCTTGGAGAGAGATAGTGAGTGGACTGAGAGAAAGCACCAGCCATTCAGTTCCTACCTGCCATGTTACAGGCTGGGTTTGAAAAATGACCGCTAGGAGCTGGATGGTTGGTACTTTATCTCCGTTCACTTTATCTCTCTCCAAGGCTTAGTACATAGACCCCTTCATCTGTCTTTGATGCATCTCCCTACGTCTCCTTGGGAATTCCATTGTGATATGTTCTGAATGAGGACATCCTTGCCTATGCTTCTTATTGAATTGGTGTAGGAGGAGCACAGCTATAATACCCCTTTCACATCGCACTGAAAACCCGGTATCGACACGGCATATTGCCGTGTCGAAACGGGTCCGTGTGCGATGTGAAAGGTCCTTTGGTGAATTAGCGGGTCGTCTGACCCGGTAATTCAACCCGGTAAAAAAGAAGGGTTATTACCGGGTCGATTACCGGGTCAGGTGCAGTGTGAATGGGAGCCATTCCGATGCGACACGGCTCCCATTCACAGTATAGGCAGAGGCGGCGCAGGAGATGAGCTCATCTCCCGGCCCGCCTCCACCCCCGCCCCTGCTGCTGTTGCGCCCTCCGCTGCTATGGCAACCGACCCGGTATATTGCCGGGTCGGAAAGCCAGCAACGGAGCGCAAATGCTGGATCCCACCCGGTAAGTACACGTTTCTCTTACCGGGTAGGATTCGGCATTTGCGATGTGAAAGCGGCATAAGAGTTAAGAACTCCTATTTCACCCTAGTACCTTACCTCCTGTTTTCACTGGTGTACTCTATACAAGAGTGCAGGAGTAATTGTGATTGGTCAGTTTATGAGGCGTGTCTTCTTGCATCAGTGTGAGGAGGATCCTTTCCAGGCAGCAGGGAAAGGTCAAACAATCACTTTGGGTGTTGGTTAAAGATGAATCAAAATACAATAAAGATTGCATTCCATTTTAAGCTCATTTTGCTGGTACAGTGGGGGCAGCAGTTACATGGATGGGCAATGGACAATGCTGAACTAATATCTCTAGGGTTTAATGATGTCATTGAGGTATGAGGCATTAGGTTTTGGCAGAGAGAAATTATGGGGGTCATTCAGATCTGATCACTGTTGTGCGTTCTTGCGCAGCGGGTGATCGGATCTGAACTGCGCATGCACCGCACTGCGCTGGTGCGTTGCACGGCTGCAACGGGCATAGGCACCCTGCAACGGGATAGGGCGAAGGATCCATTCTCACGGGCGTTCGCAAAGGAGATTGACAGGAAGAGGGCGTTTGTGGGTGGCGACTGACCGTTTTCAGGGAGTGTGCGGGAAAACGCAGGCGGGCTAGGGCGTTTTCAGGGAGGGTGTCTGATGTCAGCTCCGGCTCCGATCAGCAGTATTCAATTAGTCCTGGGCTGCGCAGAGACTGCACAAAATTAGTTTGTGCAGCGCTGCTACATATGCGATCGCACACTTGCACATCGAAAAACCACTCCCCCTGTAGGCGGAGACTATCTGATCGCAGGACAGCAAAAATCGCTTCCCAGCGATCAGATCTGACTGACCCCCTATGTACTGTAAATTTAATACCAGGACTTGATACCGTAAAAACGTATCTTTTGGAAAGTTGAGGGAAATGTTTGTTAACAGATGTATCCCTGATATGGTACCACAAAATGTGGTCTGTGTTGCATTTCGGTGGGGTTCCAGGAAAACAGCACATGTTGTGAGCAGCACGTATACTGGGAATTCACTGCATGACCCTTTAATGTTGTGAAAAAGCCACAGTATTTGTAACATCTGTTGTATTAATGCTGAGATCTGTGTGGTGTGTTTATTCCAGCTGTACACATACAATGATAATAATACATTTTATACCGTGAACAAAACACACACTGCTGGGAGATTATCGGCCCTAGATTGGAGTGCTCTAGTTCCAAACCTGTCGCATACTTTTGTTTTATTTGAACCGATAATTATAATTTCTGTTTAGGACGTCAGACAGAATTGCCATGGCTGATAATTAATTGATAGATTTAGGTGATTTCACACTTTGACACTTCTGTGCAGGTGGTGACTGCTTTGTAATAACTAGTTCATTTAAGATATTCATTGATCGTGACTCCAGATGTGCTCTATAATTTTGGGTCATGCTTATTAAGCGGGCATGGTTGTGCAGTACTGTGTGTATGGAGAAGTATGTAGGATGTGATTTTTATTTTCTCTAACGTCCTAAGTGGATGCTGGGGACTCCGTAAGGACCATGGGGAATAGCGGCTCCGCAGGAGACTGGGCACAAAAGTAAAGCTTTAGAACTACCTGGTGTGCACTGGCTCCTCCCCCTATGACCCTCCTCCAAGCCTCAGTTAAGATTTTGTGCCCGAACGAGAAGGGTGCACACTAGGTGGCTCTCCTGAGCTGCTTAGTGAAAAGTTTAGTTTTAGGTTTTTTATTTTCAGTGAGACCTGCTGGCAACAGGCTCACTGCATCGAGGGACTAAGGGGAGAAGAAGCGAACTCACCTGCGTGCAGAGTGGATTGGGCTTCTTAGGCTACTGGACATTAGCTCCAGAGGGACGATCACAGGCCCAGCTTGGATGGGTCCCAGAGCCGCGCCGCCGGCCCCCTTACAGAGCCAGAAGACAGAAGAGGTCCGGAAAATCGTCGGCAGAAGACGTCCTGTCTTCAACAAGGTAGCGCACAGCACTGCAGCTGTGCGCCATTGCTCTCAGCACACTTCACACTCCGGTCACTGAGGGTGCAGGGCGCTGGGGGGGGGGGCGCCCTGAGACGCAATAAAAACACCTTGGATGGCAAAAAATGCATCACATATAGCTCCTGGGCTATATGGATGCATTTAACCCCTGCCAGAATACATAGAAAAACGGGAGATAAGGCCGCCGTTAAGGGGGCGGAGCCTATCTCCTCAGCACACCGGCGCCATTTTCCCTCACCGCTCCGTTGGAGGGAAGCTCCCTGGCTCTCCCCTGCAGTCACTACACTACAGAAAGGGTTAAAAAAAGAGAGGGGGGGCACTAATTACGCGCAGTATTAAAGATACAGCAGCTATAAGGGGAAAAACACTTATAAAAGGTTATCCCTGTATATATATAGCGCTCTGGTGTGTGCTGGTAAACTCTCCCTCTGTCTCCCCAAAGGGCTAGTGGGGTCCTGTCCTCTATCAGAGCATTCCCTGTGTGTGTGCTGTATGTCGGTACGTTTGTGTCGACATGTATGAGGAGAAAAATGATGTGGAGACGGAGCAGATTGCCTGTAATAGTGATGTCACCCCCTAGGGGGTCGACACCTGAGTGGATGAACTGTTGGAAGGAATTAAGTGACAGTGTCAGCTCTGTATAAAAGACAGTGGTTGACATGAGACAGCTGGCTACTCAGCTTGTGCCTGTCCAGACGTCTCATAGGCCGTCAGGGGCTCTAAAGCGCCCGTTACCTCAGATGGCAGATATAGACGCCGACACGGATACTGACTCCAGTGTCGACGGTGAAGAGACAAATGTGACTTCCAGTAGGGCCACACGTTACATGATGGAGGCAATGAAAAATGTTTTACACATTTCTGATAATACGAGTACCACCAAAAAGGGGTATTATGTTCGGTGAGGAAAAACTACCTGTAGTTTTCCTGAATCTGAGAAATTAAATGAGGTGTGTGATGATGCGTGGGTTTCCCCCGATAACAACTGCTAATTTCTAAAATGTTATTGGCATTATATCCTTTCCCGCCAGAGGTTAGGGTGCGTTGGGAAACACCCCCTAGGGTGGATAAAGCGCTCACACGCTTGTAAGGGCTCTACCCTCTCCTGACATGGCCGCCCTTAAGGATCCTGCTGATAGAAAGCAGGAGGGTATCCTAAAATGTATTTACACACATACTGGTGTTATACTGCGACCAGCAATCGCCTCAGCCTGGATGTGCAGTGCTGGGTTGGCGTGGTCGGATTCCCTGACTGAAAATATTGATACCCTAGATAGGGACAGTATATTTTTGCCTATAGAGCATTTAAAAGATGCATTTCTATATATGCGTGATGCACAGCGGAATATTTGCCGACTGGCATCAAGTCTAAGTGCGTTGTCCATTTCTACCAGTAGAGGGTTATGGACACGACAGTGGTCAGGTGATGCGGTTTTCAAACGGCATTTGGAACATGAGAAGACGCCGTATTATCAGGCGCAGTCTTTTCGTGGACAAGCGGGCAAAAGGTTCCTCATTTCTGCCCCGTGACAGAGGGAGAGGAAAAAGGCTGCAGAAATCAGCCAGTTCCCAGGAACAGAAACCCTCTCCCGCCTCTGCCAAGCCCTCAGTATGACGCTGGGGCTTTACAAGCAGAATCAGGCACGGTGGGGGGCCCGTCTCAATGAATTTCAGCGCGCAGTGGGCTCACTCGCAAGTAGACCCCTGGATCCTTCAGGTGATATCTCAGGGGTACAAATTGGAATTCGAGACGTCTCCCCCTCGCCGTTTCCTAAAGTCGGCTTTACCGATGTCTCCTTCTGACAGGGAGACAGTTTTGGAAGCCATTCACAAGCTGTATTCCCAGCAGGTGATAATCAAGGTACCCCTCCTGCAACAGGGAACGGGGTATTATTCCACACTGTTGTGGTACCGAAGCCGGACGGCTCGGTGAGACCGATTCTAAATCTAAAATCTTTGAACACTTACATACAGAGGTTCAAATTCAAGATTGAGTCACTCAGAGCAGTGATTGCGAACCTGGAAGAAGGGGACTACATGATGTCTCGGGACATCGAGGATGCTTACCTTCATGTCCAAATTTACCCTTCTCACCAAGGGTACCTCAGGTTTATGGTACAGAACTGTCACTATCAGTTCAGACGCTGCCGTATGGATGGTCCACGGCACCCCGGGTCTTTACCAAGGTAATGGCCGAAATGATGATATTCCTTCGAAGGAAGGGAATTTTAGTTATCCCTTACTTGGACGATTCCCTGATAAGGGTAAGATCCAGGGAACAGTTGGAGGTCGGTGTAGCACTATCTTAGGTAGTGTTGCGGCAGCACGATTGGATTCTCAATATTCCAAAATCGCAGCTGGTTCCGACGACTCGTCTTCTGTTCCTAGGGATGATCCTGGACACAGTCCAGAAAAAGGTGTTTCTCCCAGAGGAGAAAGCCAGGGAGTTATCCGAGCTAGTCAGGAACCTCCTAAAACCGAGCCAAGTCTCAGTGCATCAATGCACAAGGGTTCTGGGTAAAATGGTGGCTTCCTACGAAGCAATCCCATTCGGCAGATTCCACGCAAGAACTTTCCAGTGGGACCTGCTGGACAAATGGTCCGGGTCGCATCTTCAGATGCATCAGCGGATAACCCTGTCACCAAGAACAAGGGTGTCCCTCCTGTGTTGGTTGCAGAGTGTTCATCTTCTAGAGGGCCGCAGATTCGGCATTCAGGACTGGGTCCTGGTGACCACTGATGCCAGCCTGCGAGGCTGGGGAGCAGTCACACAGGGAAGGAATTTCCAGGGCTTATGGTCAAGCCTGGAGACATCACTTCACATAAATATCCTGAAGCTAAGGGCCATTTACAATGCTCTAAGCTTAGCAAGACCTCTGCTTCAAGGTCAGCCGGTGTTGATCCAGTCGGACAACATCACGGCAGTCACCCACGTAAACAGACAGGGTGGCACAAGAAGCAGGAGGGCAATGGCAGAAGCTGCAAGGATTCTTCGCTGGGTGGAAAATCATGTGATAGCACTGTCAGCAATTCCGGGAGTGGACAACTGGGAAGCAGACTTCCTCAGCAGACACGACCTCCACCCGGGAGAGTGGGGACTTCACCCAGAAGTCTTCCACATGATTATAAACCATTGGGAAAAACTCGACAGGTATTGCGCCAGGTCAAGGGACCCTCAGGCAATAGCTGTAGACGCTCTGGTAACACCGTGGGTGTGCCAGTCAGTGTATGTGTTCCCTCATCTGCCTCTCATACCCAAGGTACTGAGATTGATAAGATGGAGAGGAGTAAGCACTATATTCGTGGCTCCGGATTGGCCAAGAAGGACTTGGTAACCGGAACTTCAAGAGATGCTCACGGAGGATCCGTGGCCTCTACCTCTAAGAAGGGACCTGCTCCAGCAAGGACCCTGTCTGTTCCAAGACTTACCGCGGCTGCGTTTGACGGCATGGCGGTTGAACGCCGGATCCTGAAGAAAAAAAGGCATTCCGGATGAAGTCATCCCTATCCTGATCAAAGCCAGGAAGGATGTAACCGCAAAACATTATCACCGCATTTGGCGAAAATATGTTGCGTGGTGCGAGGCCAGTAAGGCCCGACGGAGAAAATTCAACTGGGTCGATTCCTACATTTCCTGCAAACAGGAGTGTCTATGGGCCTGAAATTGGGGTCCATTAAGGTTCAAATTTCGGCCCTGTCAATTTTCTTTCAAAAAGAACTAGCTTCAGTCCCTGAAGTTCAGACGTTGTAAAAGGGGTACTGCATATACAGCCTCCTTTTGTGCCTCCAGTGGCACCTTGAGATCTCAATGTAGTTTTTGGGTTCCAAAAGTCACATTGGTTTGAACCACTTAAATCTGTGGAGTTAAAATATCTCACATGGAAAGTGGTCATGCTGTTGGCCCTGGCCTGGGCCAGGCGCGTGTCAGAATTGGCGGCTTTATCCTGTAAAAGCCCTTATCTGATTTTCCATTCGGACAGGGCGGAATTGAGGACTCGTCCTCAGTTTCTCCCTAAGGTGGTTTCAGCGTTTCACCTGAACCAACCTATTGTGGTGCCTGCGGCTACTAGGGACTTGGAGGACTCCAAGTTGCTAGACGTTATCAGGGCCCTGAAAATATATGTTTCCAGGACGGCTGGAGTCAGAAAATCTGACTCGCTGTTTATCCTGTATGCACCCAACAAGCTGGGTGCTCCTGCTTCTAAGCAGACTATTGCTCGTTGGATTTGTAGTACAATTCAGCTTGCACATTCTGTGGCAGGCCTGCCACAGCCAAAAATCTGTAAATGCCCACTCCACAAGGAAGATGGGCTCATCTTGGGCGGCTGCCCGAGGGGTCTCGGCTTTACAACTTTGCCGAGCAGCTACTTGGTCAGGAGCAAATACGTTTGTAAAATTCTACAAAATTGATACCCTGGCTGAGGAGGACCTGGAGTTCTCTCATTGGTGCTGCAGAGTCATCCGCACTCTCCCGCCCGTTTGGGAGCTTTGGTATAATCCCCATGGTCCTTACGGAGTCCCCAGCATCCACTTAGGACGTTAGAGAAAATAAGAATTTACTTACCGATCATTCTATTTCTCGTAGTCCGTAGTGGATGCTGGGCGCCCATCCCAAGTGCGGATTGTCTGCAATACTGGTACATAGTTATTGTTACCAAAAAAAAAAAAAATCGGGATATTGCTGTAGTGAGCCATCTTTTCTAGAGGCTCCTCTGTTATCATGCTGTTAACTGGGTTTAGATCACGAGTTATACGGTGTGATTGGTGTGGCTGGTATGAGTCTTACCCGGGATTCAAAATCCTTCCTTATTGTGTACGCTCGTCCGGGCACAGTAGCCTAACTGAGGCTTGGAGGAGGGTCATAGGGGGAGGAGCCAGTGCACACCAGGTAGTTCTAAAGCTTTACTTTTGTGCCCAGTCTCCTGCGGAGCCGCTATTCCCCATGGTCCTTACGGAGTCCCCAGCATCCACTACGGACTACGAGAAATAGAATTATCGGTAAGTAAATTCTTATTTTATTTTTTATAACTCTTTCAAGGGACGCCAATGTATATGGGACACGTGATATGGAGCAATTGCTATTATTTGGTTGGGGTTCGAAAATCACAGGACAAAATAGCTACCTGCTGTAGAGATGCCCCCTATCATAACTGCCAGCTACCTGCTGCACAGACGCCCCCTATCATAACTGCCAGCTACCTGCTGCACAAACGCCCCCTATCATAACTGCCAGCTACCTGCTGCACAAACGCACCCTAACATACTGTATGTAACTGCCAGCTACCTGCTGCGCAGATGCACAAACGCCCCCTATCATAACTGCCAGCTACCTGCTGCACAGACGCCCCCCTATCATAACTGCCAGCTACCTGCTGCACAGACACCCCCCTATCATAACTGCCAGCTACTTGCTGCACAGATGCCCCCTATCATAACTGCCAGCTACTTGCTGCACAGACGCCCCCTAACATACGTAACTGCCAGCTACCTGCTGCACAGACGCACCCTAACATACTGTATGTAACTGCCAGCTACCTGCTGCGCAGATGCCCCCTATCATACGTAACTGCCAGCTACCTGCTGCGCAGATGCCCCCTATCATACGTAACTGCCAGCTACCTGCTGTACAGATGCCCTCTATCATAACTGCCTGATGCACAGATGCCTCCTATCATAACTGCCTGCTGCACAGATGCCCCCTATCATAACTACCTGCTGCATACCTGCCAAGCTATTGCACAGATACCTCCTATCCATCATAACTTCAAGCAAAGATACCCCATTCCGCACCACTATACAGCAATTTACATCTTAAGGGGGAGATGTACTAAGCCTTGGAAAGAGATAAAGTACCTGCCAATCAGTTCCTAACTGTCATGTTACAGACTATGCACATGCTCTGGGGGTGTCGTGGACACCCACAAGTGGAATTAGTCCTGGGCCTCCTGCCGGCATTCTCCCGACGTCGATAAGCTGACCACCGGGATCATAACTACATCCCTTTGAGACTATGTGCTGTGTTCTGGATTATACAGGCTAATGGATGACTGTGGCATGGTGCAAATGTGAGGGGTACCAGACTCCAGATGGTAGCCTTCTACTTCATCAACTTGACATACATTTACTTTTTTTTTCTTTTAATTTTATACCGTTTGTGATAAAAAAATAATCAAGTCTAAAGACCAGTCCTGCACTTTAGATAAGTAATCAGTGACTGCAGTGTTGGACACAGTTGATGAGGCACACGATAATGACTCATGATGGCAGTCATATGTTTCTGTAACTCATTACTTTGTGCTCTAGTCATGTCACCAGTCCATAGTGAGTTGATACGCTGTATTTCTTTGAATACTTTTTTCGCAGTTACCTGTGTGTCAGTGTAATACATGGCCAATATTTTGCATGTGACTTGTGTTAAGCTGTTGAACAACATACCGGTAGTTTCTTTTTCCCATCTTGTTTTTGGTGTTTTATTAATAATTTGCGTAGTGTAATCTATATAATACCAGCTTCTGGAGTGATTAGGCTAAATGTAACCCAATTTGGTGTACTTATCAGGCAGTTTAGTGCAGACCGGAGACTTGTAGTAACCTTTAGTTAGAGATAAGAAGTATCAGATTTAGGGGATTCCGTTTATTTATTTACGTTGACCTTACGACCTCGTTTCTTTGAAAGGTTCAGCTGCATAATTGATAACCCGAGACGTGGGTTCTTGTTTAAGCTTATCCTGCGTTAAACACCTATTTTGTTTGTATTTGCCACTGAGTGTGTTGGACAGCGGCAGATCAAATTTGCAGGGGGCTAATGAATAATAAACGCTGCTGTTCTTGTGGGGCGTAAATTCCCAGCAGCGGGAACAGTGAAATCCTATTAACCTCTAACATAATAAGTTAATATCATTGATTGCGGCAGCAGGAGGCCGCTGGACAGGTAAACAGACTGTTCTCATTCTATATCGTTCTATTTTTTTCGCGTAATGCAAATGTTCTCGCTTGTATAAACAGTGTTGGATTTCATACAACGCTTCTTCATAGGTAGTTCTGGGGTTATGAGCTTTAACATTCTTACCTGGGTGGCAGGATTATCTCCAATTACATGCAAACAGTGCGAATGGGCTGGAGATTGAGCACTAGAAAATAAAAACCGCTGTATGATAATAAATAAGTGTAAACCTTTTCTAATATGTTCTTTTTGTAATAAGTGAAAACAGAAAAAAGTAAAACTTTTTAATGTGGACTTTTCCCCATTCTCTTTAAGGATTTATACACACTAATTTTTGATTGCATTAAAAATCATGAACAACATCCTCCTTTTTTTTTTTTTTTTTTTTTTTTTAAATACTTTTAGGCACAAATATCCGCAGTCTCATAAAAGTGCATGTCAAATTTGTTTGGTATAACGTTTTTGCTAGCTAACCCCGTTAAAAGATTGAAGAAAGGTTATATAGATTTTTAAGATCATTCCTATGGAAAAAATATATAAATTAACCATAGGAAAACGGCAAACACCTTTTCAAGACAACATTTTATCCATCGGGTTTTTGAAACGTGACGCTTGCTAATGCTTTCCTCTTGTATATAGACTTTTTGTCTTTGTAAAAGCTAATTGATGTAGGATAAGATGTCATGCAAAGCATTTGAAGAACAGTACTATTGAGGAAATGTCACTGAAACAATGGCATGGGAGGAGATGTTCCAAAAGGACACTATCCAAACAAGACCCTCCTTTCCAGGAGATCATACCCTTTGGAAATGACCTGAACTCAGTGGCCTACAAGAAAGCAGAAACCTGTTCTTCATTGTTGGGTCTAAAAAGGGGTAAATGAGTCTGCCGTTGTAAATTGTGTGTCGTGTTGTTAAGACCCAGTGCGTGAAACATTCACTTTAAACGCTTGTTTTGCGCCTGTGGTTAGTTTAGTTAAAGCTACCATAACCACACCATGAAAGACAACTGGTCTGTATGGCACATAGACGATGTCTGTATAAACCGTACTTTTGAAAAAGCATCTCAGGGAGATTGTGAAAGCAACACCTACAGTATAAGTGCGTTGTTAAAGTGGACGTGTACTGCTACATTTGAGAGGCGTGTCAAAAAAAATAAAAAATCACTTGCATTCTATTGTAAATGAGCTCCAAGACAGTTATTAAGATCTACTTGTTGATGAAAGACACAGACTCTCTTTCCAGGGCTTGCTCATGTGTTATGTTATACAAGTGGCCATGAGAAACTCTGGGGCAGATGTATTAACCTGGAGAAGGCATAAGGAAGTGATAAACCAGTGATATGTGCAAGGTGCTAAAGGCACCAGCCAATCAGATCCTAACTGTTAATTTACATATTGGAACTGATTGGCTGGTGCCTTTAACACCTTGAACATATCACTGGTTTATCACTTCCTTATGTCTTCTCCAGGTTAATACATCTGCCCCCTTATTTGAAAGTGCATGTAGCCATAGGGATCATTATGCCTCATAACGAATGCAGGGTTGATTCCATTTGAATGTATATGTTTCTGATTTCCCTATTTTCCCCTAGACTGTAATGGCTTCATAATGGGGGTAAAGTGTAATCGGGGAGATTGCTATCATCTATAGCACAGGTTCTCAAACTCGGTCCTCAGGACCCCACACAGTGCATGTTTTGCAGGTCTCCTCACAGATCACAAGTGATATAATTAGCTCAACCTGTGGATCTTTAAAAATGTGTCAGTGAGTAATTAATACACCTGTGCACTTGCTGGGTTACCTGCAAAACATGCACTGTGTGGGGTCCTGAGGACCGAGTTTGAGAACCACTGATCTATAGCACAGGTTCTCAAACTCGGTCCTCAGGACCCCACACAGTGCATGTTTTGCAGGTCTCCTCACAGAATCACAAGTGAAATAATTAGCTCCACCTGTGGACCTTTTAAAATGTGTCAGTGAGTAATTAATACACCTGTGCACCTGCTGGGTTACCTGCAAAACATGCACTGTGTGGGGTCCCGAGGACCGAGTTTGAGAACCACTGATCTATAGGGAGTCAGCGAGATTGCTATTATCTCAGGGAGTCTCGCTGACAATCGGGGAGAGTCGGCAAGTATGGTATAAACTGCGATAATTTCCAAATGTTTGTCTGAGAATAAATGTAGCTGGTTACACTGATGCTCATCACGCCATCTAAGCTGCAGTGACTGTACCTGAACATACTGTAGCATGGGCACACAACACAGGCCATAGGAAGGTTTTTGACTTATACCTTTAAAGTGGGAATTCAATTAGCTGCTGTCATTTACGATGGTATAATTGGTCCCCTGGAGCTATTCAGTTAGTCCCTGAAGTGAGCCTGCAGTCTGCATTTATGGGGATTCCTTTTGGTGAAAATAAAATCCCTAATAATTAGCCTGTTTTTGGACACTGCACAGTGTTAACACATAGGTCAGGGAACTTATGTCGGATTCTACATGTTAACACCTGAAAACAGGCAAGAAAAAAGGGCTGTAATTGAATAGCCTGAGGCATTAAAGCTGAAGGCTACCTCCCTTTTTCACCCCTGTTACAGTTCTAACACTCTATCCGTAATAACAGTACTTTTATTTCTTAATAAAGGTATTGTCATTATCTTACGTTTGTTACAATTGTAATACAAGATGATACATTTTCTTGTCTAAAATTCAGAATACAATTCATAGGAAATGAAGGAGTAGAATATTACTTGTTCATTTCCTTTCACATTTTTCTCGCTCACTGATTGACTCAGTTTCCTCTTGTCCTCACGGTGCACATTTCCGAATATCCAAGATGATGAAACTGCAGTTTTTGTCCTGTTTTTCTCTTGCTATTTTGCTTGATCTCCCTGTAAATGTCTGACTCAGCAGCTAGGGGATGGATGACTCCTAAATCTACGGCTTACCCCTGAAACTGTACCACGTATTACTAGACACAGGGAGTGCTTTAGCACCAATTAGCTGCGATCAATTTTCATAGCTAATTCAATTAGCTGCAATCATTTATCCATTTAGCTGCGATCATTTTTCGGCAGATAAAAACAGCCCGATAGCGCGGTTTTTAACCTATGGTCATTGTCTGGCTATCCAGTTATAGTTTTTTTTTTTCTGAAAAAGGACCTGTTGCAGCCCCAACTCTACAACTGCCACTGGCAAGGAGAGCATTTTGTACCTAATGGAATGGGTCTTGTTGGAGAGTATGCACCTTTGGGATCTGTAGCCATAACCTGCCTCTACTGATGGGGACCACACATCGGCAATCATGAAAAAATTATTCACTAATTCTGTATCCGCCCCCATGATTATACAATTTACTAATCCCACCAATATGCAGCCATACATTGCAGATATTTTACGGTTGCTCGCAGATAATTTTCTTCCAAAGATCAGATCTGCAAATCATGAAAGTGGACTTTTTAATAGTAAATAGTAAAAAGCAATCTACAGCCCCGATTGGTTGGTGAAATCCAACATGTTGGACAACCCAATTTACCTATTTCGATCAGTTTTTGGTTAGAATCGGGCATCCTGAACCACATGCATTGGTGATTATTTTCTTTTTTTGCAGAGTCATCTGCAACACGTAGAATTGCCCCAATTGATTGCTGAAGTATGGGCCTACTCAACTATATCGAAGGTTCGGGTCCGGTATGATATACCGGCAGAGACGGGATGCCGGCTGTAACTATACAGACATCTGCCGGAATATCGGTAGTGAGTCCCCTTGCGGGCTCGCTGTGCTCACCACGCTGTGGGCCTAGTGACGAACTTCACTCACCACAGGTTCTTTTCCCACTCTGTTGGTGGCATGGACCCACCAACCGAGTGGGAGTTATAGGCGTTATGCCAGTCATCTGCAAAATGCCGGATGCCGGGATTCCAGCGTCAGTCTCCTGAACGCCTGGAGCCAGACCACCGGCATATTGACTGCATCTCAAAGGTTCTCAATATGTTGGTTATAGAAATGACCATGTCTGGAGCCAAATGATTTATCACTTTCTCTTACGGTCTTTATATTGCGCAGTGACCACAACCTGCATGTAACACCTGTCAAACGTTGCATTCTTGTTTAACACTTTGTTCATATTTCTGTATTCTATACAGTTCCTTGGTTTATACCTACTGTGATACGCAGTTAAAAAAACATTTTATAAAAATCTGCAGCAAATCTAGGGAAAAAAAGTATCAGTTAAATTCTACATTATCATCTACTCCTGTAATGCTATCACAATCACACATAAACCCTTTGTAACCTTTACAGCCTGCATTCTGTACATGTAGCGATAAGTCTTTATGCAAGAAGTATAAGTCCCCATTGAGCTCGGATGTCCTTGGTGTATTATTAAAAACCTCTTGGCTAGTTCCTGCATTCTTACAAGGCTTGCATGCAGGAATTTAGTCCCTTTTGTATAGCTGTTTTAGCTTAGCAACATTGTGGCCCTCATTCAGATGTGGTTGGAGTTGCTATCGCTGCTGCTTACATAGAAGTAGCAGTGATAGCAGTAATGTGGAAATGCAGCAGGGGCGTCGTAGCACTAATATGGTAATGCTGCAGGGGCGTCGTAGCACTAATATGGTAATGCACCAAGGGCGTCGTAGCACTAATATGGTAATGCAGCAGGGGCGTCGTAGCACTAATATGGTAATGCACCAAGGGCGTCGTAGCACTAATATGGTAATGCAGCAGGGGCGTCGTAGCACTAATATGGTAATGCACCAAGGGCGTCGTAGCACTAATATGGTAATGCTGCAGGGGCGTCGTAGCACTAATATGGTAATGCAGCAGGGGCGTCGTAGCACTAATATGGTAATGCTGCAGGGGCGTCGTAGCACTAATATGGTAATGCTGCAGGGGCGTCGTAGCACTAATATGGTAATGCAGCAGGGGCGTCGTAGCACTAATATGGTAATGCTCCAAGGGCGTCGTAGCACTAATATGGTAATGCAGCAGGGGCGTCGTAGCACTAATATGGTAATGCAGCAGGGGCGTCGTAGCACTAATATGGTAATGCTCCAAGGGCGTCGTAGCACTAATATGGTAATGCAGCAGGGGCGTTGTAGCACTAATATGGTAATGCAGCAGGGGCGTCGTAGCACTAATATGGTAATGCTGCAGGGGCGTCGTAGCACTAATATGGTAATGCTGCAGGGGCGTCGTAGCACTAATATGGTAATGCTGCAGGGGCGTCGTAGCACTAATATGGTAATGCAGCAGTGGCGTCGTAGCACTAATATGGTAATGCAGCAGGGGTGTCGTAGCACTAATACGGTAATGCAGCAGGGGCGTCGTAGCACTAATACGGTAATGCTGCAGGGGCGTCGTAGCACTAATATGGTAATGCTGCAGGGGCGTCGTAGCACTAATATGGTAATGCAGCAGGGGCGTCGTAGCACTAATATGGTAATGCAGCAGGGGCGTCGTAGCACTAATATGGTAATGCAGCAGGGACGTCGTAGCACTAATATGGTAATGCAGCAGGGGCGTCGTAGCACTAATATGGTAATGCAGCAGGGGCGTCGTAGCACTAATATGGTAATGCAGCAGGGGCGTCGTAGCACTAATATGGTAATGCAGCAGGGGCGTCGTAGCACTAATATGGTAATGCAGCAGGGGCGTCGTAGCACTAATATGGTAATGCAGCAGGGGCGTCGTAGCACTAATATGGTAATGCAGCAGGGGGCGTCACGCTTCCTGGCGCATTACTGATCTGAGCTGCGCCCTAGGATGCAGTATCTGATCTTTTGCGGCACCGTTGGCCAGCTGCGTGACCCATGGGGCCACACAAGCCGGCCTCTGCAGGAGCTACCTAGAGGCAATTACATCTCTGTCCTCTGATGGAGATCCTGGTCTTTTCCCTTTCCCGCAACGGCAGCGTTACGCCTTCATTTGGAGAAACCAAGGCCTTCGCTGCCCCCTCCCCAAAACGGCATCAGACTGTCAATGACTGACAGACTGATGTTGAACTGCGTCCGCTGTCACAGGACCCATTTACGCATGCACAGAATGGGTCCTGCGCATGCGCAAAGTATGATCATCAGTACTTTGCTAGGGATTCCTGAACTGTGTCCACATCTGAATCACCCCCTGTATGGTATAACCATTTGAGATTTCAAGTTTTAATTCTGTATTTGTTTTACCCTCTGTGGATCTGAAACTACCCACCGATCTCTGATAGCACAGCTGTAATTGGATTCAGTATGTAATATGGATGGCCGGGATGCCGGCCGTCAGTATACCGATGACGGCAGCGGGGCGAGTGCTAGTAAGCCCCTTGCGGACTCTCTGTGCCCGCCACGCTGCGGGCACGGTGGCTCGTTGTGCTCACCACAGGTTATATTCTCCCTCTATGGGTGTCGTGACTCTGGATTCTGGCGCCAGCATTGTACCGCTGTGTGGGTTCCCAGCGGCGGCATTGTGATCGCCGGGATCCCGTGCTGCGGGAACTTTGCTGCTTCCCTACATACACTCACTCATCACTCACATACAGAGAACCCTGCACTCTCCTTGACAGCTTCATTCACCTTAATGGTTTAGTACACATCTGAATAAACAATGGGGTTTTGGTTTATGAATTGTGCAATGCATGTAAGCTTGCGGCCCACTCCACGGGACCCCATTTCACCGCAAGTCCTACTCTATCACATAAACTTTCACATAGATTTTATAGGGACTTGGCTATTGCTGTCTCACATGGGAAAATGTGCTTACTTGGTGTAAAGCTTACCTGCCACACTTATGGCTTTTAAACGGTAAGACCGTCACCAACACAACTACAGAAGTGTGCTTACCTGTTTAAAGCTCACCTACCAACTGACTACTGGCTTTCAAAGTGAGACAGTCACCAACACACCCAAACAGCAGCTTACCCAGGTTAAAAGTAAATGAGCTTAGAGGTGCATGAGAGAGAGAGAGAGATGATCACAAATGGGCCAATTAAAAATGAACCCTTTTATATAAACACGAGGATCCACTGCACTCGCCATTCCCAGGGGAGGGGTGCACTCATGTACTCCCCACCTCTAGGTTGGGGTCCGGTGGGCTGTGACCACCAATCTCAAATACAGAGAACCCTGCACTCTCCTTGGCAGCTTCATTTACCTTAATGCTTTAGTATACATCTGAATAAACAATGGGGCGGTGAGCATAAAAAAAACTAAAAAAAAAAAAAAAAAACTACCTGTATATACTCGAGTATAAGTCGACCCGAATATAAGCCGAGGCACCTAATTTTACCACAAAAACCTGGGAAAACTTATTGACTCGAGTATAAGCCTAGGGTGGGAAATGCAGCTCTAGCCGTACACAGCCCTCATACTGCCAGATATGCCCCCCCAGTGCCAGATATGCCCTCATACTGCCAGATATGCCCCCCCCCAAGTGCCAAATATGCTCCCCCCCCAGTGCCAGGTACAACTTACCATCCCCGCTCCGCCGCTGTCTTGTGAAGGAGGGACACGGAGGGCACAGCGCGCGCCTCTCCTGTGTCCCTCCTGCGTCTCCGGCGGCCGTGGCGGGTCTGTTAAATGAAGTGCCGGTTCGTGAGCCAATCAGAGCTCACGAACGGGTACTTCATTTAATAGACCCACCGCTGCCACCAGAGACGCAGGAGGGACACAGGAGAGGCGCGCGCTATGCCCTCCGTGTCCCTCCTTCCCACTTGACTCGAGTATAAGCCGAGGGGGCTTTTTCAGCACAAAAAAAAGTGCTGAAAAAGTCGGCTTATACTCGAGCATATACTGTATTTCTTGGAACTGTAGTGCCAATCCACAAGGTGATTAACCAAACAGTTCACTGTGGAAGCATCAAAGTTACCAAATATACTGGAAGTATCGTAGGAATGGGCAAATATGATGGACTGATATTGTGTATTATCACATTCCAATGGGTGAGAATTTGTTTTTATAAGACATCTTTTATCCAGTGTATGATATGTAATGTTTTATCATTATTAAAATGTGTTAAACATCTATGACGAGTAATTTGTTTACATATAAGCACTGCTTCAGGTTACAGTATCTATTGTATTTCGGAGACTATCTCCAATAAGCAGCTCCTGGGTAGAAGCAAACCATTTCAGCACATGTAATGCCACCAGGTCTAACGTTCTCGCTATAAGCTATCACTACCTACTATTTTTTCCTTTGTACAATACTTTATGCACTTTATTTTACAGTTAATCCAGGTATTGTTTGATACTGCTTGATGTGTTGTGGGTTGCTGTATATAATAATCCCTTTCTGTTCTACAGGAATACATAATCCGGATCCAGAGAGGAGTGTCCATGGAGAATAGCTGGCAGGTAATTCATGTGTTCATATTCTTAGAAATTCCACATTGCCAGCACTTTTTGCATTGTCTCAGGTTTGTTGCTCCTGGGGATACACAAGTAATGCATAGGGGGCTGTGGGGGGGGGGGGGGGGGGTGTCTATAAAGACAAATGTCCCCTTATTTCCTTGCTTTACAATATTTGCCAACAGTATTCCATAAGTTGACCTCTGTTATTGCAAGGAATTGTCTCTGCAGATGATAGCTGCCTTTCCTCTAAGACAGGCATGTCCAAAGTCCGGCCCGGGGGCCAATTGCGGCCCGTGCTCACATTTCCACCGGCCCGCAGCCTCTGTGCAGCCCTCAAACACACTGCCTTTGCAGGCTGCTGCACCCCACCGCACTGACACTCCCCACCCGTTGCTGTCAGACGCGCTACACGGTGACTGACAGCTCTCTTCCGCTCCACTGCGTGCAGACTATAGGCTGGTCTGCTGCTGATCTGGTGAGACAGGAGGGCTGGGGTTGCCTCTCCCGCCGAGACAAACCCAGCCCTCCTGTGTGTATGAATATATAAAAGGAGACACCAGGGAGGATCATCACAGTGGCCATCTTTACTGCAGCTCCGCAGCAGTGTGTGGTGATCAGTCTCAATAAGTTCAGTGCTTCACCCCCTCATAGGTGTTCTGGGCTAAAGCATTTTCACTTGTAAGTAGTTCTCCAATGTGTATCAGGCAACACTGCTGGGGGCATATAATGTGTATTTGGCAGCACTGTGGGGGCATATAATGTGTATCTGGCAGCACTGCTGGGGGCATATAATGTGTATCTGGCAGCACTGCTGGGGGCATATAATGTGTATTTGGCAGCACTGCTGGGGGCATATAATGTGTATTTGGCAGCACTGTGGGGGCATATAATGTGTATTTGGCAGCACTGTGGGGGCATATAATGTGTATCTGACAGCACTGCTGGGGGCATATAATGTGTATCTGGCAGCACTGTGGGGGCATATAATGTTTATCTGACAGCACTGTGGGGGTATTTGTGTATCTGGCAGCACTGCTGGGGGCATAAAATGTGTATCTGGCAGCACTGGGGGGGCATTTAATGTGTATCTGGCAGCACTGCTGGGGGCATATAATGTGTATCTGGCACTGGGGGCATTTGTGTATCTGGCAGCACTGCTGGGGGCATTTGTGTATCTGGTCGGCCCCCACACATTTTCACCTCACCAAATCTGGCCCTCTTTGCAAAAAGTTTGGACACCCCTGCTCTAAGCTAAAGGTGTGACCTGGCGTACCCTGTGCAGTAAGGAAGGGTTCACCAGAATTTTTTAGTTGCAGCTTAAACATGTTTGTTTATCTGAATTTACATGCTGAAGTCTGCTTTCACACTTGCTGTATGCACATTTATGAGCGGACATTAAAGTTTATAGTTTTGACACATGATGTATATTATGTTTTTCAGATTGTGAGACGATACAGCGACTTTGACTTGCTTAACAATAGCCTGCAGGTAAGATGGTTCACCGTTTATTGGAAGGTTTTAGTGCAAAGTTAACGTCCGCCATTTACCGGCTTATACGAGGGGTGTGCAATAAGTTTCTAGATGCATAAAAAGTATTCAGATTACAAACAAAGTGAACATTAAATTTTTTTCAAAGTATTCGCCAGAGGATTCTATGAAAGTTGTATATGCACAAACCACTTGGTGAAGCAGCTGGACCAGTCTGAAGCAGGTGTGTCTTCTAAATACTGGATGAAGGTCTCCACTGCAGCTTTTGGTGACTCAAAATGAACCCTACACATCTTGTGCTTGATTTGTGGGAGCACGAAGAAGTCATACGGGGCCAGGTCTGGACTGTACAGCAGATGCCTTTGCTCCTGGATGCGTTCAAATGCCAGAAAATCCACCACTTTCCTGGGCTTGTGGGAAGATGCATTGTCGTGATGGAGAAGGGCACTATGAGTGTGAGTTCTTGGGCAAACTTGGACATGGCTTCCAGCACTTGTGGTGGGCATTGGTTGGTGTACCAGTCCCCAGTGATGGTACGCTGCACGAGTGGTACAGTAGCTACATGACAGCCGGTATCTGAATGGCCACGCTGCGCTCACGTCGGAACTTCTGTGGCGGTGCATCTCCAACTGGGGTCCACTGGGCCGACTATTCTTTGGTCTCTGGGTTGAAACTGTAGATCCAGGATTCATCGCCATGGATGATCTCCCAGACAGAGTTTGAGTGATCCCAATCAAACCTGGCCATTAAGTCATCCGAGCCTCCTTCTGCTCTCGATTGCAATTCACAGCCAGACAGTCAGATTGTGTCTACTCTACCTATGCACGGCACATCCGGAAACTTATTGCACACCCCTCGTACATAATGGTTTATTACCGTGACATTTGACACTTATCAATAAGGTTGTTTTTTGCAGTTTTATAGTTCCTATGATCATTAAGTCGTAGATACAAAAAAAAAGAGGCATATAACTATTTAATGCTAATTAATTCTCTATGATATATTTCCGTATAATTGGTTTGCATTTACAAGCTAGCTGTAAAATGAACTACAGAGAGACGTTCTTTTTCATATAAAAGTGACAAGTAATTTTTATGGTGATTTTATAAGCTCTTGTAGTGGTGACTTGGGTGCCTGGAATGCTTACAATGGTTTCTGTACCCTGTAGCTAGCCAATAAATTACTTTTGTTAAAAAAAAAAAAAAACCCACAAAAAACATAAAATAATGAACAAAGAATCAAAATTATTATACTGTCCTCCATATCCCTCTGACAAAAATATAATTTTTTTTATTACTGTATACACTATCTCTCTTATGTAAGTTTTATTCCTTATGAAGAACCATAACTTTGAACGTGTGGCGTAATTGCCATAATTGCGTGTACTTTGCCCCTAAGATAGCCATAGGTGTGTTCTTTTAATGAAATCCACAGGGGCAGTTAGTTGGCAGCAATGGTACCGATTATGAGCATGCATGTGTACATAAAGACAGGAATAACCACTTGTTGGATGCATGAACTGTGCGTAATAAAAGGGTACTTTTGATGTAGCCGTCTCCTTGCATTAGCTTGACAGGAGATTTGCCCGACTACTAAGCTTTCAGAGGCACTTGCTCCTTCCTTTATCCTGGCAGTCTGTGGCTTTAATACTGCCTCCATTCCTTTCCTTTCAGCATGTCACCTGCAGTCCTGCCTGCACTAAAATAATTGCACAAATTCATAGGTCACTGCCTTCCATAAGTTCAGCACTCTCATCCTGTCACTCTCTGCTGCTGCTGCAAACATTTTCCTGATCTGATTGGTTGCATCTGCCCTTTAATACTGGGTACAAATAGACAAGTAGAAGCTGCGGAATAACATAAAGATGTTTTGACCCTATTAAACACCTTTATCCAAAAAAGAATTACATTCCTTATTTTTTATGGCTTTTATTCCGTATAAGACCCTGAACTTAGCAAATCTGTGCAGGCATTTTCCATCAGACATCCTATATGTATTTAGGATCATAGATTTGTATGTTGCTATGCACATAAAGGGGCTCACTCACCCCAATGAAAATAAAATTTGGTTAGCTTACAGGGCTGGGCGTATAGACAGAATTCCTCTGCCTGGCAAGGTTCCCGCCTGCTGTACTGCTGTGACGCCAGGAATGGTAAAATTACAGCGCACAATGTTGTACGTGACTGATCAGTGTTTTTATTACCGAATAGTCGCATTTGCCATGAAAAGCATATTAGACCAAGACGCAAAGTCATGGATGTGGAATGTTTTAAATAAGATCAAATCTGTACATACATCCGTTTTTATTGCTGTCGGCTGATTTGATAATATTGCTGTAATAATACAAACAAAGCATAGCTCCATCATTACTATAGTATTCGTATAAGTGGGAGGAATTCAGATGCGTTCAGCTGGACAGATGCGGCCGACAGTTGTCGTCAGACTCTTTCGTTCGCATTTTGCGCTGTTGGGTTGGTTCAAAGCGCAACAGTAAATAGGATCTTGTTTCGGGTGCTGCTGGTACCTATAGCATTGTCCACACTCTTGTTGGAAAATGGTAAATAGGGTTTTTTGGTACCTGCGCTCACCAATGCATGTTGTCAAATGTATCAAAAATTTATAATCCGTGTATAATAAACAGGTGTCTGTGTCGTCTGCTAATACTTTTATTCAGTCACAATGCTGAGTATCAGTCAGAAAAAAATGATGTAAACGCATATAAACATCAAATGAAAATAACAATTTTGTTCTTACACATCATATGTTAATTTTAAGTGTGGGGTCAGAATGTCCGTATTCCGTGGAGCACAAAGTTCATATCTAGTGCAGTTAATTGGTTTAATACAGTTCGCAGTCTCCCAGGGGTGCAATGTTGACCCTTCGGTCTGGGAATCCCCACTTGATAGAAAAATAGTTTTTAGTCAGAGGGGGGTCGTGTTCTGAGAACCGGCGTCGCGGCCTGCCAGGTACAACAAACTTACCAACACTTCTTATGTCTCTCCAGTGTCTCACTAAGCTGTGAGTGTTCTACTGATGTTTCCGCTGTTGCTGCTGTATCCACTCTCTCCGTCCCCGGCAGCACTCCAAATGTGCAGGGCTTGGTGTCCACCTCGCTCTGCTGGTCAGTCGCCGGGTCCTGCCGGAAGCCGCGCTGGCGTAAGGCTCCGCTTCCTCTGGATCCCTGTGCGGCGTCAACTGCAGCTCCACTCGCCAGCCGGCGAGGAGACTTATGGATGTAATTTGTGGTGCTTGGTTGGTATGATTGCAGGTTAGCGGTGCTTTCTTTAGGCTGTGTGTGAGTGCTGATGAGTACCTCCAACGCGTTTCAGCCCTTAGGCCTTTTTCCAGGATACTGGTGCTTGTCTATAGAGGTCTCTTTGCCTCTCAGTCCAATCAGTGCTGAGGGTGTATCCAAAAGTTCTTGATTGACACCTCAAAGGGTCTGGTTCACATAGATCACTTGTATGATAAAGGTTGTGCGACAGACTTTTTTCCTTTTATGGCATGGTGTATGCAGTTTCAGTAATGCATATGCTTAACAGTTGATACAAAATAGACCTATTCATGATGTGTATTGCAATTATGTGTCTAGATACACATGCACAGTAAGTATTTTAAATAATGGTAAGTGTTTTCTTTATCTTGTCAGTATAACATTGTTGAAGTCAATGTTTAGGCCTACCTTAGCAGATTTATTGTATTGAATTATGAAGTATGTCTTTTCTCCCTCATTCTTGTTGATTTTTGGTGTTGTTTTCTAGTAGTGTTTCCCTTTCTATGTGCATTGTATCTACAAATGCTTTGTCCACCAATGTAGATAAGCTAATTGAAAAAACAATACAGACCCATTGGGAGATCCTACGTAAGGATGAGGACCTCAAAGTGGTGAAAAACCACATCAGACCACCATGTAAGGTCCAGACGACCCTACCCTTCATGGAAAACACGGTGGGCTTCCATTACTCTGGAAAATGCTCAGGGTGTAAAACATCACACAAAACTAGCACAAAAAGAATAGAGGAATTCCACTCCTCCCACAAGGAATTAATCTTTCATAATCAATCACGAATATCATGTGAGAGCAAGGGAGTAGTATATCTGTTAAGATGCCCATGTGGGCTAGAGTATATAGGAAGAACGATCAGACCCCTCAAGATAAGGATATATGAACATGTAAGAAATATAAGAATTGGATACGAAAATCACAGCGTATCAAAGCACTATAAAGAGACACATATGGCGGACCCCACCTCCCTTTTCTTTATAGCAATTAACAAACCACAGAGGAATTGGAGGGGTGGGGACTTCAACAAAACACTGGATAGAAATGAGTTAAAATGGATCTTTAATCTAAGAAGTATGGCACCAACAGGCCTAATATTGACTTCAACAATGTCATACTGACAAGATAAAGAACACACTTACCATTATTTAAAATACTTACTGTGCATGTGTATCTAGACACATAATTGCGATACACATCATGAATAGGTCTATTTTGTATCAACTGTTAAGCATATGCATTATTGAAACTGCATACACCATGCCATAAAAGGCTGTCACACAACCTTAATCATACAAGTGATCTATGTGGACCAGACCCTTTAAGGTGTCAATCAAGAACTTTTGGACACACCCTCAGCACTGATTGGTCTGAGAGGCAAATAAAGAGACCCCTATGGACAAGCACCAGTATCCTTGAAAAAGGCCTTGGAGGTACTCATCGGCACTCACACACAGCCTAAAGAAAGCACCGCTAACCTGCAATCATACCAACCAAGCACCACAAATTACATCCATAAGTCTCCTCGCCGGCTGGCGAGTGGAGCTGCAGTTGACGCCGCCCAGGGATCCAGAGGAAGCGGAGCCTTACGGCAGCGCGACTTCCGGTCACAGTGCGGCTTCCGGCAGGACTCGGCGACTGAACAGCAGAGCGAGGATGAATAAATATGCCCATTCTCGTTCTCACCTACTGTATATTGTACATGGTTCCAACTGTGTGCCAGTAGTAATGATATATATTTTTACAAAACAGAAAGACAATTGTTATTGGTGCTAACAATAAAATGCTGCAAATTAAACCAAGGGGATTTTGACATATTTTGATTTAAAACATTTGGGTTGCAAGCTTAAATATTTTTTATCACAATATGCCAAAATCCCCCATGGTTTTATTTACTACATACACACAGGTTTGCAGCATATTATTGTTAGCACCGATATCAAAAGTCTTTCTGTCATCACAAAATGTGTTTGAGGGCCTGATTCAGAGGTGGATGGATTAGGAACATCGGGAGCAAGCACTGTGCAAGCGTCCTGATGGTTACCTTCAGCAGACGCATATCAGAATTGCAAGGGGATCCATGCAATTTTGATAGGCTTTCCTGGGGGTGGCTTTCCCTGGCGGGTTTGCCGTTGTCAGGGACTGCACCGAAAGAAGCAATTCCACTGGTACTGGCGGGCATAGGGTTTCTCTAATGTCCAGTGTTGCATTCAGCTGTGATCATGTATGCAGAGAAACGTGGCACCAGCGTCACTACTGCCACGGCCAATCTGCATAGCGAAAGGACTACCCTAACAGTGTAGGTGATCGCACTCTGAAGCCTTTTGTGGAGTGCGCACAGGCACCCAGTGAGATGCAAAAGAGTCTCACTGGTGCGATCGCCTCTGCCTGATTGACAGGCAGAGGCAGTCGCGGGTCAGGAGCGGCGTGCCAACGGCGTTAGGCATGTCCTGACCTTTGCTGGGGCGGGTCGCGTCGGCTACGTGATGTCACACGCAGCCGCTGCGGCGGAAAACATGGTGAATACTAACCAGCACGTATTGCATATGTGCAGCCTAGCTACGCTGGCAGGCAGGGAGCTACTCAGTGGGTGCGAAAGCATCGCCACCGTACAATGCTTTTGCACCTGTGGGGGTGGGGGGGATGTAGGGCTTGACATGCAGGGCTGTCTAGCCCTGTGCTGGGCATCTCCCCGCATGTCAGAGAACGATCAGCTCTGAATCGGGCCCTATGTTCCTTGTTCTTACATATAGGCTGCGAATGAGTTTGCGATCACTTCAGTTGGGGGCTCTTTTTTTCATTTCAGGGCTTCAGCTTCACTTGCTCACATTAGCAATTCCATAGCCTAGAAAATTGCACATTCTAAAGCCTGTGTGTATAAACACTAATTAGGCCCAATGTTCCTTTTAAAAATAGTTTTTAAGCTTAATTTGTACTGCGCCCTTCATTGTGGCAGAGATATTGCTGTGCCATATGGAGGTGAAACCTCTGAGAGCGCTCCGCCGCTCGAGTCCTTTTTTCTGCTCTTGCATTTGGCCATTTCATTTATCAGAGTTTTCGCTCTCCAATGTGCATTGTTCCAGGTGTAATTGGATTTTCAGTCACTTGTCAGAACTGATCATCTCCCATCGCTCACATTTAGCACATAAACTGGCAGTAATTCTTCTTTTCACACAGTCCATGCTTCGTATCCTCTTCATTAAAGCGCCCGAGCACCTCTCTGCAACCTGGCCTTCTCCTGGGCTTATTGTACACAAATTGGATTTCAGGACAGATGGTTAGCAGGACGAGTACGAATCACCTACAGCACATTGTATAATGCCACGAGTTCAGGTTACTAAATGAAGCTTGCAAAGTGCGTGATGTTTTCATGTCAGATGGGACCGTTTAGTGGGGGGTTTATTCCTACAATATTATCTTTCAGCTAGCAGACACGAGTCTGTCTTCAGCTTTAGAAGCCGTTTCGGTCTCTGCTTATCATAGAAGTGGAACAGTCCCATTATATAATGAGTCCAGTGCTTAGAAATAATAACTTTATTGTATCCATTAGATCAGGAGATTGCCTCTAGGCATCATTCATAGATTCAAGGCCTCAGCTGTTTTCATAATGGAATCGGTCATAATTTTGTGTATCCAATACATTTGCTCTCCACACTTTATTGTCAAAAGACTCTCTTTCTTTTTGCCATTTTAGCGTGTAGAATTGAATTTTGTTTATCCGATTGTTTAGCTGTGAACATTCAAGGTCTGTTAACATTGTGCTATTACCACTATCGCACTAGTAATGTGTTAATGTGACAGAGTTCTAAAATATGAAATTAAATATTAATATTTAAGGACACAATGGTGGGAAAAGACATCACCTTCTTGTGTCCTAGTTTTATTGTGTTTTTTATGTTTTATTAACTTGTGGAAGACACGTTCTAAAATGAAAGGTGTGGAGGAACCCATAATGTAAATGGATTAAGAAAAGAACATTTTTTTAAAAGATGCTTTAATGAAACCTTTGAAGAACATAGACACCTACAGCTTGTAAAGTGACTGGAGCTGATTGGTTGGTACTTAACTCTCTCTACTTTCTCTCTCCAAGGCTTTAGTACATCTCCCCCTTAATTTGCTATCTTTCAAAAGATGCTCAGATTATGCTTTGTGTCAGAATACGCTCAGCGGTCCTACGGAGAGCAGGCTCACCGGCGCTTGGAGATGTCGTCACCATAACAGATGTTGTCATGTCCAAATGCCAGCAGAGGAAAGAACTGCTACTAACCCAGCTCCAGCCTGCCGCGTGAACGAAGTTGCAAGCCCCTGCGACACGGCTTGGAACCTGTGTTCAGTTATTCGGCTCTGACCCAGGTTTTAGATGGAAATGGTAGAGAAGCTTTATGTAAAACAGCAAAAGCAAGTAAAGTAACAATTGAGATTATAGCAATAGCCTTCATAGGCGATAAGGTATTCCCACGATCTTGCTGTGAATTGTCTTACCTCAGACAATCTAAAAATGTGGAATTTATTCCCCAACTAAGGACATGTCAGGCGGAACATTAATATCACTACCAATGGCCAACTCTGCATCCTAAAGTAATAATTGTATCATTACTAAAGGCCACTACTCACTGGCCGATGCGGGAGAGATGTGTGCTGAGCGAACCGCTCAGCACACATCTCTCCCGCCGCTCAGCACAGCGCGATGTGTGCTGAGCATGTGGGGGGAGATGGGGGCCGCTCATTTCACCCAACTGGTGAAATGAGCGACCCACTAGATTGGCCTGCATGGCAGGCCACTCTAGCACCAGCGATAGCAATGCGCGGGGCTGCTTATCGCTATCGCTGTAGGGGGTACTCACGGAGCGATCGCTGCTTAAAATCTAAGCAATCAAGTCAGATTGCTTAGATTTTAAGCAGCGATCGCTCCGTGAGTACCCCCCTCTCGACTGCTTCTCTTCTTCAATACAGATGTTTCAATTTTATTGATTCTATACAGAGAAATCTTTAATATTAAGGTGCCAACACAGACTTTACGGTTAACAAAAACTTATAATAGCCTTTGTTAAACAGAAGTATACTAATGGCGCTTTTATAGAATAGCAGAGCCTCACCATCTCGTTAGAATACTGCCACCCAACATTGTCCTAAATCCATAATGAAGATGATGCTTAATTGATGTTCATGCCACTTAGGGTGAGAATCTACAATCCTTTTTCTGCTGCGTTTTTACTCATGGCTTAAGTGCCTAACACCCCTACAATAGTTATATGAATAATAATAAAACATGTAAAGTTATTAAAACAAATTGGGTGACAGTCTCTATTCTTTTTGTGCTAATGCCAGGTACACACTGCTGTTGCATTAGCACTTGGCTATCCATTGAAGCTCACTTGGCGCTCTCTCTAGGATTCCACTATATATTTGAGTATGGTAAATGCATCACTGTGTGCTGACATTTTAACCCAACGCGTTTTGTCTCAGATGGAATTCTTCAGGGACAATGAGTCTAGCTTGGCGTTTCATGGATTAGTCCACAATACATATGTATGAAGTGATAACCTGGTGCCTGAATCAGGTCCTATAGTAGGATGTACAGGTAGATAAGGTGGGAGCAGACAGCAGAAGAGAGCGTCCTATGTCTGAGAGCTTGCAGTCTAGTGGGATTGTCCTATTTAAAATATAAACTAAAATATGTTGTATTATTTCTAAAAAGCTGAATCTTTGCTTGGAAATTCATTGTATTTGAGCATTTCAAGTAGACTGAGTGTGTTAAGAGCACTGCACCTGGTTTGGCAAACCACACTGTTTGTGGATCAACAAAACATTGCATCACGATTTGGAGAAAGCTAGCCATGCAACTTTCCGTTTTTGTAGTTTAGGATTGTGATTCATAAATTATACCAACAATCTTTTACTTACTCTGAATTTTCCTGTCTTCCCAGATCTCAGGTCTAAGTCTCCCTTTGCCTCCTAAGAAACTAATAGGGAACATGGACCGAGAATTTATTGCGGAAAGACAGAAAGGGTTACAAAACTATCTGAATGTCATCACGTCCAATCATATCCTTAGCAATCATGAAACGGTGAAAAAATTCCTTGACCCCAACAACTATTCTGCAAATTACACTGGTATGTACTCCATCTGACATTGGAGGCCTATACACTAAATAAAGACTAGCGAATAACATTAAAACAACCAACACTTTGCAGTCAGAATATTTGTACGTTCCTAATGATGCCTCTCTCTATCTCTTCTTATGGTGGTTCCATGATATCTCTCTCTACCTCTCTCTCTCCCTCTATCTATCTATCTATCTATCTATCTATCTATCTATCTATCTATCTATCTATATATATATATATATATATATATATATATATATATATATACATATATATACATATATATACAGGTTGAGTATCCCATATCCAAAATGCTTGGGACCAGAGGTATTTTGGATATCGGATTTTTCCGTATTTTGGAATAATTGCATACCATAATGAGATATCGTGGCTGTGGGACCTAAGTCTAAGCACAGAATGCATTTATGTTACATATACACCTTATACACACAGCCTGAAGGTCATTTTAGCCAATATTTTTTATAACTTTGTGTATTAAACAAAGTGTGTGTACATTCACACAATTCATTTATGTTTCATATACACCTTATACACACAGCCTGAAGGTCATTTAATACAATATTTTTAATAACTTTGTGTATTAAACAAAGTTTGTGTACATTGAGCCATCAAAAAACAAAGGTTTCACTATGTACATTGAGCCATCAAAAAACAAAGGTTTCACTATCACACTCTCACTCAGAAAATTCCGTATTTCGGAATATTCCGTATTTCGGAATATTTGGATATGGGATACTCAACCTGTGTGTGTGTGTGTGTGTGTGTATATATGTATATGTATATATATATATATATATATATATATATATAAAACAAAAGGTAACCCTTCTTTTTGCGCTGTACCACTTGTCTCTAACCAACAAGAAATACCCTCTGTCAGATAAGGTATCTAGAATAGGTATGGGATAGGAAAAAGATCTTGTGGGAGCCAATCAGCCTTCAGGATAACAATATTATAAAAATCATTTTTTATTTATACACAAACAAAAGGTATTTATAACCTAAAAGTTTGTCCTAGGTACAAATATCTAAAAATTCAATAAAACAATTAAACAATCTTATACATAGTTGTGAGGAATTTACAGTCAGGTGATCAGTCAGAACTTGTAGGAGACGGGCATCCAACCAGGTGCTTGTATTATAGCTTTGTTAGCTCAATAGTGTAAACCCAACGCGTTTCGTCCGTTAGGACTTCATCAGGGGTTGATAATCAGCTTTCATGATAAAATGATTTACCACTGATTAAGACAGATTTAAATTCTTAATGTTACATCCAATCGCAAGTTCTTTTCAAATGATTTGGTATCTAAATAAACTTCATCAAAACAGAAAAAGTACAATTATGTAGAAGTCAGAAGTAGTATTTATCCCTAATCAAGGAGAGTAGAATCCTACAATCCAACTCTGCTCCAAAAAATCACCACAATGGGAGTCTTTAGAAATTTCCAATCCTGAACCGCACTATTCCTTTTTCACTGGAACTGGCATAACCTCACAGGATCACACCATTGCTGAAGGACAGCTGGCAGTGCACCAGTGTTAGAAAGCAAAATGCAAATGGGAAGCTTAAAAAAAAAAAGTAATGAGATAATCAATAAATAAACTGGTTACTGTTTTCTGGGTCTGTTCTGCCTTCACTATGATGCTTCTTAACTAAATTCAGACAGACAGCATAATCACCTCTTCTTTCCAATAATCCCAATCAGATGTGATGATCTGAAGAATGGCATTTATTATGCAATAGAGGAAACTGGTAAAACTGTAAATACAAATGAAAAAATGCAATTACAGTAGCGTCGATAGGATAATACAATGCAAATATATAGACAAGTAGGATGCAGAAACATGAACAAAGTATCCAAGCATTACTTAATCAAATGAACACTGATAGTCCTTTTCTGGGATCAGGGTTTACTTGGGATATTGCAGCTAATTCAGTGTTATCCTTTTAAGTGGTATTTTTAAGAAAGCATAACTTCTTACTCTACATGTTGTTAAGTTCATAGTGACAATTCTCACATTGCTTTACTTTTTACCTTTATTTCACAAGTGTCTCCAAAGCTCTAGACATAAGAGGAGACAGCTTGTGTGATGAGTGACCAGAGTTACAGGCAGTAGCAAGTGCTGCAGCATGTGGTGTGTTTCAGCCCTCGAGCTGCTTCCCTTGCTGCAGAGCTAGAATAGAGCAATGGTACAACTGCGATTTGTGGGAGAGCAGCAGAGCATGGACAACATGTTGCTGTGTTGTAGTGTGACCAGGGCTAACTTATATAGCGTCCTTGTATGTCAGACTAGCTCTGATTCTGAGAAAGTCTTGTGTGTTGGTTACTAGGTGTGGCCTGTCTGAATTGATTACGCTGCCTTGTTAGCAGCAACCTATGGCAAATACTAGAACTCTAAGGCAGCCATTTTATTTAAGGGATTCTGGTACCTTTCTCACATTGACACTGTGCTGCCCAGGGTTTGCCCAGTGTTGATACTAATGTTGGGTGTGGCACCCTGGAGCAGTTGGGTGTGCGCCCAGGAGCTATTAGTTAAGGATAGAGAGCCAGATTCAGAGTTGTACACTATGCCCTTGTTTTCGCAGTTGAACATTTATCGGTAACCTGTGCATGTGTCTAACTCATACCGCGCATGCGCCAGGGTACATTACTGTAGTCGCACATTCTTTATTTGCAAAGTGATTGACATTCATGGACCGTTTGGTGAGGTAACGGAGAGTGGCGTCAAAAATGCAGGTCCATTTCGACCGTTTTCAGGGCATGTCTCTGCCTGCATCTGTGATCCTATATGCAGTCGAAAGGGTTCCGGATATTGCCTTCCTGTGACCACGTTGTGCTCCGCTAACTATCTGCAGCAGATTCTCTGTCTGGGCGCAGCCGTTGAGATTTGTGAGGTCGCTGGTGGGCATCTCTGTACATTTCCAGGTGGCAGCATTGGCATATTTTCGCACATTAGCTGCATACAAATTCTCAAATGCATTAGTGTACATCTGTGAATGGGGCTCAGAGCTCATTGTATTGTGATTGACAGAAACACATGACGCCCGTTACAGGAGCGCACTCTACAGTAGTAGCGGTGGGCGAGTTTCTCGTGTGTGATGGTACCTGAATGTATTTAAAACCACCTCTGAGGGGTACACCTGTCCTATCACCCGTTTTAGATTTAGGATACTTTTTTTTGTTATATTTATGTGTACAGTATATATATATATATATATATATATATATATATATATATATATGTGTGTGTGTGTGTATATGTATGTATGAGTGTATATATATATATATATATATTTAGATTTATTTTTTTCAGATGACTAACATTAATGCAAAGTAGATGGATTTTTTTTTTGCAAGACTAAAAGGCTTGTCCATATAATTGGATTATTACGTTTATGTAAAATGAAAATTTTAGAGATAGTTTTATATCTGGTTAACTCTAAGCATATTGGTAATCCTACCACTCACACAAATGCGGTCTTCCTTTTTTAGTCAGCATTAAAGTGGTAGAATTGAATGTAAAAGGGATATCTACCTAATAATATATATAGTTTACTGGGGGATGCTGTGCTTATTCATGTGACAAAGCTAATATACCCCTCTTCTATATACCTGCAGAAATTGCCCTGCAACAAGTGTCCATGTTCTTCCGATCAGAGCCTAAGTTTGAGGTGGTCGAACCCCTGAAAGACATAGGTGAGATACTCTGCTTTTATGAACAGTACAATATTCCTGGTGACTGACAGTAAATCCCATATTGTGTTTCTTTTTTCCCTAGGTTGGAGATTGCGGAAAAGATATTTTCTTATGAAGTGTAAAAATCAACCAAAAGAATACTTGGTTTTAAGCTGGGTAAATAGATCATTCATCTGGCTCAATTCATGTGATCTCTTTGTGTCATTACTATATATACTATAGCTGGTAGTGATAGTGCTTCAGGAATGCCTGTCATAAGGCTATGTTCTCTATTGCGTGGCGAGGGGTGGGGGTGGAGTGCCTTTTATCCTGCTCACACTAGTCTTCAGCTATAAAAAGATGCCACAATATACTGGATTGATGTGTTTCGGATTGTATGGCTATGTTTATTTAAGTATAGGCTTACCATACTATCCCTTTAACAGGGACACGCATGAATTACACAGGTTCTGTGGCTGATTAAAACCAGGTGAGTTGAATGGTTGAAGTCAGCAAGCCACAGAACCTGTGTAATTCATGAGTATCTTGGTTTAAAGGGATAGTATGGTAAGCCTATTTAAGAAACGATCAGCATTTAGTTTTTAGTGCTAGTCACAGTTACGTGTCTTACATAATAAATAGTATTCGATGTTATGCTAATTGTTGCCATCCAGTGTTTGTTTTCCAGTGCACTATTTGGTGTTACACTATTCTCTGTTGTATGAAAGTTTCTGATAAATGTATTCCATTCTGTGTTTCAGGCTGATTTAGGTCCGGATAAGTATTTACAAGATAAAGACTTTCAGTGCGCGATCAAACTCCTGCAGTCGTGGTCTGTAAGTATAGATGGATTCCCAGTTATTATTATTATTATCCTTTATTTATATGGCGCCACAAGGGTTCCGCAGCGCCCAATGACAGAGTACATAAACAAATAATCAAACAGGAAAACAGCAACTTACAGTTGATGACAGTATAGGACAAGTACAGGGTAAATAAACATAGTTACATCAGCAGATGACACTGGAATAAGTATCAGGTGGCAGAAGACTGATGGATTTGGTGCAGTTGAAGATTATTAAAGTAAGAAAAGGATAAGCACATGAGGGAAGAGGGCCCTGCTCGTGAGAGCTTACATTCTAAAGGGGAGGGGTAGACAGACACGGGTGACACAGATGTGGTACATAGAGAGCGTAGAACAGAGGGTTAGGATGAGATTTGGCTGGGTTTGGTGAAGAAGTGGGTCTTGAGAGCCCGTTTGAAGTTTTGTAGAGAGGTGGAGAGTCTGAGGGGCGAGAGGTAGGGAATTCTAAAGAAGTGGTGCAGCACGTGAAAAATCTTGGAGGTAGGAGTGGGAGGAAGTAATCCGTGGGCAGGAGAGTCGGCGTGCATTAGCAGAGCGAAGAGGACGGGTGGGAGTGTAAAGGGAGATAAGGTCAGAGATGTAGATGGGAGAGGAGTGGGTGAGGGCTTTGTAAGCGAGTGTGAGAAGCTTGAAATGGATTCTGAAAGGGAAGGGGGAGCCAGTGAAGGTCTAGTAAGAGAGGAGAGGTGGACGTAGTGCGTTTGGTGAGGAAGATGAGCCGGGCAGCAGCATTGAGGATAGGTTGGAGTGGAGAGAGGTATTTGTCAGGAATGCCAGTCAGGAGCAGATTACAGTAGTCCAGTCTGGAGATGACCAGTGAGCGGATAAGAGTCTTAGTAGCATCATGGGTCAGAAAGGGTCTGATCCTGGAAATATTTTTTAGATGAAAATGGCAGGTTTGTGAGAGGTGCTGAATGTGTGGTTTGAAGGAGAGGGAGGAGTCAAGGATTACTCCAAGACCGCGCACTTGGGGGCTAGAGGAGATAGTAGTGCCATCAATAGATAATGAGATTGTAGGAGGTGAGGTTATGCGGGAGGGAGGGAAGATGATCAGCTCGGTCTTAGACATGTTAAGTTTAAGAAAGCGCTGGGACATCCAGGAAGAGGTAGCAGAGAGACAGTTGGAGATACGAGTGAGGAGAGGTCTGGAGAGGAAAGATAGATTTGGCTGTCATCAGCATAGAGATTATATTGGAAACCAAAAGAACTTATGAGCTTACCTAGTGAGGACGTATAGAGAGAGAAGAGAAGAGGACCAAGGACAGAACCTTGGGGTACCCCTACAGTTAGTGGAAGTGAGGGGGAGGTGGAGTCACGAGAGGAGACAGAGAAAGAACGGTCAGAAAGGTAGGAGGACAGCCAAGAGAGGGCAGTGTCACGCAGACCAATGGAGTGAAGAATTTGCAGTAGGAGAGGATGGTCCACAGTGTCAAAAGCAGCAGAGAGATCAAGTAGAATAAGTAGAGAGTAGTGTCCCTTAGATTTAGCAGCATGGAGGTCATTGCATACTTTTGTAAGGGCAGTTTCAGTGGAGTGGAGAGGACGGAAGCCAGACTGGAATGGGTCAAGCAGTGAGTGTGAGGAAAGAAAGGAAGTAAGGCGGTTGTAGACAATACGCTCAAGGAGTTTGGAGGCAAAAGGGAGGAGAGAGATGGGTCGGTAGTTGGAGAGAGTGTTTGGATCAAGTGTAGGTTTTTTAAGAATAGGAGAGATGAGTGCATGCTTGAAGGCAGAGGGGACAGTGCCTGATGAGAGGGATAGATGAGAAGGTGGGAAAGATGGGAACAAGCAGAAGGAGAGAGGTAGCAGAGGAGGCGGGAGGGGATAGGGTCAAGTGGGGAGGTGGTGAGGGGACAGGAACGAATGAGGGCCATGACTTCCTCTCCAGATGCATGAGAGAAAGATGTCAGAGTAGGTGCGAGGGATGGGGAGGGTTGGTAAGGGATGGGAGAAAGCTGGTTACTGATGGTCTGGTGTGGTGTGATGTCCTGACGTATGGAGTCAATTTTGGATGTGAAGTAAGTGGCAAAGTCAAGAGCAGAGAGTGAGGAAGGACGACGAGGTGGAGGTGGGCAGAGGAGTGAGTTGAGAGTGGCAAAGAGGCACCGGGGGTTGGAAGACTGGGAGGAGATGAGGTTCTTGAAGTATGACTGTTTAGCAAGAGAAAGGGCAGCACTGAAGGATGAGAGCATAAGTTTGAAATGGAGGAAGTCTGTCTTAGAGCGTGATTTCCTCCAGTGTCGCTCAGCAGTACGTGAGCATTTTTGCAGATATCTGGTGCATTTGGTGTGCCAGGGTTGAGGTGTTAATTTGCGAGGGTGAATAGTGGTTGGTGGAGCAACAGAGTCAAGAGCAGAAGTAAGGGATGCATTGTATGTGGAAGTGGCTTGTTCAGGGCATGAGAGAGAGAGAGAATAGGAGAGAGAAGTGAATCAAACAGGGAGGAAAGGAATGTGGTGTCAATAGCTTCAATTTTACGCTTAGTGATGGTAGCCTTAGGAGGTAGAGATGGGGAAGTCGAGAGAGATAGGTTAAAGGAGAGCAGGTGGTGGTCAGAGAGGGGAAATGGGGAGTTGGAAAAATCAGAAATATCACAGCGGTGAGTGAAGACCAGATCCAGTGAGCTCCCATTAACATGGGAGGGTGAGGAGGTCCACTGGGAGAGACCAAGTGAAGAGGTGAGGTTAAGGAGTTTAGAGGCAGGGGATTATGTGGGGATGTCAATAGGGATGTTGAAATCGCCTAGGATAATGGAGGGAATGTCAGAAGAGAGGAAGTGAGGAAGCCAGGAAGCAAAGTTGTCGATGAATTTGGAAGCAGTATTTGGAGGGCGGTAAATGACAGCTACTCTAAGATGGACTGGTTGGAAGAGGCGTATGGCATGGACCTCAAATGTAGGGAATGTAATGGATGGTTCTGGTGGTATGAGTTGATAGGAGTAACTAGAAGGTAAAAGGACCCCAACACCACCCCCATGGCGACACCCAGGTCGGGGTGTGTGTGTGTGAATGGGAGGCCCCCAGCAGAGAGAGCAGCAGGAGAAGTAGTGTCAGAGGGCGTAATCCAAGTTTCAGTAATGGCTAGTAAGTGTAGGGAGTTGGAAATGAAGAGGTCATGAGTGGGGACCAGTTTGTTACAAACAGATCTGGCATTCTAGAGGGCACAGGATAGGGGGTATGAGTTTGTGGGAGAGATGTGAAGGAGATTATCAGGGTTGCTGTAGCGATGAGGTGAGCTTAACTTTGAGGGCAGGGATGATGAGAGAGTAGTGATGGTACGGGTGCCTGATCTAGGAGGGGAAACTGCAGGAGGTGGGCAGGGAGGGAGGTCAGTGTGATGTGGATGGGGGTATGGGGAGGTGACAGGGAAGGGAGAGAGGGAGCAGGGCTGAGTTGTGGGGTAGCAGGACCATGGGGCAGAGGTAAATGAAAGTGGGGTAACAGGAAAGGAGGGGGAAGGAAACAGAGGGATGGAGGGGAGACAGAGGAGGAGGTGTAGGAGACTAGGGTGGAAGGATAAAGATACATTATTAGGTAGACACTGAGTGATGTGGGGAGTATAAGAAAGCCTTGACATAGTGTTCAGTAGGTAAATAGGTTGAGGGAAAGTGGAAGTAGGAGTGGAGACTGTAAGGGAATCAGAGCAGAAGAATTGCAGAAATGCAGGTGAGAAAAGCAGTGTAGGCTCAATGGGCGTAGATTTAGTATGAAATGAGTTCTACTACTGCTCCCATGATCTCATCATGTTTTGTGGAACAGATGTAAAAACAACAATCTTATCGCCAGGAAGGCATGGTACAATGAGCACGTACCCTGTTTACTTAGATTGTAAATCAAATGATGACGTTTGATGGTGTGTGGACCATACACCTGTGTATAACTTGAGTACAGGGACAAAATGTGACTGACAAACTACTTAGTAGTGTAGTTATTGGAGATAATTTAAATAGTGACTGTATGTCACCATGATTTTTTTTTTTTTTTTGATCCTTCTGATAGTAGAATTATTCTGTTTTACTGTCCGTAGCTCATAACCCATATGTAGCTATCCAAAAATGGGTCCTCAGTATCTAAGGTGGGTTGCCATAATCCTGCTTAATAAATGGAAATTCCCTTCTGCACTTGTTTAACTTGGGTTTATGGTTATCCTTCTGTTGTCCGTGTACCTGAAAAGGAATGCGTTATTAATTCCCGACAACTGACACCGAGCTATCTCACCTGTATACTGGGGCTTCTTTAGGGTAGATCTAATTGGATTATCTAACACACAGACCCTTCCCATCAGGTTGCTATTCCCAATCATAGTACACGTGGATACATTTTTAAATTTTTTTTTAATAAAATTGTGTCAACCATTTCCATGTCGACCATATGGGGTTGACCTAATTACTGTCGACCTATCATCTGGAACCCTTGCTGATATTAGGGTATTTAATATCTGTTTCAATATACACGGTCGAGTCACATTATTATAACCACCAGCTAACAGCCTGAGTAACTGCCGGGCACAGCACAGACGGCAGCTAGACGGGCTGAACTGTAGTTCTAGACACACGTTTGGTAGTCCCCAGGTTCATTTTGACTGTGAGCTTCTCCACTGCAGCGTGTCAGTTAGCCCTTACGCACCTTCGTAGCCGACATTCACCTCTCACATCAGTGGCACATGGTGCTCTGCAGTTTCCACATCTGTTATTCACAATGGTGCCATTTGTCCAGTCATGACACACCTTCACCACAGCAGCACACGAACAGTTCACAAGCTGCGCTGTGTCAAATACTGCCACACTTAGCCTGAAAGACGATAATCATCCTTTTTTTTGCAACTCTGTTAAATCGCCCCTTTTACCCATGACAGCAACAAATGATATGTGTGCAGACGGCCTATTGCACGCCCTATATACCCACCAAGCCAGCGCACAACACGTGACATACTTCATGGGCTAGGCACTGCCAACGTCAAATGTAGGAGATGTTCATAATAATGTGACTCGACCGTTTTATTGTCCTTTTAAGCTCCAGACTGGTTTGTTTGTGGAGTGTGCAGGCAGTGATTACCACATAATTGTCGGCCTTTTTGATAACTTGCTAAATGTGTTCCATCCTCTCCTCAGCATCCGAACATCTACCGAGTCACATTTGCCACAGCCAGTGAGTTGTCTGCTCTTATTATCAGGCCTTTTAACGAAAAGGGAACACTGAAGGATCTGATCTATAAGGTAATGGCTGTATTACAGAGTCTTTTGCTTTTTCTTGCTCCAGCGTGTCCCATATACAGTACACATACACAAAATACAATTATGTTAGTGTGTATTGTGCTTAGCTGGATGCGGATGCTGAATACATCAAATACACCTTTTTGTCAAGTTTCAATAATTTCTCTACTATTTTCCCATAATGTTGCATGAGGAAACTAAAATTGGGGTGTTCTTCAGTATGCCGCCGGCCGGGATCCCAGCGACCAGCATACTGGCGCCGGGATCCCGACCGCCAGCATGCCGACACATATTCTCCCTCTTGGGGGTCCATGACCCCCCTGGATGGAGAATAAATAGCATGGTGCGCCACCGTGCCTGCAGCGAGCCTGCAACAGGCTCATTAGCGCTTGCCCAGCTGTCGGTATGCCGGCGGACGGGATCCCGGCGCCGGTATGCTGGCCCCCGGGATCCCGGCCGCCAGTCACTCATACTACACCCCTAAAAATGTGCAGTATATTACATTATTCCCACATTGTGAATCTTCCTGAGACCAGACTTAGTACTGTAGATTAGTGGGTGATCCTTTGTCCTGAATCCCCTGATGCTTGTTGAATGCAATTGTTCCCAAACATGGAGTCCAAAGTCCACCTTGCTTCAGCGAGAGAAAGCCGGTGCCTGGAATGGTGAGAAGCATTGGCATTTGAATGGACAGCGATGGTACATGCTAACATATTACAGAAGTGTCCTCATACACTGTTGCTCACGTTGCAACAGATAGCCCCTCTCGCAGCACAAAGCGTCTGTTTTGCTTAAAATGGATCTTATTCTCATAAATAAAACAACGGGAGAAACAAAACTACATTGTTAGCTTACACTGATCAATTTGACATGCGACACTTGTTACACCTGTGTGTGAATGAGTCCGTCTGTATATGAAGTGCTACAATGCAGCGGTTGCGGCTTCTTCTCATGCTTCAAGTTCTGTTGTGCTTCATCTGCAGCTTTGCACTTGCGGAAAACAACTGCACAGCAATTGGAAGTCCCAGCCCAATGTCTCTAGTAATCTCTGAGTAGTGTTTTTTACAGCATGCTACTCCTCTCGGAGCATCGGCTGTGCTGCAGGGCAGCTGCGATATATCTATGAATGACGTCTTTCACACGTATATCGTCTTTATATATCCACTGATGCACTACAGATATATTGCCCGTTCAATGTAACTGGTGATATATCTATCAGTGTGTACCCAGCATTACAAGGGTGTTAGGTGTAGACTGAGGGGAAGGGATGGTTAGGCTGCATGGAGGGTGGGTTACGGTTAGAGAGGAAGAGAGTTAGGTTTCGGCTGTGGGGAGGGTAGGTTAGGTTCAGGCGCCACTGGAGAGGGTTAGGCTGCGGGCAGGGGGGAAAGAGTTAGGATTAGGCTGTGGGAACGGAGGTTAGAATTAGGGGTGTATTGGAGGAGGGTAAGTATACTTACCTAGCCCCTGTCGGGATTGTTTCCATCGGGATACCGCGGTTGGTCTTTAGACTGCTGGCATCCCGAACACCGACATATCCTATCACACAGTGTGAGGACATATCTGTTCTGTGCACTGCCTATTCATATATAGAAAAAAGTTAATGTATCATACTTTCTAAAAGTCATTGGTGCACAAGAATAGCTTGTGTCATTGTTTGGCGCACAAGGACCGTTTGTGTATTGTACTGTAGCTGCACCCACGTGCCTAGGGGCTGCACTTTCTGGGGGGGCGGCACACCTGGCTGATAAGGACCAGATGATTCTTTTGGGGCAGCACAACTGGCTGATAAGGGCCAGATTATTATTATAATTTTTTTCAGTCATTACGCATAAATATATATATAATTTTTTTATTTATATATATATATATAACTGTCCAACAATGAACGGCACTCAGAGTCAAAATGATGCAAAAAATTGTATTCCACGGTCAACGTTTCGGGGGACGGACCCCCGTCGTCAGGACACAACAGACACACAAAAACATAAAACACTTACCCTCCTAAATACCACAGTAGTCCCGCCGCCATCGTCCGTCATGTGCGCGCCCGCTACTCACTCTGCTTCCGCTCACGTCAGACACCCACTTCCGGAAACAGCCGTCTCCATGGAAACCAGCAGCTTGCGGTTCACACAGAACCCGGCTGCAGACCATCGGCGGGAGGAGGCGCAGGCATAATCCACAGGGGAGGCTGGGCTGTCATCACTACGGGCAGGCAGGGACGTACACTGAAATAAAAACAAAGGAAAACAGCAATACATGATGAAAAAAGCAGCATTATCCGTAGGCATAAATCAATACAACAATAAGAAGATTACATAAATCAATGAAAAGAGATAAAGTAAACCCCAAGAGCACAAAACACCCCACATTACACAAGCGTATTCCAATTAATTTTTTCATTGAGCCCCCCAGGGGCGCAGGTACCCAATCTCAATATCCACTTAGTTTCTTTGACTAAAAGAGATTTAGCCCGATCACCCCCCCTCAAGCTCAGGGGAACGTGATCTATGATAAAGTACCGGAGTGACTCTAATGTGTGACCAGCATTTTTGAAGTGTTTAGCTACTGGTTGGTCAACCACTTTTCCTTCAAGCGTGAGTTTTATGGCCGATCTATGTGCCGCCATCCTCTCAGAAAACTTCCGAGTAGTCTGGCCCACATACATGAGCCCACACGGACAAACAATAATATATACGACAAATATTGTTGAACAGGTTAAAACAAACCTGATGTCGTATATTTTGGAGCAATGGGGGTGTTTGAACGATCTACAGTTCAACATCAATTTACACGTGGCACACCCACTGCAACGATAGCAATACAATTTGTTGCATCATTTTGACTCTGAGTGCCGTTCATTGTTGGACAGTTGTGTATTTTTGGTTCTGGCACCGGAGCAGCTGTATTAATCTAATTGGAGTGCCGGCTGCTGCTGGATCTATATATATATATATATATATATATATATATATATATATATATATATATATATATATATATATATATATATATTAATATATATATATATATATATTATATTTTTTTCTATTTAGCAAATGATGGGGGTAAGACTATGGGCGGCGAATGGTGGTCCAGGAGTTGGTAGTAGGGTGAGGTTGGGACTGCTATGGTGGTCTTGAGGCATCCGGACTGGCACCTGAAATGAAGGGGGCAGTGACGTGGTGGGGGGGGGGGGGGGGGCAACCAATAATATGCCTAGGGGCAGCCTGACCCCTAAATTTGTCCCTGCTCATCCTGGTTTGTTATTTGCATATCCTGGCTTATTTTTAGGTTTTTTAGTCTATTCCTTCCCAGTCCGATAACTGTCCCTTTTCTTGTAGGCCAAGCCGAAAGATCCCTTTCTAAAGAAATACTGTAACCCCCGAAAAATCCAAGGCCTGGAACTCCAGCAAATCAAGACGTTTGGGAGGCAGATTTTAGAGGTACGGTTATGTGTTGCAGTTATTATCCCTCAGTAACACGGTTATTTCTATTCTCTTTATCCGGCATAATTCTAAGTAACTTAGACTACTCATGTAATAAAGAATGAGATCCTGAATAGCCATAAGGATATCCTCCACATCATTGTCAGTCACAGCTCTCATGACCGCTGTTTCGTAGGTCATTTCCTAATCATTTGTATTCATTCAGTTGACACAATTAGGTACATAACGGAACAAAGGGTAAAGTGTAATGGGGCTTAAGGTTTATGGTATTCTTTGCGATTCTTGGATCTTATTCATTAAAATCTATACATTAAAATCCAAATGTATTACCCTTTGGAAAGAAAGACTGGGATCAGTATGATCTTACCTGCAATCAAAATCACCCACGATCAAAATACGGACAACAATTTACCGATGGTCAAATTACCGACATTTAAAATGTTGACAGGTCACAAAAATAAACACAACGGTGTTTGTTTTTTTTAAAACAAAAAATAGGTGTGTATGTCGACACGGACACCATATAAGTGTACCGTGTCCCCTCACATGGCTTTGGGCATTGTGCCTCGCTGTGCTCTGCACACTGGCCCTCATTCCGAGTTGATAGCACCAAGCAACTTTTTGCTGCTGGTGCGATCAACTAATCTCCGCCTATGGGGGAGTGTATTTTAGCGTAGCAGGGCTGCGAACGCTTGTGCAGCCCTGCTATGCTAAAAAAGTTTCACTCCAAACAAAACTAGCCCTGGACATACTTACCCTGTGCGACGGATCCAGCGATGCAGGTCCCAGCTTTGACGTCAGACATCCGCCCTCCGTTCGCCTGGACACGCCTGCGTTTTTCTTATCACTCCCCGAAAACCGCTGGAAACGGTGAGTATCCGCCCCGGAACGCCTCCTGCCTGTCCATCTTCTTGCGTTCGCCACTGCGATCACATTTCTCCTTCGTCCTAGAGGATGCTGGGGACTCCAAAAGGACCATGGGGTATAGACGGGATCCGCAGGAGACATGGGCACTTTAAGACTTTAAATGGGTGTGAACTGGCTCCTCCCTCTATGCCCCTCCTCTGTTAGATTCTGTGCCCAGAGGATACTGGTCACACACTAGGGGAGCTCTACTGAGTTTCTCTAAAAAGACTTTTGTTAGGTTTATTATTTTCAGGGAGCACTGCTGGCAACAGGCTCCCTGCTTCGTGGGACTGAGGGAAGAGAAGCAGGACCTACTTCTGTGAGTTGAAAGGCTCTGCTTCTTAGGCTACTGGACACCATTAGCTCCAGAGGGTCTGATCACTTGGGTCACCTAGCTGCTCGTTCCCAGAGCCGCGCCGCCGTCCCCCTCACAGAGCCTGAAGAAAGAAGACAGGGGAGTAACCGAAGCAAAGAAGACTTCAGTGAAGGCAGAAGACTTCAGTCTTCCTGAAGTACCGCGCAGCAGTCGCGCTGCGCGCCATTGCTCCCGCACACACAGGCACTACATAGGTGCAGGGCGCAGGGGGGGCACCCTGGGCAGCAATAAAAACCTCAAAAATAAGGACTGGCATGTATATACAGTGCGTAGGCACTGTTAGGAGACCCCCGCCAGTATAAAAAAATTGCAGGACATAAGCGCGCCATGTAGGGGGCGGGGCTTGGTCCTCCAGCTCTGACCAGCGCCATTTTCTCTCCACAGCTTGCTGCAGAGACGCTGCTCCTGGCCCTTCACTGCTGTCACAAACAGGGTGTTAAAAACAAGGGGGGGGGGGGCACGAAAATTTGGTGTTGGTTATTATGATTATTATAAAACAGCGCTTATAGGTCTGGGGCATTGTTTAATTCTTCAGACGGGTGTGGCGCTGGGTGTGAGCTGGCAAACTCCTTCTCTGTCTCTCTGAAAGGCCTTACTGTGGGTCTGTCCCCTTTAGCCCAGTGTGTTTGGGGGTGTCTGTACGCGTGTGTCGGCATGTCAGGAGGAGGCTCGCGTGGGGGCTGAACAGAATGAGGGAGTGACTCCGTCGGCACCGCCGACTGCTGATTGGGTTGAGATGTGGAGTGTTTTAAATAAAAGTGTGCCATTGTTGCATAAGAGGTTGGACAAATCGGAGTCTCAGAACCAAGCATGGAGACAATCCATGGGAGAGGTGGTGCCACACATTCAGACCCCCTCGGGGTCCCAAAAATGTTAATTTACCCAGATAGCAGACACTGATACCGACACGGGTCCCGACTCCAGTGTCGACTATAATGATGCAAAGTTGCACCCTAGGGTGACTAAGAGTATTCAATACATGATTGTGGCGATAAAAGATGTGTTACATATCACGGAAGACCCCGCTGTCCCTGAGACAAGAGTCGGTAGGTTTAAGGGGAAGAAACCAGAGGTAACGTTTCCTCCCTCTCCTGAACTGAACGCTCTGTTTGAAAGGGCCTGGGAAACTCCAGACAAGAGGTGGCAGATTCCCAGGAAAATTGCTATGGCATATCCGTTTCCTAAAGTGGGCAGATACTTTGTCATTTGAAATGGACACCCTGGATAGGGATAGCGTGCTTTTGACACTAGGTCATATCATGGACGCTGCAGTCTATCTAAAGGAGACTGCGAGAAATATTGGCCTCTTGGGATCAAGGGCCAATGACATGGCAATCTCGGCTAGGAGGGCGTTGTGGACTTATCAATAGAATGGTGATGCTGTTTCTAAGAAGGCTATGGATCTCTGCCCTATAAGGGTGGAGTTTTGTTGGGTGAAGGCCTCGCGGACCTGGTTTCTCCAGCTACTGCGGGTAAGTCCTCTTTTCTGCCTTTTGTTCCTCCACAGCAAAAGAAAACGCCTCAATACCAGATGCAGTCCTTTCGGTCGCAGAAATTCCGTAAAGGACGTGGGTCATCCCTCCTTGCGGCAAGAGGTTAGGGAAAAGGGAAAAGATCGCCGGCTGTGGCAGGCTCCCAGGAGCAGAACTCCCCAGCTTCTGCCAAGTCCACCACATGACGCTGGGGCTCCCCTGCGGGAGTCCGCACCGGTGGGGGCGCGTCTTCAGCTCTTCAGTCAGGTCTGGGTTCTCTTGGGCCTGGATCCTTGGGTGCTGGAAATTGTGACCCAAGGATACAAACTGGAGTTTCAAGACGTGCCTCCACACCGATTTTTCAAATCGGCCTTGCCATCTTCTCTTCCGGAAAGAGAGGTAGTGTGTGCGGCAATACAAAAGCTGTGTCAGCAGCGAGTCATTGTCGACGTACCCCCGTCACAATGGGGAGAAGGGTTTTATTCAAGCCTGTTTGTGGTCCCGAAGCCGGATGGCTCGGTTAGACCGATTCTGAACTTAAAATCCCTCAATCTGTATTTGAAAAGTTTCAAATTCAAGATGGAATCTCTCCGAGCAGTGATCTCCAGTCTGGAGAGGGGGGATTTTATGGTGTCAGTCGACATAAAGGATGCTTACCTACATGTCCCCATTTATCCTCATCAGGCGTACCTGAGGTTCGCTGTTCAGGATTGTCACTACCAATTTCGGACGTTGCCGTTTGGTCTTTCCACGGCCCCGAGGATTTTCACCAAGGTAATGGCGGAGATGATGGTGCACCTGCGCAAGCAAGGGGTCACAATTGTCTCGTACTTGGACGATCTCCTGATAATGGCGAGATCACAGGAGCAGTTAAGACAAAACGTTGCGCTCTCCCTGACATTTCTGCAGCAACATGGCTGGCTCATAAATTTGCCAAAGTCACAGTTGATTCCGACAACACGGCTGTCGTTCTTGGGCATGATTCTGGACACGAATCTTCAGAGAGATTTTCTCCCGTTGGAAAAAGCTCTGGAAATCCAGAACATGGTCAAGGAACTTCTGAAACCGACAAGAGTGTCGATTCATCAATGCACTCGAGTGCTGGGGAAAATGGTGGCAGCCTACGAGGCCATCCCGTTTGGCAGGTTCCATGCCAGGGTTTTTCAGTGGGACCTGTTGGACAAGTGGTCCGGGTCCCATCTACACATGCACCGGAGGATAAGCCTATCCCCCAGGGCCAGGATTTCTCTCCTGTGGTGGCTCCAAAGTTCTCACCTTCTAGAGGGTTGCAGGTTCGGGATCCAGGATTGGGTCCTGGTAACCACGGAGGCGAGTCTCCGAGATTGGGGAGCAGTCACACAGGGGGAAAATTTCCAGGGAAAATGGTCAAGCCAAGAAGCTTGTCTGCACATAAACATTCTGGAATTAAGGGCCATTTATTATTATTATTATTATTATCCTTTATTTATATGGCGCCACAAGGGTTCCGTAGCGCCCAATTACAGAGTACATAAACAAATAATCAAACAGGAAAACAGCAACTTACAGTTGACGACAATATAGGACAAGTACAGGGTAAATAAACATAGCTACATCAGCAGATGACACTGGAATAAGTATCAGGTGGCAGAAGACTGCTGGATTTGGTGCAGCTGAAGATTATTAAAGTAAGAAAAGGGTAAGCACATGAGGGAAGAGGGCCCTGCTCGTGAGAGCTTACATTCTATTTACAACGGCCTTCTACAAGCAGATCATCTCCTTCGCGGCCTACCCGTCCTGATTCAGTCGGACAACATAACAGCGGTGGCGCACATAAACCGCCAGGGCGGAACAAGGAGCAGAGCAGCGATGGCGGAGGCCACAAGGATTCTTCGCTGGGCGGAAAAACATGCAAGCGCTCTGTCAGCGGTCTTCATTCCAGGCGTGGACAACTGGGAAGCAGACTTCCTCAGCAGACACGATCTCCATCCATGAGAGTGGGGTCTTTGCAGAAGTCACAAGTCGTTGGGGGCTGCCTAAAATAGACATGATGGCGTCTCGCCTCAACAAGAAGCTTCAGACATATTGTTCCAGGTCGAAGGACCCTCAAGCAATAGCAGTGGACGCTCTGGTGACACCGTGGGTGTTTCAGTCGGTATATGTGTTCCCTCCACTTCCACTCATCCCAAAGGTGTTAAAGATCATAAGAAGAACAAGGGTTCAGGCGATACTCGTTGTTCCAGATTGGCCACGGAGGGCTTGGTATCTGGATCTTCAGGAATTACTCATAGGAGATCCCTGGCCTCTTCCTCTGAGAGAGGATCTATTACAGCAAGGACCGTGCGTGTTCCAAGACTTACCGCGGTTGCTTTTGACGGCATGGTGGTTGAACGCCAAATCCTAGCTCGAAAGGGTATTCTCAGAGAGGTCATTCCGACTCTACTGAAAGCTGGGAAGGAGCTAACGGCGAAGCATTACCACCGTATTTGGAGAAATGATGTATCTTGGAGCGCATCCAAGAAGGCGCCTACGGAAGAATTTCAGCTGGGTCGTTTTCTCCATTTTTTGCAAGCAGGTGTGAATGCGGGCCTAAAGTTAGGCTCCATTAAAGTGCAGATTTCGGCCTTATCTATTTTCTTTCAAAAAGGAATTGGCCTCGCTTCCAGAAGTACAGACTTTCGTGAAAGGGGTGCTGCACATCCAACCTCCATTTGTGCCCCCGGTGGCTCCATGGGACCTTAACGTGGTGTTACGGTTCCTGACGTCACATTGGTTTGAACCTTTACAAAAGGTTGAGTTGAAATTTCTCACTTGGAAAGTGGTCATGCTATTGGCCTTGGCGTCCGCAAGGCGGGTGTCAGAGTTGGCGGCTTTGTCTCACAAAAGCCCTACTTTGGTTTTTCCATGTTATAGAGCGGAATTGAGGACTCGTCAACAATTTCTCCCAAAGGTGGTTTCTTCGTTTCACATGAACCAACCTATTGTGGTACCTGTGGCTACTGAAGCCTTGGCTGATTCTAAGTCGCTCGATGTGGTCAGAGCTTTGAAAATTTAGGTAGCCAGAACGGCTCGTATTAGGAAAACAGAGGCGCTGTTTGTCCTGTATGCTTCCAACAAGGTTGGGGCTCCTGCTTCTAAGCAGACTATTGCACGTTGGATCTGTAATACGATTCAGCATGCCCATTCTGCGGCTGGACTGCCGTTACCGAATTCGGTGAAGGCCCATTCCACTAGGAAGGTGGGCTCGTCTTGGGCGGCTGCCCGAGGTGTATCGGCATTACAACTTTGCCGAGCAGCTACTTGGTCGGGTTCAAACACTTTTGCGAAATTCTACAAGTTTGATACCCTGGGGGAGATGTACTAAGCCTGAAAAGTGATAAATATCACTGTAATAAAGCACCAGAAAATCGGCTCCTAACTGCCATGTTACAGGCTGTGTTTGAAAAATGACAGTTAGGAGCCGATTGGTTGGTACTTTATCACTGTGATATTTATCACTTTTCAGGCTTAGTACATCTGGCCCCCTGGCTGATGAGGACCTCATGTTTGCTCAATCAGTGCTGCAGAGTCATCCGCACTCTCCCGCCCGATCTGGAGCTTTGCTATAAACCCCATGGTCCTTTTGGAGTCCCCAGCATCCTCTAGGACGAAGGAGAAAATAGGATTTTAATACCTACCGGTAAATCCTTTTCTCTTAGTCCGTAGAGGATGCTGGGCGCCCGTCCCAGTGCGGACTCTGCCTGCAGTACTTGTTAACGGTTATTGCTTATGTTACACAATGGTTGTGTTTTGGTTAAGGTCAGACTGTTGCTGATCGTTTTGGTTCACGCTGTTAACTGGTTGTAGTTACAGGCCATGTTGTACGGTGTGTGGTAGTGTGAGCTGGTAGGTATCTATCCCCATAGAATTACCATACAATCCCTTTAAACCGGGACACTCATGAATTATACAGGTTCTGTGGCTGGCTGACTTCAACCCTCCATTTCACCTCATTTTAAGTAGCTAGAGAAGTGTCCCGATTTAAAGGTATAGTACAGTACGGCCTAATATCTTTGGATTTAGTCATTATTTAATATCCTAAAGGGAGAAATCCGACTTTGCTATAAGTGGCACCCATTTATTCCAGATACTCGGCACCCATGCAGTTACAGGTCGGTTGCTGGGGTCAGAACTTGTTTCTCTACACCAGGGCTGGCCAAACCGGTCCTCGAGATCTACCAACAGTTCATGTCTTCCAGGACTCCTGGAGATCTGTAGAATTGTCAGTTAAGAATGAATGCAGCACATCTTAATTAGTAATGACTACACCTGAGCACCAGCTAGGTGATCTGGAAAATGTGAACGTTTGGTAGATCTCGAGGACTGGTTTGGCCAGCTCTGCTCTACACTCTGGCATTTCCTCTAACTTCATGCTGGTTTACTCTTAAGCAGCATCAGATTTCCCATGATTTTAATGAACAAAATAGAGATATTTTAAAAATGAACACCAGTAAAAGGACATATTGGATTTACATTCCAATTGGTTTTTCTGAACCAGCTTGGCCAGGTTTCTGATCCTATAAATGTATGCTGACGTTGGGGAGTTATATAAATATCTGCATCATTCTTATCTCACCTGTATCATATCCCCCAGGTACTTAAGTTCTTACAGGACCGCGGCTTCCCATACGGGCATCTTCACGCCTCCAATGTGATGCTGGAGGGAGAGACCTGTCGGCTGATGGACCTGGAGAACTCGCTGCTTGGGCTGCCGTCCTTTTACAGATCCTACTTCTCTCAATTCAGGAAGATCAATGTGAGTCCACAGCCAGCAGCCTGGCCTGACTTGTAGTGTGGTGTAAGGGTTAGGGGGGTTGACTGTCTCTTAAAGGGTAATTCCTTCTGAAATTTCAACTTTGAGATGTTACTGAATCTTCATACAAAACTAATACGCCTATTTAAGTAACCCAAAAAGCTATAAGCTTTAAACACAGGCCTTTAGCCAGATACGTTGCAGTAATCAAACGTGGCAAATTGCCTACTAACAATAATCTTATTCATGTAGAATCTAAACAAAATGTGCCTTCAACTTTCCCATCTGGTCTCTCTTCATCCTATGGTGTGTGGCAGCTCCTGACGTTTGTATCCTAATACTGTTTCCAATGTCAGAGAGAATTTGACAGTAGTAAAGAAAATGTACTAATTGAATAACCCTGATTTTCCAGACATTGGAGAGTATAGATGTCCACTGCTTTGGCCATTTGTTGTATGAAATGACTTACGGCAGACCTCCTGATTCTGTACCTGTGGACCAGTTCCCACCCGCTCCGTCCTTATCAGTAGGTGAGTTTTATCTGGATGGAGTAGTTGAGCTATTCATCGCTTGTGTACGTATCCATTAAATCTATGAACAAGGGACAGAAGATATGTGGAATACTTTTTAAAATTTGAAATGTGTTTTAAAACTCCAATTACCTCTCCATGCTGCCTTTCCTGACGTAAGTCCTCTTCCTACTGATGAATTCCTTGTTTATATTCTTGTGCCCGGGTCCCATTACTCAGTGCAGTCTATCTAGCTGTTGTCAGGATGCCTATGGTGCTGCAGGTGTCTGCTATCTCGTGTTTGCAGGGAAAATGGGCAAGCTGCAATATAATAGACTAGTGACCTAAATAACAAAGGGCCTGATTCAGAGGTGGATGGAATGCAGAGGTCTCCGCAGTTGAGCGATTATTTTTAATATTGCGTATGCGTCACAGCTGCACTGCACATGCACGATGATTAGCGATGACGGACGTATTCGCAAAGTGAGTGACAGGCAGTGAGCGTTTGTGTGATGTAATGAGGGGGTGGTTCCTGGATTGCGTCTGAGCCTGTCACTCTGGATTCACGAAGTTGTAAAGGCTCCAGTGGCTCCCTTGCAATGGACATTCTGAGTAACCATAGTACTGCTGGTGCGTCTTTGTATGCAAGTGGCAGTGCAGAGAGGCAGTCAGTGTCTATACAGATCCCCGCGGGCGGCAGTGTCATTGGCATATATTTGCTGGTCCCCTGCGAATGTAACCGCACCCACCTGTGAATTTGGCCCTGTAAGTTAGCAGTGCTCATGCAGTGTTTCCTAGAACTTTTCTGCTTCATTTCTCACTGTTCCGCCTTAGTGACTGCTGAGATTACACCAGGCAGTTCTGTGATAATTTTCTCTCTTACAAAGCAAATACACACCTAAAAAAAGAAAAGTATTTCTCTGACGTCCTAGTGGATGCTGGGGACTCCGTAAGGACCATGGGGAATAGCGGCTCCGCAGGAGACTGGGCACAAAAGTAAAGCTTTAGAACTACCTGGTGTGCACTGGCTCCTCCCCCTATGACCCTCCTCCAAGCCTCAGTTAGATTTTTGTGCCCGAACGAGAAGGGTGCACACTAGGTGGCTCTCCTGAGCTGCTTAGTGAAAAGTTTAGTTTCTTAGGCTACTGGAAATTAGCTCCAGAGGGACCGATCACAGGCCCAGCCATGGATAGGTCCCAGAGCCGCGCCGCCGGCCCCCTTACAGAGCCAGAAGACAGAAGAGGTCCGGAAAATCGGCGGCAGAAGACGTCCTGTCTTCAACAAGGTAGCGCACAGCACTGCAGCTGTGCGCCATTGCTCTCAGCACACTTCACACTCCGGTCACTGAGGGTGCAGGGCGCTGGGGGGGGGCGCCCTGAGACGCAATAAAAACACCTTGGATGGCAAAAAATGCATCACATATAGCTCCTGGGCTATATGGATGAATTTAACCCCTGCCAGAATACACAGAAAAACGGGAGATAAGGCCGCCGAGAAGGGGGCGGAGCCTATCTCCTCAGCACACTGGCGCCATTTTCCCTCACAGCTCCGTTGGAGGGAAGCTCCCTGGCTCTCCCCTGCAGTCACTACACTACAGAAAGGGTTAAAAAAGAGAGGGGGGCACTAATTACGCGCAGTATTAAAAATACAGCAGCTATAAGGGGAAAAACACTTATATAAGGTTATCCCTGTATATATATAGCGCTCTGGTGTGTGCTGGCAAACTCTCCCTCTGTCTCCCCAACGGGCTAGTGGGGTCCTGTCCTCTATCAGAGCGTTACCTCAGATGGCAGATATAGACACCGACACGGATACTGACTCCAGTGTCGACGATGAAGAGACGAATGTGACTTCCAGTAGGGCCACACGTTACATGATTGAGGCAATGAAAAATGTTTTACACATTTCTGATAATACGAGTACCACCAAAAAGGGGTATTATGTTCGGTGAGGAAAAACTACCTGTAGTTTTCCTGAATCTGAGAAATTAAAAGAGGTGTGTGATGATGCGTGGGTTTCCCCCGATAACAACTGATAATTTCTAAAATGTTATTGGCATTATATCCTTTCCCGCCAGAGGTTAGGGTGCGTTGGGAAACACCCCCTAGGGTGGATAAAGCGCTCACACGCTTGTAAGAACAAGGGCTCTACCCTCTCCTGAGATGGCCGCCCTTAAGGATCCTGCTGATAGAAAGCAGGAGGGTATCCTAAAATGTATTTACACACATACTGGTGTTATACTGCGACCAGCAATCGCCTCAGCCTGGATGTGCAGTGCTGGGTTGGCGTGGTCTGATTCCCTGACTGAAAATATTGATACCCTAGATAGGGACAGTATATTATTGCCTATAGAGCATTTAAAAAGATGCATTTCTATATATGCGTGATGCACAGCGGAATATTTGTCGACTGGCATCAAGTCTAAGTGCGTTGTCCATATTCTGCCAGTAGAGGGTTATGGACACGACAGTGGTCAGGTGATGCGGATTCCAAACGGCATTTGGAAGTATTGCCTTATTAAGGGGAGGAGTTATTTGGGGTCGGTCTTTCAGACCTGGTGGCCACGGCAACAGCTGGGAAATCCACGTTTGTACCCCAGGTCGCCTCTCAACATAAGAAGACGCCGTATTATCAGGCGCAGTCCTTTCGTGGGCAAGCGGGCAAAAGGTTCCTCATTTCTGCCCCGTGACAGAGGGAGAGGAAGAAGGCTGCAGAAATCAGCCAGTTCCCAGGAACAGAAGCCCTCTCCCGCCTCTGTCAAGCCCTCAGTATGACGCTGGGGCTTTACAAGCAGAATCAGGCACGGTGGGGGCCCGTCTCAATGAATTTCAGCGCGCAGTGGGCTCACTCGCAATTAGACCCCTGGATCCTTCAGGTGATATCTCAGGGGTACAAATTGGAATTCGAGACGTCTCCCCCTCGCCGTTTCCTAAAGTCGGCTTTACCGATGTCTCCCTCTGACAGGGAGGCAGTTTTGGAAGCCATTCACAAGCTGTATTCCCAGCAGGTGATAATCAAGGTACCCCTCCTGCAACAGGGAACGGGGTATTATTCCACACTGTTGTGGTACCGAAGCCGGACGGCTCGGTGAGACCAATTCTAAATCTAAAATCTTGAACACTTACATACGGAGGTTCAAATTCAAGATTGAGTCACTCAGAGCAGTGATTGCGAACCTGGAAGAAGGGGACTACATGATGTCTCGGGACATCAAGGATGCTTACCTTCATGTCCCAATTTACCCTTCTCACCAAGGGTACCTCAGGTTTGTGGTACAGAACTGTCACTATCAGTTTCAGACGCTGCCGTATGGATGGTCCACGGCACCCCGGGTCTTTACCAAGGTAATGGCCGAAATGATGATACTCTTTCGAAGGAAGGGAATTTTAGTTATCCCTTACTTGGACGATTCCCTGATAAGGGTAAGATCCAGGGAACAGTTGGAGGTCGGTGTAGCACTATCTCAGGTAGTGTTGCGGCAGCACGATTGGATTCTCAATATTCCAAAATCGCAGCTGATTCCGACGACTCGTCTTCTGTTCCTAGGGATGATCCTGGACACAGTCCAGAAAAAGGTGTTTCTCCCGGAGGAGAAAGTCAGGGAGTTATCCGAGCTAGTCGGGAACCTCCTATAACCGAGCCAAGTCTCAGTACATCAATGAAAGGGTTCTGGGAAAAATGGTGGCTTCCTACGAAGCAATCCCATTCGGCAGATTCCACGCAAGAACTTTCCAGTGGGACCTGCTGGACAAATGGTCCGGGTCGCATCTTCAGATGCATCAGCGGATAACCCTGTCACCAAGGACAAGGGTGTCTCTCCTGTGGTGGTTGCAGAGTGCTCATCTTCTAGAGGGCCGCAGATTCGACATTCAGGACTGGGTCCTGGTGACCACGGATGCCAGCCTGCGAGGCTGGGGAGCAGTCACACAGGGAAGGAATTTCCAGAGCTTATGGTCAAGCCTGGAGACATCACTTCATAAATATCCTGAAGCTAAGGGCCATTTACAATGCTCTAAGCTCAGCAAGACCTCTGCTTCAAGGTCACCCGGAGTTGATCCATTCGGACAACATCACGGCAGTCACCCACGTAAACAGACAGGGTGACACAAGAAGCAGGAGGGCAAGGCAGAAGCTGCAAGGATTCTTCGCTGGGCGGAAAATCATGTGATAGCACTGTCAGCAGTATTCATTCCGGGAGTGGACAACTGGGAAGCAGACTTCCTCAGCAGACACGACCCCCACCCGGGAGAGTGGGGACTTCACCCAGAAGTCTTCCACATGTTTATAAAACTCGACAAGTATTGCGCCAGGTCAAGGGACCCTCAGGCAATAGCTGTAGACGCTCTGGTAACACAGTGGGTGTACCAGTCAGTGTATATGTTCCCTCCTCTGCCTCTCATACCCAAGGTACTGAGAATTATAAGATGGAGAGGAGTAAGCACTATATTCGTGGCTCCGGATTGGCCAAGAAGGACTTGGTAACCGGAACTTCAAGAGATGCTCACGGAGGATCCGTAGCCTCTACCTCTAAGAAGGGACCTGCTCCAGCAAGGACCCTGTCTGTTCCAAGACTTACCGCGACTGCGTTTGACGGCATGGCGGTTGAACGCCGGATCCTGAAGGAGAAAGGCATTCCGGATGAAGTCATTCCTCTCCTGATCAAAGCCAGGAAAGATATAACCGCAAAACATTATCACCGCATTTGGCGAAAATATGTTGCGTGGTGCGAGGCCTGTAAGGCCCCGACGGAGGAATTTTCAACTAGGTCGATTCCTACATTTCCTGAAAACAGGAGTGTCTATGGGCCTGAAATGGGGGTCCATTAAGGTTCAAATTTCGGCCCTGTCAATTTTCTTCCAAAAAGAATTAGCTTCAGTCCCTGAAGTTCAGACGTTGTAAAAGGGGTACTGCATATACAGCCTCCTTTTGTGCCTCCAGTGGCACCTTGAGATCTCAATGTAGTTTTTGGGTTCCAAAAGTCACATTGGTTTGAACCACTTAAATCTGTGGAGTTAAAATATCTCACATGGAAAGTGGTCATGCTGTTGGCCCTGGCCTGGGCCAGGCGCGTGTCAGAATTGGCGGCTTTATCCTGTAAAAGCCCTTATCTGATTTTCCATTCGGACAGGGCGGAATTGAGGACTCGTCCTCAGTTTCTCCCTAAGGTGGTTTCAGCGTTTCACCTGAACCAACCTATTGTGGTGCCTGCGGCTACTAGGGACTTGGAGGACTCCAAGTTGCTAGACGTTATCAGGGCCCTGAAAATATATGTTTCCAGGACGGCTGGAGTCAGAAAATCTGACTCGCTGTTTATCCTGTATGCACCCAACAAGCTGGGTGCTCCTGCTTCTAAGCAGACTATTGCTCGTTGGATTTGTAGTACAATTCAGCTTGCACATTCTGTGGCAGGCCTGCCACAGCCAAAAATCTGTAAATGCCCACTCCACAAGGAAGATGGGCTCATCTTGGGCGGCTGCCCGAGGGGTCTCGGCTTTACAACTTTGCCGAGCAGCTACTTGGTCAGGAGCAAATACGTTTGTAAAATTCTACAAAATTGATACCCTGGCTGAGGAGGACCTGGAGTTCTCTCATTGGTGCTGCAGAGTCATCCGCACTCTCCCGCCCGTTTGGGAGCTTTGGTATAATCCCCATGGTCCTTACGGAGTCCCCAGCATCCACTTAGGACGTTAGAGAAAATAAGAATTTACTTACCGATAATTCTATTTCTCGTAGTCCGTAGTGGATGCTGGGCGCCCATCCCAAGTGCGGATTGTCTGCAATACTGGTTCATAGTTATTGTTACCAAAAAAAAAAAAATCGGGTTATTGCTGTAGTGAGCCATCTTTTCTAGAGGCTCCTCTGTTATCATGCTGTTAACTGGGTTTAGATCACGAGTTATACGGTGTGATTGGTGTGGCTGGTATGAGTCTTACCCGGGATTCAAAATCCTTCCTTATTGTGTACGCTCGTCCGGGCACAGTATCCTAACTGAGGCTTGGAGGAGGGTCATAGGGGGAGGAGCCAGTGCACACCAGGTAGTTCTAAAGCTTTACTTTTGTGCCCAGTCTCCTGCGGAGCCGCTATTCCCCATGGTCCTTACGGAGTCCCCAGCATCCACTACGGACTACGAGATATAGAATTATCGGTAAGTAAATTCTTATTATTACACATAGGGCCTACTTCAATGTGAGTTGTAGATGTGTGAAAAAACGCACACCTACTCCTCTTTACTCTGACATGCGGGGGGACACCCAGCAGAGGGCAAGTTGGCACTGCATGCCGGGTCCTCAAGGCGAGCTTATATTTCCAGCGCCTGCCTGCCTGCACAGCACAGAAGCCAGTTTCACATGAAAATGAGTGCTGTTGCCAGGTCACACCCATGCAGGCTTGCCGGTTACTAGCCACCCTGCTGCTCATTTCCAGATTTGTCACCACTCATTACCCTAGAGATACAGTAACAGTGCGTTGACAAGTCAGGAAATGACCAGTTAACTACAGTACTTGCCTTATATATCAGCGTATGATCAGAAAGCCCAAAATAGATCCATTTGTGACAGACACAACAAATGATTCACTGCAAGAATAATGATTCTTTTTTTCATTAATAAAATATCAGAAGTTCTGCAAACTATGCTAGTTATAAACTATAATCATTCAGTTAACTGTTAAAGTAACAGGGAAGTTTAATTCTGTAATTATCAGAATTATACAGGTACAAATATTATGTGACAGACGACACTGAACGGGAACACAAATTCAGGATGAGTATAACTTCCTTCCAAATCTTCCAAAATATGAAACCTACAGTTTCATGACTAAACACTGAGAATATTAGAGTTGTTTGCTTGGTTGGGTAAAGAAGATAAGAAAGTATTTGTAAATATTTTATTAAACATTATTCCTGTGACACAACATGTTCCAAAATACTTGCAAAAACCATTTAAACCTGTCAGTTAAACTACATCATTATCAAAGCTAACATCTTGAAAATACAGTTTAAGCCTATTATTATTATTATTATTATTATCAGACTTATATTATTAGTTATCTCCAACATTATTTAATATAAGGACAATTACATACCTGTAAACAGTTGTCAAATAAGGCACAAAATCACCACAGCTTTCCACAGACTGCCATCTTGAATAAACAATGCTGCCAACTTATGATTTATGAAAAACAGGTGTTTATCATCTTTGGTTTTACAAAATATTAACTTCAGAGAATATAAATTTTCACTACAAGATTAATTGTGGCCAAAGAAAAGATGTTCTGGTTGACATAATCATGGAATTACCCTGTACTGTTTTTATTTGAATTAATAAAAATCTAAATTGGTGCCTCACTACTGCCCCTTACAGTAGGCCACCTGAGACCATCACTATATGGTAGGTACTCCATTTAACTATTGTAAAAAGGAAACGTATTGGCATTATTAATAGAGTTCTGCTAATCCCAGTGATAAAGCATTTTTGTGTCTAGGAAGGAAGCCAGTATGAGAGAGATATTGCTCTTACTATAAATGATTGTGAAACTTCCTGATCTTTCAACCAACCATGCAATACGTACTTTTCACAGTTCTAGGTAATTTCCTAGTAAATGTTCTGTTACTAGTGTAGACAGAGTTACTAAACTTCCCACACGTGTTGTGGTCGTTTTGGAAATCCCACCAAATAAACTAATCTACTTCCGGTTTAATTCAGCCGAGTTGGTCTATACACAGTGATGGGGAACCTTTGGCACTCCAGCTATTGTTGAACTACACATCCCCCAGCATGCCCTGCTACAGTTTTAGCATGACCAAATAGCAAAACTGTAGCAGGGCATGCTGGGATGTGTAGTTCAACAACAGCTGGAGTGCCAAAGGTTCCACAGCACTGGATAGTGACCAAATTAGCCATTGATATTTTCTGTTATTTTGTCAGCATCAAAATTGAAGTTGCCACTATTCACTCTCCCTGTTAGGTTTCTCTGTCTTGCTGTGTGCATTTAAAAAATACATATGGTAACCCAATAGTGCTCTCCAAACAAAGTGCAAGCATTAGAAATTTCCATCGCCTTCTATAGTGCAAATCCATTGGCGGATTGAAACACCTGTGGTGGATCAAATATTTTTTCACTGTCTGTATACTATGAACTGTATGTTTTGTTTTTGTTATTTGGGGAGGATATACAAAGAAAGCACCAAGGTGACTTTGGGGGTCACTCCAACCCGATCGCTCGCTGCAGGTTTGCGCAGCTATCTGGTCGGAACTGCGCATGCCCCGGTGCCGCAGTGAGCCGGCTCATGCCAGCCGTCGTTGCCTAGCGATCGCCTCCGAGGCAGAGGCGGTCGCTGGATGGGAGGGGGCTGGACGGCGGCGTTAAGCCGGCGTTTAGGGGACACGGTCCGGCAACGCAGGCGTAGCCAGGCCGTTTGGGGGGCGGGCCGTGGCGGCTGCGTGATGTCACGCAGCCGCAGTGGGCCGGGGAACGACGAGTAGCTCCCGGCCAGCACGCTAAAGCAGCGCTGGTCGGGAGCGACTCTTGAAGTGCAAAGGCATCGCCGCTGTGCGAAGCCTTTGCACTTCTGCGGTGGGGGGGCAGCACTGACATGCGGCGTGGACTAGCCCTGTGCTGGGCATCCCCCCTGCAGTGTGAATGATCGTAGCTGTGCTAAATTTAGCACCGCAACGATCAACTCGGAGTGACCCCCTTTATTTCTGAAACATTTGTTTGTATTTAAGAACCAAACTCTTCTCACTTGTTTGGTAGAATTTGTAAGATTTTTTTATTTTTTTTTACGTAGAACAGGAGAAAGGGGGAGATTTATCAAAGCCTTGAAGAGTGATAAAGTGGAGAGAGATACAATACCAACCAATAAGCTCCTGTCTGTCTGCAAACACAGCCTGTAACATGGTAATTAGGAGCTGGTTGGCTGGTACTTTATCTATCAACACTTTTTGATAAATTTTCCCTAAAGTCACCTGTGAACAAGTATAGTTTTTAGAGTGGTATAGAGTTGCTTGTTTTATTGTCTGTATAAAGTGTAATGTGATTGTGGGAAAACCGTTTTAATCTCATGACTCAATACAGGTGAGTCTCACATATCCAGAACGCTTGGGACCAGAAGTATTTTAGAAATAGGATTTTAACGTATTTTGGAATACTGTATTTGATACCATAATGAGATATCTTGGGGATGGGACCCAAGTCTAAGCGCACACACTTATGTTTCACGTACACCTTATACACACACAGCCTGAAGAGCTTTATACAATATTTTTTAATCATTTTTATGCATGAAACAAAGTTTGTGTACATTGCACCATCAGAAAGCAAAGGTGTCACCTATCTCAGTTATGCAAAAAAAAATAAGTGCTGCATTTCGGAATATTCCGTATTTCTGAGTTTTGGCTATGGGAGACTCAGCCTGTAGTTCAAATAAAGCAAGACCCCATCACCCCGCACATATGTTTATGCTGAACTGTTTTCACTTGGACCAAAGCCATGTTCAAAGCCTTTTTAAAAGCCATCATACTAGGCAGCACTTTATAAAGCTGCTGCTTCTTCTTCAGTGTTTTCTGCCTTCCATTTAAGGGTGCAATAATATTAAATACGTCACCAGGCATGTTGTATAATTAATATTAATGCCCCTCTATCCAGCAGCCAAAACCGATGAAGACCCGGAGGCTATGAAAAGCATTGCCTAGTTAAGTTTACCACATAGTATTTTAAAGTGTGAGCTCTGCAGACTTAATATTAGGAGTGTTTGCATGTAAGGCTGCCCTAATTGCTCTGTTGTTACCATGACTTCCTAAATGCCACTCGCTGCTCCTGTGCGTTCTGCCGCATAACATGTCTGTCTTGTGTTTCAGTGTCTGTTCTGGAATCCATCCTGTCATGCGAGGCCTGTAAATCTGGCATGCCATCCGTCTCTCAGCTCCTGCAAACGCCGTGAGTCACTTCACCATTACGTCCTCACTATGGGGCCGATACGCAGTTGTACGCAAGTCGGGCACAATTACACTTGCGTTGCATGCAGGGCACTAAAGGCGGATATTCACCCGTAGGGAGTTATACACATCTATGCAACCGCGCTGCCCCAACCTATCAAATTGCTGCATCATTATCAGCACGCACATTGCACCAGCCATACACCTGGTACATGAGTTACTTTTAAAGTCAGACTAATCTCTGCATAGCCACAGTTGTATCGTCATACCTTGACCTGCCCTCGCTGACCTTAGCCTATGTGCGGGTACCCTGTTACTGCCAGTTACAACCTATAGTAACTGGAGATGTGACTGGTGTCTGTAGGTGTGGCTGCGTATGACCACACATCGCCTATAGTTGCAACACGCAAGAAATGTCTGCAATGCTGACTTGTATTCAACTCTGCATCCGCACCTATGTATGTATTGTGTTCATGGCAGAGGTTTGATCGTCACTTGTCTTGGGTTTTAGTTGGATACATTTGTCATGTGATACAGTCTAATGTCCCCCATACATTAGCAACACTATTTGCTGATCCCCGGTCGGCCTGGTTGGGAAATCGGGAATATTAAACATGTTTAAAAATCCTGATTCCTGTCCAAAAATGGGCATTTTTACCATGTTTAAATTCCCAGATTCTCAGACAGGCTGATCATTGATTGCTGCCAATTGGTGGATCCGGTCGGCGGTGCCGCCGATCTGGGGAAACAGGGATGATGTTTATATGGGCCTTCACTCCCTTTACCATTACACTGCAGATCAGTTCTGGGCCCTCCTGTACTTATCTTAGTACAACAAATGTTCCATGGGGGTAAAAGCATAAGTGCATAAGCCCATAGTAATACAGCATATACGTATTATTAATATTCGGCTGTTACTGGAAGGAATAATTAGGTAGCAGGTCTTGATGGTTCCCCATCTGTCTCCTTCTGTAGCGCAGTTGTGGATAATATTGATTACTCTATATTGAGATATTATAGTGAACCCTACTGTATAATGGTTGGACAGTGACCTCTAGCAATTGGTAGTTTCGGAGGTGCTGTTAATCCGTCAGTGCATGTAAAAACCAATAAATTTATAATATTCTGAAGGTGAGATTTACATCGAAATACATCTTTATCGATTTTTTTCTCTTTCTATTCATTCAAAATGTGACGCAAAAAATGATCTGTTACCTTTATAGGTTATTCAGTGATGTGACGCTGATGAATACTGAAAAACCTCAGTTTAAGGTAATTTATGGACACAGTCCATTGGATTTCTCTGGCCACAGGCATTGCTTCCTTCTGAGTAAAGTTGCCATTAGTTAAATATTTCCGTTGTTTAGATAGTTGCGGCTGTCGTTCTGTGGGATGGTTAGGTAAACACACAGGAATGCTATGCAAATGTTTTGATGTGTTCTGCCTTAAAGAAGAAACAGGCTATTCCAGTTCAGCTTCTGTTAAGGATATACTGTAGTTTGATCCATTGATATATGGAGATACGTGTGTAAAATGTCAGGTAATTGTGCATGAAACTTGTCTGCAGTCTTATCTAGCCACCAGGAAATAGTGTGTTCTATCAAGGCAGCTTGGCAGCTGGTTCCTACGCAATGGTGTGGTGCCAGGGGACAGTCCCAAAGTAATATTATTGGCAGTGAAATTTATTCAGTGGACAGGTTAAAGTGGGGAAAACCCTATAACTAAAAACAGAAGTGATCTGCAAGCAGATGGATAAAACTTAACTTAATTTTATCTAGTTTTACTGAGTTTTAACTGTCTTACAAAAAATAATCCTATTATCCTGTGTGTCCCTGACATGCGCATTGACAGCCTGGCAACACACCACCCATGCATTCTTCTCCTCTTTCAAACGTAAGGTGGAGCGTGTGGGTGTAGGAGGTGTAACGTTCAAGTGTAATGCGCGCAGTCACTGGGGCTGTGTACATTCAGGTGTAATGCGCGCAGTCACTGGGGCTGTGTATGTTCAGGTGTAATGCGCGCAGTCACTGGGGCTGTGTACGTTCAGGTGTAATGCGCGCAGTCACTGGGGCTGTGTACATTCAGGTGTAATGCGCGCAGTCACTGGGGCTGTGTACATTCAGGTGTAATGCGCGCAGTCACTGGGGCTGTGTACGTTCAGGTGTAATGCGCGCAGTCACTGGGGCTGTGTATGTTCAGGTGTAATGCGTGCAGTCACTGGGGTTGTGTACATTCAGATGTAATGCGCGCAGTCACTGGGGCTGTGTACGTTCAGGTGTAATGCGCGCAGTCACTGGGGCTGTGTATGTTCAGGTGTAATGCGTGCAGTCACTGGGGCTGTGTACATTCAGGTGTAATGCGTGCAGTCACTTGGGCTGTGTACATTCAGGTGTAATGCGCGCAGTCACTGGGGCTGTGTACATTCAGGTGTAATGCGCGCAGTCACTGGGGCTGTGTACGTTCAGGTGTAATGCGCGCAGTCACTGGGGCTGTGTATGTTCAGGTGTAATGCGCGCAGTCACTGGGGTTGTGTACATTCAGATGTAATGCGCGCAGTCACTGGGGCTGTGTACGTTCAGGTGTAATGCGCGCAGTCACTGGGGCTGTGTATGTTCAGGTGTAATGCGTGCAGTCACTGGGGCTGTGTACATTCAGGTGTAATGCGTGCAGTCACTTGGGCTGTGTACATTCAGGTGTAATGCGCGCAGTCACTGGGGCTGTGTACATTCAGGTGTAATGCGCGCAGTCACTGGGGCTGTGTACGTTCAGGTGTAATGCGCGCAGTCACTGGGGCTGTGTACGTTCAGATGTAATGCGCGCAGTCACTGGGGTTGTGTACATTCAGATGTAATGCGCGCAGTCACTGGGGCTGTGTACATTCAGGTGTAATGCGCGCAGTCACTGGGGTTGTGTACATTCAGGTGTAATGCGCGCAGTCACTGGGGCTGTGTACGTTCAGGTGTAATGCGCGCAGTCACTGGGGCTGTGTACATTCAGGTGTAATGCGTGCAGTCACTGGGGTTGTGTACATTCAGGTGTAATGCGCGCAGTCACTGGGGCTGTGTACGTTCAGATGTAATGCGCGCAGTCACTGGGGCTGTGTACATTCAGGTGTAATGCGCGCAGTCACTGGGGTTGTGTACATTCAGGTGTAATGCGCGCAGTCACTTGGGCTGTGTACATTCAGGTGTAATGCGCGCAGTCACTGGGGCTGTGTACGTTCAGGTGTAATGCGTGCAGTCACTGGGGCTGTGTACATTCAGGTGTAATGCGTGCAGTCACTGGGGCTGTGTACATTCAGGTGTAATGCGTGCAGTCACTGGGGCTGTGTACATTCAGGTGTAATGCGCGCAGTCACTGGGGCTGTGTACATTCAGGTGTAATGCGCGCAGTCACTGGGGCTGTGTACATTCAGGTGTAATGCGCGCAGTCACTGGGGCTGTGTATGTTCAGGTGTAATGCGTGCAGTCACTGGGGCTGTGTACGTTCAGGTGTAATGCGCGCAGTCACTGGGGCTGTGTACATTCAGGTGTAATGCGCGCAGTCACTTGGGCTGTGTATGTTCAGGTGTAATGCGCGCAGTCACTGGGGCTGTGTACATTCAGGTGTAATGCGCGCAGTCACTGGGGTTGTGTACATTCAGGTGTAATGCGCGCAGTCACTGGGGCTGTGTACATTCAGGTGTAATGCGCGCAGTCACTGGGGCTGTGTACATTCAGGTGTAATGCGCGCAGTCACTGGGGCTGTGTATGTTCAGGTGTAATGCGTGCAGTCACTGGGGCTGTGTATGTTCAGGTGTAATGCGTGCAGTCACTTGGGCTGTGTACATTCAGGTGTAATGCGCGCAGTCACTGGGGCTGTGTACATTCAGGTGTAATGCGCGCAGTCACTGGGGTTGTGTACATTCAGGTGTAATGCGCGCAGTCACTGGGGCTGTGTATGTTCAGGTGTAATGCGTGCAGTCACTGGGGCTGTGTACATTCAGGTGTAATGCGCGCAGTCACTGGGGCTGTGTATGTTCAGGTGTAATGCGCGCAGTCACTGGGGTTGTGTACATTCAGGTGTAATGCGCGCAGTCACTGGGGTTGTGTACATTCAGGTGTAATGCACGCAGTCACTGGGGCTGTGTACATTCAGGTGTAATGCGCGCAGTCACTGGGGCTGTGTATGTTCAGGTGTAATGCGCGCAGTCACTGGGGTTGTGTACATTCAGGTGTAATGCGCGCAGTCACTGGGGCTGTGTATGTTCAGGTGTAATGCGCGCAGTCACTGGGGCTGTGTACGTTCAGGTGTAATGCGCGCAGTCACTGGGGTTGTGTACATTCAGGTGTAATGCGCGCAGTCACTGGGGCTGTGTATGTTCAGGTGTAATGCGCGCAGTCACTGGGGCTGTGTACATTCAGGTGTAATGCGCGCAGTCACTGGGGCTGTGTATGTTCAGGTGTAATGCGCGCAGTCACTGGGGCTGTGTACATTCAGGTGTAATGCGCGCAGTCACTGGGGCTGTGTACATTCAGGTGTAATGCGCGCAGTCACTGGGGCTGTGTACATTCAGGTGTAATGCGCGCAGTCACTGGGGCTGTGTATGTTCAGGTGTAATGCGCGCAGTCACTGGGGCTGTGTAAGTTTAGGTGTAATGCGCGCAGTCACTGGGGCTGTGAACATTCAGGTGTAATGCGCGCAGTCACTGGGGTTGTGTACATTCAGGTGTAATGCGCGCAGTCACTGGGGCTGTGTACGTTCAGGTGTAATGCGCGCAGTCACTGGGGTTGTGTACATTCAGGTGTAATGCGCGCAGTCACTGGGGCTGTGTAAGTTTAGGTGTAATGCGCGCAGTCACTGGGGCTGTGAACATTCAGGTGTAATGCGCGCAGTCACTGGGGTTGTGTACATTCAGGTGTAATGCGCGCAGTCACTGGGGCTGTGTACGTTCAGGTGTAATGCGCGCAGTCACTGGGGTTGTGTACATTCAGATGTAATGCGCGCAGTCACTGGGGCTGTGTACATTCAGGTGTAATGCGCGCAGTCACTGGGGCTGTGTATGTTCAGGTGTAATGCGCGCAGTCACTGGGGCTGTGTACATTCAGGTGTAATGCGTGCAGTCACTGGGGCTGTGTACATTCAGGTGTAATGCGCGCAGTCACTGGGGCTGTGTACATTCAGGTGTAATGCGCGCAGTCACTGGGGCTGTGTACATTCAGGTGTAATGCGCGCAGTCACTGGGGCTGTGTACATTCAGGTGTAATGCGCGCAGTCACTGGGGCTGTGTACATTCAGGTGTAATGCGCGCAGTCACTGGGGCTGTGTACATTCAGGTGTAATGCGCGCAGTCACTGGGGCTGTGTACGTTCAGGTGTAATGCGCGCAGTCACTGGGGCTGTGTACGTTCAGATGTAATGCGCGCAGTCACTGGGGTTGTGTACATTCAGATGTAATGCGCGCAGTCACTGGGGCTGTGTACATTCAGGTGTAATGCGCGCAGTCACTGGGGTTGTGTACATTCAGGTGTAATGCGCGCAGTCACTGGGGCTGTGTACGTTCAGGTGTAATGCGCGCAGTCACTGGGGCTGTGTACATTCAGGTGTAATGCGTGCAGTCACTGGGGTTGTGTACATTCAGGTGTAATGCGCGCAGTCACTGGGGCTGTGTACGTTCAGATGTAATGCGCGCAGTCACTGGGGCTGTGTACATTCAGGTGTAATGCGCGCAGTCACTGGGGTTGTGTACATTCAGGTGTAATGCGCGCAGTCACTGGGGCTGTGTACATTCAGGTGTAATGCGCGCAGTCACTGGGGCTGTGTACGTTCAGGTGTAATGCGTGCAGTCACTGGGGCTGTGTACATTCAGGTGTAATGCGTGCAGTCACTGGGGCTGTGTACATTCAGGTGTAATGCGCGCAGTCACTGGGGCTGTGTATGTTCAGGTGTAATGCGCGCAGTCACTGGGGTTGTGTACATTCAGGTGTAATGCGCGCAGTCACTGGGGTTGTGTACATTCAGGTGTAATGCACGCAGTCACTGGGGCTGTGTACATTCAGGTGTAATGCGCGCAGTCACTGGGGCTGTGTATGTTCAGGTGTAATGCGCGCAGTCACTGGGGTTGTGTACATTCAGGTGTAATGCGCGCAGTCACTGGGGCTGTGTATGTTCAGGTGTAATGCGCGCAGTCACTGGGGCTGTGTACGTTCAGGTGTAATGCGCGCAGTCACTGGGGTTGTGTACATTCAGGTGTAATGCGCGCAGTCACTGGGGCTGTGTATGTTCAGGTGTAATGCGCGCAGTCACTGGGGCTGTGTACATTCAGGTGTAATGCGCGCAGTCACTGGGGCTGTGTATGTTCAGGTGTAATGCGCGCAGTCACTGGGGCTGTGTACATTCAGGTGTAATGCGCGCAGTCACTGGGGCTGTGTACATTCAGGTGTAATGCGCGCAGTCACTGGGGCTGTGTACATTCAGGTGTAATGCGCGCAGTCACTGGGGCTGTGTATGTTCAGGTGTAATGCGCGCAGTCACTGGGGCTGTGTAAGTTTAGGTGTAATGCGCGCAGTCACTGGGGCTGTGAACATTCAGGTGTAATGCGCGCAGTCACTGGGGTTGTGTACATTCAGGTGTAATGCGCGCAGTCACTGGGGCTGTGTACGTTCAGGTGTAATGCGCGCAGTCACTGGGGTTGTGTACATTCAGGTGTAATGCGCGCAGTCACTGGGGCTGTGTAAGTTTAGGTGTAATGCGCGCAGTCACTGGGGCTGTGAACATTCAGGTGTAATGCGCGCAGTCACTGGGGTTGTGTACATTCAGGTGTAATGCGCGCAGTCACTGGGGCTGTGTACGTTCAGGTGTAATGCGCGCAGTCACTGGGGTTGTGTACATTCAGATGTAATGCGCGCAGTCACTGGGGCTGTGTACATTCAGGTGTAATGCGCGCAGTCACTGGGGCTGTGTATGTTCAGGTGTAATGCGCGCAGTCACTGGGGCTGTGTACATTCAGGTGTAATGCGTGCAGTCACTGGGGCTGTGTACATTCAGGTGTAATGCGCGCAGTCACTGGGGCTGTGTACATTCAGGTGTAATGCGCGCAGTCACTGGGGCTGTGTACATTCAGGTGTAATGCGCGCAGTCACTGGGGCTGTGTACATTCAGGTGTAATGCGCGCAGTCACTGGGGCTGTGTACATTCAGGTGTAATGCGCGCAGTCACTGGGGTTGTGTACATTCAGGTGTAATGCGCGCAGTCACTGGGGCTGTGTACGTTCAGGTGTAATGCGCGCAGTCACTGGGGCTGTGTATGTTCAGGTGTAATGCGCGCAGTCACTGGGGCTGTGTACGTTCAGGTGTAATGCGCGCAGTCACTGGGGCTGTGTACATTCAGGTGTAATGCGCGCAGTCACTGGGGCTGTGTACATTCAGGTGTAATGCGCGCAGTCACTGGGGCTGTGTACATTCAGGTGTAATGCGCGCAGTCACTGGGGCTGTGTACATTCAGGTGAAATGTGCGCAGTTACTGGATATAGGCAATCAGGTGTAATGCGCGCAGTCACTGGGGCTGTGTACATTCAGGTGTAATGCGCGCAGTCACTGGGGCTGTGTACATTCAGGTGTAATGCGCGCAGTCACTGGGGCTGTGTACGTTCAGGTGTAATGCGCGCAGTCACTGGGGCTGTGTACATTCAGGTGTAATGCGCGCAGTCACTGGGGCTGTGTACATTCAGGTGTAATGCGCGCAGTCACTGGGGTTGTGTACATTCAGGTGTAATGCGCGCAGTCACTGGGGCTGTGTACATTCAGGTGTAATGCGTGCAGTCACTGGGGCTGTGTACATTCAGGTGTAATGCGCGCAGTCACTGGGGCTGTGTACATTCAGGTGTAATGCGCGCAGTCACTGGGGCTGTGTACATTCAGGTGAAATGTGCGCAGTTACTGGATATAGGCAATCAGGTGTAATGCGCGCAGTCACTGGGGCTGTGTACATTCAGGTGTAATGCGCGCAGTCACTGGGGCTGTGTACATTCAGGTGTAATGCGCGCAGTCACTGGGGCTGTGTACGTTCAGGTGTAATGCGCGCAGTCACTGGGGCTGTGTACATTCAGGTGTAATGCGCGCAGTCACTGGGGCTGTGTACATTCAGGTGTAATGCGCGCAGTCACTGGGGTTGTGTACATTCAGGTGTAATGCGCGCAGTCACTGGGGCTGTGTACATTCAGGTGTAATGCGTGCAGTCACTGGGGCTGTGTACATTCAGGTGTAATGCGCGCAGTCACTGGGGCTGTGTACATTCAGGTGTAATGCGCGCAGTCACTGGGGCTGTGTACATTCAGGTGTAATGCGCGCAGTCACTGGGGCTGTGTACATTCAGGTGTAATGCGCGCAGTCACTGGGGCTGTGTATGTTCAGGTGTAATGCGTGCAGTCACTGGGGCTGTGTATGTTCAGGTGTAATGCGTGCAGTCACTTGGGCTGTGTACGTTCAGGTGTAATGCGCGCAGTCACTGGGGCTGTGTACATTCAGGTGTAATGCGCGCAGTCACTGGGGCTGTGTAAGTTTAGGTGTAATGCGCGCAGTCACTGGGGCTGTGTACATTCAGGTGTAATGCGCGCAGTCACTGGGGTTGTGTACATTCAGGTGTAATGCGCGCAGTCACTGGGGCTGTGTACATTCAGGTGTAATGCGTGCAGTTACTGGGGCTGTGTACATTCAGGTGAAATGTGCGCAGTTACTGGATATAGGCAATCAGGTGTAATGCGCGCAGTCACTGGGGCTGTGTACATTCAGGTGTAATGCGTGCAGTCACTGGGGTTGTGTACATTCAGGTGTAATGCGCGCAGTCACTGGGGCTGTGTACATTCAGGTGTAATGCGTGCAGTCACTGGGGTTGTGTACATTCAGGTGTAATGCGCGCAGTCACTGGGGCTGTGTACATTCAGGTGTAATGCGCGCAGTCACTGGGGCTGTGTACGTTCAGGTGTAATGCGCGCAGTCACTGGGGCTGTGTACATTCAGGTGTAATGCGCGCAGTCACTGGGGCTGTGTATGTTCAGGTGTAATGCGTGCAGTCACTGGGGCTGTGTACATTCAGGTGTAATGCGCGCAGTCACTGGGGCTGTGTATGTTCAGGTGTAATGCGCGCAGTCACTGGGGTTGTGTACATTCAGGTGTAATGCGCGCAGTCACTGGGGTTGTGTACATTCAGGTGTAATGCACGCAGTCACTGGGGCTGTGTACATTCAGGTGTAATGCGCGCAGTCACTGGGGCTGTGTATGTTCAGGTGTAATGCGCGCAGTCACTGGGGTTGTGTACATTCAGGTGTAATGCGCGCAGTCACTGGGGCTGTGTATGTTCAGGTGTAATGCGCGCAGTCACTGGGGCTGTGTACGTTCAGGTGTAATGCGCGCAGTCACTGGGGTTGTGTACATTCAGGTGTAATGCGCGCAGTCACTGGGGCTGTGTATGTTCAGGTGTAATGCGCGCAGTCACTGGGGCTGTGTACATTCAGGTGTAATGCGCGCAGTCACTGGGGCTGTGTACATTCAGGTGTAATGCGCGCAGTCACTGGGGCTGTGTACATTCAGGTGTAATGCGCGCAGTCACTGGGGCTGTGTACGTTCAGGTGTAATGCGCGCAGTCACTGGGGCTGTGTAAGTTTAGGTGTAATGCGCGCAGTCACTGGGGCTGTGTACATTCAGGTGTAATGCGCGCAGTCACTGGGGTTGTGTACATTCAGGTGTAATGCGCGCAGTCACTGGGGCTGTGTACGTTCAGGTGTAATGCGCGCAGTCACTGGGGTTGTGTACATTCAGGTGTAATGCGCGCAGTCACTGGGGCTGTGTACATTCAGGTGTAATGCGCGCAGTCACTGGGGCTGTGTATGTTCAGGTGTAATGCGCGCAGTCACTGGGGCTGTGTACATTCAGGTGTAATGCGTGCAGTCACTGGGGCTGTGTACATTCAGGTGTAATGCGCGCAGTCACTGGGGCTGTGTACATTCAGGTGTAATGCGCGCAGTCACTGGGGCTGTGTACATTCAGGTGTAATGCGCGCAGTCACTGGGGCTGTGTACATTCAGGTGTAATGCGCGCAGTCACTGGGGCTGTGTACATTCAGGTGTAATGCGCGCAGTCACTGGGGTTGTGTACATTCAGGTGTAATGCGCGCAGTCACTGGGGCTGTGTACGTTCAGGTGTAATGCGCGCAGTCACTGGGGCTGTGTATGTTCAGGTGTAATGCGCGCAGTCACTGGGGCTGTGTACGTTCAGGTGTAATGCGCGCAGTCACTGGGGCTGTGTACATTCAGGTGTAATGCGCGCAGTCACTGGGGCTGTGTACATTCAGGTGTAATGCGCGCAGTCACTGGGGCTGTGTACATTCAGGTGTAATGCGCGCAGTCACTGGGGCTGTGTACATTCAGGTGAAATGTGCGCAGTTACTGGATATAGGCAATCAGGTGTAATGCGCGCAGTCACTGGGGCTGTGTACATTCAGGTGTAATGCGCGCAGTCACTGGGGCTGTGTACATTCAGGTGTAATGCGCGCAGTCACTGGGGCTGTGTACGTTCAGGTGTAATGCGCGCAGTCACTGGGGCTGTGTACATTCAGGTGTAATGCGCGCAGTCACTGGGGCTGTGTACATTCAGGTGTAATGCGCGCAGTCACTGGGGTTGTGTACATTCAGGTGTAATGCGCGCAGTCACTGGGGCTGTGTACATTCAGGTGTAATGCGTGCAGTCACTGGGGCTGTGTACATTCAGGTGTAATGCGCGCAGTCACTGGGGCTGTGTACATTCAGGTGTAATGCGCGCAGTCACTGGGGCTGTGTACATTCAGGTGTAATGCGTGCAGTTACTGGGGCTGTGTACATTCAGGTGAAATGTGCGCAGTTACTGGATATAGGCAATCAGGTGTAATGCGCGCAGTCACTGGGGCTGTGTACATTCAGGTGTAATGCGTGCAGTCACTGGGGTTGTGTACATTCAGGTGTAATGCGCGCAGTCACTGGGGCTGTGTACATTCAGGTGTAATGCGTGCAGTCACTGGGGTTGTGTACATTCAGGTGTAATGCGCGCAGTCACTGGGGCTGTGTACGTTCAGGTGTAATGCGCGCAGTCACTGGGGCTGTGTATGTTCAGGTGTAATGCGCGCAGTCACTGGGGCTGTGTACGTTCAGGTGTAATGCGCGCAGTCACTGGGGCTGTGTACATTCAGGTGTAATGCGCGCAGTCACTGGGGCTGTGTACATTCAGGTGTAATGCGCGCAGTCACTGGGGCTGTGTACATTCAGGTGTAATGCGCGCAGTCACTGGGGCTGTGTACATTCAGGTGAAATGTGCGCAGTTACTGGATATAGGCAATCAGGTGTAATGCGCGCAGTCACTGGGGCTGTGTACATTCAGGTGTAATGCGCGCAGTCACTGGGGCTGTGTACATTCAGGTGTAATGCGCGCAGTCACTGGGGCTGTGTACGTTCAGGTGTAATGCGCGCAGTCACTGGGGCTGTGTACATTCAGGTGTAATGCGCGCAGTCACTGGGGCTGTGTACATTCAGGTGTAATGCGCGCAGTCACTGGGGTTGTGTACATTCAGGTGTAATGCGCGCAGTCACTGGGGCTGTGTACATTCAGGTGTAATGCGTGCAGTCACTGGGGCTGTGTACATTCAGGTGTAATGCGCGCAGTCACTGGGGCTGTGTACATTCAGGTGTAATGCGCGCAGTCACTGGGGCTGTGTACATTCAGGTGTAATGCGCGCAGTCACTGGGGCTGTGTACATTCAGGTGTAATGCGCGCAGTCACTGGGGCTGTGTATGTTCAGGTGTAATGCGTGCAGTCACTGGGGCTGTGTATGTTCAGGTGTAATGCGTGCAGTCACTTGGGCTGTGTACGTTCAGGTGTAATGCGCGCAGTCACTGGGGCTGTGTACATTCAGGTGTAATGCGCGCAGTCACTGGGGCTGTGTACATTCAGGTGTAATACGCGCAGTCACTGGGGTTGTGTACATTCAGGTGTAATGCGCGCAGTCACTGGGGCTGTGTATGTTCAGGTGTAATGCGTGCAGTCACTGGGGCTGTGTACATTCAGGTGTAATGCGCGCAGTCACTGGGGCTGTGTATGTTCAGGTGTAATGCGCGCAGTCACTGGGGTTGTGTACATTCAGGTGTAATGCGCGCAGTCACTGGGGTTGTGTACATTCAGGTGTAATGCACGCAGTCACTGGGGCTGTGTACATTCAGGTGTAATGCGCGCAGTCACTGGGGCTGTGTATGTTCAGGTGTAATGCGCGCAGTCACTGGGGCTGTGTACATTCAGGTGTAATGCGCGCAGTCACTGGGGCTGTGTACATTCAGGTGTAATGCGCGCAGTCACTGGGGCTGTGTACATTCAGGTGTAATGCGCGCAGTCACTGGGGCTGTGTATGTTCAGGTGTAATGCGCGCAGTCACTGGGGCTGTGTAAGTTTAGGTGTAATGCGCGCAGTCACTGGGGCTGTGTACATTCAGGTGTAATGCGCGCAGTCACTGGGGTTGTGTACATTCAGGTGTAATGCGCGCAGTCACTGGGGCTGTGTACATTCAGGTGTAATGCGTGCAGTTACTGGGGCTGTGTACATTCAGGTGAAATGTGCGCAGTTACTGGATATAGGCAATCAGGTGTAATGCGCGCAGTCACTGGGGCTGTGTACATTCAGGTGTAATGCGTGCAGTCACTGGGGTTGTGTACATTCAGGTGTAATGCGCGCAGTCACTGGGGCTGTGTACATTCAGGTGTAATGCGTGCAGTCACTGGGGTTGTGTACATTCAGGTGTAATGCGCGCAGTCACTGGGGCTGTGTACATTCAGGTGTAATGCGCGCAGTCACTGGGGCTGTGTACGTTCAGGTGTAATGCGCGCAGTCACTGGGGCTGTGTACATTCAGGTGTAATGCGCGCAGTCACTGGGGCTGTGTATGTTCAGGTGTAATGCGTGCAGTCACTGGGGCTGTGTACATTCAGGTGTAATGCGCGCAGTCACTGGGGCTGTGTATGTTCAGGTGTAATGCGCGCAGTCACTGGGGTTGTGTACATTCAGGTGTAATGCGCGCAGTCACTGGGGTTGTGTACATTCAGGTGTAATGCACGCAGTCACTGGGGCTGTGTACATTCAGGTGTAATGCGCGCAGTCACTGGGGCTGTGTATGTTCAGGTGTAATGCGCGCAGTCACTGGGGTTGTGTACATTCAGGTGTAATGCGCGCAGTCACTGGGGCTGTGTATGTTCAGGTGTAATGCGCGCAGTCACTGGGGCTGTGTACGTTCAGGTGTAATGCGCGCAGTCACTGGGGTTGTGTACATTCAGGTGTAATGCGCGCAGTCACTGGGGCTGTGTATGTTCAGGTGTAATGCGCGCAGTCACTGGGGCTGTGTACATTCAGGTGTAATGCGCGCAGTCACTGGGGCTGTGTACATTCAGGTGTAATGCGCGCAGTCACTGGGGCTGTGTACATTCAGGTGTAATGCGCGCAGTCACTGGGGCTGTGTACGTTCAGGTGTAATGCGCGCAGTCACTGGGGCTGTGTAAGTTTAGGTGTAATGCGCGCAGTCACTGGGGCTGTGTACATTCAGGTGTAATGCGCGCAGTCACTGGGGTTGTGTACATTCAGGTGTAATGCGCGCAGTCACTGGGGCTGTGTACGTTCAGGTGTAATGCGCGCAGTCACTGGGGTTGTGTACATTCAGGTGTAATGCGCGCAGTCACTGGGGCTGTGTACATTCAGGTGTAATGCGCGCAGTCACTGGGGCTGTGTATGTTCAGGTGTAATGCGCGCAGTCACTGGGGCTGTGTACATTCAGGTGTAATGCGTGCAGTCACTGGGGCTGTGTACATTCAGGTGTAATGCGCGCAGTCACTGGGGCTGTGTACATTCAGGTGTAATGCGCGCAGTCACTGGGGCTGTGTACATTCAGGTGTAATGCGCGCAGTCACTGGGGCTGTGTACATTCAGGTGTAATGCGCGCAGTCACTGGGGCTGTGTACATTCAGGTGTAATGCGCGCAGTCACTGGGGTTGTGTACATTCAGGTGTAATGCGCGCAGTCACTGGGGCTGTGTACGTTCAGGTGTAATGCGCGCAGTCACTGGGGCTGTGTATGTTCAGGTGTAATGCGCGCAGTCACTGGGGCTGTGTACGTTCAGGTGTAATGCGCGCAGTCACTGGGGCTGTGTACATTCAGGTGTAATGCGCGCAGTCACTGGGGCTGTGTACATTCAGGTGTAATGCGCGCAGTCACTGGGGCTGTGTACATTCAGGTGTAATGCGCGCAGTCACTGGGGCTGTGTACATTCAGGTGAAATGTGCGCAGTTACTGGATATAGGCAATCAGGTGTAATGCGCGCAGTCACTGGGGCTGTGTACATTCAGGTGTAATGCGCGCAGTCACTGGGGCTGTGTACATTCAGGTGTAATGCGCGCAGTCACTGGGGCTGTGTACGTTCAGGTGTAATGCGCGCAGTCACTGGGGCTGTGTACATTCAGGTGTAATGCGCGCAGTCACTGGGGCTGTGTACATTCAGGTGTAATGCGCGCAGTCACTGGGGTTGTGTACATTCAGGTGTAATGCGCGCAGTCACTGGGGCTGTGTACATTCAGGTGTAATGCGTGCAGTCACTGGGGCTGTGTACATTCAGGTGTAATGCGCGCAGTCACTGGGGCTGTGTACATTCAGGTGTAATGCGCGCAGTCACTGGGGCTGTGTACATTCAGGTGTAATGCGTGCAGTTACTGGGGCTGTGTACATTCAGGTGAAATGTGCGCAGTTACTGGATATAGGCAATCAGGTGTAATGCGCGCAGTCACTGGGGCTGTGTACATTCAGGTGTAATGCGTGCAGTCACTGGGGTTGTGTACATTCAGGTGTAATGCGCGCAGTCACTGGGGCTGTGTACATTCAGGTGTAATGCGTGCAGTCACTGGGGTTGTGTACATTCAGGTGTAATGCGCGCAGTCACTGGGGCTGTGTACATTCAGGTGTAATGCGCGCAGTCACTGGGGCTGTGTACGTTCAGGTGTAATGCGCGCAGTCACTGGGGCTGTGTACATTCAGGTGTAATGCGCGCAGTCACTGGGGCTGTGTACATTCAGGTGTAATGCGCGCAGTCACTGGGGCTGTGTACGTTCAGGTGTAATGCGCGCAGTCACTGGGGTTGTGCATTATGCTCCTTTACAGGGATCGTAAGGGAAGACAGACAAAAGAGGGGGACTGAGAGAGGATGGGAGATCGATACGCTTGTAACTGTCTTTGTCATGACCTTTAGACTCTGATTTGATATGATATACCGATGGATGGGATGCTGTGGTCAGAATACTGAGAGCGGTATCCCGTCCATCAGAATCCCGGCAACACCCCAGAAAGTACCCTAACCCTAACCCTCCCTTCCCCGCTGCATACATTTATCCCTCTCCACTTGGTCCCTAACCCCAACCCCCCTTTTAATGCCTAAACCTAAACCCCGCACGTGGCAGGATGTGAGTTTGTCCCGCTAAAAGAACGTCCGGGATTCCAGGTGTCCGTATTTTCACACTGGGATTCTAAGCACCGTCTGGATTTTGGTGCTGGCATTGTGCCGCCATCCGGGATTCTGGCATCTGTTTTTCAACTGCAGGGATGCCATCCAGTGGCATTTAAACTACATTCCTTCTTATTGGTTGCTATAGGCATTTTCTCCGGCAGGGTCCACAGGTTATCCACAGGATAACAATGGGATATGATGGAGCGACAGTGGATTGGCACCAAACGATCACAAGCTTTCAGGCCTCACAGGATGCAACGGGCCTGTCCATATATCCCCACCCACTGGCTCAGGCAAATCAGTTTTTTGTTTGGTGCGGCAGGAGCCGGACCATGGTCAGAGGGCTGCTGTTCTAGGGCAGCCCTAAGCTTTCTTATTTTATTTTTATAGTCTTACTATGTTTGAGTGATCTTTCTTAACAACGTCTTATACGCATATTGGAAAAAGTTGCTCCATCAACTCTCCGCCGGGTCGGAACAACGCTTACCCATGTGTACAGTGCTGTCTCGGCGGGCGTCTGTGTCGAATATACTAGCAGGTCCAGCAGACATGACCAGGCTGTGGCCGGAGCACGGGGAGAAGGTAAGGCATCGGTTCCCCGTAGTCGGGGAATACGGACACAGCCGCACTGTATTGGAAGGAGACTACCAACAGTAGCTGATGTGCCGCCACTACGGGTGCTACAGCGCTAGGCTTTAGGGATCATAAGGCACCAGAAATAGTATGAGGCTGCTATCCCTAGGGTTGATGTCAGTGGTGGGGAGTTAGACGCTCTCCTGGTCACCCCTCCCCCCAGTTCATAACCAGTTTCCGCGAGTCTCCCGCCATGAACTGTTGCCTCACTAAGCGCTACCGCGAGTAAACCCGGTCCCAATACAGGCGTCTGTATGGCCGGTGCATCTGTATGCACAGTGCGTCTGTGTTCACTTAACGTTCCTAGTAGCGTCTGGATCCACTCAGTGTTCGCTAACGTATTGATCGATCTTGGAAGTGAGGTGAGTCTTCCTGGATCCCACTCTACCGAGTATGGGCTATACAGCACTAAATTTCTATCTACTTTTGTCAGTATGGATAGTTAAGTTTAAGTGCCTATTGCATATGAGTGTGTACATTACTGTGGTTTTCTTCGCAATGCATCTGAATACATTAAGATCTGTATAAAACAGAATTCAGTAATCAGGATTTTGGTACTTACCGATAAATCCCTTTCTCCGATTCCACAGGGGCCACTGGAGCGTAGTTACAATGGGGAAATAGTAGGCAGTAGTTGGGAGCTGGCACTTTAAAATTTCAACACTGAGGCTAGCTCCTCCCCTACTATCTCCCCTCCAAGCCAGTCTACGTAAAACTGTGCCCGAGGAGAGCTGTAATAAACAAACCCTAAGATAGAGGAGGTTAATGACGCCCTGTAAACCAGGAGAACACTAACCAAACCTGGAACAGAATTTAACAAAAACCAGGCTAGCCTGAACTCAACAAGCAGTCATATAGTGATCTGCAAACCGTTAAGCAAAAAACAAGGAGGAACAGCGCTGGGCGGGCGTCCAGTGGCCCCTGTGGAATCGGAGAAAGGGATTTATCGGTAAGTACCAAAATCCTGATTTCTCCTTCATCCACTAGGGGCCACTGGAGCGTAGTTACAATGGGGACGTCCCAGAGCTCCCAAAACGGGTGGAAGAGCGCTGAGAGTCCTGTAAAACCGCTCGGCCAAACTGTGATGCAGAGGCCGCAAAAGTGTCAAACTTGTAGAATTTGACAAAATGAATGTCGGTCCGACCAAGTAGCCGCTCGACAAAGTATTCATGGAGACCCCATGGGCAGCCGCCCACAAAGGTCCCACAACACTCGTAGAGTGCGATGAAAAAGGAAGCGGAGGCTCCCGAGCAACCGCCAAGAGGACTGTCTGATGGTCAGATGTATCCAACAGCCCAGCGTATGCTGGAACCCCGGCAATTTAGTACGTGAGCATCGTACAGAACAAAGAAGAAAACACTTCGTCGAATAGCCTAATTTCTCTGTCGAGAAAGTCGGTGAGCCCTGACAACATTCAAAAGGGGCCGAAAACACTAGTGTCAGATTTCTATGAAAAACGGACATCCCCTTCTGGAAGAAACGACCGCTGAGTCTGAAACTCAGCCGGGGGAGTTGCCAATAGAGTACTCCCTGAAAGAGAGCCCGAACTTACAGCCGCCAGGCTCCTCTCTTTTGGAAGAAAACCGAAAGGACAGAGACTTAAAATTCAGGTCAATATATTTTGAAGCGCAGCCGAGCAAAAATCTCCCAGAGAAACTCAAGATGACGGCTGAATGGTAACTGAAAGAAGGGGGAAAACCCCTATTATCCTCACTATGCCCTATAAAGTTTTCCAAAAGTGGCAAAAGCGAGAAGAGGTAACAGACTTCTGAAATCGGGGCCCAGTAGGCATAACCGAACTAGGGAACTCCTCCCTTCTGAGGTCTTGTGAACAGTCACGCGGTTAAACGAACTCAGTGTTAGATTGAACAAAGAAAACGACCCTGTTGAAGTAGACAGTCCAGTCGAGGTAGGAGCCAAGGCTCCTCTACTGACAACAGGTGCAGGCTGGATCTTTAAGTCATGCGTGGCCCAACCGGAGCCACCGAGAGGACTAGCGCGCATTCTCCCCTCCTGTGTTACCGAAAGTGAGGTAGAAATAGACAAGGAGGCAGGATAGACTAACCAGAAACTCCAAGGAGCCCTAAGGGCATCCTCGGCTACTGCCGCCAGAGCTCACGTCCGAGAGTAGTAAAGGGTTAAAGAGTCAGAACGCCCTGAGGTCGATCCGAAATCTCCGCCAACAGCGGACCAGCTGACAAAACTCCGGGGAATGTATTCTCACCCGGGAGTCTGACCTGGCGGCTTGTCCTGGAAAAAAGATTGTTGTCCTCCGCTCAGAGGGGAATGTAGGCGACCACTCATTGCGTCGCAACTTGACTGAAGAGAGAGAGTACCTGGTGCCAAGGAAGGAAAAAAATCCTCTGACGGACCGGGTTGAGAAACGTCTACTAGGAGCATAAATTGGATCCGTGTCGAACCCGAAACTCCTGGATCTTTCGGATATTCAGAAGCCACCTAATCTGCATAGTGGGATACTAGCAGTAGATTGTCCAATTAGGGAACCAACATCACTTCCTGCCCTTAAAAAAGAGTTATTCTGTGATCTTCCTGAACCCGTGGGAGCGGAAGAGAGATAGAATGGAAAGGACTGACCGTGAAAATGAGTATCCTGTAATGCGAATATGAGAATAGCCCGATGAGGAAACCCAACGGAGTTCAGTAAACCGGCATCCCTGAAGACAAGGGACGCGTAAAACCCACTTTCTTGTTCAAAACTAGCAATCACAGACTGAAAGGATTCTAAGGCTAGAATAGGCCTGGTCGAGCCATCTGGCTTCGGCACGTGAAAAGAAAACAAAGGTCTGAGAACCGTTCTGATTCAAATGATATGTGACAACAGGGATCCACACCCTATGCGGTTAGAAGCATATGGAGCGCCGCCTGCAGTATGACTCTCTTGTCATCGTAAACCGGCCGACCCTTGCCGAGGGACCCCTGAGACGGTTGGACTCCAAAATCGAGTCTGTAACCGCCCAAGCCTTCCCAGTACTCCCAGAAAGACCACAGACCTGCGCCTACCCTGGGACCTCCCAGGTGGTAGGAAGGTCTGACCTGTGGGTGTGTTGGAGGACCTAAAATCAGACTGGACCGAGGATGCTGGACCTTTGCTTCAGCCCGTTACCATGAGATCCCTTGGTGACGGAGATACCGCCCCTGACATGGAGTCGAAACCCTGAAAGGGCACGGAGAGATCTAAAGGAAGGACCTGTAAATGTCCGTCTTGGAGCTGGGGCAGCCGTAAAAGAAAGAAAAGTAGACTTACCCCAATGGTTCGAGAAATCATGCAGGAAGTTCCTTCCCGTGAACCATCTGCCCATTAGGATTCCCTGTTCGCCTGCCACTGTCGCAGCCCCAGAGGTCGTCGGGTTAAGACAGCCGAAGCGAAAATGCAGGTTCCAAGTATACAGACGTGGAGACCTCAAAAGAATATAAAGCAGAATCGTGACTCTGATCTGTCCCAAAGCATCAGTTGATGTAACCTAGAGTACAATTGTTCCACAACCTACCTGCTCCGGACAAGGTCGAACCTCTGCTGCGGCATATGTCTCTCAGATGGATCCTTCAGCAAGGTTGCCCCAGGAAAACGGCAGCCTGTTGGACCGGTGAGACATTGAGGGGTATACCCTGGAGAGGTCTGATATCGTTTCCTGCTATCTGCGGGAAAAGGATAGGCTAAGCAAACAAACATTGTTCGATACCTGAAATTGTGAATTCGGATGTCTCCCGGCCGCCTACCGAAGCATATCGAGCTCATCCGAAACTGAACAAGTCGCTGTCATTTCCTCCTTGGCGTCAAACCCCGGGGGACCTGAAGAGTCCGACTCCTTTACCTGCAGCACCAGACGAACTGCTGTTCAATACGCCTCAATATACTGAGATACTGGTTCAGACTCCACGAAACATAATCAGTATCCTGGACATGTATCGCCTCCTTAAAGAGAGGCCTCTCATCTGCAGTGTAACATGGAAGGTTAGCAAGGTTCTTTTAGAAACCTGGAGAGGAGAAATGACGTACAGGGTCTCTGGTTAATAGTGACATTACCTGCATAATCTGTGTTCAAAAAGTAGCGTGCTGTAGCTGCACTGAGGGCTGAACAGATGGCTTCACCGCACAATCCACACCTAACAGGGATTTCTCTGACTGTACCAGGTGATACGAATGAAAAGAGCAAAGGTGGGTTAAAGAAGCGTAGCCCTATGTAATGTCTGCACTATAACGTGCAGTGACAGATATGTTTCAAATAAACTTATATCTGGAGCAGCAGAGACCTGAACTGGTAACGCTGTGCTGCGGGTTAGGAGTCTTAGCCACTAGGCTATGAGAGCTCCTCTTAAGTTTTTTTTATTTTTTATATAAATGTCCCTGCTACTAGCGTACTGAGCCACAGTGGCTATTCTTCTGATGCCACACACAGTCCCCCAAATTACAAATAGCATTATTTGTACCACTAAATTAAGAAGAACTGGTGCAACACCTGTTTCTCGGAGGTTCCGCTGGTTTCTCAAAATGGCGGCCCGCCTGCGAGAAAAGCCAGGGGAAAATTTTGTTATGTGGAAATGTGAACCCAGGTCTGTGTTATTAATAAACATTGTGGAAGGGTTTTGTTGTATCCACTATATATGGTATATATATATATATATATATATATATATATATATATATATATATATATGTATGTATATACACGTATATCCACATATATCCATCTATAAATATCTGTATCTCCTATACACACCCCTATTGAACCCAATAGGGTAGAGAAATACATATGCCCGGGTGATATAAATACATTACATATATATCTATACACATAGTGAACCCAATAGGGTAGAGAAATACATATTCCAGGGTGATATAATAGTGAACCCAATAAATATACACTCCTAGCCAATAGGGTAGAGAAATACATATTCCAGGGTGATATAATAGTGAACCCAATAAATATACACTCCTAGCCAATAGGGTAGAGAAAACCTGGGTTCTTCTTAATATGCTATACTAGTGTTATGCAACTAGCCCTGAACCTTATTGAGCTGAGACACAGCTCCTGTTACAGAGCAGGCTTCCTCTATGAAATGCCCGGTAAAGGTCTCCCCTGCAGGGAGAGATCCCTCTGGGCTATAGAGCGTTGTGAGCCGGGAGCGGGGAGCCCGCTGAGGAGAGCGGGATTAAGGTCCTTCCCCTCCTTATGTATCATGCACAGTACAGCCAGGCATGATACTATGTCAGTGTAGGGGAAGGAGCTTTCAGCGGCCGTGATTGAAGCGGTGAGCGGCATGCTGCAGCGGCCGGGGAGCGGAAGCGCTGAGCCCGCTGTACAGAGCGGGAGTTAGCACCGCCCCCCCCCCCCCCCCCCGTTTCGGCGCCAAATTTAAAACTAACCCGCTTCAGTGTAGCTGATGCGCTGAGCGTCCTGTATCCCCCGCCGGCAATGTATGCCGCGGCCCGGGAAGCGCTGAGCCCTCTGCACAGAGCGGGCGCTCTGCAGAGCGGGCTAAAGCTCCGCCCCCACCTCAATGGCGCCCATTTTCAATTTTAAGCAAAGGCTTTTATTAGAGGGGAGCCGGGATCTCTCTGGGTGAGTGCCGCCACAAATGCCCTCTATCACTCAGAGCACACTGCACAGTTAAATTGAGTAAATAAACAGTGGGCACACTGTAAATGTAAAATTATACAACAGTGGAGGGGGATAAATTGTACTCACCGCTGTCCCGATGTAGTGGCCCCGACACGCGCCGCACGCAGCGGTGTCCGGCCACGTATACTGTGCTGTCAGAATCTTCTGCCGACGGAGTGACCCTGACACGCGCCGCACGCAGCGGTGTCCGGCCACTGATACTCACCACTGCCATGCTGCCGGAATCTTCTGCTGGATGGAGTGGTCCCGACACGCGCCGCACGCAGCGGTGTCCGCCAACTCAGGAGAGCTCTGTGTCTCCCTCAGCCGGGGCCCATCCCGAGCCGCACGCAGCTGCGATGGGACCCCGCCGGCAGCTCCCGCGGTGCAGACTGGCAGTGGCAGAGCTGCCAGTCTGTGAGTGTAAGTAAGAAAAATAAAAATAATAAAGAAAAAATAGAAAATTCTTCAGCTAAACCCAAGTGAACCAGCTCACCTCGGGCACTAAACTAAGACTGGCTTGGAGGGGAGATAGTAGGGGAGGAGCTAGCCTCAGTGTTGAAATTTTAAAGTGCCAGCTCCCAACTACTGCCTACTATTTCCCCATTGTAACTACGCTCCAGTGGCCGCTAGTGGATGAAGGAGAAATATGTACTCCTACATACTTTAAAATGTGTTTGTAGTTGATTATGTGCTCATATGACTAAATATAACATGTGACTGACCGCTAGTGTGATTGCTGACTTTAATATATGTTTGTCAGTTGGTAACTTCTGATCCTCAATGCTGGTGCATGGGTAGGGGTCAGATTGATATCACTTTAGAACAATAAAGTGGTTACAGTCACAAATTGTGTAGTACACTGTGAAAGTGCTGATTATTTATCATGTCTAAGAGCGGCAAAGGTGACGAGAGTACACTTACAGTAACACCAACACTCTCATCATATTGTCTAGCAATAACTGTATTATCCTCTCTGATCTGGTATAGGATGGTTCATGTGTAAAATGGTTTGCTTGTCAGCATAATAGATAAATCCCCTTTGAGGCGATGTTTGCACAGACCTTGTCCAGTATAGCTGAAAGGTTAATTCCTACAGCTTCGATACCAGGAATAGTGTTCATTATTAACCCATACAGGCAGCTCTCTACCTACGGTATCCCCAACAGCTTCTCTAATAAAACAAGCTGAGAAACTGAGTGTAAATAAATCAACAACTGCACAGGCTACACAGGATGATTCATCAGACGATGAAACCTCTATATACTCTTCTTCGATAGGGGTCAGGTTTTCAGCTTTGTCGGTCATAAAGGAACGTAACAGCACCAATACAATAAGTTTGGTAAGGCTAAGAAGCAAAGGCAACCAGAGGGCCAGCTTCCAAACCAGAGGATAAGCCATCAGCATGATGGTGCGGGCCTCCTTCTTGGGGACCCCAGTATAGGGGGCCAACTTCTTCAGTCTGCACAGATTTGGTAACAGTTTACAAACAGATGCCTGGGTTTAAGAAGCGGTATCTCTATGTTTCTCTTCAAGAAGCATCCTCCTCGAAGTTTTCTTTTCCAGTCCGTCTCTGGTAGAAGCGAAGGACAGGGGTTTGCAAGAAACAGTTCAGAAATTGCTTTGGTCAGGAATAGGCATTCCAGTAACCCCTGCACAATAGGGACGGGTTTTACTCCAACCGGGTTTGGGTTCAGAAGGAACCTTTCACCCCAATCTCAAAATCCTAAACAAATAAGTTTGAGTACCATGGTTCACAGGGAGACATGTTGCGCTCCATAATTTTGGCATGGAGCCAGGGAATTACAGGGTATCCCTGGATAGTCAGGATGTTTACCTACAGGTTCCTATAGCACTGTTCCATCAGTGTTATCTCAAGGTTCACCATCCTCCAGCAACATTTTCAGTTCCAGATCTTACCCTTGGGGTTAGCCACAGCCTCCAGAATATTTACCAAAATTATGAGGATTATGGCAACTTATCTCCGCAAGAAGGGGATAAGAAAATTGTCATACTTCAACCACCTTTTTTTTTTTTTTTTTTTTATCCTGGCACAGGAAAGTCTTCTGTGCCATCTCCAACAGAGAATGACTTGTCTGCAGAGGTACTGGTGGTTCATAAATTGGGCAAAGTCATCTCGGGATCCGTCACAACGGATGACTCACTGTGGGGCTGTACTGAATTCCAGTCTGCAGAAAATGGATTACCTCGGAACAAGATATCCAAGGTACAGTCAAGTACTCAGGAGTTGTTACACAGTCAAACGATATCAATCCACGCAGCTATACGACTGATGGGTTTGATGGTGTCAACATTCGACATGGAAGAGTGTGCACAATTCTACTCAAGACCTCGGCAGCGTCTGATTCTAGCCAGATGGAATGGAATACATCAGACAATAAAGAAACAGACTATGGTACTTTCACACAAGGTAAGAAAGTTATCAGCCTGGTGGCTATAGACATCCATCTAGACAAAGGGAGAATCTTTTGGATGTCAGATGGGAGATCCTGACAACAGATGCCAGTCTCCAGGGCTGGGGACCAGTGTCCGGAAGGTTATGGTTCCAGGGACAATGGACTATAGAAGAAAGTTGCCTGCCAATAAATCTGTTAGAACTTTGGGCCATATACATGGCACTGATTCAGGCAAAAGACACTCTTCAAGGAAGACCAGTCCAGATCCGCTCGGACAGTTTAACGGCGGGGGCATACCTCAACCATCAGGGAGGAACGTGCAGCCAAACAGCAATGAAGGAGGTAAGTCACATACTAAAGTGTACAGAACTCCATCTTCCAGCATTGTCCACAGTATTCAAACCGGGAGTCCTAAACTGGGAAGCGGATTTTCTTAGTCGACACGCCATTCAAGCAAGCGAATGGGCTCTACACCCGGAAGTCTTTTAGACTCTGGTAGACAAGTGGGGTTTGCCAGAGATGGATCTCATGGCGTCCCGTCTGAACAGCTAAGTGCCCGCATACGGGGCAAGAACAAAGGATCCCGAAGCAATCTTTGTGGACGCCTTGTCAGTGAAATGGGAGTTTCATCTGGCTAATCCATTTCCTCCGATCATCCTGCTACCAGGGTGGTGAGGAATATAAAAGAAGCAAAGGGTGCCATAATTCTAATAGTTCCGGCTTGGCCCAGAAGGCAGTGGTACACAGATCTACAGAGAATGTCAATGGATGCTCCACGTCTGCTCCCTCAATGTCCAGATCTACTAATCCAGGGTCCTTGTTATCACAGGCATCTGGATCGACTATCGTTGACGGCGTGGCTCTTGAAACCTCTATCCTGTAGTCAAGAGGATTCTCGCTACAGGTAAATTCAAACAATGCTCAAAGCAAGAAAACCCTCCTCAGCTCGCATTTATCACCGAATATGGCAGGCCTATATTCATTGGTGCAGTGAAAGAAATATGGACCCCAAATCTTTCCAAGTTTCCTGGGTCTTAGATTTCCTTCAGGCAGGAATGGATAAGGGTTTGAAGGTGGCTTCCTTGAGAGTATAAGTATCAGCATTGACTGTAGGATTCCAAAAGAAAAATTGCCAATTTACAGGATGTGCGTACTTTTTCCAGGGAATGCTGCACATTCAATCTCCTTTTGTTCCTCCTACAGTGCTTTGGGACTTAGGTCTAGTCCTCAAAGCCCTTCAAGTTGCTCCGTTTGAACCACTTAATAAAGTGGATCTTAAATGGTTGACAGCTAAAGTTCTCTTTCTACTGGCTATGGGTCAGCTAGAATAGTATCAGATTTAGGAGCGATGTAATATTGTTCCCCTTTTCTGTTTTCTTATCCAGATAAAGCAGTTCTCAGAACTAGGTCTGGGTATCTTCCTAAAGTGGTGTCTAAATTCCACCTTAATGGAGAAAATGTAGTCCCGGTTTTTCAGGTATCGGGATTTTCTGCGGGAGATGCGTCGCGGGACGTAGTCCGAGCATTAAGGATCTACTTGGATCGCACAAGTGCCATCAGAAAGACAGATTCTCTCTTCATTTTTTACGGAATTCACAAGAGAGGATGACCTGCTACTAAATAGACGCTGGCTAGAGGGCTTCGAATGATTATTTCGGAAGCATACGCTCAAGCGGATCTCCCTGTTCCGGCTAATGTCTCTGTTCCCTCTACTCGTAAGGTAGGTCCTTCATAGGCAGCACATGGTGCTTCAGCAGAACAGATATGTAAGGCAGCCACATAGTCTTCCATTAACACATTCATTAGACATTATGCTTGGATACTTTTGCCTTTCATGGCGCTGAATTCTGGCGAAAGGTTCTCCTGTCCAATCAGGAGCGTCCCCACCACTAAAATTGCTTTGGGAAATCCCATTGTTACCCTGTGGATAACCTGTGGACCCTACCGGAGAAATATACGTTATGGTAAGAACTTACCGTTGATAACGGTATTTCTCCTAAGTCCACAGGTTCCACAGGGATCCCACCCTGACGCACCTGATTTGAGGATCCTTCTACTCACTAACCTCTTCCTTCTTGTACGGAAGGGTGTGCATGTGTGTTCTTCTCGCCTGATTAGGGCTCTACATGATGCTCCTGCCTAGATGCTTTGGAATCCAACTGATTTGCCTGAGCCAGTGGGTGGGGATATATGGACGGGCCAGTTGCATCCTGGGAGGCCTGAAAGCTTGTGATCGTTTGGTGCCATTCCGCTGTCGCTCCATCATATCCCATTGTTATCCTGTGGAACTAGGAGAAATACCGTTATCAACGGTAAGTGCTTACCATAACGTATATTTCTCATCTTTATTTCTGCAGCGGGATACACTGGTATTCCACAGGGAATAACATTGGTGTGTAGACTTGGATCTTGATCCGAGGCACCAACAGGCTAAAGCTTTGACTGTTCCCAGGATGCATTGCACCGCCTCCTCTATAGCCCCGCCTCCAGGTACTCAGCAGGTCACTAACAGGGGGGCTGCGCTAAGCAGCCCTGAAAAGAGCTTTTTAAGAAGACTTCAGGGGCGCAGCACTTTCTATGTCATTCTGACATGCTGTGTTGCAGCTCCATCACCTCCCCCAGCAGCGCTGCATACTCCCGCGGCCTGGTTTCCGGGTACTTGTAGCGGAGGCGCTCCGGACTTCAGGCACACACTACTGACGCTCTCCTGGATTGCGTGGCTGCACATCAGGGAAGAGGTAAGAGGGTTGGTAAATTGCGGTCTCAGGAGACGGACCGCGCCGCTGACGTGGACACTGTACTGCACAGGGACCCCACTATATCCACCAGGGCAGGGAGCACAGGTCGGATTTACTAAAATCCGTTTAATATAGTCTCCATAGTACCCAGTGGTTAGGCCCAGCATAGGGGATAAGGCGCTGACCTGTAGCCCCTCCCCCAGCTCCGGGCGCCATTTACTGCTGGTGTTCCCGCCCTGGAGCTGCATTTCACTCTCCCTCACTCCCTGACAGAGATTTTGGCGCCATCTTCACTACTAGCTGGGCTGATCTCCGGGACTGCTGGGCAATGTCTCCTCTGTAAATCCGCCTGTCTCATCAGCGCTGTGCATTTACTAGTGATGAGCGGATTCGGTTTTACTCGGTTTTACTCGGTTCTCAAAACGGCATCTTATTGGCTCACGGATGTCACGTGTTTTGGATAGCCAATAAGATGCCGTTTTGAGAACCGAGTAAAACCGAATCCGCTCATCACTAGCATTTACAGGACACTTAAGTATTCTACATGTCATTTTAGACAGTGTTAGTTAAGAACAAGTGTACTGCTATCTGAATATTTAGTACAAGTATTCTGTGATATACATCCAGTATCTACTGTGCATTGTTATATCTATACGCATATTTATATGTAGTTTTACTAGTCCAGTTTTATTGTTTATATGTAATAACTTCTGCATTGTACATGTGACTGAGTGCGCCTGTAGCTGTTGTGTGGGATTTCATTCTCCTATATCACATATTTCTATCACTGTATTCTGCACCCTGAGGGGCTAAGTGCGTTGGTTCCTATATATATATATATATATATATATATATATATATATATATATATATATATATATATATATATATATATATATATATATATATATATAGTGTTACACCGAATATACGATTGGGTATTTTCACTGTGTGTTTCAGTCACCTCATACCGCTTAAATCCTCTGTTTTCTGTCCTGTGTTTGTTTACTGTCACACAACATATGGGGTTATTTGCAGATATTGTGTTTGTCTGGCTATATTGTACTGTTACGCCCTAAGGCTACATTGCTTGTAATGTCTGCCACACAGGGCGGGAAATCTGCGGACGTTTCTGCATCCTGCAGTACTGGCACCACGGATTTACCTGAAGGGGAAGTTTTAGCTGCTGGTTCTGGCGCTGAGTGCCATACACCCAGCCAACCTGCAGCACCTGTAGCCAATCAGGACCCACCTTGGGCAGCATTCTCAAGTATGCTGAGTACACTTGTGACACCTTTTAAGCCCCCTGTGGGACCACATATTGTCCCTGTAGTTAATCTGCCCTGGGTGGATACTCTGTCTACCCAAGTACAACAATTAAATCAATCTTTGGTTAGACAAAAGTCTACCCCGCACTACTCTGGGACCAAGGGGTCATCTAAACGGGCCATTTCTTCCTCACAAGCCACTAATATTATGGGTAATTCTTCCGAAGAGGATGGGGAATATACTGATCCGTCAGACACTGAAACAGTTGTTTCTGATGAGGAATCTACAACCCAGGTTGATGTTCCTGACCTAGTGAAGGCTATTAAGCTAATTCTTCAAATAGATGATGATATTGAGCCTACTACTGTGTCTAAGAAACCTGATAAGTTCAAACGTCAGAAGGTTGCTGAAGTATAGTGTTCACTCTAGGGGACGGGCAGGGCGCGGGTCCGTGAGGGGCACAAGCGCGTGCACCAAAAGGGGCGTGGTCATGCAAATAGGGGGCATGGCCACTTGCACGTAATGCAAGTGGGCGGTTCAGTCCACAGACGGGGGCGTGGGGGGCCGGCGGCGTCACTGTTGGGGGCGTGCGTGCTGGGCTTCCCCCAAGCTCTCTGACAGCGTGAATGGATGCCGTGCGCATGCGCACGGCATCTTTACACACTGAGAGGGCAGAAAGCAGGCGGTTGTTTTAGCAGGGCGCCGCAGAAAGGGCAGGGCGGGTTTTGCCCTTAAAAAATCGGGCAGGGCGCGGTGCCCTGCTAAAACAGCCTAGAGTGAACACTAAAGTAGTCTTGCCACATTCTGACCATTTAATTGACGTACATCAGGAATCCTGGTCATTTCCAGGATAGAATTTTTCCCTGTCTAAAAAGATGCTAGCTCGTTATCCTATCCCTGCGGAGTTGAGTAACAAGTGGGAAACTCCACCGCCGGTGGACTCTCATGTCGCCCGTCTTGTGGCGTAATCTACTCTTCCTGTCACCACTGTCAGCTCACTGAAGGAACCGACGGATAAGCGTGTGGAGGGATGACTGAAATCTATTTACTCACTCACTGGCGCTGTACATAGACACACTATGGCAGCCTCCTGGGCTGCGAAAGGTATTGAAGCATGGGTTCAGGCAATGGAGGATAAGCTGCCTCAGGATTTTTCTGACACTACCAGACAATATCCGTCTTATATTACCACAGCCTCCCACTATATTCAGGAGACGGCCTCTGATGCAGGTGTACTGGCGGCTAAGGCATCTGCTACGTCTATCCTGGCTCGTCGCATTATGTGGTTGAGGTCCTGGAAGGTGGACCTGGACTCCAAAAAGACCTTGGAGGTGCTCCCTTTTAAGGGAGACATCCTATTTGGGAAGGATCTGAACAAGATTGTAACTGACTTTGCTACTGCCAAGACTGCGTGTCTCCCAAATACTAATCCTACTGTTCCGAAGGCTAAGAAAACCACCTTTCATTCCTTTCGACCTCCAGGAAAAGCAGAGGGTCAGGCGTATCTGCGACAGGCTCGTGCTTCCAAAACCACTAAGCCTAAATCTAAACAATCCTGGACCGCCCGTCAGCCTGCTTCCAAACAAGACAAGCCTGCTGCATGACGGGGCAGGCCTCCCCCTGGGGGACTCCAGGGTGGCAGGCCGACTTCTGCAATTCGCCCAGGCCTGGTTAAAGACCACTTCGGACGCCTGGATGTGGGAAGTTGTCTCTCACGGGTACGCAGTCTCTTTCCAGAGACGTCCCCCTCACCAGTTTTGCACAACGGTTATCCCTGCGGATCCGTTAAAGGCGCAAGCTCTACACTTAGTTGTACAATCCCTCCTGGGTACAGGAGTGGTAGTGCCGGTACCTCTGTCTCAGAGAGGCAGGGGATACTATTCGACCCTGTTTCTAGTTCCGAAGCCAAATGGGTCCTTCCGGCCTATACTCAACCTCAAATCATCGAATGAGTTTGTGAGAGTATCCAAATTCCGTATGGAAACTCTGCGCTCTATAGTGCTCACCATGGAACCCGAAGACTATATGGTGTCCCTGGACATACAGGATGCTTACCTGCACATAACTTTTTCCATGTCACATCAGCAATATCTGCAGTTTGTTATTGGCAACCTAAATTATCAATTTCAAGCACTGCCTTTTGGATTGGTCATGGCCCATCTGATCTTCACCAAGGTCATGGCCATGATGAAGGCTCTTCTCCGCCGTCAGGGAATCAGGATCCTGCTGTATCTGGACGACTTGCTGATCCTGGCGTACTCCCAAGAGGTTCTCCTCAGTCATCTGGAACTGATGGTCCAATTCCTACAAGGCCACGGGTGGCTCATCAACTGGAAAAAGTCCTCGCTGGTCCCTGCTCGGAGCATGGTGCACCTGGGGGCACTACTGGACACACACAACCAACGATTGTTTTTGTCTTCAGAGAAAGTCCTGAAACTTCAGGACAGGATCAGATATTTCCTCTGTCTCCCAAGAGTGTCGATACACTCAGCGATGCAATTACTAGGCCTCATGGTGTCAACATTCGACATGGTAGAGTACGCTCAATTTCATTCCCGCCCTCTGCAGAGGTTAATCCTTTTCAAGTGGGACGGCCTGCCTCATTGGATCAGTTCTCAAATGTTCTCCTTGACTCTGGAGTTTCGTCTGTCACTGAGCTGGTGGCTACAGGACCAACAGTTGAGCAGAGGCTGTCCCTTCTGGATCTCCAACTGGGTCCTCCTGACAGCGGATGCCAGTCTGCGGGGTTGGGACGCGGTGTTGGAACAACATTCTCCAGGGTCGGTGGAATTGCGGGCAGTGTTCAATGCGTTGACACTGGCCCTGCCTCTACTACAGAACAGGCCTGTTCAAGTGCAATCAGGCAACGCCACCACGGTGGCGTACATAAATCATCAAGGCGGCACTCGAAGCCGCATGGCAATGCTGGAAGTATCAAAGAACCTCCGTTGGGCGGAACGCCATCTGCCAGCAATATCGGCAGTGTTCATTCCCGGAGTCCTCAACTGGGAAGTGGATTTCCTCAATCGTCAGGACGTTCACGCCGGAGAGTGGAGTCTTCACCCGGAAGTCTTTCAACTCCTGGTGGACAAGTGGGGCCTACCAGATGTAGACCTGATGGCGTCTCGACACAATCACAAGGTTTCCGGTCTTCGGATCAAGGACAAGGGATCCTCAATCAGCGTTCGTGGACACACTGGCAATTCCATGGAACTTTCGGCTGCCATACGTGTTCCCTCCAGTGTCACTCCTGCCCAGGGTACTGCGGAAGTTCAAGCAAGAAAGATAAATACTACTTCTAGTCGCTCCAGCATGGCCCAGACGGCATTGGTTCTCGGACCTGCAGGGTCTCTCGATAGAGCGTCTTCTACTTCCTCATCGCCCAGACCTCCTCGTTCAGGGCCTTTGTGTCTACCCGGACCTGGCCAGGCTTTGACAGCGTGGCTCTTGAAGCTGCTCTGAGTACCAAGGGATTCTCTGAGGCAGTTATTCAAACTATGTTGAAAGCCCGTAAACCGGCTTCTGCACGGATTTATCATAGGGTCTGGAATTCTTACTTCACCTGGTGTGCTGGTAAGAATTATGATGCATATACTTTCAAAACTTCCAGACTTTTGGCTTTTCTGCAACAGGGTCTGGACTTAGGCCTTCGTCTGGCCTCCCTCAAGGTTCATATTTCTGCCTTGTCGGTGTGGTTTCAGAGGAAAATTGCGTTTCTCCCTGACGTTCATACTTTCACTATGGGTATTTTACAGATTCAGCCTCCCAATGTCTCTTCAGTGGCTTCATGGGATCTGCCTGTTTTGCATGCCCTACAAGAGTCTCCATTTGAACCTCTTGAGTCTGTGGACCTTAAATGCCTTCCGCTTAAGGTTATTTTTCTTTTGGCTATTGCCTCTGCTAGGAGGGTGTCGGACTTAGGCGTATTGTTCTGTCGTCCGCCCTTTCTGATTTTTCATCGTGACCGGGCAGTTCTTAGAACTCGACCCGGTTATCTCCCTAAGGTGGTGTCATCTTTCCATCTTAACCAAGAGATTGTGGTTCTGGCTTTTAGGTCAGATTCCCTTTTTGTACTTTTTGGTTTTCACAAACGTGGCTGACCTGCGAATAAGCAAACCTTGGCCAGATTGATTAGAATGGTGATTGCACAAGCATATGCACAGGCAGGTCTTCCAGCTCCTGCTGCCATCAAAGCCCATTCTACTCGGTCTGTTGGACCTTCTTGGGCGGCCTGCCAAGGCGCGTCCGCAGAACAATTGTGCAAGGTGGCTACGTGGTCCTCTGTGAACACGTTCATCAGGTTGTATGCCTTTGATACTTCCGCCTCCTAGGATGCTTCCTTTGGACGCTGGGTTCATGTACCCACTACAGTGCGTCCCCTCTCATGAGGAACTGCTTTAGGACATCCCCGATGTTATTTCCTGTGGACTACCAGTGTACCCCGCTGCAGAAAAGGAGATTTATGGTAGACTTACCATGGTTAAATCTCTTTCTGCGAGGTACACTGGATTCCACAGGGCGCCCACCCTGACGCACTTAGCTTCTTTGGGTTTGTATGACATTAGCCGCTAGTCCCTTCTCCTGTCGTGAGAATGTGGTTCTATGTGACTAACATTTGCCGTCTTTTACCTGCTCCTGCATTGGACTGGTTAAAGAAACTGAACTCCAGTGCATGCAGGCGGGGCTATTGAGGAGGCGGTACAATGCATCCTGGGAGCAGTCAAAGCTTTAGCCTGTTGGTGCCCTGGATCAAGATCCAACTCTACACCCCGATGTAATTCCGTGTGGAATTCAGTGTACCTCGCAGAAAGAGTTTTAACCATGGTAAGTCTACCATAAATCTCCTTTTCTCTCCAAGGCTTGATACGTCTCCCCTTATGTATCTCTGTAATACTTGATACATCTCCCTTAGAGAGTGATGGGGGGGGGGGAGATGATGGGCAGAGTTAGAGAGTGTGACATACAGGGAATGAGAGGGAGAGACGGAGGAAATGATAGAGGAGGAGAGAGAGATGGAATATGAAGGTGGGACTATTGCAGGTTAAATGCATTTTCTGTGCTCACGACCACGCGAATGAGAGTTCTGCAAAATTAGTAGAACTTATATTTTTGTATCCTCTCGCTGTCCATCTACATTCTATGTGTATACAAACAACTCCAGGGCATTTGGCAATACGGAACAAAGAAGCTGTGATTGGGTATAGCTATGAAGAGCATACATTTAATTTAAAATAAAGAAATGATTATCCTATATCTCTCAGTACCACTATTGATTTTTACTTTCTTTTTGAGTTATCACACCTGTTTGGAATTAACCTTCATCAGTACAACTTGACAACTTAATATCTTTTTTTTTTTTTTTTTTTAATTGATTTAATAGTTATTTTCCAGAGCAAGTAGCAGTATTAGTTAGGATTTATATGCCACCTAATGGCAGAATAATATAAGTGCATCCTAGAAATCTTACTGTGAAATGTTCCATTGTCTAGTAGTAATAATAATAGTAACAATAATTTTATTTATACAGCACTCTTTCTCCAATAGAACACGAAATAGAATAAACATAATACAGTGCATAAGCAGTGAAGTACATAACAGCTTTTCCTAAAATATACAGAGCATTAAGATACTGAAGGGACATGCTTGAGTAAATGGGAAAATCTTGAGTCTGATTTTGAAGAATTCTAGAGTAGGGGCCTCTCAAACTGTGCGGGGAAATGAGTTCCATAGTGTCGGAGCCGCCGCTCGATCCCCAGATGAATTACGGGAGATTCTAGGTACAGGTACTGCTAAAAGTCCTTCATCTACAGATCGCAGTAATCGCACAGGGCAGTAATGGATCAGAAGCTGCTTCAGGTACCTTGGGCCCTGGTCATGTAGGGCTTTGAAAGTCAGAAAGCCATTCTTGAATACGATTCGCCATTTTACAGGTAGCTAGTGGAGGGAGTAGAGGAATTGGTGTTATGTGGCTGGAATGGGGCTCGTTGGTTAACAGCCTGGCAGCTGCATTTTGTACCAGCATTAGTGTAATCGAGATGATACAAATGCATGTATAGCATTTGCAGATTTTAAGAGGGCATTAAGTGCTTGATTCTGGCTATGTTCCTCAGATAAAACCATGAGGATATGATTGTAGCTGATATCTGATGTTTAAGTGTCAAGCCGCCATCCAGGACAACGCCAAGATTCCACACATGGTCAGAGTTTTGTATTTCTGGATTCCCAAGTGTAAGTCCAGTTGGTCGGCTATGCTGCAGTCTTGTCCTTTGATGTTGAGGACCTATCATACGTACCTCAGTTTTATCAGGATTCAGTTGCAGCCAACTGGCACTCATCCACTACAGGAGCTTAGCTAGACAGCCATTTAGGGTTGTTATTGGGTTTTTAGTGCCCAGAGCAAAGGACAGGTACAGTTGTGTATCATCTTGCAATGGTAGACCAGGCCATTATTTCACCCAGTGGTAGCATGTATACTGCAAAAAGCATGGGGTATAGTCTAGAACCTTGTGGGACATCACATGGCATTGTCACTGGTGACGATGAGGATACTCCAGACTAAACTCTGTGACCTGCCGGTGAGAAATTAATTGAAACCGCTTAGGACTGTGCCATCCATTCCACAGATACTTTTAGGGCTCTCAATCAGAATCAAATGGTTCACAGTATCAAATGCTGCAAAGAGATCCAGAAAGCTTAATTTTTCCTTATTGGTCTTTTAAAATTTTGCAGATTCCTTCCAAGTTAAAAGAGGCCCTGAAAACCGCCAAAGAATGTATGGAGAAGAGACTGGCAGAGGAGCAAAAATTGGTAATTTCCTAATCCCGAACCCATCTCTTCAGAGAGATGTATTCACTGTTCTGTCTTGGGGTCTTTAATGCAGCTATTCAGCTGTTGCTTTATGACCGTCCTTCACTACACATACTTAGCAGTCTCTAAATGTGTTTTATACAATCCTGTAGATCTACCAGCACAGAAGACTGACACGAGCACAGTCCCATCACGGGTCAGAGGAGGAAAAGAAAAAGAGGAAAATATTAGCGCGAAAAGTAAGTATAATAGAATGTTTAAGTATGTTCTGTAAAATCATTTTTAAGCTGTATTTAAGAATAGTTTTCATTTTGAGTAATTGCCAGAATAACGTGTTCTATTATCCTCGCTTTCTAGAAGTCAAAGCGCACAAACTACGATTCTGGCGAGGAGCAGTCAATAAAATGCAACAATTCCAATAATTCAGGTATTTTACAGATTTCTGTTGCTTAATGTGTTCCTTATTTTGTCAGTAACGTTTCCAAGATGTCTCCGTTAGTTACACTTTCTGTTCTCCAGGGGAAAGTACATTTATGAAAACATACAAGTAAAAAATGCAGTTGGCCACTTGGCTTATTTTCAAAACTATTTTATTAGACCGATTCTTATTTGCCTTTCGAGGAGCGGAGGGCTGGACTGCACACCCTCATTCTAAACATAAGAGGTGCTACCATGCTGAGACTTATAGTGCCACACCGAAAAATAGAGAGAATGTAGATGCACACTCTGGGGTAGTGTGGCCAGGCTGCCTCTGGCATCATTACTGTAACCCATAATCTAACACTTTTTAGTACAAACTTCTTTTCACTAATGTAACACTTTTTTTTAACACCCTAATTACTACTTCTCACCTATGTAACACTTTTAATACAGAGCTGCTACTTCTTTTTAATGTAACGGTGTGTACACACGGTGAGATTTTTTCTTACGATTTTGACTATATAGTCAAAATCGTAAGAAAAGTTACTGCATATCGCAAGGTGAAAGCCGATTCGATGCCGATGTGCGGTCCCGCGTGGTCGGCATCGCAAGAATAGATAGATTGTGCAGGCAAGTCAATTTTGACTATCTCTGTAGAAGAGATAGTCAAAATTGACACTTAGCCAAAATCGCACATAGTCAGTATCGCAAGCACATACTGAGTGTGCTTGCGATACTGACTATGTGCCGACCTAGCCCCTGTCGCATAGTGAGAATTGGGCATAGCCCGAATCTCACCGTGTGTATGGGCCATAACACTTAAACTGCTACTTCTTACTTGTGTGATGCCTTGGGGCGGTTGAGCTGTGTTGGCCTGGAGGGGTCCCTGAACTTGAACCTTAAGAATGTTATGGACCCACCTGATGAGGTCACCCGGCTGTGCTAGGTAGGCCCATACTTTTTGGCCAAAGTTATGCTAAGAACTTCAATTTTACATCATGTTAAATTATAGAGTTTATTATAATTGTTCTGATTAGCAGTATTCTTAGTGTGTGCACCTGCTTTTTCTCTGTTTTTTTTCTTCATTGCCTTGCACCAGTTATTACAAAATTTCACTAAGATTGTTGTTCAAAGCCCTATTCAATCACTCATTTGCTGGCCAAAATATGCAATAACATTATTGCTTTGTATTCCTCACGTACGTATGTTTACAAAATGTTGCCCATAGTAACCAATCACATTCTATTTATTTTATAGAATGTAGTAGATAACGGCTAGCTCTAATTGGTTGCTATGGGCAACATCTCACTTGTCCTCTAGAAGGGTTGATTAATCTCACCTTATAAACCCTAGTCTATGTAACCCTCCCCTGTGATTAACTGGAAGAGTTATGGTTGCAAAATATATTTGTTGTCATTGCCTCTTGGTCAGTGGGCATAGTTCAGAGTTGATTGCAGCAGCAAATTTGTTAGCAGTTGGTTAATACCATGTGCACTGCAGGTGTGGCAGATATAACATTTGCAGAGAGAGTTAGATTTGGGTGGGTTATTTTGTTTCTGTGCAGGGTAAATACTGGCTGCTCTATTTTTACACTGCAATTTAGATTTCAGTTTAAACACACCCCACCCAAATCTCTCTCTCTCTGCACATGTTATATCTGCCCCCCCTGCAGTGCACATGGTTTTGCCCAACTGCTAACAAATTTGCTGCTGCGATGAACTCTGAATTACCCCCAGTGAGTGTATTACTGATTTTATTTCAATTTATCTAAATAATAATATAAAGTTCTTACATTTTCTGGTTAGCAGGCTCTGGAACAAGTTCTCCCCTGACCTCGCCGTCCTCTCCTACGCCTCCCTCTACAACAGGTGAGTACTGTTCATGTCTTATATCCATGTGGATAAAGATGATTTAAAGCCCAACTTTCAGAGTGTTTATAGATATTGATTACTATTTAAAATACTATTATAAATAAATGAGAGAGACATGTTTACTATTATAAATAAATAAGAGACTTGTTTTAGTCTGTGCCCACAGGTAAATAAAACAAACAAACAAACAAACAAAAAAAGAATGTGAGAATCACAAGTGAAAAACAAACCTTTGTCTGTCTTGGTTCTCCCTAAAGCATTTATTTTGTACCGTTACACTTTGAACAATTAGATGAATATATTTCCGGGTATTCTTTTGGGATGTTTGTGTACAGTAGTTGTACCTGGGTAATTGTGGTAAAATAATGTATTTTTTGTGATTCCATTTTTTATTTCCCCTACTCAGGGGGTTATGGGGGTTATTATTGTCGAAAATGCATTTTTGCTGTAAAAAGACACAAAATTACCCAATTTGCGGTAATTTCACCATCTATTTTCAGTTAAAAATGTTGGGATTTGGTTCTGAACCTCTGGGACAACCCCCTGAATGACTAATTAGCCACTTAGATGTTTTTAGTTATTTTTAATTGCCCAATAATGACATGTCATTTTTGTGGTGAAAAAGTGCAAAATTATGGAAATTGGGGTACAAGGTATGGGACAGGTATATTGGGGTGCTTTATGAGTGGGACAAATGTTTTTAGACTTGCAGATGGGAGTAATCAGTGTGTTTCCACTTTTCATTTTAAATGTCCCCTAAAATGACCTAAATATATACTATGCCCATTTTTCTGTACCCAAAGTTTAATTTCTCTTACATCCTCTAGGATGTTGGGGACTCCGTAAGGACCATGGGGAATAGACGGTCTCCACAGGAGACATGGGCACTAAAAAGAACTTTAGGTATGGGTGTGCACTGGCTCCTCCCTCTATGCCCCTCCTCCAGACCTCAGTTTAATACTGTGCCCAGAGGAGACTGGGTACACTACAGGGAGCTCTCCTGAGCTTCCTGAAATAAAGTATTTTGTTAGGTTTTTTATTTTCAGGGAGACCTGCTGGCAACAGGCTCCCTGCATCGTGGGACTGAGGAGAGAGAAGCAGACCTACTTCTGAGAGTTTCAAGGCTCTGCTTCTTATGCTACTGGACACCATTAGCTCCAGAGGGAGTCAGAACGCAGGTCTCCTCTAGCGGTTCATCCTGGAGCGCAGTCCTCCTCGCAGAGCCGGAAGATAGAAGCCGGGTGAGTATAGGAAGGCAGAAGAATTTATTGTATTTACTTATGAGTATCCCCCGCCAGGTTTTGAAAAAGAGCGGGACCGAAGCCCGCCACTGAGTGGGCGGGGCTTCTTCCTCAGCACTCACCAGCGCCATTTTCTCCACAGCACACACTGAGAAGCTGGCTCCCCGGACTCTCCCCTGCTGATCACCGGTGACAGAGGGTTTTAAAGAAGGGGGGGGGCACATCATTTGGCGCAGTGAAAACATATTACAAGCGCTATATCTGGGTACATTTTTTTCTCCAGGGTTATTGGCGCTGGGTGTGTGCCGGCATACTCTCTCTCTGTCTCTCCAAAGGGCCTTGTGGGGAAACTGTCTCCAGATAGAGCTTTCCCGGAGTGTGTGGTGTGTCAGTACGTGCGTGTCGGCATGTCTGAAGCGGAAGGCTCTCCTAGGGATGAGGTGGAGCGCATGAGTGTGGTGTCGCCGTCGGCAACGCCGACACATGATTGGATGGATATGTGGAATATTCTAAATGCAAATGTGAATTTATTACACAAACGTTTGGACAAGGCAGAGTCCAGGGACAGTTCAGGGAGTCAGTCCCTGCCTTCCCCTGTGGCACAGGGGCCTTCTGGGTCTCAAAAGCGCCCGCTTTCTCAGGTGGTTGACACAGATACCGACACAGATTCTGACTCTAGTGTCGATTATGATGATGCGAGGTTACAGCCAAAGTTGGCAAAAAGTATCCATTATATGATTATTGCTATAAAGGATGTGCTGCATATTATTGATGACCCCGCGGTGCCTAATCCTAAACTCCACATGTTTAAAGAAAAGAAACCTGAATTATTTGAAAGTGCTTGGGAAACTCCAGATAAGAAACTGCAGATTCCCAAGAGGATTCTTATGGCGTATCCTTTCCCAATCAAGGACAGAATACGGTGGGAATCCTCCCCAAGGGTGGATAAAGCGTTGACGCGCCTTTTCAAGAAGGTGGCGCTACCGTCTCAAGATACCGCTACCCTCAGGGATCCTGTTGACCGCAAGCAGGAAACTACCTTGAAGTCAATTTACACACATACAGGTACATTACTCAGACCGGCAATAACGTCGGCCTGGGTTTGTAGCGCGGTACTGGCGTGGACAGATACCTTATCTGCTGATATGGATACAATGGATAAGGAGTCTATTTTATTGACCCTGGGCCACATTAAGGATGCAGTCCTTTATATGAGAGAGGCTCAGAGGGATATAGGCGTACCGGGGTCCAGAGCAAACGCTATGGCGATTTCTGCCAGGCGAGCACTGTGGACCCGACAGTGGACGGGTGATGCCGATTCAAAGCGGCATATGGAGGTTTTGCCATACAAGGGTGAGGAGTTGTTTGGGGAAGGTCTCGCGGACCTAGTTTCCACAGCTACTGCTGGTAAATCCACTTTTTTACCTTATGTTTCCTCACAGCCTAAGAAAGCGCCACATTATCAGATGCAGTCCTTTCGGCCGTATAAATCCAAGAGAGCTCGGGGATCTTCCTTTCTTGCCAGAGGTAAGGGCAAGGGGAAAAAGCTGCCAACTACAGCCAGTTCCCAGGAACAAAAGTCCTCCCCGGCTTCTACTATATCCACCGCATGACGCTGGGGCTCTGCGGGAGGAGTCCGCTCCTGTGGGGGCACGTCTTCGTCTTTTCAGCCAAGTCTGGGTTCACTCTCAGGTGGATCCCTGGGCAATAGACATTGTTTCCCAGGGGTACAAGCTGGAATTCGAAGAGGTGCCTCCTCGCCGGTTTTTCAAATCGGCACTGCCGACTTCTTCCCCAGAGAGGGAAGTAGTTTTGGCAGCTATCCAAAAATTGTTTCTCCAACAAGTGGGGGTCAAGGTTCCCCTGCTGCAGCAGGGGATGGGCTAGTACTCAACCCTGTTTGTGGTCCCGAAACCGGACGGTTCGGTCAGACCCATTCTAAATTTAAAATCCTTAAACCTATACTTAAAGAGGTTCAAGTTCAAGATGGAGTCGCTCAGGGCGGTTATTGCAAGTCTGGAAGAGGGAGATTATATGGTGTCTCTAGACATAAAGGATGCATACCTTCATGTCCCCATTTATCAACCTCATCAGGCGTTCCTGAGATTTGTGGTGGAGGATTGTCACTACCAATTTCAGACGTTGCCGTTTGGGCTGTCCGCGGCCCCGAGAATTTTTACCAAATTAATGGCGGAGATGATGGTGCTCCTGCGCAAGCAGGGGGTCACAATTATCCCATACTTGAACGATCTCCTGATAAAAGCGAGATCGAGAGAACAGTTGCTGGTCAAAGTATCACTCTCCCTGAGGGTGTTACAACAACACTGTTGGATTCTAAACCTGCCAAAGTCACAGTTAGTTCCAACAACCAGACTGCCTTTCTTAGGCATGATTCTGGACACGGAACAAAAGAGGGTCTTTCACCCTACGTAAAAAGCCCAGGAACTGCGGTACTTAGTCAGGGACCTGTTGAAGCCAGACAGGGTGTCTGTACATCACTGCACGCGAGTGCTGGGGAAAATGGTGGCGTCTTACGAGGCCATTCCATTCGGCAGGTTCCATGCCAGAACCTTTCAGTGGGACCTTCTGGACAAGTTGTCCGGGTCACATCTACAGATTCATCAGATGATCCGCCTGTCCCCCAGGGCCAGGGTATCTCTCCTGTGGTGGCTACAGAGTGCTCACCTTCTAGAGGGTTGCAGGTTCGGAATCCAGGACTGGGTTCTGGTGACCACGGACGCGAGTCTCCGAGGATGGGGAGCAGTCACACAGGGAATAAACTTCCAGGGTCTGTGGTCAAGCCACGAGGCTTGTCTACACATCAACATTCTGGAATTAAGGGCCATATACAACGGCCTTCTTCAGGCGCAGACCTTACTTCAAGGTCTACCGGTTCTGATTCAGTCAGACAACATCACAGCAGTGGCTCATGTAAACCGCCAAGGCGGCACAAGGAGCAGAGTGGCAATGGCAGAAGCCTCAAAGATTCTTCGATGGGCGGAGAGTCATGTAAGCGCTCTGACAGCAGTCTTCATTCCGGGTGTAGACAACTGGGAAGCAGACTTCCTTAGCAGACACGGTCTGCATCCAGGAGAGTGGGGACTTCATCAGGAAGTCTTCGCAGAGATTGCAAGTCAGTGGGGTCTGCCTCAAATAGACATGATGGCTTCACGCCTCAACAAGAAACTTCCGAGATATTACGCCAGGTCAAGGGACCCTCAGGCGATTGCAGTGGACGCACTGGTGACACCGTGGGTGTTTCAGTTGGTCTATGTGTTCCCTCCTCTTCCTCTCATCTCAAAGATACTGACAATCATAAGACGAAGAGGGGTTCAGGCGATTCTCATCGTTCCAGATTGGCCTCGAAGGGTCTGGTATCCGGATCTACAGGAAATGTTCTCAGAAGATCCGTGGCCTCTTCCTCTCAGGGAAGACCTGTTACAACAATGGCCCTGTCTGTTCCAGGACTTACCGCGACTGCGTTTGACGGCATGGCGGTTGAACGCAGGATCCTAGCGGAGAAGGGCATTCCGGAGGAGGTCATTCCTAACCTGATAAAGGCTAGGAAGGAGGTGACATCGAAACATTATCACCGTATCTGGAGGAAGTATGTGTCTTGGTGCAAAGCCACGACTGCTCCTCCGGAAGAGTTCCATCTGGGCCGTTTTCTCCACTTCCTGCAAACAAGAGTGAATTTGGCCTAAAGTTAGGCTCCATTAAGGTTCAGATTTCGGCCTTATCCATTTTCTTTCAAAAGGAATTGGCTTCTCTTCCAGAAGTTCAGACTTTAGTGAAAGGGGTGCTGCATATCCAGCCTCCTTTTGTGCCTCCAGTGGCACCATGGGACCTTAACGTGGTGTTACGGTTCCTTAAGTCTCACTGGTTTGAACCGCTTCAAACAGTGGAATTGAAGTATCTTACTTGGAAGGTGGTCATGTTATTGGCCTTGGCTTCGGCATGGCGAGTGTCAGAGTTGGCGGCTGTGTCTCACAAAAGCCCTGATCTGATTTTCCATGTGGATAGAGCCGAGTTGCGGACTCGTCCCCAATTTTTGCCTAAGGTGGTTTCTTCTTTTCATATGAACCAACCTATTGTGGTGCCTGTGGCTACAAGGGACGTGGAGGATTCAGAGTCCCTAGATGTGGTCAGGGCCGTGAAAATTTATGTGGCCAGAACGGCTCGGGTTAGGAAAACAGAGGCTCCGTTTATCCTCTATGCAGCCAACAAGGTTGGTGCTCCTGCGTCTAAACAGACTATTGCTCGCTGGATCTGTAACACGATTCAGCAGGCTCATTCTACGGCTGGATTGCCGTTACCGAATTCGGTTAAGGCCCATTGCACTAGGAAGGTGGGCTCTTCTTGGGCGGCTGCCCGGGGCGTCTCGGCATTACAACTTTGCCGAGCCGCGACTTGGTCGGGTTCAAACACTTTTGCAAAATTCTACAAGTTTGATACCCTTGCCGATGAGGACCTAATGTTTGCTCATTCGGTGCTGCAGAGTCGTCCTCACTCTCCTGCCCGTTTTGGAGCTTTGGTATAATCCCCATGGTCCTTACAGAGTCCCCAGCATCCTCTAGGACCTAAGAGAAAATAAGATTTTAAACCTACCGGTAAATCTTTTTCTCCTAGTCCGTAGAGGATGCTGGGCGCCCGTCCCTGTGCGGACAGCATCCTGCAGCACTTGTATATAGTTGTTGCTTACATAAGGGTTATGTTTCAGTTGGATCAGTTTTGGACTGATACTGGTTTTGTTTCATACTGTTGACTGGTTCGTATATCCCATGTTATACGGTGTGACTGGTGTGGCTGGTATGAATCTTGCCCTTGGATTTACAAAATCCTTTCCTCGTACTGTCCGTCTCCTCTGGGCACAGTTTCTCTAACTGAGGTCTGGAGGAGGGGCATAGAGGGAGGGTGCACACCCATACCTAAAGTTCTTTTTAGTGCCCATGTCTCCTGTGGAGCCCGTCTATTCCCCATGGTCCTTACGGAGTCCCCAGCATCCTCTACGGACTACGAGAAAAAGATTTACCGGTAGGTTTAAAATCTTATTTTTAGCACTTATTTTGCCGAAAAAAAATAGCTTTCTAAAAAAAAATTACATTTAAAAATAAAAAATCCAAATAACAGCCATTTGACCCGATTTAAGTACCAGAAATACTTTTATTATTACCAATAATAAACTTTCATACTGTTATCCGATGTTTAGCTTTTTGGGGGGCTACGGACAGATTTACCCATTTTTCACTTTTGGCACCAATTTTCACGGCTATCCCATTTTTCTAATTTGCTTATGAATAGGGCGAATCACGGGAGCATGCATACCCGCGCAAATTGACTTTTCACTGCAAAAATGGCAATCGCTGTAAATTGCTGCGATTTTGGCGCTAATTGAATACCCCCTTAGTCAGTTTTGAAGTAAAATGTGATACTTTTTTTTTTTTTTTTTTTTAAACATATCATATGTGTTCTTTTTAATGTTATGTGTCATAGTTAATTTTTTACTTCTGCAATGCAAATTATAAAAATATATTTGGATGTACAAGTAAAAAGTCCTTCCTTGCTTTGGGGGCCCCTAACAGTACAGATTTTATACGTCTCCTCATGTATAGCAACAAGTTAATTAGCGCCACCTGTGGATATATTAAAATGAGTCTGCCAGTAATGAATACACCTGCGCACCAAGTAGGAAATCTGAAAAACATGCACTGCTAGGGGTCCCTGAGGACTGCAGCTTGGGAAACTCTGGTCAAAACATTACACTGTTTTCATTACTGCTGTGCAGCTTTTGGCAATTACAACAGTGACATCTACAGGCTGCGATTAGGTACTACAGTAAGAAAGCATTAAACGGCATAATAAAAGAAGATCTGTTTCATAATCCTTAGAGTGCACTGTTTATACACAGTGGAGGTCATTGTTTTGTGAGCTGCATAAATGGCATCACTAGAAACCAGCGAGCTTTAGGAAGCAGGAATGCAGCTCAATACGCAAAGAATGAGTAGCACTGGATCCTATTGAATTGATAGGCTGCCTTCCCATTGAGTGTTGGTGCAGAAAACAAGATGGCTGCCCCCCACTATGATACAGGAGCACTTCAAAAACAAATGAAATAAAATTGGTTTTACTTTAACCATATGATACATTTAATGGGTATATCCTAATCCTAATGCGTGCATGTGTATTCCAAGACCATACGTGAGGTAAGTGTGGTCAGCTTCTAGTATGTTGCCTCCATCTGCTTCTCTCCAAACTAACATCTTTCCACCATGAACAGCTTAACATCCACTGCGATCATCCACCCCCTGTGTCAAAACATTGCTGTTCCCCATCACTTGCATAAATCAACACATCACTGTGGATATCCATACGTGACCTTTCACTGACGGCAAATTCTGCACTCTGTATTCCCGTGGTTACAGAGGTTTTGTGTCTAGGAATACAGCTTTCCTTGAAGTTGATGAGTTATGATTAGTAGGGGAATAGTGATATGGGTAAAGGAAAGAAGAATACCAGTTTTAAAAAAATATTTTATATATATTTAATCTTATTAATAATCTTTATATTTATTATATTATTTCTGTTATTATTATTATTAACTTAAAAATTAAAAAATGAGGATGACCAAGCAATGAGTTCCAATGAAGTATGGTATGGTATAAAAGTAATGTAGAGGTTCAAAGAAATTTCACAGTCTAAAGTACTAACCTGCCAGGACCTAGGCACACCAGTAAATGAGGATGTAGAGCTGTATGTTCCCCACAATCACATTGCACTCCGAATATTTGTAGTATCAGTTCCCTTCTTTTATTTACGTCTTGCGATATCACTCCTCACTGTGCTGTTATTCAGGTATATAATCCGTTCCATGTCCCATTTTAGCATTTCCTGTGCAGTTTTTGGGGGGTATTCAATTGTTTGAAAAGTCAGTTGGGTGTCTGTTTTTTCCTATCTAATAGACAGGAAAAAACAGACACCTAACCAACTTTTCAAACAATTGCATTTCACCCTTTGTCTTCACATGTGCAAAGAACAGACATTGGTAGCAATTGAAGTTCGCATCTGTAAAACACAAGTGATTTGCAGAAGAAAGATGTGTGGGATGAGTTATGTGGAGTAGTTTTGGCGTAGATCACTGGGAAAGTTTTCACTGTTAGGACCAAATTCTTGCACCGAGTGAGACTAGGGTTATCTGATAACCATTCACTTCTGACTATGACAGTGTACTCATGGATATCCTGTGTCTACAGCTGCTAATATGTAGTAATATAATAGTAAAGACAGAGCCATAACTACGTGTGTGCCAGGTGTGCCCGGCACACAGCGCAGTCGCCCTGAGGGCGCAACGGCCAGCAATCCATGTCAGCGGCTTGTAATGAGTCAAATTTACTCACTACAAACCTTCTGCGCTGTGTGCGCCGGAGGAGAAGAGGAGAGGACCAGCGTCAGGGGAGGACCCGGAGGAGGGAGGGGGACTGGAGGCGCAGCAGCGCTATGTAATTGGTACCGACTCCGCTGCAGCTGTCCCTCTCCTTCCGCATTGGCTGGCCGCCGCCGCTGTGAATGCTGGGATCCTCTTCCCTCATCCCAGCATTCACAGCGGCGGCGGGCAGCCAATGCGGAAGCAGAGGGACAGCTGCAGCGGCGCCACCACAAATTACACTGCGCTGCTGCGGCTCCCAAGTCCTCCTCCCTCCTCCTCCTTCTCCCCTGCCCGGGATCTGCCGGCACCGAGGAGCCTGACTGCCTGAGCCAGCGGGAAGAGATGGTAATTATCTATCTGTCTGTCTATCTATCTATCTATCTATCTCTCTATTCTGTCTGCCGTAATGTGTAAAAAGGGGACGCTGTCTGCCGTAATGTGTAAAAAGGGGGACGCTGTCTGCCGTAATGTGTAAAAAGGGGGACGCTGTCTGCCGTAATGTGTAAAAAGGGGGACGTTGTCTGCCGTAATGTGTAAAAAGGGGGACGTTGTCTGCCGTAATGTGTAAAAAGGGGGACGCTGTCTGCCGTAATGTGTAAAAAGGGGGACGCTGTCTGCCGTAATGTGTAAAAAGGGGGACGCTGTCTGCCGTAATGTGTAAAAAGGGGGACGCTGTCTGCCGTAATGTGTAAAAAGGGGGACGCTGTCTGCCGTAATGTGTAAAAAGGGGGACGCTGTCTGCCGTAATGTGTAAAAAGGGGGACTCTCTGCCGTAATGTGTAAAAAGGGGGATTCTGTCTGCCGTAATGTGTAAAAGGGGCTCTACCTGGTGTAGTGGCGCTACTGTGTGTCATAATTTGAATAATGGAGACTACTGTGCACCGTATTATGAATTGGTATTATTTTGTTGCCGCACCCCTTCCCCATAAAGACGCGCCCCTATATTTCTCTGACGTCCTAAGTGGATGCTGGGACTCCGTAAGGACCATGGGGAATAGCGGCTCCGCAGGAGACTGGGCACAACTAAAAGAAAGCTTTAGACTAACTGGTGTGCACTGGCTCCTCCCACTATGACCCTCCTCCAGACTTCAGTTAGAATCTTGTGCCCGGCTGAGCTGGATGCACACTAGGGGCTCTCCTGAGCTCCTAGAAAGAAAGTATATTTTAGGTTTTTTATTTTACAGTGAGATCTGCTGGCAACAGACTCACTGCAGCGAGGGACTAAGGGGAGAAGAAGCGAACCTACCTAACTGGTGGTAGCTTGGGCTTCTTAGGCTACTGGTCACCATTAGCTCCAGAGGGATCGACCACAGGACCCGACCTCGATGTTCGGTCCCGGAGCCGCGCCGCCGGCCCCCTTACAGAGCCAGAAGCAAGAAGTGTTCCGGAAAATCGGCGGCAGAAGACTTCTGTCTTCAACAAGGTAGCGCACAGCACTGCAGCTGTGCGCCATTGCTCCTCATGCACACCTCACACTCTGGTCACTGATGGGTGCAGGGCGCTGGGGGGGGGGCGCCCTGAGGGCAATATAAGACACCTTGGCTGGCAAATCTACACCATATATAGTCAGGAAGGCTATATAGGTGTAAAAATACCCCTGCCAGAATTCCAGAAAAAGCGGGAGAAGTCCGCGGGAAAAGGGGCGGGGCTATCTCCCTCAGCACACTGGTGCCATTTTTCTCTCACAGCTCCGCTGGAAGGACGCTCCCTGGCTCTCCCCTGCAGTGTCAAGCTACATAAGGGTAAAAAAGAGAGGGGGGGCACTAAATTTAGGCGCAGTATATTTAATATAAGCAGCTATAAGGGAAAAAACACTCATTTATAGTGGGATCCCTGTGTTATATAGCGCTCTGGTGTGTGCTGGCATACTCTCTCTCTGTCTCCCCAAAGGGCTTTGTGGGGTCCTGTCCTCTGCCAGAGCATTCCCTGTGTGTTTGCAGTGTGTCGGTACGGCTGTGTCGACATGTTTGATGAGGAGGCTTATGTGGAGGCGGAGCAAATGCTGATAAATGTGATGTCACCCCCTGCGGGGTCGACACCTGAGTGGATGGTTCTGTGGAAGGAATTACGCGACAGTGTCGACTCCTTGCATAAAAGGTTTGACGACATACCAAATATGGGACAGCCGGCTACTCAGACTGTGCCTGCCCAGGCGTCTCAAAAGCCATCAGGGGCTCTAAAACGCCCGCTACCTCAGATGGCAGACACAGATGTCGACACGGATACTGACTCCAGTGTCGACGACGATGAGACTAATATATCTTCCAATAGGGCCACACGTTATATGATTGAGGCAATGAAAAATGTGTTGCATATTTCTGATGTTACCCCGGGTACCACAAAAAAGGGTATTATGTTTGGAGAGAAAAAACTACCAGTTGTTTTTCCTCCATCTGAGGAATTAAATGAAGTGTGTGAAGAAGCGTGGGCTTCCCCCGATAAGAAACTGGTAATTTCTAAGAGGTTACTAATGGCGTACCCTTTCCCGCCAGAGGATAGGTCACGTTGGGAAACATCCCCTAGGGTGGATAAAGCGCTCACACGCTTGTCAAAGAAGGTGGCACTACCGTCTCCGGATACGGCCGCCCTGAAGGAATCTGCTGATAGAAAGCAGGAGGCTATCCTGAAGTCTATATATACACACACACAGGTGTTATACTGAGACCAGCTATTGCGTCAGCATGGATGTGCAGTGCTGCAGCTGCGTGGTCAGATTCCCTGTCGGAAAATATTGATACCCTAGACAGGGACACTATATTGCTAACCGTAGAGCATATTAAAGACGCACTCTTATACATGAGGGATGCACAGAGGGATATTTGCCGGCTGGCATCTAAAATAAGTGCAATGTCCATTTCTGCCAGGAGAGGGTTATGGACTCGGCAGTGGACAGGAGATGCAGATTCTAAAAGGCACATGGAAGTTTTGCCTTATAAGGGTGAGGAGTTGTTCGGGGATGGTCTCTCGGACCTCGTTTCCACAGCAACAGCTGGGAAGTCTACATTTTTACCCCATGTTCCCTCACAGCCAAAGAAAGCACCGTATTATCAGGTACAGTCCTTTCGGCCCAATAAGGGCAAGCGGGTTAAAGGCGCGTCCTTTCTGCCCAGAGGCAGAGGTAGAGGGAAAAAGCTGCAGCATACAGCCAGTTCCCAAGAGCAAAAGTCCTCCCCCGCTTCCTCTAAGTCCACAGCATGACGCTGGGGCTCCACAGGCGGAGCCAGGTACAGTGGGGGCCCGTCTCAAAAATTTCAGCGATCAGTGGGCTCGCTCACGGGTGGATCCCTGGATCTTTCAATTAGTATCTCATGGGTACAAGCTGGATGGAATTCGAGACGTCTCCCCCCCGCCGTTTCCTCAAATCTGCCTTGCCAACAACTCCCTCAGCTAGGGAGGCAGTGTTAGAGGCAATTCACAAGCTGTATTCCCAGCAGGTGATTGTAAAGGTGCCCCTACTTCAACAAGGACGGGGTTACTATTCCACAATGTTTGTGGTACCGAAACCGGACGGTTCGGTGAGACCCATTTTAAATTTGAAATCCTTGAACACATATATAAAAAAATTCAAGTTCAAGATGGAATCGCTCAGGGCGGTTATTGCAAGCCTGGACGAGGGGGATTACATGGTATCACTGGACATCAAGGATGCTTACCCCATTTACCATCCTCACCAGGAGTACCTCAGATTTGTGGTACAGGATTGTCATTACCAATTCCAGACGTTGCCGTTTGGTCTATCCACGGCTCCGAGGGTATTTACCAAGGTAATGGCCGAAATGATGATACTCCTTCGAAAGAAGGGTTTTTTAATTATCCCGTACTTGGACGATCTCCTGATAAAGGCGAGGTCCAGGGAGCAGTTGTTGGTCGGGGTAGCACTATCTCGGGAGGTGCTACAACAGCACGGCTGGATACTAAATATTCCAAAGTCACAGCTGGTCCCTACGACACGTCTACTGTTCCTGGGGATGGTTCTGGACACAGAACAGAAAAAAGTGTTTCTCCCGGAGGAGAAGGCCAAGGAGCTGTTATCTCTAGTCAGAGGCCTCCTAAAACCAAAACAGGTGTCGGTGCATCACTGCACGCGGATCTTGGGAAAGATGGTAGCTTCCTACGAAGCAATTCCATTCGGCAGGTTCCATGCGAGAACCTTTCAGTGGGACCTGTTGGACAAGTGGTCAGGATCGCATCTTCAGATGCATCGTCTGATAACCCTGTCTCCGAGGACCAGGGTGTCTCTGCTGTGGTGGCTGCAAAGTGCTCATCTTCAAGAGGGCCGAAGATTCGGCATACAGGACTGGGTCCTGGTGACCACGGATGCCAGCCTTCGGGGCTGGGGGGCAGTCACACAGGGAAGAAACTTCCAAGGACTATGGTCAAGTCAGGAGACTTCCCTACACATAAATATTCTGGAACTGAGGGCCATTTACAATGCCCTAAGTCAGGCAAAACCCCTGCTTCAAAATCAGCCGGTACTGATCCAGTCAGACAACATCACGGCAGTCGCCCATGTAAACCGACAGGGCGGCACGAGAAGCAGGACGGCGATGGCAGAAGCCACAAGGATTCTCCGCTGGGCGGAAAATCACGTGTTAGCACTGTCAGCAGTGTTCATTCCGGGAGTGGACAACTGGGAAGCAGACTTCCTCAGCAGGCACGACCTCCACCCGGGAGAGTGGGGACTTCATCCGGAAGTCTTCCAACTGATTGTAAACCGTTGGGAAAGGCCACAGGTGGACATGATGGCGTCCCGCCTAAACAAAAAGCTAGAAAGATATTGCTCCAGGTCGAGAGATCCGCAGGCGATAGCTGTGGACGCTCTAGTGACACCGTGGGTGTACCGGTCGGTTTATGTGTTCCCTCCTCTTCCTCTCATACCAAAGGTACTGAGGATAATAAGGAGAAGAGGAGTAAGAACTATACTCATTGTTCCGGATTGGCCAAGAAGAGCTTGGTACCCGGAACTTCAAGAAATTATGTCAGAGGACCCATGGCCTCTGCCGCTCAGACAGGACCTGCTGCAGCAGGGGCCCTGTCTGTTCCAAGACTTACCGCGGCTGCGTTTGACGGCATGGCGGTTGAACACCGGATCCTGAAGGAAAAGGGCATTCCGGAGGAAGTCATTCCTACGCTGATTAAAGCTAGGAAAGAAGTAACCGCAAACCATTATCACCGCATATGGCGAAAATATGTTGCGTGGTGTGAGGCCAGGAAGGCCCCAATGGAGGAATTTCAGCTGGGCCGTTTCCTGCACTTCCTACAGTCAGGGGTGACTATGGGCCTAAAATTGGGTTCCATTAAGGTCCAGATTTCGGCTCTATCGATTTTCTTCCAGAGAGAACTGGCTTCACTACCTGAAGTTCAAACTTTTGTTAAGGGAGTGCTGCATATTCAGCCCCCTTTTGTGCCTCCAGCGGCACCTTGGGATCTCAACGTGGTGTTGGATTTCCTAAAGTCACATTGGTTTGAGCCACTTAAAACCGTGGAATTGAAGTATCTCACGTGGAAAGTGGTCATGTTGTTGGCCTTGGCTTCGGCCAGGCGTGTATCAGAATTGGCGGCTTTGTCATGTAAAAGCCCTTATCTGATTTTCCATATGGATAGGGCAGAATTGAGGACTCGTCCCCAATTTCTCCCTAAGGTGGTATCAGCCTTTCATCTGAACCAACCTATCGTGGTGCCTGCGGCTACTAAAGACTTGGAGGCTTCCAAGTTGTTGGACGTAGTCAGGGCCCTGAAAATTTATGTTTCCAGGACAGCGGGAGTCAGAAAGACTGACTCGCTATTTATCCTGTATGCGCCCAACAAGTTGGGTGCACCTGCTTCAAAGCAGACTATTGCTCGCTGGATCTGTAGTACGATTCAGCTTGCACATTCTGCGGCTGGACTGCCGCATCCTAAATCAGTGAAAGCCCATTCCACGAGGAAGGTGGGCTCTTCTTGGGCGGCTGCCCGAGGGGTCTCGGCTCTACAACTTTGCCGAGCAGCTACTTGGTCGGGGTCAAACACATTTGCTAAATTCTACAATTTTGACACCCTGGCTGAGGAGGACCTAGAGTTTGCCCATTTGGTGCTGCAGAGTCATCCGCACTCTCCCGCCCAGCATCCACTTAGGACGTCAGAGAAAATAAGAATTTACTCACTGGTAATTCTATTTCTCGTCCTTAGTGGATGCTGGGCGCCCATCCCAAGTGCGGATTGTCTGCAATACTTGTATATAGTTATTGCCTAACTAAAGGGTTATTGTTGAGCCATCTGTTGAGAGGCTCAGTTGTTATCATACTGTTAACTGGGTATTGTATCACGAGTTATACGGTGTGGCTGGTATGAGTCTTACCCGGGATTCAAAATCCTTCCTTATTGTGTCAGCTCTTCCGGGCACAGTATCCTAACTGAAGTCTGGAGGAGGGTCATAGTGGGAGGAGCCAGTGTACACCAGTTAGTCTAAAGCTTTCTTTTAGTTGTGCCCAGTCTCCTGCGGAGCCGCTATTCCCCATGGTCCTTACGGAGTCCCAGCATCCACTACGGACTACGAGAAATAGAATTACCGGTGAGTAAATTCTTATTTTTTTGTGCGTGCCTACGGCGCGCACTGCCCCTATTTTCTATAAGGAGGGGGGCGCCAATGCCATTTCTTGCACACAGCGCTAAAATGCCTAGTTACGGCACTGAGTAAAGATGCCTCGCTTACATTTATTTTTATACCGTTTAACAGTGTTGGACTGGGGCATGAAGGGCCCACCGGGTATATGAACTGTAGCATACCACACACGTACAAACACACACACACACACACACACACACACACACACACACACACACACACACACACACACACACACATACTGTACAAATTACACATACACATTGGACACACATACATAGCGCTCTCTAAACACATACACATTGCACACACATACATAGCATACCATACATACATACATACATAATCATTACACACACATACATAGTGCACCATACAAACATACACATTGCACACATACACATTGTACACATATAAATAGCACACATATACATACACATTGCCAGGGGCAAATGCAGGATTTACTGTGTGTGTGTGTGTGGGGGTCCGTATTGAAATCTATATATACTGTAGCATACAACACACATACACATTGCACATATACACATTGCACATACGTACGTACGTACGTACGTACGTACGTACGTACGTATACATACACAATGCACACACATAAATAGCACACATACGCTTGCATGCACATACATAGCACACCATACACACACTTGCATGCACATACTGTACATAACATATCATACATACACAAATACATAGCATACTGTAGCACACCACACATCTTTCACTTAAAAACACATATGCAGGGAGATGGATACAGCTGACACCCCCCCTCCCTGCCGGCACGACCCCCCCCCCCCCCACACACACACACACACACACAGACCACACACCTGTGGCTCTGGTGCACAGCGCCGGGGAACCAGTGAGTCACCCAGTGGGTACTGCCAGTGGGAGGAACAGCACGCTGCCACTGTGCAGCTCTTCCACCTGGCGCTGAGTCGGGGAGGAGGAGCGCCACCTGGCAGGGGGGGAGGAGTAAACTGTTCTGAATCAGAGAAGCGAGACGAAGCCTCGAACCGACACAACATTAAAAAAATTACTGGGCGCCCTTAGTAGCCTGCCGCTTTATTCGAACGGGCTTAGAGCCGGCACTGGTATATATGTGTGTGTACACACACGTACGTTGGTAGGTAGAGAGATATATCTATCTATTTCCCTGCATATCGTCTCGCTTTTTTTAGCACAGCGGTACACTCCATATACTGTACACTGGAAAAGCAGAATATAGTTTTAGTATTATGAGGAATGTTTCCCTATTGGGGACAGAAATCATCACAAGCTGCCTTCTTCCAGAAATCCTTGGGCTGAAGATCCTCTAACTATGTAACCATATAAAAGCATATTGTCACACTCTTGCCACCACTGGCAGTGCCATAGATGGCACTATGATCTTCGATCATAGTCTGGTACAGCTCTGCCAATGAGAGTGACAGATACAGGCTACAAAGGGTGGTGAGGACCGCTGAAAAGATTTTTGGGACTGACCTACCCTCTGTCCAAGATCTGCACCTGTCAAGAGCTAAGGAGTGTGCAGAGAAGATTGCAGGGGATCCGTTACATCCTGGCCACGGCCTGCTCGAATTGCTACCATCATGCAGGCGATATAGGGTGCTACTTGCAAAGTCAGCTAGAAACCTAAAAAGTTTTTTCCCACAAGCAGTCCACCTGTTGAACAACAACTAGGAGGCTCTAACTAAATCTCCTCCTAATGTAATATTGCACTGTATTGCTGCTGGATGGCATTATGGTATTGTAGCTTTCATGATTGGTAATGTATCTACAGTATTATTATATTTTACTGCACTGTGTACCACATGTATGTTGTGTGTGTTTACCCTTCTATGTGAATACCTGGCTGATGTTTTGGAAACCGGAAACAAATTCCTGGTATACGCTTATATACCTGGCCAATAAAGTTGATTCTTATTCTGATAATCCCGTTGTATAGGCATCATGGATTCCATTATGGAAAGGTTCCCAGTGATGATCCCATTTCCTACTGATAAATAGTGCACAGATAGCCTAAAAAAAATGTAATTGTTCATCAGTTTGTGTGGTGTCTGCAAGCCTATACAGATGGGGTAGCCAGGGTCAGGCAGAGGGGATGCTGCTGGTGTATTCCTTGGCATTGAGACGAAAAACCATCAGTGTATAGAACATTATTCTCTCTCTAGCGGCCCTTACTCACGCACTTTGTGTTTTGCACATCACCTCACAGTAGTGCAAGTAGATTAAATACTAGTTATGGTGATGTTACGGGCTAATCCCCCTGTGCTACCGCGAGGAGAGGTGTGGAAGGTCCTCTCATTAGGCACGATCCCTTTTGCCTTCAAGCATGCTCTCATCTCCCCTTTTCTTAATATACCTACCCTTGATCCACACATTCACTCCAAACATCGACCCATCTCTCTCCTCCCTTTTGCCTACAAACTCCTTCAGTGTATTGTCTATGGGTGTGGTTCGTTTATCGACAGTATCTAGGTCGACAATGTTTAGGTCGACCACTATAGGTCGACAGTCACTAGGTCGACATGGATGGAAGGTCGACAGGGTTTCTAGGTCGACATGTGCTAGGTCAACAGGTCTAAAGGTCGACATGAGGAAAAATAAAAAATTTTGGTGTCGTTTTCTTCGTAGAGTGACCGGGATCCCAAATTAGTGCACCGCGTCCCCTCGCATGGCTCGCTTCGCTCGCCATGCTTCGGGCATGGTGCCTTCGCTCCGCTACCGCTTCGCTCGGCACACTTTACCGTTCCAATCGTAGTCCACGTGGATCGTTAAGTATGAAAAAATCCAAAAAAAAATAAAAAATGTGAAAAACTCATGTCGACCTTTAGACCTGTCGACCTAGCACATGTCGACCTAGAAACCCTGTCGACCTTCCATCCATGTCGACCTAGTGACTGTCGACCTATAGTGGTCGACCTAAACATTGTCGACCTAGACACTGTCGATCTTCAGACCGGATCCCATTGTCTATAACCGCCTTACTGTGTTTCTTTCCTCCCACACCCTGCTGGACCCATTCCAGTCTTGCTTTTGTCCTCTCCACTCCGCTGAAACTGCCCTCACGAAAGTCTGCAATAACCGCCTTGCTGCTAAATCTAAGGGCCACTACTCTCTGCTTATTCTCCTTGACCTCTCTGCTGCTTTTGACACTGTGAACCACCCTCTCCTTCTGCAAATCCTTGACTTGGCATGTGTGATACTGCCCTCTCCTGGCTGTCTTCTTACTTCTATGACCTTTCATTCTCTGTCTCCTCTTATGACTCCATACCCCCCACACACTTCCACTAACAGTAGGTGTCCACCAAGGTTCTGTTCTTGGTCCTCTCCTTTTCTTTCTTTATATGTCCTCTTTAGTTGCACTCATCAGCCCTTTTGACTTACAAGATCATCTCTATGCTGATGATACGTACTCAAATCTACCTATCCTCCCCTGACTTCTCCCCCGCTCTCCTCACTCGTATCTCCGACTCTCGGCTATCTCTTCATGGATCTCCCAGCGCTTTCTTAAACTTAACATATCTAAGACTGAGCTGCTAATCTTCCCAGCCTCCCACACAACCTCACCTCCCACAATTTCACAACTATCTCCTCTAGCCCCCAAGTGCGCTGTGTTGTAGTAATTCTTGACTCCTCCCTCTCTTTTAAACCACACATTCAGCACCTCTCACAAACCTGTAGTTTTCATCTCAAAAATATTTCCAGGATCAGACCCTTTCTCAACCAGGATGCTACCAAGACCCTTACTCACTTACTGGTCATCTCCAGACTGGGCTACTGTAAACTCCTCCTATGTGGCATCCCTGATAAGTGCATCTATCCACTCCAATCTATACACAATGCTGCTGCCCTGCTCATCCTCCTCACCAAACGTACTACGGTCACCTTCCCCCTCTTACAAACCCTTCACTGGCTTCCCTTACCTTTTCAGAATCCAATTCAAGCTTCTCACACTCGCCTACAAAACCCTCACCCATTCCTCTCCAATATACATCTCTGACCTTCTCCTTCTCTCCCTTTACACTCCCACTCCTCCTCTTCGCTCCACTAATGCACGCCGCATCTCCTGCTCAAGGATTGCTCCCTATCTCTGGAATCCAGACCTCTCCCTCTCAGAATCTCCACCTCTCTACAAAATTTCAAACGTGCTCTGAAGATACACTTTTTCACCAAACCCCACCATCTCTCATCCTAACCCTCTGTTCCACTCTCACTGCCTAACCCATCTATGTCACCCTTGTCTGTCTCCCTCTTCCCTTTAGAATGTAAGCTCTCACAAGCAGGTCCCTCTTCCCTCATGTGCCTTCATTCTCTTACTTAAACCAATTTCTGCTCCATATTCCCTTCAATGGCACCAAATCCCTTGGTTTTCTGCCGCCCTGATATTCAGGTCAGTGTCGTCTGCTGATGCAGCTATATTTATATACCATATACTTGTCCTATATTGTCTTGAACTGGTTTTTTGTTTTGCTTATTTGATTATGTACTCTGTAATTGGGCGCTGCGGACCCCTGTGGTGCCATATAAATAAAGGATAATAATAATAATAAAGGCACTGGCCGATGCAGTGAGACATATGACTGTCATGGATTCCTGCTGTATATGGCTGCTAACAGGTCGCTCTGTGTGCACCCCCTGCTGCTTCTCTCTCCTCACCTTTTGTAGACATTGGTTTTGCCCCTGCCTACATCAATGTCCGTGCCAACCTGGGGGATCTGATCATAACTGCATGTGCCAAATGTCTTGTTGCCCAAAGCATTTTCATTATTTGTTCTATTAACATTATCTGTTTGTGTATACAGTGCTGCATATTGTTAATAATCTGGACTCGCTCACACTAGGACTGTTAATTCAGCATATTTTCTGACTCTGTGTAACAGACTAACAGCTAGAAAGAAAGCGCGCCCACAATTTGGCAGATTTGGGTGTGTCACACAATAAATAAGCAGCACGCAGATTCTGCATGCATTTCTCCCATCCGCAGCACTTTTGTAATCGTTGCATATGTAAGTAGCATACATGATTTGGCATGTGGATTAATGACGCCAAAGCCATCAGAATTCATTTTACTTATGCTCCATCTAGAATGTTACATAAGAGAACTTGATAAAGGGGGGAGATTTATCAAAGCTTGTAGAGAGATAAGTACCAGCCAATCAGATCCCAACTGCCATGTTACAGGCTGAGTTTGAAAAATGACAGGAGCTGATTGGCTTAAGCTGGGTACACACCTGACTGACACGCTGGTGAACCTGCCGTTGCTGATCCAGGTAAGTATACACACTTACCGATCAGGACACCCAGCTGGGCGGGCACGTGTACTCTTTTTATTAGCTGACTAGATGGACATTTGTCTGGTGATGCGCAGGGTTAAATATTTTCACCTGATAGAAGGGCATTTGAATTTGCCCACCCAGCTGTGACATCGGCCCCCCTCAGCAAGTGTATGGGTAGTCGGCGGACCGCCCATACACTCAGCCAGATGTACCGATATAGCTGAAGACATCTGCCGTCGGCTGTGAGAAAAGGAGATAATAGGGACTGGTTACATAGAATACTTGTAGGATGGAATTAGTGAAATCTGATAATAGGGTCTGGTTACATAAAATACTTGTAGGATGGAATTAATGAAATATCTAATGTTTAGTAAGTATGGGGGAAATGTATCAAAGCTGGGAGAGAGATAAAGTACCAACCAGAAGCTGTTTGGTACTTTGTCGCTCTCCAATTTCTCTCTCCAAGCTTTGATGACTCTCGCCATTATTCACTAAAGCGCTTTCCTGATATCCAAACATTTTAAAGGTCTTTCTACCTTAAATTAAAATATTAACCCACTCCTCCCTAATACCTTGGTGAGTGTACCCAGTTCTGTATCATTACAGTGTTCGATTTGAAGAGCTAAAATACAGGACTAAAAACATAAGCCAGCTTCTGATTGCAAGAGCTGTGCAGCGTCCAATCAGAATAAGCTATGCTTTCTAGTCCTGCACAAGATCCTCTGGTGCTTGAAGATGATTGGAAGAGCTGTGCATCATGCAATCGGCATAGGCTATTCTTTCTAGTCCTGCACAAGATCTTCTGGTGTTTGGAGATGATTGGATGGGATGAGCAGAATAGATTCCAATTTAAAAAAACTGCTCAAATTGTTTTTGGATTTTTTATGAGTGAATTAGGTGAAGAACATTACTTTAACTGTGTATGTATGTATGTATGTATGTATCTATGTATGTATGTACATATATATAATTTCTGAAACATCGGTCAGGAAGATCTGGAACATCGGTAACATTGCAACGTTACTTTTCACACCCCAGACAGCTGCCAGGTACACGGGGGGAAGGATGGAGATGATTTATACTTCCCCATCGGCTGCCATTGTCTGCAGGGGATCCTGCTGTGCTGACCGATGAGCAATGACCGGCAGCACGGCAACATTGAGGGGAGTGTGCAGAAAGGCAGAGGGACCTTCCGGTCCCTCTGAGAGCAGCAGTGGCGGGGAGTTCCTCTTCCCTGCAGCCGCTAACATTCTCTATTTCGGTGGTTCTCAACCTCGGCCCTCAAGTACCCCCAACAGTTCATGTTTTCCAGGTCACCTAGCAGTTGAACAGGTGTATTTATTACTTACTGACACATTATAAAAGACCCACAGGTGGAGCAAATTATTGCACTCGCAATTCTGTGAGGAGACCTGGAAAACATGAACTGTTCGGTGTACTTGAGGACAGAGGTTGAGAACCACTGCTCTATCTGACTGGTTACATACTGTGCGACCAGGTCAGATAAAACACTTGCTGGTATGGTCGCATCTGATGCGACCATGCTAGGCAAGTGGTTAAATGTTATGAATTCAGTATCCTAATAAAGCTCCAAGTTAGTAAACCTCTTTAGGATGATATAATTCCCTGTTATTTTTCAGCATGTTGTAAGGTCACTGCTTTGCTTTTCAAGAAAATGTTGTACCCTAAATGCTTCAATGTCCATCTACTTACCCATTAAATGTATATACATTATATTCTTTCCCTTCTTCGTTAACATCTGAACTAGTATGTTTGTGATATGAATAGTTCCTTACTAGACTGTACATGCTGGTTGGCATTATACGTAATGAAAAAGACAATGCAGGGACAATTTCCTTCGCACTCCTCCCTGGCCAGTTAAGGCATGTACTTAACATAATAGGGACACTCATCCATTCATGTCTTAGTTTCTAACAATAAAATGACCTTTGAATTTACCCATAAGTCATCATTTGCCCAAAAGAACACAATGGGGTATATGCAATAGCGGGCGAATTGGCAAAATAGGCGAATTCCGGGCCGTTTTCGCCTCCAAAAATCAATTCGCCTATGCAGTGCAGTCATTTTTCGCAAAAAAACGGCCCGTCAAAATTCGCCTTTTCTCAATTCGCCTTTTTCCGAATTCGCCTTTTCTGCAATGGTACAGATGCTGCAATTCGCCTCCAGCATATTCAATTCAAGTTTGGAAATTCGCCTGCAGTGCTTTTAGACAGCAAATTCGCGATTTTCACTCCGCCACACTTTGGAGGGTGAAAACAAATAAAAAAATTTTAAACATGTTTTTTTTTGTGTTTTTTTTTTTAGGAATAGCAGATCTATTTATATTAGAAGGGATTAGGTTTTTTTTTTTTTTTTTGGGGGAGGCACAAATATTATTTATATATTTTTTAAAATAATATTTTTATTTTTTTATTTTTTTTATTGCTGGAACGGTAAAATCCGGGAAAAAAATGGCGTGGGGTCCCCCCTCCAAAGCATAACCAGCCTCGGGCTCATTGAGCTGGTCCTGGTTCTAAAAATGCGGGGAAAAAATTGACAGGGGATCCCCCGTATTTTTAAAACCAGCACCGGGCTCTGCGCCTGATGCTGGTGCCAAAAATACGGGGGACAAAACGAGTAGGGGTCCCCCGTATTTTTAACACCAGCATCGGGCTCCACTAGCTGGACAGATAATGCCACAGCCGGGGGTCACTTTTATACAGTGCCCTGCGGCCGTGGCATCAAATATCCAACTAGTCACCCCTGGCCGGGGAACCCTGGGGGAATGGGGACCCCTTCAATCAAGGGGTCCCCCCCCCCCAGCCACCCAAGGGCCAGGGGTGAAGCCCGAGGCTGTCCCCCCCCATCCAATGGGCTGCGGATGGGGGGGCTGATAGCCTTTGTGTTCAAAAAAAAAGATATTGTTTTTTCCATTAGTACTACAAGTCCCAGCAAGCCTCCCCTGCAAGCTGGTACTTGGAGAACCACAAGTACCAGCATGCGGGAGAAAAACGGGCCCGCTGGTACCTGTAGTTCTAATGGAAAAAAAATACCCAAATAAAAACAGGACACAGACACCGTCGACAGTAAAACTTTATTACACACTGCCGACACACACATACTTACCTATGTTCACACGCCGACATCGGTCCTCTTCTCCATGTAGAATCCCGGGGTACCTGAAAATAAAAGATCAATTATACTCACCTCAACAGGCTCCAGAGATAAATCCACGGACTTGGCAAAAAAAGAAAGCGCATTTACCCGCACCAAAAACGGACTGAAAGGTGTCCCATGCTGACACATGGGACACCTATCCACGATTAAGATCTGTCAGTGACAGTTGTCACTGACAGGTCTCTAAGCCAATCAGGAAGCGCAACTTCGTTGCGCTAACCTGATTGGCTGATCGCTGTGACAGCGCATCGCACAGCTCCCTCCATTATATTCAATGGTGGGAACTTAGCGGCTAGCGGTGAGGTCACCCGCCGGTCAGCGGTGACCGGCGGGTGACCCCACCGCTAGCCGCTAAGTTCCCACCATTGAAAGTAATGGAGGGAGCTGTGCGAGGCGCTGTCAGAGTACAGACGGCGTCCAGCCAATCAGATGAGCGCCACGGCAGTAGCGCTTCCTGATTGGCTGAAGGGACATCAGTGACAGGAGTCACGTGATGTCCCGGCATTCGGGGAAAGGATTCTAATGTGAAAACATTGGACCCCTTTCATTAGTCCGGTGGAGCGGGTGTTCGGTTTGTTTTTTTACAAAGTACGTGGATTTACCTCTGGACCTCTGGACGCTGGAAGGTGAGTATAATTTTTTGACAGGTACCCTCGGATCGTCGGAGATCGTTGCAGTCGGCGTGTCAACACAGGTAAGTATGTGTGTGTCGGTGTATGAAATAAAGTTTTACTATCAAGGTGTGTGTGTCCTGTTTTTATTTGGGTATTTTTTCCCCAGTAGTACTACAGGTACCAGCGGGCCCGTTTTTCTCCCGCATGCTGGTACTTGTGGTTCTCCAAGTACCAGCTTGCGGGGGAGGCTTGCTGGGACTTGTAGTACTAATGGAAAAAACAATATCTTTTTTTTTATCACAAAGGCTATCAGCCCCCCCATCCGCAGCCCATTGGATGGGGGGGGACAGCCTCGGGCTTCACCCCTGGCCCTTGGGTGGCTGGGGGGGGGGGACCCCTTGATTGAAGGGGTCCCCACTCCCCCAGGGTACCCCGGCCAGGGGTGACTAGTTGGATATTTGATGCCACGGCCGCAGGGCACGGCATAAAAGTGACCCCCGGCTGTGGCATTATCTGTCCAGCTAGTGGAGCCCGATGCTGGTGTTAAAAATACGGGGGACCCCTACTCGTTTTGTCCCCCGTATTTTTGGCACCAGCATCAGGCGCAGAGCCCGGTGCTGGTTTTAAAAATACGGGGGATCCCTGCCCGATTTTTCCCCTGCATTTTTAGAACCAGGACCAGCTCGATGAGCCCGAGGCTGGTTATGCTTTGGAGGGGGGACCCCACGCCATTTTTTTTTCGGGTTTTTCCCCGTTTTTTCCCGTTTTTAAAAATCGCGGCAAAATCCGCCAAATCGGCCGATTTTCGCCCGCGACTCTGGCGAATCCGTTTTTCATTGCATATGGTGAATTCCGGAAGCCACCTTCCGGAATTCACCTGGCGAATTTGGTCGAATTGAAAAAACGGCGATAATTGCCGCGATTTCGCCCGCTATTGCATATACCCCAATGACTGTTGTAGTCAGGGGTGGACCTAACTATTTGAATACCCTTGTAGCAAATTAATTGAAAGACCTGTTTGCACAAACTTAGAAGTGGCATCTGAATTTGGGCATTGGGGATTGTGAGAGTAAATACTTCCGCATGATGTGGTTCTGACATGTACTGTACACTTGTTAAAAAAGAGTGACCCAGTCGGAAGTGTTTACATTCACTAAAGACAGGGGCAGGGAGCTTCCTGCTTCTCTGATATCACCAGGTGCATTCACATAAACATTGTGTCTGGGGGGAAAGGTATCAAGCATTGGAGAAGCACAGAGGTTTTTTTTACTAAGCCTTGGAGAGTGATAAAGTGTGAGAGAGAAAGTACCAGCCAATCCGTTCCTAACTGCCATGTTACAGGCTGTGTTTGAAAAATGACAGGAGCTGGATGGTTGGTACTTTATCTCTCTCTACGGATTAGTAAACAGACGCCACAGTCTTTGAAGTGACATATAGAAGCTGATTATTTAGTTGATCTGGGCAACTACTTCACTTTATCTCTCTCCAAGGCCTGATACATCTCTCCTTCTGTGTGTGCAGAGCCACCATTTCCACAGTATATTGAACTGCAAGGTATAACCCACAACTTTTTACTGTCCATAAACCCTGCTGCTTCAGGTTAGGACCACCCCTGGTTATAGTGTGACAATAACCTTGTTTCTACATGTTATCAGTTTGTCTGTAATCTGTAAATAATGATTGGTGTCCTTTTTTCTTCCCTCTCTGCTGTCTTCAATGTAGAGCATGCATCATTTTGAACGTGAATTATCGGTAAAGTAAGCAAACGCTTCATTCTGTCACTTCACAAAGTGCTGTTTGCGACCACTTGGGGGCAGTGCAGAGTATTACCCCATCACCACAGTGCACAGTCTAACAACTTCTTAAAGCAGTCTTATGGTTATAATAAAAGTGAGACAACGTAGTGTTAACTTCTCATTCACACACGCATAAAAAAGTATTTTGTGTATCTGTGTGTTGCAAGTATGCAAATCCTGAATGGTCGGTGCCAAAACCTTGCATTAACAAATGCAGACTAAACCGGACTTGGGAATGCATATCTGTCATAACAGATGCAAATGTTTTTACTTCACAGATTTACAAAATGTGCATTTTATGTCTGTGTGAAAGGGCTATAATTCCTTTAAAAAACCACAAGATAATACTGAATACAGTTCATGCTCAAAGGTTTGCGGGAAAGAGGGAGTTGGGGGATGAATGTTATATGCTGCTTATTGTAATGTAGTCTCGGACCTCAGTAAACCCACATAAAATATGGTGTAATTAACAGGGTAATATAGGGAGTAGCACCCTTTTTACCTGGAGTATTTGATTTGAGACTGCGTTACCTTAAAACACACTACAATTTAAAAATACTTGTTTGTCTTTGTATTTTATTAACGATATCCAAGCTGCATTGCTTGTTAGATCTAAACTGTCAGATGGAATAGATGTCTGCTCTCCTATTTACAGCGCAGCAATATTATCATTCAATGATAGCTGTTACTTCCGTCAACCGGTATTACGGATTCTGGTAAAACCAAAATTACTGGCATCAAACGCAGGCTGTACCCCAGCATTGTAAGAGTGACTGCCAGTGTGCTGAGGTTGGTAGTTTACTGTATTCTTCTCTGTGTGAGTCTGATATTCCAATTAATCTGCAGTCCGCTGAGTACTACTGTCGCACACAGAGATTTAATGGGGTACTCTCCTGTAAGACCAGATGTAGGGAGTGTTCATCATGTCGCCTTCTTCTAGACATGTTTCTTGTGGTCTCTAAAGCAAGATATTTATCTTATTATCTCAGACAATTTCTGTAGGTATTGAAGTATGTTGGAGTGGTGCACTAAATTCATGGTGTCTGCCAGCTGTCATCTATATTACCTTCTGTAAACCATATGCTTGTTTAATGTTTGTTACACTTTATGTAATAATTAACATTAAGCATCTTGTTACGTGTTCTTATGCATTTGTTGGTATATTTGTATACACACCATTTACTGTCTTGCTTAATGCCATTTCAACCTTACAAGATCCACTGGGCTGAGATAGTGGCGATGAGGAGGAGGCCCTGTCTAGTTTGGGTAACGTTCAAAGATGACAAATGCAGAGTCACCTTTTACGTTTGTGGAAAGACACTGATACAGACTGTGACAGTTGTGCACATGTGTGAAGGGGGTCTTTGCACTCACTGGAGTGGGAATTTGTGTGATTATGGGATTGCGCAGTTTTAGGATTATGGGATTGTGCAGTTTTATAATTCAGCTTTTATATTATATCGTTTTCAGTTTGTTATGACAGCAAAGAATCCGAACTGTTTTCATGTATCACAATTGTTTACTTTTTCTAGGTTTTAAGCTTTTACAGTAATAGGAATGCCCCATAAATGCCCTGAAGGGGCAAATGCCGGATTGCTGGAGGGGGATTTCCAAATGTTTGACCCTAGAGCGACTGTCTCCATCCCATGAAGGATGACTAATTAGCATGTAACAAGCTATAGTCTGCTCCAAGCACAGTGCAGTTTATGTAATACAGTACATCAGACATATGCAGGCCCATTGATCATGGGATTCTCTCTGGTGCGATGATTGAGCACTCCGATCCACAGACACACAGCAGACTTGGTAGGAGAATCAGCTGCCTCAGGGCATATCCAGCAGCTCCATTAGGCCCTTTATACTGCAGGTAGTGGCCAGGCTGTGGGGAGGGAGGGGCCTCCGGGCAACTGGAAATCCCCCTGCCCGTGTTTGACATGTTCTTTTCTGTATAGATGACACTTGTGTGGTCTATAAGCTGTCCCATTTAGTAGCTGACGCACAATCAACAGCACATTTCAGCAGGTTTTGCAGAAGGGGAAAAGCCTGTCTCTCGCAATAGTGCAATAGCAGGCACGTCAAGTCACATAATGCCATTGTCAGCCCTTCATATTTACTTACAGTGGCTGTTTGTAGATATGGAGCACTGTTTGCAGGTAGTGGATCAGGGCGGTCAGGGTAGAAATGTACAAGACCCTACATATATTCTAAAGCACGCTTGTATGTCATTCATCCTCAGACTAAATGCTTATGGTATAGTAGTGTTGCATCTGAAACCAATACCAGCGATAAAGTGGTTTGCAGCAATTAATGAGTGGTAAAGTGTTTATTAGAAATACAGACCACTTTTTATGTTTATGTGAAGAGTATCTGTTGCTGTGTTTCTATGCTATACGCCTTGGGGGGAGGCGGTTACATTGCCAGCAGTTGGGATCCTGGCGGTCAGGATACAGATGCCGGAATTCCGAGCACTGACAATGCTGGTAGACGGAATTCCGGCTAACGGGCTATTACCACTCATGGGTGTCCACAACACCCATAGAGTAGGAATAGAACCTGTGGCGAGTGCAGTGAGCGTTTGCCCCTCTGCCGGCATTCTGGCGACCAGGATCCTGCCGTCGGTATGCTGACCGCTGGGATCCTGGCCGTTGTCGCACCATATCCAATGCCTGCTGGGAACCACAGAACATCCAATTTGCTGAAGCTGCAATCAGTTGGCTACAACCCCTCAATTTTTCTCTGAGTACATTAACTTATTATGGACTGTAGGGGAGATCATAAGCCATACACATCCATCATACATAATGACTGAATGCTATTAAAATTGACTGTTTTGTTAAGGCCTTCTGAATGTTATGTATTATATAACTTAACTTTGTTCTTTCATTTTGTACAGGAAATTCAACATTTCAAATACCAGCACCTCCGCCTCCACCTCCACCACCAGCGGCGCCTCTCCTTCCTCCAAGCAAGGATGTGCCAACAGAATCAGCCCCCATCTCTGTTAACGGTACAGACCGCGGAGCCTTACTCAGTTCCATTAAAAACTTCAGGAAGGGAGCACTGAAGAAAGCGGAGACAAATGATCACAGTGCCCCACGGACCAGCTGAATGCTCAGAACGCACTTAACCCTTGAGCAGGCATTGAATGTGGATATGTACAGCTTGGCCTGCTCGCTGTTCAGATGTTTTATTGTTTTATAACAGGGTTTCCGTTCTGTAAATGAAAACATATAATTAAAAGAATGCCTTACGTTTTAAGGAAGGTTGAGAGTAGAAAATCAGACGCCCAGTCTCACATATTAAACAGCTCTGTCTTAACAGATCTTCTTATTCATTGTGTGAAAAACAGTTGCTCTTTGTACAGTATCCTCTCTTCTTCAGTCCTCTAATTCAGCATTCCATCAGACGAGAAGATGCAAATGGTCAACTGATCTAAATGGTTTTCCTTGACGTAGAGAATTTCTTCAGTCAACTGGACAAGCTCATAAGAACAAAACCACTTCTTCATAGGTGATTTTAAAAATGCAATGCTCTGGCCTATTGCCTGTTATACGGGGAATATCCTTTGTTATATCAGGAAGACACAACCCTGGACCCCGACTGGCAGATCTGAGTACGGGTCCGGGTCTGCACCCATCCGCTTTGGAAGGAGGGCGTTGTATTTTTAAAAGGACATGTTTGGAAGTGGTACTATCAATTTAAGACCTAGAACTGCATCTAAAACAAAGTAGCCATAAAACATAAATGTTTGCAAATTTGGGAGTCTGCAGAAATGTTGCAGTTGTGGCTTTATAGTAAATAAATCTAGGTTATTTTTTTTTTTAATTAAGAAATAGAGATCTAGTCAAGGTCCTCATCCTACAACTGTGGCTACCACTCAGAACTTTACACATAACCTGATACAGCTAGTGACATCTGTGGGTACAAAATGCAGTTGCATTCCACTATGTGCAGTCCTTGTCTGCCTGGACACCCTCTCTCTTCTATCAGTACGCAGAACACAAGTGGGAAACACAAAAACAAAAGTAGTCCCTTTAACTGTACTTACATACAGTAGATAGACAAGCAAAAATAAATAAAAACTTAGCATTTTGATTTAAATAATTGTATATTCAATTTGATACATCTAAGTTTTTATTATGTTTTTGACTGCTAACAAAAACAGGTTAGTTGTCCTCCTGTTGTCACAATTGCAGATGTTTGTTTAGCTATTTTTGACAATATATTTTATAGATGTCCACTTTCAGAGATCTACCCATCACTCTTTGGTTGGGCTTTTCCCTCTGGACAATGCTGCATGTGCCATTGTTTAGCAATAGGAGGAAGTACTGTCAGATTTAGTTACTGATTCCCATCATAATTATTCAAGTAGCTTGTCAGTCAGTTATGTATGTGGCACCCTGATTGGATATCCATCGACTAATCAGGAGCTTCATAAGCTACACAGCTGCATTGTTTGGAAACTTGAAATAACCAGTTATTTTAACAGTGCTCTTTTTCACAGCTGTCAGCACAGGTGATTTGGCTGGTGGTTCATTACTAGTAAAGGTGGGAGTCTCCTAGGGGTACCTCCGCAGACCGTTATATGGGAGTAGGAAGTAGTCCCAAAAGTGGAGAAACCTTTTAAAGCCCTGCTGTCCTAGTTAGTATTTCAGATTGAGGACAGAGAGAGGGTGTTGAATGCCAGTCTGATGTAATTTTCCCACATTGCGTACACAGAAAAAAGTAATGCATACATTTTGCAGTATGCAGAGTTGTATGCACCTCAGGCCGCCCTTACCCGTGTTCATGGATTTCTAGCCTTCCTTATTGTCCTTCACATCAGTGCCCCCTTGCAGCAGCCCTATGCGTGGTGCAAAAGATCCGTATGAAAACAGGTGTAATTGCGCATATGCACAACTCTTCATAGCCCGCAATTACGTCTGTGTGTCCTCACTGAACCGTGCCTGCGTAAGAATGCCCCATTACCACCGTTTTCTCCCTTCAGCTGCAAGTAGAGATAGGACTGAGTTCTGTACGACATTGCATCATTCACACTTGCGTGCGCTCGGCTCCGGGGCATGCACATTGCGGAAGCATGCAAAATACGCAAAGCTGACTTGTATCCAACTCTGTCGGTCCCAGGGAGTCCTTCCCATAACACAACATTTTGTCACCCAGTACCTGCAAGCTAATGGCCCCATACATCAGATGGCCGAATTCGCTGATTGGCAGCCAGCGATAATCGGTGATCCGTTGAGGAATCTGGGAAATTAAATATGTTAAAAATGCCCAATTGACAATCCCGACCGTTGGGGGATTGGGACATTGCTCCAACATATTTATAATGTATGGGCCCCACACAATACAACACAATTACATTCCATAAAAGTCAATCCTCAGATTTGTGTTTCTAGGTAACCTTTACTTTAGGGCAGTAAGATGTTTACATGGTTAAATCTGTTACCGAAATTCAATATATAGTTGCACAACAGAGAAATTGTGTTAATATAGAAGGTACACTTGGTGGATCTGAACCTAATTTTACTTTTATTTTGCACTTTAAAATCTGTTTTACAGAATGCAGGGGAATTGCCGTGGGTATGATTATGGGGTTGAGTACTACAATGTATATTCCGTCATATTTTTCTTAAGATAATAAACCGCTCTCTGATTTATTGTGTATTTGTAATGTAAATTAATTTATTGATCGGATGCCATGCAGTTAAAAACATTGCAGGTTGTGCAGCATTTCTTACCTATATCACAAATGTGTAGAAATCCGCCAAGATGGACAGACTGTAGTTAGTAAGAATGTAGCAGTGCTGCTTTGTCTCCTGATTCGGAGTGGGGCTCACAACGATGCTGGGATCAAGTATTGTGTATAACTAATCTAGGGCAAATGTTCTGGGTCTTTATTAGTTAATCATTCCTATTATATTTGCCATACATGATCTCTACATGGATTCTGTATTGTTATTTATTAACTTTTATTTATAGGGCGCGACGTGGTGTCCACAGCACCGTACATCGTAAATATATACATAACCATAAACACTATAATAAAACCAAAGACCATGAAGTGGTATATGTATTAGAGTGTAAGGCAGTGGTTCCAAATGCGGTCCTCAAAGCATTCCCAACAGTCCAGGTTTTAGGGATATCACTGCTCGTGCACAGAAGGTATAATAAAGCTGACTGAGGTACTCATTAAGTCACCTATTCTTAAGGCATGGATATCCTTAAAACCTGTAATGTTGGGGTGCCTTGATGATAGTGTTTGGGAACCACTGGTATAAGGGATAAACTAATGCCTCTTTCACTACGTAATCCCTGGTCACTGTACATGGGTTTCAACAGCGGCTTGAAACCAGTTTACACCACAGGCTGGACCTGGCATATTGCTGGGGCTTCTCCTCTGCCGGCACTTGGAGATGACATCATCCCAGTTACCACTTGTAGTCTCCATCTGTGCACACCTCATCTTTGGCACTCAAAACCTATATGCTACCCCTAAGCAGATTCCAAGACAGGTAATTGTGGAGTTGTAAAGTGCCAGAGCCTTGCCAGTGAAAGTAGTTTGTCCAGTTAGAAGGAAAGCAAGGCTGGTCTTGAGTGCTGAGGTTGTGTTTTGTGAAAGCAGTCATGGGAGGGGTAGGTAGTGACAGGGAAAAGCTTAAAGAGGGGAGAGGATGGACATAGACAGGGAAGGTGAAATTGTGGAAATCTATGATGTCAAATTGGTGGGAAAAGGGGAGACAGAGAGATACTGCTTGCATCCCGGAACTGAGCAAGCACATTTCTCTAACGTCCTTGAGGATGCTGGGACTCCGTAAGGACCATGGGTAATAGACGGGCTCCGCAGGAGATAGGGCACTTTAAGAAAGCTTTGGACTCTGGGTGTGCACTGGCTCCTCCCTCTATGCCCCTCCTCCAGACCTCAGTTTTACACTGTGCCCACAGCAAGATGGGTGCACTGCAGAGAGCTCTCCTGAGTTCTCTGCCTAGAAGCATTTTCGTTTGGATTTTTTTCTACTTTTTTACAGGGAGCACTGCTGGCAACAGGCTCCCTGCATCGAGGGACTGAGGAGAGAGGGGCAGACCTTCTTGTCTAAGATAGGCTCTGCTTCCTCGGCTACTGGACACCATTAGCTCCAGAGGGGGTGAACACAGGTTCTTACTGGGCGTCCACCCCCAGTGCCGCGCCGCCGTTCTCCTTACAGAGCCAGAAGAACCGAAGTCAGAAGACGTCAGGCGGCAGAAGCCTTCAGCTTCACTGAGGTAACGCACAGCACTGCAGCTGTGCGTCATTGCTCCCATACACCTCACATACTCTGGTCACTGTAAGGGTGCAGGGCGCCCTGGGCAGCAATGTAACACCTCTATTATGGCAAAAGACAATATACATGTACAGGTGGGCACTGTACATGTATATAAAAGAGCCCCCGCCATATTTTAGTAAGTTTGAGCGGGACAGAAGCCCGCCGCCGAGGGGGCGGGGCTTCTCCCTCAGCACTCACCAGCGCCATTTTCTCTCCACAGCACCGCTGAGAGGAAGCTCCCCGTACTCTCCCCTGCTTACACACGGTGAAGGGGTGTTTAAAAGAGAGGGGGGGGGGCACATAATTGCCGGATAACATATTATACAGCGCGGCTGGGGGGAAAACATTTTGTGTTGGTCTCCAGGGTCATTGCGCTGGGGTGTGTGCTGGCATACTCTCTCTGTCTCTCCAAAGGGCCTTGAAGGGGATACTGTCTTCAGAAAAGAGGTTCCCTGTGTGTGTGAAGTGTGTCGGTACGCGTGTGTCGACATGTTTGACGAGAAAGGCTCGCTTAATGTGGAGGGGGAGTGCTTGAATGTCATGTCGCCGTCGGCAACACCGACACTGGAATGGGTGGATATGCTGAATGTCTTGAATGCAAATGTCAATCTATTGCATAAAAGGTTAGACAAGGCTGAAGCTAGGGATCAGTCAGGTAGCCAGTCCATGCCTGTTCCTGTGGCGCCAGGCCCTTCGGGGTCTCAGAAGCGCACCATATCTCAGATCGATGACACAGATACCGACACGAATACTGACTCTAGTGTCGACTATGAAGATGCAAAATTACAGCCGAGGGTGGCAAAAGGTATTCGGTACATGATTATTGCCATTAAAGAGGTTTTGCATATTACTGAGGAACCCCCTGTCCCTGACACGAGGGTACACATGTATAAAGGGAAAAAGCCTGAAGTCACCTTTCCGTCCTCATTTGAACTGAGTGAATTGTGCGAAAAGGCTTGGGAATCTCCGGATAGGAGACCACAAGTTCCCAAAAGGATTCTTATGGCGTATCCTTTTCCACAAACGGATAGGATACGATGGGAATCTTCGCCTAAAGTAGACAAGGCGCTGACACGCTTGTCCAAAAAGGTGGCACTGCCTTCTCAGGATACGGCTTCCCTCAAGGATCCTGCTGATCGCAGGCAGGAAATTACCATGAAGCACATTTACACTCATTCGGGTACTATTGTTAAACCGGCTATGGCGTCGGCCTGGGTTTGTAGTGCGGTTGTGGCAGATTCCTTATCTACGGAGATTGACACCTTACATAGGGATGCCATTCAAATGACCATAGAGCATATCAGAGATGCTGCCTTGTATATGAGAGATGCCCAGAGAGACATTTGTTTATTAAGCTCCAGAATGAATGCTATGTCTATTTCTCTATCGTCCTAAGTGGATGCTGGGGTTCCTGAAAGGACCATGGGGGAATAGCGGCTCCGCAGGAGACAGGGCACAAAAGTAAAGCTTTTACAGGTCAGGTGGTGTGTACTGGCTCCTCCCCCTATGACCCTCCTCCAGACTCCAGTTAGATTTTTGTGCCCGGCCGAGAAGGGTGCAATTCTAGGTGGCTCTCATAAAGAGCTGCTTAGAGAGTTTAGCTTAGGTTTTTTATTTTACAGTGATTCCTGCTGGCAACAGGATCACTGCAACGAGGGACAGAGGGGAGAAGAAGTGAACTCACCTGCGTGCAGGATGGATTGGCTTCTTGGCTACTGGACATGAAGCTCCAGAGGGACGATCACAGGTACAGCCTGGATGGTCACAGGAGCCACGCCGCCGGCCCCCTCACAGATGCTGAAGCAAGAAGAGGTCCAGAATCGGCGGCTGAAGACTCCTGCAGTCTTCTTAAGGTAGCGCACAGCACTGCAGCTGTGCGCCATTTTCCTCTCAGCACACTTCACACGGCAGTCACTGAGGGTGCAGGGCGCTGGGGGGGGGGCGCCCTGGGAGGCAAATGAAAACCTTTAAAAAGGCTAAAAATACCTCACATATAGCCCCAGAGGCTATATGGAGATATTTACCCCTGCCTAAATGTACTAAATAGCGGGAGACGAGCCCGCCGAAAAAGGGGCGGGGCCTATCTCCTCAGCACACGGCGCCATTTTCTGTCACAGCTCCGCTGGTCAGGAAGGCTCCCAGGTCTCTCCCCTGCACTGCACTACAGAAACAGGGTATAACAGAGAGGGGGGGCAAAATAAATGGCAATATATTAATATAAAAGCAGCTATAAGGGAGCACTTAATCATAAGGCTATCCCTGTCATATATAGCGCTTTTTGGTGTGTGCTGGCAGACTCTCCCTCTGTCTCCCCAAAGGGCTAGTGGGTCCTGTCTTCGTATAGAGCATTCCCTGTGTGTCTGCTGTGTGTCGGTACGTGTGTGTCGACATGTATGAGGACGTTATTGGTGTGGAGGCGGAGCAATTGCCAAATATGAGGATGTCACCTCCTAGGGGGTCGACACCAGAATGGATGCCTTTATTTGTGGAATTACGGGATAGCGTCAACTCGCTTAAGCAGTCGTTTGCCGACATGAGGCGGCCGGACACTCAATAAGTGCCTGTCCAGGCGCCTCAAACACCGTCAGGGGCTGTAAAACGCCCCTTGCCTCAGTCGGTCGACACAGACCCAGACACAGGCACTGATTCCGGTGGTGAAGGTGACGAATCAACCGTATTTTCCAGTAGGGCCACACGTTATATGATTTTGGCAATAAAGGAGATGTTACATTTAGCTGATACTACAGGTACCACTAAACAGGGTATTATGTGGGGTGTGAAAAAACTACCAGTAGTTTTTACCGAATCAGAAGAATTAAATGACGTGTGTGATGAAGCGTGGGGTGCCCCGATAAAAAACTGCTAATTTCAAAGAAGTTATTGGCTTTATACCCTTTCCCGCCAGAGGTTAGGGAGCGCTGGGAAACACCTCCTAGGGTGGACAAAGCGCTAACACGCTTATCAAAACAAGTGGCGTTACCCTCTCCTGAGACGGCCGCACTTAAAGATCCATCAGATAGGAGGATGGAAAATATCCAAAAAGGTATATACACACATGCAGGTGTTATACTACGACCAGCTATTGCGACTGCCTGGATGTGCAGTGCTGGGGTAGTTTGGTCAGAGTCCCTGATCGAAAATATTGATACCCTGGACAGGGACAATATTTTACTGTCGTTAGAACAAATAAAGGATGCATTTCTTTATATGCGTGATGCACAGAGAGATATCTGCACACTGGCATCACGGGTAAGTGCTATGTCCATTTCGGCCAGAAGAGCTTTATGGACACGACAGTGGACAGGCGATGCGTAGAGGAGTTATTTGGGGTCGGTCTATCGGATTTGGTGGCCACGGCTACGGCCGGGAAATCCACCTTTCTACCTCAAGTCACTCCCCAACAGAAAAAGGCACCGACCTTTCAACCGCAGCCCTTTCGTTCCTTTAAAAATAAGAGAGCAAAGGGCTATTCATATCTGCCACGAGGCAGAGGACGAGGGAAGAGACAGCAACAGGCAGCTCCTTCCCAGGAACAGAAGCCCTCCCCGGCTTCTACAAAAGCCTCAGCATGACGCTGGGGCTTCGCAAGCGGACTCGGGGGCGGTAGGCGGTCGTCTCAAGAATTACAGCGCGCAGTGGGCTCACTCGCAGGTAAATCCCTGGATCCTGCAGATAATATCTCAGGGGTACAGGTTGAAATTAGAGACAGAGCCACCTCGCCGTTTCCTGAAGTCTGCTTTACCAACGTCCCCCTCAGAAAGGGAGACGGTTTTGGAAGCCATTCACAAGCTGTATTCTCAGCAGGTGATAGTCAAGGTACCTCTTCTACAACAAGGGAAGGGGTATTATTCCACTCTTTTTGTGGTACCGAAGCCGGATGGCTCGGTAAGGCCTATTCTAAATCTGAAGTCCTTGAACCTGTACATAAAGAAGTTCAAGTTCAAGATGGAGTCACTCAGAGCAGTGATAGCGAACCTGGAAGAAGGGGACTTTATGGTATCCTTGGACATCAAGGATGCGTATCTCCACGTTCCAATTACCCCTCACACCAGGGGTACCTCAGGTTCGTTGTACAAAACTGTCACTATCAGTTTCAGACGCTGCCGTTTGGTTTGTCCACGGCACCTCGGGTCTTTACAAAGGTAATGGCCGAGATAATATTTCTTCTTCGAAGAAAAGGCGTATTAATTATCCCATACTTGGACGATCTCCTAATAAGGGCAAGGTCCAGAGAACAGCTAGAGATGGGTTTAGCACTATCTCAAGAGGTGCTAAAGCAGCACGGATGGATTCTGAATATTCCAAAATCCCAATTAATGCCGACAACTCGTCTGCTGTTCCTGGGGATGATTCTGGACACAGTTCAGAAAAAGGTTTTTCTTCCCGAAGAAAAAGCCAAGGAGTTATCTGACCTGGTCAGGAACCTCCTAAAACCAGGAAAGGTGTCTGTACATCAATGCACAAGAGTCCTGGGAAAAAATGGTAGCTTCTTACGAAGCAATCCCTTTCGGCAGATTCCATGCAAAGGGATCTGTTGGACAAATGGTCAGGGTCGCATCTTCAGATGCACCTGCGGATAACCCTGTCGCCGAGGACAAGGGTATCCCTTCTGTGGTGGTTGCAGGAGGCTCATCTATTGGAGGGCCGCAGATTCGGCATGCAGGATTGGATCCTGGTGACCACGGATGCCAGCCTGAGAGGCTGGGGAGCAGTCACACAGGGAAGAAATTTCCAGGCAGTGTGGTCGAGCCTGAAAAAGTCTCTTCACATAAGCATTCTGGAACTAAGAGCAATCTACAATGCTCTAAGCCAGGCGGAACCTCTGCTTCAAGGAAGACCGGTGTTGATCCAGTCGGACAACATCACGGCAGTCGCCCATGTAAACAGACAGGGCGGCACAAGAAGCAGGAGGGCAATGGCAGAAGCTGCCAGGATCCTTCGCTGGGCGGAGAATCACGTGATAGCACTGTCAGCAGTATTCATCCCGGGCGTGGACAACTGGGAAGCAGACTTCCTCAGCAGACACGACCTTCACCCGGGAGAGTGGGGACTTCATCCAGAAGTTTTCCACATGCTATTAAACCGTTGGGTAAAACCAATGGTGGACATGATGGCGTCTCGCCTCAACAAAACACTGGACAGGTATTGCGCCAGGTCAAGAGATCCGCAGGCAATAGCTGTGGACGCGCTGGTAACACCTTGGGTGTACCAGTCGGTATATGTGTTTCCTCCTCTGCCTCTCATACCAAAGGTATTGAGGATTATACGGCAAAGAGGAGTAAGACTAGTGGCTCCGGATTGGCCAAGAAGGACTTGGTACCCGGAACTTCAAGAGATGGTCACGGACGATCCGTGGCCTCTACTTCTGAGAAGGGACCTGCTTCAGCAGGGTCCTTGTCTTTTTCAAGACTTACCGCGGCTGCGTTTGACGGCATGGCGTTTGAATGCCAGATCCTAAAAGGAAAAGGCATTCCAGAAGAAGTCATTCCTACCTTGATAAAGGCAAGGAAGGAAGTCACCGCGAAGCATTATCGCCGTATTTGGCGAAAATATGTTGCGTGGTGCGAGCAGCGGAGTGCTCCGATGGAGGAATTTCAACTGGGTCGTTTTCCTACATTTCCTGCAATCAGGATTGTCTATGGGTCTCAAATTGGGATCTATTAAGGTTCAAATTTCGGCCCTATCAATATTCTTCCAAAAAGAATTGGCCTCAGTCCCTGAGGTCCAGATTTTTATCAAAGGAGTACTGCATATACAGCCTCCTGTGGTGCCTAAGGTGGCACCGTGGGATCTAAATGTAGTTTTAGATTTCCTCAAATCCAATTGGTTTGAACCACTAAAGAATGTGGATTTGAAATATCTCACATGGAAAGTGACTATGTTACTGGCCCTGGCTTCGGCCGGGAGAGTATCTGAACTGGCGGCTTTGTTTTATAAAAGCCCTTATTTAATTTTCCATTCGACATAGGGCAGAGCTGCGGACGCGTCCGCATTTTCTCCCTAAGGTGGTATCAGCGTTTCACCTGAACCAGCCTATTGTAGTGCCTGCGGCTACAGACGACTTGAAGGACTCCAAGTTGTTGGACGTTGTCAGAGCCTTAAAAATATACATTTAAAGGACGGCTGGAGTCAGAAAATCTGACTCGCTGTTTATACTGTATGCACCCAACAAGTTGGGTGCACCTGCTTCTAAGCAGTCGATTGCTCGTTGGATTTGTAACAAAATTCAACTTGTACATTCTGTGGCAGGCCTGCCACAGCCTAAATCTGTTAAGGCCCATTCCGCAAGGAAGGTGGGCTCATCTTGGGCGGCTGCCCGAGGGGTCTCGGCATTACAACTCTGCCGAGCAGCTACGTGGTCAGGGGAGAACACGTTTGTAAATTTTTACAAATTTGATACCCTGGCAAAGGAGGACCTGGAGTTCTCTCATTCGGTGCTGCAGAGTCATCCGCACTCTCCCGCCCATTTGGGAGCTTTGGTATAATCCCCATGGTCCTTTCAGGAACCCCAGCATCCACTTAGGATGATAGAGAAAATAAGAATTTACTTACCGATAATTCTATTTCTCGGAGTCCGAAGTGGATGCTGGGCGCCCATCCCAAGTGCGGATTATCTGCAATACTTGTACATAGTTATTGTTAACTAATTCGGGTTATTGTTTAGGAAGCCATCTTTCAGAGGCTCCTCTGTTATCATACTGTTAACTGGGTTTAGATCACAAGTTGTACGGTGTGATTGGTGTGGCTGGTATGAGTCTTACCCGGGATTCAAAATCCTCCCTTATTGTGTACGCTCACTAACCTAACTGGAGTCTGGAGGAGGGTCATAGGGGGAGGAGCCAGTACACACCACCTGACCTGTAAAAGCTTTACTTTTGTGCCCTGTCTCCTGCGGAGCCGCTATTCCCCCATGGTCCTTTCAGGAACCCCAGCATCCACTACGGACTCCGAGAAATAGAATTATCGGTAAGTAAATTCTTATTTTCTGCTAGGCGGCTCTTGTGGACCCGACAGTGGACGGGAGACGCCGATTCAAAGCGGCATATGGAGTCCTTGCCTTACAAAGGGGAGGAGTTGTTTGGAGACGGCCTCTCGGACCTTGTCTCTACTGCTACGGCTGGTAAGTCGAATTTCTTACCTTATGTCCCCCCGCAGCATACAAAAAAGGCACCTCATTATCAAATGCAGTCCTTTCGTTCCAATAAAAACAAAAAGGTACGGGGATCGTCCTTTGTTGCCAGAGGGAAAGGCAGGGGAAAGAAGCTGCACACAGCTAGTTCCCAAGAGCAGAAGTCCTCCCCTGCGTCTGCAAAGTCCACCGCATGACGCTGGGGCTTCCCGGGGGGAGGCAGATCTAGTGGGGGCTCGTCTTCGGTTTTTCAGCCACGTCTGGGTTCACTCGCAGGTGGATCCCTGGGCATTAGAGATTGTTTCTCAAGGATACAGGCTGGATACAGGCGGTTTTTCTTTTTTTTTTATAATTTTTTATTGAAGCAATATATGCAATACATACATAAACATTCACTGTATTTCAAATCATCGGTATATGGGTAACATATGAAAACAATACAAGGGAGAGTACAGTTGAGTCCGTAATCAAGAGACATATCCATTGTAAGCAAGCAACAGTATCACATCTGCATGAAACATGTCCCCGGAGAGTACCGGCTTCACCGATTCCAAATCTAGTTCAGTCGATTGTCCCAGACAAAAAACGTGTCCGTATCTTATTTCCCCACCCATCCGCCCACGAAGCCTCGAGTGCTAGTTACGTTTAAAGCACAATCGGCGGATCTCCCGCAGCCATTCTAGTTAGAAACCATTCTGTATTGGACACGGAGTCACGGAGCTGTTTCCTAACCGTTGTCGACAAGGTCGTCTCCCACACTTCAAAAAAAATTTGTATCTTAGTATCTTTCTCCAGCAGGACGCCTATCCATTCCATCCTAAAGAGGTAGAATAGTTTGGCTTTAAATAATGATAGAGTAGGAGGATCTCTAGTTATCCACACTTGCAGAATGGCTTTCCTAGCCGCTATACTAACTGCCAGCAGCAGTTTTTTACTGCCCAAAGAGAGGCGTTGATTCGGTGGTAGGATACCGAAAAGCGCCCACTCCGGAGACAACTTCCAATAGTTCACCAGATTGGCCGTCAGGTAGTTTCTTATATATATACGAAACTGTCTGATTATAGGGCATGTCCACAGGCAGTGAAATAGATCTGCATGAAGAGTGCCACATTTTCAACATGCATGTGTGTCAGCAAGTCCTATCATGTGTCGTCTGTGGGGCGATAAGTAAGTCCTATGCAAAATATTAAGAGATATTTCTTTATACCTAGAAGAGGGAAATAGTTTGCAGGCCTTAACATGTGCCGCAAGTAAGTACGTAATCTCAATGTCTGAGAGACAATCCTTCCAAGACATAATACCTCCCCGTCCCCTCGAGTAGTCTAGGACGTTTCTAAAGTACCCATATGCAGTCGATATTGCCTTACGAACCTTAGGGGTTTGTTTCAGCATTCTGTCCAACGGATTGTCCCAGTCCCCAGGTGAAAAACATCTAATAATGGATGAAACATAGTGTTGAGCCAAAAGAAAGGCCACAGGACAGGCCATCAAAGTTGGATATCTAGTAGTGGCCTCCTGGAACGTGAGCGGCCTCGAGCCCCGCACATCCACCAAATCACCGATCTTAGACACACACCCCAACCGACATATATTAAACGGATATTGTGCCCGACCATCTTGGAAGTCAGGATTAGCCATGAATGGAAGATATGATGATTTGTGGGCATTTAGATCAAGTTTATGTTGCATATCAGACCATAGCTTCTTAATGTTCCACAGTAGTGGGTTTCTCCTCAGCTCCTCGGGCACCTCTTCAGCGTGCAGATGTAGAAAGGTAATCAAATCCCCCTCTTGTAAAAATTCCCTATCTAAGTCTGTGTTTGTGTATGTGTTGTCATTGTGCATCCAGTCATGGAGGTATCTTAGTTGGGCCGCCTGTGAGTACCAGAGAATATTAGGGAAGTTAATGCCCCCATTTCCTGCAGTCTGTTGGAGTTTGATCAATGCTTTGCGCGGTCTCCCTCCCTGCCAGATAAATCTTCTAAAAAGAAAATTGAGACTTTGAACGTCTTTAGGTAGAAGTACATGCGGCATGGCTTGAATGAAATACATCAAACGGGGGAATGATATCATCTTAATCAAGCTAGCCCTCCCCATATATGATAAAGGCATGGATTTCCAGGTCTCAAGTTCTGTTTCAATTGTTCGGATGGCCGAGGTAAAGTTTAGGGCATATAATCGCTCCGGCTTTCTCGATACTCTAATCCCTAGATAATACATACATGTTTCAAGTATTTATTTTCATATATATATATGTACGTATGTAGAAATATTTAGTGTGTTCATATTTTTGTACACTTGGTTATAACTCAATCTAGTGGAATTATACTGTATAATTTAATAATTATCTATGTTGTCGGTACCACCATGAATTCTTTATATCGTCCGCCTAGATAAGGCTGTACGACAGAAGAATTAAGATCTTACCATTAAAGAAATATTTACTACAAAACTAATAAGTTAATAAACATATAGTGTGTATTTGGACAAAAATAGATGCCAATAATCTGACTAATACCTATATGAGGTGTTAGTAAAACTCCGTATTTAGGATTGTGTGCAATACAACAAATGCACATTAATTCTAAATTACCCCTGTCTCAGTGTAGAGAGGGTTAAATTAAGACCAGTCTTTCTTCTCTGTGTTTTAAAGTTGCTTCAAGGAAGATCTGATTAGTCTTAATATGTAAAGGCAGGTTCTATATGACTTATTATCTTGTATCCATTTAATTGATGATCTATTATCATTATTGACTCAATGTTTCTTGATTCTTTATGATTATCTTATTTTAGTTATGAGTAATCTTTTTTCTTTATTCAGTTTAATGTATCTGAGATTAGGAATATGTTTTATTTCAATTTGACTACTAATTGACACATCAGAATCGATTTGTGCAATCAGCTAGGTATAAATGCTGCAGCTCTCAGTAGGAAGGTATTCGTCTTGAGGAAGTCTCCGTTGCTAGGAGACGAAACGCGTTGACGCCCCTTTTCTACGAGTTCATCATTGGACACCCGTTATTTGGCAGACAGGCTCTTTACCATCTCGACTCCTGACACCCCGTCCGGTGTACATACTACAGCCAAGTGACCTCTAGGAACCGCACCGCACCTCCGCTGTGAGGTAAAAAGTTATTTCAGCTACTCACGGCACATTGTTATTTGGAAACTGCTGTGGCTATGGATATGAACGGATCTCCGCAGTGAGACCATTATAACACCAGCCATCAGCGGATGTGCTTTTCCATACTGCTACCATCAGCTGAATAAATTACATCCCTTGTGGGGAAGTTCCTATTATAACACCATCTTATGGTCAATTGACGGCTTCTCTAACTGAGGTCAAAGCATTCTAGCAAGTTTGCTTTTCAATTATTACTGAGGCATCAACCAAAAATCTTCATCTCTACCTCGTGCATTTGCACACAGGACCCTGTGATAAACTCCAGGAACCAGCACGGGGGTAATTATTATTGTTTTTGCCTCTAATAACTTTTTTATTAGCTAATGCGGAGCCTTCTGTGGACAGTCCATATGATTTTACACTGGGACGCCAGTGATAGAATCAATTGACATTCTTTGTTAGAGAGCTTCTCTCTCAAGATAATCATTTTTGCACTTTAGATATATTGTATACTATTGTAACAGCACGTTTACAATTATAGATACAGTGTTTCTGCTTACATATATTAGAGGTAGTAACCTCTGAATTTTTAAACTGCTAATCTTCTATGTATTGTTTGGTTTATGTGTCTATGTGGTATTTAACTGTTTGATAAAATATTTTCTTTTTAAAAGGTCAAGCCTCATTGAGTCAATTATTCTCCATGCTAGACTGCATTTAATTAATTAATCAATTGATTTTAAGTGATTTTTGGAGCGCAGAGCATTCCTTTAGTTTAATCCCTAGATAAGTTATGTGGTCTAAACTCCATTGCAATGGTAGGTTCCTCACTCCATGCTTCAAAAATGAACCATTCCCCAATCTGAGTGCCACCGATTTTGCCCAGTTAACATTGAAGCCCGAGATATGTCCATAAGCCTGCAGTAAATTAAATATATGGGTCAATGAAGCCTCCGGGTCTGAAATATAAAGCCGTAGATCATCGGCAAATGCCATAAGTTTTAGGTCTCTGCGACCGACCTGAATTCCATGAAACTGAGTATCACTTAATAGCAAACGATGTAGGGGATCTATGGCCAAGTTGAACAGCAGGGGAGACAAGGGGCAACCTTGCCTCGTGCCACGGCGCATAACCACCGGGCTGCTAATATGTCCATTAAGTAAGAGGGTAGTAGAGGGAGAATCGTATAAGTAACGAATAATATCAATGAAGTCTTGGTGGAATAGTCTACGTTCTAAGACCTTGAATAGATGGGGCCAAAGTACTGTATCGAAGGCCTTAGTGGTGTCTAAGCTGAGGAGTATATTCCTGGACTGGGGCGATTGAGCAGAAGCTATAACTGCAGCGACCGCCGCCCTAATTCCCTTAACCGAATGCGTATTGCGAACAAAGCCAAACTGGTGATTAGTTAAAGTATGGGGGAGAATAGTTTGTAGCCGATCTGCCAAAATCTTAGTAAATAGTTTTATGTCGGTATTTAATAACGTAATGGGCCTGTATGAGGTCACCAATTGTGGGTCCTGTGCGGGTTTAGGGATTAAAATAGCATGTGCTGTTGTGAAGTGATGAAAGGGGGTGCGGTGTTGCAAAAGGCCGTTGAACAATTCCAGCAGAGTCGGAACTACGTGAGGCTGAAGGATCTTATAAAATTCATTGGAGAGGCCGTCAGGGCCTGGAGACTTGTGCAGTTTAAGTTTGGACATTGCCGAGACTAGTTCCTCCTCAGTGATAGCTCTCACCAGTAAGTCCGACTGTGCATTCGTTATTGGTGGTACTACTGTGTCTGGTAGGAGCGTGGTATGGGTAGTTTCGCTGAAGGGGAGATCAGAGTATAAGTCATCAAAATAAGACTCAAAATGCTCTAATATGGCAGGGGAACTGGTAAGGAGTTGTCCCGTGGCTCGGTGTCTAACCGCTGTTATGAATTTACGAGTAGTTTTTTTCCTAGCCATATTTGCCAGTAGTCGACCGGGTTTATTTCCCCATCGGTAATATTTATGAGAAGAAAATACCACGTCACGCTTTGCTTGTGCTAACAAATGGTCATTTAAGAGTTGCTTAGCCTGTAGATAAAGCTGCAAAGACTCCTCAGTCTGCAGAGTAAGGTGACGCTGCAGTGTATCAGTTAATTCTGATTGTAAAGCGTTATAAATCGCCAAATTTTTCTTTTTCAATCTATGAACATACTCAATAATTTGACCCCTTAGAACTGCTTCAGCCGCACCCCAAAGGATAGTTGGGCGGTCCCAATGTTCCAGGTTATCGTCTAAATAGTTGGCCCACCCAATTCACTATCAAAAATTTCCTAAAATCATCACAATTATAAAGATAACTCGGAAATCTCCAAATCCTGAAACCTCCCGACTGAAGAGTTCTTTGCAGCGTCAATGTCACAGGAGCATGGTCCGATATCAAAATGTTGTGTATATCAGCTTGCGCGACTTGCGTAACTAGGGAGTCTGCAACCAAGATTGAGTCAATCCTGGACCAGGATTTATGAACCCCGGAAAAGAAAGTAAATGATCTGTAAGAGGGATTGAGGAGACGCCAAATATCAGTAATCTGAAGGGAGGCTTTTAACGTTTGGAGATGTGTCCAAAAAGAGGAACCAGAAGTACGCGGGACAGGACGTTTGTCAATAGTGGGATCATCAACTGTATTCGTCGCCTCCCAGGAAAAATTGAAAATTATCGCGTTGTAACAGCTGAGAGCTTAATTCTTGGAGAAAAGCAGCTGTCTCACCATTGGGTGCGTAGACATTAACCAGTGTGTATTTGTTACCCCAAATTTCCACATCCAAAATTAAATAACGCCCCTCCGGGTCAGTAACAGAGTTTAAAACAGTGTAGTGTAGGTGTTTGCTAAATAGGATTGCCACCCCCCTAGTCTTCCTCGCGTTGTCTGCAGAAACACAGCTATCTAACCATGGTGCCCGAAGAGCAGAGGAGGCGCCCGACACCCAGTGGGTCTCTTGGAGAAACATAATTTGAGGTTTAAACCGCTTCAGGTGCGTGACAACTCTTTTACGTTTTATTGGGGAGTTAAGGCCGCCCACATTCCAGGATACAATCTTAAAGCATGAATCTGATGAGGAGGTCCTTACACTAGGATCAGTCATTAGTCTATTAACCTACACCCGCCCGAGGGTGACACTTCAGCGGGAACAGCACGTCACAGAGTCGTCCTCCTCCTTCCCAGCGAGCGTAGAGGAACGACCGAAACCAGACTGGACCACAGAGCTCAGGAACAGACCGGGTGAGGAAGGCACGGCACGGGCAAAACGAAAAAAAAACAAAACAAAAAAAACACACATTGCTTCACATAACATTTTTCATTTTTTCCAAACCAAACTAATAACATCGCAAGTGCTAAACCCTCCGGTAGCACTGGCGAGAAACCTATCAGAGGTAAATGCAACATTTAAATTGCAGCTGAGTAGCATGTAATGAGACTAAATGTCTCTCTCATGTGAAAGTTACACCGACTCAGGGCGTAAAGTATAGAACAACAATATGCCTAGTATTGGTGTGGTGAATTTCCAGGGTTCAACATGTGTGTAACATGGGATTTAGCAGTGGCAGGATCGACAAATAGCAGTGTGCGACCATTGTCATGAATGCGCAATTTAGCTGGATACATCAATGCAAATCTAGTATTGCTCTCATAGAGTATTTTGCAAACATCCGAGAATTCCCTTCTCTTCTGCGCAACAGAGGCCGAGAAATCTTGAAAAATCAAAATACGTTTTCCCTGCACTACCATTTGTGGGAGTTTGCGATAAGAGCGCAATACATGTTCCTTCATACGAAAGTCCATGAATTTCGCAATGACTGGCCTCGGCTTTATTTCAGCATCAGATCGAGCAGGACCAATTCTATGCACCCTTTCAATATGTGATAAGAATGGGACATCTATAATTTCCAAAGCCAGGAATATATCAGTCGTTATAAAATCTGACAACTGTCTGTCTTTAATTGCTTCGGGGATGCCCACAAAGCGTAGATTCGATCTTCTATCCCTATTTTCAAGCTCATCTATTTTTGCCTGCAAAGTTTTAAGAGAGGAATCTTGAGTGTCAGTGAATCGCTGGAGTGTGTGTATCTGATCTTCCCCATCACTAACCCGTTGTTCTAGTGAGGTGATCCGTGAGGTGTTATGGTCAATTTTCGCAAGTGTCGAATCAAGTAGTGTCTGTATCTGTTCAAGCCTTTTGTCAATTAATATCTTCAAGTTTCTTGTCAATTTGGGGCATGAGAAGCCGGGAGAGCTCTTGGGCCATATGTAATAACGAGGGCTGATCAGGCAGCGCCTCCACCTCATGAGTTTGGTCTCGGGAGTTCCCTGTCTCCGGGGGGAAGGGGGGGGGGGGGTTAGGTTTTCCCGCCGTGTTTTTGTTCTTACTCATTCTTGTAGCGACTGAGGATTGGGAGGATCTAACCGCTGGAGTTTTATGGACGTATTTGTCCATCCCCCGGTCCGTAGACCACTCTATGTAATAAGCTGGGGACTCTTATGCAAACACACTGTAATATGTGATAATAAAACACCGCACGTACGGGCCTGAGTCGGCAGATATGTCAGAGCTACTCAGCTAGGGAGCAAAAACAAAATTTAACTAGACATTAAGACACATATAATACATGTAGAGGTAGTGTGGAGGCATTGCACCTTGAAACCTTCGGGTTGAAGCCTATGTCAGGGCATAGCAGTTGTGAGGCAGTTATTAGGAGAGATATTATGAATTGCCCCAGGAGAAAGGCTTTGTAAAAGATAACAGTGGATTAATATAGCCAATTAAATGCTAAAACTAATTAGCCACCAGATGGCGATGTAACCTCAGAAATTCTTGCACAGGGGCTACAGAGATTTCAGTAAACGCATGTGTCAGTGTCGTATGAGGCAGCTTCCCACACCACTAACAATTACAGCACTAATGGTGGGCCATTAGGGAAAGAAAAAAGAAAAGAAATAGAAGAGGAGAGTCTAGCAAGATACAGAAGGAAGAATAAGAGAGAGGCCAGGGTTCCCACACCTTAGAAGTAGAGACTGAGCCGCTCTGGAAAGAGGTGTGAGGTATTACAAGAAGGTTTAGGGAGAGGCTCACCACAGGCAGGTATTAAGCAGTGTACAAGGGGGATGTATAACTCTCATGTAGATATGCAGTCCCAGGTAGTAGGACCACGCAGCCCGTGGTCAGCGACGGACAGGACGTCAAACCGCCACTATCCACCAGAGTATTGTTCACAATGCCAGCTTGTACTCACACACAGTTCCCAGCCTCTTAGTCCAGCCACTCTCAAGAGGTCTAATCGAGCAGGCACAGGGCTCACCTCAACGCTCACCGCCGCTGCATGTCTAAGGGGCTAAAGAGGAGCCGCAACACCCCGGGCGCCGAGGGCAGCAGCGTCCACCCCCCAGGGATCAATCGATCTCGGATCAGCAGGCTCTCACCTCACCCGCGTTGCCAGGTGCCTCCCGGGGTCTTCCTTCTCTGCTCCGCCAGCGCCCGTCACGGTAGCCGATCACCGCCGCGTCTCCCAGTTTCTCCTCCGGGCACCGCAGCACAGATATAGACGCAGGGGGATAGCCAGGTCAGCGTCCTCCGCTCCAGGGGCCGTCTCCGTTCCAGCGCCCCACCGCTTTCAGCCAAAGCTCGTCCCGCCGTTCGGTCCCGTCCCCAGACACTGCCGCACAGCCTTGGGATCAGAAGCGGGGGGGAGCCGGGCCAGGTCCACCGCTCCAGAGACCGCCGCCGGTGTAGCGCAGCAGAGTATCAGGGAGCAGAAGTCGCCGGGTCGTCAGCAGGACACGGAGCCTCCGCACCTTCACTAAACGGATGGGTCACCACCAAAGGGCTGCAGGTAATGGGAGATCCCCTCATGAACGGCAGAGGATGGGTATTACCAGGCCTCCATTTTTCGCGCCACGCCGGCGGTCATGCAGGCCGTCTCTTTGAAGGCCAAACTTCAGGGGCATACATCACGCTCCTACCCTTGCAGGGTATCTCCAGGTTCCCAACGATGTGGGGGTTGCTATAGAGGGTCTCTCAGGAGAATAGAGGGCAGATAGCAGGGGATGCTGGTGGATTTCCAACCTGCAAGCCGGAGCCCAGCTAAAAAGTAGCCATGCTGGATGGCCCGCCCACCGGAAGCTCCTCGCCGGTTTTTCAAGTCGGCTCTGCCGGCTTCCCCGTCAGAGAGGGAGCTAGTGTTGGCAGCAATCCAAAAATTGTATATTCAACAGGTGATTGTCACAGTTCCTCATCTCCAGCAAGGAGAGGGATATTACTCAACCCTGTTTGTGGTCCCGAAACCGGACGGTTCGGTCAGACCCATTTTAAACCTAAAATCCCTGAACCTGTACTTGAAGAGGTTCAAGTTCAAAATGGAATCACTCAGGGCTGTCATCGCCAGCCTGGAGGGGGGGGATTGGATGGTGTCCCTGGAAATAAAGGATGCAGTCCACGGCCCCGAGAATTTTCCCCAAGGTAATGGCGGAAATGATGGTGCTCCTGCGCAGGCAGGGGGTCACAATTATCCCATACTTGGACGATCTCCTCATAAAGGCGAGATCTCGGGAGAAGTTGCTGTCCATGAAGACGTTGCAGTTACACGGCTGGATTCTCAATATACTGAAGTCCCAGCTAGTCCGTACAATGCGTCTAACTTTTTTGGGCCTGATTCTAGACACAGACCAGAAAAAGGTTTTTCTTCCAGTCGAAAAAGTTCAGGAGCTCATAGCCCTGGTCAGGAACCTATTAAAACCAAAACAGGTTTCAGTGCATCATTGCACGCGGGTCCTGGGGAAGATGGTGGCTTCATACGAGGCCATCCCTTTCGGCAGGTTCCATGCGAGGACTTTTCAATGGGACCTCTTGGACAAGTGGTCCAGGTCCCATTTACAAATGCATCGAAGGATCACCCTGTCTCCCAGGACCAGGGAATCTCTCCTGTGGTGGTTGCACAGTGCTCACCTACTAGAGGGTCGCAGGTTCGGCATTCAGGACTGGGTCCTGGTGACCACGGACGCAAGCCTCCGAGGCTGGGGAGCAGTCACACTGGGCAGAAATTTCCAAGGTCTCTGGTCAATTCTAGAGACTTGTCTCCACATCAACGTCCTGGAGTTGAGGGCCATAAACAACGCCCTGCGTCAAGCGGAGGAATTGCTTCGGGAAAAAACGGTTCTGATTCAGTCAGACAAGGTCACGGCAGTGGCTCATATAAACCGCCAAGGTGGAACGAGTAGCAGAGTGGCCATGGCAGAAGCGACCAGGATTCTACGCTGGGCGGAAGGCCATGTAAGCGCGCTATCAGCAGTGTTCATCCCGGGGGTGGACAACTGGGAGGCGGACTTCCTCAGCAGGCACGACCTGCATCCGGTAGAGTGGGGACTTCATCAAGAAGTCTTCGCACAGATCACGGGTCGGTGGGGACTGCCTCAAATAGACATGATGGCATCCCGTCTCAACAAAATGCTAAAGCGGTATTGCGCCAGGTCAAGAGACCCTCAGGCGGTAGCGGTAGACGCTCTGGTGACACCTTGGGTGTTCAGATCGGTCTATGTGTTTCCTCCTCTTCCTCTCATACCCAAAGTGTTGAGAATAATAAGAATAAGCAGGGTCAGAACAATCCTCATTGTTCCAGATTGGCCACGGAGGACTTGGTATCCGGAGCTGCAAGAGTTGCTCACAGAAGATCCGTGGCCTCTTCCTCTAAGGCAGGACCTGCTGCGGCAGGGGCCCTGTCTGTTCCAAGACTTACCGCGGCTGCGGTTGAACGCCGGATCCTAGCGGAAAAAGGGATTCCGGAGGAGGTCATTCCTACCCTGATCAAGGCTAGGAAAGACGTGACGTTAAAACATTATCACCGTATATGGCGAAAATATGTTTCTTGGTGTGAGGCCAGAGCTGCTCTTACGGTGGAGTTCCATTTGGGCCGTCTACTTCACTTCCTTCAAACAGGAGTGACTTTGGGCCTAAAATTAGGGTCCATAAAGGTCCAAATTTCGGCCTTATCCATTTTCTTTCAAAGAGAATTAGCCTCTCTTCCTGAAGTACAGACTTTTGTGAAGGGTGTGCTGCATATTCAGCCTCCCTTTGTGCCTCCGGTGGCGCCTTGGGATCTTAACGTGGTGTTACGTTTCCTCAAGTCACCTTGGTTTGAACCACTCAAAACTGTGGAGTTGAAATACCTCACGTGGAAAGTGGTCATGTTGTTGGCATTGGCTTCAGCAAGACGTGTTTCAGAATTGGCGGCTTTATCACATAAAGGCCCATACTTGGTTTTTCACGTGGATAGGGCAGAGTTGAGGACTCTTCCTCTCTTTCTGCCAAAAGTGGTCTCATCTTTTCATGTGAACCAACCTATTGTCGTGCCTGTGGCTACACGGGACTTGGAGGATTCCGAGTCCCTGGATGTGGTCAGGGCTTTGAAGATTTATGTGACCAGAACGGCTAGAATCAGGAAGACTGAAGCTCTGTTTGTTCTGTATGCGGCCAACAAGGTTGGCGCTCCTGCTTCAAAGCAGACTATTGCTCGCTGGATCTGTAATACGATTCAGCAGGCGCATTCTACGGCAGGTTTGCCATTGCCTAAATCGGTTAAGGCCCATTCCACTAGGAAAGTGGGCTCTTCTTGGGCGGCTGCCCGAGGGGTCTCGGCATTGCAATTGTGCCGAGCTGCTACTTAGTCGGGTTCAAACACCTTTGCAAAGTTCTACAAGTTTGATACCCTGGCTGAGGAGGACCTCATGTTTGCTCAATCGGTGCTGCAGAGTCATCCGCACTCTCCCGCCCGTTTGGGAGCTTTGGTATAATCCCCATGGTCCTTACGGAGTCCCAGCATCCTCAAGGACGTTAGAGAAAATAAGATTTTACTTACCGGTAAATCTATTTCTCGTAGTCCGTAGAGGATGCTGGGCGCCAGTCCCAAGTGCGGACTTCTTCTGCAATACTTGTATATAGTTGTTGCTTACATAAGGGTTATGTTATAGTTTATCGGTTTAACCGAGGCTATGTTGTTGTTCATACTGTTGACTGGGTAGTGTATCACAAGTTATACGGTGTGATTGGTGTGGCTGGTATGGATCTCGCCCTTAGATTTACAAAAAACCTTCCTCGTACTGTCCATCTCCTCTGGGCACAGTTTCCCTAACTGAGGTCTGGAGGAGGGGCATAGAGGGAGGAGCCAGTGCACACCCAGAGTCCAAAGCTTTCTTAAAGTGCCCTATCTCCTGCGGAGCCCGTCTATTCCCCATGGTCCTTACGGAGTCCCAGCATCCTCTACGGACTACGAGAAATAGATTTACCGGTAAGTAAAATCTTATTTTTGATCATATCTATACTTAAATGTATCTGGTCAGGTGGCAGAAGTGATCATGTTGACACTAAAATGTTAACATTGTTTACAATGTCGACATCTGAAACGTTACCATGTGAAATGTCTAAATTCTCAGAATGCCGACTGTTAGAGTTAGGTGTTGCACGGGGTGGTTAGGATTAGGCTTACATTTATAGAAGTGGAGATGTTGCCCATTGCAACCAATCAATCTATTTATCAAGCACCTTCTACAACAGTTGTTCCCAAACTTGGTCCTCAAGGACCTCCTGCAGTTCATGTTTTCCAGGTCACCCAGCAGGTGCACAGGTTCATTCATTACTCACTGACACATTTTAAAAGATTCACAGGTGGAGCTAATTACTTCACTTGTGCTTCTGCAACGAGACCTGGAAAATGTGAACTGTTGGGGATCCTTGAGGGCAGAGTTTGGGAACCACTGATCTCATATCACTTCTAAAAACCCATACTCTAGTACAGGGCTGGCCAAACCGGTCCTCGAGATCTACCAACGGTTCTCATATTCCAGACCACCTAGCTGGTGCACATGTGTAGTCATTACTAATTAAGATGTGCTGCATTCATTCCTAACTTGAAATTCTACAGATCTCCAGGAGGCCTGGAAAATATGAACTGTTGGTAGAGCTCGGGGACCGGTTTGGCCAGCTCTGCTCTAGTACATATATCCCCTGGTCTCTATAAATAAATTTCCTTTTTGATACTGATGAAATTGTCTTTTATCCATTTCTTACGAAACCCATTGTTGTTTGACTTAATGTGACCTTTCTGCTCCATTCTGTCCCTGGTAAGTTATTGTGGGTTTCTTTTATTTTGCTTATTAATCTAAATCTTGAAGGCTCAAAAATTGTGTTGCCTTCCTCACCCATAGCTCCTTGCGTCTCCGAATTGCTATTTTTAGACCGGTCTGCTGCCCAGGGGAGTAACCTAAGGACTTTTATTGCCATAAACATTGTTGAAGAAACAATAGTGTCTACATTTTTATTGGGGATAGGGAAAGCTTCAGCTTTCCAAACGGCAACTAATAGCACCTTCAGAAGTATTTCCTGGTATATAGAGGAAGTAATGTGTAAATGAAACCAAAGACACAAACTTGCATGTAAAAGGGCCTGCCTATGAATGCCTTACCTGACAGAAGAATGCAGCTAGTTCTAGTGGAGAAAGGAGGGAACCACGTGGTGCAGGCTACACCTCCCTCCTCTTCTGTTATTAGATGTGGAACAATTGGTATATAAGTAGTGGAATAAGATCAAGTTCTGTTTTCGTTATGGAAAATAACAAACACACTCCTTGGCATTTATAATATGTAAAGTATATAAATATAAACTAATATAAAAAAAAAAAAAAAACATGTTAGAAAAAAATGTGTTTTGACCAAAAGCTACGAGTTCCCATTTGTTGAACTGGTGACCAAATTCAACCCAACAGAAAACAAAGTTATGATTCTGGAATCCTGCGTGAGCTCATTGGAGCAGTTTCAGATCTGTACACTGGAGCTGGTAATCGGCACCTTTGCTCCTTTTTCCCCATATATACCCTGGAGAAGAGACCAGTGGTAAGCAGGGCCGCAGGAGTAGTCCTCATCAGGATACCCACCTAGTGGCTATGTTGCATTAACCCCACAACTGGGTGAGTGTTTTTCCTTTACAAGTGGTGGTTGCTGCACAAAGCTTTCATGAGATAAAGGGGAGATGCTGCATTAACGACACTGGGTAAAACATTGGGCATAATATCATCTGCCCCCTGTTGGATTCAAATACAGCTACCAATTAACAGAAACTCTGGGACAAGTATCAGCAGTTCTTCAGACTTATCCTGGGTCATCTGGTTCCACAGTGCCATCTTTACTGTTTTCTTTATGACCTTGCCAAATTTCAACATCTCTTATAGAATAGGAGTTTAGCCATCTGTGTGGGTCACGCTGCAGAATCAGCCCCTTTTCAGTCAGCTCAAGGGAAATAGTAGACAAATGCTACTACAGGAGAGAACTTTGACTTTTAAAACAATGTTTCTCTTACGTCCTAGAGGATGCTGGGGTCCACATTAGTACCATGGGGTATAGACTGATCCACTAGAAGCCACTGGCACTTTAAGAGTTTGAGAGTGTGGGCTGGCTCCTCCCTCTATGCCCCTCCTACCAGACTCAGTTTAGAAAATGTGCCCGGAGGAGCCGGTCACAGCTAGGGGAGCTCTCCAGAGTTTCTCTAGTAAAAGTTTTTTTTAGAGTTTATTATTTTACAGGGAGTCTGCTGGCAACAGCCTCCCTGCTTCGTGGGACTAAGGAGGGGGGAGTAGTTTCCGCCCTGCGGGGTCTGAGCCACTATCTCCGCTGACAGGACACTGAGCTCCTGTGGGTGCTGATCGTTAGCCACTCCAGGGGACCGCTCACTCCCGCAGCATGCCGCCACCCCCTTACAGAGCCAGAAGACTTCGGTGGCGAGTGAGTCACCGGCCCCCCTGGCAGTCGGGGAGCCAGTGTGAAGATGGCAACAGGATAGGGAGCGCAGTACTGGCTGCTCTCCGGGGCTCAGCGGTACATAGTGCGGCACTGTGAGGGCGCCCTGAGCCAGCGCCTATACCCTACACTGGTCAGCAAGCCTGTCAGGGTCCCCGGATCGCTGCCAGCAGAAATCCTCAGGCCAGTATAATATAATAAAGAGCGGGAAGCAGCGCCATGGTTTTTTTTTTTGGGGGGGGGGGGGCGGAGCTTCTCCTCAGAGTGGACCCAGCAGCGTTCAGCACCATTTTCCTGCCAGCTATCCTGTGCGGTACCAGGGGGTTGTAGAAGGGGGGGGGGGGGGGGCTGTGTAAAGTCTGTGTTGTCTATTAAGGTACACAGACAGTGCTGGTAGTTTCATTAGTTCTATCTTAAAAAGCGCTGTGTGTGGGTTGGCTCCAATCTCTGTCTCTCTGTGGCATACTTGGGGGGAAACTGTCTGACATTTCCCTGTGTGTGTGGGTGTTTAATATCTCACATAGCCATGTCTAGGGACTCTCTGTCATATGCTCCAGAAGATGTTTCCTCTCAGAGGGAACCATTCCATGTACACAGGATGCTTTGTTTCCTCTCAGAGAGATCCATTCCATGTACATGCTTTGTCTCAGATCCCTATTGTTGAACCTGAATGGTTAACTTCTATCAAAGGAATGATCTCTCAGATCTCTACTAGGGTAGCTAATACTGAGACTGAAACTCAGGTGTTGAAGAAGTCTATGGCAGTTTGGTCAGGCTCTGTCCCTATTCCTGCAAAATCCCCTAGCATGTTCCCACAGAAACGTGCACTTGCCCAAATTATGCAAGGTGACACGGATACCGATTCTGATACTGCAGACGGTAATGGGGATGTGCTGAGGGGGGCGGCATCCCTTGCAAAGGGGGTGCAGCTCATGATTGAGGCCATTAGAGATGTGTTAAACATTGACACCACACCTGAGCAGGTTGAGGAGCCTTACTTCACTGACAATAAGAAAGCCTCGCTGACCTTCCCTGCGTCTAAAGAATTAAACGCTATATTTGAAAAATCCTGGGAAAACCCGGAGAAAAAATTCCAGATCCCAAAAAGGGTTCTGGTTGCTTTTCCCTTCCCTGAGGAAGATAGGAAAAAATGGGAAAACCCACCCATTGTTGATGCATCTGTCTCCAGACTGTCTAAAAAGGTGGTTTTACCTGTCCCTGGATCTACCGCGTTAAAAGAACCGGCTGATCGTAAGATTGACACTACGCTCAAATCCATTTACACTGCTTCAGGAGTGGCGTTAAGGCCCACTATTGCCTGTGCATGGATTTCTAAAGCCATAGTAAAGTGGTCAGGCACATTACTAGAGGATTTGGATACAATGGATAGAAGTGACATTGAATTCTTTTTACGTAACATACAGGATTCTGCGGGGTTCATGGTGGAATCCATGAAGGACCTGGATACGCTGACTGCACGGATATCTTCCATGTCGGTCTCAGCCTACAGGGGACTCTGGCTACGCCAATGGTCTGCAGACGCAGAATCCAGGAGAAGTGTGGAGAACCTACCCTACACAGGTCAGGCTCCATTTGGGGAAGCGTTGGATGCGTGGATTTCCACAGCAACCGCGGGTAAGTCACCTTTCCTTCCCTCTGCTACTCTTTCTACGAAGAAACCATTTTCTTCAGCTGTGCCGCAGTCCTTTCGGACCGCTAAGACAAAATAGTCCAAGCCTTCTACCACTTTCTTTAGAGGTGGTTGGGCAAAATCTAAAAAGCCTACACCCGCAGGCTCCCAGGACCAGAGACCTGCTTCTGGTTCCTCAAAATCCTCAGCATGACGGTGGATCTCAAAGCCTGGAGGACGGGCTGGTGGTTGCGAGACTCAGACGTTTCAGGCATGTCTGGGTGTCATACAGCCTGGATCCCTGGGTACAGGATATTGTGTACCAGGGGAACAGACTGGAGTTTCAAGAACTCCCGCCTCACCGATTCTTCAAATCAGGCTTGCCAGCTTTGCTGACAGACAGGGCTATCCTACAGGAAGCCATCCTAAAATTGGAAAAGTCACAGGTCATTGTCCCAGTTCCACCTCATATGCAAAACAAGGGTTATTATTCAAACCTTTTTGTGGTACTGAAACCGGATGGTTCGGTCAGACCAATTTTGAACTTTAAATCGTTGAATCCTTACCTGAGGGTGTTCAAATTCAAAATGGAGTCTCTCAGAGCAGTGATTTCAGGTCTGGAGGAGGGAGAGTTTCTGGAATCCCTGGATATCAAGGATGCATACCTCCACATTCCGATTTGGCCACCTCACCAGGCTTATCTCAGATTTGCACTGTTAGATATTCACTATCAATTCCAGGCACTGCCATTCGGCCTCTCCACAGCACCGAGGGTGTTCGCCAAGGTGATGGCAGAGATGATGTTCTTCTCCGCAGACCGGGGGTGAACATAATCCCATATCTGGACAATCTGCTGATAAAGGCATTGTCCAGGGATATGTTGTTGCAGTCCATTGTTCTCACGACTCATCTGCTCAGGGAACACGGTTGGATCCTGAATCTTCCAAAATCACATTTGGAGCCGACCAGGAGGTTCTCTTTTCTGGGAATGATCCTCGGAACGGAAGTGCAGAGGGTGTTTCTTCTGGAGGAGAAAGCGTTGGCGATACAAACAATGGTCCGGGATGTCCTAAAACCAGCCCGGGTTTCGGTTCATCAGTGCATTTGCCTTCTGGGGAAGATGGTGGTTTCTTATGAGGCTCTACAGTACGAAAAAAACATTTTGTTATCCCTAATGCACACTGAGTGAAAAATAATACTACTTAATAATCAGATAATACAGAGATCTTAGTTGTGTATATCTGCAGATATAGGGTTAAGCCCCCAGGCCGATCGGCAAGGCGTCTCCGTCACTGGGGGTCCCTAACACTAGGTATGGGTCCGGGGTGCAGGACCCCATCACTTCGGCACAGGTCTGCCACCCCAGGTCAGCACACAGGTGAAAATTAATAAGGGTTAATAAGAAGCACACAAGTGCTATGTAAGTGAAGTGTGATTAAAATAATACAAAAATATATACAACGTGATAGTGAAAATTATCAGTGTTAATAAAGTGTTAGGGTGTGCCGACCTGAAACCGCCCAGCCATACCGAAATAGGGGCCACCGCACCCCACACCCACCCCATAAATAATTACACATATGCCTGGGTCTGAATGCCCAGTGTAAGGCCACATGATAATGGCTCCTACAGCATCTGAGAGCCAGCTTACCTGGAGACACCCCTAGCTTCTCCAATGGCACTCTAGAGTCAGCAATCCCTCCTAATGCTGACCCATCCATGCCTCTTTAACTACAATGCACATTTATTGGTAAGCTGCTCAATCAGATTGTGATGAAAAGTGCATTACTAAGTGCAACAGACCTTTGTATCAAAATGGTTAGGAAAAGCACCAGGAAAAGGAAGCCAGTGTGGTTCACAAAAGTAGTATCAACTAGCGTGAAAGCAAAAAAGATGGCTTTTAGGAAATACAAACAGACTCAAAATAATAACGACAAAGAGGTGTATCTGGACAGACGGAAGGATGCTAAGAAAGTGATCAGACGTGCAAAGGCAGAAGCTGAGGAGAAAATGGCCCAGTCAGTAGATAAAGGGGGCAAAACTTTTTTTAAGTATATAAGTGAAAGGAGAAAATCAAATGGAGGAATAATAAGACTTAAGACAGAGAGTGGGCATTTGGTGGAGGGAGACAAGGCAATAGCAGATCACCTAAATAATTATTTTTGCTCAGTATTTACTACAGAAGAAGGGATGGGGCCACAGTTAAATTGCAAGGACATTCATAAAAATAAGGTAGATGAAAATACATTTACAGAGGAGAAGGTCCTAACAGAACTTTCAAAACTAAAAGTGGATAAATCAATGGGACCAGATGGGATACACCCAAGGATACTCAAAGAGCTAAAAGATGTGCTGGTTACACCTTTAACAGATTTATTTAACCAGTCACTAAATACAGGTGCTATTCCAGAGGACTGGAAAAGAGCAAATGTAGTTCCACTGCACAAAAGTGGAAGCAAGGAAGAAGCAAGTAACTACAGACCAGTAAGCCTTACATCAGTAGTAGGGAAAGTAATGGAAAAACTATTAAAATAAAGAGTAGTGGAATATCTTAAATCAAACAACTTACAGGATCCAAAACAGCATGGATTTACTGGTGGGAGATCATGCCAAACAAATCTTATTGACTTTTTTGACTCTGTGATGAAAATAATAGATCAAGGGGGAGCTGTAGATGTAGCATATCTAGACTTTAGTAAGGCATTTGACACTGTCCCACATCGCAGACTGCTAAATAAACTTGAAAGCCTGGGGGTGGATTATAAATCAGTTAAATGGATAGGAACCTGGTTGCAGGATAGGAAACAGACAGTCGTAGTTAATGGAGTGCAATCTATGGAGGGAAATGTTACCAGTGGAGTACCCCAGGGATCTGTACTTGGTCCAGTTCTCTTTAATATCTTTGTTGGTGACATTGCAGATGGTATTGAAGGGAAGATATGCATTTTTGCAGATGATACAAAGATATGCAACAGGGTAGACACACCGGGAGGGGTCAAACAAATGATTAATGACCTAGGTAGGCTTGAGAAATGGTCAAGAACGTGGCAACTACAGTTTAATGCTAAAAAATGCAAAATCATGCACTTGGGTCTCAAAAACCCAAAGGCTAAGTATAGTATCAAGGGTACTATAATGGAAACTACTGAGGAGGAAAGAGATTTAGGAGTCACTATTTCAAGTGACTTGAAGGCAGGAAAGCAATGCAACAAAGCAATGAGAAAGGCAAGTCAGATGCTTGGTTGCATAGGGAGAGGAATCAGTAGCAGGAAAAAAGAAGTGATAATGCCACTGTATAGGTCATTGGTACGGCCCCATCTGGAATACTGTGTCCAGTTCTGGAGACCCTATCTCCAGAAGGATATAAATACATTAGAGAGTGTACAAAGAAGGGCAACTAAAATGGTGCATGGCCTACATCACAAAACTTACCCGGAAAGGCTAAAAGATCTTAACATGTATAGTTTGGAGGAGAGAAGGGAAAGGGGAGACATGATAGAAACTTTCAAATATATAAAGGGTCTTAACAAAGTTCAGGAGGGAAACATTCTTCAAAGGAAAAGAAGTATTAGAACTCGAGGGCATACATTGAGACTGGAGGGGGGGAGGTTCAGGGGAAATTTAAGGAAAAATTACTTCACAGAAAGGGTAGTGGATAAGTGGAATAGCCTCCCATCAGAGGTGGTAGAGGCTAAGACTGTAGGGCAATTTAAACATGCTTGGGACAGGCATATGAATATCCTTACAAAGAATCAAGGTTAAAAAAGGGTTGAGATTGCCTAAAGGATAAAATAAAAAGGGGCAGACTAGATGGGCCAAGTGGTTCTTATCTGCCGTCAAATTCTATGTTTCTATGTCACTCAGGTGCTAAAAGGGACTGGTAATTCTATGTAAGAAAAAACATTTTGTTATCCCGAATGCACACTGAGTGAAAACTAATACTACATAATAATCAGATAATACGGAGATCTTAGTTGCGTATATTTGCAGGTATAGGGTTAAGCCCTATACCCTCAGTGTGCATTAGGGATAACAAAATTTTTTTTTCTTACACAGAATTACCCCTCCCTTTTAGCACCTGAGTGACATCACAATCTGATTGAGCAGTTTACCAATAAATGTGCATTGAGGCTCTACAGTACGGAAGGTTTCATGCTCGGCCCTTCCAACTGGATCTCCTGGACAAGTGGTCGGGATCTCATCTACACATGCACCAGTATTGTTTGTCACCGAAAGCCAGGATTTCACTCCTCTGGTGGCTGCAACTACCTCACCTTCTGGAGGGCCGCAGGTTCGGGATTCAGGACTGGATCCTTCTAACCACGGATGCAAGTCTCCGGGGCTTGGGCGCAGTCACTCGGGGGAAACCTTCTAAGGAAGGTGGTCAAGCCTGGAATCCAGCCTTCCAATAAACATTCTGGAACTAAGAGCCATCTACAACGGTCTACTCCAAGCTGCCCATCTTCTGCGAGATCGAGCCATTCAAGTGCAGTCGGACAATGTAACGACGGTGGCTTACAGGGCGGAACGAAGAGCAGAGCTGCAATGTCAGAGGCAACAAGAATCATCCTCTGGGCAGAAAAACACGCGTTGGTGTTGACAGCAATCTTCATTCCGGGAGTAGACAACTGGGAAGCGGACTTCCTCAGCAGACACGATCTCCATCCAGGAGAGTGGGGACTACATCCGGAGGTGTTCATGGAGGTAACAGATCTTTGGGGTGTACCTCAAATCGATATGATGGCCTCTCGTCTCAACAAGAAGCTTTGGCGGTATTGTTCCAGGTCGAGTGACCCGCAAGCCTTGGCGGTGGACGCCCTAGTGACTCCGTGGGTGTTCCAGTCGGTGTACGTGTTTCCTCCACTTCAACTCATTCCAAGAGTTCTCAAACTCATAAGGAGAACAAGAGTTCAGGCAATCCTCATTGCTCCGGACTGGCCAAGAAGGGCTTGGTACGCAAATCTTCTGGATCTACTGCTAGAAGAGCCGAGGCCTCTTCCTCTTTGGGAGGACCTGCTGCAGCTGCAGCTCCCGCTTATCAAGACTTACTGCTGCTACGTTTGACGGCATGGAGGTTGAACACCAGATATTAGCTCAGAAGGGCATTCCGAACAAGGTTATTCCTACCCTGATACAGGCTAGGAAAGGAGTAACGTCTAAACATTACCATCGTATTTGGAAAAAATATGTATCTTGGTGTGAGTCCAAGAAGTTTCCTACGGTGGAGTTTCAACTGGGAAGGTTTCTCCTCTTCCTGCAAGCAGGTGTGGATATGGTCCTGAGGTTGGGATCCGTAAAGGTCCAGATTTCGGCACTATACATTTTCTTCCAGAAACAGTTGGCTTCCCTCCCTGAGGTTCAGACTTTTCTGAAAGGGGTTCTGCACATCCAGCCTCTCTTTGTGCCGCCTACAGCGCCCTGGGATCTTAATGTGGTGCTACAGTTCCTCCAATCGGATTGGTTCGAACCTCTACCAGAGGTTGAGGTCAAATTTCTCACGTGGAAGGCAGTCACTTTGTTAGCCTTAGCTTCTGCTAGACGTGTGTCGGAATTGGGGGCTTTGTCTTGTAAGAGCCCCTACTTGATCTTCCATGAAGATAGAGCTGAGCTCCGGACACGTCAGCAGTTCCTTCTGAAGGTTGTTTCGGCATTTCATATCAACCAACCTATTGAGGTGCCAGTTGCTACTGACTCCTCAATGTCATCAAAGTCTTTGGATGTTGTAAGGGCTCTGAAAATCTATGTGAAGAAGACTGCTCGTCACAGAAAATCAGACTCTGTTTGTCCTGTATGATCCCAAGAAACTTGGGTGTCCTGCTTCTAAGCAGACGATCTCTCGCTGGATCATGTTCACTATACAGCATGCGTAATCTACGGCAGGATTGCCGTGTCCTACGTTTGTTAAGGCCCATTCTACTCATAAGGTGGGTTCTTCCTGGGCGACTGCCCGGGGTGTCTCGGCTTTACAGCTTTGCCGAGTGGCTACTTGATCTGGGTCGTACACGTTTGCTAAGTTCTACAAGTTTGATACTTTGGCTGCTGAGGACCTGAAGTTTGGTCAATCAGTTCTGCAGGAGCCTCCGCGCTCTCCCTCCCGTTCTGGGAGTTTTGGTACATCCCCATGGTACTAATGTGGACCCCAGCATCCTCTAGGACATAAGAGAAAATAGGATTTTAATTACCTACCGGTAAATCCTTTTCTCGTAGTCCGTAGAGGATGCTGGGCTCCCGCCCAGCGCTTCGTGATCGTGCAGTGGTTACTTAGTTCAGTACTACTTAGGTCTTAGTTTAGTACTGTTTTGTTACTTGGTTAAGTAATATTGTTCAGCCGTTGCTGATGTTTCAAGCTAGTTAGCTTGGTTTGCCTGGTATGTGTGAGCTGGTGTGAATCTCGCCACTATCTGTGTAAAATCCTTCTCTCGAAGTTGTCCGTCTCCTCGGGCACAGTTTCTAGACTAAGTCTAGTAGGAGGGGCATAGAGGGAGGAGCCAGCCCACACTCTCAAACTCTTAAAGTGCCAGTGGCTCCTAGTGGACCCGTCTATACCCCATGGTACTAATGTGGACCCTAGCATCCTCTACGGACTATGAGAAAAGAATTTACTGGTAGGTAATTAAAATTTTCTCTTTCATCCACCAGGGCAGAGATTTTCAACATTTTACAACTCGCGGCACACTGAACAAGATTTAAATATTGCCAAGGCACACTCAAATATAATGGTGATGCATGGTGCAGTTGCGTGTCCTAGGATGTTATGTTGCAGCTTCTCCATAGGTAACGCCTGAGCCACATCTGAGATAGCCAGAAGAGCCCAACACTGCCCAGGCCTAAAATTAGAACTGTCTCTGCAACCACTAAACCCACCAGTATTGATCGTTCCAGGGCCTCAGTAGCGGCAAAACACTGACGGGCCTGGCTCTGCTTCTATGGTGGCACACCTGTAGACTGCTCAGGGCACACTAGTGTGCCATGGCACAATGGTTGAAAAACACTGCACTAGGGGATACTGCAGTTTACGCTTGGGATAGAGACTTGGCTTGCTGGGAGATGGCACACATTAATTTATAAAAATGTGTAGCTCCTCCTTCTCTATTCCTCATCATCCCCCAGTTAGAAAAATGTGCCAAGGGAGAAAGGCACACTGGAGTTTGCTCCAGTAATTTTCTCTTATTTTCTATATATTTATATTCAGCACTTCTAACAAAGACAAGGTTAGCAGGGCTCAACATAAGCCTATGCAATACCTATCCAGACGCCTGCAGCACCTTCCTAAAGGTGCTAACGTCTCTTGCACACCAGCAGCACCTAATCTGTGAGTACCGCTTCCCCCCCAGACCTTTCAAGCCACTCGAGACGCCCTATGCACACCCAGGAGAAGATTTATTAAGCCTGGTGAAGTGATAAAGTAGAAGGTTATAAAGCACCAGCCAGTCAGCTCCTGTCATTTTTCAAACCCAGCCTGTGACATGTTAGTAAGGAGCTGCTTGGCTGGTACTTTATCACCATGTAATTTATCACTTCACCAGGCTTAATAAATCTGCCCCCCTGTGACCTCGGCGGGAGCAGGACGCGTTCAGGAGGAGTGGATGCGTCTCTCACAGGATGGCTCAGCTCCTCTGGCGGGTAGGCACGAGAGTCTTCCATCTCTTCATGCAGCGGCAGTCCCGGCGGTCAGACACTCCACCGTGGGGGTCAAGTCTGGCCTGTTGCGTGGCGGCTTTATTGGCAGAAATGGCAGAGTCCCGTAAATCAGAACCGGACTGGGCTAAGGACTTAGAAAAGTCCATGGAGGGCCTAGTTACAGTTATCGGGTCTTCTAGCAGACCTACTAATTCTTCCCTTAGGCAGAAACCCCCGATAGCTGCGATTGTTCAGTCTGACGATTCAGATGAGGAACAACATCAACACGACGACGTGGAGGAAGGCGAATGGGAGGAAGTTCTGGAGGAACCATTGCAAGATACGGACTCCGGTGCTCAGGGTGTAGAACCTTTGATTCTGGCAGTAAAAAAGATACTCAATTGTACTTGAACCAAAAGAATTCCAGTTGTTTGGAGCACAACAGCAGTCGGCGGTGGTCTTTTCTTTTTCTCAACAAATACATGACCACCTGGGGACAGCATGGAAACAGCCAGACAAGCATTTCCAGATACAGAGGAAATTTCTCTCTCACTATCCTTTTCAGGTGTCCATGATGGGTAAATGGGAGAATCCACCGCCAGTGGATGCATCAGTATCTAGACTGTCCAAGAAGATGACTTTGCCTGTACCAGGAGCCCCTTCTTTTAAGGACGCATTGGACCGCAGACTTGAGGCTACTCTTAAGTTCATTTACTCTGCTGCGGGGGTCCAGCTCAGGCCCATTCTGGTAAGCACTTGGGTTAACACTGCCATTGTCAAGTGGGCGGAGGAACTGAGCAATGGGTTGGACTCCGATGTACCTGTGAGGGTCATGGCTGAACACATACATGAATCAGCAGGTTACTTAGCTACGGCCGCCAAAGACATCAGTCTAATTAGTTCTAGAATTTCTGCCTCTGCTATTTCAGCAAGGCATACTTTGTGGCTTTGATCTTGGCATAAGGATACTGAATCTAAAAAGTCAACTGAAGCACTTCCATTTACAGGCGATATTTTGTTCAGACCGAAGTTGGAGAAATGGATTTCTCAAGCTACCGGGGGCAATTCCACATTTTTTACCATCTGCACCTCCGCCTGTCAGGTGCCCCTATACGGGCCCTTCTTTTCAGTCCTTTTGACCTCAACAGTCCTTTTGTGGGAGGGGTAGAGGATTTTCTTACCAGAACAGGGGAGGCAGAGTCAGAGGTCGTCCACACACAGCTGCGTGTCGCCCAGAGATCCAGGCGAACTGTGCTACAGACAACCATTCAATTCCTTCTTATATCACGGGTATTGATACCAGTCCCATTGCATCAGAAGGGTCGAGGATTCTACTCCAACCTCTTCATGGTTCCCAAACAGGACAGATCTGTCAGACCGATTATAAACTTGAAGTCCTTAAACGAGTATCTGACATTTTATCGCTTCAAGATGGAGTCCATTCAGTCTGTAATAGCAAAATTAGAACCAGAGGAGTATCTGATCTCGTTGGATATAAAGGATACGTACCTGCACATACCCATTTGGGAACCGCATCAGGCCTACCTGCGGTTTGCCATTTTGCAGGAACATTATCAGTTTCGAGCGCTGCCGTTCGGTTTATCATTGGCACCTTGAATCTTTACCAAGGCCATGTCAGTGATGATCGCCCATCTACAGTCCTTTGGTGTAACCATTGTTCCTTATTAGGACTTGTTACTCAAGGCACCAATGAGGACGACTCTTCTGGAGCATGCATCGCTGACATACCAGACTTTAATACATCACGGCTGGATCATCAACTTTGACAAATCTCAGCTGACCCCGACTCAGCATCTTCAGTTTTTGGGGTTGATTCTCGACACGAACCCCCGGAGAGTCATCCTACCAATGGACAAGGCTCAGGACAGATCTGTCAGAGGGTCCAGTTGGTCTTACAGATGAAATGGGTATCGTTACACCTTTGTATCCAACTGTTAGGGAAGTTGGTGGCGGCCTTCGAAGCACTGCAACTGGGCTGTTTCCACTCCAGACCATTCCAACTGGATATTCTGGCTCAATGGTCGGGCTATCATCTCCAACTACATTGTCGGGTCCACTTATCTCCTTGGACAAGATTGTCCCTTCTCTGGTGGCTCCAAATCAACAACCTGGTGGCGGGACGTAGTTTCGGAATTTGGAATCGGTCTATTCTGAGGACAGACGCAAGTCTCCGAGGTTGGGGTGCAGTGGTCCTGGACTATCACTTTCAGGGACGGTGGTCGATCCAGGAAAGCCGGTTACCCATAAACGTCCTCGAACTCAGGGCAATCTACACGCAGCATACCAATGTCTTCGGAATCGTCCTGTTCGTGTACAATCCGACAATGCAACAGCCGTTGTGTACATCAACAGACAAGGCAGAACCCGCAGTCGCATGGCGATGTGGGAGGCTTATCAGATTTTTAAATGGTCAGAGATAAATCGAGTGATTCTGTCCTGCGCGTTCATCCCGGGCGTAGACAACTGGGAGGCGGATTATCTCAATCGCCAGGACATTCATCCGGGAGAGTGAGCGCTACACGCGGAGGTGTTCCAGAGTCTCGTTCAAAGGTGGGCATGTCCTCAAATCGACCTCATGACATCCCGGTTGAATCATCAACTACCAAGGTACATGTCCAGAACAAGGAATCCAGCAGCAGAAGCAGTGGATGCACTTACGACTCCTTGGAATTTCAGTCTGGGGTACCTGTTCTCACCCATTCCGCTTCTTCCTCATGTTCTAAAATGCATAAAACACGAGTCAGTCAGGGTCATTCTGGTAGCACCGGACTGGCCTCGGAGAAGCTTGCTCTCGGATCTTCAACTCCTCCTGGCAGACGAATCGTGGCCTCTGCAGTCCAGGAAGACCTTAAACGCAGCTGTGGTGAAATGGACACTGTCGTAGAAGGTCTGACTGTTGAAACCGCTATCCTGAGACGTAGGGGTATTCTGTATTCAGTCATCCCTACCATGTTCTGGGCCAGGAAACCAGTCACGGTGGCTCTTTATCACCGCATCTGGCGTTCTTATGATCCCTGGTGTCAGGGTCGACAAATTCCTTCCAAATCTTTTTCAGCTATCCAGATTATTACTTTTTCTTCAACACGGATTAGACGCTAGTCTCCGTTTAGGTTCCTTAAAGGTCCAGATCTCTGCTCTTTCCATTTGTTTTCCCACGTCGCCTGGCCCTTCTACCAGAAGTACAGACGTTTCTCCAGGGAGCATTCAGACTTCAGCCTCCGTTTGTTCTGCCTACAGCACCATGGGATCTGACCTTGGTGTTGTCCTTCCTTCAATCCTCCACGTTTGAACCTTTGGAGGATGTGGACATTAGGTTTCTCACCTTGAAGACTGTTCTTCTATTGGCGCTGGTGTCTGCTCGCTGCGTGTCAGAACTGGGTGCACTGTCGTGCCAGCCGCCATACCTTGTGTTCCATGACGACAGGCTGCTTTCTTGACGAAGGTTGTGTCAGATTTTCACATAAATCAATCTATTGTAGTGCCGGCCTTTCGAGAGGGTTCTGGACATTCCTCTACTCTGGATGTAGTATGAGCCTTGTGCATTATGTTGCTAGGACAGCTACCTAACGGAAATCGGACACACTTTTCGAGCTGTGTGACGCTGCCCGCAGGGGCTGGCCGGCTTTCAAGCAAAGTTTAGCTAGATGGATTCGCTTAACCATCCGTCAGGCATATGTCAGCAGAGACCTACAGCCTCCTTCTCTTGTAGCGAATTCCACCAGACTGGCGGCACGTAGGGGTGCTTCTACCCTACAACTTTGCCGGGCGGCCACTTAGTCTTCGTCTAATAACTTTATTAAGTTTTATCGTTTTGACACCTTTGCAGCTTCAGCTTCTCATTTTGGCTAATTAGTTCTGCAGGTTCCTCAGAGCTCTCCCACCCAAGGGGTAGACTTTGGGACATCCCCAGCGTAAGCTCCAGTGTCCCCTAGTGGATGAAAGAGAAAATGGGATTTTAGTATCTACCGATAAATCCTTTTCTCTGATTCCACAGGAGACACTGGACGCCCTACACCGTTCTCTCACCTGCTTCTTGTAGATAGATTTTGGAGTGTCACCTGTTTGTTTGTTTGTCTGTCTGTTCTGTATGTGTGTTCTCCTAGTTCATCCTTTCTATGTTCCATCTCCCTTCGGGCTACATTTTTTTTTTAACTGGGGGATGATAGGGATTAGACGGGGAGGAGCTGCACATTTTTATAAATTTAACATGTGCCATCTCCCAGCAAGCCAAGTCTCTATCCCCAATGTAAGCTCCAGTGTCCCCTGTGGAATCAGAGAAAAGGATTTACTGGTAAGTACCAAAATCACATTTCTTAAAGAGCTAAAGCAGCCTTCCATTAAGCACTCCAAGTTCCCCAGTAACAACACTGCCAGTACTTAAAAAAAAAATAGGATTTTAATACCTACCGGTAAATCCTTTTCTCTTAGTCCGTAGAGGATGCTGGGGACTCCGTAAGGACCATGGGGTATAGACGGAATCCGCAGGAGACATGGGCACACTATAAGACTTTGAATGGGTGTGAACTGGCTCCTCCCTCTATGCCCCTCCTCCAGACCTCAGTTAGAAAACTGTGCCCAGGGAGACGGACATTTCGAGGAAAGAATTTATTGTTAAAACATGGTGAGTGTCTCACCAGCTCACACCAGTGGCGTGCGGTGAGGTCAGTGGCTGGTGAGGCACTACAGTCATAATGTCCGCCATATTCTGCCGATGACCCCTACCGCCGCCGAGCCAATGCCCGCTACTGCCTCTGAGCTGATGCCACCGTCAATGGCTTACAAACTTGCCCACCATCAACTGACCCAGCCCTCCGCTACTAATTTGCGCCTCAGTCCGATGCCGCCAATGCCCGCTGCCTGCCTGCTCATCATACTTGCGATATATTGTACATTTTTATAGAAAAATAAAATAAAAATTAGTGTTTGGGACTGGGAGGAGGACATAAATGCAATTTTGTTGTCCAGGGCTTCCATTAACTTAATGGAGAAGGGTCTGAATGGGTTAAAAAATGTACAAAAAAAAAATGCGTGAGGTCCCCCCTCCTAAGTATAACCAGCCTCGGGCTCTTTGAGCCAGTACTGGCTGTTTAAATACTGGGAAAAAATTGGACAGGTGTTCCCCGTATTTAGACAACCAGCATCAGGCTCTTAGTCCGGTCCTGGTTCCAAAAATACGGGGGACAAAAGATGTTGGGGTCCCCCGTATTTTTAAAACCAGCACCGGGCTCCACTAGCCAGGGACATAATGCCACAGCCGGGGGACACATTTATGTAGGTCCCTGCAGCCGTGGCATTACCCCTCCAACTAGTCACCCCTGGCGCCGGGGTTCCCTGGAGGAGTGGGGACCCCTTACATCAAGGGGTCCCCCCCCTCCAGACACCCTAGGGCCAGGGTGAAGCCCGAGGCTGTCCCCGGCAACCCTGGGCGGTGGGTGCCAGGCTGATAGCCATAAGTGTGTAAAAAACAAGAATATTGTTGTTTTTTATGTGGAACTACAAGGCCCAGCAAGCCTCCCCGGCTTGCTGGTACTTGGAGAACCTCAAGTACCAGCATGCGGGGAAATAACGGGCCCGCTGGCACCTGTAGTTCTACAACCAAAAAAATACCCAAATAAAAACATAACACACACACCGTGAAAGTAAAAATGTATTAAAACACACTTACACACATACTTACCTACATCCCACGCCGGTCACGTCCACTTGTCCATGTAGAATCCAATAGGGGTACCTGTAAAAATGAGAGAGAGATTTCTTACCTACATCCCACGCCAATCACGTCCACTTGTCCATGTAGAATCCAATAGGGCCGGTACCTGTAAAAATGAAAATTATACTTACAAACAATGTAATCCACAGGGGGGGGGGGGGGGGAGAGGGAGAGAGAGAGAGAGAGAGAGAGAATTGGATATTATGCACTCACTGACGCGGAAAGACGTTAGCACGGACAGGGGAGAGTGCTGCTGCTGGCTGGGAGGATGAAACAGGTGCCCTCAAAAGTTGTGAGCCCAGTAGCAGAGCCCCCAGTAGTTGTGCCCCTTGTAGCTGTGCCCCCAATCGTTGTGACCCCAGTTGCTCTGCCCCCAGTAGTTGACCCCTGTAGTTGTGCCCCCAGTTGCTGTGCCCCCAGTTGCTGTGCCCCTTGTAGCAGTGCCCCGAGTAGTTGTGACCCCTGTAGTTGTGCCTCCAGTTGCTGTGCCCCCTCGCTGTGCCCCCAGTTGCTGTGCCCCTTGTAGCTGTGCCTCCAGTAGTTGTGACCCCTGTAGTTGTGACCCCAGTTGCTGTGCCCCCTCGCTGTGCCCCCAGTAGTTGACCCCTGTAGTTGTACCCCCAGTTGCTGTGCCCCCTGTAGCTGTGCCCCCTGTAGCTGTGCCCCCAGTTACTGTGCCCATTGTAGCAGTGCCCCTAGTTGCTGTGCCCCCAATTGCTGTGCCCCTAGTTGCTATGCCCCCTGCAGCTGTGCCACCTGTAGCTGTGCCCATTGTAGCAGTGCCCCTTGTAGCAGTGCCCCTAGTTGCTGTGCCTCCAGTTGCTGTGCTCCTAGTTGCTGTGCCCCTTGTAGCAGTGCCCCCTGTAGATGTGCCCCTTGTAGCAGTGCCCCCTGTAGCTGTGCCCCTTGTAGCCATGCCCCTTGTAGCTGTGCCCCTAGTTGCTATGCCCCTTGTAGCTGTGCCCCCAGTAGTTGTGACCCCTGTAGTTGTGATCCCAGTTGCTGTGCCCCCTCGCTGTGCCCCGAGTAGTTGACCCCTGTAGTTGTGACCCCAGTTTCTGTGCCCCCTGTAGCTGTGCCCCTTGTAGCTGTGCCCCCTGTAGCTGTGCCCCCTGTAGCTGTGCCCCTTGTAGCTGTGCCCCCTGTAGCTGTTCCCCCCTAGCTGTGCCCATTGTAGCAGTGCCCCAGTTACTGTGCCCATTGTAGCAGTGCCCCCAGTTGCTGTGCCCCTTGTAGCAGTGCCCCTAGTTGCTATGCCCCTAGCTGATGTGCCCCCTGTAGCTGTGCCCCCTGTAGCTGTGCCCCTTGTAGCAGTGCCCCCAGTTGCTGTGCTCCTAGTTGCTGTGCCCCTTTGTAGCTGTGCCCCCTGTAGCTGTGCCCCTTGTAGCCGTGCCCCTTGTAGCAGTGCCCCTAGTTGCTGTGCCCCTTGTAGCAGTGCCCCTTGTAGCACTGCCCCCTGTAGCTGTGCCCCTTATAGCCGTGCCCTTTGTAGCAGTGCCCCTAGTTGCTGTGCCCCCATTTGCTATGCCCCCTAGCTGTGCCAGTGCCCCCGTAGCTCCGCAAACACATTAAAAAAAAAAAACACACACACACACACATACTTACCGCTCCTGCTGCACTGTCCTCCGTCTCCTGCCGCCGGCTCCTCAGCGCCTCTCAGACACTGGGGGTCAATTATGACCTCTAGTGTCATTCAGCGACGCCGGCTGCAGCAGACGCCCACACAGCCCACAGCGCCTGCTGCAGCCGGGGTCGGGGGGATTGGACAGCGGATCCAGCACTGGATCCGCTGAGCCAATCAAATCTTGGGGTCTGACAGGGGCGTGCATTCATCGGGGCTGAATGCACGCCCCTGTCATTGAGGCATCAGTAAAGGTGTTGCTTCCCCATGCGTTTGCAATGGGCTTTCACAGCCCATTGCTGCACCCTGACCCTGCCCGCCCCCCGCTGCTGGGACTTTAATGTTAGCAGCGGGAGGCACCTCTCCCGCTGCCTCCCACACGCAGCCACAGCTGGGGGGAGGGGGGGGGGAATATTGAAATAATAAAAAAAGATATTTATAACAGACTGTGTTATAAATATCTTCTTTTTATTATTTTAAGCATTATGACCTGCCTCTACTGACTGCACGTCCCTGGCTCACACCACGAACATACCGCAGAACACGGCATTCAATAGAATACCAGCCAACGGTATGAATAATACACAGCCACATGCTGAAAAAAATACGTAACACAACCTGTGTGTCAACACAACCAATAATAAGACACCGCATGCATGGCATGAAAACAACGGCAGCAACAGCCAGACCGAAAAGAAAACACCACAAGAGTGTAACCATACCCAATAACTGCAGAGACATTATGCACTGGGACGGATGCCCAGCATCCTCTACGGACTAAGAGAAAAGGATTTACCGGTAGGTATTAAAATCCTATTTTCTCCTACGTCCTAGAGGATGCTGGGGACTCCGTAAGGACCATGGGGTTTATACCAAAGCTCCAGACCGGGCGGGAGAGTGCGGACGACTCTGCAGCACCGATTGAGCAAACAAAAGGTCCCCATCAGCCAGGGTATCAAACTTGTAGAGCATAGCAAAAGTGTTTGAACCCGACCAAGTAGCCGCTCGGCAAGATCGAACCGCCGAGACCCCTCGGGCATCCGCCCAAGAAGAGCCCATCTTCCTAGTAGAATGGGTCTCCACCGACTTCGGCAACGGCAATCCAGCCGTAGAACAAGCACGCCAAATTGTATCACAGATTAGCTTGTAATATACTGCATAGACGCAGGCGCCCCAATCATGCTGGGAGCATACCAGACAAACAGAGCCTCTGTTTCCCCAATCTGAGCCAAATTGGCAACCTAAATATACAAAGCCCCGACTACATCGAGAGACTTTGAATCAGTTAATGCCTAAGTAACCACCGGCAACAAAGTAGACCGATTTCTGCTAAACCCAGAAAACACTTTTAGAATAACTATTATCCGAGTTCTCAATTCCTCTCTATCCATATGGAAAATCAAACAGGGCTCTTGTGAGACAAAAGCCGCCACTTCCGACACCTGCCTTGCGGACGCCAAAGCCAATGGCCTGACCACTTTCCAAGAGAGAAATTTTAACACAAAGGTTTCAAACAGTGTGACAGAAGAAACCGCAACACCACGTCCAGGACCCACTGTGCCAACGGGGCACAAATGGAGATCGGATATGCAGTATTCCCTTCACGAAGGTCCAAACTTCCGGAAAGGTTGCCAAGCCTTTCTTACAAGAAAATTTATAAGTCCAAAACCGCACGTAATGGAGCCTAATTTTAGGCCTTCACCCACACCTGCTTGCAAAAACATGGAGAAGAACGACCCAGGTGAAAGTCTCCGTAATAGCCCTCTTGGATTTACACCAAGACCCATATTTTCTCCAAGCACGGTAGGGTAAGGCTTTGCCGTTACTTCTTTTCTAGCCAGAAGAAGTGTGGAAAAACTCCACTGGGAATACCCTTTCTGGACAGGATATGGCTTTCAAACGCCACGCCGTCAAACGCAGCCGCGACAAGTCTTTATACACGCCCGGATCTTGCTGTAACAGATCCTCACGCAGAGGATGAGTAACTCTTGAAGAACTGCATACCAAGCCCTCCTTGGTTAGACCGGAACAATGAGGATCGCCCGAACCTTTGTTCTTCTTACGTTTATCACCTTCCGAAGAGAGAAAGCGGAGGAGACACATAGACCAACTGAAAACACCCAAGGTGTCCCAAGGACGTCCACTGGTATAGCTTGAGTGTCCCCTGCCCCGGAACAATATCCCTGAGATCTTTCGTCGAGGCGAGACGCCACATGTCCACTTGAGGCACTCCTCAAAAACTCGTCACTTCAGTGAAAACTTCTCGATGACGATTGTATTTCTCCCGGATGGAGATCGCATCTGCAGAGGAATCTATTTATCCATCGTTCAAATTCGGAACGAAAACTGCTAATATAGCGTTTACCAGTCTTTCTACCCAGCGGCCAACTTTTTCAGCTTCTGCCATTGCCGCTTTGCTCCTTGTTCCGCCGTAGCGTCTTACTTAGACCACTTCTGTTAAGTCGTCTGACGGAATTAACACGGGCAGATCACGAAGCATATGTTCATTGAAAATAACTCTGAATCCAAGAAAACGTATTGCAGACAAGCTTCTCAGCTTGGCCTTTTCCTCTCTGAGCTCTGCATGCATGGACACCAGGACCTCATCTTGGATTCCGAACCTTCGTCCCTCTAGGAGGTGAAAACTGAGCAGACCCCACAGGAGCGATATCCTGGCCATTAGGATTATATTCCGGTGCATGTGCAGGTGAGACCCGGACCCCAGTTCCAACTGGCCCCGTGAAAACCACTCTGGCATTTGACCTGCTCACCGAAAAGGACTCGTAGGCCGCCCCCATCTTTTTCATCAACGGAACATATTGATGGATTGTTACTGCAAATCTGACCGACACCGGATCCTCAGAGCTGTATCCACAGGAACATACAGAACTTCGACCATTCCAGATCTACTGTAATACCCCCCTCCGACGTCTGCGTCGTTGGGAACAACAGCCTTCCTTTGTGTTGAAGAACAGTCAGATAGAAAACAACGATTTGCACCACTTGTGTCTTGACCTCGCCTTAATCATGAGAGTGTCCCGGTACAGAATAACAATGGCTCTTACTCTTTGAAAGAATACCATCCTACTGTCATCACTCCGGTGAAATGGCAAAGACAATCCTGGACAACAACCCAGGTAAGTTGAATGCAGAGAAAAAACGCATTTAAACCCCTTTGTACCCTTACGTGCTGGAGCTCCCTGTCTCAGAGATTCCCTCCAGTAGATCAACTTCGTAAGGAGAAACCTTTGTTATTCTTTTTTTTTTTTAAACAGGGACAGCAGTACAATGCCCTGAAGCTGACGCCACTCTGGTATGGCGTCGCGTACTACCTCCCCTTCCAGAGGGATAACGGCAAGATCTATTTTAAAACATCAGTGAGGGGAGACATCTGTAAATGCCAGAATGTCCCCCTTTTGATTCTATAATTTACTCACAGGTCCAAGTTCATTCCCGGACTGACTGAAAAGTAGTAGACGAGTTCCCCCTGGAGAGGACTCCAGCCAGATAGACCCAGCGACATGCAGTGGATGTGTTAGAAACAGAACCGACATCCACTTCTGCGAACCTAATAAGGCTGCAGAACTCTTACCTTTCCACCTTCCACTATCTGCACCGAAAGGGAAAAAAGAACGGTATCAAACCGGTCAAAATGACTGCATCACCACAACAGAATGTGTCACCAACCTTTGCAAGGGAATCTAACTCACCAAGTTAGGCTTACCAGCGGTATCAGCTGAGATTGACTGAACTGAGGCATCCCCAAACAACGGTACACTGTCCCAGGGAAACACTCGAGTATCTCTCGGAGTCAGCCTCAGCATTTCTTGCTATGTTATAGAGAAGACTCAACATAAGAAACAGCCCCACTCTCTTTAGGGTAATACTAAGGAATACCTTTCCGAATATAAACACTCCCCCATGTGCATGTAATGCAAATAACTCCAAAGCATAGAAATAAAAATATCACTTAGCTTCCTGTGTACGATCCTTTGAAACAGGGCTCCGTGTCGACCAGGAGTTGACTTTCACAGTATTCTAACCGCAGCAGGAAAAGAATAAACATTCGGACTCCTTGTGAGGATCTGCTTGTCACGGCCGACCTAGAGCTTTATCAACAGAGCGACCAGCACATGAGAAAGAAAAAGTCCATTTTTCTAAAATAGTGTTATATGGTCGTTTATATAGCACTAACCACTGTGCCCCCCCCCATGTTTGCACTGTTTTCATTGTTATGGCGGGGACATGGAAAAAATGGCGCTGAAACGTGTTGTGAGGGCTAAGCCCCGCCCCCTTCTCAGCCCGCTATTCAAATAGCATTTTTTAAGTTAGCGGGGGTCCCTGTACAGTGTCTATACACTGTATATATGCGTAGGCAGTTAGGCACCCTTAAAAAGGTATATACTGCTGCCCAGGGCGACCCCCGCCCCCTGCGCCCTGCACCCTTGCAAAGCCAGCGGTGCGGGAGCAATGGCTCGCAGCGCGCTGCTTTATACTGACGGGGGTATGGGACACGGTGCCCGGGCACCGAATATGCTTTTTATGCCAGTTTTTTAGAACATCAGTAACTTGCTGCTCAGGGTGCTCCCCCCCAGTGCCCTGCACACTGTGAGTGCCGTTGGTGTGTGGGAGCATGGAGCGCAGCGTGACCGCTGCACTGTACCTCCGTTACTGAAGTCTTCCGCCGTCACTGAAGTCTTCTGTTCTTCTTATACTCACCCGGCTTTTTTCTTCTGGCTTCTGTGAGGGGGGTGACGGCGCGGCTCCGGGAACAAGCAGCTAGGCGAACCAAGTGATCGAACCCTCTGGAGCTAATGGTGTCCAGTAGCCTAAGAAGCAGAGCCCTTGGATTAAGAAGAAGTAGGTCTGCTTGTTGTCTCCCCTCAGTCCCACGATGCAGGGAGCCTGTAGCCAGCAGGTCTGCCTGAAAATAAAAAACCTAACAATAAAGTATTTTAGAGAACTCAGTAGAGCTCCCCTAGTGTGTGTCCAGTCACTCCTGGGCACAGAATCTAACTGAGGTCTGGGGGAGGGGCATAGAGGGAGGAGCCAGTTGACACCCATTCAAACTCTTATAGTGTGCCCATGTCTCCTGCGGATCCCGTCTATACCCCATGGTCCTTACGGAGTCCCCAGCATCCTCTAGGACGTAGGAGAAATACTTATTTCAACACACTCAACATAGTCCGGTTCTCACATACTGTATTCATCAGCGACAACTAGAAAATTAAACAATCTGCATAATTACTGAACGTGAAACCTTTCAGACAGACATTTTGTAAAAAATAAGAATTTACTTACCGATAATTCTATTTCTCATAGTCCGTAGTGGATGCTGGGGACTCCGAAAGGACCATGGGGAATAGCGGCTCCGCAGGAGACTGGGCACAAAGTAAAAGCTTTAGGACTAGCTGGTGTGCACTGGCTCCTCCCCCTATGACCCTCCCCCAAGCCTCAGTTAGGATACTGTGCCCGGACGAGCGTACACAATAAGGAAGGATTTTGAATCCCGGGTAAGACTCATACCAGCCACACCAATCACACCGTACAACTTGTGATCTGAACCCAGTTAACAGCATGATAACAGAAGGAGCCTCTGAAAAGATGGCTCACAACAACAATAACCCGATTTTTGTAACAATAACTATGTACAAGTAATGCAGACAATCCGCACTTGGGATGGGCGCCCAGCATCCACTACGGACTATGAGAAATAGAATTATCGGTAAGTAAATTCTTATTTTCTCTAACGTCCTAGTGGATGCTGGGGACTCCGAAAGGACCATGGGGATTATACCAAAGCTCCCAAACGGGCGGGAGAGTGCGGATGACTCCGCAGCACCGAATGAGAGAACTCCAGGTCCTCCTCAGCCAGGGTATCAAATTTGTAGAATTTAGCAAACGTGTTTGCCCCTGACCAAGTAGCTGCTCGGCAAAGTTGTAAAGCCGAGACCCCTCGGGCAGCCGCCCAAGATGAGCCCACTTTCCGTGTGGAATGGGCTTTTACAGATTTTGGCTGTGGCAGGCCTGCCACAGAATGTGCAAGCTGAATTGTACTACAAATCCAACGAGCAATCGTCTGCTTAGAAGCAGGAGCACCCAGCTTGTTGGGTGCATACAGGATAAACAGCGAGTCAGATTTTCTGACTCCAGCCGTCCTGGAAACATATATTTTCAGGGCCCTGACTACGTCCAGCAACTTGGAATCCTCCAAGTCCCTAGTAGCCGCAGGCACCACAATAGGTTGGTTTAAGTGAAATGCTGAAACCACCTTAGGGAGAAATTGAGGACGAGTCCTCAATTCTGCCCTGTCCGTATGAAAAATTAGGTAAGGGCTTTTATAGGATAAAGCCGCCAATTCTGATACACGCCTGGCTGAAGCGAGGGCTAACAGCATTACCACTTTCCATGTGAGATATTTCAAGTCCACAGTGGTGAGTGGTTCAAACCAATGTGATTTTAGGAATCCCAACACTACATTGAGATCCCAAGGTGCCACTGGAGGCACAAAAGGAGGCTGTATATGCAGTACTCCCTTGACAAACGTCTGAACTTCAGGAACAGAAGCTAGTTCTTTTTGGAAGAATATCGACAGGGCCGAAATTTGAACCTTAATGGACCCTAATTTGAGGCCCATAGACAGTCCTGTTTGCAGGAAATGCAGGAATCGACCCAGTTGAAATTCCTCCGTAGGGGCCTTCCTGGCCTCGCACCACGCAACATATTTACGCCAAATACGGTGATAATGTTGTACGGTTACATCCTTCCTGGCTTTGATCAGGGTAGGGATGACTTCATCCGGAATGCCTTTTTCCTTCAGGATCCGGCGTTCAACCGCCATGCCGTCAAACGCAGCCGCGGTAAGTCTTGGAACAGACATGGTCCCTGCCGGAGCAGGTCCTGTCTTAGAGGTAGAGGCCACGGGTCTTCCGTGAGCATCTCTTGAATATCCGGGTACCAAGTCCTTCTTGGCCAATCCGGAGCCACGAGTATAGTTTTTACTCCTCTCCTTCTTATGATTCTCAGTACTTTTGGTATGAGAGGAAGAGGAGGGAACACATACACTGACCGGTACACCCACGGTGTTACCAGAGCGTCCACAGCTATTGCCTGAGGGTCCCTTGACCTGGAGCAATATCTGTCCAGTTTTTTGTTGAGGCGAGACGCCATCATGTCCACCTTTGGTTTTTCCCAACGGTTTACAATCATGTGGAAGACTTCTGGGTGAAGTCCCCACTCCCCCGGGTGAAGATCGTGTCTGCTGAGGAAGTCTGCTTCCCAGTTGTCCACTCCCGGAATGAACACTGCTGACAGTGCTATCACATGATTTTCCGCCCAGCGAAGAATCCTTGCCACTTCCGTCATTGCCCTCCTGCTTCTTGTGCCGCCCTGTCTGTTTACGTGGGCGACTGCCGTGATGTTGTCCGACTGGATCAATACAGGCTGACCCTGAAGCAGAGGCCTTGCCTGACTTAGGGCATTGTAAATGGCCCTTAGTTCCAGGATATTTATGTGAAGTGACGTTTCCATGCTTGACCACAAGCCCTGGAAATTTTTTCCCTGTGTGACTGCTCCCCAGCCTCTCAGGCTGGCATCCGTGGTCACCAGGACCCAATCCTGAATGCCGAATCTGCGGCCCTCTAGGAGATGAGCACTCTGTAACCACCACAGGAGAGACACCCTTGTCCTTGGAGACAGGGTTATCCGCTGATGCATTTGAAGATGCGATCCAGACCATTTGTCTAGCAGATCCAACTGAAAAGTTCTTGCGTGGAATCTGCCGAATGGAATCGCTTCGTAAGAAGCCACCATCTTTCCCAGGACCCTTGTGCACTGATGCACTGACACCTGGCCTGGTCTTAGGAGTTTCCTGACTAGGTCGGATAACTCCCTGGCTTTCTCTTCCGGGAGAAACACCTTTTTGTCCAGAATCATCCCTAGGAACAGCAGACGTGTCGTCGGAATCAGCTGCGATTTTGGAATATTTAGAATCCATCCGTGCTGTCGTAGTACTATTTGAGATAGTGCTACTCCGACCTCTAACTGTTCTCTGGGCCGTGCCCTTATCAGGAGATCGTCCAAGTAAGGGATAATTAAGACGCCTTTTCTTCGAAGAAGAATCATCATTTCGGCCATTACCTTGGTAAAGACCCGGGGTGCCGTGGACAATCCAAACGGCAGCGTCTGAAACTGATAGTGACAGTTCTGTACCACAAACCTGAGGTACCCTTGGTGAGAAGGGCAAATTGGGACATGGAGGTAAGCATCCTTGATGTCCAGAGACACCATGTAGTCCCCTTCTTCCAGGTTCGCTATCACTGCTCTGAGTGACTCCATCTTGAACTTGAACCTTTTTATGTAAGTGTTCAAGGCTTTCAGATTTAAAATGGGTCTAACCGAGCCGTCCGGCTTCGGTACCACAAACAGCGTGGAATAATACCCCTTTCCCTGTTGTAGGAGGGGTACCTTGATTATCACTTGCTGGGAATACAGCTTGTGAATGGCTTCCAATACCGCCTCCCTGTCGGGGGTAGACGTTGGTAAAGCAGACTTCAGGAACCGGCGAGGGGGAGACGTCTCGAATTCCAATTTGTACCCCTGAGATACTACCTGCAGGATCCAGGGGTCCACTTGCGAGTGAGCCCACTGCGCGCTGAAATTCTTGAGACGGGCCCCCACCGTGCCTGAGTCCGCTTGTAAGGCCCCAGCGTCATGCTGAGGACTTGGCAGAAGCGGGGGAAGGCTTCTGTTCGTGGGAAGAAGCTGTCTGTTGCAGTCTTTTTCCCCTTCCTCTGCCCCGGGGCAGATATGAGTGGCCTTTTGCCCGCTTGCCCTTATGGGGACGAAAGGACTGAGCCTGAAAAGACGGTATCTTTTTCTGCTGCGAGGTGACTTGGGGTAAAAAGGTGGATTTCCCAGCCGTTGCCGTGGCCACCAGGTCCGATAGACCGCCCCCAAATAACTCCTCCCCTTTATACGGCAATACTTCCATATGCCGTTTGGAATCCGCATCCCCTGACCACTGTCGCGTCCATAATCCTCTTCTGGCAGAAATGGACATCGCACTTACTCTTGATGCCAGAGTGCAAATGTCTCTCTGTGCATCTCGCATATATAGGAATGCATCCTTTAAATGCTCTATAGTCAATAATATATTGTCCCTGTCCAGGGTATCAATATTTTCAGTCAGGGAATCCGACCAAGCCACCCCAGCACTGCACATCCAGGCTGAGGCGATTGCTGGTCGCAGTATAACACCAGTATGTGTGTATATACTTTTAAGGATATTTTCCAGCCTCCTATCTGCTGGCTCCTTAAGGGCGGCCGTTTCTGGAGACGGTAACGCCACTTGTTTTGATAAGCGTGTGAGCGCCTTATCCACCCTAGGGGGTGTTTCCCAACGAGCCCTAACCTCTGGTGGGAAGGGATATAGTGCCAATAATTTTTTAGAAATTAGCAGTTTTTTGTCGGGGGTAACCCACGCTTCATCACACACTTCATTCAATTCATCTGATTCAGGAAAAACTACGGGTAGTTTTTTCACACCCCACATAATACCCCTTTTTGTGGTACTTGCAGTATCAGAGATGTGCAAAACCTCCTTCATTGCCGTGATCATGTAACGTGTGGCCCTACTGGAAAATACGTTTGTTTCTTCACCGTCGACACTGGAGTCAGTGTCTGTGTCTGGGTCCGTGTCGACCCACTGAGGTAACGGGCGTTTAATAGCCCCTGACGGTGTTTGAGACGCCTGGACAGGCACTAACTGAGCTGCCGGCTGTCTCATGTCGTCAACAGTTTTCTGTAACGTGCCGACACTGTCACGTAATTCCTTAATTACGGCCATCCATTCAGGTGTCGACTCCCTAGGGGGTGACATCACAATTATAGGCAATTGCTCCGCCTCCACATCATTTTCCTCCTCATACATGTCGACACACACGTACCGACACCAAGCACACACACAGGGAATGCTCTGATAGAGGACAGGACCCACTTAGGCCCTTGGGGAGACAGAGGGAGAGTTTGCCAGCACACACCAGAGCGCTATATATGTATAGGGACAACCTTACAATAAGTGTCTATCCCTTATAGCTGCTTATATCTGTTATTTTGCCAAATAAGTGCCCCCCTCTCTTTTTTACCCTGTTTCTGTAGTTGCAGGATGCAGGGGAGATTCTGGGAGCCTTCCTACCAGCGGAGCTGTGTGGGGAAAATGGCGCTGTGTGCTGAGGAGATAGGCCCCGCCCCCTTCACGGCGGGCTCTTCTCCCGCTTTTTACTGGAAAACTGGCAGGGGTTAAATACATCCATATAGCCCAGGAGCTATATGTGATGTATTTTTTGCCAAATAAGGTAAATTCATTGCTTCCCAGGGCGCCCCCCCCCAGCGCCCTGCACCCTCAGTGACCGAAGTGTGAAGTGTGCTGAGAGCAATGGCGCACAGCTGCAGTGCTGTGCGCTACCTTATGAAGACAGGAAAGTCTTCTACCGCCGATTTATGGACCTCTTCTTGCTTCAGCATCTGTAAGGGGGCCGGCGGCGCGGCTCCGGGACCCATCCATGGCTGGGCCTGTGATCGTCCCTCTGGAGCTAATGTCCAGTAGCCTAAGAAGCCCAATCCACTCTGCACGCAGGTGAGTTCGCTTCTTCTCCCCTTAGTCCCTCGATGCAGTGAGCCTGTTGCCAGCAGGTCTCACTGAAAATAAAAAACCTATTTAAACTTTTACTCTAAGCAGCTCAGGAGAGCCACCTAGATTGCACCCTTCTCGTTCGGGCACAAAATCTTAACTGAGGCTTGGGGGAGGGTCATAGGGGGAGGAGCCAGTGCACACCAGCTAGTCCTAAAGCTTTTACTTTGTGCCCAGTCTCCTGCGGAGCCGCTATTCCCCATGGTCCTTTCGGAGTCCCCAGCATCCACTAGGACGTTAGAGAAATGTATTTATTAAGGTGGTTTAATTTGCGGTTTTTAATATATATATGTATCCCTCTAATCAAACTGAAATTTCTACAGAAAAGCGTCACCTACAGTAAGAGCCATTATTTGCTGTAGATGCCAGCGTCATGTATGATTTATTGCATGATGCTACTCAAAAGGACGCCACTATCACGTGTTTTACATGTCAGGAATGTTGTACGAGCGGGGTAATCCGTCACTGATATTCTCTAATTTATTCTCTAACTGCCATCCACTTTACATCGTATGTGATCTTATTATTTAATCTCTTTGCAAGTCTCTTAGAGAACAATATGGACTAACCATCTATTATTTATAGACTGTTTATTGATTATATATGATAATTCTATATTTGGATGAATGAGTCCTATCCATCGTTTAAGAATTTTGGTAGCTACAATGTCACTACTGGGTGTAGGTGGACTGTGCTTTATTAATTATTCCCGGGCAGCTCTGCTAATGTCGGGCATCTTTTTTTGCCGGAAATTGGTCTTATTTGGATCACTGTGCGAATAAGATGCGCAAGCAGACACTGCTGATTACAATGATATGCGGCATGCCTATGTTCTGTGTGCATCTGTGGCTGTATCTGCATATTCGCTTAGTGATATGAATACGATTTTTTTTGGAGGGGAGGGGGGGAATGGACAAAAAAACCCAAAAAACGCACCCAACAATAGCAAACGTGCTCACGACTAGGCGCAACTAGAAGGGCTGTTTAACGTGACTGCAGCAAGGATGTAGGACAGGGATGGCCAACCAGAGACAAAGAGCCAGAAAAGATCTGTAGTCAAGAGCAAGAGCCACTATCATGCGCCTGCGCAAAATGGGGGCGTGGCCTAGTTGTCACAAAGCAATGCCCCATATGTGTGCGCACACCTTTCGGTATGACGTTTGTAGGAGTGTGACATTGTGTCATAACCCCGTTTTTAGTCATGTTGTGCAGCGCCACATACATATAATGCCCCAGTACAGTGCCACATACATATAAAAATGCCAAAAAATGGGTGCCTCCACAGTGCCAGATACACATGTCCCCACAGTGTCAGATACATATATGCCCCAGTGCCAGATACACATGCCCCAAGTGCCAGATACACATGTTCCCACAGTGCCAGATACATATATGCCCCAGTGCCAGAAACACATGTTCCCATAGTGCCAGGTACACATGTGCCCCACAGTGCCAGGTACACATATGTCCCACAGGGCCAGATACACATATGCCCCACAAGGCCAGATACATATATGCTCCACAGGGTCAAATACACATGTCCCGCAGTGCACATACATATGCCCACGGTGCCAGATACACATGCCCCCACAGTGCCAGATACACATGTCCCTACAGTGCCAGCTATGCCCCCCAGTGCCAGATACACATGTCCCCACATTTCCCGCTATGCCCCCAGTGCCAGATACACATGTCCCCACAATTCCAGCTATGCCCCCAGTGCCAGGTACACATGTCCCCACAGTGCCAGGTACACATGTCCCCACAGTGCCAGCTATGCCTCCAGTGCCAGATACACATGTCCCCACAGTGCCAGATATGCCCTCAATGCCAGATACACATGTCCCCACAGTGCCAGCTATGCTCCCAGTCCCCACATTTCCAGCTATGCCCCCAGTGCCAGGTACACATGTCCCCACAGTGCCAGCTATGCCCCCAGTGCCAGGTACACATGTCCCCACAGTGCCAGATACACACGTCCCCACAGTGCTAGCTATGCCCCCAGTGCCAGATACACATGTCCCCACATTTCCAGCTATGCCCCCAGTGCCAGATACACATGTCCCCACATTTCCAGCTATGCCCCCAGTGCCAGGTACACATGTCCCCACATTTCCAGCTATGCCCCCAGTGCCAGGTACACATGTCCCCACATTTCCAGCTATGCCCCCAGTGCCAGGTACACATGTCCCCACATTTCCAGCTATGCCCCCAGTGCCAGGTACACATGTCCCCACATTTCCAGCTATGCCCCCAGTGCCAGGTCCACATGTCCCCACATTTCCAGCTATGCCCCCAGTGCCAGGTACACATGTCCCCACAGTGCCAGCTATGCCCCCAGTGCCAGATACACATGTCCCCACAGTGCCAGCTATGCCCCCAGTGCCAGATACACATGTCCCCGCAATGCCAGCTATGCCCCCAGTGCCAGATACACATGTCCCCACAGTGCCAGCTATGCTCCCAGTGCCAGATACACATGTCCCCACAGTGCCAGCTATGCTCCCAGTGCCAGATACACATGTCCTCACAGTGCCAGGAATTCCCCTAGTTCCAGATATACGTCCCCACAGTGCTAGCTATGCCCCCCAGTGCCAGATACACGTGTCCCCACATTTCCAGCTATGCCCCCAGTGCCAGATACACATGTCCCCACATTTCCAGCTATGCCCCCAGTGCCAGGTACACATGTCCCCACATTTCCAGCTATGCCCCCAGTGCCAGATACACCTGTCCCCACAGTGCCAGCTATGCGCCCAGTGCCAGATACACATGTCCCCACAGTGCCAGCTATGCCCCCAGTGCCAGATACACATGTCCCCACAGTGCCAGCTATGTCCCCAGTGCCAGATACACATGTTCCCACATTTCCAGCTATGCCCCCAGTGCCAGATACACATGTCCCCACAGTGCCAGATACACATGTCCCCACAGTGCCAGCTATGCCCCCAGTGCCAGATACACATGTCCCCACATTTCCAGCTATGCCCCCAGTGCCAGATACACATGTTCCCACAGTGCCAGCTATGCCCCCAGTGCCAGGTACACATGTCCCCACAGTGCCAGCTATGCCCCCAGTGCAAGATAAACATGTCCCCACAGTGCCAGATACACATGTCCCCACAGTGCCAGATACACATGCCCCCAGTGCCAGAGACATATGCCCCCAGTGCCAGAGACATATATGCCCCCAGTGCCAGATACACAAGTTCCCACAGTGCCAGATACATATATGCCCCCAGTGCCAGATACACATGTCCCCACATTACAAGGTACACGTGCCCCACAGTGCCAGATACACATATGACCCACAGGGACAGATACACATGTCCCCGCAGTGCCATATACATATGCCCACACAGTGCCAGATAAGCCTCCATTGCCAGATACACATGTCCCCACAGTGCCAGATACAGATATGCGCCCAGTGCCAGATATACATGTCCCCACATTTCCAGCTATGCCCCCAGTGCCAGATACACATGTTCCCACATTTCCAGCTATGCCCCCAGTGCCAGGTACACATGTCCCCACAGTGCCAGCTATGCCCCCAGTGCCAGGTACATATGTCCCCACAGTGCCAGCTATGCCTCCAGTGCCAGATACACATGTCCCCACAGTGCCAGATATGCCCCCAATGCCAGATACACATGTCCCCACAGTGCCAGCTATGCTCCCAGTCCCCACATTTCCAGCTATGCCCCCAGTGCCAGGTACACATGTCCCCACAGTGCCAGCTATGCCCCCAGTGCCAGGTACACATGTCCACACAGTGCCAGCTATGCCTCCAGTGCCAGATACACATGTCCCCACAGTGCCATATATGCCCCTAATGCCAGATACCCATGTCCCCATAGTACCAGACATGCCCCCAATGCCAGATACACATGTCCCCACAGTGCCAGCTATGCCCCCAGTGCCAGGTACACATGTCCCCACAGTGCCAGATACACATGTCCCCACATTTCCAGCTATGCCCCCAGTGCCAGGTACACATGTCCCCACATTTCCAGCTATGCCCCCAGTGCCAGGTACACCTGTCCCCACAGTGCCAGTTATGCCCCCAGTGCCAGATACACATGTCCCCACAGTGCCAGCTATGCCCCCAGTGCCAGATACACATGTCCCCACAGTGCCAGCTATGTCCCCAGTGCCAGATACACATGTCCCCACATTTCCAGCTATGCCCCCAGTGCCAGATACACATGTCCTCACAGTGCCAGCTATGCCCCCAGTGCCAGGTACACGTCCCCACAGTGCCAGCTATGACCCCAGTGCCAGATACACATGTCCCCACAGTGCCAGCTATGCCCCCAGTGCCAGATACACATGTCCCCACAGTGGTAGCTATGCTCCCAGTGCCAGGTACACATGTCCCCACATTTCCAGCTATGCCCCCAGTGCCAGGTACACATGTCCCCACAGTGCCAGTTTTTCCCCCAGTGCCAGGTACACGTCTCCATAGCACCAGCTATGCCCCCAGTGCCAGATACACATGTCTCCACAGTGCCAGCTATGTCCCCAGTGCCAGATACACATGTCCCCACATTTCCAGCTATGCCCCCAGTGCCAGATACACATGTCCCCACAGTGCCAGCTATGCCCCCAGTGCCAGGTACACATGTCCCCACAGTGCCAGCTATGCCCCCAGTGCCAGGTACACATGTCCCCACAGTGCCAGTTATGCCCCCAGTGCCAGATACACATGTCCCCACAGTGCCAGCTATGACCCAGTGGCAGATACACATGTCCCCACATTTCCAGCTATGCCCCCAGTGCCAGATACACATGTCCCCACATTTCCAGCTATGCCCCCAGTGCCAGATACACGTCCCCACATTTCCAGCTATGCCCCCAGGGCCAGGTACACATGTCCCCACAGTGCCAGCTATGCCCCCAGTGCCAGGTACACATGTCCCCACAGTGCCAGCTATGCCCCCAGTGCCAGGTACACATGTCCCCACAGTGCCAGTTATGCCCCCAGTGCCAGATACACATGTCCCCACAGTGCCAGCTATGCCCCCAGTGCCAGGTACACATGTCCCCACAGTGCCAGCTATGCCCCCAGTGCCAGGTACACATGTCCCCACAGTGCCAGCTATGCCCCCAGTGCCAGGTACACATGTCCCCACAGTGCCAGTTATGCCCCCAGTGCCAGATACACATGTCCCCACAGTGCCAGCTATGCCCCCAGTGCCAGATACACATGTCCCCACAGTGCCAGCTATGCCCCCAGTGCCAGATACACATGTCCCCACATTTCCAGCTATGCCCCCAGTGCCAGATACACATGTCCCCACATTTCCAGCTATGCCCCCAGTGCCAGATACACGTCCCCACATTTCCAGCTATGCCCCCAGGGCCAGGTACACATGTCCCCACAGTGCCAGCTATGCCCCCAGTGCCAGGTACACATGTCCCCACAGTGCCAGCTATGCCCCCAGTGCCAGGTACACATGTCCCCACAGTGCCAGCTATGCCTCCAGTGCCAGATACACATGTCCCCACAGTGCCAGATATGCCCCCAATGCCAGATACACATGTCCCCACCGTACCAGATATGTCCCCAATGCCAGATACACATGTCCCCACAGTGCCAGCTATGCTCCCAGTCCCCACATTTCCAGCTATGCCCCCAGTGGCAGGTACACATGTCCCCACAGTGCCAGCTATGCCCCCAGTGCCAGGTACACATGTCCCCACAGTGCCAGCTATGCCTCCAGTGCCAGATACACGTCCCCACAGTGCCAGCTATGCCTCCAGTGCCAGATACACATGTCCCCACAGTGCCAGATATGCCCCTAATGCCAGATACACATGTCCCCATAGTACCAGATATGCCCCCAATGCCAGATACACATGTCCCCACAGTGCCAACTTTGACCCAGGGCCAGATACACATGTCCCCACAGTGCCAGCTATGCCCCCAGTGCCAGGTACACATGTCCCCAGTGCCAGATACACATGTCCCCACAGTGCCAGCTATGCCCCAGTGCCAGATACACATGTCTCCACAGTGCCAGCTATGCCCCCAGTGCCAGATACACATGTCCCCACAGTGCCAGCTATGCCCCCAGTGCCAGGTACACATGTCCCCACAGTGCCAGCTATGCCCCCAGTGTCAGATACACATGTCCCCACAGTGGTAGCTATGCTCCCAGTGCCAGGTACACACATCCCCACATTTCCAGCTATGCCCCCAGTGCCAGGTACACATGTCCCCACAGTGCCAGTTTTTCCCCCAGTGCCAGGTACACGTCTTCATAGCACCAGCTATGCCCCCAGTGCCAGGTACACATGTCTCCACAGTGCCAGCTATGCCCCCAGTGCCAGATACACATGTCTCCACAGTGCCAGCTATGCCCCCAGTGCCAGGTACACATGTCCCTACAGTGCCAGCTATGACCCAGTGCCAGATACACATGTCCCCACAGTGCCAGCTATGCCCCCAGTGCCAGGTACACATGTCCCCACAGTGCCAGTTATGACCCAGTGCCAGATACACATGTTTCCACAGTGCCAGTTATGACCCAGTGCCAGATACACATGTCCCCACAGTGCCAGCTATGACCCAGTGCCAGATACACATGTCCCCACAGTGCCAGCTATGACCCCAGTGCCAGGTACACATGTCCCCACAGTGCCAGATATACCCCCAATGCCAGATACACATGTCCCCACACTGCCAGCTATGACCCAGTGCCAGATACACATGTCCCCACAGTGCCAGCTATGCCCCCAGTGCCAGGTACACATGTCCCCATAGTGCCAGTTATGCCCCCAGTGCCAGATACACATGTCCCCACAGTGCCAGCTATGCCCCCAGTGCCAGATACACATGTCCCCACAGTGCTCACCCCCCCCCCCCCACCACACGCCAAGTGCTGCTCACCGCGCTGCTGCTGTGCTGTGTATGAGGGGAGGAGAGCGCAGTGTGCGCCTCTCCTGCCCCTCAGTCTCCGGCGGCGGTGTCTCTCTTCAATAAGGCACCGGTCATGTGAGCCAATCAAAGCTTGCCGTCTGGCAGCCAATCAGAAGCCTTAGCTGCCAGTCCGCGAGCTCTGATTGGCTCACAGGCCGGCGCCAAATTGAAGAGAGACACCGCCACAGAGGCATGTGTCTGGGGCTGTGACGGGCAGCGGCGGGCAGGAGCCGACCGAGCTGCATGCGGCGGATGAAAGAGCCGCATGCGGCTCGAGAGCCGATGGTTGGCCACTACTGCAGTACTACAACAACTAAAAGGGGTTTCAATATTAAGTTACCAGCTACTGTAACTTATGTGGGCATGCAAAGTTGGTCTGCATATGTTATATATTACTATTAGGAGACACATTTAATCATAAAGCTACTGTGGCCCACAGATGACTGGTTGGAATATTTCATCCAACATTATATTTTACTGCGAGTCCAAAACTGGTGCAACAGGCCATTTGTGACCTGAATCACAATACCTATAACCTGTGCTATCACCAGTTCTGAAATATACTCATATAGGGGGTCATTCCGAGTTGTTCGCTCGGTAAAAATCTTCGCATCGCAGCGATTTTCCGCTTAATGCGCATGCGCAATGTCCGCACTGCGACTGCGCCAAGTAAATTTGCTATGCAGTTAGGAATTTTACTCACGGCTTTTTCATCGTTCTGGCGATCGTAATGTGATTGACAGGAAATGGGTGTTACTGGGCGGAAACAGGCCGTTTTATGGGCGTGTGGGAAAAAACGCTACCGTTTCCGGAAAAAACGCAGGAGTGGCCGGAGAAACGGGGGAGTGTCTGGGCGAACGCTGGGTGTGTTTGTGACGTCAAACCAGGAACGACAAGCACTGAAATGTTCGCAGATGCCGAGTAAGTCTGGAGCTACTCAGAAACTGCTACGAGGTGTGTAATCGCAATATTGCGAATACATCGTTCGCAATTTTAAGATGCTAAGATTCACTCCCAGTAGGCGGCGGCTTAGCATGAGCAAATCTACTAAAATCCGCTTGCGAGCGAACAACTCGGAATGACCCCCATAGGGTGATTATTGCTAGTGGCAGAGATGGTTTCATTTCATTTTGACCATACATATGCCAAATCAATCTGATATAACATAATGGTCTCTAAACGAGAGAAATAATATCTAAAGGAATTTACCTGTACATTTTACGTGGTGCCCAAAGCCATATTTAGCAGACCTATAGTGAGAGTTTATACACAATATTTATTATTAAAATACTGTCTGAAAATATCTATACCTGATTAATCTATAATAGTAGATGTGGCATAGAATGCCTCTGTTAGTAGGTGGATAATACGTTACTCAATTATTAACAGAACATATCAGGAAACTCAAAGTATTCCAAGCCACCGTCGGCAGACTTTTTCAGAGGACTATACCAATGGATACAGAGTGATAGATACCATCTATACTCTTTGGGGATGATTCAGATCTGATCGCTGGGCTGCTCACTTTGCTGTCCTTCGTTCACTTAGTCGCTGCCTCCATGGGGAGTGTAAATTCACCGTGCAAGTGTGCGATCCCATGTGTACGCCGAGCTGCAAAAATCCACTGAGTGCAGTCTCTGCGCAGCCCAAGACTTACTCCTCCAGCGCGATGAGAAGAGGCTGATCGGGGCCAGAGCTGACGTCAGACACCCTCCCTGAAAACGCTTGGGCATGCCTGTGTTTTTCCAGATACTCCCAATAAACGCTTAGTTACCACCCACAAACGGCCTCCTCCTGTCAATCACCTCGCGAACAGCCATGCGATCGGATTTTTCGCAGCATCCTGTCGCTAACCGGCGATGCCCTTTGTTGTTCTCCGACGCGTGAGCACATTGCGGTGCATAGAATGCGCAGTCAGGACCTTATCGCCCGCTGTGTGAAAACACACAGCAGCGATCAGGTATGACTCAGGCCCTTTAGCTAATCAGTCTGCAGAATAGACAAGGCAAGGGGCATCACAGTTAGTAGATGTATTATGGCTATGTGGATACCAGAGAACTTTTCAACATAAGCAGGGTGGGTAAGTGACGGGGGGAGTGAAGTTTATGTACATGTGATTTCTTAGTTTTTTATTTTTAATAAATTTGCTAAAAATCTCTAAAAAACTTTTTTCACGTTGTCATTATGGGGTATTGTGTGCAGAATTCTGAGGAAAAAAAACGAGATTTATGGTAAGAACTTAGCGTTGTTAAATCTCTTTCTGCGAGGTACACTGGGCTCCACAGGGAATGACATTGGGTTGTAGAGTAGGATCTTGATCCAAGGCACCAACAGACTAAAAGCTTTGACTGTTCCCAGAATGCATAGCGCCGCCTCCTTTATAACCCCACCTCCGTGCACAGGAGCTCAGTTTTGTTAATCAGTCCAATGCAGTAGCAGGTAAAAGAGACAACAACCGTTAGTAGCCACATACACCACATTCGCACGACAGGAGAAGGTACCAGCGGCTAATGCCATACAAACCCAAAGAAGCTAAGTGCGTCAGGGTGGGTGCCCTGTGGAACCCAGTGTACCTCGCAGAAAGAGATTTAACAAATGTGAGTTCTTACCATAAATCTCCTTTTCTGCAGCGGGGTACACTGGGGTTCCACAGGGAATAACATTGGGGATGTTCTAAAGCAGTTCCTCATGGGAGGGGACACACTGTAGCGGGCACAAGAACCCAGCACCCAAAGGAAGCATCCTGGGAGGCGGAAGTATCGAAGGCATAGAACCTTATGAACGTGTTCACTTAGGACCACGTCGCCGCCTTGCACAATTGTTCAAGGGTCGCACCATTGCGGGCCGCTCAAGAAGGTCCAACAGACCGAGTAGAATGAGCGTTGATGGTAGCAGGAGCCGGAAGGCCAGCCTGTAAATAAGCATGTGCAATCGCCATTCTAATCCATCTGGCCATGGTCTGCTTGTTAGCAGGCCAGCCACATTTGTGAAAACCAAACAGTACAAAGAGAGAATCAGACTTTCTAACGAAGGCTGTCCTCGTCACATAGATACAGAGAGCCCGTACCACATCCAAAGACCTGTCTTTGGAAGACAATTCAGGAGAGACAAAGGCTGGAACCACAATCTCCTGGTTAAGGCGGAAAGAAGACACCACCTTAGGTAGATAACCAGGGCGCGGTCTAAGAACCGCCTGGCCACGGTGAAAAATCAGATAGGGGGACCTACAAGACAAGGCACCCAAATCGGATACCCGTCTCGCAGAGGCAATAGCCAGCAGAATCAAGACCTTAAGAGTAAGCCACTTAAGGTCCACAAATTCAAGAGGTTCAAACGGAGACTCTTGCAAGGCCTCCAGAACCACCGACAAATCCCAAGGAGCCACAGGTGGGACATAAGGAGGTTGAATCCGTAAAACACCCTGAGTGAATGTATGAACATCAGGCAGAGTCGCAATTTTTCTCTGAAACCATACCGACAAGGCAGAAATATGAACCTTGAGGAAGGCCAGCCAAAGGCCCAAGTCCAGGCCCTGTTGTAGGAAGGCCAAAAATTAGGCCGTACTAAACTTGTAAATGACATGATTGTTAGATGCGCACCAAGCAAAGTAAGAATTCCAGACACTATGGTAAATCCGGCTTATGGGCCTTCAACATAGTTTGAATGACTGCCTCAGAAAATCCATTGGCCCTCAGGACGGAAGCTTCAAGAGCCACGCCGTCAAAGCCAGCCCGGCCAGATACTGGTAGACACAAGGGCCCTGAACAAGGAGGTCTGGTCGTTGTGGAAGCAGAAGAGGACGCTCCAGCGGGAGACCCTGTAGGTCTGAGAACCAATGCCGCCTGGGCCACGCCTGATCTATCAGAAGTAGGATTCCTCCTTCTTGCTTGAACTTCCTCACTACTCTGGGCAGGAGTGACACCGGAGGGAACACATATGGCAGCCAAAAGTTCCATGGAATTGCCAGTGCGTCCACGAACTCCGCTTGAGTATCCCTTGTTCTTGCTCCGAAGACCGGAACCTTGTGATTGTGTCGAGACGCCATCAGGTCTACATCTGGTAGGCCCCACTTGTCCACTAGGAGTTGAAATACTTTGGGATGAAGGCTCCACTCTCCAGCGTGTACGTCCTGACTACTGAGGAAGTCCGCTTCCCAGTTGAGGACCCCCGGAATGAACACTGCCGAGATGGCTGGCAGATGGCGTTCTACCCATTGAAGAATCTTTGACACTTCCATCATTGCCATGCGGCTTCGAGTGCCGCCTTGATGATTTATGTATGCTACCATGGTTGCGTTGTCCGACTGTACATGAACAGGCCTGTTCTGTACCAGATGCTGAGCCAGTTTCAGAGCATGGAACACCACGCAATTCCAGAATGTTTATCGGGTGGAGAGACTCCTCCCTGGTCCACCGACCCTGAAGAGAGTGTTGCTCCATCACCGTGCCCCAACCCCTCAGACTGGCATCCGTCGTCAGGAGGACCCAGTTGGAGATCCAGAAGGGACGACCCCTGCACAATTGTTGGTCCTGTAGCCACCAGCTCCGTGACAGACGTACCTCCGGAGACAAGGAGATCATGTGAGACCTGATCCAGTGAGGCAGGTCTTCCCACTTGTCAAGAATCAGCTTCTGCAGAGGGTGGAAATGAAATGGAGTGTACTCTACCATGTCGAAAACAGACACCATGAGGCCTAGTACTTGCATCGCCGAGTGTATCGACACTCGTGGGCGAGAGAGGCAGCATCACATCCTGACCTGAAGTTGCAAGGCTTTCTCCTGAAACAAGAACAACCGCTGGTTGTGTGTCTCCAACAGCGCCCCCAGGTGCACCATGCTCTGAGCAGGGACCAGGAATGATTTCTTCCAGTTGATGAGCCACCCGTGGGCTTGCAGAAACTGGACCGTCAGATCCAGATGACGGAGGAGAACGTCTGGGGAATTCCCCAGGATCACCAAAACGTCCAGATACAGTAGGATCCTGATACCCTGATGGCGGAGCAGGGCCATCATCACCGCCATTACCTTGGCGAAGATTCACAGAGCCGTAGTCAGTCCAAAGGGTAAGGCCCGGAATTGATAATGGAGGTTGCCAATAGCAAACCGCAGGTATAGCTGATGCGACACGGCAATAGGTATATGTAGGTAAGCATCCTGTATGTCCAGGGATACCATATAGTTCCCTGGCCCCAAAGCCAGGACAATAGAGCGAAGAGTTTCCATACAAAACTTGGAGACCCTCACAAACTTGTTCAAAGACTTGAGGTTGAGAATGGGCCGAGAGGAACCATTCGGTTTTGGGACTAGGAACAGCGTTGAATAGTACCTTCTGCCTCTCTCTGAGCCAGAGGCACCGGCACTGCCACTCCTGTGTCCAGGAGGGACTGAACCACCGAACGAAGAGTCTTTGCCTTTACCTGATCTGAAGGGATGTCTGTCAGACAAAAGTGATGAGGGGAACGTTTCTTGAAGGATATGGCGTATCTGTGAGTGACGACTTCCTGTACCCAGGCATTTGAAGTTGTCTTCAACTCTGTTTTGGAAGCAGGCTGATGGGCAGCCCAGGCACGTTTAGGTTTGGGCTTAGTAGATTTGGAAGTGCAAGCCTGTATCGGGTACGCCTGACCTTTTGCCTAACCTGGAGGTCGAAAGTAACGAAAGGAAGTACTCTTAGCCTTCGGAGCCGAAGGAGTAGTACTAGGCAGACATGCAGTCTTTGCAGATGCTAAGTCAGCAATGATCTTGTTGAGATCTTCCCCAAAAAGTATGTTTCCCTCAAAAGGGATCACCTCCAAGGCCTTTCTAGAGTCCAGATCTACAGACCAGGACCGCAACCAGAGGATCCGGCGAGCCAGAATAGACGTAGTAGATGCTTTGGCCGCCAGGATACCTGCATCAGATGCCGCCTCCTAAATATAGTGGGAGGCCATAATAATATATGAAAGACACTGCCTAGCATTATCAGGAAAATTAGACGGTAGTTCCGCCTCAACTTCCTGAACCCAGGCCTCTATAGCTTTAGCAGCCCAAGAGGCCGCAATAATAAGCCTATGCATAGCTCAGGCAAGAGTGTAAATAGACTTCGAGCAACCCTCCACACGCTTATCCGTCGGTACCCTCAGGGAGGTGACGGTAGTGACAGGCAGAGCAGATGAGACCACCAGACGTGCAACTTGTGAATCCACCGGCGGCAGTGTTTCCTAATTGTTACTTAACTCTGCAGCGAGGGGATAACGAGCTAGCATCTTTGTAGACCAGGAAAACGTCTTACCCGGTTTTCCCAGGATTCCGGACTAATATCAACCAAGTGGTCAGAATGAGGTAATACCAACTTAGTAACCTTCTGACATTTAAACTTATCTGGTTTCACAGAGGTAGCTGGAAGCCCTTCATCATCATTGATTTGAAGTATCACCCTGATAGCCTCCAAGCGGTCAGGAACATCCACCTGTGTCAGAAATTCCCCATCAGAAGCATCTGCATCAGAGTCTGAAGGGTCAGTGAAAGCGCCATCTACATCGGATGAGGTATCCGAAACGTGTGGATTGTGAGGAAGTAATGGCCCGTTTAGATGACCCCCTGGTCTTAGGTGGGCGAGAGGATTTTGCTTAGCTAGTGACTGATGTAATTGCTGTAACCGAGAGAACAGAGTATTTGCCCACGGCGGATTAACTGCAGGGACAATATGTGACTGTATTGGCACAGGAGGTCCCAGAAGGGGGCGCAAGTCTAATTACTAGCGTAGTCAGTAAATTAGAGAAAACAGCCTAAGGTGGGTCTTGATTTGCCCCCGTTGCTGCAGACGGACCATGGGGTATAGAACCCCCAGTACCTGAACTCTCAGCTGCTACGTTTTCCTCAGAAAAATTCGTGGCATCAACACTGCATGGTGCAGGATCAGCCATGGATTTACCACCCTGTGTAGCAGACATGATATGTAAGCGTAACCCTAGGGTGTAACAGTACAAGATAAGCAGACAAACTACCTGACAAAAAATAGGATTTTAATACCTACCGGTAAATCCTTTTCTCTTAGTCCGTAGAGGATGCTGGGGGTCACCATTAGAACCATGGGGTATAGACGGGATCCGCAGGAAACATGGGCACTTCAAGACTTTGAAAAGGGTGTGAACTGGCTCCTCCATCTATGCCCCTCCTCCAGACTCCAGTTATAGGAACTGTGCCCAGGGAGACGGACATTTCGAGGAAAAGATTTATTGTTAAACTAAGGTGAGATACATACCAGCCCACACCTCAAACACGCCGTACAACGTGGCATTCAACAGAACTCAAGTCAACGACCTAAACAATGTCAGCAACAGGCTGAATATAAACGTAACACAACCTGTGTGTAACTATAACTAATAACTGCAGATACAGTACACACTGGGACGGGCACCCAGCATCCTCTACGGACTAAGAGAAAAGGATTTACCGGTAGGTATTAAAATCCTATTTTCTCATACGTCCTAGAGGATGCTGGGGTCACCATTAGAACCATGGGGTTTATACCAAAGCTCTAGGATGGGCGGGAGAGTGCGGATGACTCTGCAGCACCGATTGACCAAACATGAGGTCCTCCTTGGCCAGGGTATCAAACTTGTAAAACTTTGCAAAAGTGTTTGAACCCGACCAAGTAGCTGCTCAACAAAGTTGTAATGCCGAGAGTCCCCGGGCAGCCGTCCAGGACGCGCCCACCTTACTGGTAGAATGGGCCTTCACCGATTTCAGTACCGGCAATCCATCCGTAGAATGAGCATGCTGAATCGTAGCACAGATCCAGCGTGCAATAGTCTGCTTGGAAGCAGGAGCCCCAATCTTGTTGGGATCATACAGGACAAACAGAGCCTCTGTTTTCCTAATCTGAGCCGTTCTGGTGACATAAACTTTTAAAGCTCTGACCACATCGAGAGACTTCGACTCCACTAAGGCGTCAGTAGCCACTGGCACCACAATAGGTTGGTTTATGTGGAACAATGAAACCACCTTCGGCAGAACTTGCTGACAAGTCCTCAACTCTGCTTTATCTTCATGGAAGATCAAATAAGGGCTCTTGTGAGACAAAGCCGCTAACTCCGATACCCGCCTTGCGGATGCCAAGGCCAACAGCATGACCGCTTTCCAAGTGACGAATTTCAACTCCACCTTCTGTAAAGGTTCAAACCAATGTGATTGAAGGAACTGCAACACCACGTTAAGATCCTATGGTGCCACTAGGGGCACAAATGGAGGTTGGATGTGCAACACGCCTTTCACGAAAGTCTGAACTTCTGGAAGGGAGGCCAATTGTTTTTGAAAGAAAACCGATAAGGCCGAAATTTGTACTTTAATTGAGCCCAACTTTAAGCCCGCATCCACACCAGCTTGTAGAAAATGGAGAAAATGTCCTAACTGAAATTCTTCCATAGGAGCCTTCTTGGATTCACACCAAGACACATATTTTCTCCAAATACAGTGGTAATGTTTAGACGTTACTCCTTTCCTAGCCTGAAGAAGTGTGGGAATGACTTCACTGGGAATACCCTTTCGGGCTAGGATCTGGCGTTCAACCGCCAAGCCGTCAAACGCAGCCGCAGTAAGTCTTGATACACGCACGGCCCCTGCTGTAACAGATCCTCTCGTAGAGGAAGAGGCCAGGGATCTCCTATGAGTAACTCCTGAAGATCTGGATACCAAGCCCTCCTTGGTCAGTCTGGAACAATGATGATTGCCTGAACCCTTGTTCTTCTTATGATCTTTAGTACCTTTGGAATGAGAGGAAGCGGAGGGAATATATACACCGACTGAAACACCCATGGTGTCACTAGGGCGTCCACTGCTATTGCTTGAGGGTCCCTCGACCTGGAACAATATCTCTGAAGTTTCTTGTTGAGATGAGACGCCATCATGTCTATTTGAGGAGTTCCCCAAAGACCTGTCACTTCTGTGAAGACCTCTTGATGAAGACCCCACTCTCCTGGATGGAGATCGTGTCTGCCGAGGAAGTCTGCTTCCCAGTTGTCCACTGCTGGAATGAAGATCGCTGACAGGGCGGTTGTATGTCTTTCCGCCCAGCGGAGAACCTTCGTGGCCTCCGCCATTGCTGCTCTGCTTTTTGTTCCGCCCTGGCGGTTTATGTACGCTACTGCTGTTATATTGTCTGACTGGATCAAGACGGGCAGATTGCGAAGCAGATGTTCCGCTTGAAGAAGGCCGTTGTAAATAGCCCTTAACTCCAGAACGTTTATGTGTAGACAAGTCTCCTGGCTTGACCATCTTCCCTGGAAGTTTTCCCCCTGTGTGACTGCCCCCCAGCCTCGGAGACTCGCTCCCGTGGTTACTAGGATCCAGTCCTATATCCCGAACCTGCGCCCCTCTAGGAGGTGAGAGCTGTGCAGCCACCACAGGAGTGAGAGTCTTGGCAGACAGAATTATTCTTCGGTGCATGTGCAGGTGGGATCCGGACCACTTGTCCAATAGGTCCCACTGAAACACTCTGGCATGGAACTTGCCAAACTGAATGACCTCGTAGGCCACCACCATCTTCCCCAGCAAACGAGTGCATTGATGGACTGACACTCTTGCTGGTTTCAGAATTTGTTTGACTAGGCTCTGAATTTCCAGAGCCTTTTCCACTGGAAGAAAAACTCTCTGTAATTCTGTGTCCAGAATCATTCCCAAAAATGACAGCCGTGTCGTCGGAATCAACTGTGATTTTGGCAAGTTTAGAAGCCAACCATGTTGTTGCATAACTGCCAGGGAGAGCGTAACGTTCTGCACCAGTTGGCCCCTGGACCCCGCCTTTATCAGGAGATCGTCCAAGTACGGGATAATTGTGACTCCTTGCTTGCGAAGGAGAACCATCATTTCCGCCATCACTTTGGTGAAAATTCTCGGAGCCGTGGACAGACCAAACGGCAACGTCTGAAATTGGTAATGACAATCCTGAATTGCAAACCTCAGGTAAGCCTGATGCAGAAGATAAATGGGAACATGTAAGTAGGCATCCTTTATGTCCACTGACACCATAAAATCCCCTTCCTCCAGACTGGAGATCACTTCTCGGAGAGACTCCATCTTGAATTGAAATTGAGGGATTTTAGGTTCAGGATCGGTCTGACCGAACCGTCCGGCTTCAGAACCACAAACAGGCTCGATTAAAAGCCCTCTCCCTGTGTCATGGGGGAACCCTGATAATGACCTGATTTTGACACAACTTTTGTATTGCGTTGCATACTACATCCCTGTCCTGGAAGAGAAGCTGGCAAGGCCGATTTTAAAAATCGGTGAGGGGCAACGTCCTGAAACTCTAGTTTGTACCCCTGGGACACTATTTCTAAAACCCATGGGTCCAGGTCCGAACGAACCCAGAACTGACTGAAGAGTTTGAGACGTGCCCCCACCGGTGCGGACTCCTGCAGAGGAGCCCCAGCGTCATACGGTGGATTTGGCAGAAGCCGGGGGGAACCTGCCAAGGCCGGTGATCTTTTACCCCTTCCTCTAGTAGAAAGGAAGGAAAAACCTCGGCCTTTCCTGTATTTATTGGGCCGAAAGGACTGCATCTGATAGTGGTGTGTTTTCTTTTGTTGTGAAGGAACGTAAGGCAAAAATTATGACTTAACAGCGGTAGCCGTAGATACCAAATCAGCGAGATCATCACCAAACAAGACACCACCTTTATATGGCAGAGCTTCCATATTTTTCCTGGAGTCAGCATCAGCATTCCATTGATGGATCCACAATGCTCGCCTAGTTGAGACTGCCATAGCATTGGCCTTTGACCCCAAAAGGCCAATATCTCTCGCCGTTTCCTTTAGGTAAGCCGCAGCGTCTCTGATATAACCCAGTGTCAAAAGGACGCTATCCCTATCTAGGTTATCTATGTCAGATGACAAGTTATCTACCCACTTTTCGATAGCACTACTCACCCACGCAGATGCAATGGCTGGTCTGAGCAGCGTACCCATGATGGCATAAATGGAATTTAATGTATTTTCCTGCTTACGATCCACAGGGTCCTTAAAAGCGGCCGTGTCAGGAGACGGGAGAGCCACCTTTTTAGACAACCGCGATAGGGCCTTGTCCACAATGGGGGGTGACTCCCACTTTTCCCTATCCCCAGAGGGAAACGGATACGCCACCTGAATCCTTTTGGGAATCTGAAACTTTTTGTCAGGGCTTTCCCAAACCTTTTCAAAAAGAGTGTTCAGTTCATGAGAGGGAGGAAACGTTACCACGGGTTTCTTTTCCTTATACATACAGACCCTTTTATCAGGAACAGCAGGGTCCTCGGAGATATGTAATACTTCTTTTATCACCACAATCATGTACTGAATGCTCTAAAGGTCCATGCACACTTAACGATATAATGAGCGACGTCGCTCATTTTCCCCCTCCTTGAGCGACGTCGCTCATTTTATCGTTAAGTGTGTATGCCGCCAGCGACGACCGATGCGCGGCCCCGCGGGTCGGCAACGATCGTCGCTGTCGGTAGGGCATGCATGAAGGATGTGGACTGTCGTCCACGACCTTCATGCAGGGCTGGCGGGGGCGTGACGTCACTGAGCGATATGAGCTGTCATATCGCTCAGTGCGTACAGGCGGCCGCCGACCGGCCGGCCCGGGAGGGGGAAACGTTAGACGATGTCGCTCACAGAGCGACATCGTCTAATGTGTGTGGGCCTTTAGTGCCTGGTTCTGAGATTCAGATTTATATATACTAATAAGAGCCACATTAGCATTCAAAATATTTACCCAATCAGGAGTCGGCGGTGCCGACAGGGTCACTCCCACAGCCGTTTGTGTCCCTAATACAGTCTCCTCCTGGGAAGAGCCTTCAGCCTCAGACATGCCGACACACGTGTACCAAACACCCACAGACACACCGGGCATATAGGGGACAGACCCACAGTAAAGTCTGTCAGACAGACACAGAGGGAGTTTGCCAGCTCACAACCCAGCGCCTAATCGCCGGTTCTGAAACACTAAAGAATGCCCCAGACCTGCAGCGCTTTTATATTAAATATATATTGCACCAATATTTCTGTGCCTGCCCCCGTTTTGCACCCTGATACTTATTCAGAAGTGTGAGGAAAGACCAGCGTCTCTGCAGCCTGTGTAGAGGAAAATGGCACTGAGCTGTGTGAGCTGTGAGGACGAAGCTCCGCCCCCTTAATGGCACGCTTCAGTCCCGCTTTTTTTAAACATATATTTATACTGGCGGGGGTTAGGACAGTGCCTAGGCACTTATGTCCCCTCTTGCCAGTTTATTTTGAGGCTTTTCTGCTGCCAGGGGCGCCCCCCAGCGCCCTGCACCCTGTATTGCTGCTGTGTGTGTGGGAGCATGGCGCGCAGCGTGCGATCGCTGTGCGGTACCTCAGAATGCCGTCACTGAAGTCTTCTTGATCATCTTCTACTCACCTGTCTTCTGATTTCTGGCTCTGTAAGGGGGGTGACGGCTGGCTCTGGGAACGAGCATCTAGACGTACCTAGCGATCAAACCCTCAGGAGCTAATGGTGTCCTGTAGCCAGAAGCAGAGCCTTTGAACTCACTGGAAGTAGGTCACACTTCTCTCCCTTTATTCCCACGAAGCAGGGAGACTGTTGCCAGCAGTCTCCCTGAAAATAAAAAACCTAACATAAGTATTTTTTAGAGAAACTCAGTAGAGCTCCTCAGAGTGCATCCAGTCTGCCTGGGCACAATTCTAAAACTGGAGTCTGGAGGAGGGGCATAGAGGGAGGAGCCAGATCACACTCTTTCTTGAAGTGCCCATGTCTCCTGCGGATCCCGTCTATACCCCATGGTTCTAATGGTGACCCCAGCATCCTCTAGGACGTATGAGAAATCCACTGTATGGTGTGACTGCAAGGCAGAGCACAAACAGAGGATTTCTGAGGTAAAATGTGACTGAAAAACACAGAAAAAATAAGATTTTACTTACCGGTAAATCTATTTCTGGCTCCTCCCTCTATGCCCCTCCTCCAGACCTCAGTTAGAGAAACTGTGCCCAGAAGAGCTGACAGTACAAGGAAAGGATTTTGGTAATCCAGGGCAAGATTCATACCAGCCACACCAATCACACCGTATAACATGTGATAACAACCAGTTAACAGTATGACAAATAACAGAGCATCAGGTCAAACCCTGATGCAACCATAACTTAACCCTTATTGAAGCAATAACTTTATACAAGTATTGCAGAAGAAGTCCGCACTTGGGACGGGCGCCCAGCATCCACTACGGACTACGTAAAATCTTATTTTCTCTAACGTCCTAGTGGATGCTGGGGACTCCGTGAGGACCATGGGGATTATACCAAAGCTCCCAAACGGGCGGGAGAGTGCGGATGACTCTGCAGCACCGATTGAGCAAACACAAGGTCCTCCTCAGCCAGGGTATCAAACTTGTAGAACTTTGCAAAAGTGTTTGAACCTGACCAAGTAGCCGCTCGGCAAAGCTGTAATGCCGAGACCCCTCGGGCAGCCGCCCAAGAAGAGCCCACCTTCCCAGTGGAATGGGCCTTAACTGATTTTGGCAGTGGCAATCCAGCCACAGAATGAGCCTGCTGAATCGTGTTACAGATCCAGCAGGTTGAAGCAGGAGCACCAAGCTTGTTGGAAGCATACGGGATAAACAAAGACTCTGTTTTCCTGACCCTAGCCGTTCTGGCTACATAAACCTTCAAAGCCCTGACCACATCAAGTAACTCGGAATCCTCCAAGTCAGTAGTAGCCACAGGCACCACAATAGGTTGGTTTATATGAAAGGATGAAACCACTTTCGGCAGAAATTGTGGACGGGTACGCAATTCTGCTCTATCCGCATGGAAAACCAGATAGGGGCTTTTATGTGACAAAGCTGCCAACTCTGACACACGCCTAGCCGAAGCCAAGGCTAATAGCATGACCACCTTCCACGTGAGATATTTCAACTCCACCGTTTTGAGTGGTTCAAACCAGTGGGATTTCAGGAAACTCAACACCACGTTAAGATCCCAAGGTGCCACTGGAGGCACAAAAGGGGGCTGAATATGCAGCACTCCCTTTACAAACGTCTGAACTTCAGGTAGAGAAGCCAACTCCTTTTAAAAGAAAATGGATAGGGCCGAAATCTGGACCTTAATGGAACCCAATTTTAGGCCCAAATTCACTCCGGACTGTAGGAAGTGAAGGAAACGGCCCAGCTGGAATTCCTCCGTAGGAACCAACTGCGACTTTGGAATATTTAGAATCCAGCCGTGTTGCCGTAACACTTCCAGAGAAAGTACTACGCTGATCAGCAACTGCTCTCTTGATCTCGCTTTTATGAGGAGATCGTCCAAGTATGGGATAATTGTGACTCCTTGCTTCCGCAGGAGTACCATCATTTCCGCCATTACCTTGGTAAATATTCTCGGTGCCGTGGAGAGACCAAACGGCAACGTCTGAAATTGGTAATGACAATCCTGTACCACAAATCTGAGGTACGCCTGATGAGGTGGATAAATGGGGACATGAAGGTATGCATCATTTATGTCCAGAGACACCATAAAATCCCCCCCCCCCCCTTCCAGGCTTGCGATGACCGCTCTCAGCGATTCCATCTTGAACTTTAACCTTTTCAGGTATATGTTCAGGGATTTTAAATTCAATATAGGTCTGACCGAACCGTCCGGTTTCGGGACTACAAACATGGTCGAATAATAACCCCTTCCCTGTTGAAGGAGGGGAACCTTGACCACCACCTGTTGAAGATACAATTTGTGAATTGCAGTTAACACTAATTCCCTCTCGTGGGGGGAAGCTGGCAGGGCCGATTTGAGGTATCGGTGAGGGGGCATCTCCTCGAATTCCAGCTTGTATCCCTGAGACACACTATCTATTGCCCAGGGATCCAACTGGGAGTGAACCCACTTGTGGCTGAAATTTCGAAGACGTGCCCCCACCGGGCCTAGCTCCGCCTGTGGAGCCCCAGCGTCATGCAGTGGATTTTGCAGAGGCCGGGGAGGACTTCTGTTCCTGGGAACTAGCTGTGTTGTGCAGCTTCTTTCCTCTGCCCCTGCCTCTGGCAAGAAAGGACGCACCTCGGACTTTCTTGTTTTTCTGTGATCGAAAGGACTGCATTTGATAATACGGTGCTCTCTTAGGCTGTGAGGAAACATATGGCAAAAAATTTGACTTTCCAGCAGTAGCTGTGGAGACCAGGTCCGAGAGACCCTCCCCAAACAATTCCTCACCCTTGTAAGGTAAAACCTCCATATGCCTTTTTGAGTCGGCATCACCTGTCCATTGCCGAGTCCACAGGACCCTTCTGGCAGAAATTGACATAGCATTTATTCTAGAACCCAGTAGACTAATGTCTCTTTGACCATCTCTCATATATAGGACAGCGTCTTTAATATGCCCCAAGGTCAACAATATAGTATCCTTGTCTAAGGTATCAATTTCCTCAGACACTGTATCCGTCCATGCTGCTACAGCACTACACACCGAGGCCGACGCGATCGCCGGCCTCAGTAAGGTACCTGAATGTGTATAAATGGACTTCAGGGTAACCTCCTGTTTGTGATCCGCAGCATCTTTGAGGGTAGCCGTATCCTGTGACGGCAGGGCTACCTTCTTGGATAAGCGTGTTAAAGCTTTGTCCACCTTAGGGGAGGATTCCCAGCGTAACCTGTCCGTTGGCGGGAAAGGATACGCCATAAGAATCCTTTTGGAAATCTGCAGTTTTTTATCTGGAGATTCCCAAGCCTTTTCACATAACTCATTTAGCTCGTGTGAGGGGGGAAAGGTTACCTCCGGCTTCTTTTCCCCATACAGATGTACCCTCTTGTCAGGGACTGGGATTTCCTCTGTGATGTGCAACACATCCTTAATTGCTATAATCATATAACGGATGGAGTTAGCCAATTTTGGCTGTAACTTTGCATCATCGTAATCGACACTGGAGTCAGAATCCATGTCGGTATCTGTGTCAACAATTTGGGATAGTGGGCGCTTCTGAGACCCTGACGGCCTCTGCGACATAGGATCAGGCACGGGTTGGGACCCTGACTGTACTGAGGCTTCAGCTTTTTCTAACCTTTTATGCAAGGAATTAACATTATCATTTAAAACCTTCCACATATCCATCCAATCAGGTGTCGGCGCCGTCGGCGGAGACACCACATTCATTTGCTCCCGCTCTGCTTCCACATAGCCTTCCTCATCAGACATGTCGACACAAGCGTACCGACACACCACACACACAGGGAATGCCCTTTTTGAAGACCGTTCCCCCACAAGGCCCTTAGGAGAGACAGAGAGAGAGTATGCCAGCACACACCCCAGCGCTATAAACCCAGGAATAACACAGTAACTGAAGGTTAACCCAGTAGCTGCTGTTTATATATTGTTTTTTGCGCCTAATTATGTGCCCCCCCTCTCTTTTTACCCTCTTCTACCGTGTATCTGCAGGGGAGAGCCTGGGGAGCTTCCTCTCAGCGGAGCTGTGGAGAAAAAATGGCGCTGGTGAGTGCTGAGGAAGAAGCTCCGCCCCCTCGGCGGCGGGCTTCAGTCCCGCTTAAATATGCAATTTTTGGCGGGGGCTCATACATATATACAGTGCCCAGCTGTATATATGTTTAACTTTTGCCAAAAGAGGTCCCAAATGCTGCCCAGTTAACAGTATGAACAACAACAGAGCATCAGATAAACCTGATGCAACCATAAAATAACCCTTAGTTAAGCAATAACTACGGTATATACAAGTATTGCAGAAGAAGTCCGCACTTGGGACGGGCGCCCAGCATCCACTACGGACTACGAGAAATAGATTTACCGGTGAGTAAAATCTTATTTTCTCTAACGTCCTAGTGGATGCTGGGGACTCCGTAAGGACCATGGGGATTATACCAAAGCCTCCAAACGGGCGGGAGAGTGCGGATGACTCTGCAGCACCGAATGGGCAAACACAAGGTCCTCCTCAGCCAGGGTATCAAACTTGTAGAATTTTGCAAACGTGTTTGAACCCGACCAAGTAGCAGCTCGGCAAAGCTGTAATGCCGAGACCCCTCGGGCAGCCGCCCAAGAAGAGCCCACCTTCCTCGTGGAATGGGCTTTCACTGATTTTGGATGCGGCAACCCAGCCGCAGCATGAGCCTGCTGAATCGTGTTACAGATCCAGCGAGCAATAGTTTGCTTTGAAGCAGGAGCACCCAGCTTGTTGGAAGCATACAGGATAAACAGCGAGTCAGTCTTCCTGACTCCAGCCGCTCTGGTTACATAAATCTTCAAAGCCCGGACTACGTCAAGCAACTTGGAATCCTCCAAGTCACGAGTAGCCACAGGCACCACAATAGGTTGGTTCAAATGAAAAGATGACACCACCTTTTGCTGAAATTGCGGACGAGTCCGCAATTCTGCCCTGTCCATATGGAAAACCAGATAGGGGCTTTTACATGACAATGCCGCCAAATTCTGACACACGCTTAGCCGAAGCTAAGGCCAACAGCATGACCACTTTCCACGTGAGATACTTTAGCTCCACGGTTTTAAATTGGCTGAAACCAGTGGGATTACAGGAAACTCAACACCACTGGTGGCACAAAAGGGGGCTGAATATGCAGCACTCCCTTAACAACCGTCTGAACCTCCAGCAGTGAAGCCAGTTCTTTTTGAAAGAAAATGGATAGGACCGAAATCTGGACCTTTATGGACCCTAATTTTATGCCCATAGCCACTCCTGACTGTAGGAAGTGCAGGAATCGACCCAGCTGGAATTCCTCTGTAGGGGCCTTCCTGGCCTCACACCAAGCACATATTTTCGCCATATACGGTTATAATGCTTTGCTGTCACGTCCTTCCTAGCCTTTATCAGCGTAGGAATAACTTCATCCGGAATGCCTTTTTCCGCTAGGATCCGGCGTTCAACCGCCATGCCGTCAAACGCAGCCACGGTAAGTCTTGGAACAGACAGGGCCCTTGTTGCGACAGGTCCTGTCTGAGAGGCAGAGGCCATGGGGCCTCTGTGAGCATTTCTTGCAGTTCCGGGTACCAAGTCCTTCATGGCCAATCCGGAACAATGAGTATTGTTCTCACTCCTCTTTTTCTTACAATTCTCAGCACCTTTGGTATGAGAGGAAGAGGAGGAAACACATAGACCGACTGGAACACCCACGGTGTTACTAGTGCGTCCACAGCTATCGCCAGAGGGTCCCTTGACCTGGCGCAATACCATTTTAGCTTTTTGTCGAGGCGGGACGCCATCATGTCCACCTGTGGCAGTTCCCGTCGATTTGCAATCTGCGTGAAGGTCCCCACTCTCCCGGGTGGAGGTCGTGCCTGCTGAGGAAGTCTTCTTCCCAGTTGTCCACTCCCGGAATGAACACTGCTGACAGTGCGCTTACGTGATTCCCCGCCCAGCGAAGAATTCTGGTGGCTTCTACCATCGCCACCCTGCTCCTTGTGCCGCCTTGGCGGTTTACATGAGCCACTGCAGTGATATTGTCTGACTGGATCAGAACCGGTTGGTCGCGAAGCAGGGTCTCCGCTTGACTTAGGGCGTTGTATATGACCCTTAGTTCCAGGATATTGATGTGAAGGCAAGTCTCCTGCCTTGACCACAGCCCTTGGAAATTTCTTCCCTGTGTGACTGCCCCCCACCCTCGGAGGCTTGCATCCGTGGTCACCAGGACCCAGTCCTGAATGCCGAATCTGCGACCTTTGAGAAGGTGAGCACTCTGCAGTCACCACAGGAGAGAGATCCTTGCTCTGGGGGGGTTCACTACGGCTGGCCGGCGGTCGGGCTCCCGGCGACCAGCATCCCGGCGCCGGGAGCCCGACCGCCGGCTTACCGACAGCTTGGCGAGCGCAAATGAGCCCCTTGCGGGCTCGCTGCGCTCGCCACGCTACGGGCGCGCTACGCGCGCCACACTATTTTATTCTCCCTCTATGGGGGTCGTGGACCCCCACGAGGGAAAATAAGTGTCGGTATGCCGGCTGTCGGGCTCCCGGCGCCGGTATACTGAGCGCCGGGAGCCCGACCGCCGGCAAACAGAAGACCACCCCTTTGGGGGATAGGGTGATTAACCGATGCATCCGAAGATGTGATCCGGACCACTTGTCCAGTAAGTCCCATTGAAAGGTATGGAACCTGCCGAAGGGAATGGCCTCGTATGATGCCACCCTCCTTCCCAGGACTCGAGTGCAGTGATGCACTGACACCTGTTTTAGTTTTAATAGATTCCTGACCAGTGTCACGAGCTCCTGAGCTCTCTCTATCGGGAGATAAACCTTTTTCTGGTCTGTGTCTAGGATCATGCCTAGAAGAGGCAGATGAGCTGTAAGAACCAACTGCGACTTTGGAATATATAGAATCCAGCCGTGTTGCCGTTTCACTTCCGGAGAAAGCGATACGCTGTTCAGCAACTGCTCTCTTGATCTCGCTTTTATGAGGAGATCGTCCAAGAACGTGATAATAGTGACACCTTGCTTCCGCAGGAGCACCATCATTTCCGCCATTACCTTGGTGAATATTCTCAAGGCCGTGGAGAGACCAACCGGCCACGTCAGAAATTGGTAATGACAATTCTGTACCGCAATTCTGAGGTACGCCTGATTAGGTGGATAAATGGGGACACGAAGGTATGCATCCCTTTTGCCCCGAGACACCATAAAATCTCCCCCTTTTTTAGGCTTGCAATGACCGCTCTTAGCGATTTCATCTTGCACTTGAACCTTTCCAGGTATATGTTCAGGGATTTTAAATTCAATATGGGTCTGACCGAACCTTCCGGTTTCGGGACTACAACCTGGTGGAATAATAACCCCCTCCTTGTCGAAGGAAGGGAACCTTGACCACCACCTGTTGAATATACAACTTGTGAATTGCAGTTAACCCTGTTTACCTCTCGTGGGGGGAAGCCGGCCGGGCCGTCGGTGAGAGGGCATCTTCTCAAAGTCCAGCTCGTATCCCTGAGACACAATATCTATTGCCCAGGGATCTAACAGGGAGTGAACCCACTTGTGGCTGAATTTACGAAGGCGTGCCCCCACCGGGCCTAGCACCGCCTGTGGAGCCCCAGCGACATGCAGTGGATTTTTTTTTTTTGCAGAGTTCGGGGAGGACTTCCCTGGGAACTAGCTGTTCCATTGCTTATTCTACAGGACACGTCAAGCAGAAATCGACATAGCTTTGACTCTAGGACCCAGTATACTCATGTCTCTTTGGGCATGTTTTATATATATATATATATATATATATATACCTATCTCTTAAGACAGCATCTTCAATATCTCTATATCTCTATATATACATATATATATATATATATATATATATATATAATAAGAATTTACTCACCGGTAATTCTATTTCTCGTAGTCCGTAGTGGATGCTGGGAACTCCGTAAGGACCATGGGGAATAGCGGGCTCCGAAGGAGGCTGGGCACTCTAGAAAGATCTTAGACTACCTGGTGTGCACTGGCTCCTCCCACTATGACCCTCCTCCAAGCCTCAGTTAGGTACTGTGCCCGGACGAGCGTACACAATAAGGAAGGATTTTGAATCCCGGGTAAGACTCATACCAGCCACACCAATCACACCGTACAACTCGTGATATGAAACACAGTTAACAGTATGAAACAATAGAGCCTCTCAACAGATGGCTCAACAATAACCCGATTTAGTTAACAATAACTATGTACAAGTATTGCAGATAAACCGCACTTGGGATGGGCGCCCAGCATCCACTACGGACTACGAGAAATAGAATTACCGGTGAGTAAATTCTTATTTTCTCTAACGTCCTAGTGGATGCTGGGAACTCCGTAAGGACCATGGGGATTATACCAAAGCTCCCAAACGGGCGGGAGAGTGCGGATGACTCTGCAGCACTGAATGAGAGAACTCCAGGTCCTCCTCAGCCAGGGTATCAAATTTGTAGAATTTTGCAAACGTGTTTGCCCCTGACCAAGTAGCTGCTCGGCAAAGTTGTAAAGCCGAGACCCCTCGGGCAGCCGCCCAAGATGAGCTCACCTTCCTTGTGGAATGGGCATTGACAGATTTTGGCTGTGGCAGGCCTGCCACAGTATGTGCAAGCTGAATTGTACTACAAATCCAACGAGCAATAGTCTGCTTAGAAGCAGGAGCACCCAGCTTGTTAGGTGCATATAGGATAAACAGCGAGTCAGATTTTCTGACTCTAGCCGTTCTGGAAACATATATTTTCAGTGCCCTGACAACGTCTAGCAACTTGGAGTCCTCCAAGTCCCTAGTAGCCTAGGCACCACAATAGGCTGGTTCAGGTGAAACGCTGACACCACCTTTGGGAGAAACGGAGGACGAGCCCTCAATTCTGCCCTATCCATATGGAAACTCAAATAAGGGCTTTTACAAGACAAAGCCGCCAACTTTGATACTCGCCTGGCAGAAGCCAAGGCCAATAACATAACCACCTTCCACGTGAGATATTTCAGATCCACGGTTTTTAGTGGTTCAAACCAATGTGATTTTAAGAAACTCAACACCACGTTGAGATCCCAAGGTGCCACAGGAGGCACAAACGGGGGCTGACTCTGCAGCACTCCTTTTATAAATGTCTGAACTTCAGGTACTGAAGCTAGTTCTTTTTGAAAGAAAATCGACAGAGCCGAGATCTGTACCTTAATGGAACCCAATTTAAGGCCCATAGTCACTCCTGCTTGCAGGAAATGCAGAAATCGACCTAGTTGAAATTCCTCTGTTGGGGCCCTTTCGGCCTCACACCATGCAACATATTTTCGCCATATGCGGTGATAATGAGTTGCTGTAACCTCTTTCCTGGCTTTAGTAAGCGTAGGAATGACTTCCTCCGGAATGCCCTTTTCCTTCAGGATCCGGCGTTCAACCGCCATGCCGACAAACGCAGCCGCGGTAAGTCTTGGAACAGACAGGGCCCCTGCTGCCGCAGATCCTGTCTGAGTGGCAGAGGCCATGGGTCCTCTGATATAAATTCTTGAAGATCTGGGTACCAAGCTCTTCTTGGCCATCCACGAGTATCGTTCTTACTCCTCGCCTTCTTATTATTCTCAGTACCTTTGGTATGAGAGGCAGAGGGGAGAACACATAAACCGACTGGTACACCCACGGTATTACCAGAGCGTCCATAGCTATCGCCTGAGGGTCCCTTGACCCGGTGCAATATCTTTTATAGCTTTTTGTTGAGGCGGGACGCCATCATGTCCACCTGTGGCCTTTCCCAATGGTGTACAATCCTATTGGAAGACTTCTGGAGGAAGTCCCCATTCTCCCGGGTGGAGGTCGTGTCTGTTGAGAAGATCTGCTTCCCAGTTGTCCACTCCGGGAATGAACACTGCTGACAGTGCTAACACATGATTTTCCGCCTATCGGAGAATCCTTGTGGCTTCTGCCATCGCCATCCTGCTTCTTGTGCCACCCTGTTGGTTTACATGGGCGACTGCCGTGATGTTGTCTGATTGGATCAGTACCGGCTGGTTTTGAAGCAGAGGCCTTGCCGGCCTCAGGGCATTGTAAATGGCCCTCAGGTCCAGAATATTTATGTGTAGGGAAATAACCTGACTTGACCAAAGTCCCTGGAAATTTCTTCCCTGTGTGACTGCCTCCCAGCCTCAAAGGCTGGAATCCTTGGTCACTAGGACCTAGTCCTGTATGCCGAACCTGCGGCCCTCTTGAAGATGGGCACTCTGCAGCCACCACAGTAGAGATACCCTGGTCCTTGGAGACAGGGTTATCAGCCTATGCATCGGAAGATGCGATCCGGACCACTTGTCCAACAGGTCCCTCTGAAAAGTTCTTGTATGGAACCTGCCTAATGGGATTGCTTCGTAGGAAGCTACCATTTTTCCCAGGACTCGCGTGCAATGATGCACCGCTACCTATTTTGGCTTCAGGAGGTCTCTGACTAGAGATGACAACTCCTTGGCTTTCTCCTCCGGGAGAAACACTATTTCTGGTTTATGTCCAGAACCATCCCCAGGAACAGTAGACGTGTCATAGGAACCAGCTGTGACTTTGGACTGTTTAGAATCCAACCATGCTGTTGTAGCACTTTCCAAAATAGTGCTACCCCGACTACCAACTGCTCCTTGGACCTCGCCCTTATAACGAGATTGTCCAAGTACGGGATAATTACAACTCCCTTTTTTTGAAGGAGTATCAACATTTCGGCCATTACCTTGATAAAACACCCTCGGTGCCATGTACAGTCCAAACGGCAGTGTCTGGACTTGGTAATGGTAATCCTGTACCACAAATCTGAGGTACTCCTGGCGAGGATGGTAAATGGGGACATGCAGGTAAGCATCCTTGATGTCCCAGGATACCATGTAATCCCCCTCGTCCAGGCTTGGAATAACCGCCCTGAGCGATTCCATCTTGAACTTGAATTTTGTGTTCAAGGATTTTAAATATAAAATGGGTCACACCGAACCATGCGGTTTCGGTACCCCAACCCGTGTGGAATAGTAACCCCGTCCTTGTTGAAGTAGGGGCACCTTGAGTATTACCTGCTGGGAATACCGCTTATTAATTGCCTCTAGCACAGCCTCCCTGCCTGAGGGAGTTGTCAGCAAGGCATATTTTAGGAAACGGCTGGGGGGAGACATCTCGAATTCCAGCTTGTACCCCTGAAATACTACTTGAAAGAAACAGGGATCCACCTGTGAGCGAGCCCACTAATTTCTGAAATTTTTGAGACGGCCCCCCACCGTACCTGGCTACACCTGTGGAGCACCTGCGTCATGGTGTGGCCTCACAGGAGGCGGGGGAAGAATCTTGATTCTGGGAACAGGCTGACTGGTGCAGCTTTTTTCCCTCTACCCTTGTCTCTGTACAGAAAGGAAGCGCCATTTGACCCGCTTGCTTTTCTGAAGCCGAAAGGACTGTACCTTTGTCTGTGAGGAAACCTGAGGTAAAATTATTTCTTCCCAGCAGTTGCTGTGGATACGAGGTCCCAGAGACCATCCCCAAATAATTCCTCACCCTTATAAGGCTCTCTATGCGCTTTTTAAGTCAGCATCACCTGTCCAGTGACAGGTCTCTAATACCCTCCTGACAGAATGGACATTACATTTATTTTGGATGCCAGCCGGCAAAATATCCCTCTGTGCATCCCCCATATATAAGACGTCTTTTTTTTTTAAAATAAAGTATTTTTATTTCGAAGGAGAGTAGTTTGCATACAGACATTGCATAACAGGAACACATTAAACACGTAATGACATGTCCTCATCGGGGAACAGCATTCACTTTTGACTTATTTTCAAACTATGTCATTTGCTCATAGGCGCATAGGAATGTACAGTTATATATACCATTATTTTGCATTATCCGTACACTCTAGTATTCATGAAATCACATTATACTTTGTTTTGTCCCCCCCCCCCTCAAATATAACTCTTACGGACAATCCGTCCGAGTAAAACCCTTTAAAAGAGAAGAAAACAATCAGAAACCAAACACAGAGAACCCCAGAAATAAAAAAATTAAAAAAACAAAGAGACAAAAAACATTATGGGGAAGAGGACGCATTGGGGGATACTAGCACTCTAAATCCTACCCTGTCCAGATGGGCACAGAGCCACTCTCTCATTCACAACCCATTGGGTGAGAGGGAAGCCTATGGCCCTAGAAGATCATAACTTGGCAAATCCAGGACCTGTTAGTAACCCTATCACCATTAAGTTGTAGGGTCTGGGACGGAGTATATGGATTCCAGCCATGGAGACCAAATTCTTTCAAATTTAGCGGAGGCATTGTGTTTCATATAAGTGTATCGTTCCTTAAAAACAGTGTCGTTTATTAGTGCCTTAAGAGCGGGGAGTGTAGGGCCCTTAGGGGCCATCCATAGCCTCGCAATGCTCACCTTCGCCATTGCACATATGTTGCGAGCATATAGGCCCTCTGGACCAGACACAAAGTCAGAGCTACCCATTCCCAGGATGCAAAATTGCGGAGTAAGCATGGCCTCGTCCACCCCTGTGTTCCCCAGAATCGATCCGACCCCCGCCCAGAAAGCCCGCAGCACCGGACAATCCCAAATGAGGTGCCAAAAAGTACCTGCAGTCATCCCACACTTAGGGCAGTCACCCACACGACCCGTCCCGAATTTGGCCAGTCTGGCCGGGGTCATATATATTCTATGCAAAAGGAAGTATTGTATCTGTTGATACCTGATGGATTTGGTAACCGTGCACGGAGTTTCCAAAGCAAGGGCCCAGTTTTCTTCATCTATGGGGCCCAGATCCTGCTCCCATTTGACACGGAGACGTGTCAAAGGATCTATATGGAGTTTGGCGAGTAGATAACCATAAGCATGGGAAATCATCTTAACTCGACCCAGCATACTTACAAAGGTCTTAATGGGAAATGGTATAATTTTAGGGGGTGAATTGGCGAATTGGGACTGCAAGGCATGTCTGAGCTGGAGGTATCTAAAAAAATAGGAGTTAGGCAAATTAAACTCATCTTTTAGTTGTTGGAAGGATTTGAGCGTATTATCCGTATAAAGGTGATTTATGGAAATCACTGATTTAGGGGCCCAAACTTCCCTCCCCTCGAGCGCATACAGTTCAGGGAGCCATTTAGAATACCAGAGGGGGGTGTCCGGGTCCAATCCATCAAATTTCAAAAGAATTTTTAGTGCCTGCCACACCTTCATGGCTTGGTATATAAGAGGAGGGAGGAACCGGGCCAAGCTCCCACTCAGCAACACCTGCAGGGGGGATAAGTCGGGGAAGTAGCATTGGACAAATACCCAGTGTAGAGAAGTGACGCCAGTATCCTGTACCCATGCACTAATATGAGACAGCTGAGCGGCATAGTAGTACATCTGAAAGTTTGGCAAGGCCAGACCTCCGTCGCTGCGCAGCCTGGTGAGAGTGTTCAGTTGTATTCTAGGACGTTTGCTAGCCCATATTAAAGAAGACAGGACACTATTCAATTTTCTAAAGAAGGATGGATGAATATATACAGGGGATTGCAGAACCACATATAGAATCTTAGGTAGTATTATCATTTTTACGAGGCTGACCCTGCCAGATACAGTCAATGGAAGCTTACACCAAGTCTTGGATTTACGAGTAATTTGTTGCATGATCGGATCAAGGTTCAAAGGTGTAAAGTCAGAGGGGTCATTGGTTACCTGAATCCCAAGATATTTAAATTTTGCCGTCCAACATAGCGGTAGGGAGATTTTAGGAGCAGCAGGGGGGGGGGGGGGGGGGCGCAATCACAGGCATAATAGAGGACTTAGACCAGTTAATATGAAGGCCTGAATATACACCGAACTCCTCAATCAATTGCAACACTGTAGGCATAGACCTGGTGTAATCCTGCAGAAACAACAGCATGTTGTCAGCGTAAAGGGCAATCCTATCCTCACGAGGGCCGGTATGAATGCCCACCACGCCTGGGTGGGACCTTATTAGACAGGCCAAGGGTTCGATGGCCAGGGCAAACAAGGTTGGGGACAGAGGACATCCCTGCCTGGTCCCGCGAAACAGGCGGAACGAGGGAGAGATATAGCCATTCACTGAGATCCTGGCAGTCGGGTGCTGATAAAGCAATTTAATCCATTTTATAAAATTAGGCCCGAAACCCATAGCTGTCATGACCTCCCATAGATAGGACCACTCGATACTGTCAAATGCCTTGGCGGCATCCAGTGAGACCACTACCGAGTCAGAGGGGAAGTCATATGGGATTTGTAAGATGGTATATAATCTACGTAGGTTAATAGAAGTGGACATCCCTGGCATAAAGCCGGTCTGGTCGGAGTGGATAATGGAAGTAATTACGGTGTTGAGTCGAACTGCTAAAATCTTTGCCAGGATCTTAGCGTCAGTGGGAATCAATGATATTGGTCTATAGGATTCTGGGGATCTAGGGTCTTTTCCGGGCTTCGGGATCACTATAATAATCGCCTCCGCCATAGAGGGGGGAAGTTGATCATTAACAAAAATATCAGAATACAGGGCGTGAAGCCTAGGACCGAAGAAATCAATGTGGGTCTTGTATACCTCTGAGGGGATGCCGTCATAGCCCGGTGCCTTGCCGCTGGGAGACAAGCCAATAGCCGCCGTTACCTCTTCCAGAGTTAAGGATGCCTCCAGCATCTCAGAGGCCTCCGGGGAAAGTGTGGGTAGGGGAATATTACTTAAATAAGCGGAGAGGTCTGATGTCGAGTCTACCAGTTGTGAACTGTAGACCTCAGCATAGTAGGAGCGGAATAGCTGCGCAATTTCCGGCGTGGTGTTCACAAGGGCGCCATCGCTACCGGTCATCTGAGCAATTGTAGAACCTGGGCGGTCACTGTGCACCAATCGAGCCAACAGGCCACCTGGCCTATCGCCCTGCATGTAAATATTAGTAGCCTGAAATAGAAGCGAGCGCGAGTTTTTATCAGACAGATGAGCCACCCATGCCGACTGGGCCGCCAGCCAGCGTACCTTCAGCGCAGGGGTGCCATCCACCAAGTATCTAGATTCCAAATCCCTGGCGTCACTCTCAAGGGCTCGCTCTCTCTCCCTGCAGGACATTTTGAGGGCAGAAATACGTCTAATATACGTTCCCCTTAGGAATGCCTTAAATGAATCCCAAACCACTGTTCCGGGGGCCGAGCCTACATTGTCAGTAAAGTATCCCTCCCACTGAGTCACCTGGTCAGAGCAGTCACCTATTTGCAGCAGCCAGGAAGGATGCAGTTTCCAATAAGATTGACCCCTCTGGCTCACCATAGCGAGAGTCAACACCATAGGGGAGTGATCAGATATACCCCGGGCCTCGTATTGGACGTCAACCACCCTAGGGAGAAGAACGGGGGAGAGTAGGGTCAGATCGATCCTGGAGAACGAACCATGCGTGCCAGAGAAGCATGAAAACTGTCTAGTCGTAGGGTGCCGAGCTCTCCACACATCCACCCACTGCAAATTATTCAGAAAATCAGCAAATTTAGTAGGACTAGAGCGGACCCCAGCATCCTGCGGAGAGCGCCATCTGTCTAAAGCTAAATTCATGACATTGTTAAAGTCACCCAGGCAGATTACCGGGGTGTCCGGAGAGGAGGCTATGAATGAAGCGGCCTGCTGTAGTACATCGTACGAGAATGGGGGGGGGATATAAACCGCCAGTATGTAGTAGGGTTGGGAACTTAGTCTACATTCAAGGAACACAAATCGACCGTATTTGTCAGTCTTGACCGATACCAGCTCAAATTGGACCGATTTCTTTATCAGGATTGACACACCCCTGGAGGAAGAGGAGTGAGAAGCGTGATAGGCCCAGCCCACCCAGGGTCTTCTAAGTGACAGTAACCTATTCCCCTCCAAGTGAGTCTCGCAGAGACATGCAACATCCGGGCCATATTTCCGAAGTGTAGTTAATACTAAGGAACGCTTTATCTTATTATTTAAACCTCAAACATTCCATGTCAGAAATTTCAAATTAGCCATAGATCTGGTAATATTCTATGTAGTAACCTAAAGATACAGTCCAGCGAATATTCCTGGAAATTGTTAGTGAGGGTAATAACAGTGCTATACTAATCAATCCCTGATTCTTAATCGACAGTATCCAATGCATCAGACATACTTCCCACATCAAAATGAATGTACTCCAAAACAAATTTAAGCATGAGAAAAATAACAAACTATAGAAAGAAAAAAACTTGTGTAAGGCACAGCAACAAGCTGTTCGCTGAACTCTCCCCCCCTCCCCGTATACCACCCCTAACTTCGGCATACTTAAATCCCAAACTATCGTTCCTATCTCTCAAGGGCTAAATACTAAACAAAACCCTTAACCAAAGTCAAGCGATCAAGAGAAAGAAAAGAAAAGTCCTGAGCCACCAACGCCAAGGGGGGGCTCCCTGGACAATGGGTAGATGCCTCTGGTGGTCCCAACCGATCATTAGACAGTGCAGGGCCTCAATCCGGGGCCATCTGGCGCGCTCCCGGAGCATATCTGTCCAGCCATTGGGCCGCCTCTCTAGGGGAATTGAAGAATTTGGTTTCCCCGTCCGCTACCACCCGGAGTCGGGAGGGGAATAGCATAGAGTAGGAGACGTTCAGGTCTCTGAGGCGCCTCTTGATAGGCATAAACTGGGCTCGATCCTTCTGGACTTCCGCGGCAAAATCAGGAAAAGCAGACACGGTAACCCCGTTTCTGGTAAGGGGGCCTTTTGTGCGTCCCAACCGGAGGACCGAGTCACGGTCCTTATAATGCAGAAATTTGGCGATGAAGGTGCGCGGAGGGGCGCCAGGAGGTAGAGGACGAGATGGTATCCGGTGTGCACGCTCCACCGTAAACTGTGCCGTGAAGGATTCAGCGCCGTACAGTTCCTTAAGCCATGACTCCAGGAAGACCTCAGGTGGGAGCCCTCCTCCTTCTCCGGCAGGCCCACAAATCGCACATTATTTCTACGCAGCCGACCCTCCATGTCTAGTAATTTGGATTGAAGGGATGTTACTTGCTGGGTTACCGTGGAAATAGATTGTTTCATAGGACCGCACATATCCTCCAGATTCGAGACACGGGTTTCTGCCTCTCCCACTCTCTCTCGTATGCGCTGGACGTCCTGCCGAAGCAGTGAGAGATCACACTGCACTTTCTCCATCTTATCTGAAAGACGCTGTTCCGATCCAGCTATTGCCTCCAGCACTTGTTGAAGAGATGGAGCTGCGGGTGTGTTAGGGGATTCAGCAGCTGTTGCAGATGGGGAGTAGGAGTGGGACGGAGAGGCCCCCTGCGAAGCGGCCTGCGAGGCCCGATGGTTTAGTGGGTTAGGTTGTCTGGCAAATTTCTCCAGCTTCGCCGCAGCCGTGCGCTGGCCGTCCCGAACCATGACGGACAATAGGTAGTAACAGACACTCCGGTATAATCTCAGGTCAAAAGCGTAGAAGGAGACTTCAGCAATGAGTGAATTTTAGGGTTGTAATAAGCAGAAACACATCCGCAGCTGGTCTCCAAAGTAGTAGGCAAATGTAAAAGAAAGTACTGGCAGCGTCCCAGAATATAGGTGAGAGCAGGAGCGATGCAGTTATTCAGTATGTAAAATAAGACAGCAACTGAAGTCAAAGTGTAATTTGATCCCAGGAGGTAGAAGTCACTCACCAGTTACATATCAGTCAGCCTTTAAGTGAGAGTGTTCCCTCTATGACTGGAAGCAGCAGTCCAGAGCAGTGGGGCTGGGAATCTCCAAAATTGAGGCCGGGGATCCGGAGGAGGTATTGGGCGCAAATCCGGAAGTATGTCTCCTCGGCCGTACAGACCCCGGGGAGAGCGGGGAAATCGCCTGCCGGTGCCCTGCAGCGTAGGGAAGAAAAGCAGGGTATTCAGGCACACCAAAGGGGCCAGGATATTACAGGAGGATGTTTAATCCAGGGAGCTCCCGGGATCTGCTTCCTACTCCTGTGCTGCCGTGGCCACGCCCCCTATAAGACGACGTCTTTAATATGTTTTTATGTTTGCCAACTAGTATCCCTGTTTGACAGGGTCACCGACCACGCTGCAGCAGCACTATCTGCAGGTCTCAGTCTAGTACCTGAGTGTGTAAATACAGACTTCAGGATAGCCTCCTGTTTTTTATCAACAGGTACCTATTAAAGTGGCCGTATCCTAAGACGGCAGTGCCACCTTTTTTGACAAACGTGTGAGCGCCTTATCCACCCTAGGGGATATCTCCCAGCGTAACTTATCCACCTGGCGGGAAAGGGTACGCTATCAGTAACTTTTTATAAATTACCAGTTTCTTAACGGGGGAACCCACGCTTTCACACACTTCATTTATTCATCTGATGGGGGAACAAAACACTGCCTGTTTTTTCTCCCCAAACCTAAAACCCATTTTTAGAGGTGCTTGGGTTAAAGTCAGAAATGTATAACACATTTTTTATTGCCGGGATCACGTCACGGATGTTCCTAGTGGATTGTGTATATGTCTCCACCTTGTCGACACTGGAGTCAGACTCCGTGTCGACATCCGTGTCTGCCATCTGAGAGAGCGGGCGTTTTTGAGCCCCTGATGGCCTTTGAGACGCCTGGGCAGGCGCGGGCTGCGAAGCCGGCTGTCCCACAGCTGTTACGTCATCCACCCTTTTATGTAAGGAGTTGACACTGTCGGTTAATACCTTTCACCTATCCATCCACTCTGGTGTCGGCCCCACAGGGGGCGACATCACATATATCGGCCTCTGTTCTGTCACCATATAAGCCTCCTCATTCAACATGTCGACACAGCCGTACCGACACACCGCAGACACACAGGGAATGCTCTAAACGAGGACAGGACCCACAAAAGCCCTTTGGGGGGACAGAGTAAGAGTATGCCAGCACACACCAGAGCGCTATATATATATACAGGGACTAACTGAGTTATGTCCCTAATAGCTGCTTTTTATATAATATACTGTATACAGTGCCAATTTTAATGCCCCCCCTCTCTTTTCCCTCTTACTGTACTGTAGAATTGCAGGGAAGAGCCAGGGAGCTTCCTTCCAGCCGAGCTGTGAGGGAAAAATGGCGCCAGTGTGCTGAGGAGATAGGCTCCGCCCCTTTTTCGCGGCCTATTCTCCCGTTTCTTATGGAATTCTGGCAGGGGTATTTACCTCATATATAGCCCCTGGGGCCATATATTGAGGTATTTTAGCCAGCCAAGGTGTTTTTATTGCTGCCTCAGGGCGCCCCCCCCAGCGCCCTGCACCCTCAGTGACCGGAGTGTGAAGTGTGTGAGAGGAGCAATGGCGCACAGCTGCAGTGCTGTGCGCTACCTTGGTGAAGACAGAGTCTTCATGCCGCCGATTTTCCGGACCATCTTCTTACTTCTGGCTCTGTAAGGGGGACGGCGGCGCGGCTCCGGGACCGAACATCAAGGCTGGGCCTGCGGTCGATCCCTCTGGAGCTAATGGTGTCCAGTAGCCTAAGAAGCCCAATCCGGCTGCAAGCAGGCGAGTTCGCTTCTTCTCCCCTTAGTCCCTCGCTGCAGTGAGCCTGTTGCCAGCAGGTCTCACTGAAAATAACAAATTCTAAGACTATAACTTTCTAAGAGCTCAGGAGAGCCCCTAGTGTGCATCCAACCTCGGCCGGGCACGAAATCTAACTGAGGCTTGGAGGAGGGTCATAGTGGGAGGAGCCAGTGCACACCAGGTAGTCTAAGATCTTTCTAGAGTGCCCAGCCTCCTTCGGAGCCCGCTATTCCCCATGGTCCTTACGGAGTTCCCAGCATCCACTAGGACGTTAGAGAAATATATATATATATATATATATATATATATATATATTTCTCTATCTTTATGCCTACTAGGGTCTCAATCTCTGCCGATAAGGTACCTGTCCACGCTGCCACCGCGCTATAAACCCATGCCGACACAATCGCCGGTCTGAGTAGCGTACTAGAATGTGCACGCTATCTGCAGGATACCTGAGAATAGCTAGTGCTACCTTCTGGGCAAACGTGACACCCTAGGGGAAGATTCCCATCACATCCTGGCCCTAGTGGGGAAAGGATACTGCCTGAGAATTTTTTTTTTTGTGGGAAGCTGCAGTCTCTTGTCTGGAGATTCCCGCTCTTTTTCCTCATGAGAGGAGGGAAATTTACCTCGGCTTTCTTCCCCTTAACATGTGTACCCTTGTGTCAGGGACAAATGAGTCATCAGTGATATGCAAATCATCTTTTATTACAATAATCATATATTGAATACCTTTCAGCCATTTTGGCTGTAACTTTGCATTATCGTAGTCGACACTGGAGTCAAACTCTGTGTCGATATCAGTGTTTATTATTTTGGATAGTGAGCATTGTGAGACTCTGAAGGTCTCTATGACATAGGGACAGACATGGGTAGATTTCCTGTCTGTTCTCTAATCTTTTGTGCAATAAATTCACCTCAGCACTTACACATATCCAAACAGGTGTCGGCGTTGTCGACGGAGACACCCTCTCACACACATATTTGCCCTATCTCCTCCTTAGGGCAGCCTTTTACCTCAGACATGTCGACACACACGTACCGACACACCACACACACAGGGGTTGCTCTATTTGAAGACAGTTCCCCCACAAGGCCCTTTGGAGAGACGGAGAGAGAGTATGCCAGCACACCCCCCAGCGCTATATGACCCAGGAATCACACAGTAACTTAGTGTTAACCCAGTAGCTGCTGTATAATAAGATTTTACTTACCGATAAATCTATTTCTCGTAGTCCGTAGTGGATGCTGGGGACTCCGTCAGGACCATGGGGAATAGCGGCTCCGCAGGAGACAGGGCACAAAAGTAAAAGCTTTAGGATCAGGTGGTGTGCACTGGCTCCTCCCCCTATGACCCTCCTCCAAGCCTCAGTTAGGATACTGTGCCCGGACGAGCGTACACAATAAGGAAGGATTTTGAATCCCGGGTAAGACTCATACCAGCCACACCAATCACACTGTACAACCTGTGATCTGAACCCAGTTAACAGCATGATAACAGCGGAGCCTCTGAAAAGATGGCTCACAACAATAATAACCCGATTTTTGTAACAATAACTATGTACAAGTATTGCAGACAATCCGCACTTGGGATGGGCGCCCAGCATCCACTACGGACTACGAGAAATAGATTTATCGGTAAGTAAAATCTTATTTTCTCTGACGTCCTAGTGGATGCTGGGGACTCCGTCAGGACCATGGGGATTATACCAAAGCTCCCAAACGGGCGGGAGAGTGCGGATGACTCTGCAGCACCGAATGAGAGAACTCCAGGTCCTCTTTAGCCAGGGTATCAAATTTGTAGAATTTTACAAACGTGTTCTCCCCCGACCACGTAGCTGCTCGGCAGAGTTGTAATGCCGAGACCCCTCGGGCAGCCGCCCAGGATGAGCCCACCTTCCTTGTGGAATGGGCCTTGACAGATTTAGGCTGTGGCAGGCCTGCCACAGAATGTGCAAGTTGAAATGTGCTACAAATCCAACGAGCAATCGTCTGCTTAGAAGCAAGAGCACCCAGTTTGTTGGGTGCATACAGGATAACAGCGAGTCAGTTTTCCTGACTCCAGCCGTCCTGGAAACCTATATTTTCAGGGCCCTGACAACATCTAGCAACTTGGAGTCCTCCAAGTCCCTAGTAGCCGCAGGTACCACAATAAGCTGGTTCAGGTGAAACGCTGACACCACCTTAGGAAGAAACTGGGGACGAGTCCGCAGCTCTGCCCTGTCCGAATGGACAATCAGATATGGCTTTTGTGAGACAAAGCCGCCAATTCTGACACTCGCCTGGCCGAGGCCAGAGCCAACAGCATGGTCACTTTTCATGTGAGATATTTCAAATCCACAGATTTGAGCGGTTTAAAATGTGACTTGAGGAATCCCAGAACTACGTTGAGATCCCACAGTGCCACTGGAGGCACAAAAAGGGGGTTGTATATGCAATACTCCCTTGACAAACTTCTGGACTTCAGGAACTGAAGCCAAGTCTTTCTGGAAGAAAATTGACAGGGCCGAAATTTGAACCTTAATGGACCCCAATTTGAGGCCCATAGACACTCCTGTTTGCAGGAAATGCAGGAATCGACCGAGTTGAAATTTCTTCGTGGGGCCTTCCTGGCCTCACACCACGCAACATATTTTCGCCACATGTGGTGATAATGTTTTGCGGTCACCTCCTTCCTGGCTTTGACCAGGGTAGGAATGACCTCTTCCGGAATGCCTTTTTCCCTTAGGATCTGGCGTTCCACCGCCATGCCGTCAAACGCAGCCGCGGTAAGTCTTGGAACAGACCTGGTACTTGCTGAAGCAAGTCCCTTCTTAGCGGCAGAGGCCATGAGTCCTCTGTGAGCATTTCTTGAAGTTCCGGGTGCCACGTCCTTCTTGGCCAATCCGGAGCCACGAGTATAGTTCTTACTCCTCTACGTCTTATAATTCTCAGTACCTTGGTCCTGAGAAGCAGAGGAGGGAACACATACACCGACTGGTACACCCACGGTGTTACCAGAACGTCCACAGATATTGCTTGAGGGTCTCTTGACCTGGCGCAATACCTGTCCAGTTTTTTGTTCAGGCGGGACGCCATCATGTCAACCTTTGGTCTTTCCCAACGGTTCACAATCATGTGGAATACTTCCCGATGAAGTCCCCACTCTCCCGGGTGGAGGTCGTGCCTGCTGAGGAAGTCTGCTTCCCAGTTGTCCACTCTCGGAATGAACACTGCTGACAGTGCTATCACATGATTTTTCGCCCAGCGAAGAATCCTTGCAGTTTCTGCCTTTGCCCTCCTGCTTCTTGTGCCGCCCTGTCTGTTTACGTGGGCGACTGCCGTGATGTTGTCCCACTGGATCAATACCGGCTGACCTTGAAGCAGAGGTCTTGCTAAGCTTAGAACATTGTAAATTGCCCTTAGCTCCAGTATATTTATGTGGAGAGAAGTCTCCAGACTTGATCACACTCCCTGGAAATATTTTCCCTGTGTGACTGCTCCCCAGCCTCTCAGGCTGGCATCCGTGGTCACCAGGACCCAGTCCTGAATGCCGAATCTGCGGCCCTTTAGTAGATGAGCACTCTGCAGCCACCGCAGAAGAAACACCCTTGTCCTTGGAGACAGGGTTATCCGCTGATGCATCTGAAGATGCGATCCGGACCATTTTTCCAGCAGATCCCACTGAAAAGTTCTTGCGTGAAATCTACCGAATGGAATCACTTCGTAAGAAGCCACCATTTTTCCCAGGACCCTTGTGCAATGATGCACTGACACTTTTCCTGGTTTTAGGAGGTTCCTGACTAGCTCGGATAACTCCCTGGCTTTCTTCTCCGGGAGAAACACCTTTTTCTGGACTGTGTCCAGAATCATCCCTAGGAACAGCAGACGTGTCGTCGGAAACAGCTGCGGTTTTGGAATATTTAGAATCCACCCGTGCTGTCGTAGAACTACTTGAGATAGTGCTACTCCGACCTCCAACTGTTCTCTGGACCTTGCCCCTATCAGGAGATCGTCCATTTTCTTTGAAGAAGAATCATCATTTCGGCCATTACCTTGGTAAGGACCCGGGGTGCCGTGGACAATCCAACCGGCAGCGTCTGAAACTGATAGTGACAGTTCTGTACCACGAACCTGAGGTACCCTTGGTGAGAAGGGCAAATTGGGACATGGAGGTAAGCATCCCTGATGTCCCGGGACACCATATAGTCCCCTTCTTCCTGGTTGGCTATCACTGCTCTGAGTGACTCCATCTTGATTTGAACCTTTGTATGTAAGTGTTCAACTATTTCAGATTTAGAATAGGTCTCACCGAGCCGTCTGGCTTCAGTACCACAATATAGTGTGGAATAATACCCCTTTCCTTGTTGTAGGAGGGGTACTTTGATTATCACCTGCTGGGAATACAGCTTGTGAATTGTTTCCACTACTGCCTCCCTGTCGGAGGGAGACGTTGGTAAAGCAGACTTCAGGAACCTGCGAGGGGGAGACGTCTCGAATTTCCAATCTGTACCCCTGGGATACTACTTGTAGGATCCAGGGGTCCACTTGCGAGTGAGCCCACTGCGTGCTGAAACTCTTGAGACGACCCCCCCCCACCGCACCCGAGTCCGCTTGTACGGCCCCAGCGTCATGCTGAGGACTTGGCAGAAGCGGTGGAGGGCTTCTGTTTCTGGGAATGGGCTGCCTGCTGCAGTCTTTTTCCCTTTCCTCTATCCCATGGCAGATATGACTGGCCTTTTGCCCGCTTGCCCTTATGGGGACGAAAGGACTGAGGCTGAAAAGACGTTGTATTTTTCTCCTTTATACGGCAATACTTCCATGTGCCGTTTGGAATCTGCATCACCTGACCACTGTCGTGTCCATAAACAACTTCTGGCAGATATGGACATCGCACTTACTCTTGATGCCAGAGTGCAAATATCCCTCTGTGCATCTCGCATATATAGAAATGCATCCTTTAAATGCTCTATAGTCAATAAAATACTGTCCCTGTCAAGGGTATCAATATTTTCAGTCAGGGAATCCGACCAAGCCACCCCAGCGCTGCACATCCAGGCTGAGGCGATCGCTGGTCGCAGTATAACACCAGTATGTGTGTATATACTTTTTAGGATATTTTCCAGCCTCCTATCAGCTGGCTCCTTGAGGGCGGCCCTATCTGGAGACGGTACCGCCACTTGTTTTGATAAGCGTGTGAGCGCCTTATCCACCCTAAGGGGTGTTTCCCAACGCGCCCTAACTTCTGGCGGGAAAGGGTATACCGCCAATAATTTTCTATCGGGGAAAACCCACGCATCATCACACACTTCATTTAATTTATCTGATTCAGGAAAAACTACAGGTAGTTTTTTCACACTCCACATAATACCCTTTTTTGTGGTACTTGTAGTATCAGAAATATGTAACACCTCCTTCATTGCCCTTAACAAGTAACGTGTGGCCCTAAAGGAAAATACGTTTGTTTCTTCACCGTCGACACTGGAGTCAGTGTCCGTGTCTGTGTCGACCGACTGAGGTAAAAAGACGTTTTAACGCCCCTGACGGTGTTTGAGACGCCTGGACAGGTACTAATTGGTTTGCCGGCCGTCTCATGTCGTCAACCGACCTTGCAGCGTGTTGACATTATCACGTAATTCCTTAAATAAGCCATCCATTCCGGTGTCGACTCCCTAGAGAGTGACATCACCATTACAGGCAATTGCTCCGCCTCCTCACCAACATCGTCCTCATACATGTCGACACACACGTACCGACACACAGCACACACACAGGGAATGCTCTGATAGAGGACAGGACCCCACTAGCCCTTTGGGGAGACAGAGGGAGAGTTTGCCAGCACACACCAAAAACGCTATAATTATACAGGGACAACCTTTATATAAGTGTTTTTCCCTTATAGCATTTTAATATATATATAGTCATATCGCCAAATAAGTGCCCCCCCTCTCTGTTTTAACCCTGTTTCTGTAGTGCAGTGCAGGGGAGAGCCTGGGAGCCTTCCCAACAGCATTTCTGTGAGGGAAAATGGCGCTGTGTGCTGAGGAGAATAGGCCCCGCCCCCTTTTCGGCGGGCTTCTTCTCCCGTTTTTCTGAGACCTGGCAGGGGTTAAATACATCCATATAGCCCCCAGGGGCTATATGTGATGTATTTTTAGCCAGAATAAGGTACTATCATTGCTGCCCAGGGCGCCCCCCCCCAACGCCCTGCACCCTCAGTGACCGCTGCTATGAAGTGTGCTGACAACAATGGCGCACAGCTGCAGTGCTGTGCGCTACCTTATGAAGACTGAAAAGTCTTCTGCCGCCGGTTTCTGGACCTCTTCACTTTTCGGCATCTGCAAGGGGGTCGGCGGCGCGGCTCCGGGACGAACCCCAGGGTGAGACCTGTGTTCCGACTCCCTCTGGAGCTAATGGTGTCCAGTAGCCTAAGAAGCCAATCCATCCTGCACGCAGGTGAGTTCACTTCTCTCCCCTAAGTCCCTCGATGCAGTGAGCCTGTTGCCAGCAGGACTCACTGAAAATAAAAAACCTAACAAAACTTTTACTCTAAGCAGCTCTTTAGGAGAGCCACCTAGATTGCACCCTTCTCGGCCGGGCACAAAAATCTAACTGAGGCTTGGAGGAGGGTCATAGGGGGAGGAGCCAGTGCACACCACCTGATCCTAAAGCTTTTACTTTTGTGCCCTGTCTCCTGCGGAGCCGCTATTCCCCATGGTCCTGACGGAGTCCCCAGCATCCACTAGGACGTCAGAGAAATATTGTTTTTGCACCAAATTTATATGCCCCCCCTCTCTTTTTACCCTCTTCTATTGCAGGGGAGAGCCTGGGGAGCTTCTCTCAGCGGATCTGTGGAGAGAAAATGGCGCTGGTGAGTGCTGAGGAAGAAGGCCCCGCCCCCTCAGCGGCGGGCTTCTGTCCCGTTTCGGTGTAAAAATAATGGCGGGGGCTCGTACATATATACAGTGCCTGACTGTATATATGTATAATTTTGCCAAAAGGTATCTTAATTGCTGCCCAGGGCGCCCCCCCCTGCGCCCTGCACCCTACAGTGACCGGAGTGTGCGGGTGTGCTGTGGCAGCAATGGCGCACAGCTGCAGTGCTGTGCGCTACCTTAAGTGAAGACAGGAGTCTTCTGCCGCCGATTTCGATGTCTTCTTGCTTCTGCTGCTTCTGAACTTCTGGCTCTGCGAGGGGGACGGCGGCGCGGCTCCGGGAACGGACGATCTAGGTTAGGTACCTGTGTTCGATCCCTCTGGAGCTAATGGTGTCCAGTAGCCTAAGAAGCGCAACTTAGCTGCAGTGAGTAGGTTTGCTGCTCTCCCCTCAGTCCCACGTAGCAGAGAGTCTGTTGCCAGCAGAAGCTCTCTGAAAATAAAAAACCTGCCAAATACTTTCTTTTCTAGCAAGCTCAGGAGAGCCCACTAGGAGCACCCAGCTCTGGCCGGGCACAGGTTCTAACTGAGGTCTGGAGGAGGGGCATAGAGGGAGGAGCCAGTGCACACCAGACAGTACTAAATCTTTCTTTAGAGTGCCCAGTCTCCTGCGGAGCCCGCTATTCCCCATGGTCCTTACGGAGTCCCCAGCATCCACTAGGACGTTAGAGAAACCTATATTATCTTATAACCCTGACGCACGGAGCCCCCTCAGGGTACAGAATATAGGGAAAGCCATGTGTGTGAGATACACGAAATAGAGACCACACAGCAGCCATTGGCACACACTCAGTCACATATACAATGCAGAGATTATTACCAACAATAAAACTGCACTGGACTAGCAATACTAAGTAACTATACCACTGAGTAAAGCTATATATATATATATATATATATATATATATCTCCAATAAAGTAGGAGCACTCACCAGTCTTCATAATATTCTCATTTTTATTAGCAGCAAGACATCAATTGAGGGGTGTAATCGACGTTTCGGTTCCCAATGGAACCTTTGTCAAGATCATAGAGCACAATGAATGGTCCCCTTATAAACCCTAAAGTGACCCTCCCCCTAATTAATGCAATTACAATTTATCAGGTAATCCACCAACATCAAACATATAAAATGTACACATAGAGACAATACATAGACAAATACAACATATACATAAAATCTGAGATCCATAATTACCGAATAGACACATGGTTCACTGATACCCGCTGTACTCAGCGGTAACTCACGGCGTGCGTTCCACTGCGCACTTGACTTCCGGTATCTGGAACACAAGTTCCGGACATCTGACCGGAAATGCTCAATATCGTCACTCGAGTCCTACACTGATTATCGGCGCACAGTAATCCAGTCTCCATGGAGACGTAATAGCATATCAGAAAAACTTGTAACCAGAGCAGCATTTTGAGAATATTTGCTGATATAATGTGGTCAAATTGTGAGACATTGAAAAAGGAAAAATATATATGTATCCAATGGTGGAAACTTTGCGGTCAGCGGTGAGGTTACTCGCGGTCAACCGCTGACCGCAAAGTTCCCACCATTGGATACAATGGAGCGCCTATGCGCTACATTGTATCTTCAGTGCGCAGCCTCAATCACACTACAGGAGCGCACAGCCAATCAGGAGAGTGCCACGACGTGGCGTTCCCTGTTTGGCTGAAGGGACCCTCTTTGACAGGAGTCAGGGGGGTCCCAGCAGTCAGGGAAAGGGGTCCCATGTGTAAACATGGGACCCCTTTTAGTGCGTGGTTCGGCTTTTTCGGTTTGTTTTTTTGCCAAGTACGTGGATTACAAGCTCAGAAGAGGACCGATCTACACTGGATTTTTGTGAGTATAATTTTATTTTCAGGTACCCCATGGATTCTACTTGGAGAAGTGGACCGAGCCTCGTGTGAACATAGGTAAGTATGTGTGAATGTAGCTGTGCATGTATGTAATAAAGTTTTACTTTCAAGGTGTGTGAGTTCTGTTTTTATTTGGGTATTTTTTTTGTAGTAGTACTACAGGTACCAGCGGGCCCGTTTTTCCACCACATGCTGGTACTTGTGGTTCTCCAAGTACCAGCTTGCGGGGGAGGCTTGCTGGGACTTGTAGTACTGCTACAAAAAACAATATTCTTATTTTTACACATGGCTATCAGCCCCCCATCCGCAGCCCTTGGATGGGGGGGGGACAGTCTCGGGCTTCACCCCTGGCCCTTGGGTGGCCTCCAGGGTACCCCGGCCAGGGGTGACTAGTTAGTGATTTAATGCCAGGGCCGCAGGGACCAAGATAAAAGTGTCAGGACATTATCTCTCCGACATTTGGGCTACGAACCCACCAGCTTTATATAATACTGGACAAATTCTGGACTCACCCGGGGACGCTCGGGTTCATCAGCCCAAATGGAGAGGTAATATTTTGCTCAATTGCTATCTATATGCCGGCTATTTATTCTGTAGTCATCCTTCCAACGGTTTAAATATCACAGAGCCCACTGTGGCCACACATTCAGTAACTGTGTTTCATTCATGAACTCTATATACAGCAGTTTTGGCAACAGTGTTCCCTAATGATTGTAACAGATTGTTACATTTTAACTTTTTACCAGCTACGTCAGTGAGTTTTACCGATATAATATTTATCGCAACAGCCCATACAATTCATGTGATTCTTATGTGTATATATGTGTCAAATCAGTGAGATAGGGATTATACATTAATTACCTATGAATGTGTTTTAATTAAGTGGTATTTTATTGAATTATTGTGATCATTAAATATTTATTTTATAAATCTAAGGGGCTATTACTGGACCTAGTACTAACAAATAATGAGGAAATAATAACAAATACTAAAGTAGGGAAGACCCTAGGAAATAGCGATCACAATATGATCACATTCGATATCAGCTTTCAAAAACAGCAATATAAGGGTTTAACCAAGATTTTTAACTTTAGGAAAGCAAATTTCACATTGCTGAAGCAAGCGATGAAGGAGATTAATTGGGAAATTGTATTTCATGGTAAGAATACTGCTGAAATGTGGGACATTTTTACAACTGCGCTCAATAAGTACACTAATTTATTTATTCCCAAAGTCAACAAAAACAGAAGTAGGAAATCCAAACCGATGTGGCTTAATAAAAAGGTCAAGGAACAAATGGATAAAAAGAAGCGTTTAAGTCTGACGGAAAGGTGGAATCATTCCAGTTCTACAAGGAATGTAACAATAAATGCAAAAAGGCGATTAGAGCAGCTAAAATAGAAAACGAAAAACAAATCGCAAAGGAGAGTAAAACAAATCCGAAAAAGTTTTTTTAAGTATATAAATGGTAAAAGGTTGAAAAGGGAGAATATTGGGCCCTTAAAGGGTAAGCTGGATGTCTTGATTAATGATGATAGGGAAAAAGCAGATTTATTTAATAAATTATGTTCATCAGTATTCACGAAAGAGGACAAGCTGACAAGAATAGAGCATAACATAAATAATAATAATGACCCTCTGCTTGGTAATTGCTTAAACGAGGGAGTAATCCGGGAGAGACTGAGTAAAATTAAGACAAATAAATCTCCTGGGCCGGATGGACTCCACCCCAGTACTCCTATGGAACTCAACGTAGAGATAGCCAAACCTCTATATTTGATCTTCACCGAGTCAATTAGATCAGGAATGATACCAAAGGACTGGCGTATAGCAGAGGTAGTCCCAATATTTAAAAAGGGTATTAAAACGCTCCCCGGGAACTATAGACTGGTTAGCTTGACATCTATAGTGGGGAAAATACTAGAAGGTATATTAATGGATAGCATTCTGGAGTACTTGGATACCTCCAAGGTTATTACTAGGAATCAACATGGATTTGTGAGGGACAGGTCATGTCAAACTAACTTAATAAGCTTCTACGAGAAAGTGAGCGATAGTATTGATAAGGGTCAAGCAGTGGATGTGATCTTTTTAGACTTCTCTAAGGCTTTTGGCAAAGTTCCACACAGGAGACTAATCCTCAAACTAAGAGAGCTTGGGGTGGGAAATACTATCTGTACTTGGGTGAGTAACTGGCTGTTTAATAGGGAACAGCGAGTGGGGGTTAATGGGATGTACTCTGAATGGGCTTCAGTACTCAGTGGAATACTGCAGGGCTCAGTACTTGGGCCATTGCTGTTTAATATATTCATTAATGACCTAGGTGAGGGACTGGAAAGCACTGTATCAATTTTCGCAGATGACACTAAATTATGTAGATTAATTAATTCAGACAAGGATGTTGAGTCTCTACAGAATGACTTAACTGGACTGGAGGCCTGGGCAGACAAATGGGGAATGAGGTTCAATATAGACAAATGTAAAGTTATGCACCTTGGGACTAAGAACAATCACGCAGCCTATAAACTAAATGGGGAAAAAGTAGGGATAACGGTAGTGGAAAAGGATCTGGGTGTGCTCATCGTTAATAAACTTGGTAGCAGTTTGCAATGTCAAAATGCAGCAGCAAAGGCTAATAAGGTGTTCTCATGCATAAAACGGGGTATGGAGACAAGGGATGAGAGTGTAATCCTGCCACTGTATAAATCATTGGTGCGACCACACCTGGAATATTGTGTACAGTTTTGGGCACCATACTATAAAAAAGATATCTTGGAACTCGAAAGGGTTCAGAGGCGAGCCACCAAACTGGTTAAGGGGTTAGAGGCATTGGACTATGAGGAAAGACTTAAAAGGCTTAATATGTTCACACTGGAAAAGAGGCGACTGAGAGGGGACATCATTAATATTTATAAATACATTAAGGGATCTATCAAACGATTTGTTTACCAAAAAAACACTACATAGGACACCCACCGAGGTTAGAGAAGAAAAAATTCCATACCCAACGGAGAATAGGATTCTTCACAGTAAGAGCAGTAAGGATTTGGAATTCTCTTCCAGAGAAGGTGGTAATGGTGGACACAATCAATAAGTTTAAAAATGGATTGGATAAATTCCTAGCTGGAAAAAATATCCATGGATACAGCATTTAATTAATATTTAAAGAAAAAAATAATTAAATAAAATAATGTAATTACAATAGGTTGAACTCGATGGACATTTGTCTTTTTTCAACCTCAACAACTACAGTATGTAACTATGTTAGATGTTGAGTCAGAAATGGACAGTTAATTTTGTAGCGCTCAAAACCTAAGGATACACAACAGTCCCCAGAAGAAGACCCCAACAGGGTCGAAATGCGTTGGGCACGAACATGGACCCCATGACCACTATACAGCCAGTGTGAGGTGAGCAAGTACCGGTACGAGCTGAATGCGCGCACGTGACGTCCCTACCCGGAAATAGACTTTCGCAATCGAAGAGGATCCACGGACGGAGAGGAGAAGGTAAGCCGGTGGGGTACAGAGCATCAAGTGGAGGAGGGGGGGGAAGGTTCCATCTGAGTCTCTGTTCCCTGGCGTCGGCTCTAAACAAGCCTACGCCAGCAGACTACAGCTGGGAGACTGGGAAGCTCACTGCGACACTCGAGCCCTCGGCACCAGAGGACTGGCGCTGCATAGGGTTACCCATGGTCCGGAGCTCCCCATCTTCCTTACCCTCCACACAGACGCCTGTGTCCTTAACCCCAGGGCAACACCACAATCACCGGGCAGCCTGCATAGATCAGCACTTACAGACAGAGGGATGCCGCAAAACTGTGGTACCAATTGACTTTCTCTGCATGGATTGTATATTAGCTGGTTCACAGCATTAACAAGATTTCCTCACAGACTAAGCCGGTCGTTTCAAAAAACCTCACTCCCTGACCAGGAGAATTAGAACTGTCAAATTAAATAAATGAAAAATAACCGCGCTGCAACTGGGATTTATGTGCTTTAGCTGCTCTGTGTTAAAAGGTAAATGGTAGAAAATGTAACAAAGCGCTTGAGAATATGTATAATAAATGTGTGTGAATTGTAACCGTTTAATGTACAAAGAATAGTGCAATACCTGAAATAAAAAAAGGGGGTTAGGTAAATGTTTACAGCCCTTTTTGTTAAAAATGTGCTGCGGTCTCCAGATGTAATTGCTGAGGTTCCAAATATGCCGTTTAATGGAGGGTAGGTATAGGTACAGTCCCGGTCACCTGACTATCCCTATGCTACCAACCTTAACAAGGTGGTGAAGCCCGTCCGCTTCCGTCGTCCTCCGGCTGGTTCCCCCGCTCCGTCTTCCTGCTCTCTCCGGCCGCTCGACTCGTGCGCTGTGCGGCGCTTGAAGACTAATTGCTGTCCCGGTCTGTGAGGCGGCTTTAGAGAGAAACCAGCGGCGTGCTGGTGAAGCAAATTGGAGTGTTTAAAGTCTTTTTTTTTTTTTGGAGTCCGTGAGATCAGCGCTTTCTCCAACGTGTTTCAGGCTGCAAGCCCTTAGTCATGGATGGCGCAGGTTTAGCCGACTTGATTTTTTATAGGAAAACTATCCCTTTTTTATTCAAAAAGTAAAAAACTTTATTAGTAAAAAAACATTCCAAGGTCTTTTGCCAGGAAGTTAAAGTTAAGAAGCGACATGCACATGGCAAAAATAAAGCCTGCAGGTATTGCACTCTATATGTATATGAAAACAGGTCAATATATCAATAAATTCTATATTAAAATGAATTATATTTGTGTTTTTTTTTATAATAAAAATTATTCTGAATTAAAAATAAAAGTATATATATACATGTATGTTTTTCTTATTTTTTATTTCATGAATACACTTTATTCAATGTCCACATTTAGACCAAAAGGTTGGAGGGTTTGTAAGGCAAAGATCCATTCTGTTTCTTTCTTCTTAAGAAGATCTGAGATGTTTCCGCCTCTCCAATGTTGTTGGATATTTTGAATTCCTATCAATTTTAAGCCTATCAAATTCTTGTCATGATGGTCCAGAAAATGTTTCGACACACTGTGTGTTGTTAGTCCTTTTTTTATATTATATATGTGCTCCATTATTCGAATCTTCAATTTTCTTTTCGTTTGGCCAATATATTGTTTATGACAGGGACACTCCAGTAGGTAAATTACCCCCTCCGTGTTGCAAGTGACAGTATCTTTAATTTTATAGATCCTCTTTGTGACTTGTGACATGAATTCATTAGTCGGTATAGTTGAAAAAATTCTTGCAGTTTTGCATGCATTACAGTTCAAACAGTAATGATGTCCCATATTTTTAAATTTGTATTTCTTTTGATTCCTCTGGTGGTAAAAAGCTTCTTGTGAGCTCCTGCTTCAGATTCTTTGCTCGCCTGTAGATAATCTTAGGTTTCTCAGGGATCAATTCTTTTAGCTGCGTATCTAAACGAAGTATGTGCCAGTGTTTCTGGAGAATGGACTCAAAATAATTATGCTGTCTATTATATTGAGTAAAATGCCATTTGAAAGTTTGTTGTTTCTTGTTTTTGTTTATAATGAATTAATTCACTCCTATCTATGTTTGAAAGCTTTTCTATTTCCTGGCTTAAACTTGCTTCTTTGTAACCTTTTTCCAGAAATTGTGTTTTAAGCTGATTTGTTTGTGTGATGAAATTTTGTTGCGGAGAGCAATTTCTTTTGATCCTTCTGAATTGACTTCCTGGTATGTTTTTAGTCCAATTCACATGATGATTACTGCTAGTCGGTAACATGCTGTTACTGCTGACAGTTTTAGTATGCGTCCTTGTGTGCAGCATGTTTTCTGAGATGTATATCTCCAACTCAAGGTAGATGACCATTTCTTTACTACTCATAGAAGTGAATTCTAAACCTTGTGTATTATTCTTCATATGTTCCAAGAATTTGTTTAGCTCATTTTCCGATCCATTCCAAATGAACAACAGATCATCTATATAGCGTTTCCAAGTAACAAGATTTCCTTTGTATGGATTATTGTTCCAGATACATTCTTCTTCCCATCTGGCAACGTAGAGATTCGCATAACTTGGTGCCATGGAAGAACCCATCGCAGTGCCCTTGAATTGATTGAAAAAGGTCCCTTCATTCCAAAAATATTTTTTGTGTAGAATGAAGTCAACGCTTCTCATAATAAAATTCACCTGTGCATTGGGTATATTCGTTAATGTAGATAAAAAATGGCGTGTTGCCTCATGTCCCATGTCATGTGGAATGCAGGTGTATAGTGTAAGAGTAATATTGATTAAAATGCTTTTGCTGTATTAATGTTTCACTATATTCTAAAGACTGTATATATGTCCCTTTACATATATTACAAGGTCATCGTTGCTTGTATTGTATGTGTGAGACAACAGGTGGTTTCCTTTAAAATACTTTACAAGATAAGAATGTGAAGCCAGGAGACAGAGAATGACAGAAATAGAGATCTTCAGCAATCGCCTCATTCTCTGACAAGACAGACTCCAGGAATAGTTTGGGACTGTGTCTTCTGAATATTACCTTCTATGTCACTGAAACTTGTAATATATATATGATTAGCTAACTTTATACTTCACTGTGATTGGAGGGCATGAAAAAGCCCAGTTCTCTTTTGGTATAAATAAAGGCTCTCTCTGTCACAGGACAGAGCAGTGTTATACATACAACTGTGTAGTGTGACTTCTTGCTCTCCGGCCGGCTGTATCCAGTACTTTGAATCTCCAAGACAGAAGGGCTACTAAGGCGTTGATAGTTGAGGTGTAAGCTTATTACCCTAACATTTCCTGGGTGCTCGTCTGGGATTCCCCTACATTCCTGCCGTCACTGACCAGACCAACCGCTGATGCCCAGGAACCAGCTGAAATAAATCTGTACAGTGGGGTAAGCAAAGACAAGTGCTTTGGCACCTTCTTACTCTCTTTCAGCTCTTCCTGAGGTATGGTGGGGCTCAGTGGGGACGGGTTAGCGGGATCCAAGAATCCAGTAACCTTCTGTCTTTAAAGTATAAGTTGTCTCGTTATCAGTGTATGACTGCATGATATGAGTGTGTTGTATGAGTGGTACATGAGATGTATATAAAAGGCTGGCGAAATTGATCAGAGGACCAAAGACTACCCCTTCCTGAATGCAACCTAAAGGCTTGTCATGTCTTCTTGGGAATAGGTGCCCCTGGGTCCAAAGATCTTTTCTGCATATAGACCTTGGCTCTCATGAGAAAGAAGTGATACGTGGACATTCTTATGTAAGGTGTCCGGATACGTACCCGCAATTCCAGGTCAGGGTCCTTCACGTTTCCTCTAGGTGACCCTACGGGGCTCCTAAGGCTGGAGGGTGTCTTGTATGACATTTGTGTTATATGTCTAGATTGCCAGACTTATGTTAAAACTGCATTTGTTTTTGCTTAAATGTTAAGTCTTTGCAGCAACAAAAATTGTAGGATCACATCTCAGTAGAAAATATCTGTCACAAGATGTAGGATAAGATTGGTGTAAGGTGATCACATACTATCCAGTAAGTTTTATTTCTGTATAGATACATAGTATGTGTCCTATGGTCCAGCTCTATATACCTGTTGCATCAGATATACATACATATATAGGAAACATTATTTTTTTTTAAGAGGATACCCTGAAGTTCAGAGTATCAGAAATAGTAGACGCACAGACTCTTTGAACATGAATGACTTATATGAGTGAATTCAGTAAAGAACTTATAAGGCTGCACTATTGAAATGTTTTCTCACTATATTAATGAGGGAAGCTGTCAAATACCTTATAATAAAACCATCAGACATATTATGAGATCTACCGGGGTATTATATACTGAAGTTATGGGAATTTATTACAATTCATAAACAGCTTAGTGAATATATTGTAATATAGCTGTAGTGAATACAGTCAGCTGTCTCTTCCAACAGTCACATTTATATCCATGTTATAACCACTACTGAATGGATGACACATTAAGGAGCATATAAAGGTTCAACCACCAGTGACAATTTCATTTTCTTTTGCATTATGTAAGTTTGGATTATGAATACAAAACTCAATTTATAAGTAACTTAGCGATCTTATGAAAATGTAACTGGAGGGAGTACTCAGTGATTCTGATAAATAGTCATATTTGTATCAATCTGTAACAACTTCAGCTATTACTGAACAGATGGAATAATTACACTTATATTAATTTGTGACAACTGTAAACACTATTGAATAGATGGTAGTTTAAGAAGTCTATAAAGATATATCTGTCATAGGTAGCAGGCTCTCACTTAGAGATAACATGAATGTGATCTATATAGAATGAACTATCTATATGTATGTATGTATGAGCTCAGTATAATGGAGGTAAATAATCACCATGCAGACTACAATATATATTGACACAGTATATGTGGAACATTGAATAATTATTCTTGTGGTGATTATGGAACATTTAGTTGATGGTTGTTAATATCCTCTTTCTCCACACATAACGGTTCAATCAGAGATTGATATTTGGACTCTGATCTATAGTAATATATTCAAACTATTTGATGAATAAATACATGATACAGGTAGCGAGCCTTGATTTTTTTAAATTTCACTTTATTAACCACTTTATTCACTGAAAAGTATGTATGATAAATATATTATTGTTATATTATTTTTATTTCGTTATCAGACATTTTTTTAATGTATTTATTAAAAGTTAATTTTTAATTATTCTACGTGCACCAACAAAGAGACATTCTTTTCTCTTCTACTGGTCAACTAATTTTGTCTCTGAATATCCAGTAGTAGATTCATAACTTATTGACGGATATTAGTCAGGATCTTTTCATAGATATGATAAAAGGAATTGTTAGCTGGTGCAGAGTGTTTCCAATTTCCCCATTCTTTCTATGATTCTAGATGGAGGGTACAGAAATTGGGATAATTACTTTAGTGTGTCTCTAAGCGCTGTTAGTCATATTATACTGTCTTTGATAACTTAGGCAGGGGGTACAAGGTGTTAGGAAAATACTGAATGGTAGAATAAGGGTCTAATCTTAGTTGTGTGTATTGTACAGGAGTTGTAGTATTCCAAACAGAGGGAGATCCCATACCCACACTTACGGGGGATCCTGCTTCTAGGAACAACTCCAGGGGTGTACATTAGAGAATCACATAAAGGCACAACACGCACTGACCATATTAGTCAGAGAACACACTCATCATACCACAATTATCTAAAGAAATTACAAGGCATTATTTGGGTATCACTGATGTTAAATTTGCCCATGAATAAAAGCAGGGCAAATATTTTTGTCTTTACAAAATAATACAGGAGGTAATAGAAGTTGCAGTATATAAGGTAATTGAATCTAGAGAGAGGGGAATATAAGGACCTTGAAAGGGTCAGACTATACATAAAGTATCTGTGACCAGGAACTCATATGGGGGCACTAAGGTAACTGTGACCAGTAACCCATATGGGGGCACAGGGGAGCATGGGTATGGCGGACCTAGCGCCCAAGACTCCCATTGAGATAGTCAGACAAAAGGAAGGTCCTGAAGCCATTAAGGGAATACAAAAAGTATTCAAAAGGGCAGGATTTTCCCCTCAGGGAACTCTAGATTTCAAGAGATGGGAAATATTTTTAAGGGAACAGAATGTTTGGATAGAAAAGAAAGAAAAGAAACATCAAGTAGAAATGTGGAAGAAAGTAGCAGCAGAATATCTGCCCAAAAAAAGAACAAACATTTTTAGAAGACATAGCATGGGACATACAGATACCAGTACCAACACCAGTAGTAAACCCACCACCACCACAAGTGACACCATTGATTCAGGTACCACCACCATTTGTACCTAACACAGCACCAACCCTGACTACACTTGCAGCACCCTTACACTCACGAGAACCTAATGTGGTACTGAAGAAAAGAGATGGCAAGTTTTATACAGTTTCTTCAGAACCATACAATCCAATATATCCTGATCTGCAAAAGGAATTGAGACAGAGAAAGTGTCCACAATGTCACCAATGTATACCTGAAGGATATGAACATTGCCCCTTTTGTGACAATTGGGTACTCCCCAACGAACCACACTGTGACAATAGCCAGAACACACCCATAATCTCTAAGAACAACCCGTTTCTGGCAAATAGTCCCCAGACTATTGGGACAAGGATAATACATAGAAAAGAACAGTGTAAAAAAAATGCAATCAGGGGACTTTAGTACACCATGTCCATGTAATACCTGTGCACCACATGTCCAGATGTTTTATCAGATGCAGCCACCACCATATCCTGAAGAGACTATCACGGCATACCCAGTATCTGTACAAATCACTAGAGACCTTAATGCCGCGGGACTAGCAGACAGGAACACCACAGACTATGGGCTGCATCAGACATGAATGACATCATTTCTAGAGCTCCATACCCACGCAAGTGTCCAAATGCATATTTGAATTATATGAAGAGAATAAATCTTGTTTGGACAGGATCTTGGATAGATATTCGAGAACTAAACTCAGTGTTATTGGGTTCATCAGCTGAAGCTGAAGTAAGAGGATATCCAGCAGGAGCAGCTGCAAACATAGTAGCCCCACTAGCAGAAGATGCACAAAGGACAAAGATAAGCGGGGAACAGTACATGCACAGATTAGAACACTGGTGTAACCAGCAAAGAAACAGAGTACCTGCATTTCCAGATGTTAAACAGAAGAGTGGACAGACTGTCAGACAGTACCATGATATGGTGCATCAAGGACATATAGATGGAGGATTTGATGTGGCCAATGCCCAACATGAAAGTCTTTTGAAAACACATTTCTTAAATGGTCTCACAGAAGCCCTGAGAGGAGAATTGTTCCAGGTTAGACCAGAAGCCTCTACCTTAACCATGGAATCACTCCTACAAGTCTTAGAGGCCATAGAAGAAATACAAGAAGAGAAGAAAAGAAAACAGAAAGAAAAGAGCTCTGTACCCAGAATAACTGTCCATGTATGCAAGAAACAGGAACAAGATCCAAGTTACAGATGTCCAGAAACACAGGAAAGAAGCCCCAAAGGAAAGTCTCTTCAGAAGAAGCGAAGACAAAGGGTTTGTGTTTCTTCAGCAATGAACAAGGACATATGAGGAAGGAATGTTCCAAATACAAGACATGGGCTCAGAACAGGGCGGCCTCTGAAGCCAGCCCATAGGAAACAGGCGCTCCAGAACTGTACCTATTGGTCCAAGTAATTGACTCTCCTGGATCCAAAGTAACAACCACACTTACCCCACCGGGAGGGGAACAATTGGACTGTATTATAGATATCAGAACAAGATGAACTATATTAAGATAACAGGAGGTACCAACAAAACTGCAAGCACAAGAAACTATATTGGGAACAGGAATGGCAAGTACAACAGTCCCTCTAAAGAAAAGCAATCCTGCAAAATCAGTGTGGGACAAGAAGTCATTTTAGTACCTGTGCAGTTCCTCATCTCTGAAGACTGTCAAGTCAATTTATTTGGAACCAATGTGTTATCAGCCATTCAAGCCACAGTACAGTATACAAGTAAAGAAATAACATTTTCCACAAGAACAAGCGACAAGCTTCAACAAGCTGTAGTAGCTGCTACAATGTTGATGGAAGAACAGAAGTCACAAGGTGATCAATTTCCAGAATGGCTAGACCAGATACCATAAACTCTGGTCCAAAGGAAAGACAGATGTTGGATTATTGACAGTACAACCTGTCCATCTGAAACTTAGAGAGAAGACTTCAGATATTGTGCTTAACCACCCCTAAACAATACAGGTACCGCATGCAGTTATAGAAATTCTGATTCAAGCAAGAACCAAACATCTCTCAGCAGCTAGATTAACCAAATACGAAGTAGTGCTGTTGAGTCCTACGAATGTCACCATTTCAAGTTGTACGGGATTGAATCCTGCTACATTGTTACCAGTAGAGGATTCAAAAGAGGGGAGAAAGTACACATTATCTGATGAACTATATGATGACAGAAGATACAGCAAACTCTGGAAATACACACAAAAAAAAAAAAAAATGTCATCATGTTTGTTTTGAACTTATGAAATCAGAGAAGTCTCCTCTTGATAATGTTATCGAACTGGTATTGGACAATGCAGATCTTACCCTGTTTATGGATGTATCCAGGTATTATCATGAATGGTCACCATGTACAGTTTATGCAGTAACAACAATGGATGAAGTCCTGGTCCAAGAACTCCAACCACACTTTTCTGCGCAAGAAGCTGAACTAAATGCACTTTAAACAACATGTATAATAGTGGAAAACCAAACAGCTAAGAAACTAATGGAAGATGTGGTCTGCAGATATGGAGTTCCAGAAACAATTGATCAGACAGAGGAACTCATTTTATAGGAGAAATAATGCAACACATAATGCAGGACTTGTGTATCAGTTAGGCATTTCACACACACCCTTCACAGGTCAGAGGCGAGTGGCAGGGTAGAACACCTGAATAGCAGCCTTAAATTAAAAAAGATACAGGAAATAATGGCAGAAACAAAGAAAATATGGTTAGAGTATCTACCTATAGCCCTATATTCAGAACCACACCCAATAAGAAACACAAACTGACACCATATGAAGTGTTATTCCTGACAGCACCTAAGCAGATGTGACGTAATCATGGAGATATGACTACTTATGTTACCTTGTTAAGCAAACAAATGATTAATGTACACAATACAGTGTTTCCATCTCTTCCAGATCTTGTCTCCATTGGAGGATGATGTTCATTACAAACCAGGAGATTGGGTCTATACTAAGCGGCATGTCAAGAAAGCACTAGAACCACGCTTTGATGGTCCATTCCAGGCTCTGCTAACAACCCCTACAGCAGTCAAGCTTGAGCTAAAAGACACCTGAATACACGCCTCGTAAAGCTGGCTGTGAAGATCAAGTCACCATGAATCCTTTTTACGTGTTAATAACAATACTTAGTTTAGAGATATTAAAGAACAGGTGACACCAGGGGGGCAAATGATGTTCTCAAAAGAGGTTCAAGGTATTATCAATGCCATTAACAAGACGATAAAACGTGAACTACATCTAGAGAGAGTAAACTATTCAGCTCGTCACGTACAGATGTAAACAATTATAGAAGCAGCAAAATTAGCAGAAATAGCAGCAGAATTAAAGGGAAAACGTACAGCATCATTGGTGGGATATATTTACAGGTAAATTTCCATCATTCTCTAAAGCATATAACATTCTGATACATCCAGTGATAGGGGTAACAGTACTATTGATTCTGCTAATCCTTTGGAACTGTTATCTATCCTGTAGTTTCAGAAAAATGATTACTAGAAGTATGACCCCAGTAAAAGCGCTTGTTGTGAGCACAAAGGAAGAAACATGTAGCAAATGCAAAAGACCTAACATAGGAAACAGAAGTACATGTATGTATTGCTCACATCCCCTAATGGTTTAAGTAGAAATAGTATTGTCATAGTTTAATCGGAGTATGGGTTCCGAATGATCGGTTGACATCCATCCATATGTGGTTCTTATGATAACATATGAGGTGATATAAGGTATCAGAAGTGCTCAGGTTATTACTATTACAATATGTGTAAGGCAGGATCAGAGTAAGATTTTAATCAAAAGAGGGGTTTGTAAGAGTAATATTGATTAAAATGCTTTTGCTGTATTAATGTTTCACTATATTCTAAAGACTGTATATATGTCCCTTTACATATATTACAAGGTCATCGTTGCTTGTATTGTATGTGTGAGACAACAGGTGGTTTCCTTTAAAATACTTTACAAGATAAGAATGTGAAGCCAGGAGACAGAGAATGACAGAAATAGAGATCTTCAGCAATCGCCTCATTCTCTGACAAGACAGACTCCAGGAATAGTTTGGGACTGTCTTCTGAATATTACCTTCTATGTCACTGAAACTTGTAATATATATATGATTAGCTAACTTTATACTTCACTGTGATTGGAGGGCATGAAAAAGCCCAGTTCTCTTTTGGTATAAATAAAGGCTCTCTCTGTCACAGGACAGAGCAGTGTTATACATACAACTGTGTAGTGTGACTTCTTGCTCTCCGGCCGGCTGTATCCAGTACTTTGAATCTCCAAGACAGAAGGGCTACTAAGGCGTTGATAGTTGAGGTGTAAGCTTATTACCCTAACAATAGTGATTTAACATCACTAGTGCAGATGATATAGGTGTCTTTCCATTCAATGGTTTGTAGAAGCTGGAGAACTTGCATGGAATCTTTTAAGAAACTTTTTTGACTACAGACTAAATCCTGAAGGAAAAAATCTACATATTTGAATAGATTCGACGTCAAAAGAGCCTATCCCTGAGACAATTGGTCTTCCAGGGGGGTTATTGGGATTTTTGTGGATTTTCGGAAGTCCGTAAAAAGTAGGAATCTTTGCGTATTGAACATATAAAAAATCATGTTCCTTTTTAGTGAGGATTCCTAACTCCAAACCTTCATCTAACAACTCTTCCAGTTCCGCTTGGTATTATCTTGTTGGATCTGTTGTTAACTTTAGATATGTACTTTCGTCTGAAAGAAGGTTATTAATTTCCTTGATGTAGTCCGTTTTATTCATGATTACGAGACTTCCCCCCCCCTTATCTTCGGGCTTAATAATGATCGTTTCATCTTTTTTTAAATCCTCCAGTGCCTGTTTCTCTCCTTTCGGTAAATTGAACTTCTTTTTTTCTTTTCCTGTAATTTTCCTTATATCTTGCTCAACTAATTTTTCAAAGGTCTCGATATGAGGACCCTTGATATGTGATGGAAAAAAAGTCGAGGTCGGTTTTAGGTTACTATGTTGGAAGGTGGTTTGTTCCAAAGGGACTTCTTTGGATTGTTCTGTTTTTGAATTTTTTTTTCTTATACACAACTTTCTTATGAATCTTTGTGTGTCCACATACAGGTCAAACGGATTTATGCTGGAATGTGGGACAAATTTGAGACCCTTTTGCAGCAATGTGACATGTGCCTCTGTTAGTGTCTTTGTGCTCAGATTGAAAATACCCTTTTCTTTAGGGTCTTGGGTTTCTCTAATCTTATCTTCACGGTTTAGTTTCTTTTTCTTTCCTCCCCGGACCCCCCTTCTCCTGGGGAGTTCTCCACTCTTGTCTTTTTTTGTGGTACATGCTGCCACTCCGGTGGCTTCTCTGCTCTCTGTAGAAATTCTAAAAAATCCTCCTCTTCCTCGTCCGATAGTTCTTCCCTGTATGTTCTCTTTCTTTGTGACCCCACTTTTCTCTCTCCAAATGGTTTTGAGGCTTCTATGTTAGTGATTAATGATCTTTTTTCATTTAACGCCTCATTTTCTACTGCATTCTTTCTTTTTTCATATGAATCTCTCATGAGCATCTGAGTAGATTTCTTTTCATATATAAAATTCTGTGGGTTATATGTTTTGTAATCAGCTTTCCTTGTTTCTTCTGTAGGTGGTTTATTAATGATAGGTTCTCTTCTGCTATATGTATAGTTGTTATTCCTCTTTCCCTTATTTATTCTATTCTCGTTCTGGTAAGGGTTGGTGGATTGCGTCAGACTTATTCTTCTGTGGATTTTTTTGACGATTTTTTTGTTGTTGATTTTGTCTTTGATCACTTGCTTGGGGTTTATTGGTGTTTCTTCTTTCATTCAGTTTCATCTGTTTATAATCATTAATGTTCCTGTGGTATTTCTTCTTCTGTTTCTGTTGTATGGTTTCTTCCTCAATTTCCTCCATCTTGCTATTGGTAATTTTCATTAAATTAATGTATTCGAATTTCTGACATCTTATGCAATGGTTCAAATTTCTTTTCTATGCTTATTATCTTTTCATTCAAAACATTCAGTGATTTCTGTCTGTCCTATATAATGAGTTTAATCAATTCCTTTGAACAGTTATCTAATATTGTGTTCCATTTTAAATGAAACTCTGTTTGTGGGATTTTTATATATTCTTAAACCCCTAGGTACAATATTCTGTTCTAAGTATTGGGTCAAGGTTGTGATTTCCCACCATTGTTTGATCTCCTGAATGAAAAACTTTTCTAATTTGAAGAAATGGTCAAAAAACCTTTCTACTTTCACCGGTAACTCTGAAAGTGGTTGGTCGGTGGAAAAAATATCCTATGTTTTGTCGTAATGAATGTTTTATGTACCCAGACATGGCTATAGCTGCAGTTGTTTTTAAAAGAACAATCAAATTAAATAAATGAAAAATAACCGCGCTGCAACTGGGATTTATGTGCTTTAGCTGCTCTGTGTTAAAAGGTAAATGGTAGAGAATGTAACAAAGCGCTTGAGAATATGTATAATAAATGTGTGTGAATTGTAACAGTTTAATGTACAAAGAATAGTGCAATACCTGAAATAAAAAAAGGGGGTTAGGTAAATGTTTACAGCCCTTTTTGTTAAAAATGTGCTGCGGTCTCCAGATGTAATTGCTGAGGTTCCAAATATGCCGTTTAATGGAGGGTAGGTATAGGTACAGTCCCGGTCACCTGACTATCCCTATGCTACCAACCTTAACAAGGTGGTGAAGCCCGTCCGCTTCCGTCCTCCTCCGGCTGGTTCCCCCGCTCCGTCTTCCTGCTCTCTCCGGCCACTCGACTCGTGCGCTGTGCGGCGCTTGAAGACTAATTGCTGTCCCGGTCTGTGAGGCGGCTTTAGAGAGAAACCAGTGGCGTGCTGGTGAAGCAAATTGGAGTGGATAAATTCTTTTTTTTTTTTTTTTTTGAAGTCCGTGAGATCAGCGCTTCCTCAAACGCGTTTCAGGCTGCAAGCCCTTAGTCATGGATGGCGCAGGTTTAGCCAACTTGATTTTTTATAGGAAAACTATCCCTTTTTTTATTCAAAAAGTAAAAAACTTTATTAGTAAAAAAACATTCCAAGGTCTTTTGCCAGGAAGTTAAAGTTAAGAAGCGGCATGCACATGGCAAAAATAAAGCCTGCAGGTATTGCACTCTATATGTATATGAAAAGAGGTCAATATATCAATAAATTCTATATTAAAATGAATTATATTTGTTTTTTTTATAATAAAAATTATTCTGAATTAAAAAATAAGATTTTACTCACCGGTAATTCTATTTCTCGTAGTCCGTAGTGGATGCTGGGAACTCCGTAAGGACCATGGGGAATAGCGGGCTCCGAAGGAGGCTGGGCACTCTAGAAAGATCTTAGACTACCTGGTGTGCACTGGCTCCTCCCACTATGACCCTCCTCCAAGCCTCAGTTAGGTACTGTGCCCGGACGAGCGTACACAATAAGGAAGGATTTTGAATCCCGGGTAAGACTCATACCAGCCACACCAATCACACCGTACAACTCGTGATATGAAACACAGTTAACAGTATGAAACAATAGAGCCTCTCAACAGATGGCTCAACAATAACCCAATTTAGTTAACAATAACTATGTACAAGTATTGCAGATAAACCGCACTTGGGATGGGCGCCCAGCATCCACTACGGACTACGAGAAATAGAATTACCGGTGAGTAAATTCTTATTTTCTCTAACGTCCTAGTGGATGCTGGGAACTCCGTAAGGACCATGGGGATTATACCAAAGCTCCGAAACGGGCGGGAGAGTGCGGATGACTCTGCAGCACTGAATGAGAGAACTCCAGGTCCTCCTCAGCCAGGGTATCAAATTTGTAGAATTTTGCAAACGTGTTTGCCCCTGACCAAGTAGCTGCTCGGCAAAGTTGTAAAGCCGAGACCCCTCGGGCAGCCGCCCAAGATGAGCCCACCTTCCTTGTGGAATGGGCATTGACAGATTTTGGCTGTGGCAGGCCTGCCACAGTATGTGCAAGCTGAATTGTACTACAAATCCAACGAGCAATAGTCTGCTTAGAAGCAGGAGCACCCAGCTTGTTAGGTGCATATAGGATAAACAGCGAGTCAGATTTTCTGACTCTAGCCGTTCTGGAAACATATATTTTCAGTGCCCTGACAACGTCTAGCAACTTGGAGTCCTCCAAGTCCCTAGTAGCCTAGGCACCACAATAGGCTGGTTCAGGTGAAACGCTGACACCACCTTTGGGAGAAACTGGGGACGAGTCCTCAATTCTGCCCTATCCATATGGAAAATCAAATAAGGGCTTTTACAAGACAAAGCCGCCAACTTTGATACTCGCCTGGCAGAAGCCAAGGCCAATAACATAACCACCTTCCACGTGAGATATTTCAGATCCACGGTTTTTAGTGGTTCAAACCAATGTGATTTTAAGAAACTCAACACCACGTTGAGATCCCAAGGTGCCACAGGAGGCACAAACGGGGGCTGACTCTGCAGCACTCCTTTTATAAATGTCTGAACTTCAGGTACTGAAGCTAGTTCTTTTTGAAAGAAAATCGACAGAGCCGAGATCTGTACCTTAATGGAACCCAATTTAAGGCCCATAGTCACTCCTGCTTGCAGGAAATGCAGAAATCGACCTAGTTGAAATTCCTCTGTTGGGGCCCTTTCGGCCTCACACCATGCAACATATTTTCGCCATATGCGGTGATAATGAGTTGCTGTAACCTCTTTCCTGGCTTTAGTAAGCGTAGGAATGACTTCCTCCGGAATGCCCTTTTCCTTCAGGATCCGGCGTTCAACCGCCATGCCGACAAACGCAGCCGCGGTAAGTCTTGGAACAGACAGGGCCCCTGCTGCCGCAGATCCTGTCTGAGTGGCAGAGGCCATGGGTCCTCTGATATAAATTCTTGAAGATCTGGGTACCAAGCTCTTCTTGGCCATCCACGAGTATCGTTCTTACTCCTCGCCTTCTTATTATTCTCAGTACCTTTGGTATGAGAGGCAGAGGGGAGAACACATAAACCGACTGGTACACCCACGGTGTTACCAGAGCGTCCATAGCTATCGCCTGAGGGTCCCTTGACCCGGTGCAATATCTTTTATAGCTTTTTGTTGAGGCGGGACGCCATCATGTCCACCTGTGGCCTTTCCCAATGGTGTACAATCCTATTGGAAGACTTCTGGAGGAAGTCCCCATTCTCCCGGGTGGAGGTCGTGTCTGTTGAGAAGATCTGCTTCCCAGTTGTCCACTCCGGGAATGAACACTGCTGACAGTGCTAACACATGATTTTCCGCCTATCGGAGAATCCTTGTGGCTTCTGCCATCGCCATCCTGCTTCTTGTGCCGCCCTGTTGGTTTACATGGGCGACTGCCGTGATGTTGTCTGATTGGATCAGTACCGGCTGGTTTTGAAGCAGAGGCCTTGCCGGCCTCAGGGCATTGTAAATGGCCCTCAGGTCCAGAATATTTATGTGTAGGGAAATAACCTGACTTGACCAAAGTCCCTGGAAATTTCTTCCCTGTGTGACTGCCTCCCAGCCTCAAAGGCTGGAATCCATGGTCACTAGGACCTAGTCCTGTATGCCGAACCTGCGGCCCTCTTGAAGATGGGCACTCTGCAGCCACCACAGTAGAGATACCCTGGTCCTTGGAGACAGGGTTATCAGCCTATGCATCGGAAGATGCGATCCGGACCACTTGTCCAACAGGTCCCTCTGAAAAGTTCTTGTATGGAACCTGCCTAATGGGATTGCTTCGTAGGAAGCTACCATTTTTCCCAGGACTCGCGTGCAATGATGCACCGCTACCTATTTTGGCTTCAGGAGGTCTCTGACTAGAGATGACAACTCCTTGGCTTTCTCCTCCGGGAGAAACACTATTTCTGGTTTATGTCCAGAACCATCCCCAGGAACAGTAGACGTGTCATAGGAACCAGCTGTGACTTTGGACTGTTTAGAATCCAACCATGCTGTTGTAGCACTTTCCAAAATAGTGCTACCCCGACTACCAACTGCTCCTTGGACCTCGCCCTTATAACGAGATTGTCCAAGTACGGGATAATTACAACTCCCTTTTTTTGAAGGAGTATCAACATTTCGGCCATTACCTTGATAAAACACCCTCGGTGCCATGTACAGTCCAAACGGCAGTGTCTGGACTTGGTAATGGTAATCCTGTACCACAAATCTGAGGTACTCCTGGCGAGGATGGTAAATGGGGACATGCAGGTAAGCATCCTTGATGTCCCAGGATACCATGTAATCCCCCTCTCATCCAGGCTTGGAATAACCGCCCTGAGCGATTCCATCTTGAACTTGAATTTTTGTGTTCAAGGATTTTAAATATAAAATGGGTCACACCGAACCATGCGGTTTCGGTACCCCAACCCGTGTGGAATAGTAACCCCGTCCTTGTTGAAGTAGGGGCACCTTGAGTATTACCTGCTGGGAATACCGCTTATTAATTGCCTCTAGCACAGCCTCCCTGCCTGAGGGAGTTGTCAGCAAGGCATATTTTAGGAAACGGCTGGGGGGAGACATCTCGAATTCCAGCTTGTACCCCTGAAATACTACTTGAAAGAAACAGGGATCCACCTGTGAGCGAGCCCACTAATTGCTGAAATTTTTGAGACGGCCCCCCATTGTACCTGGCTACACCTGTGGAGCACCCGCGTCATGGTGTGGCCTCACAGGAGGCGGGGGAAGAATCTTGATTCTGGGAACAGGCTGACTGGTGCAGCTTTTTTCCCTCTACCCTTGTCTCTGTACAGAAAGGAAGCGCCATTTGTTTCTGAAGCCGAAAGGACTGTACCTTTGTCTGTGAGGAAACCTGGAGGTAAAATTATTTCTTCCAAGCAGTTGCTGTGGATACGAGGTCCCAGAGACCATCCCCAAATAATTCCTCACCCTTATAAGGCTCTCTATGCGCTTTTTAAGTCAGCATCACCTGTCCAGTGACAGGTCTCTAATACCCTCCTGACAGAATGGACATTACATTTATTTTGGATGCCAGCCGGCAAAATATCCCTCTGTGCATCCCCCATATATAAGACGACGTCTTTAATATGTTTTTATGTTTGCCAACTAGTATCCCTGTTTGACAGGGTCACCGACCACGCTGCAGCAGCACTATCTGCAGGTCTCAGTCTAGTACCTGAGTGTGTAAATACAGACTTCAGGATAGCCTCCTGTTTTTTATCAACAGGTACCTATTAAAGTGGCCGTATCCTAAGACGGCAGTGCCACCTTTTTTGACAAACGTGTGAGCGCCTTATCCACCCTAGGGGATATCTCCCGGCGTAACTTATCCACCTGGCGGGAAAGGGTACGCCATCAGTAACTTTTTATAAATTACCAGTTTCTTAACGGGGGAACCCACGCTTTCACACACTTCATTTATTCATCTGATGGGGGAACAAAACACTGCCTGTTTTTTCTCCCCAAACCTAAAACCCATTTTTAGAGGTGCTTGGGTTAAAGTCAGAAATGTATAACACATTTTTTATTGCCGGGATCACGTCACGGATGTTCCTAGTGGATTGTGTATATGTCTCCACCTTGTCGACACTGGAGTCAGACTCCGTGTCGACATCTGTGTCTGCCATCTGAGAGAGCGGGCGTTTTTGAGCCCCTGATGGCCTTTGAGACGCCTGGGCAGGCGCGGGCTGCGAAGCCGGCTGTCCCACAGCTGTTACGTCATCCACCCTTTTATGTAAGGAGTTGACACTGTCGGTTAATACCTTTCACCTATCCATCCACTCTGGTGTCGGCCCCACAGGGGGCGACATCACATATATCGGCCTCTGTTCTGTCACCATATAAGCCTCCTCATTCAACATGTCGACACAGCCGTACCGACACACCGCAGACACACAGGGAATGCTCTAAACGAGGACAGGACCCACAAAAGCCCTTTGGGGGGACAGAGTAAGAGTATGCCAGCACACACCAGAGCGCTATATATATACACAGGGACTAACTGAGTTATGTCCCTAATAGCTGCTTTTTATATAATATACTGTATACAGTGCCAATTTTAATGCCCCCCCTCTCTTTTCCCTCTTACTGTACTGTAGAATTGCAGGGAAGAGCCAGGGAGCTTCCTTCCAGCCGAGCTGTGAGGGAAAAATGGCGCCAGTGTGCTGAGGAGATAGGCTCCGCCCCTTTTTCGCGGCCTATTCTCCCGTTTTTTTATGGAATTCTGGCAGGGGTATTTACCTCATATATAGCCCCTGGGGCCATATATTGAGGTATTTTAGCCAGCCAAGGTGTTTTTATTGCTGCCTCAGGGCGCCCCCCCCAGCGCCCTGCACCCTCAGTGACCGGAGTGTGAAGTGTGTGAGAGGAGCAATGGCGCACAGCTGCAGTGCTGTGCGCTACCTTGGTGAAGACAGAGTCTTCATGCCGCCGATTTTCCGGACCATCTTCTTGCTTCTGGCTCTGTAAGGGGGACGGCGGCGCGGCTCCGGGACCGAACATCAAGGCTGGGCCTGCGGTCGATCCCTCTGGAGCTAATGGTGTCCAGTAGCCTAAGAAGCCCAATCCGGCTGCAAGCAGGCGAGTTCGCTTCTTCTCCCCTTAGTCCCTCGCTGCAGTGAGCCTGTTGCCAGCAGGTCTCACTGAAAATAACAAATTCTAAGACTATAACTTTCTAAGAGCTCAGGAGAGCCCCTAGTGTGCATCCAACCTCGGCCGGGCACGAAATCTAACTGAGGCTTGGAGGAGGGTCATAGTGGGAGGAGCCAGTGCACACCAGGTAGTCTAAGATCTTTCTAGAGTGCCCAGCCTCCTTCGGAGCCCGCTATTCCCCATGGTCCTTACGGAGTTCCCAGCATCCACTAGGACGTTAGAGAAATAAAAGTATATATATATATATATATATATATATATATATATATATATATATATATATATATATATATATATATGCGTTTTTCTTATTTTTTATTTCAAGAATACACTTAATTCAATGTCCACATTTAGACCAAAAGGTTGGAGGGTTTGTAAGGCAAAGATCCATTCTGTTTCTTTCTTCTTAAGAAGATCTGAGATGTTTCCGCCTCTCCAATGTTGTTGGATATTTTGAATTCCTATCAATTTTAAGCCTATCGGATTCTTGTCATGATGGTCCAGAAAATGTTTCGACACACTGTGTGTTGTTAGTCCTTTTTTTATATTATATATGTGCTCCATTATTCGAATCTTCAATTTTCTTTTCGTTTGGCCAATATATTGTTTATGACAGGGACACTCCAGTAGGTAAATTACCCCCTCCGTGTTGCAAGTGACAGTATCTTTAATTTTATAGATCCTCTTTGTGACTTGTGACATGAATTCATTAGTCGGTATAGTTGAAAAAATTCTTGCAGTTTTGCATGCATTACAGTTCAAACAGTAATGATGTCCCATATTTTTAATTCATATTTCTTTTGATTCCTCTGGTGGTAAAAAGCTTCTTGTGAGCTCCTGCTTCAGATTCTTTGCTCGCCTGTAGATAATCTTAGGTTTCTCAGGGATCAATTCTTTTAGCTGCGTATCTAAACGAAGTATGTGCCAGTGTTTCTGGAGAATGGACTCAAAATAATTATGCTGACTATTATATTGAGTAATAAATGCCATTTGAAAGTTTGTTGTTTCTTGTTTATAATGAATTAATTCACTCCTATCTATGTTTGAAAGCTTTTCTATTTCCTGGCTTAAACTTGCTTCTTTGTAACCTTTTTCCAGAAATTATGTTTTAAGCTGATTTATTTGTGTGATGAAATTTTGTTGCTGAGAGCAATTTCTTTTGATCCTTCTGAATGGACTTCCTGGTATGTTTTTAGTCCAATTCACATGAGGATTACTGCTAGTCGGTAACATGCTGTTACTGCTGTCAGATAGTTTCAGCGGAACTGTCATATATTTTGATATATCGGTCATTCAATATTTGCAGTCCTTATCATTGTTGCACTGTTAGAAACAGTGAAGCATACACCAGAGTTTATGCACCTATCAGTGCTGATTGACTGATACTGAGTTACATGCATTGCATTCTATATTTTTACTATTAGTCATTTATGTGTTGTCTTGTTGAATTATCACCCATAATTAGCAATATATCTTGTGAAATAAAATTATCTGCATTTTATATATATTCTCAGTTATCTTCCATACCAATCCCACACTACAATCCTTGGGTTTTGAGCGCTACAAAATTAACTGTCCATTTGTGTCTCTAGGATGGTCACCCCTACCTTTGTTAGCAGCTCACCGAATCATCCACACCCAGTGCGCTGGTATAACCCATTTTTCCAGATGTTGAGTCAGCCTTTCCTTGAAAGTCCTTATTGTATTCCCAGCATAAGTGAGACCACATGGGTATTTGAAGATGTACTGTAGATGACATTGTCCATACTATGGGGGAGATTCAAATGTTTGAAAAGTCGGTTGGGTGTCTGTTTTTTCCTATCTAATAGACAGGAAAAAACAGACTCCCAACTGACTTTTCAAACATTTGAATCTCCCCCAATATGTCAGTTTCCATTTAATGTCAATCTTTTTACCCGTATGTCAAAAAAAGGTGGCAAACATTAATGACCTACATGTGATACAGTTTTTACAGGACACATATCCCATTCTTATATCAAACAGGTTATAGTATTGGTAGGCAGGCTGCTGGTATGAGTCATAATAATTTGGGCCACGTCTGACACTTAATAATGGTTTCATTGAACATGTATTTCTTAAACTCGGCTCACTGAAGATTATAGGCCAATGCTTCCTTATGGCTATCGATGTTATATGCAGACTGCTGTTGCAGCAAGTATTAAGGTTCATCCGGTTTGTTTTTTAATCTTTTGTGGATTCTAACACATATAACAGAGCGGTCAGCGGGACACCTCTTACCTGACCGCAATGCTGCTCCGGTTTGCAGCCTGCAGGTAAGAGTGGGGGGAATCGCTCCTTGACCTAAAGATATGCTGCGTCCCCGCCAGAGCCTGCTTAATCAAGGCGCCTATCTCAGGCAACAGTACTGACTCTGGAGCGGCTTCCTTATCGGAAAACAGGCTGCCAGATGTTACACTGTGCATCGTCTCTTGACAAGTAAAAAATGACAAATAAAAATTAAGACTGAATAGCAGCTCAAAACAATGCCCAAACCGTGAAGTGCACAAAAAAAAACTGGGCACTCCTCAAGCAGGGAGTGAAGTATAGAGGGGTAGGAGCCTGTGCTATGACAACTTTATGTTTTAGTCCCCAGGCTCCTCTCATACCTGCCATACCTCATTTTCTCCATGGATGAAAGAGAAAAGAGTTTATGAGGCTAGTTTAAAGGGATGGTTGAAATATATATGCCATAAGTAACAATGAGGGAGATATGTAGCTATAGCTCTTCCTGTTTTGTGCAGGAAGTAATAATGCAAAGATGTATTAACATTTCAGCTGCTAGAGTGAGGGAAAGAAAACTCCCCCGTCTGGCAATCTGTGCAAGACAGACAGTGCATCAGCCTAGTGCTGACATGCTGTGACATACCTATTGGCAGGCCCCACTGCGCCAGTTCTCAAAAACATCATGCACAGCCCTAGACCCCTACAGAAGCCAAATGTCCACCGCAGGTTAGCACACATACTGGCAGATACACATATCAAATTCAAATCAAATGAGAAGAAAAAAGAAAATCTAAAAAAAAATAAAAAAAAAAATAGGATTTTAATACCTACCGGTAAATCCTTTTCTCCTAGTCCGTAGAGGATGCTGGGGTCCACTTCAGTACCATGGGGTGTAGACGGTTCCGCAGGAGCCATGGGCACTTTAAGTTTTTTCAAGGGTGTGAACTGGCTCCTCCCTCTATGCCCCTCCTCCAGACCTCAGTTATAGGAACTGTGCCCAGGGAGACGGACATTTCGAGGAAAGGATTTACTTTTATACTAATGGTGAGATTCATACCAGCTCACACCTCAACCATGCCGTACAACATGGCATTCAACATGACACACGCCAACAGGCATGAACCATTTACAGCAACATGCTGAAAACAAATGAAACACAACTTGTGTAACTATAAAGAACAAACTGCAGGTAAAGTACAAACTGGGACGGGCGCCCAGCATCCTCTACGGACTAGGAGAAAAGGATCTACCGGTAGGTATTAAAATCCTATTTTCTCATACGTCCCAGAGGATGCTGGGGTCCACTTCAGTACCATGGGGTTATACCAAAGCTCCAGTACGGGCGGAAGAGTGCGGATGACCCTGCAGTACCGACTGACCGAACTTGAGGTCCTCATCGGCCAAGGTGTCAAACTTATAAAATTTAGCAAATGTGTTTGACCCTGACCAAGTAGCTGCTCGGCAAAGTTGTAAAGCCGAGACGCCCCGGGCAGGCGCCCAGGATGAGCCCACTTTCCTAGTAGACTGGGCCTTCACCGACTTCGGTACCGGCAAGCCTGCCGTAGAATAAGCGTGCTAATTTGTCCCTCTGATCCAGCACACAATAGTCTGCTTAGAAGCAGGACTCCCTATCTTGCTGGGAGCATACAGGACAAACAGAGCCTCTGTTTTCCGTAACAGAGCTGTTCTTGCGACATAAATCTTCAAAACTCTAACCACATCTAGAGACTGTGACTCAGTGAAAGTGTCAATAGCTACTGGCACCACAATAGGTTGGTTTATGTGGAAGGACGAAACCACCTTTGGAAGAAATTGTTGACGAGTTCTTAATTCTGCCCTATCTTCATGGAAGATCAGGTAAGGGCTCTTGTGAGACAAGGGCCCCCAACTCCGACACCCGCCTTGCGGATGCCAAGGCCAAAAGCATCACCACTTTCAAAGTGAGAAACTTCAATTCTATCTCCTGCAGAGGTTCAAACCAATCTGATTGAAGGAACTGCAACACCACATTAAAGGTCCCATAGTGCCACTGGAGGCACAAATGAAGGCTGGATGTGCAGAACCCCTTTCACGAACGTCTGAACTTCTGGAAAGGAGGCCAATTGTTTTTGAAAGAAAACTGTTAAGGCCGAAATCTGGACCTTGATTGACTCCAATCTAAGGCCCGCATCCACACCAGCCTGCATAAAATGGAGAAGACGTCCCTACTCAAACTCTTCCATAGGAGCCTTCTTGGATTCACACCAAGAAACTACATTCTCCAAATACGGTGGTAATGTTTAGACGTTACTCCTTTCCTGGCCTGAATAAGAGTGGGAATGACTTTCTTGGGAATACCCTTTCGGGCTAGGATACGACACTCAACAGCCATGCCGTCAAACGTAGCCGCGGTAAGTCTTGATACACACATGGCCCCTGCTGTAGTAGTTCCTCTCGAGGAGGAAGAGGCAGAGGATCTTCTATGAGCAACTCCTGAAGATCTGGATACCAAGCCCTCCTTGGCCAGTCTGGGGCAATGAAGATTGCTCAAACTCTTGTTCTTATTATTATTTTGAGAACTTTTGGAATCAGTGGAAGTGGAGGGAAAACATATACCGACCGAAACACCCACTGGGTCACCAGTGCATCCACTGCTATTGCTTGAGGGTCTCTCGACCTGGAACAATATCTCTGAAGCTTCTTGTTTAGACGAGATGCCATCATGTCTACTTGAGGAACTCCCCAAAGACTTGTCACCTCTGCGAAGACTTCTTGGTGGAGGCCCCACTCTCCTGGATGGAGATCGTGTCTGCTGAGGAAGTCTGCTTCCCAGTTGTCCACTCCCGGAATGAAAATTGCTGACAGAGCTCTAACATGTCTTTCTGCCCAGAGGAGAATCCTTGTCTCCTCTGCTATTGCCGCTGTTTTTCGTTCCGCCTTGCCTGTTTATGTACGCGACTGCTGTTACATTGTCCGACTGGATCTGCACGGGATCTTGAAGAAGATGTACCGCTTGTAGAAGGCCGTTGTAAATGGCTTTCAATTCCAGAACGTTTATGTGAAGGCAGGCTTCCTGACTTGACCATTTTCCTTGGAAGCTTTCCCCCTGTGTGACAGCTCTCCAGCCTCGGAGACTTGCATCTGTGGTTATTAGGACCCAGTCGTGAATCCCAAACCTGCGTCCCTCTAGTAGTTGAGAACTGTGTAGCCACCACAGGAGCGAAATTCTGGCTTTGGGGGGGGACAGGATTATTTTCCGGTGCATGTGTAGGTGGGATCCGGGCCACTTGTCCAACAGGTCCCACTGGAATCCTCTGGCATTAAATCAGCCAAACTCTATGGCCTCGTAGGCCGCTACCATTTTCCCCCCAACAACCGAATGCATTGATGGATCGACACGCTTGTTGGTTTCAATATTTGTTTGACCATTTTCTGGATTTCTAGAGCCTTTTCCACTGGAAGAAATACTCTCCGTACTTCTGTGTCCAGAATCATCCCTAAAAAGGACAATCTTGTCGTTGGTTCCAACTGCGACTTTGGAAAATTCATGATCCAACCGTGTTGTTGGAGTATTGACAGGGAGAGTGCGATGTTCTGCACCAACTGTTCCCTAGATCTCGCTTTTATCAGGAGATCGTCCAGATAAGGAATTATATTGCCTCCTTTTTAACGAAGGAGGACAGTCATCTCCGCCATCACCTTGGTGAATACCCTCGGTGCCGTGGAGAGTCCGAACGGCAACGTCTGAAACTGGTAATGGCAATCCTGTACTGCGAATCTCAGATAAGCTTGGTGAGGAGGATAAATGGGATCATGCAAGTAAGCATCTTTTATGTCTACTGACACCATGAAGTCCCCCTCTTCCAGACTGGAAATCACTACCCTCAGGGATTCCATCTTGAACTTGAACCTTTTCAGGTAGAGATTCAGATTTTTTAGGTTTAAAATCGGTCTGACCGAGTCGTCCGGCTTCGGAACTACGAAGAGGCTTGAATAAAAAAAAACTACTCCTTACTGTGCCAAGGGTACCAGGACAATGACCTGATCCTGACAATTTTTGAATTGCCGTTGTTACTGCCTCTCTTCCCGGAAGAGAAGCTGGCATGGTCGATTTGAAAAATCGGCATGGGGGGACGTCTTGAAACTCTAGTTTGTAACCATGGGACACTATTTGTAAGACCCATTGGTCCAGGCCAGATTGAATCCAGATTTGGCTGAAAAATTTCAGACGTGCAACCACCCGAGCGGGCTCCCGCAAGGGAGCCCCAGCGTTATGCTGCAGATTTGACAGAAGCAGGGGTGGACTTCTGCTCCTGCGATCCGGGAGACGCTGCGGATTTCTTTCCTTTTCCCCTTCCCCTACCTGCAAGAAAGGGGAGACCTTTGGCCTTTTTGTATTTGTTGGGCCTAAAGGACTGTATGTGAGAGTGATGAGTCTTTTTCGCCAGTGTAGGAGCATAAGGCAAGAATGTCGATTTACCTGTGGTAGCTGCCGAGACTAACGCATCCAGCCCATCACCAAACAAGGCCTCACCTTTATATGGGAGAGCCTCCATATTTCTTTTGGAATCTGCATCAGCATTCCACTGGCGAATCCACAACGCCCTCCGAGCAGATACTGCCATGGTAGCGGTTCTTGATCCAAGAAACCAATATATTTCATGGTTTCTAGTACGTACGCAGCAGCGTCTTTGATATGACCTAACGTTAGGAGTATCTCGTCTCCATCTATTGTGTCAATGTCTAATGACAAGTTTTCTGACCACTTTTCAATAGCACTACTCACCCACTCACAGACAATGGTAGGCACGAGTAGTGTCCCATTGGCCACATCAATAGATCACCTCACTCACTTGCGGTCTGTCGGCTCCTTAAGTGAAGCGATTCCAGACGCAGGGAGAAACACCTTTTCTCTTTTATGACAGGGCCCTGTCTAAAATGCGGGGTGACTTCCACCTTTTTTGGAAAAAGGTAAGCTGCCTGAATTCCTTTTGGGAATCTGAAATTTTTCTTTTCAGGTTAAATCAGACCTGAGGTGGAGGGAAAATTACATTACTTCTTTACTAAAGTAAGCCCTCTCCTTGTGGTAAAATAAGAATTTACTTACCGATAATTCTATTTCTCGTAGTCCGTAGTGGATGCTGGGGACTCCGTAAGGACCATGGGGAATAGCGGCTCCGCAGGAGACTGGGCACAAAAGTAAAGCTTTAGAACTACCTGGTGTGCACTGGCTCCTCCCCCTATGACCCTCCTCCAAGCCTCAGTTAGGATACTGTGCCTGGACGAGCGTACACAATAAGGAAGGATTTTGAATCCCGGGTAAGACTCATACCAGCCACACCAATCACACCATATAACTTGTGATCTAAACCCAGTTAACAGCATGATAACAGAGGAGCCTCTAGAAAAGATGGCTCACTACAGCAATAACCCGATTTTTTGGTAACAATAACTATGTACCAGTATTGCAGACAATCCGCACTTGGGATGGGCGCCCAGCATCCACTACGGACTACGAGAAATAGAATTATCGGTAAGTAAATTCTTATTTTCTCTAACGTCCTAAGTGGATGCTGGGGACTCCGTAAGGACCATGGGGATTATACCAAAGCTCCCAAACGGGCGGGAGAGTGCGGATGACTCTGCAGCACCAAATGAGAGAACTCCCGGTCCTCCTCAGCCAGGGTATCAAATTTGTAGAATTTTACAAACGTATTTGCTCCTGACCAAGTAGCTGCTCGGCAAAGTTGTAAAGCCGAGACCCCTCGGGCAGCCGCCCAAGATGAGCCCACCTTCCTTGTGGAATGGGCTTTTACAGATTTTGGCTGTGGCAGGCCTGCCACAGAATGTGCAAGCTGAATTGTACTACAAATCCAACGAGCAATAGTCTGCTTAGAAGCAGGAGCACCCAGCTTGTTGGGTGCATACAGAATAAACAACGAGTCAGATTTTCTGACTCCAGCCGTCCTGGAAACCAATATTTCCAGGGCTCTGACAACGTCTAGCAACTTGGAGTCCTCCAAGTCCCTAGTAGCCGCAGGCACCACAATAGGTTGATTCAGGTGAAACGCTGAAAATCACCTTAGGGAGAAACTGAGGACAAGTCCTCAATTCCGCCCTGTCCGAATGGAAAATCAGATGAGGGCTTTTACAGGATAAAGCCGCCAATTCTGACACGCACCTGGCCCAGGCCAGGGCCAACAGCATGACCACTTTCCATGTGAGATATTTTAACTCCACATATTTAAGTGGTTCAAACTAATGTGACTTTTGGAACCCAAAAACTACATTTAGATCCCAAGGTGCCACTGGAGGCACAAAAGGAGGCTGTATATACAGTACCCCTTTCACAAACGTCTGAACTTCAGGGACTGAAGCTAGTTCTTTTTGGAAGAAAATGGACAGGGCCGAAATTTGAACCTTAATGGACCCCCATTTCAGGCCCATAGACACTCCTGTTTGCAGGAAATGTAGGAATCGACCTAGTTGAAAATTCCTCCGTCGGGGCCTTACTGGCCTCGCACCACGCAACATATTTTCGCCAAATGCGGTGATAATGTTTTGCAGTTATATCTTTCCTGGCTTTGATCAGGATAGGGATGACTTCATCCGGAATGCCTTTTTCCTTCAGGATCCGGCGTTCAACCGCCCTGCCGTTAAACGCAGTCGCGGTAAGTCTTGGAACAGACAGGGTCCTTGCTGGAGCAGGTCCCTTCTTAGAGGTAGAGGCCACGGATCCTCCGTGAGCATCTCTTGAAGTTCCGGTTACCAAGTCCTTCTTGGCCAATCCGGAGCCACGAATATAGTGCTTACTCCTCTCCATCTTATAATTCTCAGTACCTTGGTTATGAGAGGCAGAGGAGGGAACACATACACTGACTGGTACACCCACTGTGTTACCAGAGCGTCTACAGCTATTGCCTGAGGGTCCCTTGACCTGGCGCAATACTTGTCGAGTTTTATAAACATGTGGAAGACTTCTGGGTGAAGTCCCCACTCTCCCGGGTGGAGGTCGTGTCTGCTGAGGAAGTCTGCTTCCCAGTTGTCCACTTCCGGAATGAATACTGCTGACAGTGCTATCACATGATTTTCCGCCCAGCGAAGAATCCTTGCAGCTTCTGCCATTGCCCTTCTGCTTCTTGTGTCACCCTGTCTGTTTACGTGGGTGACTGCCGTGATGTTGTCCGAATGGATCAACTCCGGGTGACCTTGAAGCAGAGGTCTTGCTGAGCTTAGAGCATTGTAAATGACCCTTAGCTTCAGGATATTTATGTGAAGTGATGTCTCCAGGCTTGACCATAAGCTCTGGAAATTCCTTCCCTGTGTGACTGCTCCCCAGCCTCGCAGGCTGGCATCCGTGGTCATTAGGACCCAGTCCTGAATGTGCGGCCCTATAGAAGATGAGCACTCTGCAACCACCACAGGAGAGACACCCTTGTGCTTGGTGACAGGGTTATCCGCTGATGCATCTGAAGATGCGACCCAGACCATTTGTCCAGCAGGTCCCACTGGAAAGTTCTTGCGTGGAATCTGCCGCATGGGATTGCTTCATAGGAAGCCACCATTTTTTCCAGAACCATCTCATTGATGTACTGAGACTTGGCTCGGTTATAGGAGGTTCCCGACTAGCTCGGATAACTCCGACTTTCTCCTCCGGGAGAAACACCTTTTTCTGAACTGTGTCCAGGATCATCCCTAAGAACAGAAGACGAGTCGTCTGAATCAGCTGCGATTTTGGAATATTGAGAATCCAATCGTGCTGCCGCAACACTACCTGAGATAGTGCTACACCGACCTCCAACTGTTCCCTGGATCTTACCCTTATCAGGGAATCGTCCAAGTAAGGGATAACTAAAATTCCCTTCCTTCGAAGGAGTATTTTCGGCCATTACCTTGGTAAAGACCCGGGGTGCCGTGGACCATCCATACGGCAGCGTCTGAAACTGATAGTGACAGTTCTGTACCATAAACCTGAGGTACCCTTGGTAAGAAGGGTAAATTGGGACATGAAGGTAAGCATCCTTGATGTACCGAGACATCATGTAGTCCTCTTCTTCCAGGTTCGCAATCACTGCTCTGAGTGACTCAATCTTGAATTTGAACCTCTGTATGTAAGTGTTCAAAGATTTTAGATTTAGAATCGGTCTCACCGAGCCGTCCGGCTTCGGTACCACAACCGTGTGGAATAATACCCCTTTCCCTGTTGCAGGAGGGGTACCTTGATTATCACCTGCTGGGAATACAGCTTGTGAATGGCTTCCAAAACTGTCTCCCTGTCAGAAGGAGACATCGGTAAAGCAGACTTTAGGAAACGGCGAGGGGGAGACGTCTCGAATTCCAATTTGTACCCCTGAGATATCACCTGAAGGATCCAGGGGTCTACTTGCGAGTGAGCCCACTGCGCGCTGAAATTCATTGAGACGGGCCCCCACCGTGCCTGATTCTGCTTGTAAAGCCCCAGCGTCATACTGAGGGCTTGGCAGAGGCAGGAGAGGGTTTCTGTTCCTGGGAACTGGCTGATTTCTGCAGCCTTTTTCCTCTCCCTCTGTCACGGGGCAGAAATGAGGAACCTTTTGCCCGCTTGCCCACGAAAAGACTGCGCCTGATAATACGGCGTCTTCTCATGTTGAGAGGCGACCTGGGGTACAAACGTGGATTTCCCAGCTGTTGCCGTGGCCACCAGGTCTGAAAGATCGACCCCAAATAACTCATCCCCTTAATAAGGCAATACTTCCAAATGCCGTTTGGAATCCGCATCACCTGACCACTGTCGTGTCCATAACCCTCTACTGGTAGAAATGGACAACGCACTTAGACTTGATGCCAGTCGGCAAATATTCCGCTGTGCATCACGCATATATAGAAATGCATCTTTTAAATGCTCTATAGGCAATAATATACTGTCCCTATCTAGGGTATCAATATTTTCAGTCAGGGAATCCGACCACGCCAACCCAGCACTGCACATCCAGGCTGAGGCGATTGCTGGTCGCAGTATAACACCAGTATGTGTGTAAATACCTTTTAGGATGCCCTCCTGCTTTCTATCAGCAGGATCCTTAAGGGCGGCCATCTCAGGAGAGGGTAGAGCCCTTGTTCTTACAAGCGTGTGAGCGCTTTATCCACCCTAGGGGGTGTTTCCCAACCCACCCTAGGGGGTGTTTCCCAACGCACCCTAACCTCTGGCGGGAAAGGATATAATGCCAATAACATTTTAGAAATTATCAGTTGTTATCGGGGGAAAACCACGCATCATCACACACCTCATTTTATTTCTCAGATTCAGGAAAACTACAGGTAGTTTTTCCTCACCGAACATAATACCCCTTTTTGGTGGTACTCGTATTATCAGAAATGTGTAAAACATTTTTCATTGCCTCAATCATGTAACGTGTGGCCCTACTGGAAGTCACATTTGTCTCTTCACCGTCGACACTGGAGTCAGTATCCGTGTCGGCGTCTATATCTGCCATCTGAGGTAACGGGCGCTTTAGAGCCCCTGACGGCCTATGAGACGTCTGGACAGGCACAAGCTGAGTAGCCGGCTGTCTCATGTCAACCACTGTCTTTTATACAGAGCTGACACTGTTACGTAATTCCTTCCAACAGTTCATCCACTCAGGTGTCGACCCCCTAGGGGGTGACATCACTATTACAGGCAATCTGCTCCGTCTCCACATCATTTTTCTCCTCATACATGTCGACACAAACGTACCGACATACAGCACACACACAGGGAATGCTCTGATAGAGGACAGGACCCCACTAGCCCTTTGGGGAGACAGAGGGAGAGTTTGCCAGCACACACCAGAGCGCTATATATATACAGGGATAACCTTATATAAGTGTTTTTTTCCCCTTATAGCTGCTGTATCTTTAATACTGCGCGTAATTAGTGCCCCCCTTCTCTTTTTTAACCCTTTCTGTAGTGTAGTGACTGCAGGGGAGAGCCAGGGAGCTTCCCTCCAACGGAGCTGTGAGGGAAAATGGCGCCAGTGTGCTGAGGAGATAGGCTCCGCCCCCTTATCTCCCGTTTTTCTATGTATTCTGGCAGGGGTTAAATTCATCCATATAGCCCAGGAGCTATATGTGATGCATTTTTTGCCATCCAAGGTGTTTTTATTGCGTCTCAGGGCGCCCCCCCCCCCCCCCAGCGCCCTGCACCCTCAGTGACCGGAGTGTGAAGTGTGCTGAGAGCAATGGCGCACAGCTGCAGTGCTGTGCGCTACCTTGTTGAAGACAGGACGTCTTCTGCCGCCGATTTTCCGGACCTCTTCTGTCTTCTGGCTCTGTAAGGGGGCCGGCGGCGCGGCTCTGGGACCCATCCATGGCTGGGTCCCAGAGCTAATGTCCAGTAGCCTAAGAAGCCCAATCCACTCTGCACGCAGGTGAGTTCGCTTCTTCTCCCCTTAGTCCCTCGATGCAGTGAGCCTGTTGCCAGCAGGTCTCACTGAAAATAAAAAACCTAAAACTAAACTTTTCACTAAGCAGCTCAGGAGAGCCACCTAGTGTGCACCCTTCTCGTTCGGGCACAAAAATCTAACTGAGGCTTGGAGGAGGGTCATAGGGGGAGGAGCCAGTGCACACCAGGTAGTTCTAAAGCTTTACTTTTGTGCCAGTCTCCTGCGGAGCCGCTATTCCCCATGGTCCTTACGGAGTCCCCAGCATCCACTTAGGACGTTAGAGAAAAGAGGGGGCTTCGTAACTTCTAACACCTCCTTTATAGCTAAAACATGTTTTGAATGCTTTTTTGCTAATTTAGGACCTATTCCCCTGGAATCACTAGTGTCGACACAGGAATCAGAGTCCGTGTCGGTATCAGTTTGTACTACTTGTGCAAATTTGTATGTGACCCAGAAAGGTTCCTGTGGATGAAAGGCAGAACTATTAAAAATCACATCTTCAATAGATTATTTTCATTTTCTGTATGAGATTCAGTCCAACCTCTTACTGATATGATTCACACCATCATGTAACCTTTCACCCAGTCAGGCTCTTGGTGTCATATTACACCTCTGTGTCCCTAACATGTCTCCAGAGTTCCCTGCCACAGACATGTCACACACGTGCACAACCATACCACAGACACTCCGGGACTTATAGGGGACAGACCCACACTAAAATCTGTCAGAGAGACAGAGATCGGATTTGCCAGTTCACAACCCAGCGCCAGAAACACAATGTCTGAACACAAAATGCCCACTGGCATTCACTGCTTTTAACATGTTAATCACACAATTATATAGCACCAAATTTACTGTGGCCCCTGTTTTTCACCCCGATACTTGTTCAGTAGTGGAGGAGGACCAGCTTTGTCTCTGCAGCCTGAGGAGAGAGAGAAAATTGTGCTGAGCAGTGTGCTGGCTGACTGAGGAGGAAGCTCCACTCTTCAATGGTGTGTTTCTCCTTAGCTTTTATGAGGTAATTTTTTATACTGGCAGGGGTAGGACTGTGCCTCAGCAACTTATGCCCCTTATTTATGCCAGTTTCCATAGGTTTCATGCTGCCCAGGGCCCCTGCGCCCTGCAGTGCCTGTGTATGTGTGGGAAACATGGCGCGCTGCGCTCCCGCCAGCCGCGCGGTACCTTTAGCCGTCACTTTCTTGATTGAAGATCTGTCTTCTAACACTCACCTGTCTTCTGGCTCTGTGAGGGTGGTGACGGCGTGCTGTGGGAGTGAGCATCTAGGCACGGCTAGCGTTCAGTTCCCTTCAGGAGCTAATGGTGTCCTGTCAGCCAGAAGCAGAGCCATGAAACTCTTTAGGAAGTTGGTCCCTACTTCTGCTCCCTCAGTCCCACGAAGCAGGGAGACTGTTGCCAGCAGTTCTCCCTGAAAATAAAAAACCTAACACAAGCCTTTTCAGAGAAACTCAGTAGAGCTCCTCTGGAGTGCATCCAGTCTGCCTGGGCACATTTCTAAAACTGAGGTCTGGAGGAGGGGCATAAAGGGAGGAGCCAGTTCACACCCTTGAAAAGTCTTAAAATGCCCATGGCTCCTGCGGAACAGTCTATACCCCATGGTACTGAAGTGGACCCCAGCATCCTCTAGGACGTATGAGAAAAGAAAGAGGGAGAGAGTTTTTTTCTTTTCTTCCTGTGGTTTAGTCAATCTGAAACAGGGCAGCATTTTATACTATTCAGAACAGAACACATTCACCAGAGTTCCATCAGTGAAAACAGCTATCAATACAGACATACAGACATACATACATACATACATACAGTATCAGACTCTCCAGAAAGTTTCAGACAGGCTCCCAAAACCCACTTCTTTAATAATCTCATTTCTGTCCGTCTCCCACTCCCTTTGGATGTTCAAGGTCTCACGAGCAGGGCCCTCGTGGTTGGACATAAAGGATATTAATAATCTTACAAAAACTGTTTACTACTTACTGGGGAATTCAAATGCTGGGCCGATTAGCTCCCCTTTTCGCTCAAAAGTGCCTGCTACCCTATGGAGTAGCAAACCGTTTTGAGCGAGATTCCACAACATAAATTGCGGCGGATATCGTGCGGATTTGGCTGGACAAATCCATTCAACATCAACTGTCTAATCGCAGACATTATCACACAAAGACATAAGAAAAAAAAAGGAAATTCCCAAAACAAATTCAGGTTTTTATTGTGGTACAAAGCAACATTACGTATTTCTTTTTTATTACAGGAACCGGACCAACGGAGGCATTTATACAGAAGTATGGAATTCATTATTCCCAATAAATATTGTCCGCCTTGTAACACATTTCTCCAATATGAGACAGATCCACTGGTAGGAGTGTGTCTAATTGACTGTGCAGTCCCTGGCACCAGAGACCCTCTATAAGTTAACTGATCTTTGTAAACAAGTCAGTTTCCCAGCAATAAATGAAATGGTTTGTTTTTATAGACCAGTAATCCAGAGAAAAATATAGGTGGGATACTAATGTTAAAAAGACATGTACATGACCATTAAATGAGATTATATACACCTAGACAATATTTAGAGTCTTTTTAACTGCAAATATGATATCCTTTACTTGTGGTATGCAGTTGTCTTCTAATATCTTGGCATAAGGCATGGGAACATCGGCGCCAGTCACACGGAACACGGGGGAATCCAGGTAATTGAATGCAGGTCCTGCCACAGAATAACATTGTTATATGAAAAATAATAAGAATTTACTCACCGGTAATTCTATTTCTCGTAGTCCGTAGTGGATGCTGGGGACTCCGTAAGGTCCATGGGGAATAGACGGGCTCCGCAGGAGACTGGGCACTCTAAAAGAAAGATTAGGTACCATCTGGTGTGCACTGGCTCCTCCCTCTATGCCCCTCCTCCAGACCCCAGTTAGGGAAACTGTGCCCGGAAGAGCTGACATTACAAGGAAAGGATTTTGGAATCCAGGGTAAGACTCATACCAGCCACACCAATCACACCGTACAACTCGTGATAACCTTACCCAGTTAACAGTATGAACAACAACCGAGCATCACTCAACGGATGGCTCATAACAATAACCCTTTATTAAGCAATAACTATATACACGTATTGCAGAAAGTCCGCACTTGGGACGGGCGCCCAGCATCCACTACGGACTCCGAGAAATAGAATTACCAGTGAGTAAATTCTTATTTTCTCTAACGTCCTAGTGGATGCTGGGGACTCCGTAAGGACCATGGGGATTATACCAAAGCTCCCAAACGGGCGGGAGAGTGCGGATGACTCGAATGAGCAAACACTAAGTCCTCCTCAGCCAGGGTATCAAACTTGTAGAACTTTGCAAAAGTGTTTGAACCCGACCAAGTAGCCGCTCGGCAAAGCTGTAAAGCTGAGACCCCTCGGGCAGCCGCCCAAGAAGAGCCCACCTTCCTTGTGGAATGGGCTTTCACTGATTTTGGATGCGGCAATCCAGCCGCAGAATGAGCCAGCTGAATCGTGCTACAGATCCAGCGACCAATAGTTTGCTTTAAAGCAGGAGCACCCAGCTTATTGGGTGCATACAGAATAAACAGCGAGTCAGTCTTCCTGACTCCAGCCGTTCTGGAAACATATATTTTCAAAGCCCGGACTACGTCCAGCAACTTGGAGTCCTCCAAGTCCCGAGTAGCCGCAGGGACCACAATAGGTTGGTTCAAATGAAACGATGATACCACCTTTGGGAGAAATTGGGGACGAGTCCGCAATTCTGCCCTGTCCATATGGAAGATCAAATAAGGGCTTTTACATGACAAAGCCGCCAATTCTGATACACGCCTCGCCGATGCTAAGGCCAACAGCATGACCACTTTCCACGTGAGATACTTTAGTTCCACGGTCTTAAGTGGTTCAAACCAGTGGGATTTCAGGAAATCCAACACAACGTTAAGATCCCAAGGTGCCACTGGTGGCACAAAAGGGGGCTGAATATGCAGCACTCCCTTTACAAACGTCTGAACCTCAGGCAGTGAAGCCAGTTCTTTTTGAAAGAAAATGGATAGGGCCGAAATCTGGACCTTTATGGACCCTAATTTCAGGCCCATAGTCACACCTGACTGTAGGAAGTGCAGAAATCGACCCAGCTGGAATTCCACTGTAGGGGCCATCCTGGCCTCACACCAAGCAACATATCTTCGCCATATACGGTGATAAAAGCTAGGAAGGATGTAACAGCTAAGCATTATCAGCGTAGGAAACACTTCATCCGGGATGCCCTTTTCAGTTAGGATCCGGCGTTCAACCGCCATGCCGTCAAACGCAGCCGCGGTAAGTCTTGGAACAGACAGGGCCCCTGTTGCAACAGGTCCTGTTTGAGAGGCAGAGGCCATGGGTCCTCTGTGATCATCTCTTGTAGTTCTGGGTACCAAGTCCTTCTTGGCCAATCCGGAACGATGAGTATTGTTCTCACTCCTCTTTTTCTTACTATTCTCAGTACCTTGGGTATGAGAGGAAGAGGAGGGAACACATATACCGACTGGAACACCCAGGGTGTCACTAGCGCGTCCACAGCTATCGCCTGAGGGTCCCTTGACCTGGCGCAATATCTTTTTAGCTTTTTGTTGAGGCGGGACGCCATCATGTCCACCTGTGGCAGTTCCCATCGATTTGCTATCTGTGTGAAGACTTCTTGATGAAGTCCCCACTCTCCCTGGTGGAGGTCGTGTCTGCTGAGGAAGTCTGCTTCCCAGTTGTCCACTCCCGGAATGAACACTGCTGACAGTGCTTGTACGTGAATCTCCGCCCAACGAAGAATCTTTGTGGCTTCTGCCATCGCCACCCTGCTTCTTGTGCCGCCCTGGCGGTTTACATGGGCGACCGCCGTGATGTTGTCTGACTGAATCAGCACTGGTTGGTCTCGAAGCAGGGGCTCCGCTTGACTCAGGGCGTTGTATATGGCCCTTAGCTCCAGTATATTTATGTGCAGACAAGTCTCCTGACTTGACCACAGCCCTTGGAAGTTTCTTCCCTGAGTAACTGCCCCCCATCCGCGGAGGCTTGCATCCGTGGTCACCAGGACCCAGTCCTGTATGCCGAACCTGCGGCCCTCGAGAAGATGAGCACTCTGCAGCCACCACAGAAGAGACACCCTGGCCCTCGGGGACAGGGTGATCAGCCGATGCATCTGAAGATGCAATCCGGACCACTTGTCCAACAGATCCCACTGAAAGATCCTCGCATGGAACCTGCCGAAGGGAATGGCTTCGTATGAGGCCACCATCTTTCCCAGGACTCGCGTGCAGTGATGCACCGACACCTGTTTTGGTTTTAGGAGGTCCCTGACCAGAGTCACTAACTCCTGGGCCTTCTCCTCCGGGAGAAACACCTTCTTCTGTTCTGTGTCCAGAATCATACCCAGGAAGGGCAGACGCGTCGTAGGAATCAGCTGCGACTTTGGAATATTCAGAATCCAGCCGTGCTGTTGCAACACTTCCTGAGAGTGTGCTACGCTGATCAACAACTGCTCCCTGGACCTCGCCCTTATGAGGAGATCGTCCAAGTACGGGATAACCGTAACTCCTTGCTTCCGAATGAGTACCATCATTTCGGCCATTACCTTGGTAAATATTCTCGGTGCCGTGGACAGACCAAACGGCAACGTCTGGAATTGGTAATGACAGTCCTGTACCACCAACCTGAGGTACTCCTGGTGAGGTGGATAAATGGGGACATGCAAGTAAGCATCCTTGATGTCCAGAGATACCATAAAATCCCCCTCTTCCAGGCTTGCAATGACCGCTCTGAGCGATTCCATTTTGAACTTGAATTTTTTCATATAAATGTTCAAGGATTTTAAATTCAGAATGGGTCTTACCGAACCGTCCGGTTTCGGTACCACAAACAGTGTGGAATAGTAACCCCTTCCCTGTTGAAGGAGGGGGACCATTATCATCACTTGCTGGAGGTACAGCTTGTGAATTGCCGCCAGGACTACCTCCCTTTCCGTGGGGGAAGTGGCAAGGCTGATTTTAGGTAACGGTGAGGGGGAGTCACTTCGAACTCCAGCTTGTATCCCTGAGATACAATTTGTATAGCCCAAGGATCCACCTGTGAGCGAACCCACTGGTTGCTGAATTTTCGGAGACGCGCCCCCACCGCTCCTGGCTCCGCCTGTGGAGCCCCAGCGTCATGCGGTGGACTTAGTGGAAGCCGGGGAGGACTTTTGTTCCTGGGAACTAGCTGCATGGTGCAGCTTCTTTCCTCTACCCCTGCCTCTGGCAAGAAAGGATGCACCTCTGACCTTCTTGCTTCTCTGAGAACGAAAGGACTGCATTTGATAATACGGTGCTTTCTTAGGCTGTGAGGAAATCTGAGGCAAGAAAGTAGACTTTCCAGCTGACGCTGTAGACACAAGGTCCGAGAGGCCGTCCCCAAACAATTCCTCACCCTTATAAGGCAAAACCTCCATGTGTTTTTTAGAATCGGCATCCCCTGTCCATTGCCGAGTCCATAAGACCCTCCTGGCAGAAATGGACATTGCATTAATTCTAGAGCCCAGCAGGCAAATGTCCCTCTGGGCATCCCGCATATATAAGACGGCGTCTTTTATATGGCCCAGGGTTAGCAAGACAGTATCCCTGTCCAGGGCATCTATGTCCTCTGACAGAGTATCTGTCCATGCTGCTACAGCGCTACACATCCAGGCTGAAGCAATAGCTGGCCTCAGTAGAGTACCAGAGTGTGTATACACTGACTTCAAGATAGCTTCCTGCTTCCTATCCACAGGATCCTTTAGGGCGGCCGTATCCTGAGACGGCAGGGCCACCTTCTTAGATAAGCGTGTCAGCGCCTTGTCTACCCTAGGGGAGGATTCCCAACGTAACCTGTCCGTTGGCGGGAAAGGGTACGCCAGCAGTAATTTTTTGGAAATCACCACTTTCTTATCAGGGGAACTCCACGCTTCTTCACATAACTCATTTAATTCATGTGACGGGGGAAAAGTCACTGCCTGCTTTTTCTCTCCAAACATATACACCCTCTTGTCAGGGACAGGGTTAACCTCTGAAATGTGCAATACATCTTTCATTGCAATAATCATGTAGCGGATGGCCTTGGTCATCTTAGGCTGTAATTGTGCCTCATCATCGTCGACACTGGAGTCGGACTCCGTGTCGGCATCTGTGTCAACCATCTGAGATAGTGGGCGTTTATGAGACCCTGACGGCCTCTGAGTCGCCTGGGCGGGCCCGGGTTGATACCCCGGCTGTCCCAAGGCTGCAGCGTCATCAAACCTTTTATGCAAGGAGCTTACATTATCATTTAAGACCTTCCACATATCCATCCAATCAGGTGTCGGCCCCGACAGCGGCGACACCACATTTATCCGCACTTGCTCCGCCTCCACGTAACCCTCCTCATCAAACATGTCGACACAGCTGTACCGACACACAGCACACACACGGGGAATGCTCTGACTGAGGACAGGACCCCACAAAGGCCTTTGGGGAGACAGAGAGAGAGTATGCCAGCACACACCACAGCGCTATATAACCCAGGGATATTCACTATAATAAGTGATTACCCAATAGCTGCCGATTTTATGTCTTTTGCGCCTAAATTTATGTGCCCCCCCTCTTTTTACCCTTCTTGTACCTGGATACTGCAGGGGAGAGCCTGGGGAGCGTCCTTCCAGCGGAGCTGTGAAGAGAAAATGGCGTTGGTGTGCTGAGGAAGAAGGCCCCGCCCCCTCAGCGGCGGGCTTCTGTCCCGCTTCTGTGTGAAAAAAAATGGCGGGGGTTTTTACATATATACAGTGCCTGACTGTATATATGTAAGTTATGCCAAAAAGGTACTTCAATTGCTGCCCAGGGCGCCCCCCCCCAGTGCCCTGCACCCTATAGCGACCGGAGTGTGAAAGTGTGCTGGGAGCAATGGCGCACAGCTGCGGTGCTGTGCGCTACCTTAAATGAAGACAGGAGTCTTCAGCCGCCGTTTTCGCCGTCTTCAAGCTTCTGTTCTTCTGGCTCTGCGAGGGGGACGGCGGCGCGGCTCCGGGAACGGACGATCGAGGATAGATGCCTGTGTTCGAACCCTCTGGAGCGAATGGTGTCCAGTAGCCTAAGAAGCGCAACCTAGCTGTAGACAGGTAGGTTTGCTTCTCTCCCCTCAGTCCCTCGTAGCAGTGAGTCTGTTGCCAGCAGACGCTCACTGAAAATAAAAAACCTAACAAATACTTTCTTTTACTAGCAGGCTCAGGAGAGCCCACTAGGAGCACCCAGCTCTGGCCGGGCACAGATTCTAACTGGGGTCTGGAGGAGGGGCATAGAGGGAGGAGCCAGTGCACACCAGATAGTACCTAATCTTTCTTTAGAGTGCCCAGTCTCCTGCGGAGCCCGTCTATTCCCCATGGTCCTTACGGAGTCCCCAGCATCCACTAGGACGTTAGAGAAATAAGGGGCAATAATTTGCTCAAACCAACTGAACAGAGCACAGTACATATAGTCTGTATAATGTTAAAATTCTACCGTTATGGTCTGCGACACATTTTGACTATAAAGAAACTCAGCTACAAGCATATGTAGCATTTGCAACAAGAGTTATAGCTTTAAGGCATGGTGGCACAGCTCACTTCCTTTTGCCGCTTAATTTATAACTAAATGGTTGTATGGATGTACTACATCACATTAGGTTACATTGTAGGGCTGCCAGTGCACATTATGCAACACAGTACCCCCCAATTCCATTATGACAGTGTGCCCAGTTCATAATATGCCACAATATAGTACCTCATTATAGTGCCCCAGTTCATATTATGTAACATTATATTGCCCTCCAGTTCATTTTATACCACATTACAGTGAGCAGATCCAGAGGTGAAACTAATTATTTGTAGTCCACAAGGCAAATGTCTGTAAGCCCCCTAATGTGTATAACACATGTAACTGTGACAGGGAAGGTGGCCCCTCTCAGCTCTGGGCCCCTTAGCAGCTACACTCCTTGCACCTATGGTAGCTACGCTCTTGTCCCTGGCCCCATGCATTTATACTATGGATAAAAGCTGTGCTCTGACTTTAGACCTCTAATCACTTACAATTCTGTAAACATGTGATCATTGGTAAATCTGTTCAGGTTACAACTTTTGTAAAGTTTTTTTTTTTTTTTTTTAAATTGATCCCCAGTTTATAAATGGTTATATGTTGTATATACCAGCCTACTGAGGAGGTTTAGTTCTATTTTTGTATTTAAACTGGTATACTCAACTCAGTAGCCAGGGCTTTTCTCATCTTATTCTCACTACATTTATAAACATGCCTCATAATAGGACATGTCATTTTCTAAAGGACCATCATTTGGCACTGGGGTCAATTTCGTCCCATACATGCTGCTGTAGTAGGCAAAATGCCCGATACTGGTTGTACTATTGAAGCATATATGGCCAGCTTTATCCACATAACGAACTTAAAATAAAAATGAACAAGGCAAGAGCAACTGAGAGATAAACCAATAAATAAGGGAAAAAACCTATACAAAAAAAAAAAAAGGCAATTGAATGGAAAGGGAGCAGTAGTGTCTGACATCCCATTAACATAGGTAAACTTAACTCCAATTTAACAGTGAACATCAGGTGATATAAAATACAGATACATGCTTATTATAACATTACCTTCCATTATCTTGGCGCAGATTTCAGCTCCTACACCAAACTGTGGCCACCCTCCTTCTACTGTGACCAGATGGTTGGTTTTTACAACACTAGCTTCAATTGTTTCAGTGTCCATTGGCCGAATTGTCCGTAAGTTGACAACCTTTTAAAAAAAACATATACGCTAAAGAGTTAGGAATTAAATGGCAAGATAATATTTTAACCAGTTTATTTCAGATGTATTTCAAGGCAGCCCTTCCCAAATGGTGGCTATCAGTATGCCACAGACCAACATAAGATTTACTTCTCAGTTTTACACTTCAGGTACACCATCTATAAATATAAGAAACAAAACTGTGTCTGAGTATCCTGGGACTTGTAGGATCACAGCACCCGGAGAGCCACAGACTGTCCCGACCTTCATATCTTGTATAGGTTTTAAATTCTTGTTCCTAATGAGCCCATACCCATTGGTGTTTCACTGCACATGCACTGAACCAGTGCATTCTTAAAAGAGGCCAAAAAAAAATGCCCTGGCAAAGCGGTGCGGCATCACCAGTCTATGGGGCCGGCTATAGTGTTCCACTGCTAGATATGTGCTTACCTCACAATCAATTCCTTCTTTAGCCAGCACATTGGCAGCCTCTAGACAATGCCCAACAGAACGCGAATGAGAGACCAGAGTGATCTGACTTCCTGTGGGTAAAGAACAGGTGTACGTTACACACTACATAGTCACATGCCTATCACAATTACCTGCAAAAAGCCATTAAACATTAAATACAACCCATCCAATAACCATTTAGCCAAACATCGATTACCAAAAATTTGGGGGTATTTTCATTGCACACTACAGATTTGGTCATTGTTCCACCTGGAATGAGTGCAGCACCATGCATTACCAGTGATACTTCTGCCAGACAAGTAATGGACCAGAACTGTACAGCTTGGACTTCTCAGAGGCCATTATGCAGAGATCCACCCATTCAATATAAGAAGGTTGTAATGCATGGCCAGAAATTAGAGAGAAGGCTGTCAGAATACCTTAAAATTCTGCCCAAAAATGACAGCTTCAAACACATATCTCGTTATTGATTAAATGCTACAAATATTTTATAGGAAAGTGCTATTTACGTTAGGTTTAGCAGCCTTTTTAAATAGCAAGCATATGCATGTCTACCAAGAAACACGTAACCCAAATCTTTTCTATCAAATATATAAGGAAACTGCCCACAGCAAGACAAGGTTTTTGTGTTGTATGTACCCATGTTATTAAGCTGTCTGTACACAGTCACACAATACTACAAGTGTCACCTTCAGCATCTTTGAAAGGACATACGGATAGGAAGTCTGCACAAAAAATGTTTACGCTACAATGACAAATCCCAAAAGATAAAGACCCGTTCGTACCTTGCCGTTCAATCTTTGCTTTACCAATGGGAACAACAAAGTCCTTTGATTGAGCTTCTTCAGACAGTTCAAATGGCACACCATACATTAACTCGTTCTCTAGCATCACCACTGTAATGGAAACAGGTACATGTCAGAGGGGCTCCATTGGATCACTGCATAGATCATGCAGCCAAGGGAGATATGTGGGACGAATGACCACTCCATTTACCTGGGTTATTATCCCGGACAGCTGCTTTCAGGAGACCTTTAGCATCTTCAGCATTCCAAGGGCTCACCACCTTCAATCCGGGGCAGTGCCCGTACCAGGCAGCAAAGCACTGGGAGTGCTGGGCAGCCACACCAGCCGAGGCACCATTTGGCCCCCGGAAAACAATAGGGACAGGCACACGGCCTGCTGACATGTAATAGGTTTTAGCAGCGGAGTTAATGACTTGATCAATTGCTTGCATGGAGAAGTTGAATGTCATGAACTCACAGATTGGCCTCAATCCTGCCTGTGTTACAAATTAAAAAAATAAATAAAAATAAACACCCCAATACTTCATTTTCCATACATAAATTTCGGCAATTTGCTCCGAGTATAAAGCGAAAATGAACACATACCATGGCAGCACCAACAGCAATGCCTGCAAAACCCATCTAAAAGGGGGGGAAAAAAAACAAAAAAAAAACAAAAAAAACACACAACAAATAATATATTAAGACTAGTACTGCTTAAAATACAGACTTTACCATTAATCCTTCTTAAATGGAAATACAATTTTAGAAGTTCAGCATCAATTGCTTTCTAGAACACTGTACATAAATACAAATCTGGTCTATATCCACTGACACATATAAATACAAGTGTCCTGGGAACAGGGAGGAATTAATGTATATCTATATAGCTACTGGCGACTGTACAAATATTAATGGTATATTCTAATATGTAAGACAAGCCAGTCCACATGCATACTTGTAGAAGTCAAAGTTCCTTTAACATAAAAACACAAGTAGCCTATGTCTGTAGGAATCCACATTTTATTTATTAAGATGCTACATGTAACCTTATATCAGTGATGAACAAATCCCACGGGCCAGGTAACATACGAGACTAAATAGTTAGCGCTGGCACTTAAGTTTTGGGATTAGTTTCTAGCAATGTTTATGGATGACGATCATTCCCGGAATTGTAAAAATAAGAATTTACTTACCGATAATTCTATTTCTCGTAGTCCGTAGTGGATGCTGGGGACTCCGTAAGGACCATGGGGAATAGCGGCTCCGCAGGAGACTGGGCACATCTAAAGAAAGCTTTAGGACTATCTGGTGTGCACTGGCTCCTCCCCCTATGACCCTCCTCCAAGCCTCAGTTAGGATACTGTGCCCGGACGAGCGTACACAATAAGGAAGGATTTTGAATCCCGGGTAAGACTCATACCAGCCACACCAATCACACTGTACAACTTGTGATCTGAACCCAGTTAACAGCATGATAACAGAGGAGCCTCTAGAAAAGATGGCTCACTACAGCAATAACCCGATTTTTTGGTAACAATAACTATGTACCAGTATTGCAGACAATCCGCACTTGGGATGGGCGCCCAGCATCCACTACGGACTACGAGAAATAGAATTATCGGTAAGTAAATTCTTATTTTCTCTAACGTCCTAAGTGGATGCTGGGGACTCCGTAAGGACCATGGGGATATACCAAAGCTCCCAAACGGGCGGGAGAGTGCGGATGACTCTGCAGCACCAATTGAGAGAACTCCAGGTCCTCCTCAGCCAGGGTATCAATTTTGTAGAATTTTACAAACGTATTTGCTCCTGACCAAGTAGCTGCTCGGCAAAGTTGTAAAGCCGAGACCCCTCGGGCAGCCGCCCAAGATGAGCCCACCTTCCTTGTGGAGTGGGCATTTACAGATTTTTGGCTGTGGCAGGCCTGCCACAGAATGTGCAAGCTGAATTGTACTACAAATCCAACGAGCAATAGTCTGCTTAGAAGCAGGAGCACCCAGCTTGTTGGGTGCATACAGGATAAACAGCGAGTCAGATTTTCTGACTTCAGCCGTCCTGGAAACATATATTTTCAGGGCCCTGACAACGTCTAGCAACTTGGAGTCCTCCAAGTCCCTAGTAGCCGCAGGCACCACAATAGGTTGGTTCAGGTGAAACGCTGAAACCACCTTAGGGAGAAACTGAGGACGAGTCCTCAATTCCGCCCTGTCCGAATGGAAAATCAGATAAGGGCTTTTACAGGATAAAGCCGCCAATTCTGACACGCGCCTGGCCCAGGCCAGGGCCAACAGCATGACCACTTTCCATGTGAGATATTTTAACTCCACAGATTTAAGTGGTTCAAACCAATGTGACTTTTGGAACCCAAAAAACTACATTGAGATCCCAAAGTGCCACTGGAGGCACAAAAGGAGGCTGTATATGCAGTACCCCTTTTACAAACGTCTGAACTTCAGGGACTGAAGCTAGTTCTTTTTGGAAGAAAATTGACAGGGCCGAAATTTGAACCTTAATGGACCCCAATTTCAGGCCCATAGACACTCCTGTTTGCAGGAAATGTAGGAATCGACCCAGTTGAATTTCCTCCGTCGGGCCTTACTGGCCTCACACCACGCAACATATTTTCGCCAAATGCGGTGATAATGTTTTGCGGTTACATCCTTCCTGGCTTTGATCAGGATAGGGATGACTTCATCCGGAATGCCTTTTTTTCCTTCAGGATCCGGCGTTCAACCGCCATGCCGTCAAACGCAGCCGCGGTAAGTCTTGGAACAGACAGGGTCCTTGTTGGAGCAGGTCCCTTCTTAGAGGTAGAGGCCACGGATCCTCCGTGAGCATCTCTTGAAGTTCCGGTTACCAAGTCCTTCTTGGCCAATCCGGAGCCACGAATATAGTGCTTACTCCTCTCCATCTTATCAATCTCAGTACCTTGGGTATGAGAGGCAGAGGAGGGAACACATACACTGACTGGTACACCCACGGTGTTACCAGAGCGTCTACAGCTATTGCCTGAGGGTCCCTTGACCTGGCGCAATACCTGTCGAGTTTTTCCCAACGGTTTATAATCATGTGGAAGACTTCTGGGTGAAGTCCCCACTCTCCCGGGTGGAGGTCGTGCTGAGGAAGTCTGCTTCCCAGTTGTCCACTCCCGGAATGAATACTGCTGACAGTGCTATCACATGATTTTCCGCCCAGCGAAGAATCCTTGCAGCTTCTGCCATTGCCCTCCTGCTTCTTGTGCCACCCTGTCTGTTTACGTGGGTGACTGCCGTGATGTTGTCCGACTGGATCAACACCGGCTGACCTTGAAGCAGAGGTCTTGCTAAGCTTAGAGCATTGTAAATGTCCCTTAGCTTCAGGATATTTATGTGAAGTGATGTCTCCAGGCTTGACCATAAGCCCTGGAAATTCCTTCCCTGTGTGACTGCTCCCCAGCCTCGCAGGCTGGCATCCGTGGTCACCAGGACCCAGTCCTGAATGCCGAATCTGCGGCCCTCTAGAAGATGAGCACTCTGCAACCACCACAGGAGGGACACCCTTGTCCTTGGTGACAGGGTTATCCGCTGATGCATCTGAAGATGCGACCAGGACCATTTGTCCAGCAGGTCCCACTGGAAAGTTCTTGCGTGGAATCTGCCGAATGGGATTGCTTCGTAGGAAGCCACCATTTTACCCAGAACCCTTGTGCATTGATGCACTGAGACTTGGCTCCGTTTTAGGAGGTTCCTGACTAGCTCGGATAACTCCCTGTCTTTCCCCTCCGGGAGAAACACCTTTTTCTGGACTGTGTCCAGGATCATCCCTAGGAACCGAAGACAAGTCGTCGGAACCAGCTGCGATTTTGGAATATTGAGAATCCAATCGTGCTGCCGCAACACTACCTGAGATAGTGCTACACCGACCTCCAACTGTTCCCTGGATCTTACCCTTATCAGGGAATCGTCCAAGTAAGGGATAACTAAAATTCCCTTCCTTCGAAGGAATATCATCATTTCGGCCATTACCTTGGTAAAGACCCGGGGTGCCGTGGACCATCCATACGGCAGCGTCTGAACTGATAGTGACAGTTCTGTACCATAAACCTGAGGTACCCTTGGTGAGAAGGGTAAATTTTTGACATGAAGGTAAGCATCCTTGATGTCCCGAGACATCATGTAGTCCCCTTCTTCCAGGTTCGCAATCACTGCTCTGAGTGACTCAATCTTGAATTTGAACCTCTGTATGTAAGTGTTCAAAGATTTTAGATTTAGAATCGGTCTCACCGAGCCGTCCGGCTTCGGTACCACAACAGTGTGGAATAATACCCCGTTCCCTGTTGCAGGAGGGGTACCTTGATTATCACCTGCTGGGAATACAGCTTGTGAATGGCTTCCAAAACTGTCTCCCTGTCAGAAGGAGACATCGGTAAAGCCGACTTTAGGAAAACGGCGAGGGGGAGACGTCTCGAATTCTAATTTGTACCCCTGAGATATCACCTGAAGGATCCAGGGGTCTACTTGCGAGTGAGCCCACTGCGCGCTGAAATTCATTGAGACGGGCCCCCCACCGTGCCTGATTCTGCTTGTAAAGCCCCAGCGTCATACTGAGGGCTTGGCAGAGGCGGGAGAGGGTTTCTGTTCCTGGGAACTGGCTGATTTCTGCAGCCTTTTTCCTCTCCCTCTGTCACGGGGCAGAAATGAGGAACATTTTGCCCGCTTGTCCACGAAAAGACTGCGCCTGATAATACGGCGTCTTCTCATGTTGAGAGGCGACCTGGGGTACAAACGTGGATTTCCCAGCTGTTGCCGTGGCCACCAGGTCTGAAAGACCGACCCCAAATAACTCCTCCCCTTATTAAGGCAATACTTCCAAATGCCGTTTGGAATACGCATCACCTGACCACTGACGTGTCCATAACCCTCTACTGGTAGAAATGGACAACGCACTTAGACTTGATGCCAGTCGGCAAATATTCCGCTGTGCATCACGCATATATAGAAATGCATCTTTTAAATGCTCTATAGGCAAAAATATACTGTCCCTATCTAGGGTATCAATATTTTCAGTCAGGGAATCCGACCACGCCAACCCAGCACTGCACATCCAGGCTGAGGCGATTGCTGGTCGCAGTATAACACCAGTATGTGTGTAAATACATTTTAGGATACCCTCCTGCTTTCTATCAGCAGGATCCTTAAGGGCGGCCATCTCAGGAGAGGGTAGAGCCCTTACAAGCGTGTGAGCGCTTTATCCACCCTAGGGGGTGTTTCCCAACGCACCCTAACCTCTGGCGGGAAAGGATATAATGCCAATAACATTTTAGAAATTATCAGTTGTTATCGGGGGAAAACCACGCATCATCACACACCTCATTTAATTTCTCAGATTCAGGAAAACTACAGGTAGTTTTTCCTCACCGAACATAATACCCCTTTTTGGTGGTACTCGTATTATCAGAAATGTGTAAAACATTTTTCATTGCCTCAATCATGTAACGTGTGGCCCTACTGGAAGTCACATTTGTCTCTTCACCGTCGACACTGGAGTCAGTATCCGTGTCGGCGTCTATATCTGCCATCTGAGGTAACGGGCGCTTTAGAGCCCCTGACGGCCTATGAGACGTCTGGACAGGCACAAGCTGAGTAGCCGGCTGTCTCATGTCAACCACTGTCTTTTATACAGAGCTGACACTGTCACGTAATTCCTTCCAACAGTTCATCCACTCAGGTGTCGACCCCCCTAGGGGGTGACATCACTATTACAGGCAATCTGCTCCGTCTCCACATCATTTTTCTCCTCATACATGTCGACACAAACGTACCGACATACAGCACACACAGGGAATGCTCTGATAGAGGACAGGACCCCACTAGCCCTTTGGGGAGACAGAGAGAGAGTTTGCCAGCACACACCAAAGCGCTATATATATATACACAGGGATAACCTTATATAAGTGTTTTTCCCCTTATAGCTGCTGTATTGTTAATACTGCGCCTAATTAGTGCCCCCCTCTCTTTTTTAACCCTTTCTGTAGTGTAGTGACTGCAGGGGAGAGCCAGGGGAGCTTCCCTCCAACTGAGCTGTGAGGGAAAATGGCGCCAGTGTGCTGAGGAGATAGGCTCCGCCCCTTTTTCGCGGACTTTTCTCCTGCTTTTTTATGGATTCTGGCAGGGGTTAAAATTCATCCATATAGCCCTGGGGGCTATATGTGATGTATTTTCGCCAGCCAAGGTGTTTTTATTGCTGCTCAGGGCGCCCCCCCCTAGCGCCCTGCACCCTCAGTGACCGAAGTGTGAAGTGTGCTGAGGAGCAATGGCGCACAGCTGCAGTGCTGTGCGCTACCTTGGTGAAGACAGGATGTCTTCTGCCGCCGATTTTCCGGACCTCTTCTGTCTTCTGGCTCTGTAAGGGGGCCGGCGGCGCGGCTCTGGGACCCATCCATGGCTGGGCCTGTGATCGTCCCTCTGGAGCTAATGTCCAGTAGCCTAAGAAGCCCAATCCACTCTGCACGCAGGTGAGTTCGCTTCTTCTCCCCTTAGTCCCTCGATGCAGTGAGCCTGTTGCCAGCAGGTCTCACTGAAAATAAAAAACCTAAACTAAAACTTTCACTAAGAAGCTCAGGAGAGCCCCTAGTGTGCACCCTTCTCGTTCGGGCACAGAGATCTAACTGAGGCTTGGAGGAGGGTCATAGGGGGAGGAGCCAGTGCACACCAGATAGTCCTAAAGCTTTCTTTAGATGTGCCCAGTCTCCTGCGGAGCCGCTATTCCCCATGGTCCTTACGGAGACCCCAGCATCCACTTAGGACGTTAGAGAAAGAGCCTGATGCTCCTAGAATAAGCGGACTGGTTCCTGATTCCTACTTTATCCACCAATGAGTTGGATATGTTCTACTTATGCTAGTAGGTCACGTACCTCAGATATAGGCGTATCCATAACTCTTTTGTCTCCATACTTTTTCCAAAGACCTCTACTGATCTGAAAAAACGAAATTTCAGTTGTCATAAATATATTGCACTAATTTGTTCCTAATTATATACATACATACATACATACACACACTGGCCTGAAAAATAAGAATTTACTTACCGATAATTCTATTTCTCGGAGTCCGTAGTGGATGCTGGGGTTCCTGAAAGGACCATGGGGGAATAGCGGCTCCGCAGGAGACAGGGCACAAAAAGTAAAGCTTTACGATCAGGTGGTGTGTACTGGCTCCTCCCCCTATGACCCTCCTCCAAGCCTCAGTTGGATACTGTGCCCGGACGAGCGTACACAATAAGGAAGGATTTATGAATCCCGGGTAAGACTCATACCAGCCACACCAATCACACCGTACAACCTGTGATCTAAACCCAGTTAACAGTATGATAACAGAGGAGCCTCTGAAAGATGGCTCCCTACAACAATAACCCGAATTAGGTAACAATAACTATGTACAATTATTGCAGATAATCCGCACTTGGGATGGGCGCCCAGCATCCACTACGGACTCCGAGAAATAGAATTATCGGTAAGTAAATTCTTATTTTCTCTATCGTCCTAGTGGATGCTGGGGTTCCTGAAAGGACCATGGGGATTATACCAAAGCTCCCAAACGGGCGGGAGAGTGCGGATGACTCTGCAGCACCGAATGAGAGAACTCCAGGTCCTCCTTAGCCAGGGTATCAAATTTGTAGAATTTTACAAACGTGTTCTCCCCCGACCACGTAGCCGCTCGGCAGAGTTGTAATGCCGAGACCCCTCGGGCAGCCGCCCAAGAAGAACCCACCTTCTTTGTGGAGTGGGCTTTTACCGATTTTGGCTGTGGCAGGCCTGCCACAGAATGTGCAAGCTGAATCGTACTACAAATCCAGCGAGCAATAGTCTGCTTAGACGCAGGAGCGCCCAACTTGTTGGGAGCATATAGTATAAACAGTGAGTCAGATTTCCTGACTCCAGCTGTCCTTGAAATGTATATTTTTAAAGCTCTGACAACGTCCAACAACTTGGAGTCCTCCAAGTCGCTTGTAGCCGCAGGCACTACAATAGGCTGGTTCAGATGAAATGCTGACACCACCTTAGGGAGAAAATGCGGACGAGTCCGCAGTTCTGCCCTGTCCGAATGGAAAATCAGATATGGGCTTTTGTAAGATAAAGCTGCCAGTTCTGACACTCTCCTGGCCGAAGCCAGGGCTAGTAGCATGGTCACTTTCCATGTGAGATATTTCAAATCCACAGTTTTTAGTGGTTCAAACCAATGAGATTTGAGAAAGTCCAAAACAACATTGAGATCCCACGGTGCCACTGGAGGCACCACAGGGGGCTGTATATGCAGCACTCCCTTAACAAAAGTCTGGACTTCAGGAACTGAAGCCAATTCTTTCTGGAAGAAAATCGACAGGGCCGAAATTTGAACCTTAATAGATCCCAATTTGAGACCCATAGACAATCCTGATTGCAGGAAATGTAGGAATCGACCCAGTTGAAATTCCTCCGTCGGAGCACTCCGATCCTCGCACCACGCAACATATTTTCGCCAAATGCGGTGATAATGTTGCGCGGTTACTTCCTTCCTTGCTTTAATCAAAGTAGGAATGACTTCTTCCGGCATGCCTTTTTTCTTCAGGATCCGGCGTTCAACCGCCATGCCGTCAAACGCAGCCGCGGTAAGTCTTGAAACAGACAGGGACCCTGCTGAAGCAAGTCCCTTCTCAGAGGTAGAGGCCACGGATCTTCCGTGATCATCTCTTGAAGTTCCGGGTACCAAGTCCTTCTTGGCCAATCCGGAACCACTAGTATCGTTCTTACGCCTCTTTGCCGTATAATTCTCAATACTTTTGGTATGAGAGGCAGAGGAGGAAACACATACACCGACTGGTACACCCAAGGCGTTACCAGCGCGTCCACAGCTATTGCCTGCGGATCTCTTGACCTGGCGCAATACCTGTCCAGTTTTTTGTTGAGGCGAGACGCCATCATGTCCACCATTGGTCTTTCCCAACGGGTTACCAGCATGTGGAAAACTTCTGGATGAAGACCCCACTCTCCCGGGTGAAGGTCGTGTCTGCTGAGGAAGTCTGCTTCCCAGTTGTCCACTCCCGGGATGAACACTGCTGACAGTGCTATCACATGATTCTCTGCCCAGCGAAGAATCCTTGCAGCTTCTGCCATTGCACTCCTGCTTCTTGTGCCGCCCTGTCTGTTCACATGGGCGACTGCCGTGATGTTGTCCGACTGGATCAACACCGGTTTTCCTTGAAGCAGAGGTTCTGCCTGGCTTAGAGCATTGTAGATTGCTCTTAGTTCCAGAATGTTTATGTGAAGAGACGTTTCCAGGCTCGACCACACGCCCTGGAAGTTTCTTCCTTGTGTGACTGCTCCCCAGCCTCTCAGGCTGGCGTCCGTGGTCACCAGGATCCAATCCTGTATGCCGAATCTGCGGCCCTCCAATAGATGAGCACTCTGCAACCACCACAGAAGAGATACCCTTGTCCTTGGAGACAGGGTTATCCGCTGGTGCATCTGAAGATGCGACCCTGACCATTTGTCCAACAGATCCCTCTGGAAAATTCTTGCGTGGAATCTGCCGAATGGAATTGCATCGTAAGAAGCCACCATTTTTCCCAGGACTCTTGTGCATTGATGTACAGACACCTTTCCTGGTTTTAGGAGGTTCCTGACAAGTTCGGATAACTCCTTGGCTTTTTCCTCCGGGAGAAATACCTTTTTCTGAACCGTGTCCAGAATCATCCCTAGGAACAGCAGACGTGTTGTCGGAATTAACTGGGATTTTGGAATATTCAGAATCCACCCGTGCTGTTTTAGCACTTCTTGAGACAGTGCTAATCCCATCTCTAGCTGTTCTCTGGACCTTGCCCTTATTAGGAGATCGTCCAAGTATGGGATAATGAATACGCCTTTTCTTCGAAGAAGAATCATCATCTCGGCCATTACCTTGGTAAAGACCCGAGGTGCCGTGGACAATCCAAACGGCAGCGTCTGAAACTGATAGTGACAGTTCTGTACGACGAACCTGAGGTACCCCTGGTGTGAGGGGTAAATTGGAACGTGGAGATACGCATCCTTGATGTCCAAGGATACCATAAAGTCCCCTTCTTCCAGGTTCGCTATCACTGCTCTGAGTGACTCCATCTTGAACTTGAACTTCTTTATGTACAGGTTCAAGGATTTCAGATTTAGAATAGGTCTTACCGAGCCATCCGGCTTCGGTACCACAAATAGAGTGGAATAATACCCCTTTCCTTGTTGTAAAAGAGGTACCTTGACTATCACCTGCTGAGAGTACAGCTTGTGAATGGCTTCCAAGACCGTCACCCTGTCGGAGGGGGACGTTGGTAAAGCAGACTTCAGGAAACGGCGAGGTGGATCCGTCTCTAGTTCCAACCTGTACCCCTGAGATATTATCTGCAGGATCCAGGGATCTACCTGCGAGTGAGCCCACTGCGCGCTGAAATTCTTGAGACGACCCCCCACCGCCCCGAGTCCGCTTGAGAAGCCCCAGCGTCATGCTGAGGCTTTTGTAGAAGCGGGGGAGGGCTTCTGTTCCTGGGAAGGAGCTGCCTGTTGCAGTCTCTTCCCCCTTCCTCTGCCTCGTGGCAGATATGAATATCCCTTTGCTCTCTTGTTTTTAAAGGAACGAAAGGGCTGCGGTTGAAAAGTCGGTGTCTTTTTCTGTTGGGGAGTGACTTGAGGTAAAAAGGTGGATTTCCCGGCTGTAGCCGTGGCCACCAAATCCGATAGACCGACACCAAATAACTCCTCCCCTTTATACGGCAAAACTTCCATATGCCGTTTTGAGTCCGCATCACCTGACCACTGTCGCGTCCATAAACTTCTTCTGGCCGAAATGGACATAGCACTTACCCGTGATGCCAGTGTGCAAATATCCCTCTGTGCATCACGCATATAAAGAAATGCATCCTTTATTTGCTCTAAAGACAGTAAAACATTGTCCCTATCCAGGGTATCAATATTTTCAATCAGGGACTCTGACCAAGCTACCCCAGCACTGCACATCCAGGCTGTCGCTATAGCTGGTCGTAGTATAACACCTGTATGTGTGTATATACTTTTTTGGATATTTTCCATCCTCCTATCTGCTGGATCTTTAAGTGCGGCCGTCTCAGGAGAGGGTAACGCCACTTGTTTTGATAAGCGTGTGAGCGCCTTGTCCACCCTAGGAGGTGTTTCCCAGCGCGCCCTAACCTCTGGCGGGAAAGGGTATAAAGCCAATAACTTCTTTGAAATTAGCATTTTTTTATCGGGGGCAACCCACGCTTCATCACACACCTCATTTAATTCATCTGATTCAGGAAAAACTATAGGTAGTTTTTTCACACCCCACATAATACCCTGTTTTGTGGTACCTGTAGTATCAGCAATATGTAACGCCTCCTTCATTGCCAAAATCATATAACGTGTGGCCCTACTGGAAAATACGGTTGATTCATCACCGTCGCCACTGGAATCAGTGCCTGTGTCTGGGTCTGTGTCGACCGACTGAGGCAAAGGGCGTTTTACAGCCCCTGACGGTGTTTGAGGCGCCTGGACAGGTGCTAATTGATTGCCCGGCCGTCTCATGTCGTCAAACGACTGCTTTAGCGTGTTGACACTATCCCGTAATTCCATAAATAAAGGCATCCATTCTGGTGTCGACCCCCTAGGGGGTGACATCCCCATATTTGGCAATTGCTCCGCCTCCACACCAATATCGTCCTCATACATGTCGACACACACGTACCGACCCACAGCAGACACACAGGGGATGCTCTTAAAGAAGACAGGACCCCACTAGCCCTTTGGGGAGACAGAGGGAGAGTTTGCCAGCACACACCAAAAAGCGCTATATATGACAGGGATAGCCTTATAATAAGTGCTCCCTGTATAGCTGCTTTAATAATATAATTTTGCCACAATTTTGCCCCCCCTCTCTTGTTTTACCCTGTTTCTGTAGTGCAGTGCAGGGGAGAGCCTGGGAGCCTTCCTGACCAGCGGAGCTGTGTGAGGAAAATGGCGCTGTGTGCTGAGGAGATAGGCCCCGCCCCTTTTTCGGCGGGCTCGTCTCCCGCTCTTTAGTGGATTCTGGCAGGGGTTAAATATCTCCATATAGCCCCCGGAGGCTATATGTGAGGTATTTTTAGCCAAAATAGGTTTTCATTTGCCTCCCAGGGCACCCCCCTCCCAGCGCCCTGCACCCTCAGTGACTGCCGTGTGAAGTGTGCTGAGAGGAAAATGGCGCACAGCTGCAGTGCTGTGCGCTACCTTAAGAAGACTGAGGAGTCTTCTGCCGCCGATTCTGGACCTCTTCTCGTTTCAGCATCTGCAAGGGGGCCGGCGGCGAGGCTCCGGTGACCATCCAGGCTGTACCTGTGATCGTCCCTCTGGAGCTAATGTCCAGTAGCCAAGAAGCCAATCCATCCTGCACGCAGGTGAGTTCACTTCTTCTCCCCTAAGTCCCTCGTTGCAGTGATCCTGTTGCCAGCAGGACTCACTGTAAAATAAAAAACCTAAGCTAAACTTTTCTAAGCAGCTCTTTAGGAGAGCCACCTAGATTGCACCCTTCTCGGCCGGGCACAAAAATCTAACTGAGGCTTGGAGGAGGGTCATAGGGGGAGGAGCCAGTACACACCACCTGATCGTAAAGCTTTACTTTTTGTGCCCTGTCTCCTGCGGAGCCGCTATTCCCCCATGGTCCTTTCAGGAACCCCAGCATCCACTAGGACGATAGAGAAATCATAATTAAAGGCCCTCCCCAGCTTATGGGTTCATGATTATCGACCTCTCCAAATAGTAACAACCTGTCATAAACGCTTAAACCTTAACAGACAGTCTTCAAATTGAGCTCCATAAGTAGCTCAATGAAGGGTTACTGCATTCTGTAAAGGCCACTCTGGGTACGGAAGAGAAAAATGCACTAGAATAATGGAATGTGTTACTTGGCTATATGGGCAGACAAATTTCATATACTGGTGTGCAAGCAAGCATGACAGGTCACTATCGTACTGCATGAAGTCTTGTCACCTGAGGCCTTGAAATTAGCTGCACCCTTCTACGGTTTGTCTTTACAATCAGTGGTTCCAGCTGGAAGTTGGCACATTTCATAACAGTCTCTTGGCATTGCCTGATCCTGAACTCTCACCTGATGGGACCGCTGTATATGTTGTCAAAAATAAGATTTTAAACCTACCGGTAAATCTATTTCTCCTAGTCCGTAGAGGATGCTGGGGACTCCGTAAGGACCATGGGGGGTATAGACTGGCTCCGCAGGAGATAGGGCACCTAAAAAGGACTTTGACTATGGGTGTGCACTGGCTCCTCCCTCTATGCCCCTCCTCCAGACCTCAGTTAGAGAACTGTGCCCAGAGGAGATGGACAATACAAGGCAGGATTTAGCAACCCAAGGGCAAGATTCATACCAGCCCACACCAATCATACCATGTAACCTGGAACATACATAACCAGTTAACACTATGAACAAACTACAGTAACGGTCCAAGACCGATGTCAACTGTAACATAACCCTTATGTAAGCAACAACTATATACAAGTCTTGCAGAGTTTCCGCACTGGGACGGGCGCCCAGCATCCTCTACGGACTAGGAGAAAATAAGAATTTACTTACCGATAATTCTATTTCTCGTAGTCCGTAGTGGATGCTGGGAACTCCGTAAGGACCATGGGGAATAGCGGCTCCGCAGGAGACTGGGCACAAAAGTAAAAGCTTTAGGACTACCTGGTGTGCACTGGCTCCTCCCCCTATGACCCTCCTCCAAGCCTCAGTTAGGATACTGTGCCCGGACGAGCGTACACAATAAGGAAGGATTTTGAATCCCGGGTAAGACTCATACCAGCCACACCAATCACACCGTACAACCTGTGATCTGAACCCAGTTAACAGCATGATAACAGAGGAGCCTCTGAAAAGATGGCTCACAACAATAATAACCCGATTTTTGTAACAACTATGTACAAGTATTGCAGACAATCCGCACTTGGGATGGGCGCCCAGCATCCACTACGGACTACGAGAAATAGAATTATCGGTAAGTAAATTCTTATTTTCTCTGACGTCCTAGTGGATGCTGGGAACTCCGTAAGGACCATGGGGATTATACCAAAGCTCCCAAACGGGCGGGAGAGTGCGGATGACTCTGCAGCACCGAATGAGAGAACTCCAGGTCCTCCTCAGCCAGGGTATCAAATTTGTAGAATTTAGCAAACGTGTTTGCCCCTGACCAAGTAGCTGCTCGGCAAAGTTGTAAAGCCGAGACCCCTCGGGCAGCCGCCCAAGATGAGCCCACCTTCCTTGTGGAATGGGCTTTTACAGATTTTGGCTGTGGCAGGCCTGCCACAGAATGTGCAAGCTGAATTGTACTACAAATCCAACGAGCAATAGTCTGCTTAGAAGCAGGAGCACCCAGCTTGTTGGGTGCATACAGGATAAACAGCGAGTCAAATTTTCTGACTCCAGCCGTCCTGGAAACATATTTTCAGGGCCCTGACTACGTCCAGCAACTTGGAGTCCTCCAAGTCCCTAGTAGCCGCAGGTACCACAATAGGCTGGTTCAAGTGAAACGCTGAAACCACCTTAGGGAGAAATTGAGGACGAGTCCTCAATTCTGCCCTGTCCGTATGAAAAATTAGGTAAGGGCTTTTATAGGATAAAGCCGCCAATTCTGAGACACGCCTGGCTGAAGCCGGGGCCAACAGCATTACCACTTTCCATGTGAGATATTTTAAGTCCACACTGGTGAGTGGTTCAAACCAATGTGATTTTAGGAACCCCAAAACTACATTGAGATCCCAAGGTGCCACTGGAGGCACAAAAGGAGGCTGTATATGCAGTACCCCCTTGACAAACGTCTGAACTTCAGGAACTGAAGCCAGTTCTTTCTGGAAGAAAATCGACAGGGCCGAAATTTGAACCTTAATGGACCCTAATTTTAGGCCCATAGACAGTCCTGTTTGCAGGAAATGCAGGAAACGACCCAGTTGAAATTCCTCTGTAGGGGCCTTCCTGGCCTCGCACCACGCAACATATTTACGCCAAATACGGTGATAATGCTGTACGGTTACATCCTTCCTGGCTTTGATCAGGGTAGGGATGACTTCATCCGGAATGCCTTTTTCCTTCAGGATCCGGCGTTCAACCGCCATGCCGTCAAACGCAGCCGCGGTAAGTCTTGGAACAGACAGGGTCCCTGCTGGAGCAGGTCCTTTCTTAGAGGTAGAGGCCACGGGTCCTCTGTGAGCATCTCTTGAAGTTCCGGGTACCAAGTCCTTCTTGGCCAATCCGGAGCCACGAGTATAGTCCTTACTCCTCTCCTTCTTATGATTCTCAGTACCTTGGGTATGAGAGGCAGAGGAGGGAACACATACACTGACTGGTACACCCACGGTGTTACCAGAGCGTCCACAGCTATTGCCTGAGGGTCCCTTGACCTGGCGCAATACCTGTCTAGTTTTTTTGTTGAGGCGGGACGCCATCATGTCCACCTTTGGTTTTTCCCAACGGTTCACAATCATGTGGAAGACTTCTGGGTGAAGTCCCCACTCTCCCGGGTGGAGGTCGTGTCTGCTGAGGAAGTCTGCTTCCCAGTTGTCCACTCCCGGAATGAACACTGCTGACAGTGCTATCACATGATTTTCCGCCCAGCGAAGAATCCTTGCAACTTCTGCCATTGCCCTCCTGCTTCTTGTGCCGCCCTGTCTGTTTACGTGGGCGACTGCCGTGATGTTGTCTGACTGGATCAGCACCGGCTGACCTTGAAGCAGAGGTCTTGCTAGGCTTAGAGCATTGTAGATGGCCCTTAGCTCCAGGATATTTATGTGAAGTGAAGTGATGTCTCCAGGCTTGACCACAAGCCCTGGAAATTTCTTCCCTGTGTGACTGCTCCCCAGCCTCTCAGGCTGGCATCCGTGGTCACCAGGACCCAGTCCTGAATGCCGAATCTGCGGCCCTCTAGAAGATGAGCACTCTGCAACCACCACAGGAGAGACACCCTTGTCCTTGGTGACAAGATTATCCGCTGATGCATCTGAAGATGCGACCCGGACCATTTGTCTAGCAGATCCCACTGGAAGGTTCTTGCGTGGAATCTGCCGAATGGGATTGCTTCGTAAGAAGCCACCATCTTTCCCAGGACCCTTGTGCATTGATGCACTGAGACTTGGCCTGGTTTTAGGAGATTTCTGACTAGTTCGGATAACTCCCTGGCTTTCTCCTCCGGGAGAAACACCTTTTTCTGGACTGTGTCCAGGATCATCCCTAGGAATAGAAGTCGTGTCGTCGGGATCAGCTGCGATTTTGGAATATTGAGAATCTAACCGTGCTGGCGCAGCACTATCTGAGATAGTGCTACTCCGACTTCCAACTGTTCCCTGGATCTTGCCCTTATCAGGAGATCGTCCAAGTAAGGGATAACTAAAACTCCCTTCCTTCGAAGGAGTATCATCATTTCGGCCATTACCTTGGTAAAGACCCGGGGTGCCGTGGACAATCCAAACGGCAGCGTCTGAAACTGATAGTGACAGTTCTGTACCACAAACCTGAGGTACCCTTGGTGAGAAGGGTAAATTGGGACATGTAGGTAAGCATCTTTGATGTCCAGAGACACCATATAGTCCCCTTCTTCCAGGTTTGCAATCACTGCTCTGAGTGACTCCATCTTGAATTTGAACCTTTGTATGTAAGTGTTCAAGGATTTTAGGTTTAAAATTGGTCTCACCGAGCCGTCCGGCTTCGGTACCACAAATAGTGTGGAATAGTACCCCTTTCCCTGTTGTAGGAGGGGTACCTTGATTATCACCTGCTGGGAATATAGCTTGTGAATGGCTTCCAATACTGCCTCCCTGTCTGAGGGAGACGTCGGTAAAGCAGACTTTAGAAAACGGCGAGGGGGAGACGTCTCGAATTCCAATTTGTACCCTTGAGATACCACCTGAAGGATCCAGGGGTCCACTTGCGAGTGGGCCCACTGCGCACTGAACTTCTTCAGACGGGCCCCCACCGTGCCTGAGTCCGCTTGTAAAGCCCCAGCGTCATGCTGAGGACTTTGCGGAGGCGGGAGAGGGCTTTTGTTCCTGGGAACTGGCTGTTTGTTGCAGCCTTTTTCCTCTCCCTCTGCCACGGGGCAGAAATGAGGCGCCTTTTGCCCGCTTGCCCTTATGGGGCCGAAAGGACTGCGCCTGATAATACGGCGTCTTCTTAGGTTGAGAAGCTACCTGGGGTAAAAATGTGGATTTTCCAGCAGTTGCCGTGGCTACCAGGTCTGATAGACCTACCCCAAATAACTCCTCCCCCTTATAAGGCAATACTTCCATGTGCCTTTTAGAATCCGCATCACCTGACCACTGCCGCGTCCATAAACCTCTTCTTGCAGAAATGGACAGCGCGCTAACTCTTGATGCCAGTCGGCAAATATCCCTCTGTGCATCACGCATATATAGAAATGTATCCTTCAAATGCTCTATAGTCAGTAATATACTGTCCCTATCTAGGGTATCAATATTTTCAGTCAGGGAATCCGACCACGCCAGGCCCGCACTGCACATCCAGGCTGAGGCGATTGCTGGTCGCAGTATAACACCCGTGTGAGTGTATATACATTTTAGGATATTCTCCAGCTTTCTATCGGCAGGTTCCTTTAGGGCGGCCGTATCAGGAGAGGGTAGTGCTACCTGTTTAGACAAGCGTGTGAGTGCTTTATCCACCCTAGGGGGTGTTTCCCAACGTGCCCTATCCTCTGGCGGGAAAGGGTACGATGCCAATAACCTTTTAGGAATTATAAGTTTTTTAATCGGGGGAAACCCACGCCTCATCACACACTTCATTTAATTCCTCGGATACAGGAAAAACTACAGGCAGTTTTTTCTCACCAAACATAATACCCTTTTTAGTGGTACTTGTATTATCAGAGATATGCAATACATTTTTCATTGCTTCAATCATGTAATGTGTGGCCCTAGTGGAAGTCACGTTTGTCTCCTCATCATCGACACTGGAGTCAGTATCCGTGTCTGTGTCTGCCATTTGAGGTAACGGGCGTTTTAAAGCCCCTGATGGCGTTTGAGACCCCTGGACAGGCACAAGCTGAGTAGCCGGCTGTCTCATGTCGTCAACTGTCTGTCGTAAAGAGCTGACACTGTCACGCAATTCCTTCCATAAGCTCATCCACTCAGGTGTCGACTCCCTAGGGGGTGACAACTCTATAATAGGCAATTGCTCCGCCTCCATCTCATTTTCCTCCTCAAACATGTCGACACAATCGTACCGACACACCGCACACACACAGGGAATGCTCTGATAGAGGACAGGACCCCACTAGCCCTTTGGGGAGACAGAGGGAGAGTATGCCAGCACACACCAGAGCGCTATATATAGACAGGAATACCACTATAAAATGTGCTTTTCCCTTTATAGCTGCTGTTAGTATCAAAACTGCGCCAAGTTAGTGCCCCCCTCTCTTTTTTACCCTTTTCTGTAGTGCAGGACTGCAGGGGAGATTCAGTGAGACGTCCTTCCAGTGGAGCTGTGATGGAAAATGGCGCCCGTGTGCTGAGGAGATAGGCTCCGCCCCCTTCTCGGCGGCCTTTTCTCCCGCTTTTTGGTGAGTTCTGGCAGGGGTTAAAATACATCCATATAGCCCTGGGGGTTATATGTGGTGTATTTATGCCAGCCAAGGTGTTTACATTGCTGCTCAGGGCGCCCCCCCCTAGCGCCCTGCACCCTCAGTGACCGAAGTGTGAAGTGTGCCTGAGTAACAATGGCGCACAGCTGCAGTGCTGTGCGCTACCTTGTTGAAGACTGATGTCTTCTGCCGCCGATTTTTCCGGACCTCTTCTTGCTTCTGGCTCTGTAAGGGGGCCGGCGGCGCGGCTCTGGGACCGAGCTCCGAGGCTGGGCCTGTGTTCGGTCCCTCTGGAGCTAATGGTGTCCAGTAGCCTAAGAAGCCCAAGCTACCACCACTTAGGTAGGTTCGCTTCTTCTCCCCTTAGTCCCTCGATGCAGTGAGCCTGTTGCCAGCAGGTCTCACTGAAAATAAAAAACCTAAAACTAAACTTTCACTAAGAAGCTCAGGAGAGCCCCTAATGTGCACCCTTCTCGGCCGGGCACAAAAATCTAACTGAGGCTTGGAGGAGGGTCATAGGGGGGAGGAGCCAGTGCACACCAGGTAGTCCTAAAGCTTTACTTTTGTGCCCAGTCTCCTGCGGAGCCGCTATTCCCCATGGTCCTTACGGAGTTCCTAGCATCCACTAGGACGTCAGAGAAATAGATTTACCGGTAGGTTTAAAATCTTATTTTCTCTTACGTCCTAGAGGATGCTGGGGACTCCGTAAGGACCATGGGGTTTATACCAAAGCATCCAATCGGGCGGGAGAGTGCGTATGACTCTGCAGCACCGACTGAGCAAACGCTAGGTCCTCATCAGCCAGGGTATCAAACTTGTAGAATTTAGCAAAAGTATTTGACCCCGACCAAGTCTCCGCTCGGCAAAGTTGTAAAGCCGAGACGCCTCGGGCAGCCGCCCAAGAAGAGCCCACCTTCCTAGTGGAATGGGTCTTAACCGAATTTGGTACCGTCAATCCAGCCGTAGAGTGAGCCTGCTGAATCGTATTACAGATCCAGCGAGCCGTAGTCTGCTTCGAAGCAGGAGCGCCAATCTTATTGGCCGCATACAGGATAAACAGAGCCTCTGTCATCCTAATTCTAGCCGTCCTGGCTACATAAATTTTTAAGGCCCTGACTACGTCCAGGGATCTGGAATCCTTCAGGTCACTTGTAGCCACAGGCACCACAATAGGTTGATTCATATGGAACGAAGAAACCACTTTAGGCAAAAATTGCGGACGTGTCCTCAATTCAGCTCGATCCACATGAAAAATCAAGTAGGGGCTTTTGTGTGACAAAGCCGCCAATTCAGACACTCGCCTTGCTGATGCCAAAGCCAACAGCATGACCACCTTCCAGGTAAGAAATTTCAACTCAACCTTGGTAAGCGGTTCAAACCAGTGTGATTTTAAGAACTGCAACACCACGTTCAAGTCCCATGGTGCCACTGGAGGCACAAAAGGGGGCTGGATGTGCAGCACTCCCTTTACAAACGTCTGGACTTCTAGAAGAGAAGCCAATTCCTTCTGAAAGAAAATCGAGAGGGCCGAAATCTGTACCTTAACAGAGCTTAATTTCAGGCCCATATCCACTCCTGTCTGTAGGAAGTGGAGAAGACGACCCAGATGAAAATCTTCCGTAGGTGCATTCTTGGTCTCACACCAAGACACATACTTTCGCCAGATACGGTGATAATGTCTTATCGTCACCTCCTCCCTAGCCTTTATTAACGTAGGGATGACCTCTTCTGGAATTCCCTTTTTCGCTAGGATTCGGCGTTCAACCGCCATGCCGTCAAACGTAACCGCGGTAAGTCTTGAAACACACAGGGCCCCTGCTGCAACAGGTCTTCCCTCAGAGGAAGAGGCCAGGGATCTCCTGTGAGCATCTCTTGTAGATCCGAGTACCAGGCCCTTCGAGGCCAGTCTGGGACAACGAGTATCGTTCGTACTCTTCTTCGTCTTATGATCCTCAACACTTGTGATGAGAGGAAGAGGAGGAAACACGTAGACCGATTTGAACACCCACGGTGTTACCAGAGCGTCCACTGCTATTGCCTGAGGGTCCCGAGACCTGGCGCAGTACCTCTGAAGTTTTTTGTTGAGGTGTAACGCCATCATGTCTATTTGAGGAGTTCCCCAAAGACGTGCTACGTCTGCAAAGACTTCTTGCTGAAGTCCCCACTCTCCTGGATGGAGATAGTGTCTGCTGAGGAAGTCTGCTTCCCAGTTGTCCACTCCCGGAATGAAGACAGCTGACAGAGCGCTTACATGATTTTCCGCCCCGCGAAGGATCTTTGTGGCTTCCGCCATCGCAACTCTGCTTTTTGTCCCGCCTTGGTGGTTCACATGAGCCACTGCTGTGACATTGTCTGATTGAATCAGAACCGGTAGGTTTCGAAGAAAACTCTCCGCTTGTCGAAGGCCGTTGTAAATGGCCCTGAGTTCCAACACATTGATATGTAGACAGGACTCCTGGTCTGACCAAAGACCCTGAAAATGTTTTCCCTGTGTGACCGCTCCCCATCCTCGGAGGCTCGCGTCCGTGGTAACCAGGATCCAATCCTGAATTCCGAACCTGCGACCCTCCAGGAGGTGAGCACTTTGCAACCACAGGAGGGACACTCTGGTCCCTGGGGACAGAGTTATTTTCCGATGTAAGTGCAGATGGGACCCGGACCACTTGTCCAGAAGGTCCCATTGAAAAGTCCTTGCATGGAACCTGCCAAAGGGAGTGGCCTCGTAGGCCGCCCCCATTTTTCCCAGAACTCGAGTGCATTGGTGAACTGACACCCTTTTCGGTTTTAGCAGGTCTCTGACCATGTTCTGTATGTCTTGGGCTCTCTCTATTGGGAGGAAGACCTTCATTTGTTCCGTATCCAGTATCATACCTAGGAACGGTAGTCGAGTTGTTGGGAATCAACTGTGACTTTGGTAGATTTAGAATCCAACCGTGTTGCTGGAGCACTCTCAACGAGAGCGCCACACTGTTCAGCAATTTCTCCCTTGATCTCGCTTTTATCAGGAGATCGTCCAAGTATGGGATAATTGTGACTCCATGCTTGCGCAGGACCACCATCATTTCCGCCATTATCTTGGTGAAAATCCTCGGGGCCGTGGAGAGTCCAAACGGCAACGTCTGAAATTGGTAATGACAATCCTGTACAGCGAATCTCAGGTATTCCTGATGGGTGGCATATATGGGGACATGAAGGTACGCATCCTTTATGTCCAGAGACACCATAAACTCCCCCTCCTCCATGTTGGCTATTATCGCTCTGAGAGATTCCATTTTGAATTTGAATCTTCTTATGTACAGGTTTAGGAATTTCAGATTCAAAATAGGTCTGACCGAACCGTCCGGTTTCGGGACCACAAATAGGGTTGAATAGTAATCTCTTACCTGCTGGTGCAGGGGAACCTCGATTATCACTTGCTGTATACACAGCGTTTGAATTGCAGCTAACACTACATCCCTTTCCGATGTGGAAGCTGGTAGGGCCGATTTGAAAAATCGGCGCGGGGGCACCTCCTCGAATTCCAATTTGTAACCCTGGGAAACTATTTCCAACACCCAGGGATTCAGGTCCGAACTGACCCAGGCCTGACTGAAAAGTCGAAGACGTGCCCCCACCGGTGCGGACTCCCTCAGGGGAGCCCCAGCGTCATGCTGTGGGTTTTGGAGCAGCCGGGGAGGACTTTGGTTCCTGGGCACCTGCCGAAGCAGGTGCTCTCTTGCCTCTGCCCTTACCTCTGGCGAGGAAAGAGGATCCCGACCTCTTTTGGACTTGTGCGACCGAAAGGACTGCATCTGATAGGGTGTTACTTTCTTTTGCTGTTGGGGAATATATGGTAAAAAATTTGATTTACCTGCTGTGGCTGTGGAAACCAGGTCCGTCAGCCGATCCCCAAACAATACATCACCCTTGTAGGGTAGTAATTCCATATGTTTCTTGGAATCCGCATCACCCGTCCATTGGCGAGTCCATAAGGATCTTCTCGCTGAGACAGACATGGCATTGGCCCTAGAAGCTAGCAATCCAATGTCCCTTTGAGCATCCCTCATAAATAAGACTGCGTCTTTAATATGGGCTAGAGTTAGGAATATAGTATCCTTATCCATATTATCAAATTGATCTGACAGCTCATCTGTCCAAGCTGCAATTGCGCTACACACCTATGCCGACGCAATTGTCGGTCTTAGCACAGCACCCGTATGAGAATAAATACACTTTAAGGTAGTTTCTTGCCTGCGATCTGCAGGGTCCTTAAGGGCTGCTGTGTCAGGAGACGGTAGCGCCACTTTCTTGGACAAGCGCGTCAGGGCTTTGTCCACAGTGGGGGGTGATTCCCAAATCTCCCTTGCCATATAAATTCTTTTGGGGATCTGCGGTCTCTTATCCGGAGTCTCCCAAGCTTTTCCAAAGAATTCATTTAATTCATGAGATGTGGGAAAGTTAATAATCTGTTTCTTTTCCTTAAACATGTGTACCCTTGTGTCGGGGACAGAGGGTTCATCCACCATATGCAACACATCCCTTATTGCCACAATCATACACTGAATGGTTTTAGTCACCCTAGGGTGCAATTTTACTTAGTCATAGTCGACACTGGAATCAGAATCCGTGTCGGTAGTAGTGTCTTGTGTTAAGGGACGCTTTTGAGACCCCGACGGGCCCTGTGAGTCGGTCCAATCTGAGGATTGACCCCCTGATGTCCCCCCTAAATCAGCCTTATCAAGCCTTTTATGTAAAGATGTCACACTTGCATTCAACATATGTCACATGTCATTCCAATCTGGAGTCGGCACAACCGACGGGGACACACCACCTCCTCCTTGGAGAAGCCTTCCGCCTCAGACATGTCGACACACACGTACCGACACCCCCCACACACAGGGATTAACCTATAAGGGGACAAAACCCCAACTAGGCCCTTAGGAGAGACAGAGAGAGAGTATGCCAGCACACACCCAGCGCTTAATAACACTGGAAAAATATGACCAGATAGCGCATATATTATATATATATATTGACCAGATTCCCACTCACTGCACTCAAAATGCTCCCCTCCTCTTTTTTCCAGCCGGAATGTTCAGCAGGGGAGAGACCAGGGAGCCAGCGTTTTCCTCATGCAGCTTCTGTGGAGAAAATAGCGCTGGTTAGTGCTGGGGATCAAGCTCCGCCCACCCGACGGCAGGCTTCGGTCCCGGTGATTTTTTTTATAGAAAATGGCGGGGGATCGTAGAATTACTGCCCAGCAGCCTAATCTACCTGGTCAGTGCCCAAATGTGAGGTTTATTGCTGCCCAGGGCGCCCCCCCTGCGCCCTTCAGTGCTGCTCTGTGTGTGTGAATGGAAGCAATGGCGCGCAGCCTTACCTCATGAAGATCTGAGGTCTTCTGCCTTCTCATACTCACCCGGCTTCGATCTTCGGCATCTGTGAGGACGGCGGCGCGGCTCCGGGACGAACCCCAGGTGAGACCTGTGTTCCGACTCCCTCTGGAGCTAATGGTGTCCAGTAGCCTTAGAAACAGAGCCCAACTTAACAAAACAGCTCTGCTTCTCTCTCCTCGGTCCCACGATGCAGGGAGCCTGTTGCCAACAGGACTCCCTGAAAATAAAAAACCTAACAAAATTATTTTTCCACAGAAAACTCTGGAGAGCTCTCTGCAGTGCACCCATTCTCCTCTGGGCACAAGATCTAACTGAGGTCTGGAGGAGGGGCATAGAGGAAGGAGCCAGTGCACACCCATAGTCAAAGTTCTTTTTAGGTGCCCTATCTCCTGCGGAGCCCGTCTATACCCCCATGGTCCTTACGGAGTCCCCAGCATCCTCTAGGACGTAAGAGAAATAAACTTTAGTTTCTAGCTGGCTACCTAAATAAATTGCTGGGATCCTACCAGTCCAAACAACAGGTTATGGTGTCAAATCTAGCTCTCGCTTACCTGTACACAGCATGCCAGTAACTTAAGACAATCTGCTGCACCTTACTACCTCTAACACCTTTCCTCTTACTGCCTTTCATTTTGTAATATCTTATGTCCTACTGTCATACCTGCAGGTCCACCGGTATGCATTTTATTGTAAGGTTCTTTTCTCTCATCATACATTTACACCTGCATACTTGCATTGACACCACTGCATCTATTTTATGTGGTTCTATTTTTAGAATGTGTTACAACACTTATTTGCATGTAGTACGGTTTGATATGAATATAACGGACAATTGGGCAGATGTATTAACCTGGAAAAGGCATAAGGAAGTGATAAACCAGTGATATGTGCAAGGTGATAAAGGCACCAGCCAATCAGCTCCTAACTGTTTATTTACTTATTGGAGCTGACTGGCTGGTGCGTTTATCACCTTGCACATATCACTGCTTTATCACTTCCTTATGCCTTCTCCAGGTTAATACATCTGCCCCCATGTGTGGTCACATGTAACAGCACTTCCTCTATCCATCTACATCACAGTTCTTCTTTGCAGCTTTACCTTTTTAGAAGTCTGCTCATCGGTTCCATTAACAAAAAGTTCTAGCATGACCTCATTCAAGTCATGTTTAATAGTCCTTTTGCGGTATACACACAAGGGGAATTGAATTAGCCACGGTAATTTAAAGGCAGGCTGATTGAAACAGAGGAACTATTCAACTTGAGCAGACTTAAGTTAATAAGGATTTCTCTTTCAAGCCTGAGTGGGCTTGAAAAGAAATCCACATTAAATGGCTGTTTGCCGGTTCCCACGAATGTGTTAACCCATAGGTCGGTGAATGTAACCTGGATTCTGTGGGTTAATGTGCGCTTACAGGGTAATTTACCATGCGAGAAAAAGGGGCTGTCACAGAGTATCCCCAGGCATTAAAGCGCAAGGCTTTCACCCTTTTCCCTGTGCGGTAAATCACTGCTGCTAATTGAATTCCCCCCACAGTCTTTAAGCCCTGGAAGTGAAAAGGCACAGATATACCATACCTTATATGCACCATCATATTGAGCAACTTCTTCTCCTAAGATAAACACCTTTTCATCTCTTTCCAATTCTTCATCCAATGCCTGATTTAAAGCATCTCGAACTGTGAGCTAAAATAATTATTTTGTGTTATATACATAGAAACATAGAATTTGACGGCAGATAAGAACCACTTGGCCCATCCTTTATGCAATCTCAACCCTTTTTTAACCTTAATTCTTTGTAAGGATATTCATATGCCTGTCCCAAGCATGTTTAAATTGCCCTACAGTCTTAGCCTCTACCACCTCTGATGGGAGGCTATTCCACTTATCCACTACCCTTTATGTGAAGTAATTTTTCCTTAAATTTCCCCTGAACCTCCCCCCCTCCAGTCTCAATGTATGCCCTCGAGTTCTAATACTTCTTTTCCTTTGAAGAATGTTTCCCTCCTGAACTTTGTTAAGACCCTTGATATATTTGAAAGTTTCTATCATGTCCCCCCTTTCCCTTCTCTCCTCCAAACTATACATGTTAAGATCTTTTAGCCTTTCCGGGTAAGTTTTGTGATGTAGGCCATGCACCATTTTAGTTGCCCTTCTTTGTACACTCTCTAATGTATTTATATCCTTCTGGAGATAGAGTCTCCAGAACTGGACACAGTATTCCAGATGGGGCCGTACCAATGACCTATACAGTGGCATTATCACTTCTTTTTTACTGCTACTGATTCCTCTCCCTATGCAACCAAGCATCTGACTTGCCTTTCTCATTGCTTTGTTGCATTGCTTTCCTTCCTTCAAGTCACTTGAAATAGTGACTCCTAAATCTCTTTCCTCCTCAGTAGTTTCCATTATAGTACCCTTGATACTATACTTAGCCTTTGGGTTTTTGAGACCCAAGTGCATGATTTTGCATTTTTTAGCATTAAACTGTAGTTGCCACGTTCTTGACCATTTCTCAAGCCTACCTAGGTCATTAATCATTTGTTTGACCCCTCCCGGTGTGTCTACCCTGTTGCATATCTTTGTATCATCTGCAAAAAGGCATATCTTCCCTTCAATACCATCTGCAATGTCACCAACAAAGATATTAAAGAGAACTGGACCAAGTACAGATCCCTGGGGTACTCCACTGGTAACATTTCCCTCCATAGATTGCACTCCATTAACTACGACTGTCTGTTTCCTATCCTGCAACCAGGTTCTTATCCATTTAACTGATTTATAATCCACCCCCAGGCTTTCAAGTTTATTTAGCAGTCTGCGATGTGGGACAGTGTCAGATGCCTTACTAAAGTCTAGATATGCTACATCTACAGCTCCCCCTTGATCTATTATTTTCATCACAGAGTCAAAAAAGTCATTAAGAATTGTTTGGCATGATCTCCCACCAGTAAATCCATGCTGTTTTGGATCCTGTAAATTGTTTGATTTAAGATATTCCACTACTCTTTCTTTTAATAGTTTTTCCATTACTTTCCCTACTACTGATGTAAGGCTTACTGGTCTGTAGTTACTTGCTTCTTCCTTGCTTCCACTTTTGTGCAGTGGAACTACATTTGCTCTTTTCCAGTCCTCTGGAATAGCACCTGTATTTAGTGACTGGTTAAATAATTCTGTCAAAAGGTGTAACCAGCACATCTTTTAGCTCTTTGAGTATCCTTGGGTGTATCCCATCTGGTCCCATTGATTTATCCACTTTTAGTTTTGAAAGTTCTGTTAGGACCTTCTCCTCTGTAAATGTATTTTCATCTACCTTATTTTTATGAATGTCCTTGCAACTTAACTGTGGCCCCATCCCTTCTTCTGTAGTAAATACTGAGCAAAAATAATTATTTAGGTGATCTGCTATTGCCTTGTCTCCCTCCACCAAATGCCCACTCTCTGTCTTAAGTCTTATTATTCCTCCATTTGATTTTCTCCTTTCACTTATATACTTAAAAAGTTTTGCCCCCTTTATCTACTGACTGGGCCATTTTCTCCTCAGCTTCTGCCTTTGCACGTCTGATCACTTTCTTAGCATCCTTCCGTCTGTCCAGATACACCTCTTTGTCGTTATTATTTTGAGTCTGTTGGTATTTCCTAAAAGCCATCTTTTTTGCTTTCACACTAGTTGATACTTCTTTTGTGAACCACACTGGCTTCCTTTTACTGGTGCTTTTCCTAACCATTTTGATACAAAGGTCTGTTGCACTTAGTATTGCACTTTTCAGTTTTTTCCACCTCTCCTGCACTCCTTCCAAGTTCCTCCAGTCTGCCAATGAATCACTTAAACATCTCCCCATTTTTGCAAAGTCAGCATTTCTAAAATCCAACACCTTTGTTTTTGTGTGACAGGAGTTGGATCCTGTCTTTATACTAAACCATACTGCTTGATGATCACTGGATCCCAGGTGCTCACCCACATATAGATCAGATATCCTATCACCATTTGTAAAAATTAGATCTAATATTGTGTCTTTGCGAGTGGGCTCCCTCACCAATTGCTTGAGAGATGCTCCCTGTAAGGAATGTAGAAATTTGCCACTTGTAGCTGAACTTGCAAAAGACCCCTCCCAATTTACATCAGGTAAATTAAAATCTCCCATGATTATGACTTCTCCCTTAAAAGCCATTTTAGAGATGTCCAACAATAGGTTCCTGTCCAAATCCTGCCCCTGGCCTGGTGGTCTATAGATCACCAATGCGAATAATGTCCTTCTTCCCAGTTTCTATGGTGACCCAAAGGGCCTCAGTTTTGGCTTTAATATTTTGTATTAAAGTAGCATTTATGCTTTTTTTCACATACATTGCTACCCCTCCTCCTATTCTATCTTTCCTAAATAAATTGTATCCTGGTATAGCTAAGCCCCAGTCATGATTCTCATATACACATTGAATTTCACATACCAACTACCAAGGCAAAGATAAGATGGGACGTTTATAAGAACTGGTGGAGTCGCCGATAGTGATCAAACATTTTCTAAACGGCATGGGAAAGGTCTGTAAAAATTGGCTTGTTATGGGAACCCCCAATCTTCTCCTTTGCCCCAATTATCATAGTTTCCAAATTAACTAGCAAATAGTATATACATTTATAAATATCTCAGACTCAGTCACAGCATGTACTACCATACATATAGGAGTTCAAAGCTGCATTCTGTACTTTCATATTGGGCCAGCTACTGTAGTATTTTGCATAGTTCACTTTAAATGTGAATAGAAAATACAATAAAAATTAACAATAATTTATTCTTTGAGGGCATTAAAAACCAGGAAACCAATGTTCCAAAGCAAAGTGATTACATATTTTACTTTGACAACAAAACCGTTATGGCATGAAACGGGAGCAGTGTTCTCTATTCACATTAATAGTGCACCAGCTGAGCACAGAAGCACACAAAAAATAAGAATTTACTTACCGATAATTCTATTTCTCGGAGTCCGTAGTGGATGCTGGGGTTCCTGAAAGGACCATGGGGAATAGCGGCTCCGCAGGAGACAGGGCCCAAAAGTAAAGCTTTACGATCAGGTGGTGTGTACTGGCTCCTCCCCCTATGACCCTCCTCCAAGCCTCAGTTAGGATACTGTGCCCGGACGAGCGTACACAATAAGGAAGGATTTATGAATCCCGGGTAAGACTCATACCAGCCACACCAATCACACCGTACAACCTGTGATCTAAACCCAGTTAACAGTATGATAACAGCGGAGCCTCTGAAAAGATGGCTCACAACAATAATAACCCGATTTTTGTAACTATGTACAAGTAATGCAGATAATCCGCACTTGGGATGGGCGCCCAGCATCCACTACGGACTCCGAGAAATAGAATTATCGGTAAGTAAATTCTTATTTTCTCTATCGTCCTAGTGGATGCTGGGGTTCCTGAAAGGACCATGGGGATTATACCAAAGCTCCCAAACGGGCGGGAGAGTGCGGATGACTCTGCAGCACCGAATGAGAGAACTCCAGGTCCTCCTTAGCCAGGGTATCAAATTTGTAGGATTTTACAAACGTGTTTGCCCCTGACTAAATAGCCGCTCGGCAAAGTTGTAAAGCCGAGACCCCTCGGGCAGCCGCCCAAGATGAGCCCACCTTCCTTGTGGAATGGGCATTTACATATTTTGGCTGTGGCAGGGCTGCCACAGAATGTGCAAGCTGAATTGTATTACACATCCAACTAGCAATAGTCTGCTTAGAAGCAAGAGCACCCAGTTTGTTGGGTGCATACAGGATAACAGCAAGTCAGTTTTCCTGACTCCAGCCGTCCTGGAACCTATATTTTCAGGGCCCTGACAACATCTAGCAACTTGGAGTCCTCCAAGTCCCTAGTAGGTGCAAGGCACCACAATAAGCTGGTTCAGGTGAAACACTGACACCACCTTAGGGAGAGAACTGGGGACGAGTCCGCAGCTCTGCCCTGTCCAAATGGACAAACAGATATGGGCTTTTTTGAGAAAAAAAAACACCAATTTGACACTCGCCTGGTCCAGGCCAGGGCCAAGAGCATGATCACTTTTCATGTGAGATGCTTCAAATCCACAGATTTGACTGGTTTTAAACCAATGTGATTTGAGGAATCCCAGAACTACGTTGAGATCCCACAGTGCCACTGGAGGCACAAAAGGGGGTTGTATATGCAATACTCCCTTGACAAACTTCTGGACTTCAGGAACTGAAGCCAATTCTTTCTGGAAGAAAATCGACAGGGCCGAAATTTGAACCTTAATGGACCCCAATTTGAGGCCCATAGACACTCCTGTTTGCAGGAAATGCAGGAATCGACCGAGTTGAAATTTCTTCGTGGGGCCTTTCTGGCCTCGCACCACGCAACATATTTTTTTCACATGTGGTGATAATGTTGTGCGGGCACTTCCTTTCTGGCTTTGACCAGGGTAGGAATGACCTCTTCCGGAATGCCTTTTTCCCTTAGGATCCGGCGTTCCACCGCCATGCCGTCAAACGCAGCTGCAGTAAGTCTTGGAACAGACATGGTACTTGCTGAAACAAGTCCCTTCTTAGCGGCAGAGGCCATAAGTCCTCTGTGAGCATCTCTTGAAGTTCCGGGTACCAAGTCCTTCTTGGCCAATCCGGAGCCATGAGTATAGTTCTTACTCCTCTACGTCTTATAAGTCTCAGTACCTTAGGTATGATAAGCAGAGGATGGAACACATACACCGACTGGTACACCCACGGTGTTACCAGAACGTCCACAGCAATTGCCTGAGGGTCTCTTAACCTGGCGCAATACCTGTCCCGTTGTTTGTTCAGACGGGACGCCATCATGTCCACCTTTGGTATTTCCCAACGGTTTACAATCATGTGGAAAACTTCCCGATGAAGTTTCCACTCTGCCGGGTGGAGGTCGTGCCTGCTGAGGAAGTCTGCTTCCCAGTTTCCATTCCCGGAATGAAACACTGCTGACAGTGCTATCACATGATTTTCCGCCCAGCGAAAAGTCCTTGCAGTTTTTGCCATTGCCCTCCTGCTTCTTGTGCCGCCCTGTCTATTTACGTGGGCGACTGCCGTGATGTTTTTCCCACTGGATCAATACCGGCTGACCTTGAAGCAGAGGTCTTGCTAAGCTTAGAGCATTATAAATTTAGCCTTAGCTCCAGTATATTTATGTGGAGAAAAGTCTCCAGACTTGATCACACTCCCTGGAAATTTTTTTTTTTTTTTTTTTCTTGTGTGACTGCTCCCCAGCCTCTCGGGCTGGCCTCCGTGGTCACCAGCATCCAATCCTGAATGCCGAATCTGCGGCCCTCTAGAAGATGAGCACTCTGTAACCACCACAGGAGAGACACCCTTGTCCTTGGATATAGGGTTATCCGCTGATGCATCTGAAGATGCGATCCGGACCATTTGTCCAGCAGATCCCACTGAAAAGTTCTTGCGTGAAATCTGCCGAATGGAATTGCTTCGTAGGAAGTCACCATTTTTACCAGGACCCTTGTGCAATGATGCACTGATTTTAGGAGGTTCCTGACTAGCTCGGATAACTCCCTGGCTTTCTCTTCCGGGAGAAACACCTTTTTCTGGACTGTGTCCAGAATCATCCCTAAGCACAGGAGACTTGTCGTCGGGATCAGCTGCGATTTTGGAATATTTAGAATCCACCCGTGCTGTTGTAGCAGTATCCGAGATAGTGCTACTCCGACCTCCAACTGTTCCCTGGACTTTGCCCTTATCAGGAGATCGTCCAAGTAAGGGATAATTAAGACGCCTTTTCTTCGAAGAAGAATCATCATTTCGGCCATTACCTTGGTAAAGACCCGGGGTGCCGTGGACAATCCAAACGGCAGCGTCTGAAACTGATAGTGACCGTTCTGTACCACGAACCTGAGGTACCCTTAGTGAGAAGGGCAAATTTGGGACATGGAGGTAAGCATCCCTGATGTCTCGGGACACCATATAGTCCCCTTCTTCCTGGTTCGTTATCACTGCTCTGAGTGACTCCATCTTGATTTGAACCTTTGTAAGTGTTCAAATTTTTTAGATTTAGAATAGGTCTCACCTAGCCTTCTGGCTTCAGTACCACAATATAGTGTGGAATAATACCCCTTTTCTTGTTGTAGGAGGGGTAATTTAATTATCACCTGCTGGGAATACAGCTTGTGAATTGTTTCCCATACTGCCTCCTTGTCGGAGGGAGACCTTGGTAAAGCAGACTTCAGGAGCCTGCGAAGGGGAAACGTTGCTGCAGTCTTCTTCCCTTTCCTCTATCCCTGGGCAGATATGACTCTTATAGGGACGAAAGGACTGAGGCTGAAAAGACGGTGTCTTTTTCTGCAGAGATGTGACTTAGGGTAAAAACGGTGGATTTTCCAGCAGTTGCCGTGGCCACCAGGTCCGATGGACCGACCCCAAATAACTCCTCTTCCTTTATACGGCAATACACCTTTGTGCCGTTTGGAATCTGCATCACCTGACCACTGTCGTGTCCATAAACATCTTCTGGCAGATATGGACATCGCACTTACTCTTGATGCCAGAGTGCAAATATCCCTCTGTGCATCTCGCATATATAGAAAATGCATCCTTTAAATGCTCTATAGTCAATAAAATACTGTCCCTGTCAAGGGTATCAATATTTTTAGTCAGGGAATCCGACCAAGCCATCCCAGCTCTGCACATTCAGGCTGAGGCGATCGCTGGTCGCAGTATAACACCAGTATGTGTGTATATACTTTTTATGATATTTTCCAGCCTCCTGTCAGCTGGCTCCTTGAGGACGGCCCTATCTATAGACGGTACCGCCACTTGTTTTGATAAGCGTGTGAGCGCCTTATCCACCCTAAGGGGTGTTTCCCAACGCGCCCTAACTTCTGGCGGGAAAGGGTATACCGCCCATAATTTTCTATCGGGGGGAACCCACGCATCATCACACACTTCATTTAAATTTATCTGATTCAGGAAAAACTACGGTAGTTTTTTCACATCCCACATAATACCCTCTTTTGTGGTACTTGTAGTATCAGAAATATGTAACACCTCCTTCATTGCCCTTAACGTGTGGCCCTAATAAGGAATACGTTTGTTTATTCACCGTCGACACTGGATTCAGTGTCCGTGTCTGTGTCGACCGACTAAAGTAAACGGGCGTTTTAAAAACCCCTGACGGTGTTTTTGAGACGTCTGGACCGGTACTAATTGTTTGTCGGCCGTCTCATGTCGTCAACCGACCTTGCAGCGTGTTGACATTATCACGTAATTCCCTAAATAAGCCATCCATTCCGGTGTCGACTCCCTAGAGAGTGACATCACCATTACAGGCAATTGCTCCGCCTCCTCACCAACATCGTCCTCATACATGTCGACACACAGCACACACACAGGGAATGCTCTGATAGAGGACAGGACCCACTAGCCCTTTGGAGAGACAGAGGGAGAGTTTGCCAGCACACACCAAAAACGCTATAATTATATAGGGACAACCTTATATAAGTGTTTTCCCTTATAGCATCTTTTTTATATATTTCTAACGCCAAATTAGTGCCCCCCCTCTCTGTTTTAACCCTGTTTCTGTAGTGCAGTGCAGGGGAGAGCCTGGGAGCCTTCCCTCCAGCCTTTCTGTGAGGTAAAATGGCGCTGTGTGCTGAGGAGATAGGCCCCGCCCCTTTTTCGGCGGCCTCGTCTCCCGCTCTTTAACGGATTCTGGCAGGGGTTAAATATCTCCATATAGCCCCCGGAGGCTATATGTGAGGTATTTTTAGCCAAAAATAAGAATTTACTTACCGATAATTCTATTTCTCGGAGTCTGTAGTGGATGCTGGGGTTCCTGAAAGGACCATGGGGAATAGCGGCTCCGCAGGAGACAGGGCACAAAAAGTAAAGCTTTAGGATCAGGTGGTGTGCACTGGCTCCTCCCCCTATGACCCTCCTCCAAGCCTCAGTTAGGTACTGTGCCCGGACGAGCGTACACAATAAGGAAGGATTTATGAATCCCGGGTAAGACTCATACCAGCCACACCAATCACACTGTACAACCTGTGATCTGAACCCAGTTAACAGTATGATAACAGCGGAGCCTCTGAAAAGATGGCTCACAACAATAACCCGATTTTTGTAACTATGTACAAGTAATGCAGATAATCCGCACTTGGGATGGGCGCCCAGCATCCACTACGGACTCCGAGAAATAGAATTATCGGTAAGTAAATTCTTATTTTCTCTATCGTCCTAGTGGATGCTGGGGTTCCTGAAAGGACCATGGGGATTATACCAAAGCTCCCAAACGGGCGGGAGAGTGCGGATGACTCTGCAGCACCGAATGAGAGAACTCCAGGTCCTCCTTAGCCAGGGTATCAAATTTGTAGGATTTTACAAACGTGTTTGCCCCTGACTAAATAGCCGCTCGGCAAAGTTGTAAAGCCGAGACCCCTCGGGCAGCCGCCCAAGATGAGCCCACCTTCCTTGTGGAATGGGCATTTACATATTTTGGCTGTGGCAGGCCTGCCACAGAATGTGCAAGCTGAATTGTATTACACATCCAACTAGCAAAAGTCTGCTTAAAAGCAAGAGCACCCAGTTTGTTGGGTGCATACAGGATAACAGCAAGTCAGTTTTCCTGACTCCAGCCGTCCTGGAACCTATATTTTCAGGGCCCTGACCACATCTAGCAACTTGGAGTCCTCCAAGTCCCTAGTAGGCGCAAGACACCACAATAAGCTGGTTCAGGTGAAACACTGACACCACCTTAGGGAGAGAACTGGGGACGAGTCCGCAGCTCTGCCCTGTCCGAATGGACAAACAGATATGGGCTTTTTTGAGAAAAAAACCACCAATTTGACACTCGCCTGGTCCAGGCCAGGTCCAAGAGCATGTTCACTTTTCATGTGAGATGCTTCAAATCCACAGATTTGACTGGTTTTAAACCAATGTGTTTTGAGGAATCCCAGAACTACGTTGAGATCCCACAGTGCCACTGGAGGCACAAAAGGGGGTTGTATATGCAATACTCCCTTGACAAACTTCTGGACTTCAGGAACTGAAGCCAATTCTTTCTGGAAGAAAAATCGACAGGGCCGAAATTTGAACCTTAATGGACCCCAATTTGAGGCCCATAGACACTCCTGTTTGCAAGAAATGCAGGAATCGACCGAGTTGAAATTTCTTCGTGGGGCCTTCCTGGCCTCACACCACGCAACATATTTTCGCCACATGTGGTGATAATGTTGTGCGGTCACCTCCTTTCTGGCTTTGACCAGGGTAGGAATGACCTCTTCCTGAATGCCTTTTCCCTTAGGATCCGGCGTTCCACCGCCATGCCGTCAAACGCAGCTGCGGTAAGTCTTGGAACAGACATGGTACTTGCTGAAACAAGTCCCTTCTTAGCGGCAGAGGCCATAAGTCCTCTGTGAGCATCTCTTGAAGTTCCGGGTACCAAGTCCTTCTTGGCCAATCCGGAGCCATGAGTATAGTTCTTACTCCTCTACGTCTTATAATTCTCAGTACCTTAGGTATGAAAAGCAGAGGATGGAACACATACACCGACTGGTACACCCACGGTGTTACCAGAACGTCCACAGCTATTGCCTGAGGGTCTCTTAACCTGGCGCAATACCTGTCCCGTTTTTTGTTCAGACGGGACGCCATCATGTCCACCTTTGGTAATTCCCAACGGTTTACAATTATGTGGAAAACTTCCCCATTAAGTTCCCACTCTGCCGGGTGGAGGTCGTGCCTACTGAGGAAGTCTGCTTCCCAGTTTCCATTCCCGGAATGAAACACTGCTGACAGTGCTATCACATGATTTTCCGCCCAGCGAAAAGTCCTTGCAGTTTTTGCCACTGCCCTCCTGCTTCTTGTGCCGCCCTGTCTATTTACGTGGGCGACTGCCGTGATGTTTTATCCCACTGGATCAATACCGGCTGACCTTGAAGCAGAGGGTCTTGCTAAGCTTAGAGCATTATAAATTTACCCTTAGCTACATTTATGTGGAGAAAAATCTCCAGACTTGATCACACTCCCTGGAAATTTTTTCCTTGTGTGACTGCTCCCCAGCCTCTCGGGCTGGCCTCCGTGGTCACCAACATCCAAAACTGAATGCCGAATCTGCGGCCCTCTAGAAGATGAGCACTCTGTAACCACCACAGGAGAGACACCCTTGTCCTTGGATATAGGGTTATCCGCTGATGCATCTGAAGATGCGATCCGGACCATTTGTCCAGCAGATCCCACTGAAAAGTTCTTGCATGAAATCTGCCGACTGGAATTGCTTCGAAGGAAGTCACCATTTTTTTTACCATGGCCCTTGTGCAATGATGCACTGATTTTAGGAGGTTCCTGACTAGCTCGGATAACTCCCTGGCTTTCTCTTCCGGGAGAAACACCTTTTTCTGGACTGTGTCCAGAATCATCCCTAAGCACAGGAGACTTGTTGTCGGGATCAGCTGCGATTTTGGAATATTTAGAATCCACCCCTGCTGTTGTAACAGTATCCGAGATAGTGCTACTCCGACCTCCAACTGTTCCCTGGACTTTGCCCTTATCAGGAGATCGTCCAAGTAAGGGATAATTAAGACGCCTTTTCTTCGAAGAAGAACCATCATTTCGGCCATTACCTTGGTAAAGACCCGGGGTGCCGTAGACAATCCAAACGGCAGCGTCTGAAACTGATAGTGACAGTTCTGTACCACGAACCTGAGGTACCCTTAGTGATAAGGGCAAATTTGGGACATGGAGGTAAGCATCCCTGATGTCTCGGGACACCAGATAGTCCCCTTCTTCCCGGTTCGTTATCACTGCTCTGAGTGACTCCATCTTGATTTGAACCTTTGTAAGTGTTCAAATTTTTTTAGATTTAGAATAGGTCTCACCTAGCCTTCTGGCTTCAGTACCACAATATAGTGTGGAATAATACCCCCTTTTCTTGTTGTAGGAGGGGTAATTTAATTATCACCTGCTGGGAATACAGCTCGTGAATTTTTTCCCATACTGCCTCCTTGTCGGAGGGAGACCTTGGTAAAGCAGACTTCAGGAGCCTGCGCAGGGGAAACGTCTCGACATTCCAAACTGTACCCCTGGGATACTACTTGTAGGATCCAGGGGTCCTGTACGGTCTCAGCGTCATGCTGAGAGCTTGTCAGAAGCGGTGGAACGCTTCTGTTCCTGGGAATGGGCTGCCTGCTGCAGTCTTCTTCCCTTTCCTCTATCCCTGGGCAGATATGACTCTTATAGGGACGAAAGGACTGAAGCTGAAAAGACGGTGTCTTTTTCTGCAGAGATGTGACTTAGGGTAAAAACGGTGGATTTTCCAGCAGTTGCTGTGGCCACCAGGTCCGATGGACCGACCCCAAATAACTCCTCTTCCTTTATACGGCAATACACCTTTGTGCCGTTTGGAATCTGCATCACCTGACCACTGTCGTGTCCATAAACATCTTCTGGCAGATATGGACATCGCACTTACTCTTGATGCCAGAGTGCAAATATCCCTCTGTGCATCTCGCATATATAGAAATACATCCTTTAAATGCTCTATAGTCAATAAAATACTGTCCCTGTCAAGGGTATCAATATTTTTAGTCAGGGAATCCGACCAAGCCACCCCAGCTCTGCACATCCAGGCTGAGGCGATCGCTGGTCGCAGTATAACACCAGTATGTGTGTATATACTTTTTATGATATTTTCCAGCCTCCTGTCAGCTGGCTCCTTGAGGACGGCCCTATCTATAGACGGTACCGCCACTTGTTCTGATAAGCGTGTGAGCGCCTTATCCACCCTAAGGGGTGTTTCCCAACGCGCCCTAACTTCTGGCGGGAAAGGGTATACCGCCCATATTTTCTATCGGGGGGAACCCACGCATCATCACACACTTCATTTAATTTATCTGATTCAGGAAAAACTACGGTAGTTTTTTCACATCCCACATAATACCCTCTTTTGTGGTACTTGTAGTATCAGAAATATGTAACACCTCCTTCATTGCCCTTAACGTGTGGCCCTAATAAGGAATACGTTTGTTTATTCACCGTCGACACTGGATTCAGTGTCCCTGTCTGTGTCTGTGTCGACCGACTAAAGTAAACGGGCGTTTTAAAACCCCTGACGGTGTTTTTGAGACGTCTGGACCGGTACTAATTGTTTGTCGGCCGTCTCATGTCGTCAACCGACCTTGGCGCGTGTTGACATTATCACGTAATTCCCTAAATAAGCCATCCATTCCGGTGTCGACTCCCTAGAGAGTGACATCACCATTACAGGCAATTGCTCCGCCTCCTCACCAACATCGTCCTCATACATGTCGACACACACGTACCGACACACAGCACACACACAGGGAATGCTCTGATAGAGGACAGGACCTACTAGCCCTTTGGAGAGACAGAGGGAGAGTTTGCCAGCACACACCAAAAACGCTATAATTATATAGGGACAACCTTATATAAGTGTTTTCCCTTATAGCATCTTTTTTATATATTTCTAACGCCAAATTAGTGCCCCCCCTCTCTGTTTTAACCCTGTTTCTGTAGTGCAGTGCAGGGGAGAGCCTGGGAGCCTTCCCTCCAGCCTTTCTGTGAGGGAAAATGGCGCTGTGTGCTGAGGAGATAGGCCCCGCCCCTTTTTCGGCGGCCTCGTCTCCCGCTCTTAACGGATTCTGGCAGGGGTTAAATATCTCCATATAGCCCCCGGAGGCTATATGTGAGGTATTTTTTAGCCAAAAAAGGTTTTCATTTGCCTCCCAGGGCGCCCCCCTCCCAGCGCCCTGCACCCTCAGTGACTGCCGTGTGAAGTGTGCTGAGAGGAAAATGGCGCACAGCTGCAGTGCTGTGCGCTACCTTAAGAAGACTGAGGAGTCTTCTGCCGCCGATTCTGGACCTCTTCTCGTTTCAGCATCTGCAAGGGGGCCGGCGGCGAGGCTCCGGTGACCATCCAGGCTGTACCTGTGATCGTCCCTCTGGAGCTAATGTCCAGTAGCCAAGAAGCCAATCCATCCTGCACGCAGGTGAGTTCACTTCTTCTCCCCTAAGTCCCTCGTTGCAGTGATCCTGTTGCCAGCAGGACTCACTGTAAAATAAAAAACCTAAGCTAAACTTTTCTAAGCAGCTCTTTAGGAGAGCCACCTAGATTGCACCCTTCTCGGCCGGGCACAAAAATCTAACTGAGGCTTGGAGGAGGGTCATAGGGGGAGGAGCCAGTGCACACCACCTGATCCTAAAGCTTTACTTTTTGTGCCCTGTCTCCTGCGGAGCCGCTATTCCCCATGGTCCTTTCAGGAACCCCAGCATCCACTAGGACGATAGAGAAATAGGTTTTCATTTGCCTCCCAGGGCGCCCCCCTCCCAGCGCCCTGCACCCTCAGTGACTGCCGTGTGAAGTGTGCTGAGAGGAAATGGCGCACAGCTGCAGTGCTGTGCGCTACCTTAAGAAGACTGAGGAGTCTTCTGCCGCCGATTCTGGACCTCTTCTCGTTTCAGCATCTGCAAGGGGGCCGGCGGCGAGGCTCCGGTGACCATCCAGGCTGTACCTGTGATCGTCCCTCTGGAGCTAATGTCCAGTAGCCAAAGAAGCCAATCCATCCTTTACGCAGGTGAGTTCACTTCTTCTCCCCTAAGTCCCTCGTTGCAGTGATCCTGTTGCCAGCAGGACTCACTGTAAAATAAAAAAACCTAAGCTAAACTTTTTCTAAGCAGCTCTTTAGGAGAGCCACCGAGATTGCACCCTTCTCGGCCGGGCACAAAAATCTAACTGAGGCTTGGAGGAGGGTCATAGGGGGAGGAGCCAGTACACACCACCTGATCGTAAAGCTTTACTTTTGTGCCCTGTCTCCTGCGGAGCCGCTATTCCCCATGGTCCTTTCAGGAACCCCAGCATCCACTAGGACGATAGAGAAATGTTAGTTTCCTTGTTAGAAAATTGCCACAATCTGAAGCAGCCATTTGTCTTTGCACTTGAAATCACCGACATGAAGTATTTCTGTTGCATAACAAAGCAGTGGCAACCGAATCACATGAGTGGCCCGCCAACCTTCAAAATAGCCTCTGCAACACCCACATCTCTCCACCAGGTACCAACCTGACCTCTTATTTGCCCTCAGTGCCCACATGGATTTCATAACTACCCCCCCTCCCCTCCCTATGTGTAATGTGAGCTGCACAGAACTGCATTAGGAGAATGCAGCAGACAGTCACCACCTAGAAGTCTCACTTAAGGTCTGTGACCATATATATATATATATATATATATATATATATATATATATATATATATAACAGACGAGGCTTTAGGAGATTTGCTTATATACAGGTCATAGACATGGAATGGGGATGACAGAACATTGCTAGGCTCTAACACATACATACAGTGACAGGGGACACGGTACCTGCAGGGCGGCTGGCGAGGTCCTGTGGAATTCTCTCTGCAGGAACACTGACACGCCATTCTGTGGAGACAAGGAGATACTGAGCACCGCTCTCATGTCATACTCAGTCACACTGTACCCCGCTGCTCCCCTTACCTTCCCCCCGCAGAACAGTCTCCTCAGCGCAGCCATTTTGCCTCTGTCCTCTGACAAGACGTCGCCCTTCGCAAGGATTTCCACCAATCACAGCGCAGCACAGGACGGTCCAGACTCCAATCATCAGCTGACTGGCTTAGACCAATGAGAGGTGAGGTGAGGCGAACGCATCGTTTCACACACCCCTAGCAGAAGTCGCTGCAAGCGGGCAGAGGAGAGCGGAGTGCGTAACTACGCAACCACCAATCAGCGTGCGGGCGTGGGCTGGGAACGTACACGGAAAGCAAAGAGGAACATTTGTATTCAGTCCGCGGGCTTGTGGGAGGAGACCGAGAGCAGGCCCTAGCCTAGTTCGTTTTTGCACAGACTGTGGTGATTGCTGGCCGTGCCTCGCCCCCTGCAGCCCTCACATCCAGACGGAGCATAGATCGGGTAAGGGCGGGCATGCAAAGCCCATTCCATCACATGTGGGTCAGGCAGACATGCTCTGATTGTACCGGACTGACCGCACCACTAATGCTCTCATATATATATATATATATATACACACACACACACACACACACACACACACACACACACACACACTATAATATCTATCTACAGTATATATCTAATAACTATTTCTTATCTATCTATCTATCTATCTATCTGTAATAAACACCATTCTCATATCGGATAATATATTTACCATATATATCTACCTAGAGTGTTTAATAACTTATTCTTATCTATATCATATTTCTAATATTTATATTTAATCTAGCTACAGTATCTAATAAAGATCAATTTCATACCTACCAAATACATACTTTATCATCTATCTATCTATCTATCTATCTATCTCTTATACTAATAATAATAATAATAGACTGTAACCCATAATTCTGGAATATATCTTCTAGTAGAGCTTATGTATTATACTTATAAGTACGCACCAGAACGATTTATATGAAGGACGGACCATCATATCGTTCTGTCCTTCATTTATATAGAATTAGGTCGCTAGCATTACCACCCGTCTTGCCGTGCAGCAGGGCTGACCGGACAGTGTCAGTAGCGACCATGGCTGCCCGCATATTGGGCATACACACTGAGCGTTATACCTGATATGTTGTTTGCGCTGAATAGGAACGACATATCAGGCCGATATTGCTCCAGTGTGTGCCATTTGTGCTTGAGTCATACTATTTGGTACTCACAGCATATATTGTTTACATTTTGGATTATTGACTCACTGTACAAAGGTTATTTGTTATCATAATCTTTTTATAATGTCAATGATTATACAATGTTATACAGGGATATTTTGAATGGCAACTTGGCCATATGTAGTTGTTAAACTACTGTTTTCACTTTTATTTATAATGTATTTATTTGTGATGTATTGTGGACCTGATTCATGTTTGTAAATAAAGCAAAAAAGCAAGCAACTGGGCAAAACCATGTTGCATTGCAAGTGGGGCAGGTGTAACATGTGCAGAGAGAGATTTGGCTGGGGATGAGGTCAAACAAATCTAAATTACAAAAAAAGAAAGAAAAAGAAGCATTTTTTTTGGACGCACTAAACCACTGTTCATTTTTTTTAAATTTTTTATCTTTAATCGGTATGCATTAAAATTGTAATCTCAAGGAATTGGTGAAATATTAAAATATAGTGTGACTATATTTTAATATTTCACCAATACCTTGAGATTACAATTTTAATGCATACCGATTAAAGATAAAAAAATTTAAAAAAATGAACAGTGGTTTAGTGCGTCCAAAAAAATGCTTCTTTTTCTTTCTTTTTTCTGATTACATTGTGTGGGTCTAGGACCCAAAAGCATTTGGAGAGCACCTGCGTTTAGAACAAGAAATAGGGTATAATAAACCCAAGATAAGTTAGTAACGCAGTAGTTACCACGATACATTCAAGCTCTACATATAAGAAAGTAATTAAGAAAACTGGTGCGGGATTATAAAAACTTTGTGTAAAATCTAAATTACAGTGTAAAGATAAAGCTGTCTAACATTTGTGGGCTACATGCAAAAGCAGCCAATATTTACCCTGAACAGAAACAATATAAATGTATTTCTCTAACGTCCTAGTGGATGCTGGGGACTCCGTAAGGACCATGGGGAATAGACGGGCTCCGCAGGAGACAGGGCACTCTAAGAAAGAATTAGGACTACTGGTGTGCACTGGCTCTTCCCTCTATGTCCCTCCTCCAGACCTCAGTTAGAATCTGTGCCCGGACAGAGCTGGGTGCACTTTAGTGAGCTCTCCTGAGCTTGCTAATAAGAAAGTATTTTGTTAGGTTTTTTTATTTTCAGAGAGATCTGCTGGCAACAGACTCTCTGCTACATGGGACTGAGGGGAGAGAAGCAGACCTACTAACTGCGGATAGGTCATGCTTCTTAGGCTACTGGACACCATTAGCTCCAGAGGGATCGAACACAGGAACGCACCCTTGGTCGTCCGATCCCGGAGCCGCACCACCGTCCCCCTCGCAGAGCCAGAAGACAGAAGCGGCGAGAGAAGCAAGAAGACTTCAAAATCGGCGGCAGAAGACTCCTGTCTTCATATGAGGTAGCGCACAGCACATTAAACCCGCACACTCCGGTCACTGTAGGGTGCAGGGCGCAGGGGGGGTGCCCTGGGCAGCAATTGAGTACCTCTTAGCATTAAAGAGCATATATACAGTTGGGCACTGTATATATGCATGAGCCCCCGCCATTATTTTACACAAAATCGTGGGACAGAAGCCCGCCGCTGAGGGGGCAGGGCTTCTTCCTCAGCACTCACCAGCGCCATTTTCTCTCCACAGCTCCGCTGAGAGGAAGCTCCCCAGGCTCTCCCCTGCAGAATCACGGTAGAAAGAGGGTAAAAAGAGAGGGTGGGGCACATAAATTTAGCGCAAAATCACTAATACAGCAGCTACTGGGTTAACACTAAGTTACTGTGTAATTCCTGGGTTATATAGCGCTGGGGTGTGTGCTGGCATACTCTCTCTCTGTCTCTCCAAAAGGCCTTGTGGGGGTTCTGTCCTCAAATAGAGCATCCCCTGTGTGTGTGGTGTGTCGGTACGCTTGTGTCGACATGTTTGACGAGGAAGGCTATGTGGAAGCAGAGCAGGTGCAGATGAATGTGGGGTCTCCGCCGACGGCGCCGACACCTAATTGGATGGATATGTGGAAGGTGTTAAATGATAATGTAAACTCCTTGCATAAAAGGTTGGATAAAGCTGAAGCCTTGGGACAGTCAGGGTCTCAACCCATGCCTGATCCTACAGCGCAGAGGCCGTCAGGGTCTCAGAAGCGCCCACTATCCCAGATTGTTGACACAGATATCGACACGGATTCTGACTCCAGTGTCGATGGCGATGATGCACAGTTGCAGCCTAAAATGGCTAAAGCCATCCGCTACATGATTATAGCAATGAAGGATGTATTGCACATTTCAGAGGTAAACCCTGTCCCTGACAAGAGGGTTTATATGTTTGGGGAAAAAAGGCAAGAAGTGACTTTTCCCCCTTCACATGAGTTAAATGAGTTATGTGAAAAAGCTTGGGATTCTCCTGATAGGAAAGTGCAGATTTCCAAACGGTTACTTATGGCATATCCTTTCCCGCCAACGGACAGGCTACGCTGGGAATCCTCCCCTAGGGTAGACAAAGCTTTGACACGCTTATCTAAGAAGGTGGCCCTGCCGTCACAGGATACGGCCACCCTAAAAGATCCTGCGGATAGGAAGCAGGAAGGTATCCTGAAGTCCGTTTATACACATTCAGGTACCCTACAAAGGCCGGCAATTGCGTCTGCCTGGATGTGTAGTGCTGTAGCAGCATGGACAGATACTCTGTCTGAGGAACTTGATACCTTGGACAAGGATACTATATTACTTACCCTGGGGCATATAAAAGACGCTGTCCTATATATGAGGGATGCCCAGAGGGACATTTGCCTACTGGGCTCTAGAATAAATGCAATGTCAATTTCTGCCAGAAGGGTCCTGTGGACTCGGCAATGGACAGGTGATGCCGACTCAAAAAAGCACATGGAGGTTTTACCTTATAAGGGTGAGGAATTGTTTGGGGACGGTCTCTCGGACCTAGTTTCCACTGCTACGGCTGGGAAGTCAAATTTTTTGCCATATATTCCCTCACAACCTAAGAAAGCACCGTATTACCAAATGCAGTCCTTTCGATCGGAAAGAGGCAAGAAAGTCCGAGGGGCGTCTTTTCTTGCCAGAGGCAGGGGTAGAGGAAAGAAGCTGCACAATACAGCTAGTTCCCAGGAACAGAAGTCCTCCCCGGCTTCCACTAAATCCACTGCATGACGCTGGGGCTCCACAGGTGGAGCCAGGAGCGGTGGGGACGCGTCTCCGAAATTTCAGCCACCAGTGGGTTCGCTCACAGGTGGATCCCTGGGCTATACAGATTGTGTCTCAGGGATACAAGCTGGAATTCGAAGTGATGCCCCCTCACCGTTCCCTCAAATCGGCCCTGCCAGCTTCCCCCATAGAAAGGGAAGTAGTGTTAGCGGCAATTCACAAATTATATCTCCAGCAGGTGGTGGTACAGGTTCCCCTCCCTCAACAGGGAAGGGGTTACTATTCCACAATGTTTGTGGTTCCGAAACCGGACGGTTCGGTCAGACCCATATTGAATTTAAAATCCCTGAACATTTACCTGAAAAGGTTCAAGTTCAAGATGGAATCGCTCAGGGCGGTCATTGCTTACTTGCATGTCCCCATTTATCCACCTCATCAGGAGTACCTCAGATTTGTGGTACAGGACTGTCATTACCAATTCCAGACGTTGCCGTTTGGTCTGTCCACGGCACTGAGAATATTTTCCAAGGTAATGGCAGAAATGATGGTGCTTCTGCGAAAGCAAGGAGTTACAATTATCCCATACTTGGACGATCTCCTCATAAAGGCGAGGTCCAGAGAGCAGTTGCTGATCAGCGTAGCACACTCTCGGGAGGTGTTACAACAGCACGGCTGGATTCTGAATATTCCAAAGTCGCAGCTGATTCTTACGACGAGACTGCCCTTCCTGGGCATGATTCTGGACACAGACCAGAAGAAGGTGTTTCTCCCGGAGGAGAAGGCCCAGGAGCTCTTGACGCTGGTCAGAGACCCCTTAAAACCAAATCGATGCACGCGAGTCCTGGGAAAGATGGTGGCGTCATACGAGGCCATTCCCTTCGGCAGGTTCCATGCGAGGACCTTTCAGTGGGATCTGTTGGACAAGTGGTCCGGATCGCATCTTCAGATGCATCGGCTGATCACCCTATCCCCCAGGGCCAGGGTGTCTCTCTTCTGTGGTGGCTGCAGAGTGCTCACCTTCTCGAGGGCCGCAGGTTCGGCATACAGGACTGGGTCCTGGTGACCACGGATGCAAGCCTCCGAGGGTGGGGGGCAGTCACTCAGGGAAGAAACTTCCAGGGGCTGTGGTCAAGTCAGGGCCATATACAACGCCCTGAGTCAAGCGGAGCCTCTGCTTCGCAACGAACCGGTGCTGATTCAGTCAGACAACATCACCGCAGTGGCTCATGTAAACCGCCAGGGCGGCACAAGAAGCAGGGTGGCGATGGCAGAAGCCAGAATTCTTCGCTGGGCGGAGAATCACGTGCAAGCACTGTCAGCAGTGTTCATTCGGGAGTGGACAACTGGGAAGCAGACTTCCTCAGCAGGCACGACCTCCACCCGGGAGAGTGGGGACTTCATCAAGAAGTCTTCACACAGATTACAAATCGATGGGAACTGCCACAGGTGGACATGATGGCATCCCGCCTCAACAAAAAGCTACAAAGGTATTGCGCCAGGTCAAGAGACCCTCAGGCGATAGCTGTGGACGCATTAGTGACACCGTGGGTGTTCCAGTCGGTTTATGTGTTTCCTCCTCTTCCTGTCATACCCAAGGTGCTGAGAATCGTAAGAAAAAGAGGAGTGAGAACAATACTCATTGTTCCGGATTGGCCAAGAAGGACTTGGTATCCGGAACTGCAAGAAATGCTCACAGAGGACCCATGGCCTCTGCCTCTCAGACAGGATCTGATGCAACAGGGGCCCTGTCTGTTCCAAGACTTACCGCGGCTGCGTTTGACGGCATGGCGGTTGAACGCCGGATCCTAGCGGAGAAATGCATTCCAGATGAAGTTATTCCTACGCTGATAAAGGCTTGGAAAGACGTGACAGCAAAACATTATCACCGTGTATGGAGAAAATATGTTGCTTGGTGTGAGGCCAGGAAGGCCCCTACAGAGGAATTCCAGCTGGGCCGTTTCCTTCACTTCCTACCGTCGGGAGTGACTATGGGCTTAAAATTAGGGTCCATAAAGGTCCAGATTTCGGCCCTATCCATTTTCTTTCAAAAGGAACTGGCTTCTCTTCCTGAGGTTCAGACGTTTGTAAAGGGAGTGCTGCATATTCAGCCCCCTTTTGTGCCACCAGTGGCACCTTGGGATCTTAACGTGGTGTTGAGTTTCCTGAAATCTCACTGGTTTGAGCCACTTAAGACCGTGGAGTTAAAATATCTCACATGGAAAGTGGTCATGCTATTGGCCTTAGCTTCGGCTAGGCGTGTGTCAGAGTTGGCGGCTTTGTCATGTAAAAGCCCCTATCTGGTTTTCCATATGGATAGGGCAGAATTACGGACTCGTCCGCAATTTCTGCCGAAGGTGGTGTCATCTTTTCATTTGAACCAACCTATTGTGGTGCCTGCGGCTACTCGTGACTTGGAGGATTCCAAGTTACTAGATGTAGTCAGGGCTTTGAAGATTTATGTAGCCAGAACGGCTGGAGTCAGGAAAACTGACTCGCTGTTTATCCTGTATGCATCCAACAAGCTGGGTGCTCCTGCTTCAAAGCAAACTATTGCTCGCTGGATCTTTAACACGATTCAGCAGGCTCATTCTGCGGCTGGATTGCCGCATCCAAAATCAGTAAAAGCCCATTCCACAAGGAAGCTGGGCTCTTCTTGGGCGGCTGCCCGAGGGGTCTCGGCATTACAGCTTTGCCGAGCAGCTACTTGGTCGGGTTCAAACACGTTTGCAAAATTCTACAAGTTTGATACCCTGGCTGAGGAGGACCTTGTGTTTGCTCATTCGGTGCTGCAGAGTCATCCGCACTCTCCCGCCCGTTTGGGAGCTTTGGTATAATCTCTATGGTCCTTACGGAGTCCCCAGCATCCACTAGGACGTTAGAGAAAATAAGATTTTACTCACCGGTAAATCTATTTCTCGTAGTCCGTAGTGGATGCTGGGCGCCCGTCCCAAGTGCGGACTTCTTCTGCAATACTTGTATATAGTTATTGCTTAAATAAGGGTTATGTTATGTTTGCATCAGGTTGTCTGATGCTTTGTTGTTGTTCATACTGTTAACTGGGTAAGTTATCACAAGTTATACGGTGTGATTGGTGTGGCTGGTATGAGTCTTACCCCTGATTCCAAAAATCCTCTCCTTGTACTGTCAGCTCTTCCGGGCACAGTTTCCTTAACTGAGGTCTGGAGGAGGGACATAGAGGGAGGAGCCAGTGCACACCAGTAGTCCTAATTCTTTCTTAGAGTGCCATGTCTCCTGCGGAGCCCGTCTATTCCCCATGGTCCTTACGGAGTCCCCAGCATCCACTACGGACTACGAGAAATAGATTTACCGGTGAGTAAAATCTTATTTCTCTATCGTCCTAGTGGATGCTGGGGTTCCTGAAAGGATCATGGGGAATAGCGGCTCCGCAGGAGACAGGGCACAAAAAGTAAAGCTTTAGGATCAGGTGGTGTGCACTGGCTCCTCCCCCTATGACCCTCCTCCAAGCCTCAGTTAGATTTTTGTGCCCGGCCGAGAAGGGTGCAATCTAGGTGGCTCTCCTAAAGAGCTGCTTAGAAAAGTTTTAGCTTAGGTTTTTTATTTTACAGTGAGTCCTGCTGGCAACAGGATCACTGCAACGAGGGACTTAGGGGAGAAGAAGTGAACTCACCTGCGTGCAGGATGGATTGGCTTCTTTGGCTACTGGACATTAGCTCCAGAGGGACGATCACAGGTACAGCCTGGATGGTCACCGGAGCCTCGCCGCCGGCCCCCTTGCAGATGCTGAAACGAGAAGAGGTCCAGAATCGGCGGCAGAAGACTCCTCAGTCTTCTTAAGGTAGCGCACAGCACTGCAGCTGTGCGCCATTTCCTCTCAGCACACTTCACACGGCAGTCACTGAGGGTGCAGGGCGCTGGGAGGGGGGCGCCCTGGGAGGCAAATGAAAACCTTTTTTGGCTAAAAATACCTCACATATAGCCTCCGGGGGCTATATGGAGATATTTAACCCCTGCCAGAATCCATTAAAGAGCGGGAGACGAGCCCGCCGAAAAAGGGGCGGGGCCTATCTCCTCAGCACACAGCGCCATTTTCCCTCACAGAAAGGCTGGAGGGAAGGCTCCCAGGCTCTCCCCTGCACTGCACTACAGAAACAGGGTTAAAACAGAGAGGGGGGGCACTAATTTGGCGTTAGAAATATATAAAAGATGCTATAAGGGAAAACACTTATATAAGGTTGTCCCTATATAATTATAGCGTTTTTGGTGTGTGCTGGCAAACTCTCCCTCTGTCTCTCCAAAGGGCTAGTGGGTCCTGTCCTCTATCAGAGCATTCCCTGTGTGTGTGCTGTGTGTCGGTACGTGTGTGTCGACATGTATGAGGACGATGTTGGTGAGGAGGCGGAGCAATTGCCTGTAATGGTGATGTCACTCTCTAGGGAGTCGACACCGGAATGGATGGCTTATTTAGGGAATTACGTGATAATGTCAACACGCTGCAAGGTCGGTTGACGACATGAGACGGCCGACAAACAATTAGTACCGGTCCAGACGTCTCAGAAACACCGTCAGGGGTTTTAAAACGCCCGTTTACTTTAGTCTGTCGACACAGACACAGACACGGACACTGAATCCAGTGTCGACGGTGAATAAACAAACGTTTTCCTTATTAGGGCCACACGTTAAGGGCAATGAAGGAGGTGTTACATATTTCTGATACTACAAGTACCACAAAAGAGGGTATTATGTGGGATGTGAAAAAACTACCGTAGTTTTTCCTGAATCAGATAAATTAAATGAAGTGTGTGATGATGCGTGGGTTCCCCCCGATAGAAAATTATGGGCGGTATACCCTTTCCCGCCAGAAGTTAGGGCGCGTTGGGAAACACCCCTTAGGGTGGATAAGGCGCTCACACGCTTATCAAAACAAGTGGCGGTACCGTCTATAGATAGGGCCGTCCTCAAGGAGCCAGCTGACAGGAGGCTGGAAAATATCATAAAAAGTATATACACACATACTGGTGTTATACTGCGACCAGCGATCGCCTCAGCCTGGATGTGCAGAGCTGGGGTAGCTTGGTCGGATTCCCTGACTAAAAATATTGATACCCTTGACAGGGACAGTATTTTATTGACTATAGAGCATTTAAAGGATGCATTTTCTATATATGCGAGATGCACAGAGGGATATTTGCACTCTGGCATCAAGAGTAAGTGCGATGTCCATATCTGCCAGAAGATGTTTATGGACACGACAGTGGTCAGGTGATGCAGATTCCAAACGGCACAAAGGTGTATTGCCGTATAAAGGAAGAGGAGTTATTTGGGGTCGGTCCATCGGACCTGGTGGCCACGGCAACTGCTGGAAAATCCACCGTTTTTACCCTAAGTCACATCTCTGCAGAAAAAGACACCGTCTTTTCAGCCTCAGTCCTTTCGTCCCTATAAGAGTCATATCTGCCCAGGGATAGAGGAAAGGGAAGAAGACTGCAGCAGGCAGCCCATTCCCAGGAACAGAAGCGTTCCACCGCTTCTGCCAAGCTCTCAGCATGACGCTGGGACCGTACAGGACCCCTGGATCCTACATGTAGTATCCCAGGGGTACAGATTGGAATGTCGAGACGTTTCCCCTTCGCAGGCTCCTGAAGTCTGGTTTACCAAGGTCTCCCTCCGACAAGGAGGCAGTATGGGAAACAATTCACAAGCTGTATTCCCAGCAGGTGATATTCAAATTACCCCTCCTACAACAAGAAAAGGGGTATTATTCCACATTATATTGTGGTACTGAAGCCAGAAGGCTAGGTGAGACCTATTCTAAATCTAAAAAAATTTGAACACTTACAAAGGTTCAAATCAAGATGGAGTCACTCAGAGCAGTGATAACGAACCAGGAAGAAGGGGACTATATAGTGTCCGAGACATCAGGGATGCTTACCTCCATGTCCAAAATTTGCCCTTCTCACTAAGGGTACCTCAGGTTCGTGGTACAGAACTGTCACTATCAGTTTCAGACGCTGCCGTTTGGATTGTCCACGGCACCCCGGGTCTTTACCAAGGTAATGGCCGAAATGATGATTCTTCTTCGAAGAAAAGGCGTCTTAATTATCCCTTACTTGGACGATCTCCTGATAAGGGCAAAGTCCAGGGAACAGTTGGAGGTCGGAGTAGCACTATCTCGGATACTGCTACAACAGCACGGGTGGATTCTAAATATTCCAAAATCGCAGCTGATCCCGACGACAAGTCTGCTGTGCCTAGGGATGAATCTGGACACAGTCCAGAAAAAGGTGTTTCTCCCGGTAGAGAAAGCCAGGGAGTTATCCGAGCTAGTCAGGAACCTCCTAAAATCAGTGCATCATTGCACAAGGGTCCTGGTAAAGATGGTGACTTCCTACGAAGCAATTCCATTCGGCAGATTTCACGCAAGAATTTTTCAGTGGGATCTGCTGGACAAATGGTCCGGATCGCATCTTCAGATGCATCAGCGGATAACCCTATATCCAAGGACAAGGGTGTCTCTCCTGTGGTGGTTACAGAGTGCTCATCTTCTAGAGGGCCGCAGATTCGGCATTCAGGATTGGATGCTGGTGACCACGGAGGCCAGCCCGAGAGGCTGGGGAGCAGTCACACAAGGAAAAAATTTCCAGGGAGTGTGATCAAGTCTGGAGACTTTTCTCCACATAAATATACTGGAGCTAAGGGTAAATTTATAATACTCTAAGCTTAGCAAGACCTCTGCTTCAAGGTCAGCCGGTATTGATCCAGTGGGAAAAACATCACGGCAGTCGCCCACGTAAATAGACAGGGCGGCATAAGAAGCAGGAGGGCAATGGCAAAAACTGCAAGGACTTTTCGCTGGGCGGAAAATCATGTGATAGCACTGTCAGCAGTGTTTCATTCCGGGAATGGAAACTGGGAAGCAGACTTCCTCAGCAGGCACGACCTCCACCCGGCAGAGTGGAAACTTCATCGGGAAGTTTTCCACATGATTGTAAACCGTTGGGAAATACCAAAGGTGGACATGATGGCGTCCCGTCTGAACAAAAAACGGGACAGGTATTGCGCCAGGTTAAGAGACCCTCAGGCAATAGCTGTGGACGTTCTGGTAACACCATGGATGTACCAGTCGGTGTATGTGTTCCATCCTCTGCTTCTCATACCTAAGGTACTGAGACTTATAAGACGTAGAGGAGTAAGAACTATACTCATGGCTCCGGATTGGCCAAGAAGGACTTGGTACCCGGAACTTCAAGAGATGCTCACAGAGGACTTATGGCCTCTGCCGCTAAGAAGGGACTTGTTTCAGCAAGTACCATGTCTGTTCCAAGACTTACCGCAGCTGCGTTTGACGGCATGGCGGTGGAACGCCGGATCCTAAGGGAAAAAGGCATTCCGGAAGAGGTCATTCCTACCCTGGTCAAAGCCAGAAAGGAGGTGACCGCACAACATTATCACCACATGTGGCAAAAATATGTTGCGTGGTGTGAGGCCAGAAAGGCCCCACGAAGAAATTTCAACTCGGTCGATTCCTGCATTTCCTGCAAACAGGAGTGTCTATGGGCCTCAAATTGGGGTCCATTAAGGTTCAAATTTCGGCCCTGTCGATTTTCTTCCAGAAAGAAGTGGCTTCAGTTCCTGAAGTCCAGAAGTTTGTCAAGGGAGTATTGCATATACAACCCCCTTTTGTGCCTCCAGTGGCACTGTGGGATCTCAACGTAGTTCTGGGATTCCTCAAATCACATTGGTTTAAAACCAGTCAAATCTGTGGATTTGAAGCATCTCACATGAAAAGTGACCATGCTCTTGGCCCTGGCCTGGACCAGGCGAGTGTCAAATTGGTGGTTTTTTTCTCAAAAAAGCCCATATCTGGTTGTCCATTTGGACAGGGCAGAGCTGCGGACTCGTCCCCAGTTCTCTCCCTAAGGTGGTGTCAGTGTTTCACCTGAACCAGCTTATTTTGGTGCCTTGCGCCTACTAGGGACTTGGAGGACTCCAGGTTGCTAGATGTTGTCAGGGCCCTGTAAATATAGGTTCCAGGACGGCTGGAGTCAGGAAAACTGACTTGCTGTTATCCTGTATGCACCCAACAAACTGGGTGCTCTTGCTTCTAAGCAGACTATTGCTAGTTGGATGTGTAATACAATTCAGCTTGCACATTCTGTGGCAGGCCTGCCACAGCCAAAATATGTAAATGCCCATTCCACAAGGAAGGTGGGCTTATCTTGGGCGGCTGCCCGAGGGGTCTCGGCTTTACAACTTTGCCGAGCGGCTATTTAGTCAGGGGCAAACACGTTGGTAAAATCCTACAAATTTGATACCCTGGCTAAGGAGGACCTGGAGTTCTCTCATTCGGTGCTGCAGAGTCATCCGCACTCTCCCGCCCGTTTGGGAGCTTTGGTATTATCCCCATGGTCCTTTCAGGAACCCCAGCATCCACTAGGACGATAGAGAAAATAAGAATTTACTTACCGATAATTCTATTTCTCGGAGTCCGTAGTGGATGCTGGGCGCCCATCCCAAGTGCGGATTATCTGCAATACTTGTACATAGTTACAAAAATCGGGTTATTATTGTTGTGAGCCATCTTTTCAGAGGCTCCGCTGTTATCATACTGTTAACTGGGTTCAGATCACAGGTTGTACAGTGTGATTGGTGTGGCTGGTATGAGTCTTACCCGGGATTCAAAATCCTTCCTTATTGTGTACGCTCGTCCGGGCACAGTATCCTAACTGAGGCTTGGAGGAGGGTCATAGGGGGAGGAGCCAGTGCACACCACCTGATCCTAAAGCTTTACTTTTTGTGCCCTGTCTCCTGCGGAGCCGCTATTCCCCATGGTCCTTTCAGGAACCCCAGCATCCACTACGGACTCCGAGAAATAGAATTATTGGTAAGTAAATTCTTATTTTTGCTCCCCTTGCATGGCAACGTGGTTTGTTTCAGACACAGTTACTTGCTTTTTTTGCTTTACCTATAAACATAAATCAGGCCCTGTATTCATTGTGACACTTTTATATTAGTTTGGTTTATGTCATCTTTAGTATATGGCAGGGGTTCACAAACTTTTTTGAATAATGGCGCCCTAGAGCAGGCATTCCCAACCACGGTCCTCAAGGCACACCAACAGTGCAGGTTTTTGTGATATCCAGGCTGCAGCACAGATAGTTAAATCAAATTAACTGAGCTACTAATTAAGTCACCTGTGCTGAAGTCTGGCCCAAATCATGCAGGCTGATACTGATACTGATGATGATGATGATGTATCAGACCTGGAGGAGGGTGAGGTGGACTCGGGAGGGGGGGATGAAGCTTTGTCACAGGGTATACAGGCCCTGATAGAAGCTATTAGAGATGTCCTGCACATCCCTGATAAGGTGTCAGAGGACGAGGAGGAATCTTATTGTAATGTGAAAAGGAAATCCTCAGCTACTTTCCCTGCATCTAAGGAATTAAATTCCCTATTTGAAGCAACTTGGGTAAATCCTGACAAGAAGTTTCAGGTCCCAAAACGGTTACTCGCATCCTTCCTGTTTCCTAAGGATGACAGAAAAAAATGGGAAAACCCACCGATAGTTGACGCATCGGTTTCTAGGCTGTCACGTAATAGAGTTTTACCTGTCCCTGGGGCAGCTTCCTTGAAGGATGCTGGAGACCGCAAGATTGAGACCACTCTCAAATCTCTGTACACAGCTGCGGGGGTGGCCCAGAGACCTACTATAGCTTGTGCATGGATCTCTAGGGCCATTGCTAAATGGTCAGGTAATCTAATTGACGTGTTAAATTCCTTATCCACGGGGGAGATAATTTTACAACTACAGCATACACAGGATTCTGCTAACTTTATGGTGGAGGCCATAAAGGAAATTGGTTTACTCAATGCACGCACCACTGCCATGGCAGTGTCAGCATGCAGGGGCTTATGGCTACGCCAGTGGACTGCGGACGTGGATTCCAGGAAAGGCGTGGAAAGCCTACATTTCGCAGGTGAATCCCTTTTTGGAGATGAACTGGATACGTGGATATCCAAGGCTACGGCGGGTAAGTCTACATACCTTCTTTCCGCAGCTCCCCCAGCTAGAAAATCCTACACTGCTCCAACTCTGCAGTCCTTAGTTTAAAAACAAAACCAAAGGTTCTTCTATGGCCTTCAAAGGCAATAGAGGTAAACCCAGAAGACCAGCAACTGCAGGTTCACAGGAACAGAACCCCGGTTCTGCTTCCTCTAAGCCTTCAGCATGATGGTGGACCACACTGCCTGGAAGACAGGCAGGTGGGAGCCCGTTTGAGATTCTTCAGTCACATATGGGCAACGTCATGCCAGGTTCCCTGGGTCAAAGATCTTATAGCCCAGGGCTACAGACTGGAGTTTCAGGAACTCCCACCTCACAGATTCTTTAAATCAGGCTTACCAGCTTCTCAAGAAGCAAGTATGACTTTACAGGAATCAATTCAGAGACTGGTTCAAACTCAGGTCATTGTTCCAGTTCCACTTCGGCTGCAAAACCAGGGTTATTATTCCAACCTGTTTGTGGTTCCGAAACCGGACGGTTCAGTAAGGCCCATTTCTCTAACGTCCTAAGTGGATGCTGGGGACTCCGTAAGGACCATGGGGAATAGCGGCTCCGCAGGAGACTGGGCACAAAAGTAAAGCTTTAGAACTACCTGGTGTGCACTGGCTCCTCCCCCTATGACCCTCCTCCAAGCCTCAGTTAGATTTTTGTGCCCGAACGAGAAGGGTGCACACTAGGTGGCTCTCCTGAGCTGCTTAGTGAAAAGTTTAGTTTTAGGTTTTTTATTTTCAGTGAGACCTGCTGGCAACAGGCTCACTGCATCGAGGGACTAAGGGGAGAAGAAGCGAACTCACCTGCGTGCAGAGTGGATTGGGCTTCTTAGGCTACTGGACATTAGCTCCAGAGGGACGATCACAGGCCCAGCCATGGATGGGTCCCAGAGCCGCGCCGCCGGCCCCCTTACAGAGCCAGAAGACAGAAGAGGTCCGGAAAATCGGCGGCAGAAGACGTCCTGTCTTCACCAAGGTAGCGCACAGCACTGCAGCTGTGCGCCATTGCTCCTCAGCACACTTCACACTTCGGTCACTGAGGGTGCAGGGCGCTAGGGGGGGGCGCCCTGAGCAGCAATAAAAACACCTTGGCTGGCGAAAATACATCACATATAGCCCCCAGGGCTATATGGATGAATTTTAACCCCTGCCAGAATCCATAAAAAAGCAGGAGAAAAGTCCGCGAAAAAGGGGCGGAGCCTATCTCCTCAGCACACTGGCGCCATTTTCCCTCACAGCTCAGTTGGAGGGAAGCTCCCCTGGCTCTCCCCTGCAGTCACTACACTACAGAAAGGGTTAAAAAAGAGAGGGGGGCACTAATTAGGCGCAGTATTAACAATACAGCAGCTATAAGGGGAAAAACACTTATATAAGGTTATCCATATATATATATATATATATATATATATATATATATATATATATATATATAGCGCTCTGGTGTGTGCTGGCAAACTCTCCCTCTGTCTCCCCAAAGGGCTAGTGGGGTCCTGTCCTCTATCAGAGCATTCCCTGTGTGTGTGCTGTGTGTCGGTACGTTTGTGTCGACATGTATGAGGAGAAAAATGATGTGGAGACGGAGCAGATTGCCTGTAATAGTGATGTCACCCCCTAGGGGGTCGACACCTGAGTGGATGAACTGTTGGAAGGAATTACGTGACAGTGTCAGCTCTGTATAAAAGACAGTGGTTGACATGAGACAGCCGGCTACTCAGCTTGTGCCTGTCCAGACGTCTCATAGGCCGTCAGGGGCTCTAAAGCGCCCGTTACCTCAGATGGCAGATATAGACGCCGACACGGATACTGACTCCAGTGTCGACGGTGAAGAGACAAATGTGACTTCCAGTAGGGCCACACGTTACATGATTGAGGCAATGAAAAATGTTTTACACATTTCTGATAATACGAGTACCACCAAAAAGGGGTATTATGTTCGGTGAGGAAAAACTACCTGTAGTTTTCCTGAATCTGAGAAATTAAATGAGGTGTGTGATGATGCGTGGGTTTCCCCCGATAACAACTGATAATTTCTAAAATGCTATTGGCATTATATCCTTTCCCGCCAGAGGTTAGGGTGCGTTGGGAAACACCCCCTAGGGTGGATAAAGCGCTCACACGCTTGTAAGAACAAGGGCTCTACCCTCTCCTGAGATGGCCGCCCTTAAGGATCCTGCTGATAGAAAGCAGGAGGGTATCCTAAAATGTATTTACACACATACTGGTGTTATACTGCGACCAGCAATCGCCTCAGCCTGGATGTGCAGTGCTGGGTTGGCGTGGTCGGATTCCCTGACTGAAAATATTGATACCCTAGATAGGGACAGTATATTATTGCCTATAGAGCATTTGAAAGATGCATTTCTATATATGCGTGATGCACAGCGGAATATTTGCCGACTGGCATCAAGTCTAAGTGCGTTGTCCATTTCTACCAGTAGAGGGTTATGGACACGACAGTGGTCAGGTGATGCGGATTCCAAACGGCATTTGGAAGTATTGCCTTATTAAGGGGAGGAGTTATTTGGGGTCGGTCTTTCAGACCTGGTGGCCACGGCAACAGCTGGGAAATCCACGTTTGTACCCCAGGTCGCCTCTCAACATGAGAAGACGCCGTATTATCAGGCGCAGTCTTTTCGTGGACAAGCGGGCAAAAGGTTCCTCATTTCTGCCCCGTGACAGAGGGAGAGGAAAAAGGCTGCAGAAATCAGCCAGTTCCCAGGAACAAACCCTCTCCCGCCTCTGCCAAGCCCTCAGTATGACGCTGGGGCTTTACAAGCAGAATCAGGCACGGTGGGGGGCCCGTCTCAATGAATTTCAGCGCGCAGTGGGCTCACTCGCAAGTAGACCCCTGGATCCTTCAGGTGATATCTCAGGGGTATAAATTGGAATTCGAGACGTCTCCCCCTCGCCGTTTCCTAAAGTCGGCTTTACAGATGTCTCCTTCTGACAGGGAGACAGTTTTGGAAGCCATTCACTGTCATGACTAAGGTTTTGTGAACCCGGTGTTAGTGAAGTCTGTGCGGGCGACTGGAGGATTATATGAATACTACCACTGACCTGGTTTGGGACTGTTGTGGACTCTGGGTTTCTTCCGGTGACTGGGAAGAGGAACCGCAGCAGAGATGGCCGAATCTAGGTTCTCCTCATGCAGGATTAGGTCGGCAGACAGGAGGCATGCTGAAGGTCTCCTAAAAGACAGAACTGGAAAGGCACTGATGAATCCGTGAAAGAATACCAGGTATAATTGTGCTAAAGGGCACGGGGTGCTTGGAGACACTGAGGTGCTTGCGGACACTGAGGTGCTTGCGGACACTGAGGTGCTTGCGGACACTGAGGTGCTTGGGGACACTGAGGTGCTTGGGGACACTGGGGTGCGTAGAGACACTGGGGTGCGTAGAGACACTGGGGTGCGTAGAGACACGGGTGCGTAGAGACACTGGGGTGCGTAGAGACACTGGGGTGCTGAGGTACTGAGGCACGGAGGTACTGAGGCACGGAGGTACTGAGGTGCTGGAAGCACGGAGGTACTGAGGCACGGAGGTGCTGAGGCACAGAGGTACTGAGGCACAGAGGTGCTGGAAGCACGGAGGTGCTGAGGCACGGAGGTGCTGAGGCACGGAGGTGCTGAGGCACGGAGGTGCTGAGGCACGGAGGTGCTGAGGCACGGAGGTGCTGAGGCACGGAGGTGCTGAGGCACGGAGATGCTGGAAGCACGGAGATGCTGAGGCACTGAGGCACGGAGATGCTGAGTCACGGAGGTACTGAGGCACTGAGGTACTGAGACGCTGAGGCACGGAGGTGCTGAGGCACGGAGGTGCTGAGGCACGGAGGTGCTGAGGCACGGAGGCACGGAGATGCTGAGTCACGGAGGTACTGAGGCACTGAGGTACTGAGACGCTGAGACACGGAGGTGCTGAGGCACGGAGGTGCTGAGGCACGGAGGCACGGAGATGCTGGAAGCACGGAGATGCTGAGGCACGAGGTACTGAGCCCTGGAGATCCCAACTACAACAGTAGTAAAACTGAAACACGACAGCTGTGGTTTTCAGTGGAGAACACGGAATTCAGTACTGTGCCTTTAAGACGAAACATTGCAGCTGTACCTTTACATTGAGACTCAGGGAAATGGTGAAATCAAATGGCAACACACAAGTAAACCAAACGGTAACAAGGGAACAGAGTTTCCACAGGAACTTAGGTACAAAGGTTACCTTTAGGGAGCTCAGCTTAAGACCCACACAAGGCTGTATGTGACACAAGGAACTGGCCCAGATTCCAACTCAGCCTCCTGATTTATACTTCCTGGTCCTTGATGATTGGTGGGCAGGATTAGGTGATGTAGAGAGTCTCAGGCTGGCAGAGGATTGGACAACTCTGGGTCAGGTGAAGTCACTGTCATGTGACTACTCTAGAGGAGGCTGTGAAGTGCAGCGAGGCCTAGCAGGCCGAGAGAACACTGAAGCCTGAACTTCAGATTACTGAATTCAGCCTCACACAGGAGATCACCACAGGTGGAGCTAATTAACTATTACCTCTCAGGCAGAGAACTCAGGAAAACTCAGTGCTGACAAGCTGTTTAACTCCGTGAGTGAAAAGACACAGGATCCAGGACAGATGGCAGGGGTAAGTCACCAAATATAAAACCTACAGTCAGGATTGTGACAGTATCCCCCTCTTCAAGGGTGGACTCCGGACACCCATCTTGAATCTTAGAGGAACTTGAGAAATTCATACAGAAGAATTTAGGACCTTCGTTGATGCAGATTCCAAAGGTTTAGGACTAAATTCTTTAACTACAGCGTTACTGAAAGTCTGTAAGTCATGGAACACAGGATCATTACTCTCAAAGAGCATGTTGGCCCACTCCAAAGCTCTTCCTCTGAATGCCAGGAACAGATATCGAGTAACGTTGGAAGGAGTTACTGCACCTGAAGGATCAGACTCCATCCGAGAGAGAAATTGTTCAACCAGAGCGGCATATTGCAATAAATCTCCATCAAAGTAAATAGGTGGAAAACCATCAGACGAAAGCTTAGAGGATGAAACTGAAGAAAGCTTTGGCTGGACGAGTAGGACTGGATTGGATCCGAGGATACTTGAATTGGCTGGAGCCAAAGGAGACGGACCAGGCTGGTCCTGGAGTATTGCTGGACCGGCTGGAACCGGGACGGACTGACCAGGCGGAGCCTGGAGTATTGATGGACCGGCTGGAACCGGGACGGACTGACCAGGCGGAGCCTGGAGTATTGATGGACCGGCTGGAACCGGGACGGGCTGAGCCCTTTCTTCACAGGGCTGGGCTGAGGCAAGAGCCCCCTCTTCACGGGGCTGGGCAGCACTCTGTAGAATCTCTGGCTGGGCAGCACTCTGTAGAATCTCTGGCTGGGCAGCACTCTGTAGAATCTCTGGCTGGGCAGCACTCTGTAGAATCTCTGGCTGGGCAGCACTCTGTAGAATCTCTGGCTGGGCAGCACTCTGTAGACTCTCTGGCTGGGCAGCACTCTGTAGACTCTCTGGCTGGGCAGCACTCTGTAGACTCTCTGGCTGGGCAGCACTCTGTAGACTCTCTGGCTGGGCAGCACTCTGTAGACTCTCTGGCTGGGCAGCACTCTGTAGACTCTCTGGCTGGGCAGCACTCTGTAGACTCTCTGGCTGGGCAGCACTCTGTAGACTCTCTGGCTGGGCAGCACTCTGTAGACTCTCTGGCTGGGCAGCACTCTGAAGACTCTCTGGCTGGGCAGCACTCTGAAGACTCTCTGGGGCTGGACGCTCTGAAAACGCCCCTCCTGGGGCTGGACGCTCTGAAGACGCCCCTCCTGGGGCTGGATGCTCTGAAGACGCCCCTCCTGGGGCTGTGGACACGGACTCCTCTGTGACTGTAAATGGCTTGAACATTCTTCTCTGGACACCCAACTTGGGATAAGGTCTTTTAACCACCGGACCCCAGTCATAAATTTGAGTCTCTCTCAGAAGAGTAGCCTTCTTGATACCCCCGTCAGCAGCAGAAGGATCGGATACTGTGGATGACTTGTAGACATGAGTACTATGATACTGAGATTTGTCACTATTACCTGGCTTGCGAAGAATGCAGTCTTTAACAAAATGACCAGAATTTCCACAGTAAAGACAGAGATGTAGCTCCTTACGCCGCTGACGTTCAGCTTCAGAGAGCTTGGGCCGTGGATAGCTCTGATGAAAAACTTTCCCTTGCGCAGAGGAAGAGACTCTATTAACTGGATGGGACAAAACAGGATCAACAACGTTGGTAGTATTCCTGAGGAGATCAGGCATCACAGAGAGAATACTAGGCAAAAGTTCTTGTAACTGTAGTAACATCTGGTAGAAAATCTGCAGTTGGTCAGGAGTCTTAGAGCAGAAGGTCATAGAATCTCTGGAGGACGAATTCCGCTGCAGACACTGTGCCAATTGATGCTGAGTCGACTCCAGACCTTCCAAGCGTCCTGCAATATTGCTTAGGAGGTCATGCGTCAGACAAACACTTTCGGCCGGGTCCATGTGGCCAGTTCCTACTGTCATGACTAAGGTTTTGTGAACCCGGTGTTAGTGAAGTCTGTGCGGGCGACTGGAGGATTATATGAATACTACCACTGACCTGGTTTGGGACTGTTGTGGACTCTGGGTTTCTTCCGGTGACTGGGAAGAGGAACCGCAGCAGAGATGGCCGAATCTAGGTTCTCCTCATGCAGGATTAGGTCGGCAGACAGGAGGCATGCTGAAGGTCTCCTGAAAGACAGAACTGGAAAGGCACTGATGAATCCGTGAAGAATACCAGGTATAATTGTGCTAAAGGGCACGGGGTGCTTGGAGACACTGAGGTGCTTGCGGACACTGAGGTGCTTGCGGACACTGAGGTGCTTGCGGACACTGAGGTGCTTGGGGACACTGAGGTGCTTGGGGACACTGAGGTGCTTGGGGACACTGAGGTGCTTGGGGACACTGAGGTGCTTGGAGACACTGAGGTGCTTGGAGACACTGAGGTGCTTGGAGACACTGGGGTGCGTAGAGACACTGGGGTGCGTAGAGACACTGGGGTGCGTAGAGACACTGGGGTGCTGAGGCACGGAGGTACTAAGGCACGGAGGTACTTAGGCACGGAGGTGCTGTGGCACGGAGGTGCTGGAAGCACGGAGGTGCTGAGGCACGGAGGTGCTGAGGCACAGAGGTGCTGGAAGCACGGAGGTGCTGAGGCACTGAGATGCTGAGTCACGGAGGTACTGAGGCACTGAGACGCTGAGTCACGGAGGTACTGAGACACGGAGGTGCTGAGGCACGGAGGTGCTGAGGCGCTGAGGCACTGAGGCACGGAGATGCTGGAAGCACGGAGATGCTGAGGCACGGAGATGCTGAGTCACGGAGGTACTGAGGCACCGAGGTACTGAGACGCTGAGACACGGAGGTGCTGAGACACGGAGGTGCTGAGGCACGGAGGTGCTGAGTCACGGAGGTGCTGAGTCACGGAGGTGCTGAGTCACGGAGGTGCTGAGTCACGGAGGTGCTGAGGCACGGAGATGCTGGAAGCACGGAGATGCTGAGGCACGAGGTACTGAGCCCTGGAGATCCCAACTACAACAGTAGTAAAACTGAAACACGACAGCTGTGGTTTTCAGTGGAGAACACGGAATTCAGTACTGTGCCTTTAAGACGAAACATTGCAGCTGTACCTTTACATTGAGACTCAGGGAAATGGTGAAATCAAATGGCAACACACAAGTAAACCAAACGGTAACAAGGGAACAGAGTTTCCACAGGAACTTAGGTACAAAGGTTACCTTTAGGGAGCTCAGCTTAAGACCCACACAAGGCTGTATGTGACACAAGGAACTGGCCCAGATTCCAACTCAGCCTCCTGATTTATACTTCCTGGTCCTTGATGATTGGTGGGCAGGATTAGGTGATGTAGAGAGTCTCAGGCTGGCAGAGGATTGGACAACTCTGGGTCAGGTGAAGTCACGGTCATGTGACTACTCTAGAGGAGGCTGTGAAGTGCAGCGAGGCCTAGCAGGCCGAGAGAACACTGAAGCCTGAACTTCAGATTACTGAATTCAGCCTCACACAGGAGATCACCACAGGTGGAGCTAATTAACTATTACCTCTCAGGCAGAGAACTCAGGAAAACTCAGTGCTGACAAGCTGTTTAACTCCGTGAGTGAAAAGACACAGGATCCAGGACAGATGGCAGGGGTAAGTCACCAAATATAAAACCTACAGTCAGGATTGTGACATTCACAAGCTGTATTCCCAGCAGGTGATAATCAAGGTACCCCTCCTGCAACAGGGAACGGGGTATTATTCCACACTGTTGTGGTACCGAAGCCGGACGGCTCGGTGAGACCGATTCTAAATCTAAAATCTTTGAACACTTACATACAGAGGTTCAAATTCAAGATTGAGTCACTCAGAGCAGTGATTGCGAACCTGGAAGAAGGGGACTACATGATGTCTCGGGACATCAAGGATGCTTACCTTCATGTCCCAATTTACCCTTCTCACCAAGGGTACCTCAGGTTTATGGTACAGAACTGTCACTATCAGTTCAGACGCTGCCGTATGGATGGTCCACGGCACCCCGGGTCTTTACCAAGGTAATGGCCGAAATGATGATATTCCTTCGAAGGAAGGGAATTTTAGTTATCCCTTACTTGGACGATTCCCTGATAAGGGTAAGATCCAGGGAACAGTTGGAGGTCGGTGTAGCACTATCTCAGGTAGTGTTGCGGCAGCACGATTGGATTCTCAATATTCCAAAATCGCAGCTGGTTCCGACAACTCGTCTTCTGTTCCTAGGGATGATCCTGGACACAGTCCAGAAAAAGGTGTTTCTCCCGGAGGAGAAAGCCAGGGAGTTATCCGAGCTAGTCAGGAACCTCCTAAAACCGAGCCAACTCTCAGTGCATCAATGCACAAGGGTTCTGGGTAAAATGGTGGCTTCCTACGAAGCAATCCCATTCGGCAGATTCCACGCAAGAACTTTCCAGTGGGACCTGCTGGACAAATGGTCCGGGTCGCATCTTCAGATGCATCAGCGGATAACCCTGTCACCAAGGACAAGGGTGTCCCTCCTGTGGTGGTTGCAGAGTGCTCATCTTCTAGAGGGCCGCAGATTCGGCATTCAGGACTGGGTCCTGGTGACCACGGAGGCCAGCCTGCGAGGCTGGGGAGCAGTCACACAGGGAAGGAATTTCCAGGGCTTATGGTCAAGCCTGGAGACATCACTTCACATAAATATCCTGAAGCTAAGGGCCATTTACAATGCTCTAAGCTTAGCAAGACCTCTGCTTCAAGGTCAGCCGGTGTTGATCCAGTCGGACAACATCACGGCAGTCACCCACGTAAACAGACAGGGTGGCACAAGAAGCAGGACACGACCTCCACCCGGGAGAGTGGAGACTTCACCCAGAAGTCTTCCACATGATTATAAACCGTTGGAAAAAACTCGACAGGTATTGCGCCAGGTCAAGGGACCCTCAGGCAATAGCTGTAGACGCTCTGGTAACACCGTGGGTGTACCAGTCAGTGTATGTGTTCCCTCCTCTGCCTCTCATACCCAAGGTACTGAGATTGATCAGATGGAGAGGAGTAAGCACTATATTCGTGGCTCCGGATTGGCCAAGAAGGACTTGGTAACCGGAACTTCAAGAGATGCTCACGGAGGATCCGTGGCCTCTACCTCTAAGAAGGGACCTGCTCCAGCAAGGACCCTGTCTGTTCCAAGACTTACCGCGGCTGCGTTTGACGGCATGGCGGTTGAACGCCGGATCCTGAAGGAAAAAAGGCATTCCGGATGAAGTCATCCCTATCTTGATCAAAGCCAGGAAGGATGTAACCGCAAAACATTATCACCGCATTTGGCGAAAATATGTTGCGTGGTGCGAGGCCAGTAAGGCCCGACGGAGGAAATTCAACTGGGTCGATTCCTACATTTCCTGCAAACAGGAGTGTCTATGGGCCTGAAATTGGGGTCCATTAAGGTTCAAATTTCGGCCCTGTCAATTTTCTTCCAAAAAGAACTAGCTTCAGTCCCTGAAGTTCAGACGTTTGTAAAAGGGGTACTGCATATACAGCCTCCTTTTGTGCCTCCAGTGGCACTTTGGGATCTCAATGTAGTTTTTGGGTTCCAAAAGTCACATTGGTTTGAACCACTTAAATCTGTGGAGTTAAAATATCTCACATGGAAAGTGGTCATGCTGTTGGCCCTGGCCTGGGCCAGGCGCGTGTCAGAATTGGCGGCTTTATCCTGTAAAAGCCCTGATCTGATTTTCCATTCGGACAGGGCGGAATTGAGGACTCGTCCTCAGTTTCTCCCTAAGGTGGTTTCAGCGTTTCACCTGAACCAACCTATTGTGGTGCCTGCGGCTACTAGGGACTTGGAGGACTCCAAGTTGCTAGACGTTGTCAGGGCCCTGAAAATATATGTTTCCAGGACGGCTGGAGTCAGAAAATCTGACTCGCTGTTTATCCTGTATGCACCCAACAAGCTGGGTGCTCCTGCTTCTAAGCAGACTATTGCTCGTTGGATTTGTCGTACAATTCAGCTTGCACATTCTGTGGCAGGCCTGCCACAGCCAAAAATCTGTAAATGCCCACTCCACAAGGAAGGTGGGCTCATCTTGGGCGGCTGCCCGAGGGGTCTCGGCTTTACAACTTTGCCGAGCAGCTACTTGGTCAGGAGCAAATACGTTTGTAAAATTCTACAAAATTGATACCCTGGCTGAGGAGGACCTGGAGTTCTCTCATTTGGTGCTGCAGAGTCATCCGCACTCTCCCGCCCGTTTGGGAGCTTTGGTATAATCCCCATGGTCCTTACGGAGTCCCCAGCATCCACTTAGGACGTTACAGAAAATAAGAATTTACTTACCGATAATTCTATTTCTCGTAGTCCGTAGTGGATGCTGGGCGCCCATCCCAAGTGCGGATTGTCTGTAATACTGGTACATAGTTATTGTTACCAAAAAAATCGGGTTATTGCTGTAGTGAGCCATCTTTTCTAGAGGCTCCTCTATTATCATGCTGTTAACTGGGTTTAGATCACGAGTTATACGGTGTGATTGGTGTGGCTGGTATGAGTCTTACCCGGGATTCAAAATCCTTCCTTATTGTATATGCTCGTCCGGGCACAGTATCCTAACTGAGGCTTGGAGGAGGGTCATAGGGGGAGGAGCCAGTGCACACCAGGTAGTTCTAAAGCTTTACTTTTGTGCCCAGTCTCCTGCGGAGCCGCTATTCCCCATGGTCCTTACGGAGTCCCCAGCATCCACTACGGACTACGAGAAATAGAATTATCGGTAAGTAAATTCTTATTTTTAAATCTCAAGTCGTTGAACCGATACTTACGGATGTTCAAGATGGAGTCTCTGCGAGCAGTGATCTCAGGTCTGGAGGAGGGGGAATTCTTGGTGTCTCTAGATATCAAGGATGCGTACCTTCTTGTTCCAATTTGGCTGCCTCATCAGGCTTATCTAAGGTTTGCATTACAGGACTGTCACTACCAGTTCAAGCCCTGCCATTTGGCCTCTCTACGGCACCGAGGGTGTTCACCAAGGTAATGGCAGAGATGATATTTCTCCTCCACAAACAGGTAGTGAACATAATTCCCTACCTGGACGATTTGATGCTAAAAGCACCATCCAGGGAGTTGTTAGTCGTTGTTGGATGGATTTTTAACCTACCAAAATCTCATCTGGGACCAACACAGAGGCTTCCATTCCTAGGGATGATATTGGATATGGAGGCGCAGAAGGTATTCCTTCCGTTGGAAAAAGCATTGGTGATCCAGTCTATGGTGCGGGATGTTCTAAGACAAACCCGTACATGGGTGCATCTATGCATTCGCCTTCTGGGAAAGATGGTAGCCGCTTACGAGGTACTGCAGTATGGAAGGTTTCACGCAAGGCCCTTCCAGCTGGATCTGTTGGACAAATGGTCCGGATCGCATCTTCACATGCACCAGAGGATTCGTCTGTCGCCAAAAGCCAGGATTTCTCTTCTGTGGTGGCTTCAGACTTCTCACCTGACGAGGGCCGAAGGTTCGGGATTCAAAATTGGATTCTGCTAACCACAGACGCAAGCCTCAGAGGTTGGGGAGCAGTCACCCAGGGAGAACAGTTCCAAGGAAAATGGTCAAGTCAGGAAGCCATTGTTTCAATCAACATTCTGGAACTAAGGGCCATAAACAACGCCCTTCTACAGGCATGGCATCTTCTTCAAGATCGAGCCATTCAGGTTCAGTCGGACAATGTGATGGCAGTAACGTACATAAACCGACAAGGCGGAACGAAGAGCAGGGCAGCAATGCCAGAGATAACAAGGATTCTCCTCTGGGCAGAAAGACACGCTGTGGCGTTGTCCGCTATCTTCATTCCGGGAGTACACAACTGGGAAGCAGACTTCCTCAGCAGACACGACCTCCACCCAGGAGAGTGGAGCCTTCACCCGGAGGTGTTTGGGTGCTTAACATGTCGGTGGGGAATGCCACAAATCGACATGATGGACTCTTCTCAACAAGAAGCTCAAGCGGTATTGTTCCAGGTCGAGGGACCCTCAGTCAGTGGCGTTGGATGCTCTGGTGACTCCATGGGTCTACCAGATGGTGTACGTGTTTCCACCACTCCCATTGATCCCAAAGATTCTCAAAAGACTAAAAATGGAAAAGGTTCAAGCAATTCTTATTGCTCTGGACTAGCCAAGAAGGGCCTGGTATGCGGATCTACTGGAGATGCTCCTAGAGGACCTTTTCTAACAGGGGCCGTTCATCTATCAAGACTTACCTTGGCTACATTTGACGGCATGGAGGTTGAGCGTCAAATTCTAGCCCGGAAAGGGATCCCGGATAGGGTTATTCCAACCCTGTTCCAAGCCAGAAAGGGGGTAATGTCTAAATATTACCACCGTATTCGGAAAAAATACGTCTTGGTGTGAGAAGAAAATTTCCTGCAGTGGAATTTCAACTGGGACGTTTTCTCCTTTATCTGCAGTCAGGTGTGGATGTGGGCCTACGTTTGGGCTCCATAAAAGTCCCAATTTTGGCCTTATCCATTTTCTTCCAGAAACAATTGGCTTCTCTCCCTGAGGTTCAGACATTTTGAAGGGGGTTATGCACATCCGCCCGCCCTTTGTGCCTCCTACGGCACCTTGGGATCTCAACGTGGTGTTGCAGTTCCTGCAATCGGAATGGTTTGAGCCTTTATAGGACGTGGACGTCAAGTTTCTTACGTGGAAGGCCGTCACGCTGTTGGCCTTGGCTTCTGCGAGGTGTGTGTTGGAGCTGGGGGTGTTGTCTCACATAAACCCCTATTTGATTTTTTTCATGAAGATTGGGCTGAACTCAGAACTTGTCTGCAATTTCTTCCAAAGGTGGTGTCTGCGTTTCACATCAACCAACCTATTGTGGGACCGGTGGTTACCGACACCTCTCCTGCTTCAAAGTCCTTGGATGTTGTGAGGGCTTTGAAGATCTATGTGAAGCGGACAGCTCGTCACAGAAAATCTGACTCTCTGTTTGTTCTCTGTGATCCCAATAAAATTGGGTGTCCTGCTTCAAAGCAGACAATTGAACGCTGGATCAGGCTTACTATCCAGTGTGCTTATTCCACGTCAGGTTTGCCGTATCCAAAATCTGTACAGGCGCGCTCTACTAAATCGGTGGGTTCTTCCTGGGCAGCTGCCCGTGGTGTCTCGGCTTTACAGCTCTGCCGAGCAGCTACTTGGTCAGGTTCGAACACGTTTGTTAAGTTCTACAAGTTCGATACTTGGCCTCTGAGGACTTTCAGTTTGGGCAATCAGTTCTGCTGGAACCTCAGCACTCTCGTATGCGGTTTGGGAGCTTTGGTACATCCTCATGGTACTAATGTGGACCCCAGTATCCTCTAGGACGTAAGAGAAAATAGGATTTTAATTACCTACCAGTAAATCCTTTTCTCGTAGAAAAGACTACGAGAAAAGGATTTACCGGTAGGTAATTAGGGGTGGCAAGAAAAAAAGACTATTTTAATTACCTACCGGTAAATCCTTTTCTCGTAGAAAAGACTACGAGAAAAGGATTTACCGGAAGGTTATTAAAATCCTATTTTTTTTCTTGGCACCCCTAAGCCAAAAGTTTCTGTTTGAGAAATGGAAAAAAAAAATATTAAATGAAGCTAATTGTGTGCTTACAAGTCATCCTTAGGGTCAGTTATGTGGTGGTGGTGGAAAAAGTTGCACTTCTGCTTGTCCACATATTTTATGCTGGTCAGGTCACCTGCACTAGTTTTGCCTCCCATATGGACCGTAAATAATTTGATGTGATACTGGACCATCAACCAGTGGCACCCCCATAGAGCAACGACACCCAGTTTGGGAACCACTGCTATATGGTGTAATGTACCCCTTACTGTAAATCATAAGGATGTTATAAGTCTTCAAGGAGCTATGTGAGAATATGGCCACAGTGCTTACATAGAGGTTATAAATCTTTTAGGTGACTTTTTAAATAGTTGTAATTACAATTTTTACAATTTGTAATTACAATTTTTGGTTTCGGTTTCTTTGTAAAGGGAAGGGGAACCCCAATTAGGGCACCGTGTCCGCTCGCATGGCTCGCTTCGTTCGCCATGCTTCGGGCAAGGTGCCTCGCTCCGCTACTGTTGCGCTCGACACAGGTTACCGTTCCCAATTGTAGTCCACGTGGATTGTCAAGTATGAAAAAGTCCCAAAAAATTGAAAAACATTTTTTGAAAAACTCATGTCGACCTTTAGACCTGTTGACCTAATGCATGTCAACCTTCTGTGGTCGACCTAATGACTGTCGACCTGAGCTGTGTCGATCTAACAACTGCATCCCCTCTGCACATGTTATATCTGCCCCCCCCCCCCTGCCGTGCACACGGGGGATCATTCAGACCAGATCACACGCTAGCTTTTTTTGCAGCGGTGCGATCGGGTCTGAACTGCGTATGCACTGCAATGCGTAGGCGCGGCGGCCGCCGGCGACGGGGATCGCCAGACAGCGACGGATTTTACGAAGAAAGCGTTCGCAGTGGCGATTGCAAGAAGATTGACAGGAAGAGGCAGTTTGTGGGTGTCAACTGACCATTTTTAAGGAGTGTCCAGGAGAACGCAGGCGTGTCCAGCCATTGTAAGGGAGGGTTCCTGACGTCAGCTCCAGGCCGGATTGTCGCAGCGGCTGTGTAAGTCCTGAGCTGTGCAGAGACTGCACAAACTTTTGTTTGTGCAGCTCTCTGCACATGCATTCGCACCCCTGCACAGTGATTACCCACTCCCCCTGTTGGTGGCAACTACCTGATCGCAGCACTGCAAAAAAAAGCTTGCTTGCGATCAGTTAAAACTGAGTTTCCTGGATCAGAACAACTGATGGAAATTATGGAAGAGGCTTGGGCTACACCCAGTAAGAAATTTAGAATTCCTAGGAAATGGAATTCCAGTGATCCTCTTTCAGCTGGGGACTGTTTAAAATCTACATTATCTCTGCCTTCAACATCATTAAATGATGTCACGAATAGGAGGGTAGATGGTTTGCTAAAAAATGTTTTTTCCCTGTCTGGGGCAATCATTAGACCAGCCATGGCTTCAGCCTGGATGGCTAAAGCAGTGGCTGCCTGGGCAGATGCATTGGAAGGGGAAACTTCAATGACATCTAGAGAGCAGAAAGCCCATATTGCACATATCAAACAGGCTGCAATATTCTTGGAAGAAGCAGCCTTGGATATGGGTACTATTGCCTCTCAAGCATCAGCTTCAGCAGTAGCCGCACGCAGAGCAGTTTGGCTGCGCACTTGGAAAGCTGATTCATTATCCAAGAAGGTTTTGGAGTCTTTACCTTTTACTAGGGAGATTCTCTTTCGTAAAGAGTTAACCCTTATTTTGGAGTCAGAAGCAGACTCCAAGAAAGTAAAGTTTCCTTCCACTTACAAATTTAAGCCTAAAATCCCAGCTTTTCGGTCTCAAGAAAAAGCAAAAGGAAAGGGCGATGGCAAACAGTCCCAATACAACAGTTCTGGTAAGACTAAAAAGCATTGGGCTACCAGAGGACCAGCTTCTAAAACAGAAAATAAGCCATCAGCCTGATACTGATGGTGCGGGCCTCCACCTGGGGGACCCCAGGGTGGGAGGCCGACTTCTTCATTTTGCACAGCTCTGGCAGAAGTCTACCAAGGATGCCTGGGTGCAAGAAGCGGTATCTCACGGTTATGTGTTGGCTTTCAGGAAAAACCCTCCTCAAAGTTTTTTTTGTACCAGCCCGTCTTTGGTAGAGACGAGGACCAGGGCTTTGCAAGAGGCAGGTCCGAAATTGCTTCAGTCAGGAGTAATCATTCCGGTTTCTCCTGCACAACGAGGACAGGGTTTCTACTCCAACCTGTTTCTAGTCCAGAAGTCAAATGGGTCATTCTGGCCCATACTCAATCTGAAAATGCTGAACAAGTACATTTGGGTACCTCGTTTTCATATGGAGACTTTACGTTCCATCATTTTGGCCATGGAGCCAGGGGATTTTATGGTGTCCCTGGATATCCAGGATGCTTACCTACATGTTCCTATATCCCTGTCCCATCAGCGCTATCTCAGGTTCGCTATCCTCCAACAGCATTTTCAGTTTCAAGGCTCTACCATTTGGATTGGCCACAGCTCCCAGGGTATTCACCAAAATTATGGTTATAATGGCAGCTTATCTCTGCCAGCAGGGGATAAGAATTTTTGCATACCTCGACAATCTTTTAATCCTGGCACAATCACAGGAATTGCTTCTGTGTCATCTGCAGCAGACACTAGAGTGTCTGCAAAAGCATGGATGGCTCATAAATTGGGCAAAATCGTCTGGTTCCGTCATATCGGATGACTCGCTTGCGAATACAGCTTGGGAGCTGTATTGGATTCATGCCTTCAGAGATTAATTTTACCTCTGAACAAAATAGCCAGACTTCAGTTAAGGATTCAGGAGAGTCTACACAGTCGGAAAGTATCCATTCACGCAGCAATGCATGTGATGGGATTGATGGTGTCAACATTCGACATGGTAGAGTATGCTCAGTTCCATTCAAGGCCTCTGCTGCATCTGATTCTTACCAAATGGAATGGTTTTCATCAGACGATAAAAACACAGACTATGGTCCTTACTCAGAAAGTAAGAAGGTCATTAGCCTGGTGGCTACAGACAGCCCATCTGGACAAAGGGAGACCCTTTTGGATATCATATTAGGAAATTCTGACAACGGATGCCAGCCTTCAGGGCTAGGGAGTAGTGTCAGGAAGAAGTTTCTTCCAGGGGCAGTGGACCAAAGAAGAAAGTTGCCTGCAAATAAATATATTGGAACTCCGAGCCATATACATGGCGTTGAATCAGGCAAAGGACACTCTCTTCAGGGGAAACCAGTCCAGATCCGCTCGGACTATGCGGCTGATCAGGGAGGAACTCGCAGCCGGAAAACAATGACAGAAGTAAGTCACACGTTAGCGTGGGCAGAACTTCATCTTTCAGCCTTGTCCGCAGTGTTTGTTCCAGGGGTCCTAAACTGGGAAGCGGATTTTCTCAGTCGTCACACCATTGATGCAAATGAATGGGCTCTACACCCGGAAGTCTTCCAGACCCTGGTCGACAGATGGGAGTTGCCAGAGATATATCTCATGGCATCTCGTCAGAACCACAAGGTGCCCGCATACGGATCAAGAACAAAGGATCCCAAAGCGATCTTTGTGGATGCCCTGTCAGTGAGATGGGATTTTCATCTGGCATATGTGTTTTCTCCCATCGCCCTGCTACCCAGGGTTGTTAGAAAGGTAAAACAAGAAAAAAGTGCCGTGATACTAATAGCTCCGGCTTGGCTCAGAAGACATTGGTACACAGATCTGCAGAGGATGTCGATGGATGCTCCATTCCTACTACCTCAACGTCCAGATCTACTGATTCAGGGGCCTTGTCATCACAGACATCTGGATAGACTGTCTTTGACGGCGTGGCATCCTGAAGACAAGAAGATTCTCACAACAGGTAATTCAAACAATGCTTAGAGCAAGGAAACCCTCCTCAGCTCGCATTTATCACAGAACATGGCAAGCCTATATTCAGTGGTGCAGTGAATAGAAATTTGGCTCCAGGTCTTTCAGAGTTTCCAGAATCCTAGCATTCCTTCAGGCAGGAATGGATAAAGGTTTAAGGGTGGCTTCCTTGAGAGTGCAAGTGTCAGCGCTAAACTGGCAATTTCTCTGACGTCCTAGTGGATGCTGGGACTTCCGTAAGGACCATGGGGAATAGCGGCTCCGCAGGAGACTGGGTACAAAGTAAAAGCTTTAGGACTAGCTGGTGTGCACTGGCTCCTCCCCCTATGACCCTCCTCCAAGCCTCAGTTAAGATTTTGTGCCCGGCCGAGAAGGGTGCAATCTAGGTGGCTCTCCTGAGCTGCTTAGAAGTAAAAGTATACTTAGGTTTTTTATTTTCTCTATCGTCCTTGTGGATGCTGGGGTTCCTGAAAGGACCATGGGGGGGGATAGCGGCTCCGCAGGAGACAGGGCACAAAAAGTAAAGCTTTCCGATCAGGTGGTGTGCACTGGCTCCTCCCCCTATGACCCTCCTCCAGACTCCAGTTAGATTTTTGTGCCCGGCCGAGAAGGGTGCAATCTAGGTGGCTCTCCTAAAGAGCTGCTTAGAGAAAGTTTAGCTTAGGTTTTTTATTTTACAGTGAGTCCTGCTGGCAACAGGATCACTGCAACGAGGGACTTAGGGGAGAAGGAGTGAACTCACCTGCGTGCAGGATGGATTGGCTTCTTGGCTACTGGACATCAGCTCCAGAGGGACGATCACAGGTACAGCCTGGATGGTCACCGGAGCCGCGCCGCCGGCCCCCTTGCAGATGCTGAAGTAAGAAGAGGTCCAGAATCGGCGGCTGAAGACTCCTGCAGTCTTCTAAAGGTAGCGCACAGCACTGCAGCTGTGCGCCATTTTCCTCTCAGCACACTTCACACGGCAGTCACTGAGGGTGCAGGGCGCTGGGAGGGGGGCGCCCTGGGAGGCAAATGAAAACCTTTTTTGGCGAAAAATACCTCACATATAGCCCCCAGAGGCTATATGGAGATATTTAACCCCTGCCAAGATTCACTAAATAGCGGGAGACGAGCCCGCCGAAAAAGGGGCGGGGCCTATCTCCTCAGCACACAGCGCCATTTTCTCTCACAGAAAGCCTGGAGAGAAGGCTCCCAGGCTCTCCCCTGCACTGCACTACAGAAACAGGGTTAAAACAGAGAGGGGGGGCACTGATTTTGGCGATATTGAGATATATATAAAGATGCTATAAGGGAAAACACTTATATAAGGTTGTCCCTATATAATTATAGCGTTTTGGTGTGTGCTGGCAAACTCTCCCTCTGTCTCCCCAAAGGGCTAGTGTGGGTCCTGTCCTCTGTCAGAGCATTCCCGGTGTGTGTGCTGTATGTCGGTACGTGTGTGTCGACATGTATGAGGACGATGTTGGTGAGGAGGCGGAGAAATTGCCTGTAATGGTGATGTCACTCTCTAGGGAGTCGACACCGGAATAGATGGCTTATTTAGGGAATTACGTGAGAATGTCAACACGCTGCAAGGTCGGTTGACGACGTGAGACGGCCGACAAACTATTAGTACCGGTCCAGGCGTCTCAGAAACACCGTCAGGGGCGTTAAAAACGCCCATTTACCTCAGTCGGTCGACACAGACACAGACACGGACACTGAATCCAGTGTCGACGGTGAATAAACAAACGTATTTCTCATTAGGGCCACACGTTAAGGGCAATGAAGGAGGTGTTGCATATTTCTGATACTACAAGTACCACAAAAAAGGGTATTATGTGGGAGTGAAAAAACTACCTGTAGTTTTTCCTGAATCAGATAAAATAAAATGAAGTGTGTGATGATGCGTGGGGTTACCCCGATAGCAAATATTGGCGTTATACCCTTTCCCGCCAGAAATTAGGGCGCGTTGGGAAACACCCCTTAGGGTGATAAGGCGCTCACACGCTTATCAAGTGGCGTTACCGTCTCCAGATACGGCCGCCCTCAAGGAGCCAGCTGATAGGAAGCTGGAAAGATATCCTAAAAAGTATATACACACATACGGTGGTTATACTGCGACCAGCGATCGCCATCAGCCTGGAGATGCAGTGCTGGGTTGGCTTGGTCGGATTCCCTGACTGAAAATATTTTATTCATATAGAGCATTTAATAGGATGCATTCTATATATATGTACGTGAGATGCACAGAGGGATATTTGCTCTCTGGCATCAAGATAAGTACGTTGTCCATATCACCCAGAAGATGTCATGGACACGACAGTGGTCAGGTGATACAGATCCCATACGGCACATGGAAGTATTGCCGTATAAAGGGAAGGAGTTAGTTGGGGTCGGTCCATCGGACCTGGGGACCACGGCAACAGCTGGGAAATCCAACCTTTTTACCCCAAGTTACATCTCAGCTGAAAAAGACACCGTCTTTTCAGCCTCAATCCTTCCTTTCCCATGAGGGCATGCAGGCAAAAGGCCAGTCATATCTGCCCAGACATAGAGGTAAGGGAAGTAGACTGCAGCAGGCAGCCCCTTCCCAGGAAAAGAAGCCCTCCACCGCGTCTGCCAAGTCCTCAGCATGACGCTGGGGCCATGCAAGCGGACTCAAGGTGGGGGGGTAGTCTCAAGAGTCTCAGCGCGCAGTGGGATCACTCGCAGGTTGACCCCTAGATAGTACAAGTATTATCCCAGGGGTACAGATTGGAGAGTCGAGACATCTTCTCCTCGCAGGTTTCTGAAGTCTGCTTTACCAACGGCTCCCTCCGACAGGGAGGCAGCATTGGAAACAATTCACAAGCTGTATATCCAGCAGGTGATAATCAAAGTACCCCTCCTACAACAAGGAAAAGGGTATTATTTTTCCACACTATATTGTGGTACTGACGCCAGACGGCTTGGTGAGACATAGTCTAAACTGAAATCTTTGAACACTTACATAAAAGGTTCAAATCGAGATGGAGTCACTCAGAGCAGTGATAGCGAACCGGAAAAAAGGGGACTATATGGTGTCCCTGGACATCAAGGATTACCTCCATGTCCAAATTTGCCCTTCTCAACAAGGGTACCTCTGGTTCGTGGTACAGAACTGTCAATATCAGTTTCAGACGATGCCGTTTGAATTATCCACGGCACCCCGGGCCTTTTACCAAGGTAATGGCCGAAAAGATGTTTCTTCAAAGAAAAAAGGCATCTAAATTATCCCTTACTTGGACGATATCCTGAAAAGGGCAAGTTCCAGAGAACAGTTGGAGGTCGGAAGAGCACTATCTAAAGTAGTTCTACGACAGCACGACTGGATTCTAAATATTCCAAGAATCGCAGCTGTTTTCCGACGATACGTCTGCTGTTCCTAGGACTGATTCTGGGCATAGTCCAGAAAAAGGTGTTCCTCCGGGAGGAAAAAGCCAAGGAGTTATTCGACCTAGTCAGAAACCTCCTAAAACCAGGCCAAGTATCAGTGCATCAATGCACAGGAGTCCTGGGAAAAATGGTGGCTTCTTACGAAGCGATTCCATTCGGCAGATCTCAGGGGATTTGCTGGACGAATGGTCCGGATCGCATTTTCAGATGCATCAGCGGATAATCCTGTCTCCAAGGACAAGGGTGTCTCTTCTGTGGGGGCTGCAGAGTGCTCATCTTTTAGAGGGCAGCACACTCAGCATTCAGGACTGTGTTCTGGGGACCACGGATACCAGCCTGAGAGGCTGGGGAGTAGTCACACAGGGAAAAAATTTTCCAAGGAAGTGTGGTCAAGTCTGGAGACTTCTCTCCACATGAATATACTGGAGCTAAGGGCAATTTACAATGCTCTGAGCCTAGGAAGACTCCTGCTTCAAAGTCAACCGGTGCTGATCCAGTAGGACATCATCATGGCGGTCGCCCACGTTATCAGACGGGGCGACACAAGAAGCAGGAGGGCAATGACAGCAAGGATTCTTCGCTGGGCGGAAAATCATGTGATAACACTGTCAGCAGTGTTCATTCCGGGAGTGGGCAACTGGGAAGATTTCCTCAGCATAAATGAATTCCACCCGGAAAAGTGGAAACTTAATCTGGAAGTTTCCACATGATTGTAAACCGTTGGGAAAGACCAAAGGTGGTTATGATGGCGTCCCACCTGAAGCGCCAGGTCAAGAGACACTCAGGCAATACCTGGGACGCTCTGGTAACACCGTCGGTGTACCAGTCGGTGTATGTGTTCCATCCTCTGCTTTTCATACCCAATGTATTGAAAATGATAGGAAGGAGAGGAGTAAGAACTATACTCGTGGCTCCGGTTTGGCCAAGAAGGACTTGGTTCCCGGAACTTAAAGAGATACTAAGAAGGGTCTTGATTCGGCAAGAACCGTGTCTGTTCCGGGACTTACCGCAGCTGCGTTGACGCCAAGGCGGGTGAACGCCGGATCCTAAGGGAAAGAGGCATTCCGGAAGAGGTCATCCCTACCCTGGTCAGAGCCAGGAAGGAGGTGACCGCACAACATTATCACCACTTAGGTGAAAATATGTGCCAGGGTGTGAGTCCAGGAAGGCTCCACGGAAGAATTTCAACTAGGTTAATTTCTACATTTCCTGCAAACAGGAGTGTCTATGGGTCTCAAATTGGGTCCATTAAGGTTCAAATTTCGGCCTGTTGATTTTCTTCCAGAAAGAAATTGGCTTCAGTTCCTGAAGTCCAGAAGTTGTTAAGGGAGTACTGCATATACAGCCCCTTTGATGTCTCCAGTGGCACTGGGCGATCTCAACGTAGTTTTGGGATTCCTAAAAAATCACATTGGTTTAAACAACTCAAATCTGTGGATTTGATATATCTCACATGGAAAATGACCATGCTGTTGGTCCTGGCCTCGGCCAGGCGAGTGTCAGAATTGGCGGCTTTATCTCACAAAGCCATATCTGATTGTCCATTCGGACAGAGCAAAGCTGCGGACTCGTCCCCAGTTTCTCCTTAAGGTGGTGTCAGCGTTTCACCTGAACCAGCTTATTGTGGTACCTGCGGCTACTAGGGACTTGGAGGACTCCAAGTTGCTGGATGTTATCAGGGCCCTGAAAATATAGTTTCCAGGTTGGCTGGAGTCAGGAAATCTGACTTGCTGTTTATCCTGTATGCACCCAACAATGCTGGGTGCTTCTGCTTCTAAGCAGTCGATTGCTCGTGGGATTGGTAGCACAATTCAACTTGCACATTCTGTGGCAGGCCTGCCACAGTCTAAATCTGTTAAGGCCCATTCCACAAGGAAGGTGGGCTCATCTTGGGCGGCTGCCCGAGGGGTCTCGGCATTACAACTTTGCCGAGCAGCTACGTGGTCGGGGGAGAACACGTTTGTAAAATTCTACAAATTTGATACCCTGGCAAAAGAGGACCTGGAGTTCTCTCATTCGGTGCTGCAGAGTCATCCGCACTCTCCCGCCCGTTTGGGAGCTTTGGTATAATCCCCATGGTCCTTTCAGGAACCCCAGCATCCACAAGGACGATAGAGAAAATAAGAATTTACTTACCGATAATTCTATTTCTCGGAGTCCGTAGTGGATGCTGGGCGCCCATCCCAAGTGCGGATTATCTGCAATACTTGTACATAGTTATTGCTAACTAAATCGGGTTATTGTTGTTGTGAGCCATCTTTTCAGAGGCTCCGCTGTTATCATACTGTTAACTGGTTTCAGATCACAGGTTGTACAGTGTGATTGGTGTGGCTGGTATGAGTCTTACCCGGGATTCAAAATTCCTCCCTTATTGTGTACGCTCGTCCGGGCACAGTACCTAACTGGAGTCTGGAGGAGGGTCATAGGGGGAGGAGCCAGTGCACACCACCTGATCGGAAAGCTTTACTTTTTGTGCCCTGTCTCCTGCGGAGCCGCTATCCCCCCCCATGGTCCTTTCAGGAACCCCAGCATCCACTACGGACTCCGAGAAATAGAATTATCGGTAAGTAAATTCTTATTTTCAGTGAGTCCTGCTGGCAACAGGCTCACTGCAGCGCGGGACTAAGGGGAGAAGAAGCGAACTCACCTGCGTGCAGAGTGGATTGGGCTTCTTGGCTACTGGACATTAGCTCCAGAGGGACGATCACAGGTTCAGCCTGGATGGGTCCCGGAGCCGCGCCGCCGGCCCCCTTACAGAGCCAGAAGAGCGAAGAGGTCCGGAGAAAGCGGCGGCAGAAGACGTTCCTGTCTTCAGATAAGGTAGCGCACAGCACTGCAGCTGTGCGCCATTGCTCTCAGCACACTTCACACTCCGGTCACTGAGGGTGCAGGGCGCTGGGGGGGAGCGCCCTGAGACGCAATAAAACTTGATAAAAACCTTATGTGGCTAAAGAAATGCATCACATATAGCTCCTGGGCTATATGGATGCATTTAACCCCTGCCAGTTTTCCAGAAAAAAGCGGGAGAAAAGGCCGCCGTGAAGGGGGCGGAGCCTATCTCCTCAGCACACAAGCGCCATTTTCTTTCACAGCTCCGCTGGAAGGACGGCTCCCTGACTCTCCCCTGCAGACTACACTACAGAAACAGGGTAAAACAAGAGAGGGGGGCACTATTGGCAGCTAATATATAATACAGCAGCTATAAAGGGAGTAACACTTATATAAGGTTATCCCTGAATATATATAGCGCTCTGGTGTGTGCTGGCAAACTCTCCCTCTGTCTCCCCAAAGGGCTAGTGGGGTCCTATCCTCTGTCAGAGCATTCCCTGTGTGTGTGCTGGGTGTCGGTACGATTGTGTCGACATGTATGAGGAGGAAAATGATGTGGAAGCAGAGCAATTGCCTGTGTTAGTGATGTCACCCCCTAGGGAGTCGACACCTGACTGGATGGTTGTATTTAAAGAATTACGTGACAATGTCAGCACTTTGCAAAAAACTGTTGACGACATGAGACAGCCGGCAAATCAGTTAGTGCCTATTCAGGCGTCTCAGACACCGTCAGGGGCGCTAAAACGCCCGTTACCTCAGATGGTCGACACAGACCCAGACACGGATACTGAATCCAGTGTCGACGGTGAGGAGACGAACGTAATGTCCAGTAGGGCCACACGTTACATGATCACGGCGATGAAGGAGGCATTGAACATTTCTGACACTACAAGTACCACAAAAAAGGGTATTATGTGGGGTGTGAAAAAACTACCAGTAGTTTTTCCTGAATCAGATGAATTAAAATAGAAGGCTGGAAAATATCCTAAAAGGTATATACACACATACTGGTGTTATACTGCGACCAGCAATCGCCTCAGCCTGGATGTGCAGCGCTGGAGTGGCTTGGTCGGATTCCCTGACTGAAAATATTGATACCCTGGATAGGGACAGTATATTATTAACTATAGAGCATTTAAAGGATGCATTACTATATATGCGTGATGCACAGAGGGATATTTGCACCCTGGCATCAAGAGTGAGTGCGATGTCCATTTCTGCCAGAAGGGCGTTATGGACGCGACAGTGGTCAGGTGATGCAGATTCCAAACGACATATGGAAGTATTGCCGTATAAAGGGGAGGAGTTATTTGGGGTCGGTCTATCAGACCTGGTGGCCACGGCAACGGCTGGAAAGTTCACCTTTTTACCCCAGGTCACCTCTCAGCAGAAAAAGACACCGTCTTTTCAAACTCAGTCCTTTCGTTCCCATAAGAACAAGCGGGCAAAAGGCCACTCATTTCTGCCCCGGGGCAGAGGAAGAGGAAAAAGACTGCACCAGGCAGCCTCTTCCCAGGAGCAGAAGCCCTCCCCCGCTTCTGCCAAGTCTTCAGCATGACGCTGGGGCTTTACAAGCGGACTCAGGCACGGTGGGGGCCCGTCTCAAAAATTTCAACGCGCAGTGGGCTCACTCGCAAGTGGACCCCTGGATCCTGCAGGTAGTATCACAGGGGTACAAATTGGAATTCGAGACGTCTCCCCCTCGAAGATTCCTGAAGTCTGCTCTACCAACGTCTCCCTCCGACAGGGAGGCAGTATTGGAAGCTATTCACAAGCTGTATTCCCAGCAGGTGATAATCAAGGTACCCCTCCTACAACAGGGAAAGGGGTATTATTCCACGCTGTTTGTGGTACCGAAGCCGGACGGCTCGGTGAGACCAATTTTAAATCTAAAATCCTTGAACACTTACATAAAAAGGTTCAAGTTCAAGATGGAATCACTCAGAGCAGTGATAGCGAATCTGGAAGAAGGGGACTATATGGTATCTCTGGACATCAAAGATGCTTATCTCCATGTCCCAATCTTCCCTTCTCACCAAGGGTACCTCAGGTTTGTGGTACAAGACTGTCATTATCAGTTTCAGACGCTGCCGTTTGGATTGTCCACGGCACCCCGGGTCTTTACCAAGGTAATGGCCGAAATGATGATTCTTCTTCGAAGAAAAGGCGTCTTAATTATCCCTTACTTGGATCTCCTGATAAGGGCAAGGTCCAGGGAACAGTTAGAGTTCGGAGTAGCACTGTCTCAGGTAGTGTTACGTCAGCACGGGTGGATTCTAAATATCCCAAAATCACAGCTGATTCCAACAACACGTCTACTGTTCCTGGGGATGATTCTGGACACAGTCCAGAAAAAGGTGTTTCTCCCTGAGGAGAAGGCCAGGGAGTTATCCGAGCTAGTCAGGAACCTCCTAAAACCAGGCCAGGTGTCAGTGCATCAATGCACGAGAGTCCTGGTAAAAATGGTGGCTTCTTACGAAGCGATTCCATTCGGAAGATTCCATGCAAGAACGTTTCAGTGGGATCTGCTGGACAAATGGTCCGGATCGCATCTTCAGATGCATCAGCGGATTACCCTATCTCCAAGGACAAGGGTGTCTCTCCTGTGGTGGTTACAGAGGGCTCATCTTCTAGAGGGCCGCAGATTCGGCATTCAGGATTGGATGCTGGTGACCACGGATGCCAGCCTGAGAGGCTGGGGAGCAGTCACACAGGGAAGAAATTTCCAGGGCTTGTGGTCAAGCATGGAAACGTCTCTTCACATAAATATCCTGGAACTAAGGGCCATTTACAATGCCCTAAGTCAAGCAAGGCCTCTGCTTCAGGGTCAGTCGGTATTGATCCAATCGGACAACATCACGGCAGTCGCCCACGTCAACAGACAGGGCGGCACAAGAAGCAGGAGGGCAATGGCAGAAGCTGCAAGGATTCTCCGCTAGGCGGAAAATCATGTGGTAGCACTGTCAGCAGTGTTCATTCCGGGAGTGGACAACTGGGAAGCAGACTTCCTCAGCAGACACGACCTCCACCCGGGGGAGTGGGGACTTCACCCAGAAGTCTTCCAACTGATTGTAAACCGTTGGGAAAAACCAAAGGTGGACATGATGGCGTCCCGTCTCAACAAAAAACTGGACAGATATTGCGCAAGGTCAAGGGACCCTCAGGCAATAGCGGTGGATGCTCTGGTAACACCGTGGGTGTACCAGTCGGTGTATGTGTTCCCTCCTCTGCCTCTCATACCAAAAGTACTGAGAATCATAAGAAAGAGAGGAGTAAGAACTATACTCGTGGCTCCGGATTGGCCAAGAAGAACTTGGTACCCGGAACTGCAAGAGATGCTCACGGAGGATCCGTGGCCTCTACCTCTAAGAAAGGACCTGCTCCAGCAGGGACCTTGTCTGTTCCAAGACTTACCGCGGCTGCGTTTGACGGCATGGCGGTTGAACGCCGGATCCTGATGGAAAAAGGCATTCCAGATGAAGTCATCCCTACCCTGATCAAAGCCAGGAAGGATGTAACCGCAAAACATTATCACCGCATTTGGCGAAAATATGTTGCGTGGTGTGAGGCCAAGAAGGCCCCCACAGAGGAATTTCAACTGGGTCGTTTCTTACATTTCCTGCAAGCAGGACTGTCTATGGGCCTAAAATTAGGATCCATTAAGGTTCAAATTTCGGCCCTGTCGATCTTCTTCCAGAAAGAACTGGCTTCAGTGCCTGAAGTTCAGACGTTTGTCAAAGGGGTACTGCATATACAGCCTCCTTTTGTGCCACCAGTGGCACCTTGGGATCTCAATGTAGTTTTAGGGTTCCTAAAATCACATTGGTTTGAACCACTCACCACTGTGGACTTGAAATATCTCACATGGAAAGTGGTAATGCTGTTAGCCCTGGCTTCAGCCAGGCGTGTCTCAGAATTGGCGGCTTTATCATATAAAAGCCCTTACCTAATTTTTCATTCAGACAGGGCAGAATTGAGGACTCGTCCTCAATTTCTCCCTAAGGTGGTTTCAGCGTTTCACATGAACCAACCTATTGTGGTACCTGTGGCTACTAGGGACTTGGAGGACTCCAAGTTACTGGACGTAGTCATGGCCCTAAAAATATATGTTTCCAGGACGGCTGGAGTCAGAAAATCTGACTCGCTGTTTATCCTGTATGCACCCAACAAGCTGGGTGCTCCTGCTTCTAAGCAGACGATTGCTCGTTGGATTTGTAGTACAATTCAGCTTGCACATTCTGTGGCAGGACTGCCACAGCCAAAATCTGTTAAAGCCCATTCCTCAAGGAAAGTGGGCTCATCTTGGGCGGCTGCCCGAGGGGTCTCGGCTTTACAACTTTGCCGAGCAGCTACTTGGTCAGGGGCAAACACGTTTGCAAAATTTTACAAATTCGATACCCTGGCTGAGGAGGACCTGGAGTTCTCTCATTCGGTGCTGCAGAGTCATCCGCACTCTCCCGCCCGTTTGGGAGCTTTGGTATAATCCCCATGGTCCTTACGGAAGTCCCAGCATCCACTAGGACGTCGGAGAAAATAAGGATTTACTTACCGATAATTCTATTTCTCGTAGTCCGTAGTGGATGCTGGGCGCCCATCCCAAGTGCGGATTGTCTGCAATACTTGTATATAGTTATTGTTACAAAAAATCGGGTTGTTTATTGTTGTGAGCCATCTTTTTAGAGGCTCCTAAGTTTTATCATACTGTTAACTGGGTTCAGATCACAGGTTGTACGGTGTGATTGGTGTGGCTGGTATGAGTCTTACCCGGGATTCAAAATCCTTCCTTATTGTGTACGCTCGTCCGGGCACAGTATCCTAACTGAGGCTTGGAGGAGGGTCATAGGGGGAGGAGCCAGTGCACACCAGCTAGTCCTAAAGCTTTTACTTTGTGCCCAGTCTCCTGCGGAGCCGCTATTCCCCATGGTCCTTACGGAAGTCCCAGCATCCACTACGGACTACGAGAAATAGAATTATCGGTAAGTAAATTCTTATTTTTCTTTTGGAACCATACAACCTACAGGATGTGCACACTTTTTTCCAGGGAATGCTACGCATTCAACCTCCTTTTGTTCCTCCTACAGTGCCTTGGGACCTAAGTTTAGTTCTAAAGGCCCTTCAAGTTGCCCCATTTGAAACACTTAAAAGAGTGGATTTTAAATGGTTGACAGCTAAGGTTCTCTTTCTACTCCCCATGGCTTCAGCTAGAAGAGTTTTTCGATTTAGGGGCATTGTTATGTCGTCCTCCATTTCTGAGTTTTTTTTTTTTTATACAGATAGAGCAGTTCTCAGAACTAAATCTGGGTATCTTCCTAAGGAGGTGTCTAAATTTCACCCTAACGAAGAAATTGTAGTCCCGGCTTTTCAGGTATCGGGACTTTCTGCGGGAGAAGCGTCGCTGGACGTAGTCCGAGCATTAAGAATCTACATAGATCGTACTAGTGCCATCAGAAAAACAGATTCTCTCTCTCTTTGTTCTCTACGGATTTCGCAAGAGAGGATGGCCTGCTGATAAGCAGACACTGGTGAGGTGACTTCAGATGACTATTTCAGAAGCATATTCTCAAACTGCTCTCCCGGTTCCGGATAATGTCTCTGCCCACTCACTCGTAAGGTAGTTCCATCATGGGCAGCACAATGTGGTGCTTCAGCAGAACAGATATGTAAGGCAGCCACATGGTCTTCCATTAACGCATTCATTAGTCATTATGCCGTGGATACCTTTGCCTCTCAGGACGCTGAATTCGGGCGAAGGCTTCTCCTGACCAATCAGGAGCATACCCACCACTAAATTGCTTTGGGACATCCCAATGTATCCTGTGGATACCCTGTGAACCCTGCCGGAGAAATATACGTTATGGTAAGAACTTATCTTTGATAACAGTATTTCTCCTAAGTCCATAGGTTCCACAGGGATCCCACCCTGACGCACCCTGATTTGAGGATCCTTTTACTCACTAACCTCTTCCCTCTTGTACGGAAGGGTATGCATGTGTGTTCTTCTCGCCTGGTTAGGGCTCTACATGATGCTCCTGCCTTGAGCTTTGGAAAACAACTGATTTGCCTGAGCCAGGAGGCAGGGATGCATGGACGGGCCCGCTGCATGCTGGGAGGCCAGAAAGCTTTGACCGTTTGGTGCAGATCCGCTGTCTCTCCACCATATCCCAATGTATCCTGTGGAACCTGTGGACTTAGGAGAAATACTGTTATCAACGGTAAGTTCTTACCATAACACATATTTTCCAGTTAAGCAGTTCCCACCATACGAGTGAATGGAGCCGAGCATCTGCAATCATTCCTATGGGCAAACTGTGATAGGTGAAGCCCGGGGAGACCAAAGCCAGTCGAGAAGCTGTTGCTGTGGCATCTGGTCCTGATTGGCTGCTGGGTCCCTTTAGTGACATTAGTCACATGGAGGCCGGCAGTAGCGTAGTAGAAGTTTACATACACTTCTACATGTCCGTTTTGGCTCCATTTTTCCACAGTATTTTAAGAACCAGGACCAGCTCAAAGAGCCCGGGGCTGGTTATGTTTAGGAGGGGGGACCTCACAAAGTTTTGTTACTTGTTTTGTTTTTCATATTTTTAACTACACATTTACATAGAAAAGCATGCACGGAACTCACTGATCCGTCCATGATCCTCCAAACACACCAGGCAAAAAAGCTGGTTTATTTGAAACCTCTTATTTCTGTATGAATTCCATCCTTTTGTGGCACTGTTTATGTAATGTCGGCAGCGATTGAGAATACGAATCCTTGGTAAATTTCCGTGTTCTAAGGTGTCTGTGAAAATCCAACCGTGTTTGGCCATTGGTCTATTTGTTCGTACATGTGTGGGCGGCCGTGTATCTCAATACGTATTGGTTAAACTCTGCCTAGATTTATGTTTGGTAAATTAATGAGGTGCGTTTTTGGCCGGAAATACCATCTCAAATAAATCCCGTAGCTTAGTAAATTTACCCTGTACTGTGATTACATACTTTCATTTTCAAATGTTAATTTCTCTAACGTCCTAGTGGATGCTGGGGACTCCGTCAGGACCATGGGGAATAGCGGGCTCCGCAGGAGACAGGGCACATCTAAAAAAGCTTTTAGGTCACATGGTGTGTACTGGCTCCTCCCCCTATGACCCTCCTCCAAGCCTCAGTTAGGTTTTTGTGCCCGTCCGAGAGGGTGCAATCTAGGTGGCTCTCTTAAAGAGCTGTTTAGAAAAGTTTTTTTTTAGGTTTCTAATCAGTGATTCCTGCTGGCGACAGGATCACTGCAACGAGGGACTTAGGGGAGAGACTTGCATCTCACCTGCGTGCAGGAGGATTGAAGTCTTAGGCTACTGGACACTGAGCTCCAGAGGGAGTCGGAACACAGGTCAGCCTGGGGTTCGTCCCGGAGCCGCGCCGCCGATCCCCCTTACAGACGCTGAAGAACGGCAGAACGGAGGTCCGGAAACAGGCGGCAGAAGACTCCTCAGTCTTCATGAAGGTAGCGCACAGCACTGCAGCTGTGCGCCATTGTTGCTACACGGCTCACTGATCTCGGTCACGGAGGGTGCAGGGCGCTGCTGGGGGCGCCCTGGGCAGCAATATAGATTACCTTAGAGGCAAATAAATACATCACATATAGCCATTAAGGCTATATGTATGTATTTAACCCAGGCCAGTTTTCCTAATAACCGGGAGAAAAGCCCGCCGTGAAAGGGGCGGAGCTTATTCTCCTCAGCACTCAGCGCCATTTTCCTGACCAGCTCCGCTGGTGAGGAAGGCTCCCACTCTCCCCTGCACTACAGAAACAGGGTTAAAGAGAAGGGGGGCATAAATTGGCGATATAATTATATATTAAGAGCCCATATATAGAAACAACACCTTCTAGGGTTGTTATATACATTATGGCGCTTTTGGTGTGTGCTGGCAAACTCTCCCTCTGTCTCCCCAAAGGGCTAGTGGGTCCTGTCCTCTATCAGAGCATTCCCTGTATGTGTGTGCTGTAGGTCGGTACGTGTGTGTCGACATGTATGAGGAAAATGTTGGTGAGGAGACGGAGAAAATTGCCTGTAATGGTGATGTCACTCTCTAGGGAGTCGACACCAGAATGGATGGCTTACTTATGGAATTACGTGATAATGTCAACACGCTGCAAGCCGGTTGACGACATGAGACAGCCGGCGGACAAATTAGTATCGGTCCAGGCGTCTCAGACACCGTCAGGGGCTTGTAAAAACGCCCATTTACCTCAGTCGGTCGACAGACACTGACACGGACACTGACCCCAGTGTCGACGGTGAAGAAACAAACGTATTTTTCCTTTAGGGCCACAAGTTACATGTTAAGGGCAATGAAGGAGGTGTTACGTATTTCTGATACCACAAGTACCACAAATAAGGGTATTTTGTAGGGTGGGAATAAACTACTTGTAGTTTTGCCTGAATCAGATAAATTAAATGAAGTGTGTGATGATACGTGGGGTTCCTCCGACAGAAAGTTATGGGCGGTATACCCTTTTTCCCGCCAGTAGTAAGGGCGAGTTGGAAAACACACCTTAGGGTGGACAAGGCGCTCACACGCTTATAAAAAACATGGCGTTACCGTTTCCAGATACGGCCGCCCTCAAGGAGCCAGCTGATAGGAAGCTGAAAAATATCATAACAGTATATACACACATACTGGTGTTATACTACGACCAGCAATCGCCTCAGCCTGGATGTGCAGCGCTGAGGGGGCTTGGTCGGATTTCCTGACTGAAAATTTTGATACCCTTGACAGGGACAGGATTTTATTGTCTATAGAGCATTTTAAGGATGCATTTCTATATATGTGTGATGCGCAGAGGCATATTTGCATTCTGGCATCAAGAGTAAATGTGATGTACATATCTGCCAGATGAAGACACGACAGTGGTCAGGTGAGGCAGATTCCAGACGGCATATGGAAGTATTGCCGTATAAAGGGGCGGTCCATTGGACCTGGTGGCCATGGCAACAGCTGAAAAATCCACCTTTTGTTACCCCGAGTCACATATTGGCAGAAAAGGACACAGTCTTTTCAGTCTCAGTCCTTTCGTCCCCATACGGGCAGGCGGGCGAAGGCCAGTCATATCTGCCCAGGGGGAGAGGAAAGGGAAGAAGACTGCAGCAAGCAGCTCATTCCCAGGAACAGAAGCTCCTCACGGCTTCTGCCAAGTCCGCAGCATAACGCTAGGGCCGTACAAGCGGACTCAGGTGCGGTAGGGGGTCATCTCAAGAGTTTCAGCAACACTCGCAAGGGAACTCCGGGATCCTACATGTAATATCCCAGGTGTACATTGGAAATTCGAGACGTCTCCCCCTCACACAATTCACAGGCTGTAATCCCAGCAGGTGATAATCAAAGTACCCTTCTTACAACAAGGAAGGGGGTAGTATTCCACACTATATTGTGGTACTGAAGCCAACCGGCTCGGTGAGATCTGAAATATTTGAACACTTACATACAAGCGTTCAAATCAAGATGGAGTCACTCGGAGCAGTGATAGCGAACCAGGAAGAAGGGGACGATATGATGTCACTGGATATCAGGGACGTTTACCTACAGGTCCAAATTTGCCCTTCTCACCAAGGGTACTTCAGGTTCCTGGTACAGAACTGTCACTATCAGTTCAGACGCTGCCGTTTGGATTGTCCACGGCGCCCCGGGTCTTTACCAAGGTAATGGCGGGAATGATGATTTTTCTTAAAAGAAACATGGACGCTTTCCTGATAAGGGCAAGGTCCAGAGAACAGTTGGAGGTCGGAGTAGCACTATCTTAAGTAGTTCTACGACAGCACGAGTGGATTCTAAATATTCCAAAATCGCAGCTTTTTCCGACGACACGTCTACTGTTCCTAGGGAAGATTCTGGACACAGTCCAGAAAAACGTGTTTCTCCCAGTGGAGAAAACCAGGGAGTTATCCGAGCTAATCGGGATCCTCCTAAAACCAGGAAAAGTGTCAGTGCATCATTGCACAATAGTCCTGGTAAAAATGGTGGCTTATTACGAAGCAATTCCATTCGGCAGATTTCCCGCAAGAACTCTTCAGTGGGATCTGCTGGACAAATGGTCCGGATCGCATCCTCAGATGCATCAGCGGATAACCCTATATCCAAGGAAAAGGGTGTCTCTCCTGTGGTGATTACAGAGTGCTCATCTTCTAGAGGGCCGCAGATTCGGCATTCAGGATTGGATGCCGGTGACCACGGAGGCCAGCCTGAGAGGCTGGGGAACAGTCACACAGGGAAAAAATTTCCAGGGAAGTGTGATTAAGTCTGGAGAATTCTCTCCGCATAAATAAGCTTAGAGCAATTTTATAATGCTCTAAACTTAGCTAGACCTCTGCTTCAAGGTCAGCCGGTATTGATCCAGTGGGATAACATCACGGCAGTCGCCCACGTAAACAGAAGGGCGGCACAAGAAGCAGGAGGGCAGTGAAAACTGCAAGGATTTTTCGCTAGGCGGAAAATCATGTGATAGCACTGTCAGCAGTGTTCTTTCCGGGAGTGGACGACTGGGAAGCAGACTTCCTCAGCAGGCATGACCTCCACCCGGGAGAGTGGAAACTTCATAGGGAAGTTTTTCAACATGATTGTGGACCGTTGGCAAAGACCAAAGGTGGACATGATGGCGTCCCGCCCGAACAAAAAACGGGACAGGTATTCCGCCAGGTCATGAGACCTTCAGGCGATAGCTGTGGATGTTCTGGTAACACCGTGGGTGTACCAGTCTGTGTATGTGTTCCCTCCTCTGTTTCTCATAACCAGGGTATTGAGAATTATAAGACATAGAGGAGTATGAACTATACTAGTGGCTCCGGATTGGCCAAGAGGGACTTGGTACCCGGAACTTCAAGAAATGCTCACAGAGGACTAAGGGCCTGGGGAGCTAAGAAGGGACTTGATTCAGCAAGTACCATGTCTATTCCAAGACTTACCGCGGCTGCGTTTGACGGCATGGCGGTTGAATGCCGGATCCTGAGGGGAAAAGGCATTCCATAAGAGGTCATACCTACCCTGGTCAAAGCCAGGAAGGAGGTGGCCGCACAACGTCATCACCACATGTGGTGAAAATATGTTGCGTGGGTGAGGCCAGGAAGGCTCCACGACGGAAATTCAACTAGGTCGATTTCTACACTTCCTGAAAACAGGAGTGTTTTGGACCTCAAATTGGGGTTCATTAACATTTAAATTTCGGCCCTGTAGATTTTCTTCCAGAAAGAATTGACTTCCGTTCCTGAAGTCCAGATTGTAAAGGATGTATTGCATATACAGCTTTTTTGTGCCCCTAGGGGCACCGTGAGATCTCAACATAGTGTTGGGATTTCTTAAATTCATATTGGTTTGAACCGCTCAAATCTGTGGATTTGAAATATCTCACATGGAAAGTGACCATGCTGTTGACAAATATCTCACATGGGAAGTGACCATGTGGTTAGCCCTGGCCTCGGCCAGGCGATTGTCAGAATGGGCGGCTTTGTCTTACAAAAGCCCATGTTAAAATTTTCCATTTGAACAGGACAGAACTGGGACTCGTCTCCAGTTTCTTCATAAAGGGGTGTCAGCGTTTTCACCTGAAACAACCTCTTGTGGTGCCTGCGGCTACTAGGGACTTGGAGGACTCCAAGTTACTAGACGTGGTCAGGGCCCTAAAAATATATATATATATATATATATATATATATATATATATATATATATATATATATATAGTTAGGACGGCTGGAGTCAGAAAGTCTGACTTGCTGTTTATACTGTATACACCCAACAAGCTGGGTGCTCATGCTTCTAAGCAGTCTATTGCACGCTGGATTTGTAATACAATTCAGCTTGCACATTCTGTGGCAGGCCTGCCACAGACAAAATATATAGATGCCCATTCCACAAGGAAGGTGGGCTCATCCTGGGCGGCTGCCCGAGGAGTCTCGGCATTACAACTTTGCCGAGCAGCTACGTGGTCAGGGGAGAACACGTTTGTAAAATTTTACAAATTTTGATACTCTGGCTAAGGAGGACCTGGAGTTCTCTCATTCGGTGCTGCAGAGTCATCCGCACTCTCCCGCCCGTTTGGGAGCTTTGGTATAATCCCCATGGTCCTGACGGAGTCCCCAGCATCCACTAGGACGTTAGAGAAAATAAGAATTTACTTACCGATAATTCTATTTCTCGTAGTCCGTAGTGGATGCTGGGCGCCCATCCCAAGTGCGGATTGTCTGCAATGCTTGTACATAGTTATTGTTACAAAAATCGGGTTATTACTATTGTTGTGAGCCATCTTTTCGGAGGCTACTTCGTTTTGTTATCATACTGTTAACTGGGTTCAGATCACAAGTTGTACGGTGTGATTGGTGTGGCTGGTATGAGTCTTACCCGGGATTCAAGATCCTTCCTTATTGTGTACGCTCGTCCGGGCACAGTACCTAACTGAGGCTTGGAGGAGGGTCATAGGGGGAGGAGCCAGTACACACCATGTGACCTAAAAGCTTTTTTAGATGTGCCCTGTCTCCTGCGGAGCCCGCTATTCCCCATGGTCCTGACGGAGTCCCCAGCATCCACTACGGACTACGAGAAATAGAATTATCGGTAAGTAAATTCTTATTTTTTTAAATATTTAAAAAACCTGACCGATGTTCACGCAACGGAGCAATTCTCTTCAAACTGCACGTGTGCTGCGATCGCAATGCGCATGTGGCAAGGTACCGCTGCAATGCAGTCGCACTGATGATTTCTGTATCCTAGAGAAACACAATTGCATTTGGGTACAAACAAACATTAGGCCCTATAAGTGAATATCAGCTTGCCTAGCTGTGTCATTGCGAATCCCTAGTGAGTTGCTTCTCCGCCAGTTGTAGGAACTCATAAAGAAGGAAACCTTGATCCCATAGTATATAAACAGTATTTCTCTGACGTCCTAAGTGGATGCTGGGACTCCGTAAGGACCATGGGGAATAGCGGCTCTGCAGGAGACTGGGCACAACTAAAGAAAGCTTTAGGACTACCTGGTGTGCACTGGCTCCTCCCCCTATGACCCTCCTCCAGACCTCAGTTAGAATCTTGTGCCCGGCTGAGCTGGATGCACACTAGGGGCTCTCCTGAGCTCCTAGAAAAAGAAAGTTTATTTTAGGTTTTTTATTTTCAGTGAGATCTGCTGGCAACAGACTCACTGCTACGAGGGACTAGGGGGAGAGAAGCGAACCTACCTGCTTGCAGCTAGCTTGGGCTTCTAGGCTACTGGACACCATTAGCTCCAGAGGGATCAAACACAGGGCCCGACCTCGATCGTCCGGAGCCGCGCCGCCGTCCCCCTTACAGAGCCAGAAGCAAGAAGACAGTCCTGGAAATCGGCGGCAGAAGACTTCGGTCTTCATCAAGGTAGCGCACAGCACTGCAGCTGTGCGCCATTGCTTCCCATGCACACCTCACACTCCGGTCACTGATGGGTGCAGGGCACTGGGGGGGGGGCGCCCTGGGCTGCAATATTAAGTACCTTGGCTGGCAAAACTACACATAATATAGTCATAGAGACTATATATGTGTAAAATCCCCTGCCAGATATACCTACAAAAAAGCGTGAGAAGTCCGCCGGAAAAGGGGCGGAGCTATCTCCCTCAGCACACTGGCGCCATTTTCCCTCGCAGCTCCGCTGGAAGGATCGCTCCCAGGCTCTCCCCTGCAGTTTCCAGACTACATAGGGTAAAAAAGAGAGGGGGGGCACTAAATTTAGGCGCAATATTGTGTATACAAGCAGCTATTGGGAAAATCACTCAGTTACAGTGTTAATCCCTGTGTTATATAGCGCTCTGGTGTGTGCTGGCATACTCGCTCTCTGTCTCCCCAAAGGGCTTTGTGGGGTCCTTTCCTCAGTCAGAGCATTCCCTGCGTGTGTGCGGTGTGTCGGTACGGCTGTGTCGACATGTTTGATGAGGAGGCTTATGTGGAGGCGGAGCAGTTGCCGATAAATGTGATGTCACCCCCTGCGGGCCGACACCTGAGTGGATGGACTTGTGGAAGGAATTACGTGAAAGTGTCAACTCCTTACATAAAAGGTTTGACGACATAGCAGATGTGGGACAGCCGGCTTCTCAGCTCGTGCTTGCCCAACTGTCTCAAAAGCCATCAGGGGCTCTAAAACGCCCGCTACCTCAGATGGCAGACACAGATGTCGACACGGATACTGAATCCAGTGTCGACGACGATGAGACTAAGGTAACTTCCAATAGGGCCACACGTTGCATGATTGAGGCAATGAAAAATGTGTTGCACATTTCTGATGTTACCCCAGGTACCACAAAAAAGGGTATTTTGTTTGGGGAGAAAAAACTACCAGTGGTTTTTCCCCCATCTGAGGAATTAAATGAAGTGTGTGAAGAAGCGTGGGCTTCCCCCGATAAGAAACTGGTAATTTCTAAAAGGTTACTAATGGCGTACCCTTTCCCGCCAGAGGATAGGTCACGTTGGGAAACATCCCCTAGGGTGGATAAAGCGCTCACACGCCTGTCAAAGAAGGTGGCACTACCGTCTCCGGATACGGCCGCCCTAAAGGAGCCTGCTGATAGGAAGCAGGAGGCTATCCTGAAGTCTGTGTATACACACTCAGGTATTATATTGAGACCGGCTATTGCTTCAGCATGGATGTGCAGTGCTGCAGCTGCGTGGTCAGATTCCCTGTCAGAAAATATTGATACCCTAGACAGGGACACTATATTGCTAACCGTAGAGCATATAAAAGACGCAGTCTTATACATGAGAGATGCACAGAGGGATATTTGCCGGCTGGCATCTAAAATAAGTGCAATGTCCATTTCTGCCAGGAGAGGATTATGGACTCGGCAGTGGACAGGTGATGCAGATTCTAAAAGGCACATGGAAGTTTTGCCTTATAAAGGTGAGGAGTTGTTTGGGGATGGTCTCTCGGACCTCGTTTCCACAGCCACAGTTGGGAAGTCAGCATTTTTACCCCATGTTCCCTCACAGCCAAAGAAAGCACCGTATTATCAGGTACAGTCCTTTCGGCCCCAGAAAGGCAAGCGGGTTTAAGGCGCGTCCTTTCTGCCCAGAGGCAGAGGTAGAGGGAAAAAGCTGCAGCATACAGCCAGTTCCCAGGAGCAAAAGTCCTCCCCCGCTTCCTCCAAGTCCACCGCATGACGCTGGGGCTCCACAGGCGGAGCCAGGTACGGTGGGGGCCCGTCTCAAAAACTTCAGCAATCAGTGGGCTTGCTCACGGGTGGATCCCTGGATCCTTCAAGTGGTATCTCAGGGGTACAAGCTGGAATTTGAGACGTCTCCCCCCCCCCCCGCCGTTTCCTCAAATCTGCCTTGCCAACAACTCCCTCAGGCAGGGAGGCAGTGCTAGAGGCAATTCACAAGCTGTATTCCCAGCAGGTGATAGTCAAGGTGCCCCTCCTTCAACAAGGACGGGGTTACTATTCCACAATGTTTGTGGTACCGAAACCGGACGGTTCGGTGAGACCCATTTTAAATTTAAAATCCTTTAACACTTATATAAAAAAATTCAATTTCAAGATGGAATCGCTCAGGGCGGTTATTTCAAGCCTGGACGAGGGGGATTACATGGTATCACTGGACATCAAGGATGCTTACCTGCATGTCCCCATTTACCATCCTCACCAGGAGTACCTCAGATTTGTGGTACAGGATTGTCATTACCAATTCCAGACGTTGCCGTTTGGTCTGTCCACAGCACCGAGGGTATTTACCAAGGTAATGGCCGAAATGATGATACTCCTTCGAAAAAAGGGAGCTTTAATTATCCCGTACTTGGACGATCTCCTGATAAAGGCGAGGTCCAGGGAGCAGTTGTTGGTCGGGGTAGCACTATCTCGGGAGGTGCTACAACAGCACGGTTGGATTCTAAATATTCCAAAGTCACAGCTGGTCCCTACGACACGTCTACTGTTCCTGGGGATGGTTCTGGACACAGAACAGAAAAAAGTGTTTCTCCCGGAGGAGAAAGCCAAGGAGCTGTCATCTCTAGTCAGAGGCCTCCTGAAACCAAAACAGGTGTCGGTGCATCACTGCACGCGAGTACTGGGAAAAATGGTAGCTTCCTACGAAGCAATTCCATTCGGCAGGTTCCATGCAAGGACTTTTCAGTGGGACCTGTTGGACAAGTGGTCCGGATCGCATCTTCAGATGCATCGGCTGATAACCCTGTCTCCAAGGACCAGGGTGTCTCTGCTGTGGTGGCTGCAAAGTGCTCATCTTCAAGAGGGCCGCAGATTCGGCATACAGGACTGGGTCCTGGTGACCACGGATGCCAGCCTTCGAGGCTGGGGGGCAGTCACACAGGGAAGAAACTTCCAAGGACTATGGTCGAGTCAGGAGACTTCCCTACACATAAATATTCTGGAACTGAGGGCCATTTACAATGCCCTAAGTCAGGCAAAACCCCTGCTTCAAAACCAGCCGGTGCTGATCCAGTCAGACAACATCACGGCAGTCGCCCATGTAAACCGACAGGGCGGCACAAGAAGCAGGACGGCGATGGCAGAAGCCACAAGGATTCTCCGATGGGCGGAAAATCACGTGTTAGCACTGTCAGCAGTGTTCATTCCGGGAGTGGACAACTGGGAAGCAGACTTCCTCAGCAGGCACGACCTTCACCCGGGAGAGTGGGGACTTCATCCAGAAGTCTTCCAACTGATTGTAAACCGTTGGGAAAGGCCACAGGTGGACATGATGGCGTCCCGCCTCAACAAAAAGCTAGAAAGATATTGCGCCAGGTCAAGAGACCCTCAGGCGATAGCTGTGGAAGCTCTAGTGACACCGTGGGTGTACCGGTCGGTTTATGTGTTCCCTCCTCTTCCTCTCATACCCAAGGTACTGAGGATAATAAGGAGAAGAGGAGTAAGAACTATACTCATTGTTCCGGATTGGCCAAGAAGAGCTTGGTACCCGGAACTTCAAGAAATGATCTCAGAGGACCCATGGCCTCTGCCGCTCAGACAGGACCTGCTGCAGCAGGGGCCCTGTCTGTTCCAAGACTTACCGCGGCTGCGTTTGACGGCATGGCGGTTGAACACCGGATCCTGAAGGAAAAGGGCATTCCGGAGGAAGTCATTCCTACGCTGATTAAAGCTAGGAAAGAAGTGACCGCAAACCATTATCACCGCATTTGGCGAAAATATGTTGCGTGGTGTGAGGCCAGGAAGGCCCCAACGGAGGAATTTCAGCTGGGCAGTTTTCTGCACTTCCTACAGTCAGGGGTGACTATGGGCCTAAAATTGGGTTCCATTAAGGTCCAGATTTCGGCTCTATCGATTTTCTTCCAGAGAGAACTGGCTTCACTACCTGAAGTTCAGACTTTTGTTAAGGGAGTGCTGCATATTCAGCCCCCTTTTGTGCCTCCAGTGGCACCTTGGGATCTCATCGTGGTGTTGGATTTCCTAAAGTCACATTGGTTTGAGCCTCTTAAAACCGTGGAATTATAATATCTCACGTGGAAAGTGGTCATGCTGTTGGCCTTAGCTTCGGCCAGGCGTGTGTCAGAATTGGCGGCTTTGTCATGTAAAAGCCCTTATCTGATTTTCCATATGGATAGGGCAGAATTGAGGACTCGTCCCCAGTTCCTCCCTAAGGTGGTATCAGCCTTTCATTTGAACCAACCTATCGTGGTGCCTGCGGCTACTAAAGACTTGGAGGCTTCCAAGTTGTTGGACGTGGTCAGGGCCCTGAAAATTTATGTTTCCAGGACGGCTAGTGTCAGGAAAACTGACTCGCTATTTATCCTGTATGCACCCAACAAGCTGGGTGCTCCTGCTTTAAAGCAGACTATTGCTCGCTGGATCTGTAGTACGATTCAGCGTGCACATTCTGCGGTGGGACTGCCGCATCCTAAATCAGTGAAAGCCCATTCCACGAGGAAGGTGGGCTCTTCTTGGGCGGCTGCCCGAGGGGTCTCGGCTTTACAACTTTGCCGAGCAGCTACTTGGTCGGGGTCAAACACATTTGCTAAATTCTACAAGTTTGACACCCTGGCTGAGGAGGACCTAGAGTTTGCCCATTCGGTGCTGCAGAGTCATCCGCACTCTCCCGCCCGTTTGGGAGCTTTGGTATAATCCCCATGGTCCTTACGGAGTCCCAGCATCCATTTAGGACGTCAGAGAAAATAAGATTTTACTCACCGGTAAATCTGTTTCTCGTAGTCCGTAGTGGATTCTGGGCGCCCATCCCAAGTGCGGATTGTCTGCAATACTTGTATATAGTTATTGTTTAACTAAAGGGTTATTGTTGAGCGGCTCAGTTATTATTCATACTGTTAACTGGGTTTAGTATCACGAGTTATACGGTGTGATTGGTGTGGCTGGTATGAGTCTTACCCGGGATTCAAAATCCTTCCTTATTGTGTCAGCTCTTCCGGGCACAGTATCCTAACTGAGGTCTGGAGGAGGGTCATAGGGGGAGGAGCCAGTGCACACCAGGTAGTCCTAAAGCTTTCTTTAGTTGTGCCCAGTCTCCTGCGGAGCCGCTATTCCCCATGGTCCTTACGGAGTCCCAGCATCCACTACGGACTACGAGAAATAGATTTACCGGTGAGTAAAATCTTATTTTTAATAAAAACCTACAATGCAAAATGCACATACTCAAAATAATTTAAAAAATTGGCTTATCTGGATATGGTGACAGTTAGTGTAGGATTCAACTTGATTGTATGGTAATTCCACAAGAGTTACAGCAAATAAAAGTCCAAATTCCAAAGATAAGTCCAAAAGACAGTTCTAATAAGTCCTGTTTGTGTACAGGAATACAGACGCGCATCCTATGGTTTGGTAAAATCTAGACGCCTGAATTCAGTCTACCCCTCTTTCACCGTGGCTATATATCCACTAGGACTGGTGCAGTATTTCAAGTGCTTATCTGAATCTATGGCAGGAGTGGTTTTATCTCTATATAGAGAGTTTATTTTACTTTATTCTGTGTGTGTGGTCTACCTGAGAGCAATAAACATAATTCTGCTTACAAAATCCTGCATGATATTACCTAATGTGGTCCCTGTGACCTACAGATAAGAGGTAATGACAGTAATCTCCCCCTGGCTGCTTTGTATTCAATCCAATGCCCTGAGTCAACGCCCTGCCGGTCCAGATCCAGTGTAAAGGGTAGATTTACGAAAGGGGGGAGCACACAGAGAAATCCGTGCTTAAATTCTAAGCAATCTGACTAATCACAGATCTCTCCGTGTGTATACTCAACAGTGATAACCGCGCCGCATCCCAAATCTAGTGATCGCTCATTTCACCGCTGGGTGAAATGACCGCCTTCCTAGCTTAGCACACGTCGTACTGTGTGCTGAGCGGGGGTAGAGATGTGTGTTGATCGGTTTGTGCTAGATCACTCAGCACACATCTTCCCCGTGTGTAAGGACTTTAAAGGTTGATCTTTAGCAATTTCAAATCTATGAAAATCGGTCTTAATCGATGTTGTGTTACTAACAGATAATTTTTTATATTCATTTTTCAATGTTAGTAAATGTGTATTTCTCTTACGTCCTACAGGATGCTGGGGTCCACATTAGTACCATGGGGTATACACGGGTCCACCAGGAGCCATTAGCACTTTAAGAGTTTGAGAGTGTGGGCTGGCTCCTCCCTCTATGCCCCTCCTACCAGACTGAGTTTAGAAAATGTGCCCGGAGGAGCTGGTCACAGCTAGGGGAGTTCTCCAGAGCTTTTCTAGTTAAAGTTATTTTTAGAGTTTATTTTTTAACAGGAGGCTGTTGGCAACAGCCTGCCTGCAACGAGGGACTAAGGGGTGGAGCAGTGTCCGCCCTGCGGGGTCTGGGCCACTGTCTCCGCTGACTGGACACTGAGCTCCAGAGGGGTCAGATCGTTCTCCGCCACAGGGGACCGCTCGCCCCAGCAGCATGCCGCCACCCCCTTACAGAGCTGAAGAGTGGTGAGTGAGACACTGACCCCCTTAGCAAGCGGCGGGCCGGTGTGAAGATGGCGGCAACGGGGAGGGAGCGCAGTATTAACTGCGGTCCTGGGATCACTTACCAGATAGTGGTCAGCCTTTCAATTCTTGAAAAACCATTAACATTTATTTGTAACACTGTTTAAAATTCTATTCATACATCATTAGAAATATGGCTTTTTTGCTGAGAATCTGTCTTCTTTCGTCAAAACTAGCATGTTCAACTTGTTCCTAATACTTGGCCAGATAATTCTTGACCATTTTCAGTGAGTAATGGGATTTGGTCTATGAGGGTTGCCATGGTGAACCACTCACAGATTCAACTCCAGCAATGTACCTGATGCCGCTGGCTGGTTAGTTCAAGAGAATAATCATGGTCAGGACATGTAACAAGAATCAGCAGTTTAAGGCTTACAAGTGAGCAAGTATGAAGTTGGCTTTCAGGAGAGTTTGTCAGACATCTTAGCTCACCTCTATGGTCAGACCTCTGTGATGTTGACCTCTATGGTTAGAACTCCTGTCCTGGCCATAGACCTCTGTGTTGACCTCTATGGTCAGAACTCTTCCTTGCAGGCAAGATCCTAACACCTGCTTCCTATCTCTGTGATTGGCAGTTGTAAAGGAGGAAACATTCTTCAAAGGAAGAGAAGTATTAAAACTCTAGGACATGGAGAGAAGTAGGTTTAGGGTAAATTTAAGGAAACACTACATCACAGAAATGGTAATGGACAGTAGGGCAAATTCAACATGCTTGGTATTGGCAAATCCTTACAAAGATATATGGATCAAATAGAGTTGAGGTTACCTAAAGGTTTGGGGGAAAAAAAAAAAAAGGGGGTGGGGGGGGGGGGGGTTGGTAGACTAGATTGGCCAAGTGGTTGTCTCTCTACTTCCTCTAGTACCAAAAGCAATCCCTAAACCTACTAGGCCTGGCTCTGATAGATTTTGAGCCAAGATCCTCGCCCCTGTCACTTTTCGCTCCTCTATCTTCGTGTCCTTGTGGGCAGTGGCGCCGAGAGGGTGGGAGCGGGTACTGTTTACCCAGGCCCGTTGCAGACAGCGGCCAGGCAGAGAGAGAGGCTGACTGCTTCAGCATCCTCTCTCCCCCAGTGCAGCACGCGCTGCTGTGTGTTGAGCTAGGGAGAGAGGCAGTAGTCAGCATCTCTCCTATGTACGGGTAGGGTTAGGCGATCGCACCTGTCCCCCCCCACCTTCCCCGGCCACCAAATCTAAATATAGCCTCCCCCCCTCCCATATTGCAGCTCTGCCGGGCCCCAGTAATGGGACGGAGCATTGCCGACAGGGGAGGTGTGGCCAGGACCCCTCCTTGCAAAATAGAAAAAACATTTGTTATGTTTTTCTATTTTGTAAGGAGGGGTCCTGGCCACACCTCCCCTGTCGGCAATGCCCCGTCCCGTTACCGGGGCCCAGCAGAGCTATCGTTGCCCCTGCTTGTGGATGCCACTAAGTCTTATGATTGTTTATGTGATCAGTGGGATGGAGCAATGGCTTATATTACATACCTTGGTATTGTACGCTAAGGAGCTGATTTAGAGTTGCTCACATCTATCCATCCGCTCAGATGGATCTCTGTGTAGGCTCAACTCCTCCGACATGCCTGCTACACACTGCCAGAGCACACAGCCTTGCTGCCCACTAAGCCAGAAGGGCAAATGTGACTGAGATGCCTATGATTCTGAGTCGCACGTAATTGCTTAGAATAGCATACGCTCGGCCACCTATCCTTTCACTTGATAAAGTGACCATTATCACCATCTTGCAATGGATAATTGCAAGATGGTGATAATGGTCACTTTATCAAGTGAAAGGATAGGTGCAACTCTCCTATGAACAGATGTCCACATTTATCTTCCTGCTCACCTTGCGTCTGACTTGCAGCCAGCACTGCATCTGCTCAATATGTTTTGTCTATCTTGCTGTACTGTGGTTTTTCAATTAATCTAGTGACAGTGGTTGTAATATATATTGATTGGGCAGTGTGGTCAGCTGCATCTGTCTGACTTGGAGCCTCGACTTTGGACTCAACCAAGTATGAAAAACTGTTTTGGTTATCTAAGCATAGTTTTGTGACGTGCCAGGTAATATGACAAGCATATAATCTACAGTAGCTTTCTTACTGTTCTGTCCTGCTGTGTGCTCGCTCTTAGTGATGTATACCGACAGATTTTCTCCCTCTTGGGGGTCCACGACCCCCCTGGAGGGAGAATAGATAGCGTGGCGCTCATAGCGCGCCTCCGTGCCCGCAGCATGGCAAACCCGCAAGGGGCTCATTTGCGCTCGCCCAGCTGTCGGTATGCCGGCGGTCGGGATTCGGCGCCGGTATTCTGGCCGCCGGGAGCCCAACTTCCGCCATCACATACTACACCCATGTATACACCCATGCACATACTACTAGCCATGCTAACTCTTTTAGGCAATCACCATTTATCTGTTGCCTCCTTTTGTTTTGCAGACAGCTGCTCCCTAATACCAAATGAGAACGAAGAGACAAATTCAGCAAGCAATCTACCAGTGTAGAAATAACGATGCCTCAGTCACTGTAGTAGTCTAAAGGTAATGACAACCGTTCCTTTGTGTTTAATGATATTCATTTCTCAAGCAGGACCCCCTTGCCGCAGCAGTAGCTTTGCCTTTTACTGCAGCTGCATCTGTATGCTAATGCTGCTGATGGTTTTGTTAATAGTGAAATGCCCACTTGCAGCAGTGCAAATCTGTCTCGATGAGTCTCTAGAGTTTAGATGCACCATTGAAACTCAGGAGCAGTTTATGTGCCTGGACGCTGCTTCCTGTGCAAGCGGTTCTGCGCATTTAGATGCAGCCGCTGTTAGTGACACACCCTGTTACATCCAAGAAACGCCCATTAAAATCCATACTCCCTGCGTCCAAATTCGTTTATGTGGTCGCCTTCAGGATGCATGTGCAGTACTTGCAACATCAGCCAATTACGTGCATATTGGCATTGCGGCATTCTTAGCGTCAGATTCTAAATTACTTACCAGCGCATTCTTACAACTCGGGTGTGGTATGCAAGGTCTACAGTCATTAGGTCGAGCCCATATGATCGACAGGCGCAAGGTTGACATGGACAAAAGGTCGACATGGCAATGGTTGCCACAAAAATGGTAGAGCAGCTTTTTTTGCATTTTTGGGTTATTGTGGATAGTTTTTTCATCCCAGAATACCATTTGTAGAAACGTGTCCCCTCGCGGGCTCGCCACACTTCAGGCACGGTGTCTTGCTTTGCACGCCACAAGATTACTAAAGGTTTTGATTTGTGACGTGGGTAGTTAAGGATAGAAAGTCCAAAAACATGATAAACCCCAATAAACAGGTGTCGACAAGTGTCATTGTAACCATTTGAACTTGTCAGCCTTTTTTTTTTTTTGTCCATGGCGACTTTGTGACTGACGACCATGTGGAGTCGACCTAATGACTGTCGACCTATAGTCCGAATCCCCACAAACTCTGTGCGGGGAGCTCACTGCCACGGCATGGCACCTTGTTGTGCAGTAATGTCACCTGTGTGCAGGGAGCTCACTGCCACCGCATGGCACCTTGTTGTGCAGTAATGTCACCTGTGTGTGCGGGGAGCTCACTGCCACGGTATGGCACCTTGTTGTGCAGTAATGTCACCTGTGTGTGCGGGGAGCTCACTGCCACGGCATGGCACCTTGATGTGCAGTAATGTCACCTGTGTGCGGGGAGCTCACTGCCACAGCATGGCACCTTGTTGTGCAGTAATGTCACCTGTGTGCGGGGAGCTCACTGCCACCGCATGGCACCTTGTTGTGCAGTAATGTCACCTGTGTGCGGGGAGCTCACTGCCACCGCATGGCACCTTGTTGTGCAGTAATGTCACCTGTGTGCGGGGAGCTCACTGCCACGGCATGGCACCTTGTTGTGCAGTAATGTCACCTGTGTGTGCTGGGAGCTCTGTACCACGGCATGGCACCTTGTTGTGCAGTAATGTCACCTGTGTGCTGGGAGCTCACTGCCACCGCATGGCACCTTGTTGTGCAGTAATGTCACCTGTGTGCGGGGAGCTCACTGCCACGGCATGGCACCTTGTTGTGCAGTAATGTCACCTGTGTGCGGGGAGCTCACTGCCACGGCATGGCACCTTGTTGTGCAGTAATGTCACCTGTGTGTGCTGGGAGCTCTGTACCACGGCATGGCACCTTGTTGTGCAGTAATGTCACCTGTGTATGCTGGGAGCTCACTGCCACCGCATGGCACCTTGTTGTGCAGTAATGTCACCTGTGTGCAGGGAGCTCACTGCCACGGAATGACGCCTTGTGGTGCAGTAATGTCACCTGTGTGCTGGGAGCTCACTACTGCACAACAAGATGCCATGCCGTGGCAGTGCGGGGCGCACACAGGTGACATTACTGCACAACAAAGTGCCATGCCGTAGCAATGTCACCTGTGTGCGGGGCGCTCACTGCCACGGCATGGCATCTTGTTGTGCAGTAATGTCACCTGTGTGTGCTGGGAGCTCACTGCTACCGCATGGCACCTTGTTGTGCAGTAATGTCACCTGTGTGTGCTGGGAGCTCACTGCCACCGCATGGCACCTTGTTGTGCAGTAATGTCACCTGTGTGCGGGGTGCTCACTGCCACCGCATGGCACCTTGTTGTGAAGTAATGTCACCTGTGTGCTGGGAGCTCACTGCCACAGCATGGCACCTTGTTGTGCAGTAATGTCACCTATGTGCTGGGAGCTCTGTACCACGGCATGGCACCTTGTTGTGCAGTAATGTCACGTGTGCGGGGAGCTCACTGCCACAGCATGGCACCTTGTTGTGCAGTAATGTCACCTATGTGCTGGGAGCTCTGTACCACGGCATGGCACCTTGTTGTGCAGTAATGTCACGTGTGCGGGGAGCTCACTGCCACAGCATGGCACCTTGTTGTGCAGTAATGTCACCTATGTGCTGGGAGCTCTGTACCACGGCATGGCACCTTGTTGTGCAGTAATGTCACCTGTGTGCGGGGAGCTCACTGCCACCGCATGGTACCTTTAACCCATGCTGACCTTTCATTATTAGGATATGTGGCTTGCATTATGGAAAACCACATGTTGGGGGGCTAGGTGTTGGCGGAATTTCACTAACGACATTCTTAACCATGAACCTGGTGCCATCCGTGAATAGATTTAGTTGCCACGGGTAATGCTACCTTGCATGCCTCCTGTATTGCGGCCTTTGAACTATTGTCACTGACTGCTGCATAAATCTTATATAGCAGTGTCACACTCTGCCCTAACCAGCAGGTGTCAGTGGTGTTCTCATTATTTCTTTAGTCTACTATCACTCCCTACATGAACTACTCTGGAGTAATGGTATTTCTGCTACAGTTTTGCCCTCACTCAGTAGTGAGGTACACCCTCCCTCCATATTAGCCTACTGTATATGGACTTAAAATAACTTAGCATAATGTCTTAGGATTTTATTTCTCTAGCAAGTGCTGAAATTCTTTTACTTTTATAGATTGTCTTGCCAAATTAGTGTGTGACGCTAGGTTCTAGGAGGATAGGTTTTAGCTATCCTTTGCTCATACTCATTTGAGCTCCTACTTTCCTAGGTCTGATGTACCAGTGTGACAGAAGAGGAGAACACTGTTGGTAGTTTTCAGAAAACATTTACGCTTTAATTCACTGTGCGCGGTGAATCAAGGATCCTGCGGGAGGATATCAACTGCTACAAGGTTTGTTAGATAATTCAGACATCATGGTTGTTCATTTTTTGCTATGCATTAAACACTTGAGGATTTCAGTTCTTGATACTCTGAATGCAGGTGGCTCATAACTATAAGAAGGGCACCATTACTATATGTGGAGACTCCAACCTGGTCACTTAACCTTGGGTTGGATAGGGCATACTCTTCTGCTTTGTCCTTTCAAGTTTCTTAATTTGGATAATGATCTATTTGGTGGTTAGAGATACTCCAACCACTGATGGCTACACTTGGCTCTCACAATACTTATGTAGGATTGACCACATCTTTGTCCCTCTGGCCCTTCTTCCATCTGGTTTATTTCTTCCTAGTATTCCCATCACCCCTTTGTCAGGTCACTGGTAATGGTTTTATGTAAAGCAGAAAATGCGACACTTGATGCTGTCAAGAAAGCTCTGCCTTCTTCTGCATTGTTCCCTCATCATCAGAGATTATACTACACCTTGTGTGATCTCTAATTATACACAAGTTTCTGCAGTGGGGTACACTGGTATTCCACAGGCAATAACATTGGGGTGTAGAGTTGGATTTTGATCCAAGGCACCAACAGGCTAAAGCTTTGACTGTTCCCAGGATGCACAGCACCGCCTTCTCTATAGCCCCACCTCCAGGCACTGGATCTCAGTTTGTAAGTTGGTGTCTGCAGTGCAGGTCACTAACAGGTGGGACTGCACTAGGCAGCCTGTAAAGACTTTGATTAGACAAATGTCCGCTCCACGTCCCTCTGGGGTCATCTAAGCGTTCCATTTCTTCCTCACAATCCACTGAGGATGGGGAAAATACTGATCTGTCAGACACTGATAATACAGTTGCTTCTGATGAGTAATCTCCAACCCAGGTTGATGTTCCTGACCTTGTGGAGGCTATCAAGCTGATTCTTCACATTGATGATGACATTGAGCCTTCTGTTACATCTAAGAAACCTGATAAGCTAAAACGTCAAAAGGTTGCTAAAGTAGTTTTACCACATTATGACCACTTAATAGACATACGTCGGGAATCCTGGTCATCTCCAGGAAAAAAGTTTTCCCTGTCTAATAAGGTGCTAGCTCGTTATCCTATCCCTGCGGAGTTGAGCAAGAAGTGGGAAAGGCCACCGCCGGTGGACTCTCATGTCGCCTGTCTTGTGGTGCCCTCTACTCTGCACACTGTCACCTCACTGAAGGAACCGACAGATAAGCGTGTGGAGGGATGCCTGAAGTCTATTTACAATCTTACCGGTGCTGTACATAGACCCACTATGGCTGCCTCTTGGGCGGCAAAAGGAATTGAAGCATGGGTTCAGGCAACTGAGGAGGAGCTACCATGGCCGCCTGTCAGCCTGCTTCCAAACAAGACAAGCCTGCTGCATGATGGGGCGGGCTTCCCCTTGGGGGACCCCAGGGTGGTAGGCCGACTTCTGCAGTTCGCCCAGGCCTGGTTAAAGACCACTTCAGGCGCCTGGGTACGGGAAGTTGTTTCTCACGGGTACGCAATCTCTTTCAAGAGACGTCCCCTCACCAGTTCTGTTCAACGGTTGTCCCTTCGGATCCGTTGAAAGCACAAGCTCTACACCTGGTCGTACAATCCCTCCTGGAAACAAGAGTGGTAGTGCCGGTACCACTGTCACAGAGAGGCAGGGGATACTATTCGACCCTGTTTCTTGTTCTGAAACCGAATGGGTCTTTCTGGCCTATCCTCAACCTCAAATCATTGAACAAGTTTGTGAGAGTGTCCAAATTCTGTATGGAAACTCTGCGCTCTAATGTGCTGGCCATGGAACCCGAGGACTTTATGGTATCCCTGGACATACAGGATGCTTACCTGCACATACCTATTGCCATTTCGCATCATCAATATCTGCGGTTTGCTATTGGCTACCTACATTTTCAATTCCAGGCTCTGCCGTTTGGACTGGACATGGCACCACAGATTTTCACCAAGGTAATGGCCAAGATGACGGCTTTTCTCCGTCGTCAGGGAATCAGAATCCTTCCATATCTGGACGACTTGCTGATTCTGTTGAACTCCCAGGATGTCCTCCTCAGTCAACTGGAGATGTCTGTCAAATTCCTTCAATCCCACGGGTGGCTCAACAATTGGAAGAAGTCCTCACTGGTCCCTGCTCAGTGCATGGTGCACCTGGGGGCGCTGTTGGACACACACAGCCAAAGACTGTTTCTGTCTCCGGAGAAACTTCAGGACAAGAGCAGATGCTTTCTCTCTCACCAGAGAGTGTCGATACACTCGGCGATGCAAGTACTAGGCCTCATGGTATCGGCTTTCAACATGGTAGAGTACGCTCCATTTCATTCCCGCCCTCTGCAGAGGTTAACAGGACGACCTGCCTCATCAGATCAGATCTCAAATGGTCTCCTTGACTCCAGAGGTTCGTCTGTCACTGAGCTTCAGCTCGGATTTATTACAGGGTCTGGAATTCTTACTTCACATGGTGTGCTGCTAAGAAGTATGATACATATACATTCAAAACTTCCAGACTTTTGGCTTTTCTACAACAAGGCCTGGACTTGGGCCTTCGTCTGGCCTCCCTCAAGGTTCATATTTCTGCCTTGTCTGTGTGGTTTCAGAGAAAAATTGCGACTCTTCCTGACGTTCACACTTTCACTCAGGGTGTTCTACGGATTCAGCCTCCCTATGTCCCTCCTGTGTGTCCATGGGATCTGTCTGTCGTCTTAAATGCCCTGCAAGAGTCTCCATTTGAACCTCTTGAGTCTGTGGACCTTAAATGCCTTACACTTAAGTTTGTGTTTCTGTTGGCTATTGCCTCTGCTAGGAGGGTGTCGGACTTAGGCACTTTGTCCTGTCGTCCACCCTTTCTGATTTTTCACGGTGACCGGGTAGTACTTCGAACTCGCCCAGGTTATTTGTGTAAGGTGGTATCATCTTATCACCTTAACCAGGAGATTGTGGTTCCAGCCTTCATCTCTTCTGGTTTGTCCTCCAAAGAAAGGTCTTTGGATGTGGTACGGGCTCTCCATATTTATGTGGAAAGGACTGCCTCGATCAGGTGGTCAGATTCCCTTTTTGTAGTTTTTGGTTTTCACAAACGTGGCTGGCCTGCGAATAAGCAAACCTTGGCCAGATGGATTAGAATGGTGATTGCACAAGCCTATGCGCAGGCTGGGCTCCTAGCTCCTGCTGCTATTAAAGCCCATTCTACTCGGTCTGTTGGACCTTTTTGGGCAGCCTGCCATGGTGCGTCCGCTGAACAATTGTGCAAGGCGGTTATGTGGTCCTCAGTGAACACGTTCAGGTTCTATGCCTTTGATACTTCCGTATCCCAGGATGCTTCCTTTGGACGCTGGTTTCTTGTGCCCGCTACAGTGCGTCCCCTCCCATGAGGAACTGCTTTAGGACATCCCCGATGTTATTCCCTGTGAAATACCAGTGTACCCCGCTGCAGAAAAGTAGATTTATGGTAGACTTACCCATTGTTAAATCTTTCTGCGAGGTACACTGGATTCCACAGGGCGTTCACTTCGCTTCTTGGGGTTTGTATGGCATTAGCCGCTAGTCCCTTCTCCTGTCGTGAGAATGTGGTTCTATGTGACCAACATCTACCGTCTCTTACCTGCTACTGCATTGGACTGGTTAACAAAACTGAGCTCCAGTGCCTGGAGGCGGGCTATAGAGGAGGCGGTGCAGTGCATACTGGGAACAGTCAAAGCTTTAGCCTGTTGGTGCCTCGGATCAAGATCCGACTCTACACCCGATGTTATTCACTGTGGAATCCAGTGTACCTCTCAGAAAGAGATTTAACAATGGTAAATCCACCATAAATCTCCTTTTTTTTCTTTATGAATTTCACTACTTTTGATCCTGCACATACACCAGACAATGCCCATTCCACCAAACCTTGCTATTTTAGAGACTTCTTAAGCCAATCGTGCTATTTTTATCCCGATCATAAGCTAATTATTTTTAGCAGCTGGAGGTGTGATCATGGCCCAGGAAGTTCAGTATGCAGTGCATTCTCTAAACGTTTCTCATAGCCCAGGCCTTATTGGCATCTCAGCAAGTTTCCAGACGGAGACATTTTTTGAAATAGACGGCTAAGATCAAACTACTGTCCTTGGTGGTCATACTCTCACACTCTATGCCTGTGCGGTAGTACATACACAAGATTGTGCACTACAAGTGTAAATTACTTGTAGTTATATACACTTGTAGTGTAAATAACCAGTTGTGACCCTAGTATTTTAAATCATTTTAGTGCTCACATAAAGAATATAATAAATCTTAGTGCCTCATAAAGAATTAAGTCATTAAGATTTATTAAATTCTTTATGTAATCATTAAGATTTCTTATATTTTTATGGGATCCGACAATGGTACATACTGCAGAGCTTTCTCACAAGCTCTGTCCCTGCATGTGATAATTGATATACTCATGTCATGTTTTCAATTATCGCATTGCGGATTGCAGTGATTTCATCACAACCACATCCTCAGATGCTGCGCGTGCACACTCCACAAAAAAATTCAGACTACGATCGCTGCCGCTGCAGCGATCCAGTCTGAATTAGCCCTTATGTGCGCATTTAGGTGGCAGGGTTGTTGGTTGGTCAGGACCGTCCGTGGATGGCCATGGGGAAACAGAGCCAGGGGCGGTATTTCGTGTTTGCCGTGGCCGGTTGTGGCTCATGGACCAGTAGCTCATCGGGCCTGCCAGGTGGCGGCTCCTGGTTGGCTGCTGGTCCGTGGTCTCCGATTGGCTCATAGCTAGCCTTGAATTCAAGGTGCCGTTGCAGGGTCTGTACCTCGTGGTTGGCTGCCAGTGGTCCCGATCAATCAGCGCTCCTGCTGCTTTGGCCCCCTCATGGTCCAGGCCCAGGACTGAAGTACCAGTTGTGCCCCCCTTGATGGTGGCCCTGTGGGTAGGAATAACGGTTGCACAAAAAAAAAAATTCTTAAAGCTATTTGTGCAAATGCTAGGAGCTTAGGAGACAATGGACCTGATTCAGAGATAGACACAGATCTCTGCATAACCAGCAAGACCTGCGTCCATCTCCTCACATGCTAGGGGCCAACCAGCACAGGGTAAGACTGCCCAGCATGTGTGGCGCCGCCTCTTGATGCGTCCACAATTACATTGCGGAGGCATCGAATTAAGGTTGACCCTTGGCAACACAGCCTTTCTCTGACGTCCTAGTGGATGCTGGGGACTCCGTCAGGACCATGGGGAATAGCGGCTCCGCAGGAGACAGGGCACAAAATTTAAAAGTTTGACCACTAGGTGGTGTGTACTGGCTCCTCCCCCTATGACCCTCCTCCAAGCCTCAGTTAGGTTTTTGTGCCCGTCCGAGCAGGGTGCAATCTAGGTGGCTCTCATAAAGAGCTGCTTAGAGTAAAAGTTTTGATAGTTTTATTATTTTCAGTGAGTCCTGCTGGCAACAGGCTCACTGCAACGAGGGACCTAGGGGAGAAGAAGTGAACTCACCTGCGTGCAGGATGGATTTGCTTCTTAGGCTACTGGACACTAGCTCCAGAGGGACGATCACAGGTACAGCCTGGATGGGTCACCGGAGCCGCGCCGCCGACCCCCTTGCAGATGCCGAAGTAAGAAGAGGTCCAGAAACCGGCGGCTGAAGGCTTTTCAGTCTTCATGAGGTAGCGCACAGCACTGCAGCTGTGCACCATTGCGCTCAGGCACACTTCACACCGGCGGTCACTGAGGGTGCAGGGCGCTGGGGGGGGCGCCCTGGGCAGCAATGTTAATACCTTTCTGGCTAAAAAGAATACATCACATATAGTCCATGAGGCTATATGGATGTATTTCACCCCTGCCAGGTCTCAGAAAAACCGGGAGAAGAGCCCGCCGGAATAGGGGGCGGGGCCTATCTCCTCAGCACACAGCGCCATTTTCCTACACAGCTCCGCTGCTAGGAAGGCTCCCAGGCTCTCCCCTGCACTGCACTACAGAAACAGGGTAAAAAACAGAGAGGGGGGGCATTTTTTGGCGATATTATATATATTTAAGCAGCTATAAGGAAACAACACTTATATAAGGTTGTTCCTATATAATTATAGCGCTTTGGTGTGTGCTGGCAAACTCTCCCTCTGTCTCCCCAAAGGGCTAGTGGGGTCCTGTCTTCTATCAGAGCATTCCCTGTGTGTCTGCTGTGTGTCGGTACGTGTGTGTCGACATGTATGAGGACGATGTTGGTGTGGAGGCGGAGCAATTGCCGGGAATGGTGATGTCACCCCCTAGGGAGTCGACACCGAAATGGATGGCTTTGTTTATGGAATTACGTGATAATGTCAGCACGCTGCAAAAGTCGGTTGACGACATGAGACGACCGGCAAACCAGTTAGTACCTGTACAGGCGTCTCAAACACCGTCAGGGGCTGTAAAACGCCCTTTGCCTCAGTCGGTCGACACAGACCCAGACACGGACACCGAATCTAGTGTCGATGGTGAAGAAACGAACGTATTTTCCAGTAGGGCCACACGTTATATGATCACGGCAATGAAGGAGGCTTTGCATATCTCTGATACTGCAAGTACCACAAAAAGGGGTATTATGTGGGGTCTGAAAAAACTACCTGTAGTTTTTCCTGAATCAGAGGAATTGAATGACGTGTGTGATGAAGCGTGGGTTACCCCTGATAAAAAACTGCTAATTTCAAAGAAGTTATTGGCGTTATACCCTTTCCCGCCAGAGGTTAGGGCGCGCTGGGAAACACCCCCTAGGGTGGACAAGGCGCTCACACGTTTATCCAAACAAGTGGCGTTACCGTCTCCTGATACGCCCTCAAGGATCCAGCTGATAGGAGGCTGGAAAATACTCTAAAAAGTATATACACACATACTGGTGTTATACTGCGACCAGCAATCGCCTCAGCCTGGATGTGCAGTGCTGGGGTGGCTTGGTCGGATTCCCTGACTGAAAATATTGATACCCTGGATAGGGACAGTATTTTATTGACTATAGAGCAATTAAAGGATGCATTCCTTTATATGCGAGATACACAGAGGGATATCTGCACTCTTGCATCAAGAGTAAGTGCGATGTCCATATCTGCCAGAAGAAGTCTATGGACACGACAGTGGTCAGGCGATGCGGATTCCAAACGGCATATGGAAGTATTGCCGTATAAAGGGGAGGAATTATTTGGGGTCGGTCTATCGGATTTGGTAGCCACGGCAACAGCCGGGAAGTCCACCTTTTTACCTCAAGTCCCCTCCCAGCAGAAAAAGACGCAGTCTTTTCAGCCGCAGTCCTTTCGTTCCTATAAGAACAAGCGAGCAAAGGGACATTCATATTTGCCCCGAGGCAAAGGAAAGGGTAAGAGACTGCAGCAAGCAGCCCCTTCCCAGGAGCAGAAGTCCTCCCCGGCTTCTGCAAAGGCCTCAGCATGACGCTGGGACCTTACAAGCGGACTCAGGGGCGGTGGGGGGTCGCCTCAAGAATTTCAGCGCACAGTGGGCTCACTCGCAGGTGGACCCCTGGATCCTGCAGGTAGTATCTCAGGGTTACAGGTTGGAATTCGAGAAGTCTCCCCCTCGCCGGTTCCTAAAATCTGCTTTGCCAACGTCTCCCTCAGACAGGGCGACGGTATTGGAAGCCATTCACAAGCTGTATTCTCAGCAGGTGATAATCAAGGTACCCCTTCTACAACAGGGAAAGGGGTATTACTCCACGCTATTTGTGGTACCGAAGCCGGACGGCTCGGTAAGACCTATTCTAAATCTGAAATCTCTGAACCTGTACATACAAAGATTCAAGTTCAAGATGGAGTCACTCAGAGCAGTGATAGCGAATCTGGAAGAAGGGGATTTTATGGTGTCCTTGGACATCAAGGATGCTTACCTTCATGTCCCAATTTGCCCTTCACACCAAGGGTACCTCAGGTTCGTGGTACAAAACTGTCATTATCAGTTTCAGACGCTGCCGTTTGGATTGTCCACGGCACCCAGGGTCTTTACCAAGGTAATGGCCGAAATGATGATCCTTCTTCGAAGAGAAGGCGTATTAATTATCCCTTACTTGGACGATCTCCTGATAAGGGCAAGATCCAGAGAACAGCTGGAGGTCGGAGTAGCACTAACTCAAGTAGTGCTCCAACAGCACGGGTGGATTCTGAATTTTCCAAAATCCCAACTGATCCCGACGACACGTCTGCTGTTCCTAGGGATGATTCTGGACACTGTTCAGAAAAAGGTATTTCTTCCGGAGGAGAAAGCCAGGGAGTTATCCGAACTCGTCAGGAACCTCCTAAAACCAGGGACAGTGTCTGTGCATCAATGCACAAGAGTCCTGGGAAAAATGGTGGCTTCTTACGAAGCGATTCCATTCGGCAGATTCCATGCACAAATTTTTCAGTGGGAGCTGCTAGACAAATGGTCCGGATCGCATCTGCAGATGCATCAGCGGATAAAATTGTCGACAAGGACAAGGGTCTCTCTGCTATGGTGGTTGCAGAGTGCTCATCTGTTAGAGGGCCGCAGATTCGGCATACAGAACTGGGTCCTAGTGACCACGGATGCCAGCCTGAGAGGCTGGGGAGCGGTCACACAAGGAAGAAACTTCCAGGGCGTGTGGTCAAGCCTGGAAACGTCTCTTCACATAAATATACTGGAACTAAGAGCAATCTACAATGCTCTAAGCCTGGCAAAACCTCTGCTTCAGGGTCAGCCGGTGTTGATCCAGTCGGACAACATCACGGCAGTCGCCCACGTAAACAGACAGGGCGGCACAAGAAGCAGGAGGGCAATGGCAGAAGCTGCAAGGATTCTTCGCTGGGCGGAAAATCATGTGATAGCACTGTCAGCAGTGTTCACCACATGATTGTAGTCCATTGGGAAAGACCAATGGTGGACATGATGGCGTCCCGCCTCAACAAAAAACTGGACAGGTATTGCGCCAGGCCAAGAGACCCTCAGGCAATAGCTGTGGACGCTCTGGTAACACCATGGGTGTACCAGTCAGTGTATGTGTTCCCTCCTCTGCCTCTCATACCCAAGGTATTGAGAATTATACGGCAAAGGGGAGTAAGAACGATACTAGTGGCTCCGGACTGGCCAAGAAGGACTTGGTACCCGGAACTTCAGGAGATGCTCACGGAAGATCCGTGGCCTCTACCTCTAAGAAGGGATCTGCTTCAGCAGAGACCGTGTCTATTCCAAGACTTACCGCGGCTGCGTTTGACGGCATGGCGGTTGAACGCCGGATCCTAAGGGAAAAAGGCATTCCGGAAGAGGTCATCCCTACCCTGGTCAAAGCCAGGAAGGAGGTGACTGCACAACATTATCACCGCATTTGGAGAAAATATGTTGCATGGTGTGAGGCCAGGAAGGCCCCGACAGAGGAATTTCAACTGGGTCGATTCCTACATTTCCTGCAAACAGGATTATCTATGGGCCTCAAATTAGGGTCCATTAAGGTTCAAATTTCGGCCCTGTCGATTTTCTTCCAGAAAGAATTGGCTTCAGTTCCTGAAGTCCAGGCTTTTGTAAAAGGAGTACTACATATACAGCCCCCGGTTGTGCCCCCAGTGGCACCGTGGGATCTCAATGTAGTTTTGGATTTTCTCAAATCCCATTGGTTTGAGCCACTCAAATCGGTAGATTTGAAATATCTTACATGGAAAGTAACCATGCTACTGGCCCTGGCTTCAGCCAGGAGAGTGTCGGAATTGGCGGCTTTATCGTATAAAAGCCCATATCTGATTTTCCATTCGGACAGGGCAGAATTGAGGACGCGTCCTCATTTTCTGCCTAAGGTGGTATCAGCGTTTCACCTGAACCAGCCTATTGTGGTGCCTGCGGCTACTAGCGATTTGGAGGATTCCAAGTTGCTGGACGTTGTCAGAGCATTGAAAATATATATTTCAAGGACGGCTGGAGTCAGAAAATCTGACTCGCTGCTTATACTGTATGCACCCAACAAGCTGGGTGCTCCTGCTTCTAAGCAGACGATTGCTCGTTGGATTTGTAGCACAATTCAACTGGCACATTCTGTGGCAGGCCTGCCACAGCCTAAATCTGTCAATGCCCACTCCACAAGGAAGGTGGGCTCATCTTGGGCGGCTGCCCGAGGGGTCTCGGCATTACAACTCTGCCGAGCAGCTACGTGGTCAGGGGAGAACACGTTTGTAAAATTCTACAAATTTGATACCCTGGCTAAGGAGGACCTGGAGTTCTCTCATTCGGTGCTGCAGAGTCATCCGCACTCTCCCGCCCGTTTGGGAGCTTTGGTATAATCCCCATGGTCCTGACTGAGTCCCCAGCATCCACTAGGACGTCAGAGAAAATAAGAATTTACTCACCGGTAATTCTATTTCTCGTAGTCCGTAGTGGATGCTGGGCGCCCATCCCAAGTGCGGATTGTCTGCAATACTTGTACATAGTTATTGTTACAAAAAAAATCGGGTTGTTTATTGTTGTGAGCCATCTTTTCAGAGGCTCCTACGTTATCATACTGTTAACTGGGTTCAGATCACAAGTTGTACGGTGTGATTGGTGTGGCTGGTATGAGTCTTACCCGGGATTCAAAATCCTTCCTTATTGTGTACGCTCGTCCGGGCACAGTATCCTAACTGAGGCTTGGAGGAGGGTCATAGGGGGAGGAGCCAGTACACACCACCTAGTGGTCAAACTTTTAAATTTTGTGCCCTGTCTCCTGCGGAGCCGCTATTCCCCATGGTCCTGACGGAGTCCCAGCATCCACTACGGACTACGAGAAATAGAATTACCGGTGAGTAAATTCTTATTTTCTGCACTGTCAGACGGTCCACCGCCATTCTTTTAATCAGAGCGTCTGCGTGTGACATCACGCAGTTGACCCACCAGCGAAACACTGCATCGGCGCCCTCCCACCGGCCGACACTGTCAATCACCTTGCTGCCGCATCCTAAAAAGATGCGTCTGCAAGGTGTAGAATGCAGCGGCTGCGTTGGGTCTGAATGAGCCAAAATTCCAGAGCTAATTGCAATAGTGACAAACGATGTCTAGATATTGTGGGTATTACGGGAAGCATGGTGCAACAAAAATCATTACTGGGACATAGTTTCACCAGGATATAATTTATTTAAGGACAGAATGGTAAGAATCAGAGAAGAGTTAGTAATGTATGTAAAAAATGTATAAATGCTCCTTTTATACAAAATATTGAAGGAAAAACTGAGGTCCTTTGGGTGACCATAGAAATGGGGAAAAGGACACGATTCACACTGAGGTGATCTATAGACAACCAGGCCAGGGCCAGGAATTGGACAGGAACCTGTTGCTGGAAATCACTAAAATTACTTTATAGCTTGAGGTCATAATCATGGGAGACTTTACCTGCTATGAATTGGGAGGGGTCTTTTGCAAGTTCAACTACGTGTGGCAAATTTCGAATTTCCTTACAGGGAGCATCCCTTAAGCAATTGGTGAGGGAGCCCACTCGCAAAGACTCAATATTAGATTTAATACTCATAAATGGTGACAGGATATCCTGACATATACAGTATGTGGGTGAGAACCTAGGATCCAGTGATCATCAAACAGTATGGTTTAGTATAAAGACAGGGTCCCTCTCATGCCACACAAAAACGAAGGTGTTGGATTGTAGGAAGGCTGACTTTGCTGAAAAGGGAGATTTACAAAAGAGATATCGACTACTGTGAAAGCAAAAAAAGACGGCATTTAGGAAATATAAGCAGACTCAAAATACAGAAGTACAGATGGTGTAATGGTAGGCGTTACTGCCTCATAGTACTGAGGTCCTGGGAACAATTCCCACCATGGCCATAACTGTGTGGAGTTTGTAGATTATATTCTCCCCGTGCTTGCGTGAGTTTCCTCTAGGTGCTCTGGTTTACTCCCACAATCCAAAAATAAACTGATAGGTTAATTGGTCCCCAACAAAAAAATAACCCTAGCATGAATGTGTGTGCATGTACATGTGGTAGGGAATAATGGGGCAGATGTATTAACCTGGAGAAGGCATAAGTAAGTGATAAACAAATGGTAAGTGCAAGGTGATAAACACACCAGCCAATCGGCTCTCATATGTAAATTAACAGGAGCTGATTGGCTGGTGCATTATCACCTTGCACTTAACATTGGTTTATCACTTCCTTGGGGCAGATGTATTAACCTGGAGAAGGCATAAGGAAGTGATAAACCAGTGATATGTGCAAGGTGATAAACGCACCAGCCAATCAGCTCCTAACTGTTAATTTACATATTTCAGCTGATTGGCTGATGCCTTTATCACCTTGCACATATCACTGGTCTATCACTTCCTTATGCCTTCTCCAGGTTAATACATGCCTTATACAGGTTAATACATCTACCCCATAGATTGTATTATAGATCGGATTTATTATATTCGTGGAGGCACTGTGATAAATTCCTTATGGGGCACTAAGATTTAATATATTATTTATGGAGGTACTACTATTTATTATATTTCTGGGGTCATTAAGATTTAATAGATTCTTTATGGGGGCATTAAGATTTTATTATATATGGAGGCACTAAGATTTTTTTATATTCTTTATGGGATTATTAAGATTTCTTATATTCTTTATGGAGACACTAAGATATTTTATATTCTTTATGGGGCAATAAGATTTATTATATTTCTCTAATTTCCTAGTGGATACTGGGGAATAATATATTACCATGGGGTATAGATCGGGTCCACTGTAGCCTGGCACTTTAAGAAATCAATAGTGTGTGCTGGCTCCTCCACTCTATGCCCATCCTAGCAGACTCAGTCTAGGAAACTGTGCCCGAGGAGACGGACTCAGTTTCGAAAATGTGCCCAAGGAGCTGGGTGCATTCTGTTGCTCTCCAGAGCGTTTTCTTCAGGTATTCATTTTAGTTTATTATTTTCAGGCACACTGGTTGGCAACCAGTCTGCCTGCGTCGTTGGACATAAGGGGGGGACCGAACCAACTTCCTAAGAGTTAATGGTTCATAATCCCAGCTGACAGGACACTGAGCTCCTGAGGTGATGTTTCTCACACTCCCAGAGGGTGAGCCCACGCCGGCAGCATGCCCCCACCGGTTAGCGGGTCCTCGGTGCAAAATTGGGCTACGGGCCGTGGTGCCCACCGGGAACCCAGACTGGCAACATGGTAAACGGGGGCTACGGGCTCTTGTTTTACACTTTTAAATGTAGAAAGCCAGTATAAAGAAACTACAGGGACTGCGCGCCATTAAGGGGGCAGGGCTTCCCAGAGAGCGGGACCAGAGGCTAAACGGCGCCATTTCCTGCTGCTGCTGCTCATAACAGGCTGCATGCGGAGACTGCTCCTCCACAAGACCCACTGAATCACCATTGTAACTGGTGCCAGGGGGTTATAGTGAAGGGGAGAGCGCAATATCAACGGTTATGCCGCTGTGGAAAAATTTACACATAGACACCCAGCGGGGCGCTGCCCGGTCTGTGGTGTAGTGTGCTGTTCCATTCCGCTCTGTGTCACTCCATTCAGGGTCAGCTGGGATAAGTGTGCATAGCTCACTAATACTACACTGTGTTATCATACTAATTGTGTGTTTTTCTGCTCAGCATGTCTGCAAATAAGTCTGTGTACTTTATGCAAGGCTATGTTTACACCTTCCTCACAGAGGTCCCTCATGTGTACCCAATGCCCAATTCCTTCACAAGCTAGTCATGTGCAGGAATCTGAGTGGATCTAATCATTTAAAACTATGGTTTGCTGTGTTAATTCTAGTATTAGCTATGGCTAAGCAAGAAAGACGAGCCCTGAAAAAAAACAATGGACACGTTTATGGTTGCTGCTGCAGGCCAGATAGGCTCTTCAGCCCCCCCTGTTGGTCTCTCACAAACGCACTCTCCCTCACTTGTAACAATCTGATTCTGAACTACCAGAGTTTGATGAAGGAGAGGCTGAGGTTGACGAGGATAATTCCCTGTCCCCAGGTGTTGAGGCCCTCATTTATGCCATTAGAGAGGTGCTCAATATCCCTGATAAGGAGGAAGAACAGGCAGAGAAATTGTATTTTAATGTGAAACCAAAGTCTTCTGCAACGTTCCCGGTTTCTAAAGAATGACAAAAAATGTATTACCCCTAAACGGGTTTTAAATTCTTTCCTTTTCCCTACAGAGGATAGGAAAGTTTGGGAAACCCCACCGGCAGTTGATACATCTGTGTACAGGCTGTCACGTAAGATTGTTTTACCTGTTCCTGGGGCTGTTTCCCCTAAAGACCCAGCTGATCGCAAAACTGAAACTACTCTTAAATCAATTTACAGTATACTGCAGCAGGTGTAGCCCAACGCCCTACCATAATATGCGGCTGGATTTCTAGAGCCATGGTAAAACGGTCTGATGACATTTTGAAAGAATTGCTTACACTACCTCGAGAAGAGATAGTTACATTACTACAATACATCCAAGATGCTGCAAACTTTGAATGAGGCTGTTAAAGAACTTATTATTATTAAATTTTTATAAGGCGCCACAAGTGTTTAGCAGCGCCGTACAAAGGACAGTACAGGGAGACAAACTTAGCATTACAGTAAATAAATAACAAAAATAGAGTACAGGTAACAAGGAGCGCCACACATTCTCAATTTGGTCCCCTCACCAAGCGTTCTTCAGGTTCGCGATTCTGGACCAACATTTCCAGTTTCAGGACTTACCCTTTGGTCTCTCCACAGCCCCAAGGGTATTCACAAAGGTAATGGTGGAAATGATGCTACAACTGCGCATGAGGGGTGTCCAAATAATTCCGTACCTGGGCGATCTCCTGATAAAGGCGGTGTCCAGGGAACAGCTGCTGCACAGTATCGACTTGACTACTCGTTTGCTTACGAATCACGGATGGATACTCAATTTCCAGAAATCTCTCTTGGAACCGTCTCAGAGAATTCAGTTCCTGGGGATGATCCTGGATACGGTGTCTCAGAAGATTTACATTCCCATGGACAAGGCCTTGACTATTCAGTCTATGGTCTGGTCGGTGCTGCAACCTTGCGTGGTCTCGATTCATCTGTGCATTCGCCTGCTGGGCAAGATGGTGGCGTCTACAAGGTGATACAGCACGGCAGGTTCCACGCGCGACCGTTTCAACTGGATTTGTTGGACAAATGGTCAGGATCTCACCTGCAAATGCATCAGTATAGAACTCTGTCACCGAAAGCACGGATTTCCCTTCCATGGTGGATACAAGTCCCCCCCATCTGGTGGAGGGTCGGAGTTTCAACACCCAGTCATGGACGCTGTTGACAACAGATGCCAGCCTCCGGGGTTGGGGGGCTGTGACTCAAGGAGCGCAGTTCCAGGGGATGTGGTCTTTTCAGGAATCTGCTCTTCCAATCAACATCCTGGAACTCAGGGCAATTTACAACGCTCTCAAACAGGCCTCATCCCTCCTTCGGAATCAGGCCATCCAGGTGCAGTCGGACAACGCCACGGCAGTAGCGTACATCAACCAGTAGGGAGGAACCAGAAGGAGGGCCGCAATGCGAGAGGTGTCAAGAATACTCCTTTGGGTGGAAGCCAATACAAGGGCCATCTCAGCAGTTTACATTCCAGGAGTGGACAACTGGGAAGCAGACTTCCTAAGCAGGCACGACCTCCATCTGGGGGAATGGGGCCTCCACCCTCAGGTGATTCAACAACTTGTTCACCGGTGGGGTTGTCCACAGATAAACCTGATGGCGTCCCATCTCAACAAGAAGCGCCATCGTTACTGCTCCAGAACGAGGGACCCGCAGGCGGTTGCAGTAGACGCTCTGACGACGCCATGGAATAACCAGTTCGTTTACCTGTTTCCTCCGATTTCTCTAATCCCAAGAGTTCTAAAAAAAACTCAAAAAGGAAAGGGTTCAGGCAATTCTCATTGCCCTGGATTGGCCTCCACGGGCCTGGTATGCGGATCTCCTGACCCTGTCGTTGGAGGAACCCTGGCCTCTGCTGCTTCTTAAGGACCTTCTTCAACAAGGACCGTTCGTCTATCCAGACTTACAGCGGCTACGTTTGACGGCCTGGAGGTTGAGAGAGAAATTTTAACTAGGAAGGGTCTTCCATCCAAGGTGGTTTCCACGATGGTTCAGGCCCGTAAGGTGGTTACCTCAACACATTACCACCATATTTGGAAGAAGTATGTTTCTTGGTGTGAGGGTCGAAAATGTTCTCCTGTGGAATTTTGTCTGGGCCGGTTTCTATTGTTCCTGCATGCAGGAAGTGGCTAAGGTCCTACGATTAGGCTTCATGAAAGTTCAGATCTCTGCTCTCTCAATCTTCTTCTAGAAACAACTGGCAGTACTTCCTGAAGTACAGACCTTTCTTAATGGGGTGTTGCACATTCAGCCACCCTTTGTTGCTCCCACTGCTCCGTGGGACCTCAATGTGGTGTTGACCTTTCTCCAATCGGATTGGTTCGAACCCTTGCATAAGGTTGACTTAAAATACCTGACGTGGAAGACCGTTATCTTACTGGCCTTGGCTTGACAAGTGTCTGAATTGGGGTCCTTGTCCTGCAAGAGCCCATACTTGGTGGTTCATGAGGATAGGGCAGAGCTCCGAACTAGTCCACAATTTTTGCTGAAGGTGGTATCGGCTTTTCATGTAAATCAACCAATCGTGGTTCCTGTCTTATCCGACACTTCGGTTGCTCCGAAGTCCCTGGATGTTGTGAGGGCTTTGAGGATTTAAATCAAAAAGATTGCTCGTCACAGGAAGTCTGACTCGCTTTTCGTCCTTTATGATGCTAAGAATATTGGTCGTCCTGCCTCTAAGCAGTCCATTGCTCATTGGCTCAAATTGACTATCCAACAAGCCTATACTTTGGCTGCTCTGCCGTTGCCGAGTGGGTTCTTCCTGGGAGGCTGCCCGGGGCGTCTCGGCCTTACAGTTAGGCCATGCAGCAAATTGGTCTGGTGTGAATACCTTTGTTAAGTTCTACAGGTTTGACACCTTGGCCAAAGATGACCTTCAGTTTGGTCAGGCGGTTTTGCAGGTGTCCCAGCACTCTCCCACCCGTTCTGGGTGCTTTAAGACGTCCCCATGGTAATATACTCTTCCCCAATATCCACTAGGATGTTAGAGAAAATAGGAATTTAATACCTACTGGTAATTCCTTTTCTTGTAGTCTGTAGTGAATACTGGGCGCCCGCCTCTGTGCTTCGTTTCCTGCTTACCTGGTTGTAAGTGTTATGGGATGGGTTTGCTGTTACTTCCCTGTTCCATGTTTGGTTAGCGTTGCTGTCCTTCTATAGTTAGCAATGCTTTCCTCTGTTCTGGTTAGCTCTGCTTTCCTATTGTTGTGTGTTGGTTCGTTACCTCACCACTTTATGTGTTAGATTTTTCTCTCAAAGTATGTCCGTCTCCTCGGGCACAGTTTCCTAGACTGAGTCTGCTAGGATGGGAATAGAGTGGAGGAGCCAGCACACACTATTGATTTCTTAAAGTGCCAGACTCCAGTGGACCCGATCTATACCCCCATGGTAATATACTATTCCCCAGTATCCACTACGGACTATGAGAAAAGGAATTACCGGTAGGTATTAAATGCCTATTTTTTAATGGGGTCATTATGATTTATTATATTTATGGAGGCACTAAGATTTATTTATATTCTTTATGGGGTCAGCTATTATATATATTATGGGGTCATTAAGAGTTATTATATTTATGGAGGCACTAAGATTTATTGTATTCTTTATGGGGCAACTAAGATCTATTCTATTATTTATGGAGGCACTAAGATTAATTATATTCTTTAAAAAGGCACTAAGATGTGTTATTTATAGAGCCACTAGGATTTATTATACACTGCTCAAAAAAATAAAGGGAACACTAAAATAACACATCCTAGATCTGAATGAATGAAATATTCTTATTAAATACTTTGTTCTTTACATAGTTGAATGTGCTGACAACAATATCACACAAAAATTATCAATGGAAATCAAATTTATTAACCCATGGAGGTCTGGATTTGGAGTCACCCTCAAAATTAAAGTGGAAAAACACACTACAGGCTGATCCAATTTTGATGTAATGTCCTTAAAACAAGTCAAAATGAGGCTCAGTAGTGTGTGTGGCCTCCACGTGCCTGTATGACCTCCCTACAACGCCTGGGCATGCTCCTGATGAGGTGGCGGATGGTCTCCTGAGGGATCTCCTCCCAGCCCTGGACTAAAGCATCCGCCAACTCCTGGACAGTCTGTGATGCAACGTGGCGTTGGTGGATGGAGCGAGACATGATATCCCAGATGTGCTCAATTGGATTCAGGTCTGGGGAACGGGCGGGCCAGTCCATAGCATCAATGCCTTAGTCTTGCAGGAACTGCTGACACACTCCAGCCACATGAGGTCTTGCATTGGGAGGAACCCAGGGCCAACCGCACCAGCATATATGGTCTCACAAGGGGTCCGAGGATCTCATCTCGGTACCTAATGGCAGTCAGGCTACCTCTGGCGAGCACATGGAGGGCTGTGCGGCCCCCCAAAGAAATGCCACCCCACACCATTACTGACCCACTGCCAAACCGGTCATGCTGGAGGATGTTGCAGGCAGCAGAACGTTCTCCTTGGCGTCTCCAGACTCTGTCACGTCTGTCACATGTGCTCAGTGAGAACCTGCTTTCATCTGTGAAGAGCACAGGACACCAGTGGCGAATTTGCCAATCTTGGTGTTCTCTGGCAAATGCCAAACGTCCTGCACGATCCCCACCTGTGGACGTCAGGCCCTCATACCACCCTCATGGAGTCTGTTTCTGATCGTTTTAGTAGACACATGCACATTTGTGGCTTGCTGGAGGTCATTTTGCAGGGCTCTGGCAGTGCTCCTCCTGTTCCTCCTTGCACAAAGGCGGAGGTAGCGGTCCTGCTGCTGGGTTGTTGCCCTCCTATGGCCTCTTCCATGTCTCCTGATGTACTGGCCTGTCTCCTGGTAGCGCCTCCATGCTCTGGACACTACGCTGACAGACACAGCAAACCTTCTTGCCACAGCTCGCATTGATGTGCCATCCTGGATGAGCTGCACTACCTGAGCCACTTGTGTGGGTTGTAGGGAGGTCATACAGGCACGTGGAGGCCACACACACTAGTGAGACTCATTTTGACTTGTTTTAAGGACATTACATCAAAGTTGGATCAGCCTGTAGTGTGTTTTTCCACTTTAATTTTGAGGGTGACTCCAAATCCAGACCTCCATGGGTTAATAAATTTAATTTCCATTAATAATTTTTGTGTGATTTTGTTGTCAGCACATTCAACTATGTAAAGAACAAAGTATTTAATAAGAATATTTCATTCATTCAGATCTAGGATGTGTTATTTTAGTGTTCCCTTTATTTTTTTGAGCAGTGTATTCTAGAAGAAGACACTAAGATGTGTTATATTCTCTATGGAGCCACTAATACCCCTTTCAGACATGCTCCAAATTCCCGGGATTTTTCACATGAACGCGCATCATCCCAGGAATTTGGCATGTGTGAAAGGTCCCAACCCGGGAACACGTCCCGGGTTGCCGACCCTGCAATTGACCAGGGTTTTTCCCGGGAAGACAGCCCGGCTTAGGTCTGAAAGGTGCAACCCGGGAATTTGCTCCCGGCTTGCACCTACACACCTCTGATTGGCGCTAGACTGGAAGGGGCGGAGCTGTCTGGAGGGGGCTTCTGTTGTCCGTGCTGCAGTGTAGTTGAGCAGCCGGCGCAGCTAACAGAGGCGGCCTGTTGTGGTGAGCGAGTGTGTGTGTATGAATTTGGCATGTGTGTGTGTATATATCACATGTATGTATGTATGTGTGTGTTTGAGTGTGACATGTGTATGTGTAAGACGTGTGTGTGTGTAACATGTACGAGTGTGTGTGACATGAGAGTAGCCTGGTCTGCCCTGGCTGTCAGGGCAATTCAGGCTTGTGTCTGAAAGGCGTCGACCCGGAAATTTCCCAGGTCTCGGGTTAAGTGTGAAAGGGGGTCCCAGCAAAAACCCGGGATTTTTCAGAGGTGAAAATCCCGGGTCTGAAGCAGGGAAATTCCCAAGTCCTATGTCTGAAAGGGGTATAACATTTATTATATTCTTTATGAAGGCACTAAGTTTTATTTCATTCTTTAAGAGGGCAATCATATTTATTGTATTCTTTATGGAGCCATTAAGATTTATTATATTCTAGAAGAAGGCACTAAGATATGTTATATTCTTTATGAAGGCACTAAGATTTGGATTTAATAAATCTTAGGGCCTCCATAAAGAATCTAATAAATCTTAATGACCCAATAAAGAATCCGTCTGTGTTTGATCTTCTCCTGGGCTGGACTTCTCAGTGCTGCACTTTTGTTTAGCCAGTCAGGCACAAACTCACTGATTGGCTGAACAAAACTTGTTGTAAGAGACCGTCCCACCTCTAGTTCATTTCTGCTGTTTCTATTCTGAAAACACAGTGACATAATGTCACAGGATGGAGATCTTAAACAATTCTCAATTCTGTAATGAGTAAAATATTCCTATCTATTGTGCTAGTAATGCATTCCGGCAATGCTTATTATACAGTAGTTCTATGTCTCTTTCTCTGTTCCCTTCCTTTTCTCCCCATTTCTCTGACGTCCTAGTGGATGCTGGGAACTCCGTAAGGACCATGGGGAATAGCGGCTCCGCAGGAGACTGGGCACAAAAAAGAAAGCTTTAGGACTACCTGGTGTGCACTGGCTCCTCCCCCTATGACCCTCCTCCAAGCCTCAGTTAGATTTTTGTGCCCGACCGAGCTGGGTGCAATCTAGGGGGCTCTCCTGAGCTTCTTAGAAAAAGTTAGTTTTAGGTTTTTTATTTTCAGTGAGACCTGCTGGCAACAGGCTCACTGCATCGAGGGACTAAGGGGAGAAGAAGCGAACCTGCCTGCTTGCAGCCAGCTTGGGCTTCTTAGGCTACTGGACACCATTAGCTCCAGAGGGACCGAACACAGGCCCAGCCTCGGAGTCCGGTCCCAGAGCCGCGCCGCCGGCCCCCTTACAGAGCCAGAAGCAAGAAGAGGTCCGGAAAATCGGCGGCAGAAGACATCAGTCTTCACCAAGGTAGCGCACAGCACTGCAGCTGTGCGCCATTGCTCCTCATGCACACCACACACTCCGGTCACTGATGGGTGCAGGGCGCTGGGGGGGGGGGCGCCCTGAGCAGCAATATAAACACCTTGGCTGGCAAAAATACATCACATATAACCCCCAGGGCTATATGGATGTATATTAACCCCTGCCAGATTCCAGAAAAAAGCGGGAGAAAAGTCCGCCGAGAAGGGGGGGGAAGCCTATCTCCTCGGCACACTGGCGCCATTTTCCCTCATAGCTCCATTGGAGGGAAGCTCCCTGGCTCTCCCCTGCAGTTAATACACTACAGAAAGGGTTAAAAAGAGAGGGGGGGGGCACAATTTAGGCGCAGTATACAAATATATGCAGCTATAAGGGAAAACACTTTTTTATAGGTGCTATCCCTGTGATATATAGCGCCCTGGTGTGTGCTGGCATACTCTCCCTCTGTCTCCCCAAAGGGCTTTGTGGGGTCCTGTCCTCTATCAGAGCATTCCCTGTGTGTGTGCTGTGTGTCGGTACGGCTGTGTCGACAGGTATGTGGAGGATAATGAGGTGGAGGCGGAGCGAATGCCTGTAAATATGTTGTCACCCCCTGCGGGGTCGACACCGGGGTGGTTGAACTTATGGAAGGACTACGTGAAAGTGTCAACTCCTTACATAAAAGGTCGACGACACGGAACAGCCGGCTACTCAGCTTGTGCCTGTTCCAGCGTCTCAAATGTCATGGGGGGCTTTAAAATCGCCCGCTACCTCAGATAACAGACACAGATGTCGACACGGATACTGACTCCAGTGTCGACATCGATGAGACTGGTGTACCCTCCAAATAGGACCACCCGTTACAGGATTGAGGCAATGAAAAATGTATTACACATTTATGATTATACCCCAGGTACCACATAAAAGGGTATTGTGTTTGGTGACAGAAAACTATTAGTAGTTTCTCTGACGTCCTAGTGGATGCTGGGACTCCGTCAGGACCATGGGGAATAGCGGCTCCGCAGGAGACAGGGCACAAAATTTAAAAGTTTGACCACTAGGTGGTGTGTACTGGCTCCTCCCCCTATGACCCTCCTCCAAGCCTCAGTTAGGTTTTTGTGCCCGTCCGAGCAGGGTGCAATCTAGGTGGCTCTCCTAAAGAGCTGCTTAGAAAAAGTTTGTTAGGTTTTTTTATTTTCAGTGAGTCCTGCTGGCAACAGGCTCACTGCAACGAGGGACTTAGGGGAGAAGAAGTGAACTCACCTGCGTGCAGGATGGATTTGCTTCTTAGGCTACTGGACACTAGCTCCAGAGGGACGATCACAGGTACAGCCTACAATACAAAATATGGGGAGGTTCACAAGCGCTACAATATACTAGTCAAACAGTATCATATAGTATCATGGTTGTAATCTCCAGAACTCTTGGACCACAGGAATCCCACGATTTCTTTGACCTCACAGTTTGGAAAAGGTTCGCACCTTTCGACTAACCTCCTCCAAGCGTGATATATACTTCAAAAGGTTTCTTTAAAATTCTCCTCAGATAACCATATTCTTCCGACACGTGATTTACCACCGCCCCGTCCCTCAGAAAGGGCACTCACCTTTCAACAATGCCCTATATTCCTTGAAAGGTTTCTTTCGCTGCTGGTGGAGACCTGAGTTTTCACCGGTGAGCCGCCAGTATATAGTAGATATGTGGATAAAAACGATGGATATCCCAAAAATACATAAATTTATTATATCTTAAAAAGATATATCCATATACACTCAAATGCACCAAAAAAATAAAAAATAACAAAAATAGATAAAATATAACACCAAATCACTGGTACCCTCGGTCAGATAGGTAATGCTATTACCCCCAAAATGCCATAGAATTCCAAACACTCTAAAATTGTCCGCACAATTTAAAGTAAAAATCGAGTGTGGGTTCTTTACAGCAGAACAAGGCAAATGGAGAAGACCATACGACCTGGGGTACACAGGTGTGTATCCTGTGTACCCCAGGTCGTATGGTCTTCTCCATTTGCCTTGTTCTGCTGTAAAGAACCCACACTCGATTTTTTTTTTTTAAATAGAGTAATTTTTATTCAACAGCGATTTTATATATACAGACATTACAGTGTACACTGGGAGGCACATTGGGATTACACGTTGTTCAAAGCATTGTTGTCACCATGGATATACGTATACTTAAACTAATACGAATGACATTTCCCCATTTTACAGTTCCCGTGCATATTTCCCACCATATACATATTTTCTGAAGTCTGTAACCAGGTCGCGTTTCACATACTTAACATTTTGTATTTCCTCCCGCCCCCCCAACCAGGACCTGTATTAAAAAATTACCCCGTCTGTCAGGCCCTTGATAGCCCCCAACCCCTCTACCCCCAAACAAACCCTTTAACTAACTTAAGCCTAGTTACCTAACATGCGTGATGTGGTGTGGCGACCAGATATGTAAACAGCTATAATAGATGAGAGATGGAGGTCCGGCTCTGCGCCCCGAGGCCCAGATATCACACCGCGGCGAGGGTCGGTGCCTCTAAGTCCGAAGGGCAAGGGATGAGTATGTGGAAGTGATCCAAGGAGACCATATCTTCTCGTATTTGGTAAGGGCATTATACTTCATGTATACATAACGTTCTTTTGTTAGAGTATCATTTATCAAACCTTTGAAAGCATGTATCGTGGGAGGTCGCGGGGCCATCCACGTCCGCGCGATGCACACCTTTGCAAGGGCGCACATGTTGCGGGCGTACAAGTCTTCCCAGCGGGACCCAGAATCGGGGTCTCCCACCCCCAGAATGCAGAATTTCGGAGTCAGCAAGCTCCTCTGTATCCCCGTATGTTCCAGAATCGACCCGACCCCGGCCCAGAACACCTGCAGCAGCGGGCATTCCCATGTGAGGTGCCAGAATGTACCTCCGGCAGCCCCGCACTTGGGGCAACCGCCAGCGCTATCTGTCCTAAATCTGGCCAGCCTGCTCGGTGTCATGTATGATCTATGTAGAATAAAAAACTGTATCTGTTGAAACCGCAGCGATTTGGTGACCTGGCTCGGGTTACCCAGAGCGCCCTCCCAGTCTTCCCCGTCCATGGGACCTACGTCACTCTCCCATCTCTCCCTAAGACTTGAGAGCGGGTCTGCATGTGTCGTTTGAAGGAGATACGAGTAAGTGAAGGAGATCACCTTAACTCGGCCCAGTGAATGTAGGAATGCTTTCATGGGGAAGGGGGAAAGCGTTGGGGCAGAATCTGCGAATTGCGCTTGCAGGGCATGTCTCAGTTGTAAGAATCTATAGAAGTGTGAGTTCGGGAGTCCAAACTCCTCTTTCAATTGCTGAAATGATTTTAACGTGCCATTGCTATATAGCTGGGACACCGAAACTATCAAGTACGGAGCCCATACCTCCTCGCCCCCCAGGGACCCCAGTTCACTAAGCAATCTGGAGTGCCACAGGGAAGTGTCCGGGTCCATTCCCTCGTACCCAAGTAGGGCCTTCAATGCCAACCATATCTTCATAGCCTGGAAGACAATAGGAGGTGATAGTCTGGAAGGGTTACCCCCCGCCAAAACCTGTGCCGGGGAAAGACTTGGGTAATAGCATCTAAGGAACGCCCGGCCTAGTCCATCTTCCTCCCCTCCTCGGAGCCACATGCCAATGTGTGATAGCTGAGCAGCATAATAATACAGTTGGAAGTGGGGTAATGCCAAGCCGCCGTCCCTTTTTTGTCTGGTAAGAGTGGATAATTTTATTCTGGACCTTCTATTGGCCCATATCAAGGACGTCAGGACACTATTTAATTTTCTGAAGAACGCTGGAAATATGTAAACAGGGGACTGCAATAGAACATACAAAAGTTTAGGCAGCACTACCATTTTAATGAGGCCGACTCTACCCGTCATTGTCAGTGGCAGCTTGCACCAAGCTCTCGATTTGCGCACAATCATCTGTACCACAGGGTCAAGGTTTAGGGGCACAAAGTCCGATGGGTCATTGGTAACCAGGATCCCAAGGTACTTAAACTGGGCTGTCCAACACAGCGGTAGGGATATTTTCGGGGACTGGGGGGGGGAGCCCATAACGGGCATGATAAACGATTTGGTCCAGTTTATGCGGAGACCCGAGTACCTACCGAAGGTCTCTATGACCCGCAACACAATGGGCATATCCACCGCGTAGTCTCGAAGGAATAACAACAGGTCATCCGCATAAAGGGCCAATTTGTCAGTGCAGGGACCCGTACTGATTCCCTTAATGTCCGGGTGTGACCTAATCAAACAGGCCAGGGGCTCCATGGCAATGGCAAACAGGGCAGGAGAGAGGGGGCATCCCTGTCTGGTGCCCCGTGTCAAAGGGAATGAGGAGGAAATGTATCCATTCACCAGGACCCTGGCGCGTGGATTCTGGTATAGCAGTTTGACCCATTGTATAAAGTTGGGGCCAAAGCCCATGCTCCTCATAACTCCCCACAGGTATGGCCACTCAACACTATCAAAAGCCTTGGCCGCGTCCAATGAGACCATGACCTCGTCAGAAGGGAAATCATGAGGAGCCTGCAAAATAGTGTACAGCCTGCGCAAGTTAATGGACGTGGATTTCCCAGGCATGAAGCCGGTTTGATCGGGATGGATTATGGATTCAATCACCGTGTTTACACGGACCGCAAGAATTTTCGCTAAGATCTTAGCGTCTGTGGGGATAAGGGAGATCGGCCTGTATGACTCCAAGAGTTTAGGGTCCTTACCAGGTTTTGGAAGCATTATTAGAATAGCCTCGGACATTGAGGGAGGAAGGCAGTCAGCGGCATATATGTTGACATACATGTCTAGTAGTTGAGGTCCAAAAAACTTAATGTACTGTTTATATAGTTCCGTGGGAATACCGTCACTACCCGGGGATTTGCCACTAGGAGCCGCCTCAACCGCCGACACCACCTCCTCCAAGGTCAGAGGCGCATCCAGAGCGTCCCTATCCTCAGGGGAAAGTTTAGAAAGGGGGATGTTTGTCAGGTAGAGGTCTAGCTCCTCCCCGGAACATGTCAGTCGACTGTTGTATACCTCCCTAAAATAACAAAGGAGTAGCTGTGCAATGTCGGGGGTGTTATCTGTAATGGAGCCGTCGGCGCCGAGCAGCTGTACTATTGTGGTCCCAGGCCTGTCGTAATGCACTAGGTGGGCCAACAAGCTACCTGGTCTGTCCGCCTGCATGTATATATTATTGGCCCTAAACAAGAGGGAGCGTGCATTTTTGTCTGAGAGGTGAGCCAGCCAGGCCCCCTGAGCCGTCTGCCATCGGGCCTTCAGCGCAGGGGTGCCCTCAGTCAGGTAGCGTGTCTCCAGGTCCCTGCACTCTGTCTCAAGCTGTCTTTCTGTCGCCCTGCGAGCCACCTTGCAGGCAGCAATTTTGCCAATTAAGGTACCTCGCATATACGCCTTGAATGCATCCCAAACTACCGGAGCCGGGGCCGTGTCTGCGTTATCCGCGAAAAATCCCTCCCATGTGGGCGCTAATTCTGGGCATTCGCCCAGCTGGGCAAGCCAGGATGGATGCAATCTCCAGTATGACTGTCCCCTCTGACATTCCCCTGCCAGTGACAGCACCAGGGGTGAATGATCGGATACCCCCCGTGCCTCGTAATGAGCGTCCGTCACGCCGGGCACAAGCTCCGGTGAGACCAGGGCCAGGTCGACTCTGGAAAAGGAGCCATGTGTACTCGAGTAACAGGAGTATTGCTGAAGGGTAGGATTACGAACCCTCCAGACATCTACCCACTGCATACTGTCTAGGAACTCTGCAAATTTAGATTTGGGAGGAATCAAGTCGCCCCCCGCTCCCTGTCTCGAAGGAGTCCTCCATCTGTCCAAAGAGGCATCCAACACAGCGTTGAAGTCTCCCAGGCAGATGACAGGAGTGTGGGGGGAGGAGGCCACGAATGAGGCAGCCTTTTGCAGGACATCGTATGAGAATGGGGGGGGAACATACACAGACAATAGGAAAAAATTTCGTGAAAACAGTTTGCACTCTAGAAATACGTATCTACCATAAGGATCTGTGTTTACCCTAATCATCTCGAACTGTACAGTCCTCCTTATCATCACCGACACCCCTCGGGAATAAGAGGAGTGTGAGGAATGATACGCCCACCCCACCCAGGGCCTGCGGAGCGATAACAGCCTATTCCCCTCCAAGTGAGTTTCACTCAAGCAAATAATATCCGGGCCATATTTCTTGATCATTTTAAATACTAGGGAACGTTTAACTTTGTTGTTGATGCCCCGGACATTCCACGCCAGAAATTTCAAGGGAGGCATGTCAGTCTAAGTATCAGCAGGGGCGCAGCTCTATTAGCAACCACCCGTCCAACCGATGTTTCGCACCTATAATCATATCGCCCGCAGGCCCCGAGCCCCAAACCGGACCCCATAAAACAATACAGGCCCACCACACCCTCCAATTGACAAACAAATAGGCTTCTTAAATTCAAAATGAGCAACATAATAACTACTGAGAGGCCAACGGCGGCCCCCAAACTTCCCCCCACCCCGTATACCTCCCCGAACTGTGGTATACCCATATCCCTAACTAAACTCTAACCTTGGAGATCCCAAGGCCTACGGCAACACTGTACCAGGTGTACAGATCAATCAACCCCAATACAAAAACCCTTTTGTACGTTAATGTCACTTCTCAGCAAAGTCCAGAACTATTAAGCTAGAGGAAGCTCCCTGGACTTATACTTGCGGAGTGTTGGCCCATATAGGAGGGCGACCCGGTGTCAGTCTGGAGCCAGCTGGCGGTCCCCCGGAGCATACCTGTCCAGCCAGGACGCCGCCTCCCTCGGCGAGCCGAAGAACTTTGTCTCCCCGTCCGCCACTACGCGGAGCCTGGAGGGGAACAGCATCGAGTAGGGCAGATTCAAGTCTCGAAGACGTCTTTTGATGGGAAGGAACTGGGCCCGGTCTTTTTGAACGTCCGCTGCAAAGTCCGGAAATGCCGACACCCTGATTCCATTCCGGAGTAGGGGGCCCTTCACACGGCCCAGGCGCAGGACAGAGTCCCGATCCTTGTAGTGCAGGAACTTTGCAATAAAAGTTCGTGGCGGGGCGCCTGGGGGCAGGGGCCGGAAGGGCACACGGTGAGCCCGCTCCACTGCAAACTGGGAGGTGAAGGATTCCGCACCATATGCCTCTTTTAGCCAGGACTCCAGGAAATCTTCAGGGTTTGCCCCCTCCTCCTTTTCGGGGAGGCCCACGAATCTCACATTGTTTCTGCGGAGTCTGCCCTCCATGTCCAGGAGTTTAGTTTGCATTGTCGCGACTTGCTGTGTGACTGCAGACACCGATCTCTGAAGAGGGCCGCTGAGGTCCTCCAGGTTGGAGACCCTTGTTTCGGTTTCGCCCACTCTCTCCCGTATTCGCTGGACGTCCTGCCGCATCAGTGATAGATCACACTGTACCTTCTCCATTTTGTCCGACAGACGTTGTTCGCTGGCCGCTATAGCCTCCAGGACCTGCTGGATGGAGGGAGCGGGTGGTTGTGTATTCGCCCCCGAGTCGGCCCCGGCCGAGGGATCCATTCTGGCAGGGGGGGAGGCCTTAGGTGATGGCTGCGTCGACTGGGTTGCAGGCTGTCGTGCGAACTTCTCCAATTTAGCAGCGGCAGCGCTCTGACCACCCCTCACCATCGTATCAATGCCCAGGACAGCTCAGAGTCTCGCTATTCAGTGTCAAGAGGTATAGCAGGAGGGTGAATGCAGTATCAGCAGCTGCCAGGCACTGGGAAAGCCGGCTGCCAGGCCAGTGGGAGAAGGGGGGAACCAGGTGAATTCAGTAGTATGTAAATGTAAATCCAATATGTGATGTTCCAAGGGTAAAGGCAGAGGAAGGCAGCTGGGGCCAGTCCAAGCTCCTCCAGCCCAGCACAATCACACACTCACTGCACTCTGCTGTAAGGAAGAAGGGAGGAAGCTGCAGGCAAGATGGCCGCCCAGCACCTTTATTATTCACTCCTCTCACCCTGCTCCAGGCCTCAGGGGAACTGATTTGATCCTGTGTGAAGCCCTGGGGGTGCAGGAGTGAGGTGTCGCTGTCCCCAAGAGCCGCCAGCCGCCGTGTCCGCCTCCGGCGCGGGATCGCGCGCGCGCGCGCACACGCGCCCGGCAGAGCTCCAAAACTGAGGCCGGGGATTGAATTGCGGCCTAGGCCCGAGGTCCGGGCGGCCGCTGGCGCGAGCCGGAAGCGCTCGTTTCAGGCAGTGACCGTGCCCGCTGCCTCCCCAGTACTAATAGGCAGGAGATGGGACCAGGGGAGACCGCAATATAGAGCCCCAGGATGGTTTCAGGATTTTTATTCCAGGGAGCTCCTCGGTCCTGCTGCCTAGTCCCTTGCTGCCGTGGCCACGCCCCCACCCACACTCGATTTTTACTTTAAATTGTGCGGACAATTTTAGAGTGTTTGGAATTCTATGGCATTTTGGGGGTAATAGCATTACCTATCTGACCGAGGGTACCAGTGATTTGGTGTTATATTTTATCTATTTTTGTTATTTTTTATTTTTTTGGTGCATTTGAGTGTATATGGATATATCTTTTTAAGATATAATAAATTTATGTATTTTTGGGATATCCATCGTTTTTATCCACATATCTACTATATACTGGCGGCTCACCGGTGAAAACTCAGGTCTCCACCAGCAGCGAAAGAAACCTTTCAAGGAATATAGGGCATTGTTGAAAGGTGAGTGCCCTTTCTGAGGGACGGGGCGGTGGTAAATCACGTGTCGGAAGAATATGGTTATCTGAGGAGAATTTTAAAGAAACCTTTTGAAGTATATATCACGCTTGGAGGAGGTTAGTCGAAAGGTGCGAACCTTTTCCAAACTGTGAGGTCAAAGAAATCGTGGGATTCCTGTGGTCCAAGAGTTCTGGAGATTACAACCATGATACTATATGATACTGTTTGACTAGTATATTGTAGCGCTTGTGAACCTCCCCATATTTTGTATTGTATATTGTGTCAAGGAGTAGTGCTCTTGGGGGTTGGTACCGAGCTGCCACAAAGGCGCAAGTTATTCTTTTCTGTCTGTTTGGAACAGGTACAGCCTGGATGGGTCACCGGAGCCGCGCCGCCGACCCCCTTGCAGATGCCGAATAGAGAAGAGGTCCAGAAACCGGCGGCAGAAGACGTCTCAGTCTTCATGAGGTAGCGCACAGCACTGCAGCTGTGCGCCATTGCTCTCCGCACACTTCACACCAGCGGTCACTGAGGGTGCAGGGCGCTGGGGGGGCGCCCTGGGCAGCAATGTAATATACCTATTCTGGCTAAAATATATCACATATAGCCCCTGGGGCTATATGGATGTATTTAACCCCTGCCAGGTTCCAAAAAAACCGGGAGAAGAAGCCCGCCGAAAAGGGGGCGGGGCCTATTCTCCTCAGCACACAGCGCCATTTTCCTGCCCAGCTCCGCTGCGAGGAAGGCTCCCAGGACTCTCCCCTGCACTGCACTACAGAAACAGGGTAAAAACAGAGAGGGGGGGCACTTATTGGCGATATTTATAATATTTGAGCTGCTATAAAGGGAACACACTTATTAAGGTTGTCCCTATATATATTTATAGCGCTTGGGTGTGTGCTGGCAAACTCTCCCTCTGTCTCCCCAAAGGGCTAGTGGGGTCCTGTCTTCTATCAGAGCATTCCCTGTGTGTCTGCTGTGTGTCGGTACGTGTGTGTCGACATGTATGAGGACGATGTTGGCGTGGAGGCGGAGCAATTGCCTGTAATGGTGATGTCACCCCCTAGGGAGTCGACACCAGAATGGATGGCTTTGTTTATGGAATTACGGGATAGTGTCAGCACACTACAAAAGTCGGTTGACGACATGAGACAGCCGGCAAACCAGTTAGTACCTGTCCAGGCGTCTCAGACACCGTCAGGGGCTGTAAAACGCCCTTTACCTCAGTCGGTCGACACAGACCCAGACACTGACACTGAATCCAGTGTCGACGGTGAAGAAACAAACGTATTTTCCAGTAGGGCCACACGTTATATGATCACGGCAATGAAGGAGGCTTTGCATATCTCTGATACTGCAAGTACCACAAAAAGGGGTATTATGTGGGGTGTGAAAAAACTACCGATAGTTTTTCCTGAATCAGAGGAACTGAATGAAGTGTGTGATGAAGCGTGGGTTACCCCAGATAGAAAACTGCTAATTTCAAAGAAGTTATTGGTATTATACCCTTTCCCGCCAGAGGTTAGGGCGCGCTGGGAAACACCTCCTAGGGTGGATAAGGCGCTCACACGCTTATCAAAGCAAGTGGCGTTACCGTCTCCTGATACGGCCGCCCTCAAGGATCCAGCTGATAGGAGGCTGGAGAATACATTAAAAAGTATATACACACATACGGGTGTTATACTGAGACCAGCAATCGCCTCAGCCTGGATGTGCAGTGCTGGCGTGGCTTGGTCGGAGTCACTGTCTGAAAATATTGATACCCTGGATAGGGACAGTATTTTACTGACTATACCCGGCTTCTACAAAGGCGTCAGCATGACGCTGGGACCTTACAAGCAGACTCAGGGGCGGTGGGGGGTCGCCTCAAACATTTCAGCGCACAGTGGGCTCACTCGCAGGTGGACCCCTGGATCCTGCAGGTAGTATCTCAGGGTTACAGGTTGGAATTCGAGAAGTCCCCTCCTCGCCGTTTCCTAAAGTCTGCTTTGCCAACGTCTCCCTCCGACAGGGCGACGGTATTGGAGGCCATTCACAAGCTGTATTCTCAGCAGGTGATAGTCAAGGTACCCCTCCTACAACAGGGACAGGGGTATTACTCCACGCTATTTGTGGTACCGAAGCCGGACGGCTCGGTAAGACCGATTCTAAATCTAAAATCTCTGAACCTGTACATACAAAAATTCAAGTTCAAGATGGAGTCACTCAGAGCAGTGATAGCGAATCTGGAAGAAGGGGATTTTATGGTGTCCTTGGACATCAAGGATGCTTACCTTCATGTTCCAATTTGTCCTTCACACCAAGGGTACCTCAGGTTCGTGGTCCAAAACTGTCATTATCAGTTTCAGACGCTGCCGTTTGGATTGTCCACGGCACCCCGGGTCTTTACCAAGGTAATGGCCGAAATGATGATCCTTCTTCGAAGAGAAGGCGTCTTAATTATCCCTTACTTGGACGATCTCCTGATAAGGGCAAGATCCAGAGAACAGCTGGAGGTCGGAGTAGCACTAACCCAAGTAGTGCTCCAACAACACGGGTGGATTCTGAATTTTCCAAAATCCCAACTGATCCCGACGACACGTCTGTTGTTCCTAGGGATGATTCTGGACACTGTTCAGAAAAAGGTATTTCTTCCGGAGGAGAAAGCCAGGGAGTTATCCGATCTAGTCAGGAACCTCCTAAAACCAGGAAAAGTATCTGTGCATCACTGCACAAGAGTCCTGGGAAAAATGGTAGCTTCTTACGAAGCGATTCCATTCGGCAGATTCCATGCACGAACTTTTCAGTGGGATCTGCTGGACAAATGGTCCGGATCGCATCTGCAGATGCATCAGCGGATAAAATTGTCCACAAGGACAAGAGTGTCTCTGCTATGGTGGTTGCAGAGTGCTCATCTGTTAGAGGGCCGCAGATTCGGCATACAGAACTGGGTCCTAGTGACCACGGATGCCAGCCTGAGAGGCTGGGGAGCGGTCACACAGGGAAGAAACTTCCAGGGCGTGTGGTCAAGCCTGGAGACGTCTCTTCACATAAATATACTGGAGCTAAGAGCAATCTACAATGCTCTAAGCCTGGCAAAACCTCTGCTTCAGGGTCAGCCGGTGTTGATTCAGTCGGACAACATCACGGCAGTCGCCCACGTAAACAGACAGGGCGGCACAAGAAGCAGGAGGGCAATGGCAGAAGCTGCAAGGATTCTCCGCTGGGCAGAAAATCATGTGTTAGCACTGTCAGCTGTGTTCATTCCGGGAGTGGACAACTGGGAAGCAGACTTCCTCAGCAGACACGATCTGCACCCGGGAGAGTGGGGACTTCATCCAGAAGTCTTCCACATGATTGTGGTCCATTGGGAAAGACCAATGGTGGACATGATGGCGTCCCGCCTCAACAAAAAACTGGACAGGTATTGCGCCAGGTCAAGAGACCCTCAGGCAATAGCTGTAGACGCTCTGGTAACACCATGGGTGTACCAGTCAGTGTATGTGTTTCCTCCTCTGCCTCTCATACCAAAAGTACTGAGAATTATACGGCAAAGGGGAGTAAGAACGATACTCGTGGCTCCGGATTGGCCAAGAAGAACTTGGTACCCGGAACTTCAGGAGATGCTCACGGAAGATCCGTGGCCTCTACCTCTAAGACGGGACCTGCTTCAGCAGGGACCGTGTCTATTCCAAGACTTACCGCGGCTGCGTTTGACGGCATGGCGGTTGAACGCCGAATCCTAAGGGAAAAAGGCATTCCGGAAGAGGTCATCCCTACCCTGGTAAAAGCCAGGAAGGAGGTGACTGCACAACATTATCACCGCATTTGGAGAAAATATGTTGCGTGGTGTGAGGCCAGGAAGGCCCCGACGGAGGAATTTCAACTGGGTCGATTCCTACATTTCCTGCAAACAGGATTGTCTATGGGCCTCAAATTAGGGTCCATTAAGGTTCAAATTTCGGCCCTGTCGATTTTCTTCCAAAAAGAATTGGCTTCAGTTCCTGAAGTCCAGACTTTTGTAAAAGGAGTACTACATATACAGCCCCCGGTTGTGCCCCCAGTGGCACCGTGGGATCTTAATGTAGTTTTGGATTTTCTCAAATCCCATTGGTTTGAGCCACTCAAATCGGTGGATTTGAAATATCTTACATGGAAAGTAACCATGCTACTGGCCCTGGCTTCAGCCAGGAGAGTGTCAGAATTGGCGGCTTTATCGTATAAAAGCCCATATCTGATTTTCCATTCGGACAGGGCAGAACTGCAGACGCGTCCTCACTTTCTGCCTAAGGTGGTTTCAGCGTTTCACCTGAACCAGCCTATTGTGGTGCCTGCGGCTACTAGCGATTTGGAGGATTCCAAGTTGCTGGACGTTGTCAGAGCATTGAAAATATATATTTCAAGGACGGCTGGAGTCAGAAAATCTGACTCGCTGTTTATACTGTATGCACCCAACAAGCTGGGTGCTCCTGCTTCTAAGCAGACGATTGCTCGTTGGATTTGTAGCACAATTCAACTTGCACATTCTGTGGCAGGCCTGCCACAGCCTAAATCTGTCAAGGCCCATTCCACAAGGAAGGTGGGCTCATCTTGGGCGGCTGCCCGAGGGGTCTCGGCATTACAACTCTGCCGAGCAGCTACGTGGTCAGGGGAGAACACGTTTGTAAAATTCTACAAATTTGATACCCTGGCTAAGGAGGACCTGGAGTTCTCTCATTCGGTGCTGCAGAGTCATCCGCACTCTCCCGCCCGTTTGGGAGCTTTGGTATAAACCCCATGGTCCTGACGGAGTCCCAGCATCCACTAGGACGTCAGAGAAAATAAGATTTTACTTACCGATAAATCTATTTCTCGTAGTCCGTAGTGGATGCTGGGCGCCCATCCCAAGTGCGGATTGTCTGCAATACTTGTACATAGTTATTGTTACAAAAAAATCGGGTTGTTATTGTTGTGAGCCGTCTGTTCAGAGGCTCCTACGTTTGTCATACTGTTAACTGGGTTCAGATCACAAGTTGTACGGTGTGATTGGTGTGGCTGGTATGAGTCTTACCCGGGATTCAAAATCCTTCCTTATTGTGTACGCTCGTCCGGGCACAGTATCCTAACTGAGGCTTGGAGGAGGGTCATAGGGGGAGGAGCCAGTACACACCACCTAGTGGTCAAACTTTTAAATTTTGTGCCCTGTCTCCTGCGGAGCCGCTATTCCCCATGGTCCTGACGGAGTCCCAGCATCCACTACGGACTACGAGAAATAGATTTATCGGTAAGTAAAATCTTATTTTTTCCTGCATCTGAGAAATTAAATGAGGTGTGTGAGGAAGAGTGGTCTGCTCCCGGTAAGAAATTGATAATTTCTACAACGGTTATTGGCAGCGTACCCTTTCCCGCCAGAGGATAGGTCACGCGGGGAAACACCCCATAGGGTAGATACAGCGCTTACACGCTTATCAGAAAAGGTGGCACTACCGTCTCCGGATACGGCCGCCCTGAAGGAACCTGCTGATAGAAAGCAGGAGGTTACCCTATAAGTTATGGTCACACACTAGGGCATTATATTGCGACCAGCCGTTGCTTCGGCATGGATGTGCAGTGCTCCCGCTGCGTGGTCAGATTCCCTGTCGGAAAATAACTATGGATAGGGACAATATTTTGCTGAAAATAGAGCATATAAAAGACGTGGTCTTATACATGCGTAATGCTCAGAGGGATATTTGCCGGCTGGCATCAAAAATAAGCGCTAGGTCCATTGCCGCCAGACGGGGGTTATGGACTTGACAATGGTCAGGCGATGCCGACTCGAATCGGCACATGGAAGTTGCCCTATAAGGGGGTAAAACTGTTTGGGGATAGTTTTTCAGACCTCGTTTCCACAGCTACTGCTGGGAAATCGATTTTTTTGCCACAGGCTACCCCACAACAAAGGAAAGCACCGTATCATCAAGTACAGTCCTTTCGGCCCCAGAAAAGCAAGAGGGCTAGAGGCTCATCCTTTCTGCCGAGAGGCAAAGGTAGAGGAAAAAAGCTGCAACACACAGCTAGTTCCCAAGAGCAGAAGTCCTCCCTGCGTCCGGTAGGTCCACAGCTTGGTGCTGGGGCTGCTCAGGCGGACCCGGGTACGGTGGGGGCCCGTCTCAGATATTTCAGCGGACAGTGGGCTCTCTCACATGGATCCCTGGGTCCTTCAAGCAGGATCTCAGGGGTACAGGCTGGAGTTCGAGACGTTCTTCCCCCCGCCGTTTCCTAAAATCTGCCTTACCGGCACCTCCCTCTGCCAGGTAGACGGTGTTGGTGGATATTCAACACTATAATCACAACAAGTGATTGTCAAGGTACCCCTCCTTCAGCAAGGAAGGGGTTACTATTCCACAGTGGTTGTGGTACCGAAACGGTTCGGTGAGACCCATCTTGAAATTAAAATACTTAAACTTTTATATCAGAAGATTCAAGTTCAAGATGGAATCGCTCAGGGCGGTTATTACGAGCCTGGACGAGGGGGATTACAGGGTCTCCCTGGACATCAAGGATGCGTACCTGCATGTCCCCATTTACCCCCCTCACCAGGAGTACCTCAGATATGTGGTACAGGACTGTCACTATCAGTTCCAGACGCGGCCGTTGGAGTTGTCCACGGCACCGAAGGTCTTTACCTAGGTAATGGCCGAAGTGACGATACTCCTTCGCAAGAAGAAAGTTTTTATTATCCCGTACTTGGACGATCTCCTGATAAAGGCGAGGTCCAAAGAACAGTTGGTAGTAGGGGTAGCAGAAGTGCTACAACAGCACGACTGGATTCTCAATATTCCAAAGTCACAGCTGGTCCCGACGACACGTCTTCTGTTCCTGGGAATGTTTCTGAACACAGACCAGAAAAGAGTGTTTCTTCCAGTGGAAAAAGCCGAGGAGTTGTCATCTCTAGTCAGAGACATCCTAAAACCAGGACAGGTGTCGGTACATCAATGCACACGAGTCCTGGGAAAAATGGTAGCTTCATACGAAGCATAATTCCATTCGGAAGACTCCACGCAAGGACGTTCCAGTGGGACCTGTGGGACTAATGGTCCGGGTCCCATCTACAGATACAACAGCGGATAACCCTGTCAGCAAGAAACAGGGTGTCGCTGCTGTGGTGGCTGCAGAGGGCTCATCTACTAGAGGGCCGCAGATTCGGAATACAGGACTGGGTCCTGGTGACCACGGATGCCAGCCTTCGGGGCTGGGGTGCAGTCACACAGGGAAGAAATTTCCAAGGAGATTTCGCTTCACATAAATATTCTGCAGCTAAGGGCCATTTACAATACCCTAAGCCAAGCAAGGCCCCTGCTTCAGAACCAGCCGGTACTGATCCAATCAGACGACATCACGGCGGTCGCCCATGTAAACAGACAGGGCGGCACAAGAAGCAGGATGGCGATGGCAGAAGCCACAAGGATTCTACGATGGGTGACCTACACCCAGGAGAATGGGGACTTCATCCAGAAGTTTTCCAAATGCGGGTAAACCGTTGGGAATGACAACGGGTGGACATGATGGCGTCCCGCCTCAACAAGAAGTTGAAAAGATATGGCGCCAGGTCAAGGGACCCGCAGGCGATCGCTGGGGACGCTCTAGTGACACCATGGGTGTACCAGTCGGTTTATGTGTCTCCTCCTCTACCTCTCATACCCAAGGTACTGAGAATAATAAGAAGGCGAGGAGTGAAAACCATACTCGGGGTTCCGGATTGGCCATGAAGAGCTTGGTACCCGGAACTTCAAGAGATGCTGGCAGAGGACCCTTGGCCTCTGCCGCTCAGACAAGACCTGCTGCAGCAGGGACCCTGTCTGTTCCAAGACTTACCGCGGCTGCGTTTGACGGCATGGCGGTAGAACACCGGATCCTAAAGGAAAAGGGTATTCCGAAGGAAGTCATCCCTACCCTGATCATAGCCAGGAAGGATGTCACCGCAAGACATTATCGCCGCGTTTGGCGAAGATTTGTTGCTTGGTGGGAGGCCATGAAGGCCCCGACAGAGGAATTTCAACTATGTCGATTCCTGCACTTCCTGCAAGCAGGGGTGACGTTTGGGCCTCAAATTGGGGTCCATCAAGGTCCAGATTTCGGCTCTGTCGAATTTCTTCCAGAAAGAACTGGCTTCACTGCCTGAAGTTCAGACTTTGGTTAAAGGAGTACTACATATTCAGCCTCCTTTTTGTGCCCCCTGTGGCACTTTTTGGATCTCAACGTGGTGTTGGATTTCCTAAAGTCGCATGGGTAGAGCCACTTAAAACCATGGAGCTAAAGTATCTCCCGTGGAAAGTGGTCATGCTGTTGGCCTTGGCCAGGCGTGTGTCAGAATTGGCGGCTTTGTCATGTAAAAGGCCTTATCTAATTTTCTATATGGATAGGGCAGAGTTGAGGACTCGTCCTCAGTTTCTCCCGAAGGTGGTCTCAGGTTTTCACTTGAACCAACCTATTGTGGTGCCTGTGGCTACTGGGGACTTGGAGGATTCCAAGTTGCTGGACGTAGTCAGGGCCCTGAAAATTTTATATTTCCAGGACGGCTGGAGTCAGGAAAACTGACTCGCTGTTTATCCTGATGGCACCCAACAAGCTGGGTGCTCCTGCTTCTAAGCAGTCTATTGCGCGCTGGATTTGTAGCACTATTCAGCTGGCGCATTCTGCGGTAGGATTACCGCAGCCTAAATCAATAAAAGCCCATTCCACAAGGACGGTGGGCTCATCTTGGGCGGCTGCCCGAGGGGTCTCGGCTTTACATCTTTGCCGAGCAGCTACTTGGTCAGGGGCAAACACGTTTGCAAAATTCTATGAATTTGATACCCTGGCTGAGGAGGAGGACCTGGAGTTCTCTCATTTGGTGCTGCAGAGTCATCCGCACTCTCCCGCCCGTTTGGGAGCTTTGGTATAATCCCCATGGTCCTTACGGAGTTCCCAGCATCCACTAGGACGTCAGAGAAAATAAGAATTTACTTACCGATAATTCTATTTCTCGTAGTCCGTAGTGGATGCTGGGCGCCCATCCCAAGTGCGGATTGTCTGCAATACTTGTACATAGTTATTGTTAACTAATCGGGTTCTTGTTGTGAGCCATCTATTCAGAGGCTCCTCTGTTATCATGCTGTTAACTGGGTTTCATATCACAAGTTGTACGGTGTGATTGGTGTGGCTGGTATGAGTCTTACCCGGGATTCAAAATCCTTCCTTATTGTGTACGCTCGTCCGGGCACAGTATCCTAACTGAGGCTTGGAGGAGGGTCATAGGGGGAGGAGCCAGTGCACACCAGGTAGTCCTAAAGCTTTCTTTTTTGTGCCCAGTCTCCTGCGGAGCCGCTATTCCCCATGGTCCTTACGGAGTTCCCAGCATCCACTACGGACTACGAGATATAGAATTATCGGTAAGTAAATTCTTATTATTAGTATTATGGCAGTGACGTATCTATAATGGATGCAAGGTGTTCAGCTCTTACACCTCACACCCTGTATCCAAGTTCTGTAATACTTACCTCTCCGAGTTGGTGCAGCAGGCCATTTTTCCGATAATATGCGCAGTTGAAAAATCACCAGGAAAATGTCTGCCGCACCATTTTCCTGGAGACCTAAGCATGGGTTGGAGACCATGCCACATTACCAGAGTCTACTCTTTGAGCACCCGACTACTGGGAGAGGATGGGATCTCCCGACAAACCCTTAATGCCTGGTGCCCGATATAAAGCTCCCAGCAGCAACTCCAGGCAAACGGCGCAGACGTTCCCGCCTCCAGTACCTCCTGTATCTGCAAGCCATCTCTTCAAGTTCCTTCTCCTGGCTAAAACCCTGCTGATTAATTTGGTCGGCGGTGGTGTTCCTGGTATTCCTCGGGCATCGGAACCTGCAGCACACAGTGTTTTGGAACACGTAGCAAGCAGCTTCCAGTTCCCCAAGCAACACCATGCTCAGTGCTCAACACACCGAGTATATCTGGAATTATAGCCATAGCCAAAGCATAGCAACGGATTTAAGCTGAAGTCACAACTATATTTACTCTCACACCCTCCTGACCCTTGGCCAGCGTTGCTGGGTGATCATATCATACAACCCATTAAGAACCTAGTAATATGGTGGACCATTATGCAATAGGTAGCATCTATCCTTGTGTATCAATGCCTATTTCTCTATAGATTGTAAGCTTGCGAGCAGGGCCTTCCTACCTCTGTCTGTTTTTACCCAGTTTTGTTCTATTACTGCTGTTCTAATTGTAAAGCTCAATGGAATATGCTGCGCTATATAAGAAACTGTTAATAAATAAATAAATAATAAAATATATTCACAGTACAGCTGTTATGATAGATAATGTAAAATAAATTTTGTAACTCATTGCAGCTTCACAACCTCAGAGCTTTATTTGAAAAAAAGAGGGGGGGGGGGGGGACAAAAGGAGAGGAAGAGAAGGAGAGGAGAGAGGAAAGAAAAGGAAGAGAAAAGAAAGGAGAAAAAAAGAAAAAACAACCCCCCCCCCCCCACACACACACACACACGCACACCCCACACCTTTTTAACTGCTCCTTATTGCTGTCCATTATTTATTTAATTTTTTTTCTTCAAGTCTCTGCACATTTGAATGGAGAAATTCCTCTCTCCTTCCATACCGTGTAGTACCAAGAAAAGAGCAGACAAGGGGGAGAAGGCAGTACCTATTATGGCTGCTGTGATGGATTCTCCAGGGGTTAGAGTGGCATCTATCTCCCCTATGCTTCCAAATAGTGCTGAACAATCTTTGCAAGAATTGCCCTCAACACCCCTCACTTATGAAGATTTAGTGAAGGCAATACAAGACACTGTGCGCCCCCTCATTCTGAAGCAAAAAAAATAATTTTCGGACGCTGTACGGGGACCTAAATCGCCAATTACACAGCTCTCTACCAGGATGCATACAACAAATGCTCAGCTGGGTGAGTGACTTCATGATTTAGATGTAGTAAAGCAACAGTCTGCCTCCATGATTCAAACTCAACCAGATTACAGACAAGTTAGACCAGTGGTGCTTAAACTTGGTCCTCAGGACCCCACACAGTTCACGCTTTGTAGGTCACCTAGCAGGAGCACAGGTGTACTCATTACTCACTGACACATTTTAAAAGATCCACAGGTGGAGCGAATTATTTCACTTGTGATTCTGTGAGGAGAAATGGAAAACATGCACTGTGTGGGTTCCTGGGGACTGAGTTTGAGAACCTGTGAGTTAGACGATCTAGAAAATCGTAAGACAGAACAATTTGTAGCCAGTGGGTCTACCATAGTATCACTGTATACATTTCATGAAGTGTCGCTATATACATTTTTGACTGATACTTTCCCAGCTCTAAAATATGTTTATGATGACTGTGCTAATATGGTTATTGAAAGAGTACATCATATTGATTGTAAGCTTGCGAGTAAGGCCTTCGTACCTCTGTGACTGTTTGTTATTACCCAGCTTTGTTTTATCATTGTTTCCAATTGTAAAGCGCAACGGAATATGCTGCGCTATATAAGAAACTGTTAATAAATAAATATTGGTCCTATCAGAGATAATTTATCTACCAGACCTTGAGTAATGTTATTTTCCGATGTTTGAATTCTCTACATAAGATGGCTTTATGGACTGCTTCAAGAAAAGTGTCCCACCTAGTATGGGGAGGTACATAGTCTTCGCCTTTTCCAGGATTATTCTGCGGAGTTATCAAAAGCCAGGATACAATTTTCTTCTATTTGTGCAAAATCGATAAAAAAAAGATCGAAAGATTGCTTTATTATACCCCCGTACGTTTACGGATCTTCACTGATTTTATGGATTTTAGTTCAGTAGACGATGCTACCCCTTTTCTGGATAAAAGGGGCATAAGCTGACCATCGCAGTACATCTTTAAGCTATGAGATAACTGTATCGGAGTCCTGATTAGTTATATGAAATCCTTGTAGTAAGTGCTTTGAAGATAACTGATGGACTGAGCTTCAACTGCAATGCATAGATAATATTGCAATGGAATACTGATACTTATTGTGTTACTGTTATTTTTTTAATCTTATGTGTCTATTTAGGTTATACAGTATAAATATGCTTGGTTGTCTTGTTTAGGGGGCATCTGTAATGTTAACTTATGTTTCTCTTACATCCTAGAGGATACTGGGGTTCAATTTAGTACCATGGGGTATAGACGGGTCCAGTAGGAGCCATGGGTACTTTAAGAATTTGATAGTGTGGGCTGGCTCCTCCCTCTGTCCCTCAGTATGCAGACTCAGTTTAGAAAATGTGCCCGGAGGAGAAGGTCATGCTTATGGAAACTCCTGAAGAGTTTTCTGCATTTATTTTATGTGTTTGTTATTTTCAGTCAGGGCTGGTTGGCACCAGCCTGCCTGCTTCATGGGACTTAGGTGGGGTGAGGGAAGGCCCAACCTCTTAATGGTCCCGTTCCCCGCTGACGGGACACTGAGCTCCTGAGGGAACTATTCGCAAGCCCCACCACGGCGAGCGTACATTCCCTCAGCACTCCGCCACCACTAACAGAGCCAGAAGAAAGAAGAGTGGTGAGTACTAAGCTGACGTTCCAGTTAGCGGGTCGCCGGCCATTATGGCAGCATGAGGGTACGGAAACACACGGCTTCTAACCGGGCGGAATGCGTCTCCAGACACAGTACACAGCTGCGTCTCAGTACACTGTACACAGTACCCACACTGGCAGAAACAGCCTTAAAACGGTTTTCTCTCCATTTTAAGCACCAGATTACCTCAGCCAGTATAAAAAAACGGGAAGACCACGCGCCATTGAAGGGGCGGGCCTTCACTATGAGCAGGTCCAGCAGCTCACCAGCGCCATTTTCCCTCTGCAGTGGACACAGACGCTGACTGACAGGGACGCGCAGCTCCTCCGGAGAGACTCCAGAATACCTCATCAGTACCAGGTACGCGCAGCTCCTCCGGAGAGACTCCAGAATACCTCAGAGATTATTAGTGTACTAAGTCCCCTATCTGCGACCCGGCTGAGCTTGGCATTAGCGATAAGGGCGCAGTGGGGGCTGGCTCCAAATAACTCTGTCTCCCTGAAGTGCTCTTTGTGGGTTAATTGTGTTTAACCTTTTCCTGTGTGTGTGTGTACTGTCACATTTACATTATGTCAGTCAAAGAGTGTGTTTCTTGAACAGCAGAGTGTTCCTCTTCACCAGGGAAATCCCCTCCCATTTGTCCGCAAAAACGATCTCTGGCCCATATCCTGCAGTCTGACTCTGATGGGTCAGACATGGAGGAGGGCGAGGTGGATTTGGAGGTGGGGGATGCTACTCTGTCACAGGGAATAGAGGCTCTTAGGAGGAGTGTGAGGAATCTTATTTTAATGTAAAAAAGAAGTCCTCAGTCACTTTTCCTGCGTCAAAGGAATTGAATACCCTGTTTGAAGAACCGTGGGTTAATCCTTTCAAATCCCTAAAAGGTTGCTCTCATCATTTCCTTTTCCTCTGGAGGATAGGAAAAAATGGGAAAATCCACCGTTAGTGGACGCATCAGTCACGGGAAATTGTATTGCCTGTCCCTGGTGCAGCCTCCCTGAAATACACGGCTGATCGTAAAATTGAGACTACACTCAAATCATTGTACACAGCTGCTGGGGTGGCCCAGAGACCCACTATTGCATGCGAGTGGATCACAAAAGCCATTGCTAAATGGTCAGGTAACCTAATTGAGGGGTTAGATTCCTTGTCTAGGGGGGATGTTGTTTTACTCCTGCAGCAATATACAAGACTCTGCGAACTTTATGGTGGAAGCTATAAAAGAGATAGGCTTGCTTAATGCACGCTCCACCGCTATGGCAGTGTCAGCACGCAGGGGCTTGTTTCTACACCATTGGACTGCTGATGCGGACTCCAGGAAAGGTGTGGAAGGCCTACCATTCACAGGAGAGGCCTTGTTTGGAGATGAACTAGACAAATGGATCTCCAAAGCTACTGCGGATAAGTCTACGTATCTTCCTTCCGCAGCTCCCCCAGGAAAGCTTATTCAGCTACAAATTTACAGTCCTTTCGGATAGCCAAGTTTAAGGGCAAATCCAGAGGTGCTTCTACGGCCTCCAGAGGCACAAGAGGTAAACCACGCAAACCAGCAACTGCAGGTGTTCAGGAACAGAGCTCAGGCTCTGCTTCATCAAAGCCTTCATCATGACGGTGGACAACATCGTGCCAGGATCCCTGGGTCATAGATCTTATTTCTCAGGGCTACAGACTGGAGTTTCAGGAGCTCGCACCTCACAGATTCTTCAAATCAGGCTTACCAGTTTCACAAGAGGCATGTATAACCTTACAGGATGCCATTCAAAAGCTGGTACAGACTCAGGTCATTGTTCCATTTCCACCTCCTCTACAAAACAAGGGATATTATTCCAACTTGTTTGTAGTACCGAAACCGTATGGTTCGGTAAGGCTGATTTTGAATCTAAAATCATTGAACCCGTACTTACGAGTGTTCAAATTCAAGATGGAGTCTCCGAGAGTGGTGATCTCAGGTCTGGAGTTTTTAGTGTTTTTGGATATCAATGATGCGTACCTTCACATTCCGATCTGGCCGCCTCATTAGGCTTATCTACGGTTTGCACCGCTAGACTGTCACTACCAGTTCCAGGCCCTGCCATTTGGTCTGTCCACGGCACCGAGGGTATTCACCAAAGTGATGGCAGAGATGATGTTTATACTCCGCAAACAGGGAGTGAATATAATTCCGTATCTGGACAATCTTCTGATAAAGGCGCTGTCCAGGGAGAGGTTGCTGGACAGCATTGGTCCTTCAACCAAAATTCTCCAGGATCACGGGTGGATTCTGAACCTTCCGAAATCCCACCTAGAGCCAACATGGAGGCTTCCATTCCTGGGAATGATACTGGACACGGAGTCGCAAAAAGTGTTCCTTCCGTTGGAAAAGGCGTTGGTAATCCAGTCGTTGGTTCGGGATGTCCTGAAGCCAACCCGGATATCGGTACATGTATGCATTTGCCTGCTGTAGAAAATGGTGGCCTCTTACGAGGCGCTTCAATACGGAAGGTTTCACGCAAGAACCTTCCAGCTCGATCTGTTGGACAAATGGTCCGGATCGCATCTTCACATGGACCAGAGGATCAGTCTGTCGCCAAAAGCCAGGATTACCCTTCTGTGGTGGCTACAGACTTCTCACCTCGTCGAGGGTCGGAGATTCGGAATTCAGAACTGGATTCTGTTAACCACGGACGCAAGCCTCAGAGGTTGGGAAGCAGTCACCCAGAGAGTGCAGTTTCAAGGAAGATGGTCAAGTCAGGAAGTTATCCTTCCAATCAACATTCTGGAACTTAGGGTCATATACAACGCCCTTTTGCAGGCCTCATATCATCTTCAAGATCGGGCCATTTAAGTCCGGTCTGACAATGTGATGGTAGTAACGTACATAAACCGACAAGGCGGAACGAAAAGCAGTGCAGCAATGTCAGAGGTGTCAAGAATTCTCCTCTGTGCAGAAAAAAAACTGGCGTTGTCAGTGGTCTTCATTCCGGGAGTAGATAACTGGGAAGCAGATTTCCTCAGCAGACACGACCTGCACCTGGGGGAGTGGGGCCTTCACCCGGAAGTGTTCAGGTGTTTGACACGTCGGTGGGGAATGCCACAAATCAACATGATGGCCTCTTGTCTCAACAAGAAGCTCAAGCGGTATTGTTCCAGGTTGAGAGACCCACAGGCAGTGGCGGTAGATGCACTGACGACTTCATGGGTCTATGAGATGGTGTACGTGTTTCCTCCACTTCCTCTGATCCCAAGAATTCTAAAAAGGGAAAAGGTTCAAGCAATACTCATTGCTCCGGACTTGCCAAGAAGGGCCTGGTACGCGGACCTTCTGGAGATGCTTCTAGAGGATCCGTGTCCTCTACTTCTTTGCAAGGATCTTCTGCAACAGGGCCCGTTCGTCTATCAGGACTTACAGCGGCTACGTTTGATGGCATGGAAGTTGAATGGCTGATTCTAGCCAGAAGAGGGATCCCTAGCAAAGTTATCCTGACTATGATCCAAGCCAAGAAGGGGGTAATGTCGAAACATTACCACCGTGTTTGGAAGAAATACGTCTCTTGGTGTGAGAGCAGAAATTATTCTGCGGGGGAATTTCATCTGGGATGTTTCCTGCTTTTTCTGAATTCAGGTGTGGATGTGACCTACGTCTGGGCTCCATAGAAGTCCAGATTTCGGCCTTGCCCATTTTCTTTCAAAAACAATTGGCTTCTCTCCCTGAGGTCCAGATGTTCTTGAAAGGTGTTCTGCACATCCCATCTCCCTTTGTGCCTCCCACGGCACCTTGGGATCTCAATTTGGTGCTGCAGTTCCTCCAATTGTACTGGTTAGAACCGTTACAGGAGGTGGGCATAAAATATCTTGCGTGGAAGACCGTCACACTGTTGGCCTTGGCTTCAGCAAGACGTGTGTTGGAGCTGGGGACGTTGTCTCACAATTAACCCTATTTAATTTTCCATGAGGACAGAGCTGAACTCAGAACTCGCCAGCAATTTCTTCCTAAAATGGTGTCTGCGTTTCACATCAACCAACCATCACCTCTGCTACTTCAAAGTCTTTGGATGTTGTGAGGGCTTTGAAGGTATACTTGAAGAGGACAGCTCGTCACAGGAAATCCGACTCGCTGTTCGTTCTCTATGATCCCAATAAATTTGGGTGTCCCGCTTCAAAGCAGACAATTGCACGCTGGATCAGGCTCACTATCCAGCATGCTTATTCCACGGCAGGTTTGCCGGTTCTAAAACCTGTACAGGCCCACTCTACTAGGTCGTGGGTTCTTCCTGGGCGGCTGGCCGGGGTGTCTCGGCTTTACAGCTCTGCCGAGCGGCTACTTGGTCTGGTTCGAACACATTTGCTAAGTTTTACAAGTTCGATACTTTGGCCTCTGAGGACCTTCAGTTTGGCCAGTCAGTTCTGCTGGAACCTCCGCACTCTCCCACCCGGTTTGGGAGCTTTGGTACATCCCCATGGTACTAAATGGAACTCAAGTATCCTCTAGGACGTAAGAGAAAATAGGATTTTAATTACCTACCGTTAATCCTTTTCTCGTAGTCCGTAGAGGATACTGGGCGCCCGCCTGGTGCTTCGTTCTTCCTGCACTGTTACTTGGTTAAGTATTGTTGGTTCAGCTGTTGCTGTTCCTGTTTAAAGTTGTGTTAGCGTAGCTTTCCTCTGGTTTGTGTGTGCTGGTTCGGAATCTCACCACTATCCTTTTATATCTTTCTCTCAAAGTATGTTCATCTCCTCGGGCACAGTTTCCTAGACTGAGTCTGGTAGGAGGGGCATAGAGGGAGGAGCCAGCCCACACTATCAAATTCTTAAAGTGCCCATCGCTCCTAATGGACCCGTCTATACCCCATGGTACTAAATGGAACCCCAGTATCCTCTACGGACTATGAGAAAAGGATTTACCAGTTGGTAATTTAAAATCCTATTTTCATTGACCCCAGGGTGCAAGGAATTTTTACCCTTTCTTATTCTTCATTTGACAGTCGCTAAGAAAGTCATTTTGTAATCTTGGACAGTTGCTTCTCCACCCTTTTTAGATGTTACTCCAGATCTTATATTTTGATGAAAAAGTTATGTTGGCAGATATTGAGAAAGGTATTCTCAGTTTTTATAAAAAAAAAAGGGGGGGGGGGAAATATACATAGGTACACTACACTGGGCAGCTCAATCCGAAATCACATTTTGAAACTATTTGAACCAGCAACATAGAATTATTTATAGTTAACCCTTATGAGAGGTGACCTTTACTGCATTATCCAACTATGGTTACAAATAATAAAGGGGGGAGAGAGCCAAGGAACCGCTAGGTGATCTTTTTTATTTATACTTAGGGCCAGCCTTATTACAACTTTTTTGACGAAGAAAATAAGAATATATTTAAAGAAAAAAAAATTATATAAAAAATATATTTTTTAAGATGGTGTTTTACAGTATGCTATGGTGGGTTGTAAGCAACTTATCGGAGTTTTGTATTTGTGTAATAAAAGTTTCACTGCGATTCCCAGCCATGTGTATGGGGTGAGAGGTGTATCTCTTGCACTTAGTAATATATCCGATACGTACTAATGATAACTTCTCCAGCGCGGCTTTCCGCTTGCACATACATAAACTCCTGCATTAGTTGAATGGATATTTGCATTAGCATAAGATCCTTAATCCGGCAGTTGCTTATAAACTGCAAAACTACTACAAGTTGATTTATGGTGCCCATCATGGTTTATTGGGATTTAGAAGCAAAATGGAAATGACTGTGGAGGGTGCAAAATTTGACACCAGTTGATGGGGGGGGGGGGGGGGGGGGAGGGGAGGGGAGGGGGAGAGGGAGAGTTTGGGGAATTAGCTCCTTTTAATGTGATTTCTTTGGATCAAAGTGCAAAATCAGGTTCTAGATTTGGTAGCTCAGGCTATGTAAATGAGATTGAGGGGTGGGGAGGGTGCATTTACACCTGTGTTCTCTGCTTTGTAGGTGCACAGCTTTGTTCTTTTGTGTTCCCTCCCCACAAAAGAACTTGATATTTTGCAGTACCCCTGAAGTACCGGAGTTCAGATCCAATTATATTCGCTTTCCACATTCCAAGGTGCACCACCAGTGTAATAAAAGGCTTCACACAACAGTGACACATGTAATAAAGGCAGTCCCAACATTCTCTCTCTGCTAAAATGTTACTTGTTTGGACTTTGAAGTGACTAGCACATTTAGCGCATTTTTATGTTTATCAGAAAATCCAGTGCTACATTGATGTTAGGGAAGCCAATCCCGGGTCATTCTTTCAATCCCGGTATTCGGAATTGAAAAACTCATTACCGGGATACCTGGGTTTAAAATAAAAATCTTTCATAGACCACAGCCGGCCCCCCAACATTACAGTAACAATAATAAAATAACAGTCATGCGCCCAGCCCCAGGCCCACAGAAGATCCTTCATTGACTCGCCCTCTGCCACCTTCTGCCTCCTCCAGACACTTGGTTCCACTCCAAGAACAGGACAGTACAGGCCAAGGCAGACCAGGGGGCTTCACTTCACGTCCAGGCAGCAGCAAGCTGAAGTTATCAGGAGGTTTCAGTCCACTTCTCCACTTGCAATGTTGCACACAGCACAGCAGTAGTGCAACACAGCCTTTGGCACTACAGAGCAGGAGCAAGCAGGGCCTGTCCAGGCTGGGGTGGCACTGGCAGGCCAGGCAGCAACAGCAGCCCCTCTCTGGCCGCAGGGTAGTCACCTCTATTGTTAGTGACACTAAACTGGAGTCACCTTGTCGTCACTTACCACATGGCTCTTTCGTCCTCCGCGTAAGCGGCCTGACTGGTTTTGATGAAGGAGCTGGCTGGCTTGGGGCTGCACAGTGTGACCTCTGATGTCACACCGCACACAGCAGAGCAGTGGCTGAGGCTGCCAAATGCTGCTGCTAGTGCCCGACAAAAAAAAATAAAGAAACAAAACTGCACATGCGTCGCTTAATCCTGCAAATCCTGGCATTTTTGGTCTGAAACCCCGGGATCCGCTAATCCTGATCCCGGGATTAGCCTCCCTAATTGATATCCCATAGGCAGTTTTTAGGACTGGGAAAGTACTGTGCTGTTTGGTATGTGCCAGCGTGACTAGTAATTGGATTTACAATAGTTATGCATTATTTTATCCATTCATGCTCTCCATTGCTGACACAGTCTCCCTAATGCCTATAACATTATGTGAGTTAGGAGTCAGAGGAGGTAGTTTCCAAAGAATTTGACAATCTCATAAAAGCTTTTTTAGAAGACCTTTACTGCGAGCGGCAATTGTCATTTAGCGTTGTTAGCAGAAGATGGGTGCACTCTATACATATTGAGCTGTAACCTAAAAGTAGCTCATCTGTCAGCAAGATCCTTCTGTTCCAGAGTAGGTGGAGGAGAAACAGAGATGCAAGAAGCCGCCCTATGAGTTCTAGTCTGGTGCTTTGTCAGGGGTCTCATTTACAGTGTACACAGTTTGTTCTAATGTCCTTTGCAATAACTACTACTTTAAGCATAAGTTCCCAAACTCTGCCATTACAGTCCAGGCTTGAGCACAGTTGATTTAATGAATGCCTCAGTCAATTTGATTTAACTATCTGGACTCAAGCATTGGATATCCTTTTGAAAACTGGATTGTAATGGAGGAGTGTGGGAAACTCTGATTTAAGGCATTCTGACAAAGGACTCCTGATATCACAATGCTGATGGATCCCGATGGTGAGTATTAGGGTTAGGGTTGCTTTTTGGCTTAAGGTTAGGGGGAGGTTAGGGTTAGACTGTGGGAGGGGTGGTTAGGGTTAGAATACTCACTAAGATACAACGACATTGTCACAGTTGTATTCTGCTGTCGGGATTCTGACCGACAGCATTTTGTGCCCAACCCATTCTATAGGCTAGATCAGTGGTTTCCAAACTTTTTTGAATCACGGCACCCTAGAGTATCAGAATTTTTTTCACGGCACCCCTAGGCCAAAAATTTCTTATTGAGAAATTTAGAAAGAAATATTAAATTAAGTAGATTGTGTTTATATGTCATCCTTAGGGTCAGTTGTGTGGTGAGGGACAAGATTTGCTTCTGTTTGTCCACATATTTTATGACTGACTGCTACTACCGTGTTTCCCCGATAATAAGCCCTACCCCGAAAATAAGCCCTACCCCTGCTTTTGGAAACTGGTCCAAAATAAGCCCTACCCCGAAAATAAGCCCTATCAAAATTCCCGTTCCCTGAGTCCGTGCACTAAATTCAATGCCCCCAAGCTCCACCCCCGCTAACCCCCTTCACCGCCGCCCTGCTTGAGGGATGCTGTACAGTACGGTACTGTATCAGCCGTTGAAGACTCCAGCTCCCAGTCCCAGGGATGCATTGCGACCTGCGCATGATGTCACCGCGCACATCACGCGGCTTCTGTACACGGCGGGAGCGGAGCAGCAGTGCTGGCGGAAAGCAAGAAGAAGCAAGAAGAAGAAACTAACTGGAAAGTGCTGTAGGTGAGGAGCAGGACTGGGGGCATGGTGGCTGTAAAAGGAGGACTGGTGCCTGTAAAAGCAGGACTGGGGGCATGATGGCTGTAAAAGCAGGACTGGGGGCTGTAAAAGCAGGACTGGGGGCATGGTGGCTGTAAAAGCAGGACTGGGGGCATGATGGCTGTAAAAGCAGGACTGGGGGCTGTAAAAGCAGGACTGGGGGCATGTGGCTGTAAAATAAGCCCTACCCCGAAAATAAGCCCTATGGTGTTTTCTGTTGAAAAAAAAAAAATAAGACAGTGTCTTATTATCGGGGAAACACGGTAGCACTAGTTTTGCCTATTATATTGACCATAAATAATTTGAATTGGTCCTGGACCACCAATCCAAGGCACCCCAGGGAGCCACGGCACACAGTTTGGGAACCACTGGGCTAGATGCATCATCGCTTGGAAAAGAGAAAAAGTGCCAGCCAATCAGGTCCTAACTGCCAGGTCACAGGCTGTGTTTGGAAAATGTGTTAGGAGCTGATTGGCTGGTCCTTTTTCACTCTCCATTTTATCACTTTTCAAGCGATGATGCATCTGGCCCTATGTCTATGGTAGAACTATGAGTGGGATGTTTGTCATTCTGCCCTTATTAGCTATCATGTGCTACATGGAATGTGATTGTCAATATCCCTGTAACAATTAGCTGCTTAGATATTTCATACATTGAATTTGCAATTAGTCTTCTTGCCACAGTCTTCAGTTTCCATTCTTCATGCTTCGGATGCTTTCAGTGAACGTTTTGTCACATGTACTCATTTTACTTGGGTGACTATTTATGTACTAATGTCCTGCTGTGTAATGCTCCGGCACAACTGACTGTGTATCCATACATTGGGCGTTTTCACAGTTAGCTCTCATACATGGCTATTACAGGCATGCCTACTGTCACAATACCCTGTGTACTATAGAATGTATTACTTGTGTAATTTAAAAATTAAACAGATAAAATATTTATTCTTCCATTGACTTTTTTGTTCCCTGCGATGTTCTTCATTTAAACTTTTAATATAGGTAAATAAAGGTTGTAGGCAAGCAAAATGGAAACCATCCAGTCATTTAGTACGATGTCAGGTCACCATGCAGAACCAGCAGAACTCAGAAAGCTTTAGATTGGCACCGCATCTGCATGCTGAGAACATATCCCGGTCAGAATGATAGTTCATGGTCTGTGTTCTTTCTGCCACTAAACTCAGAAATGTGCATTGACAGGTGTGTTTCTATGACATCTTGCTCCGTGGCAGTCTCGGACTGTTTTTGATGAAACTAACTGTTTGCAACATAGGTTGACATTTACCCGCAGATCCTCCCCTGTGTTGTCTCATGCTTCAAATGAATGCATGGATTTCATGGTCCTGGAGTACGGGCTTTTACCCGCTGTTATTCATTGTTGATGTAGCTGGATGTTGATGTATTCCCTCTAAGTCTATGCTGACATCGCCGTTGACGCCATAGCTCATAAGACATTAATAAGCCATGCTCTCTTGGTTATTGACCCTATTTCCCCCCCCAGCAATCACCCCTTTAAGTCACTGAGATACCGTCTTGCAGCCACAGATTATTTTGATCATACTGTGAAGTTATTTGCTTATTTAACACATGAACCATTCTTGTATGGAGGATATTAATATACACAGTGACCTTCATTTACACAGGTTTTTCCATTTTCTAGTCCACTACCTTGTATGTGTAAGGTAAAGCATCTTGGCACAGGTTATTCAGTACAAAGAACAGAATATAGTATTAGGAAATAAGAGATTGAATCTGAAGTCATTATGAGAATAAGGATTTTCGCCACAGGTTCTTTTCCTACTCTATGGGTGTTGTGGACACATACAAGTGGGAATAGTCTTGTAGCACCGGTATTCCTGCTGTCTGCATTAACAGCTGTCGGCATTCCGCCGTCGGTATCCTGACTGCCCGGATCCCAACAGCTGCCAAATTAAACGTATACCTAAGGATTGTCATACTGCAGCATTTATTCTTGTTGTCAGCTAGTAATAAGTTATTTCTCTGACGTCCTAGTGGATGCTGGGAACTCCGTAAGGACCATGGGGAATAGACGGGCTCCGCAGGAGACTGGGCACTCTAAAAGAAAGATTAGGTACTATCTGGTGTGCACTGGCTCCTCCCACTATGACCCTCCTCCAGACCTCAGTTAGATTTCTGTGCCCGGCCGAGCTGGATGCACACTAGGGGCTCTCCTGAGCTCCTAGAAAGAAAGTTTATTTTAGGTTTTTTATTTTACAGTGAGACCTGCTGGCAACAGGCTCACTGCATCGAGGGACTAAGGGGAGAAGAAGCGAACCTACCTGCTTGCAGCTAGCTTGGGCTTCTTAGGCTACTGGACATCATTAGCTCCAGAGGGATCGACCGCAGGACCCGTCCTTGGTGTTCGTTCCCGGAGCCGCGCCGCCGTCCCCCTTACAGAGCCAGAAGCACGAAGATGGTCCGGAAAATCGGCGGCAGAAGACTTCAGTCTTCACCAAGGTAGCGCACAGCACTGCAGCTGTGCGCCATTGCTCCTCATGTACACCTCACACTCCGGTCACTGATGGGTGCAGGGCGCTGGGGGGGGGGCGCCCTGAGCAGCAATAAAAACACCTTGGCTGGCAAAATAATCACAATATATAGCCCCAGAGGCTATATATGTGATAAATACCCCTGCCAGAATCCATAAAAAAGCGGGAGAAAAGTCCGTGAAAAAGGGGCGGAGCTATCTCCCTCAGCACACTGGCGCCATTTTCTCTTCACAGTGCAGCTGGAAGACAGCTCCCCAGGCTCTCCCCTGTAGTTTTCAGGCTCAAAGGGTTAAAAAGAGAGGGGGGGCACTAAATTTAGGCGCAATATTGTATATACAAGCAGCTATTGGGAAAAATTCACTCAATATAGTGTTAATCCCTACATTATATAGCGCTCTGGTGTGTGCTGGCATACTCTCTCTCTGTCTCCCCAAAGGGCTTTGTGGGGTCCTGTCCTCAGTCAGAGCATTCCCTGTGTGTGCGCGGTGTGTCGGTACGGCTGTGTCGACACGTTTGATGAGGAGGCTTATGTGGTGGCAGAGCAGATGCCGATAAATGTGATGTCGCCCCCTGTGGGGCCGACACCAGAGTGGATGGATAGGTGGAAGGTATAAACCGACAGTGTCAACTCCTTACATAAAAGGCTGGATGACGTAACAGCTGTGGGACAGCCGGCTTCTCAGCCCGCGCCTGCCCAGGCGTCTCAAAGGCCATCAGGGGCTCAAAAACGCCCGCTCCCTCAGATGGCAGACACAGATGTCGACACGGAGTCTGACTCCAGTGTCGACGAGGTTGAGACATATACACAATCCACTAGGAACATCCGTTACATGATCCCGGCAATAAAAAAAAAAATGTGTTACACATTTCTGACATTAACCCAAGTACCACTAAAAAAGGGTTTTATGTTTGGGGAGAAAAAGCAGGCAGTGTTTTGTTCCCCCATCAAATGAGTGAATGAAGTGTGTGAAAAAGCGTGGGTTCCCCCGATAAGAAACTGGTAATTTCTAAAAAGTTACTGATGGCGTACCCTTTCCCGCCAGAGGATAAGTTACGCTGGGAGATATCCCCTAGGGTGGATAAGGCGCTCACACGTTTGTCAAAAAAGGTGGCACTGCCGTCTTAGGATACGGCCACTTTGAAGGTACCTGCTGATAAAAAGCAGGAGGCTATCCTGAAGTCTGTATTTACACACTCAGGTACTAGACTGAGACCTGCAGATAGTGCTGCTGCAGCGTGGTCTGTGACCCTGTCAAACAGGGATACTATTTTGCGAACATAAGAGCATATTAAAGACGTCGTCTTATATATGAGGGATGCACAGAGGGATATTTTGCCGGCTGGCATCCAGAATTAATGCAATGTCCATTCTGTCAGGAGGGTATTAGAGACCCGATACTGACTTTAAAAGGCACATAGAGATTCTGCCTTATAAGGGTGAGGAATTGTTTGGGGATGGTCCCTGGGACCTCGTATCCACAGCAACTGGGAAGAAATTTTTTTACCTCAGGTTTCCTCACAGCCTAAGAAAGCACTGTTTTATCAGGTACAGTCCTTTCGGCTTCAGAAAAGCAAGCGGGTCAAAGGCGCTTCCTTTCTGCACAGAGACGAGGGAAGAGGGAAAAAGCTGTACCGGTCAGCCAGTTCCCTGAATCAAAATTCTTCCCCCGCTTCCTCTGAGTCCACCGCATGACGCGGGGGCTCCACAGGCGTAGCCAGGTACGGTGGGGGGCCGCCTCAAAAATTTCAGCGATCAGTGGGCTCGCTCACAGGTGGATCCCTGGATCCTTCAAGTAGTATCTCAGGGGTACAAGCAGGAATTCGAGGCGTCTCCCCCCCGCCGTTTCCTCAAATCTGCCTTGCCGACAACTCCCTCAGGCAGGGAGCCTGTGCTAGAGGCAATTCACAAGCTGTATTCCCAGCAGGTGATAGTCAAGGTGCCCCTACTTCAACAAGGACGGGGTTACTATTCCACACTGTTTGTGGTACCGAAACCGGACGGTTCGGTGAGACCCATTTTAAATTTGAAATCCTTGAACACATACATAAAAAATTCAAGTTCAAGATGGAATCGCTCAGGGCGGTTATTGCAAGCCTGGAGGAGGGGGATTACATGGTATCCCTGGACATCAAGGATGCTTACCTACATGTCCCCATTTACCATCCTCACCAGGAGAGTACCTCAGATTTGTGGTACAGGATTGCCATTACCAATTCCAAACACTGCCGTTTGGACTGTCCACGGCACCGAGGGTCTTTACCAAGGTAATGGCAGAAATGATGATACTCCTTCGAAAAAAGGGAGTTTTAATTATCCCGTACTTGGACGATCTCCTTTACAAAGGCGAGGTCCAAGGAGCAGTTGTTGGTCGGAGTAGCACTATCTCGGGAAGTGCTACAACAGCACGGATGGATTCTAAACATTCCAAAGTCACAGCTGGTTCCTACCACACGCCTACTGTTCCTGGGGATGGTTCTGGACACAGAACAGAAAAAAGTGTTTCTCCCGCAGGAGAAAGCCAAGGAGCTGTCATCTCTAGTCAGAGACCTCCTGAAACCAAAACAGGTATCGGTGCATCACTGCACACGAGTCCTGGGAAAAATGGTAGCTTCTTACGAAGCAATTCCATTCGGCAGGTTCCATGCAAGAACCTTTCAGTGGGACCTCTTGGACAAGTGGTCGGGATCGCATCTTCAGATGCATCGGCTGATACCCTGGTCCTTGGAGACAGGGTTATCTCTACTGTGGTGGCTGCAGAGTGCTCATCTTCAGAGGGCCGCAGATTCGGCATACAGGACTGGGTCCTGGTAACCACGGATGCCAGCCTTCGAGGCTGGGGGGCAGTCACACAGGGAAGAAATTTCCATGGACTTTGGTCAAGTCAGGAGTCGTCCCTACACATAAATATTCTGGAACTGAGGGCCATTTACAATGCCCTAAGTCTGGCAAGGCCTCTGCTTCAAAACCAGCCGGTACTGATCCAATCAGACAACATCACGGCAGTCGCCCATGTAAACCGACAGGGCGGCACAAGAAGCAGGATGGCGATGGCAGAAGCCACAAGGATTCTCCGATGGGCGGAAAATCACGTCTTAGCACTGTCAGCAGTGTTCATTCCGGGAGTGGACAACTGGGAAGCAGACTTCCTCAGCAGACACGACCTACACCCGGGAGAGTGGGGACTTCATCCAGAAGTCTTCCAACTGTTGGTAAACCGTTGGGAAAGGCCACAGGTGGACATGATGGCGTCCCGCCTAAACAAAAAACTAGATATTGCGCCAGGTCAAGGGACCCTCAGGCAATAGCTGTGGACGCTCTAGTGACACCGTGGGTGTACCAGTCGGTTTATGTATTCCCTCCTCTGCCTCTCATACCAAAGGTACTGAGAATAATAAGAAAACGAGGAGTAAGAACGATACTCGTGGTTCCGGATTGGCCAAGAAGAGCTTGGTACCCAGAACTTCAAGAAATGATATCAGAGGACCCATGGCCTCTACCGCTCAGACAGGATCTGCTACAGCAGGGGCCCTGTCTGTTCCAAGACTTACCGCGGCTGCGTTTGACGGCATGGCGGTTGAATTCCGGATCCTAAAGGAAAAGGGCATTCCGGAGGAAGTCATTCCTACGCTGATAAAAGCCAGGAAAGAAGTAACCGCAAACCATTATCACCGTATTTGGCGAAAATATGTTGCGTGTTGTGAGGCCAGGAAGGCCCCAACAGAGGAATTTCAGCTGGGTCGTTTTCTGCACTTCCTACAGTCGGGAGTGACTATGGGCCTAAAATTGGGTTCCATTAAGGTCCAGATTTCGGCTCTGTCGATTTTCTTCCAGAAAGAACTGGCTTCACTGCCTGAAGTTCAGACATTTGTAAAGGGAGTGAGCCATATTCAGCCCCCTTTTGTGCCTCCTGTGGCACCTTGGGATCTCAACGTGGTGTTGAGTTTCCTAAAATCACATTGGTTTGAGCCACTTAAAACTGTGGATTTGAAATATCTCACGTGGAAAGTGGTCATGTTATTGGCCTTGGCTTCGGCCAGGCGTGTGTCAGAATTGGCGGCTTTGTCATGTAAAAGCCCTTATCTGATTTTCCATATGGATAGGGCAGAATTGAGGACTCATCCCCAGTTTCTCCCTAAGGTGGTATCAGCTTTTCACTTGAACTAACCTATTGTAGTGCCTGCGGCTACTAGGGACTTGGAAGATTCCAAGTTACTGGACGTAGTCAGGGCCTTAAAAATTTATATTTCCAGGACGGCTGGAGTCAGGAAAACTGACTTGCTTTTTATCCTGTATGCACCCAACAAAATAGGTGCTCCTGCTTCTAAGCAGACTATTGCTCTCTGAATTTGTAGCACAATTCAGCTGGCGCATTCTGCGGCTGGATTGCCGCATCCTAAATCAGTAAAAGCCCATTCCACGAGGAAAGTGGGCTCATCTTAGGCGGCTGCCCGAGGGGTCTCGGCCTTACAACTTTGCCGAGCTGCAACTTGGTCAGGGGCAAACACGTTTGCTAAATTCTACAAATTTGATACCCTGGCTGAGGAGGACCTTGAGTTCTCTCATTCGGTGCTGCAGAGTCATCCGCACTCTCCCGCCCGTTTGGGAGCTTTGGTATAATCCCCATGGTCCTTACGGAGTTCCCAGCATCCACTAGGACGTCAGAGAAAATAAGATTTTACTCACCGGTAAATCTATTTCTCGTAGTCCGTAGTGGATGCTGGGCGCCCATCCCAAGTGCGGATTGTCTGCAATACTTGTATATAGTTATTGCCTAACTAAGGGTTATTGTTGAGCCATCTGTTGAGAGGCTCAGGTATATTTCATACTGTTAACTGGGTATAGTATCACGAGTTATACGGTGTGATTGGTGTGGCTGGTATGAGTCTTACCCGGGATTCAAAATCCTTCCTTATTGTGTCAGCTCTTCCGGGCACAGTATCCTTACTGAGGTCTGGAGGAGGGTCATAGTGGGAGGAGCCAGTGCACACCAGATAGTACCTAATCTTTCTTTTAGAGTGCCCAGTCTCCTGCGGAGCCCGTCTATTCCCCATGGTCCTTACGGAGTTCCCAGCATCCACTACGGACTACGAGAAATAGATTTACCGGTGAGTAAAATCTTATTATCTTGTATATGTTTTGGGAACCCATTGACAATGCTTTGTAATGTTCTCTTACAGAAGCTGGACTAAGTGGCCGGTGTATGCATTCCTCTGCGTTCAAACGTCGGGTTCATTCCAAGCATCAACCATTTGTTCAAATGGATAATGGAGACTGGGGATACATGGTATGTGGAGTATTTAATCCTCATTAAACATTAAAACAGAAAAAGGCTTATTTTATAACCTGGTGCCCATGTGCTGTAACTCTTAACCAGTTAAAAATACATTTAGATAAATCTACTGGAAATTAGAATAATGTAGGATACTTCCCGATATATGTGTATGTGTGTATTTTAGACCTATTACTTGATGGTTCACAAGCACACAGTGTGGTCTGCATGGGTACCTATTACTGTTGTCAGGATTTATGTTTCCTCTGTCTTTCCCCCCCCTCTTATATTGAATCTCCATCCTTTCGTCTCTCTCTCTCTCTCTCTCTCTCTCATGGGGGTTAATGGTTGAAGTCAGGCTCCAGCAATCGGAGGGTTAACGGTTGCGGGTAGGTCCCTATCCTTCAGCGGGGTAACTGTAGAATTTAGTTTCTCGTCAGTGGGGATGGTTAATCGAACTTTCTGTCAAGACCACCTATCACTACCCACTGCTTCTAGTGCATTGCGAGGACTGATTTGAATAAACATGAGTGTGGGAGTAGGAGGACATTACTTACAGTAATGGTGCTGCATCTTCAGCCTCTTTTTTGTAATTACAGGCTGCTGCTGTTTTTAAACTGGTTTTAGAATACGTTGGGGTTTATTTACTATACTGTGGATTCTAAAACCTGCCGCTACCGATTGTGTTTATGCCTAAAATTTAAAAGGGTCATTATTTTACTAGGCTAGTATGGTTGATCAGAGTATTGCCCTTTACATTTTCAGGCATAAACACTATTGGAAGCCCTGGGGTTTAGAACCTGACGCTTATAAATAAACCCCCCTGAATATTTGTACATTAGTGCCCTAATATTCTCAAATGTTCTCACCTTTAATTAAACTTTCTTGCCCTTTTAGACTGCGGATCCAGTCACGCTAAATGTTGGGGGCCATGTGTACACGACTTCTCTCTCCACACTGACTCGTTATCCAGACTCCATGTTAGGTGCCATGTTTAGAGGTGATTTCCCCACAGCCAGGGACTCCCAAGGCAATTACTTTATTGATCGAGATGGATCCCTATTTCGGTACATCTTAAACTTCCTACGGACATCAGAACTAACTGTGCCTGTAGATTTCAAGGAGTTTGACCTGCTTAGGAGAGAGGCAGATTTCTATCAAATTGAACCTTTAATACAATGTCTGAATGACCCCAAGCCCTTGTACCCTACGGACACCTTTGAAGAAGTTGTGGAACTGTCTAGTACAAGGAAATTATCCAAATATTCCAACCCAGTTGCTGTAATTATAACCCAGCTCACTATCACAACCAAGGTGCATGCGTTATTAGAAGGAATCGCCAGCCATTTCACCAAGTGGAATAAGCACATGATGGACACAAGGGATTGCCAAGTTTCCTTCACTTTTGGGCCCTGTGATTACCACCAGGAAGTCTCTCTCAGAGTCCACCTCATGGAATACATCACAAAGCAAGGCTTCACAATCCGGAACACTCGTGTCCACCACATGAGCGAGAGAGCCAATGAGAACACAGTGGAACATAATTGGACTTTTTGCCGATTAGCAAGAAAGACTGATGACTGACCTAGTATGTCTCAGCCTCCTCCGGTGTAGGAGTCAATCAATTCTGTGTCCTTTTAACTATATTACATACTGTTGTGCACACCCTTATTTATTAACAGCCACGAAGACTGGATAGTACAGCTAATGTGACTCTTGAGTTGTTCTGCTATCCAGCATGCATGCATGAGTCCGCACTTGAAAGTTTGGTGTCCAGTAACATTTCCCATGCTTTACTGTACGCTTCCAAACCCTTAATGCACACATCACTCTCCTCAATATTGATATGTTAGCACTCATGTACTTGAGGTTTGTGAGTTTGTAATACAGGCAATGATTATTGCTAGAACGTCATAAATTAACTGGAGATGAGCTTCAGTTTTCGGACCATTCTGAATCATGATCAACGATACTAGTAATCAGCTACTGACCTTGTATATTTGTAATGTATTTTTAACTATGCTACAGTAGTGATCAAATCTTGGGTTAGGACAGTCAGATGAAGAGCCTTGATTTTTCTGTTTGTTATGATGTATGGTAGGCTGGGTGCTGAGTACAAATGTGATAGTATACATCTACTGTTACTTCAGATTATGCTGGCCCCACATCAAGTAATGTCAATGGAGATATTACCAAATTTAATGGTACACCAGAAAATAGATCAAAATGAATCAGATAATGGAGCGTAACCGTACATCAGGACAGCAGATGGCCTCTAACTACCTGTCTGCAGCACACAATAGATGGAACTGTCCAATTCAGCCACCCATCTTTGTGTCCGAACTGGTAACTGGTCCTGTTTGGACTGATTTGACAGTGCAGGGCTGTGTCTGGCAGCTGAAAGTGAATGTCAGATTGGGTGCTATAGGCTACTGCACGTTGTTGTGTAAATAGCCACATCACAATATTACAAGCATATGTTGTGTAAATAACCACATCACATATTACAAGCATATTCAGATGTTCTGAGAAATGTTCTGAGTCAGCTTTTCTTGCTAATATTCCGAAGATTTCAGTGCTGTGTCCTGCAGCCGTCCTACTGTTCATAACATCTCCCATTGTTTGTGATATCAGTGTCTATTCCAACATCCATATTGTTTACACTCTCATTATATGACCTTGATTAGGAATGTCAACATTTTAGGAGTAGTTCCATAAAACCTGACATCATTTTTACAAACGTTTACTTTTGCTATGGTGTTTACAGTGACATTTTGTATAGCCAATAAATGCTCCATTGTCCTTTTTTTTTTTTTTTTTTTTAATAAAAATAGATGCAGAAATTTTAAAGGCTGTTTTATAAAAGTGTGTGCAAAAGATGTTCTTTAACTTATGCAGCCATCAGAGAGGAGGAAGATTGCGTGCAGTCTCCGGCCGGGCCCCGTCCGCTCTAGCAAGGCAGTGCAGTAGACTGTCCCTGAGTTCTAGGAGTACAGCTGACTCTAGTGCTGTGCCAGAGTCTACTGCAGATGTGCAGGTCTACAGGAAAATGGTGCGATGGTCCTTTTTCCATTGAGTTTCATACTATGCATGTGCTGGGAAAAAGGCACAGCGGGCATTTTCGCAGTGATTTGTGCAGCACTGCTGTCGCTGACATGGGACTCCGGAGAGGTAAATATTGAAAAACTGTGTGCAGGATGTGTGCTGTGTGAGCTCCCCTGGACCCAACTGCACCCGTTATAACTATACCACTGCCAACCTTTCAGAACCTGCCAACTGTATATCTGTTGCTATGGGTTATAACTAGGGAAGTTAATCCTGCCCCATTTTGTAATCCCAGGAATCATGAATTAAAAAATCTCAATCCCGAGACTCCATTGTGCAAAGATATCCTTTCCCCCACCAACCTTGCTTTTTCGCTTACGTCCTAGGGGATACTGGGATTCCATTTAGTACCATGGGGTATAGACGGGTCCACTAGGAGCCATGGGCACTATAGAAGTTTGATAGTGTGTGCTGGCTCCTTCCTCTATGTCCCTCCTACCAGATGTGAGCCGGTCACATCTCTGGAAGCTCCTGAAGAGTTTTCTACATTTATTTTTAAAGTTTGTTTATTTCAGGTAGGACTGGATGGAACCAGCTTGCCTGCTTCGTGGGACTTAGGAGGGGGGGCAACCCCACTAAGGGTCAATGGTCCCGTTCCCCGCTGACAGGACGCTAGCTCCTGAGTGATCTATTCTCAAGTCCCACCACGGCGAGCATACATTCCCGCAGCACGCTGCCACCCCTAACAGAGCCAGAAGAATGGTAAGTACTAAGCCGGCGTCCCGGCTAGCCGGCCGCCGGCCATTATGGCGGCATGAGAGGGTATGGAGACGCATGGCTTCTACACGGTGCAGACTTAGTCTCCTGACTAAGTACACTGTAGTGTACACAGTACCCAGACTGGCACTACAGCCATGAAAGGGGAATGTCTCCATTTTGTGCACTCAGACGCATAAGCCAGTATAAAAAAGTGCGGGAAGACCGCGCACCATTGAAGGGGAGGGTCTTCACTATGAGCAGATCCAGCAGCTCACAAGTGCCATTTTCCCTACTGCAGCTGACAGACGCTGACTGACAGGGATGCGCAGCTCCTCCGGAAAGCCTCCAGTTTACCTCAGCGGTACCAGGGGGTTATAGCAGGGGGGAGCGGTTTACTAGTGTACTAAATCCCTAATCTAGGTACTTAGTCTGCGACCCGGCTAAGCTTGGCATTGGCCAAGTGTGCTGGTTCCATACTCTCTCTGGAAGGGCTCTTTGTGGGTTATTTGTGCTTTTAACCTTTTCCTGTGTGTGTGCTGTCACTACTGCTGTATGTCAGGCAAAGAGTGTGTTTCATGTAAGGCACAGTGTTCCTCTTCTCCAGGGGGTTCACTAGTGTGTACTCAGTGTAGTATCCCTTACCAGGCTAGTGGGGCAGAACCAGCATGGCTGGACTCCATTAGGGGAATGATTTCCACCATTTCTACAAAATTATCTTGTAATGAGTAAGAGACGCAATACGTAAGGCAGTCTATGGATGAGTTTATGAAAAAGGACTCAGTGCCCAGACCAGCGTCTCAGTCCTCTACCATTTTTCCGCAAAAACGTACTTTGGCCCATATACTGCATTCTGACTCTGATAATGAAGGGTCAGAAATAGAGGAAGGTGAGGTAGACACACAGGTAGGGGAGGGTACTCTGTCACGGTGTAGAGGCTCTCATAGATGCTATCAGAGAAATTCTAAATATCCCTGATAAGGTGACAGAGGAGAGTGAGGAATCTTACTTTAATATTAAGAAAAAATCCTCCGCCTCTTTTCCTGTGTCAAAGGAACTAAATACCCTGTTTGAAGAACCGTGGGTTAATCCAGATAAGAAATTTAAATATCCTAGGCGGTTGTTATCATACTTTTCCTTTTCCTCCTGAGGATAGGAAAAAAAAGGGAAAATCCACTGATAGTGGATGTGTCAGTCTCCAGGCTCTCACGTAAAATTGTACTACCTGTGCCTGGTGCAGCCTCCCTAAAAGATGCGGCTGATCGCAACATTGAGACTACACTCAAATCTTTGTATACTGCTGCGGGGGCGGCCCAGAGACCCACTATAGCATGTGGGTGGATTACAAGAGCCATTACTAAATGGTCAGGTAATTTAATTGAGGGGTTAGACACCATACCTCAAGAGGAAATTATTTTGCTCCTGCAATATATACAAGACTCTACGAACTTTATGGTGGAAGCCATAAAAGAAATAGGTTTGCTTAATGCACGCACTACAGCTATGGCAGTGTCGGCACGCAGAGGATTATGGCTACCTCAGTGGACTGCTGACGCGGACTCCAGGAAAGGAGTGGAAGGCCTACATTTCACAGGAGAGGCCTTACTTGGAGATGAGCTCGACATATGGATCTCCCGAGCTACTGTGGGTAAGTCCACATACCTACTTTCTGCAGCTCCGCCAGCTAGGAAGGCCTACTCAGGATCTAATCTACAGTCCTTTTGGACTGCCAAGTTTAGAGGCAAGGCCAGAGGTGTTTCTACCGCCACTACTGGTAAACCACGCAAACCAGTGACTGCTGGTTCACCGGAACAGGGCTCTGCTTCCTCAAAACCTTCTGCATGATGATGGACCACGATGCCTGGAAGACATGTGGGTGGGAGTCCGGTTAAAATTCTTCAATCACATCTGGACAGGATCGTGCCAGGATCCCTGGGTCATAGACCTTATATCGCAGGTTTACAAACTGAAGATCCAGGAGCTCCCACCTCACAGATTCTTCAAATCAGGCTTACCAGTTTCACAAGAGGCGAGAGTAAACTTACATGACGCCAGTCAAAAACTGTTACAGACCCAGGTCATTATACCAGTTCCACCTCATCTACACAACAAGGGATACTATTCCAGCTTGTTTGTAGTACTGAAACCGGACGATTCTGAACCTCAAGTCACTGAACCCTGTCAAAGTCGAAAAATATTATGATGCGTATGCCTTGTACTAACCCCATGCACATGCCCGCTGCTCGTGCACCCAGTCTGCCGTGCGTGCACATGTCCGCAATTTGCGTAAGATTGCTCCGGCGATTACGCGCGTGATATGCGCATTTACGGTAGAGTTTGTGAGCGTGTAGCGGGCAACTCGATCATAACATATTTAACTCAAATAGCGTGTTTTATAGATAATATTCCCCTAAACAATGTCAGCAAGTATGCTTATTTTAAACGGTTCGTGGACAGAGAGATTCCTCTTTGCATGATAGGAAGGGTCAGATAAAGGTTGAACGGTGGTGTCGAGTATCCAGCTGTAGAGTATTTTAATGGTAACATTTCGGTGTTGGTTAGGAAGAGATTGTTCGCTCCTGTGTATAGTTATGTACAAAAGTAGTTTATAGACATTTACTGTATTTGCTGTTCATTATCCATGCGGCGGGAATCCTGAGGATACCTCCCACCTGAGCAGTTGGAGAAAGACACAACCCACCTGTTCGAACCCACCTATGACCTTTTGTTATAATGCAGAGACACATTCCTGTGTCCAATGAACAATGAGATTATAGGGACCATTGTATTGTTACTGTTTGCTGTGTATATAAAGACCACCATTGCTGGGCCAGTCACTCACTCTCTCTGCAAGGTTTTCACATTGAAGGCTGAGGGCTGGATCCAGGACGCGCTTGCGAATCATTCCCACGTGTGTAAGTTCTCTGTAGCCATTTTGTTATCCTTAGTGTTTGCCATTTATTCTCATTCTGTTTGCTCGTGTTTGCGATCGTTCGCTGTTGTTCATATTATTCCTTGTTATTCTGTTTAGATTTTGATGTTAGTTTTGTAGTGTATAAGCTGTATTGTTTTCCCCTTTTTACTCTAAAGAATCATCCACGAAGGTGTTAGAGCCGGAGTGGTTTTTAAATCCAAACCAGGTCTTGTGTTTTCACTAGTTACTGTAAAGGGTTTTCCTATAGCGTCTCAATCGCACAAACAGCTTACATATTATCAAGGTTAATAAGCGTTACATCATTATAGTATTACATTGCCAAGGTTTAGAGTATAAGCATATTCTTACTGTGTTTATTTAAAAGGTTTAAAGGTTATCAACTGTGTGTGCGTTCGCTGTGTGTATTCCGGACACTCAGCGCAGCGTGTGTACGCCAAGTGTGTACCACGTACGGTACTCCGTACGCAAATAGCGTGCAAAGTGCGTAGCACATGCACGTGGTCTAGCGGCCATAGTGGCTCAACAGTAATAGTATATAGCTTACGTTTAAAGGTAATATTTGACATTATCAATTGGGAGCTCGTCCGTCCTCCTCATATCCACAGCCTAGCGGAACCAGGCAGACTTTATCCATCAGCAAAGGGCGGGAAGGTAGTATCCCCTTGTTAGCCGTTCGGTGGTCGGGGATACGGTAGTGCTGATTAGATAAGCGTCTGCTCCGCTTGGTTTGTAGGGATGCTGGTGGGATCCGGATCCGAAAGGTAAGAACGTTAAGCTATTGTCTTTTAAAACTGTTTTAATTTCTGTATTGGTGCAATTTGCGCACGCAACACACGCACACACCTGTATTTCTCTATCGTCCTAGTGGATGCTGGGGTTCCTGAAAGGACCATGGGGAATAGCGGCTCCGCAGGAGACAGGGCACAAAAAGTAAAGCTTTTCCGATCAGGTGGTGTGCACTGGCTCCTCCCCCTATGACCCTCCTCCAGACTCCAGTTAGATTTTTGTGCCCGGCCGAGAAGGGTGCAATCTAGGTGGCTCTCCTAAAGAGCTGCTTAGAGAAAGTTTAGCTAGGTTTTTTATGTTACAGTGATTCCTGCTGGCAACAGGATCACTGCAGCGAGGGACTGAGGGGAGAAGGAGTCAACTCACCTGCGTGCAGGATGGATTGGCTTCTTGGCTACTGGACATCAAGCTCCAGAGGGACGATCACAGGTACAGCCTGGATGGTCACCGGAGCCGCGCCGCCGGCCCCCTTGCAGATGCTGAAGACAGAAGAGGTCCAGAATCGGCGGCTGAAGACTCCTGCAGTCTTCTAAAGGTAGCGCACAGCACTGCAGCTGTGCGCCATTTTCCTCTCAGCACACTTCACACGGCAGTCACTGAGGGTGCAGGGCGCTGGGAGGGGGGCGCCCTGGGAGGCAAAATGAGTACCTATAAAGGCTAAAAATACCTCACATATAGCCCTAGAGGCTATATGGAGATATTTAACCCCTGCCTGATTTCTCAAAATAGCGGGAGACGAGCCCGCCGGAAAAGGGGCGGGGCCTATCTCCTCAGCACACGGCGCCATTTCCTCTCACAGCTCCGCTGGTCAGGACGGCTCCCAGGTCTCTCCCCTGCACTGCACTACAGAAACAGGGTAAAACAGAGAGGGGGGGCAAATTTATGGCGATATTTTTATATAACAAAGCAGCTATAGGGGAGCACTTATTATAAGGCTATCCCTGATATATATATAGCGCTTTTGGTGTGTGCTGGCAAACTCTCCCTCTGTCTCCCCAAAGGGCTAGTGGGTCCTGTCTTCATTAGGAGCATTCCCTGTGTGTCTGCTGTGTGTCGGTACGTGTGTGTCGACATGTATGAGGACGATATTGGTGTGGAGGCGGAGCAATTGCCAAATATGGGGATGTCACCTCCTAGGGGGTCGACACCAGAATGGATGCCTTTATTTATGGAACTACGGGACAATTAGTGCCTGTCCAGGCGACTCAAACACCGTCAGGGGCTGTGAAACGCCCTTTGCCTCAGTCGGTCGACACAGACCCAGACACAGGCGATGACTCCAGTGGTGACGGTGACGAATCAACCGTATTTTCCAGTAGGGCCACACGTTATATGATTTTGGCAATGAAGGAGGCGTTACAATTAGCTGATACTACAGGTACCACTAAACAGGGTATTATGTGGGGTATGAAAAAACTACCTATAGTTTTTCCTGAATCAGAAGAACTAAATGACGTGTGTAATGAAGCGTGGGTTGCCCCTGATAAAAAGCTGATAATTTCAAAGAAATTATTGGCATTATACCCTTTCCCGCCAGAGGTTAGGGAGCGCTGGGAAACACCTCCTAGGGTGGACAAGGCGCTAACACGCTTATCTAAACAAGTGGCGTTACCCTCTCCTGAGACGGCCGCACTTAAAGATCCATCAGATAGGAGGATGGAAAATATCCAAAAAAGTATATACACACATGCAGGTGTTATACTACGACCAGCTGTAGCAACTGCCTGGATGGGCAGTGCGGGGGTAGTTTGGTCAGAATCCCTGATTGAAAATATTGATACCCTGGACAGGGACAATATTCTACTGTCGTTAGAACAAATAAAGGATGCATTTCTTTATATGCGTGATGCACAGAGGGATATATGCACACTGGCATCACGGGTAAGTGCTATGTCCATTTCGGCCAGAAGAGCTTTATGGACGCGACAGTGGACAGGCGATGCGGATTCAAAACGGCATATGGAAGTTTTGCCGTATAAGGGGGAGGAGTTATTTGGAGTCGGTCTATCAGATTTGGTGGCCACGGCTACAGCCGGGAAATCCACCTTTCTACCTCAAGTCACTCCCCAACAGAAAAAGGCACCGACTTTTCAACCGCAGCCCTTTCGTTCCTTTAAAAATAAGAGAGCAAAGGGCTATTCATATTTGCCACGAGGCAAAGGTCGAGGGAAGAGACAGCAACACGCAGCTCCTTCCCAGGATCAGAAGCCCTCCCCGGCTTCTACAAAAGCCTCAGCATGACGCTGGGGCTTCTCAAGCGGACTCGGGGACGGTGGGCGGTCGTCTCAAAAATTACAGCGCGCAGTGGGCTCACTCGCAAGTAGATCCCTGGATCCTGCAGATAATATCTCAGGGATACAGGTTGGAATTAGAGACAGATCCACCTCGCCGTTTCCTGAGGTCTGCTTTACCAACGTCCCCCTCCGAAAGGGAGACGGTGTTGGAAGCCATTCACAAGCTGTACTCTCAGCAGGTGATAGTCAAGGTACCTCTTCTGCAACAAGGGAAGGGGTATTATTCCACTCTTTTTGTGGTACCGAAGCCGGATGGCTCGGTAAGGCCTATTCTAAATCTGAAGTCCTTGAACCTGTACATAAAGAAGTTCAAGTTCAAAATGGAGTCACTCAGAGCAGTGATAGCGAACCTGGAAGAGGGGAACTTTATGGTATCCTTGGACATCAAGGATGCGTATCTCCACGTTCCAATTTACCCCTCACACCAGGGGTACCTCAGGTTCGTTGTACAAAACTGTCACTATCAGTTTCAGACGCTGCCGTTCGGATTGTCCACGGCACCTCGGATCTTTACAAAGGTAATGGCCGAGATGATTCTTCTTCGAAGAAAAGGCGTATTAATTATCCCATACTTGGACGATCTCCTAATAAGGGCGAGGTCCAGAGAACAGCTAGAGATGGGATTAGCACTGTCTCAAGAAGTGCTAAAACAGCACGGGTGGATTCTGAATATTCCAAAATCCCAGTTAATGCCGACAACTCGTCTGCTGTTCCTAGGGATGATTCTGGACACGGTTCAGAAAAAGGTTTTTCTCCCGGAGGAAAAAGCCAAGGAGTTATCCGAGCTTGTCAGGAACCTCCTGAAACCAGGAAAGGTGTCTGTACATCAATGCACAAGAGTCCTGGGAAAAATGGTGGCTTCTTACGAAGCGATTCCATTCGGCAGATTCCACGCAAGAATTTTCCAAAGGGATCTGTTGGACAAATGGTCAGGGTCGCATCTTCAGATGCACCTACGGATAACCCTGTCTCCAAGGACAAGGGTGTCTCTTCTGTGGTGGTTGCAGAGTGCTCATCTATTGGAGGGCCGCAGATTCGGCATACAGGATTGGATCCTGGTGACCACGGACGCCAGCCTGAGAGGCTGGGGAGCAGTCACACAAGGAAGAAACTTCCAGGGAGTATGGACGAGCCTGGAAACGTCTCTTCACATAAACATTCTGGAACTAAGAGCAATATACAATGCTCTAAACCAGGCAGAACCTCTGCTTCAGGGAAAACCGGTATTGATCCAGTCGGACAACATCACGGCAGTCGCCCATGTGAACAGACAGGGCGGCACAAGAAGCAGGAGGGCAATGGCAGAAGCTGCAAGGATTCTTCGCTGGGCAGAGAATCATGTGATAGCACTGTCAGCAGTGTTCATCCCGGGAGTGGACAACTGGGAAGCAGACTTCCTCAGCAGACACGATCTTCACCCGGGAGAGTGGGGACTTCATCCAGAAGTCTTCCACATGCTGGTAACCCGTTGGGAAAGACCAATGGTGGACATGATGGCGTCTCGCCTCAACAAAAAACTGGACAGGTATTGCGCCAGGTCAAGAGATCCGCAGGCAATAGCTGTGGACGCGCTGGTAACGCCTTGGGTGTACCAGTCGGTGTATGTGTTTCCTCCTCTGCCTCTCATACCAAAAGTATTGAGAATTATACGGCAAAGAGGCGTAAGAACGATACTAGTGGTTCCGGATTGGCCAAGGAGAACTTGGTACCCGGAACTTCAAGAGATGATCACGGAAGATCCGTGGCCTCTACCTCTAAGGAGGGACTTGCTTCAGCAGGGTCCCTGTCTGTTTCAAGACTTACCGCGGCTGCGTTTGACGGCATGGCGGTTGAACGCCGGATCCTAAAGGAAAGAGGCATGCCGGAAGAAGTCATTCCTACTTTGATTAAAGCAAGGAAGGAAGTAACCGTGCAACATTATCACCGAATTTGGCGAAAATATGTTGCGTGGTGCGAAGATCGGAGTGCTCCGACGGAGGAATTTCAACTGGGTCGATTCCTACATTTCCTGCAATCAGGATTGTCAATGGGTCTCAAATTGGGATCTATTAAGGTTCAAATTTCGGCCCTGTCGATTTTCTTTCAAAAAGAATTGGCTTCAGTCCCTGAAGTCCAGACCTTTGTTAAGGGAGTGCTGCATATACAGCCTCCTGTGGTGCCTCCAGTGGCACCGTGGGATCTAAATGTGGTTTTGGATTTCCTAAAATCTCATTGGTTTGAACCACTAAAAAAGGTGGATTTGAAATATCTCACATGGAAAGTGACCATGCTTCTAGCCCTGGCTTCTGCCAGGAGAGTGTCAGAATTGGCAGCTTTATCTTACAAAAGCCCATATCTGATTTTCCATTCGGACAGGGCAGAACTGCGAACTCGTCCGCATTTTCTCCCTAAGGTGGTGTCAGCATTTCATCTGAACCAGCCTATTGTAGTGCCTGCGGCTACAAGTGACTTGGAGGACTCCAAGTTACTGGACGTTGTCAGAGCATTAAAAATATATATTGCAAGGACAGCTGGAGTCAGAAAATCTGACTCGTTGTTTATATTGTATGCACCCAACAAGATGGGTGCTCCTGCGTCTAAGCAGACGATTGCTCGTTGGATCTGTAGCACAATCCAACTTGCACATTCTGTGGCAGGCTTGCCACAGCCTAAATCTGTAAAGGCCCACTCCACAAGGAAGGTGGGCTCATCTTGGGCGGCTGCCCGAGGGGTCTCGGCATTACAACTTTGCCGAGCAGCTACGTGGTCAGGGGAGAACACGTTTGTAAAATTTTACAAATTTGATACTCTGGCTAAGGAGGACCTGGAGTTCTCTCATTCGGTGCTGCAGAGTCATCCGCACTCTCCCGCCCGTTTGGGAGCTTTGGTATAATCCCCATGGTCCTTTCAGGAACCCCAGCATCCACTAGGACGATAGAGAAAATAAGATTTTACTTACCGATAAATCTATTTCTCGGAGTCCGTAGTGGATGCTGGGCGCCCATCCCAAGTGCGGATTATCTGCATAAGTTGTACATAGTTATTGTTAACTAATTCGGGTTATTGTTAAAGGAAGCCATCTTTCAGAGGCTCCGCTGTTATCATACTGTTAACTGGGTTTAGATCACAAGTTGTACGGTGTGATTGGTGTGGCTGGTATGAGTCTTACCCGGGATTCAAAATCCTCCCTTATTGTGTACGCTCGTCCGGGCACAGTACCTAACTGGAGTCTGGAGGAGGGTCATAGGGGGAGGAGCCAGTGCACACCACCTGATCGGAAAAGCTTTACTTTTTGTGCCCTGTCTCCTGCGGAGCCGCTATTCCCCATGGTCCTTTCAGGAACCCCAGCATCCACTACGGACTCCGAGAAATAGATTTATCGGTAAGTAAAATCTTATTTTTCATTTGTGTACCTTCACATATCTACCTTTCTGTTTGCCATTAGCATTGATCACGTGCTGAGAAAATTTGTTGCTATTTTAGTTAAAAGTAAAACTAATACTTAAGGGAGTAATTGTAAAACACGCACGCAGCCTGACCCAGTTATAAAGGTTATACAGGAGATACTGTGTGTTGCTTGGTAAACGATTATAGTTAAATATCGTTTGCATTTATAGAAACGTGTTATTTGTGTTACTGCGGACGTATCCGGCCTGTGTACACGTGTCTCTGACCGAGTGCGAGACAGCGTACGCAACGCAAAGGCCTACACACGTGGCGTAAATTACGCAATGTGCGTACAGATACGCCCATTAAATACAAATCACAGGATAGCATTGTTTTAGTAGGCGATACAGAAGCCACGCGATAATAGCACAGATTTGTTCAGTTTCCAAAATTTTAGTTTAAAAAGATCCTTCTCTCGTTGCATCTCCTCTGGGATTAGCCTGTGTTACCTGAATGAAAGAAATTTTCTGTACAGAAAAATCAAAGTATATATGAAGTGAAAGAGCGTGTGTATGCAAGTAAAGTTTTCTTTTGTGTGAACCCTGGAATTCGAGATCTCGTAGAAGGACACCCGTGAAGTGAACACGTGGTGGCGTGGGAGAAGGCCATCTCACGTTAACATTGTATAAGGTAAAAGGAGCAATTAGTAGTACAGCAGACCAAAAGGTCCGCGAGTCAGAAATCCGTTTAAGGTAAGTAACGAAGCTCTGAAGACCCTGACTTAAGAAAGGTCAGAGGTAGTGAGCGCAGCCCCGGGGGTTGGCGCAGTACCCATATAGGCCCGTTTTGAGAATACGCTCCGGCTGAAGGTTTTGCAGCCTAAACAACCGATTCCGCTGGTCGTTCAGCGGATAAGTAACAGTTACTTATACGCAGTGTGACTGTACCGCATGTAATTGTGTGCATTAGTTGGTTACCTTGATACCCATTACGCAATTTGCGTACGCTTTGCGGGATCATAAACGCTATTTGTACACTTTAACGTGATTTGTGTAGGTTTTTTTTATTTTAAGGGAGGTTCGCTGATCACTCAGGAATTCTCCAGCAACTGATACTTACTGGGGAGGGTAGCATACTCCCACACGCCCCAGTAAATAGAGGTTACACAGGGGCCCTGGGTTGAGTACGCCAGTGCTGAAGCAGTGTGTGGGCGTATTGGTCGACGTGGGTGAAGGCACTCGTTGGATTTTCACCGTTGCCTTACCTCTGAGAACGTGGTTTTTGTAGGAATTCGCTGAGAAGGCAATACCTGCAAAGATGGGGGCCAGTTGCTCAAGTAAGGGACGATCAACCAAGGTTCAGGTTGATAAAATTCCGCGACCAGCAGGGTCGGCGAGGTACATAATGTGTGAAAAATATGGATCTCACGCCGAGGTTTTATGCAATGAGTGGGAACGTATGACTGTGAACGATGGGGAGAAGTTTCCCAGGGTAGGCAGTTTTAATCCTGAGGTTTTGCAAAATTTAAGGAGAAGGATATGTCTGATAAAATCCGGGAAGCAACGGATTAGACATGATTATTTACAGTTATGGCAACAGGAAGGTGAGATACAACGGGGATTAGCTCAAGCAGCTGGTTCCAATCCTATCAGAAAACTGATAGCTACCGCACCACCACCACCACCACCACCATACATAACAGGAGAGAAAGTGGCTACAGAGAATGGCATACTGGTATATGATAAAAGTGCACTTAATAAATGTATTAATGATAAAAGTAAAGTAGATAAGTGTATTGAAGCTAATGCTAACCCGTGCAAGTTGTATCCCGTCTTAAACTTCCCTGAGGACTGCGACCAGGAAGATGAGCCTACCACAATATCGGCACTCTCTCTAGCAGCCACCATACGAGAGACTACAGTGGGCACGGCCCAACCAGTAAGAGGAGTAGCAAAGGCCCCTAGTGGAGGGACAGGTGAGGTCGTGTCGGCAGGTAAGTACGGCACTGTACATTACGCAGAAACAATTACACCACACATTGTAGAATCAACCCAGAGTGATGTTATTGAACTTAATCCTGTCAGGGTAATTGCAGTCCCAAATGGAAAAACTGACACTTCGGGAGTCACTCCCGTCAGGAACATTGCAATGCATTGTCCCTTTTCCTGGACAGAATTAAGAACAATGATGTCTGAATTCCCTGATCCTAGGAAAGATCTAGTTGCAAGCCAAAGGTTCATTAGAGAACTAGGTAACTCCGCAGAACCCAATAACAAAGATTGACGGACATTGCTGAGGGCATGTTTGCCCCCCAATATCGACTCTGCGAGATTTATCACTGATTGTAGGTTAGATGAAGAGGTACCTCTCACTGATGAGTACAAACAGGACAATGTAAAACGTATCAACCTGCAGTTAGGAGTATATTTCCCAGCTGTTGTCAAGTGGAACAAAATCTTCTCCATAAGGCAAAAAGAAGGTGAAATGGCTTCTGATTATTTCCATCGGGCACTGCAGGAAATGGCTAGGTATACAGGAATAGAGGACATTAAGACCAAATGTTCACCATAGGGAAGTAGCGGTTTCTGTATTAATGGATGGTGTAAAGGAAGTGTTGAGAATGAGGGTACAGACCACTCAACCAAACTGGATAGGTATGTCGGTGGCTGCTTTGAGAGAGACCGCTATTGAGCATGATCGGAACATCATGAGTCACAGGGCGATAAGCTGATGGCAGTAAGTATACAAGCCCTTACAACAAAGCCACCTCAGCCTAAGCCCCAGACCCCTGTGGGTAAGTCAAATGTGATAACATGTTACAACTGTCAGAGAGAGGGACATATTGCACGGAATTGTATGTTTAACGACCCACATAAGGTATATCAACCCTCTAGACAACGACATGACACACGTAATTGGGATCAGGGACCGCAGAGACGGAGTAATGAGCCACATGCAGGGGAAAAAAGAAGGTACCCACCAAAAAGAGACCGGCAAGTCTCTGAAAATTCCCATTTACCCCTTCACATGTTGTAGCTGCCAGCGCGCTGCGGGGAGGTCACCACATACAATAGGGGTGGGGCCACACCTGTAGTCTGCAGCCAGTAAAATTGATTGCGAGCCTTGGAAGTGAACCCGAGGTCACAATTGATGTAGCTGGTAGATCTCTACCTTTCCTTGTAGATACGGGGGCGGCCAAGTCAGTGTTAAATTCAACAGTGGGTATGAAGACCACTGGTAAAACAATTCCAGCCATGGGAGTAACAGGAGTAGTACAACACTACCCTTTAAGCAAACCAGCAGAGATTACGATAGGGCCTTTGCAGACCAAGCACTCCTTTTTGCTAGCTGCATCGGCTCTGACTAATCTACTTGGGAGAGATTTACTGTGCAAAATGGGGTGTGTCATATATTGTACTCCTGGAGGTGTGATCTTAGATATACCCGAGAATCACGCTCAGGAAGTGCAGGATATGCTAGACTCCCCACAAAGGTTAATGTCACACACTGCTGTTACAGAGAGGTGTCCGTCCAAGGTAGAGGAAATGATTTCCCAGATACCGGAGTCACTTTGGACCAAGGATGGACAAGACACTGGATTAATGGCAAATGTAGATCCTGTAGTAATTCAAGTAAAAGATGGTAGGATAGCTCCAAAAATCCCACAGTATCCTCTGAAGCCAGAGGTGGAGTTAGGAGTTTACCCAGTAATAGAGCGCTTGCTACAACAGGGCATTCTGGTTAGGATGTCCAGCACTGCCAATAGTCCCATCTTCCCTGTGAAAAAGAGTGGGGGGAGGGGATACAGGCTAGTGCAGGATCTAAGGGGGATCAACAAAATAGTTGAGAGCCAATTCCCCGTAGTGCCAAATCCAGCTGTCATCCTTATGCAAATCCCTCCCACTGCGAAATTTTTCACTGTGATTGACCTCTGCTCCGCTTTCTTTTCGGTACCTCTGCACCCTGACAGCCAATATTTGTTTGCATTCACATACAGAGGACTACAGTACACCTGGACTCGCTTACCACAAAGTTTCATTGACAGCCCAAGTATTTTCTCACAGGCTTTGCATGATTGTTTACAATCCTTTCAACCTGAGAGCGGTTCAGTATTAATACAGTATGTAGACGACTTACTGCTGTGTTCTGATTCACTCCAATCGTCCTTGAGAGACACAAAGCAGCTTCTGTTTCATCTTTCTGATACGGGACACAAGGTTTCAAAGGATAAGTTGCAATTATGCCAGACCAAGGTAAAATATTTGGGACATTGTTTGACACAAGGACTGAGACACCTCACCGCTGATAGAATACAGGCGATTCGCGACATGACTCTGCCACAAACCCAGCAACAGATTCGCACTTTCCTAGGAATGTGTGGGTACTGTCGTAACTGGATACCAGGATTTTCCATACTAGCCTTACCTTTGCAAGAGATGGTCTCATCAAACAAACCAGATCGGATTTCGCACACAGATGAGTCCGAACTGGCATTTGAGAGACTCAAACAGTGCCTAACGCAGGCACCAGCATTAGGTATGCCAGATTATGGGAAACCCTTTGAACTGTACGGTACGGAAAGTGCTGGGTGTGCGGCAGGTGTTTTAACCCAGAAGCATGGTGATGCCAGCAGGCCGGTAGCCTACTACAGCGCTCAGCTAGACACGGTAGCACGATCCCTCCCCACATGCTTGCGAAGTGTTGTAGCGATAGCATTGCTAGTGAGTAAAAGCGAAGATGTAGTGCTAGGACACAACCTGACCATCCATACACCTCATGCAGTGTCAGCCTTACTGAATTCTGCCCAAACCAGACACGTCTCATCTGCACGATTTACAAGGTGGGAATTAGCACTAATTGCCCCTGTAAACATCACCATAAGGAGACGCAGCGCACTAAATCCTGCAACGTATCTCCCAGGTGTGCCTGGACAGGCACAAAGGGTGGGGGATGAGAATGATGGCGAAGGAGGATTTAGTACAGACACTGACACACATGATTGTATGGAATATTTGACACAAAATTTCACTGCAAGGCCCGACATCAGTGACAACCCACTGGAAGGTGTAGATTTTACTTTCTACACTGACGGTATTTGCCACAGACAGACGGACTCGGGAGACTTGTGTACTGGATACGCAGTCGTAGATGACAAAGGTACATAGAAGCAGAACCCCTGGGCCCACCTCACTCAGCACAAGTTGCTGAGCTGGTTGCCCTAACCAGAGCGTGTGAATTGGCTAAAGGTAAGTCAGCCAATATCTACACGGATTCTAGGTATGCCTTTGGAGTAGTGCATGATTTCGGGGCCCTATGGCGCCTCAGAAATTTCATGACGGCAGCTGGCACACCCGTGGCGCATGCAACCCACATCAAAATACTTTTAGCCGCGATACAGGAACCTGACAGAGTGGCTGTTATCAAGTGTAAAGCCCACACATACAGTCAAGACCCAGTGTCACTTGGTAACAGCCGGGCAGACGAAGCTGCTAAATCAGCAGCCAGTACCCCATACAGGCAGACATCACACAACTGATGGTATTCAATACCGTCAACACACAGAAATTGAGTGAAATGCAAAATTTGTGTTCTCCACAGGAAAAGGCAGTCTGGAGGTCAAAAGGATATGGCCAGGAGTCCTCAGGACTCTGGACAGATGGATAGGGTAAGCCAGTGGCACCCAGAGCATACCTTCCGAGTTTAGCGGAGGCGGCACATGGGCTGACTCATCTAGATAAAGAAGGTATGTGCAAGTTGGTAAGAGCCTACTGGTGCGCACCAGGATTTTCTTCCCATGCGGGTAAGAGGGCAATGACATGCCTCACCTGCTTAAGGAAGAACATTGGAAAGGCGATACCAACAGAACCATCTGTTATGAGCCACGGCTGTGGCTCATTCCTGTTTTGCATTTTGGTTCTGTATTTTATGTTTATAAAGTTGTCTTGCATGCCAGGATTTCCTGTTGCTCTGTTTTAGAATACTCTTGTTGCTGCCGCTGGTGAGTCTGTGTAATTGCAGCTTGTTCTCATGTGTTCAGCCTCACCTGGCTGCTAATTGCACCTTGTCAGTTTGGAGTCATGCAACAGGGCAGCTGCATGAAATTATTAATTAGGCCTCTGTTATACGCTGGCTCAGTGCAGTTCACAGATGCTGGTGATATTTCTAAGTTTCCAGTCTGCTTGGGTTCTGAGCTTGTTCCTGCTAGTTCCAGAATTCCTGTGTCAGTCCCTGTGTCGATTCCTGTGTCTGATCCCGTGTCCTGCCGTTAAGCGTTCCTGTCCTGAAGTCCAGTGGCTTTGCCTGTGCCTGGTCAAGTTTCTGGCTTCTTGGTGTCCACCGGTCTGTCGTTTGGGATTCTGCCTGTCCTCCAGTTCTGAGAGTCTGTGTCGGCAGCATTGGAGGTTCCTGTCCGTTTGCCAGAATTCGTACCGGTTCCGTGAGTAGCGGCTCTGCCGCGTCCGTCGGCCTAGGCCGCTGTATTCCGTTATTCCTGTCACTGGTGTTTTGCAGAGGGTTCTGCTTATGCTGTCACCGCCGGTACACAAAAGTATTGTGTCGGTGTGTGGTCAGCATTTCCTTTGTTGTTCTTTTCCTTTGGCGGCAAGCCGTACATACATTTAGTTTTAGGCTAGTTAGTAGCCCCTGGCTTTGGTTGTTTCAGTTAGAGGGACCCTTGTTATCACCCTGTCTCGGTACACTCTTTGTCTCTCATTAAGACCTGAGGGGGCATCGAAGTTGGGCAGACGTAATCCGCCCTTCAAACGCGGCTGCCATGGGCTCAAGCAACCATAGTCTCGCAAGAGTGTGCTGACAGCACGGGCGAGACAACGGAGATAGGGCGCCAGGGGCTGTTCCCTTTCCATTCCCCTTTCCCAGCATTACGTCCTGGTGCTCTGGACTCACTTCATAACATCTCCCTTGTTCTGAGCACCAGGAACCTAACACCATCCCATATTCCGCGAATGGACGGCCCTTTTCAGGTAATACAGATTAAATTTCTACAAGGTGGCAATTGTATGAAATCAAAGTATGTATTGGTTTGATATTCAGATATGTTCGGATTTTAATGAATTGCAAGCGCAGTACCAAATTGATGAGTTTGAGGAGCGAGGGCATTGTAACAACAACTGGTTTAATTTATGACCCATCAATCGAGACAATGTTGTGATAAGATGTGATTCCACGGTCCGTTTCTTTCACCCGTTTCTCCTTTGTTTTTCTCCAAGGTACAAAGACATCCACTTGGAAGAAGAATTTGATGACCCTTCATACAGACCACTGATGAACTGTGTCACAGACACTTGATGAGCTTTTAGAGACTTTAACTTTTATGGACACTTGAAGAACTTTGCTTGCCACTTACAGCAAAGATACAGCAATCCGGACAAGACATCGACAAGACTTCAACAAAACACCCAAAGACGACCACATACATAATCATACGAATGCATTTATAACGCATGTTTCTTATCTTCATCTCTACTATCTTCAGGTAGTGACACACAGTCGACAGGTAATATAGGCACATATATTAGCACTCACATATTCTCCCCCTTCATGTATCATCAACTAATGTGCACCCCATTTGTTGGAACTAAAAAGCCGAAAAGAGCTCGGTATAGTTTGTTAGCCCACTTACAGACCCTTAATACGGGATGAGAAGGATTCAATGTATACTTCGCAATACCTCGAAGCTTATTTTAGAACATGTACAGCACGATGATACATGACCCCTCAGACATGGATTTCATACACACATGCTTTTACTATCCCACTAGGTCATACATTTCCCACCTCCTCCCTACTCCCAATCATAATAAGGAATTTCATGGTAATATATATTTTTCTGCTTAAATTGTTTAGATAGTGGCAGTTATTGTTGACTGCCAAAGGGTGGACTGTCAAAGTCGAAAAATATTATGATGCGTATGCCTTGTACTAACCCCATGCACATGCCCGCTGCTCGTGCACCCAGTCTGCCGTGCGTGCACATGTCCGCAATTTGCGAAAGATCGCTCCGGCGATTACGCGCGTGATATGCGCATTTACGGTAGAGTTTGTGAGCGTGTAGCGGGCGACTCGATCATAACATATTTAACTCAAATAGCGTGTTTTATAGATAATATTCCCCTAAACAATGTCAGCAAGTATGTTTATTTTAAACGGTTCGTGGACAGAGAGATTCCTCTTTGCATGATAGGAAGGGTCAGATAAAGGTTGACCGGCGGTGTCTAGTATCCAGCTGTAGAGTATTTTAATGGTAACATTTCGGTGTTGGTTAGGAAGAGATTGTTCGCTGCTGCGTATAGTTATGTACAAAAGTAGTTTATAGACATTTACTGTATTTGCTGTTCATTATCCATGCGGCAGGAATCCTGAGGATACCTCCTACCTGAGCAGTTGGAGAAAGACACAACCCACCTGTTCGAACCCACCTATGACCTTTTGTTATAATGCAGAGACACATTCCTGTGTCCAATGAACAATGAGATTATAGGGACCATTGTATTGTTACTGTATGCTGTGTATATAAAGACCACCTGGGCCAGTCACTCACTCTCTCTGCAAGGTTTTCACATTGAAGGCTGAGGGCTGGATCCAGGACGCGCTTGCGAATCATTCCCATGTGTGTAAGTTCTCTGTAGCCATTTTGTTATCCTTAGTGTTTTCCATTTATTCTCATTATGTTTGCTCGTGTTTGCGATTGTTCGCTATTGTTCATATTATTCCTTGTTATTCTGTTTAGATTTTGATGTTAGTTTTGTAGTGTATAAGCTGTATTGTTTTCCCCTTTTTACTCTAAAGAATCATCCACGAAGGTGTTAGAGCCGGAGTGGTTTTTAAATCCAAACCAGGTCTTGTGTTTTCACTAGTTACTGTAAAGGGTTTTCCTATAGCGTCTCAATCGCTCAAACAGCTTACATATTATCAAGGTTAATAAGCGTTACATCATTATAGTATTACATTGCCAAGGTTTAGAGTATAAGCATATTCTTACTGTGTTTATTTAAAAGGTTTAAAGGTTATCAACTGTGTGTGCGCTCGCTGTGTGTATTCCGTACACTCAGCGCAGCGTGTGTACGTGGTCTAGCGGCCATAGCGGCTCAACGGTAATAGTATATAGCTTACGTTTAAAGGTAATATTTGACATTATCAACCCGTACTTACGAGTGTTCAAATTCAAGATGGAGTTGTTGAGAGTGGTAATCTCAGGTCTGGAGAAGGGGGAATTCCTAGAGTCTCTAGATGTCAAGGATGCGTACCATCACATTCCGATCTGGCCGCCTCATCAGGCTTATCTACGGTTTGCAATGCAGGACTGCCACTACCAGTTTCAGGCCCTGCCATTTGGTCTCTCCATGGCACCAAGGGTGTTCACCAAAGTGATGGCAGAGATGATGATGTTGCTCCGCAGACAGGGAGTGAACATAGTTCCGTACTTGGACGATCTTCTGATAAAGGCTCCGTCCAGGGAACAGCTGTTGGAGAACATTGCCCTCAACCAGACTACTGGATCATGGGTGGATTCTGAACCTGCCATAATCTCACCTAGAACCAACACAGAGGCTCCATTTCCTGGGACACAGAGTCTCAAAAAGAATTCCTTCCCTTGGAAAAGGCAATGGTAATCCAATCGATGGTTTGGGCCGTCTTGAAGCCGACCTGAGAATCTCCGCTCATCACTGCATACGCCTTCTGGGGAAAAAGGGGGCTTCTTACGAAGCAGTTCAGTACGGAAGGTTTCATGCGAGGCCCTTCCAGGTGGATCTGTTGGACAAATGGTCCAGATCGCATCTTCACATGCACCAGAGGATTCGTCTGTCACCAAAAGCCAGGATCTCCCTCCTGTGGTGCCTACATACTTCTCACCTAGTCGAGGTTTGGAGGTTCGGGATTCAGAATTGGATTCTGCTAACCACAGACGCAAGCCTCAGAGGTTGGGTAGCAGTCACCCAGGGGTGCAGTTTCAGGTAAGGTTGTCAAGTCAGGAAGTCGTCCTTCCAATAAACATCCTGGAACTCAGGGCTATCTACAACACCCTTCTGCAGGCCATTCAGGTCCAGTCGGACAATTTGACGGTGGTGACGTACATAAATCGACAGGGCGGAACAAAAAGCAGAGCCGCAATGTCAGAGGTGTCAAGAATTCTCCTCTGGGCATGGCGTCGTCGGCGTTCTTCATTCCGGGATTAGACTACTGGGAAGCAGACTTCCTCAGCAGACACAATCTGCACCCGGGGGAATGGGGTCTCCACCCGGAGGTGTTCCGGTGGTTAACATGTCGGTGGGGGTATCCACAAATCGACATGATGGCCTCTCGACTCAACAAGAAGCTCAAGCGGTATTGTTCCAGGTCGAGGGACCCACAGGCAGTAGCAGTAGACGCCCTGACAACTCCATGGGTTTACTAGCTCGTGTACTTGTTTCCTCCCATTCCTCTGATCCCAAGAATTCTAAAAAGAATAAAAAGTGAAAAGGTTCAAGCAATCCTCATTGCTCCGGACTGGCCACGAACGGCCTGGTATACAGATCTTCTTAATATGCGGATCAAAGATCTGTGGCCTCTGCCTCTTCGAGAGGATCTTCTGATGCAGGGCCCGTTCATCTATGAAGACTTACCATGGCTACGTTTAATGGCATGGAAGTTGAACGGTTGATTCTAGCCAGGAGAGGGATTCCTGACAAGATCATACCGACTATGATCCAAGCCAGAAAGGGGGTAACTTCTAAACATTACCATCGTATTTGGAAAATATATGTCTCTTGGTGTGAGAGCAGACAATATTCTGCGGTGGAATTTCATCTGGGATGTTTCCTGCTTTTTCTGCAGTCTGGAGTGGATGTGGGCCTACGCCTAGTTCAGATTTCGGCCTTGTCTATTTCTTTCAGAAACAATTGGCTTTTCTCCCTGAGGTCCAGACGTTCTTGAAAGGTGTTCTGCACTTACAACCTCCCTTTATGCCTCTTACGGCACCTTGGGATCTTAATTTGGTACTGCAGTTCCTTCAATCGGACTGGTTTGAACCGTTGCAGGAGGTAGACGTAAAGTACCTTACGTGGAAGACCATCACACTGTTGGCCTTGGCTTCAGCAAGACATGTGTCAGAGCTGGGTGCGTTGTCTCACAAGAGCCCCTACTTAATTTTCCATGAGGACAGAGCTGAACTCAGGACTCGTCAGCAATTCCTTCCTAAGGTGGTGTCCGCATTTCACATCAACCAACCTATTGTGGTTCTGGCTGTTAGACACCTCTGCTACTTCAAAGTCTTTGGCTGTCGTAAAGGCTTTGAAGGTCTATGTGAAGAGAACAGCTCGTCACAGGAAATCAGACTCGCTGTTCGTTCTTTATGATCTCCATAAAATTGGGTGTCCTGCTTCGAAGCAGTCTATTGCATGCTAGATCAGGCTCACGATCCAGCATCAGAAATAGTGGAAATAGTGTTGCGCTCAATCCAGTTGCCTTAATTAATTGATTAATGAACCCTTAATTTATGTAAATTATGGATGAAGTGGATAACACATTAAAAAATGTATGGAGCAAGTAGATAATGTGTGGTCCTTTGTTGGACAAATACAATGATGTGGAGACAAATGATGATTATATAGTAAACAGGTACTTTTGTACCGCTTTATTAAGATCAGGCTAGCTAAAGAAATGCCATTGGTAAGGATGAGTACTTAAATGGCAATGATGATATTAATACCAGTGTCTCTCTCAGTTATGAAATCAGTGCAGGTAGGGTAGAGGAGAAACTCAGATAGCGCTGGTAACTCCAACGCGTTTCAGCCTTTCAGAGGCCTTCTCCCAGAGGAAGGCCTCTGAAAGTCTGAAACGCGTTGGAGTTACCAACATACAGACATTGGAGTTCTGCAGAACCGCATCTAAGCACCAGAGACAGCGATTGACAGACTAACAAGACCCGGTCACGTGATCGGGAGAACCCGGAAGCTGAACCCGTTGCCGAGCAACAGAGGACAGAGAAGCCAGTGACGGTGCGCGGCGGACACAGGAGAAGGTAAGAAGCGAGTCTCCGTATGCGGCGGGAGTCACTCAGCAAGCAGCTCTGTAGAGCGCTATCTGAGGTTCTCCTCTACCCTAGACAGGACTACCAGTCCGGCCCATCGGCTCTCAGGGGACGTCTGCATCAGGACGCACCACGAGCAGCTGAAGCCGGCTGGTAAGACCGGTCCGGAGCCTCCCTATCATACCCCCTATGTGTACCTGCTAAACGCCCACACCGTGAAGAATAAGAAGGACACGTAATTGCTACTTACATAAAAAGCGCTTTATGAGAAACTTTACAGACTGTTCAGTGCACTATAAATAGAGACTGAAACAACCAAAGGTGCGGGACGCTGCAACCTGCACTGATTTCATAACTGAGAGAGACACTGGTATTAATATCATCATTGCCATTTAAGTACTCATCCTTACCAATGGCATTTCTTTAGCTAGCCTGATCTTAATAAAGCGGTACAAAAGTACCTGTTTACTATATAATCATCATTTGTCTCCACATCGTTGTATTTGTCCAACAAAGGACCACACATTATCTACTTGCTCCATACATTTTTTAATGTGTTATCCACTTCATCCATAATTTACATAAATTAAGGGTTCATTAAATTAATTAATTAATTAAGGCAACTGGATTGAGCGCAACACTATTTCCACTATTTCTGGAGCTTGTATCAGGTTAGTCACCTGAAAGTGTAGCAGCTCGTCCGCACAATAGATCCCAGTGCGCAGATAATTTCATAATTATCACGATCCAGCATGCTTATTACACGGCAGGTTTGCCGATTCAAACATCTGTTCAAGCCCACTCTACTAGGTCGGTGAGTTCTTGTTGGGCGGCTGCCCGGGGTGTCTCGGCTTTACAGCTCTGCCGAGCAGCTACTTGGTCGGGTTCAAACATGTTTGCTAACTTTTACAAGTTCGATACTTTGGCCTCTGAGGATCTTCAGTTTGGTCAATCAGTTCTGCAGGAACCTCAGCACTCTCCCACCCGGTTTCGGAGCTTTGGTACTCCCCCCTGGTGCTAAATGGATTCCCAGTATCCCCTGGGACATAAGAGAAAATAGGATTTTAATTACCTACCGGTATATCCTTTTCTCGTAGTCCGTTGGGGATACTGGGTGCCTGCCAGTGGTTCATTCTTCGTTCTCTCTTACTTGGTTCAGTAGTGTTGTTTGGCTCAGCTGTTGCTATCCCTGTTTGTAAGTTTGGTTAGCATGGCTTTCCTCTTGTTCTGGTTGTGCTGGTTTGAATTCTCACCACTTTCCTTTTCTATATTCTCTCAAAGTATGTCCGTTTCCTCTGGCACAGTTTCCTAGACTGAGTCTGCTAGGAGGGGCATAGAGGGAGGAGCGAGCATTCAACATTCAAACATCTATAGTGCCCATGAATCCTAGTGGACCAGTCTATACCCCATGGTACTAAATGGATTTCCAGTATCCGCTACGGACTACGAGAAAAGGATTTTCCGGTAGGTAATTAAAATCCTATTTTTTCCCCCCTCCCTCAGCGTCCCTCTGTTTCCTTCCCCCTCTCCTTTTAATTACCTTAGTCACACAGCAACGATCAGAAGGGTCTTCTCTTGTTGGCAGACACATTGCCTGATCCTCACCCAGGCACAGCTGCAGTAGAAGAGCTGGAATCCAGTGGTGTGCCTTATCTCAGTCACTGATTGGCTTGGATTGCAGCACATTGATGATGTCACCGTGCTCTAAGATCCCAGCCTATCAGTGACTGAGAGACAGTGGTGTCACAAGGGGGATGCGGGCCGCACAGGGGAGTCACTCTCCGAGAGGGCCGACACCTGAATTGTGGCTACTCTGCAGTGACAGGAACTGGCTGTAGCAGTGTGACATTAAACTGCAGCACCTGGCTCCTGTCACTGAGAAGAAGCTGGCAGTGCAGCATCTCTGGTGGCATGCCCAGCATCCCCAGAGTGATGTAGAATTGCGGCAGCGGCGAGGCCATGCCCCCTTTCTGAAAGGCTATGTCCCCTTGATGTGCCTGCCTAGGTGCGCATAGGGGGACTATTAGCCACACCAGGTGTCACTGACCCAAGTGAGACACTACTGCTGTGAGTAACTGCGTCATGGGACTCCATCTATTCTATGGGCAGCTAGGACTATCTGAGAGGACGGATAATGCGACCAGAAACCTAGAAGGTAAGTAATATCTCACTACCCCCATCCCAAACCACAGTGTGGTTTGAATCCCATAATAGCCCAGATTTAATGATTATAATCCCAGGTATTTCTCTATCGTCCTAGTGGATGCTGGGGTTCCTGAAAGGACCATGGGGAATAGCGGCTCCGCAGGAGACAGGGCACAAAAAGTAAAGCTTTCCGATCAGGTGGTGTGCACTGGCTCCTCCCCCTATGACCCTCCTCCAAGCCTCAGTTAGATTTTTGTGCCCGGCCGAGAAGGGTGCAATCTAGGTGGCTCTCCTAAAGAGCTGCTTAGAGAAAGTTTAGCTTAGGTTTTTTATTTTACAGTGAGTCCTGCTGGCAACAGGATCACTGCAACGAGGGACTTAGGGGAGAAGAAGTGAACTCACCTGCGTGCAGGATGGATTGGCTTCTTGGCTACTGGACATCAGCTCCAGAGGGACGATCACAGGTACAGCCTGGATGGTCACCGGAGCCTCGCCGCCGGCCCCCTTGCAGATGCTGAAACATGAAGAGGTCCAGAATCGGCGGCAGAAGACTCCTCAGTCTTCTAAAGGTAGCGCACAGCACTGCAGCTGTGCGCCATTTTCCTCTCAGCACACTTCACACGGCAGTCACTGAGGGTGCAGGGCGCTGGGAGGGGAGCGCCCTGGGAGGCAAATGAAAACCTATTTGGCTAAAAAATACCTCACATATAGCCTCCGGGGGCTATATGGAGATATTTAACCCCTGCCAGAATACACTAAAGAGCGGGAGACGAGCCCGCCGGAAAAGGGGCGGGGCCTATCTCCTCAGCACACAGCGCCATTTTCCTTACACAGCTCCGCTGGTCAGGACGGCTCCCAGGTCTCTCCCCTGCACTGCACTACAGAAACAGGGTAAAAAGAGAGGGGGGGCAAAATAGTGGCAAAAATTATATTATAAAAGCAGCTATACAGGGAGCACTTATTATAAGGCTATCCCTGTCATATATAGCGCTTTTGGTGTGTGCTGGCAAACTCTCCCTCTGTCTCCCCAAAGGGCTAGTGGGGTCCTGTCTTCGTTAAGAGCATTCCCTGTGTGTCGGTACGTGTGTGTCGACATGTATGAGGACGATATTGGTGTGGAGGCGGAGCAATTGCCAAATATGGGGATGTCACCTCCTAGGGGGTCGACACCAGAATGGATGCCTTTATTTATGGAATTACGGGATAGTGTCAACACGCTAAAGCAGTCGTTTGACGACATGAGACGGCCGGACAATCAGTTAGTGCCTGTCCAGGCGCCTCAAACACCGTCAGGGGCTGTAAAACGCCCTTTGCCTCAGTCGGTCGACACAGACCCAGACACAGGCACTGATTCCAGTGGCGACGGTGACGAATCAACCGTATTTTCCAGTAGGGCCACACGTTATATGATTTTGGCAATGAAGGAGGCGTTACATTTAGCTGATACTACAGGTACCACTAAACAGGGTATTATGTGGGGTGTGAAAAAACTACCTATAGTTTTTCCTGAATCAGAAGAACTAAATGATGTATGTGATGAAGCGTGGGTTGCCCCCGATAAAAAGATGCTAATTTCAAAGAAGTTATTAGCTTTATACCCTTTCCCGTCAGAGGTTAGGGCGCGCTGGGAAACACCTCCTAGGGTGGACAAGGCGCTCACACGCTTATCTAAACAAGTGGCGTTACCCTCTCCTGAGACGGCCGCACTTAAAGATCCAGCAGATAGGAGGATGGAAAATATCCAAAAAAGTATATACACACATACAGGTGTTATACTACGACCAGCTATAGCGACAGCCTGGATGTGCAGTGCTGGAGTAGCTTGGTCAGAGTCCCTGATTGAAAATATTGATACCCTGGATAGGGACAATGTTTTACTGTCTTTAGAGCAAATAAAGGATGCATTTCTTTATATGCGTGATGCACAGAGGGATATCTGCACACTGGCATCACGGGTAAGTGCTATGTCCATTTCGGCCAGAAGAAGTTTATGGACGCGACAGTGGTCAGGCGATGCGGACTCAAAACGGCATATGGAAGTTTTGCCGTATAAAGGGGAGGAGTTATTTGGAGTCGGTCTATCAGATTTGGTGGCCACGGCTACAGCCGGGAAATCCACCTTTTTACCTCAAGCTACTCCCCAACAGAAAAAGACACCGACTTTTCAACCGCAGCCCTTTCGTTCCTTTAAAAACAAGAGAGCAAAGGGATATTCATATCTGCCACGAGGCAGAGGAAGGGGGAAGAGACACCAACAGGCAGCTCCTTCCCAGGAACAGAAGCCCTCCCCCGCTTCTACAAAAGCCTCAGCATGACGCTGGGGCTTCTCAAGCGGACTCGGGGGCGGTGGGCGGTCGTCTCAAGAATTTCAGCGCGCAGTGGGCTCACTCGCAGGTAGATCCCTGGATCCTGCAGATAATATCTCAGGGGTACAGGTTGGAACTAGAGACAGATCCGCCTCGCCGTTTCCTGAAGTCTGCTTTACCAACGTCCCCCTCCGAAAGGGAGACGGTTTTGGAAGCCATTCACAAGCTGTACTCTCAGCAGGTGATAGTCAAGGTACCTCTTCTACAACAGGGAAAGGGGTATTATTCCACTCTATTTGTGGTACCGAAGCCGGACGGCTCGGTAAGACCTATTCTAAATCTGAAGTCCTTGAACCTGTACATAAAGAAGTTCAAGTTCAAAATGGAGTCACTCAGAGCAGTGATAGCGTACCTGGAAGAAGGGGACTTTATGGTGTCCTTGGACATCAAGGATGCGTACCTCCACGTTCCAATTTACCCCTCACACCAGGGGTACCTCAGGTTCGTTGTACAAAACTGTCACTATCAGTTTCAGACGCTGCCGTTCGGATTGTCCACGGCACCTCGGGTCTTTACAAAGGTAATGGCCGAGATGATGATTCTTCTTCGAAGAAAAGGCGTATTAATTATCCCATACTTGGACGATCTCCTAATAAGGGCAAGGTCCAGAGAACAGCTAGAGAGGGGATTAGCACTGTCTCAAGAAGTGCTAAAACAGCACGGCTGGATTCTGAATATTCCAAAATCCCAGTTAATGCCGACAACTCGTCTGCTGTTCCTAGGGATGATTCTGGACACGGTTCAGAAAAAGGTTTTTCTCCCGGAGGAAAAAGCCAAGGAGTTATCCGAGCTTGTCAGGAACCTCCTAAAACCAGGAAAGGTGTCTGTACATCAATGCACAAGAGTCCTGGGAAAAATGGTGGCTTCTTACGAAGCAATTCCATTCGGCAGATTCCATGCACGAATTTTCCAGAGGGATCTGTTGGACAAATGGTCAGGGTCGCATCTTCAGATGCACCAGCGGATAACCCTGTCTCCAAGGACAAGGGTATCTCTTCTGTGGTGGTTGCAGAGTGCTCATCTATTGGAGGGCCGCAGATTCGGCATACAGGATTGGATCCTGGTGACCACGGACGCCAGCCTGAGAGGCTGGGGAGCAGTCACACAAGGAAGAAACTTCCAGGGAGTGTGGACGAGCCTGGAAACGTCTCTTCACATAAACATTCTGGAACTAAGAGCAATCTACAATGCTCTAAGCCAGGCAGAACCTCTGCTTCAAGGAAAACCGGTGTTGATCCAGTCGGACAACATCACGGCAGTCGCCCATGTAAACAGACAGGGCGGCACAAGAAGCAGGAGTGCAATGGCAGAAGCTGCAAGGATTCTTCGCTGGGCAGAGAATCATGTGATAGCACTGTCAGCAGTGTTCATCCCGGGAGTGGACAACTGGGAAGCAGACTTCCTCAGCAGACACGACCTTCACCCGGGAGAGTGGGGACTTCATCCGGAAGTCTTCCACATGCTGGTAACCCGTTGGGAAAGACCAATGGTGGACATGATGGCGTCTCGCCTCAACAAAAAACTGGACAGGTATTGCGCCAGGTCAAGAGATCCGCAGGCAATAGCTGTGGACGCGCTGGTAACGCCTTGGGTGTACCAGTCGGTGTATGTGTTTCCTCCTCTGCCTCTCATACCAAAAGTATTGAGAATTATACGGCAAAGAGGCGTAAGAACGATACTAGTGGTTCCGGATTGGCCAAGAAGGACTTGGTACCCGGAACTTCAAGAGATGATCACGGAAGATCCGTGGCCTCTACCTCTAAGGAGGGACTTGCTTCAGCAGGGTCCCTGTCTGTTTCAAGACTTACCGCGGCTGCGTTTGACGGCATGGCGGTTGAACGCCGGATCCTAAAGGAAAAAGGCATGCCGGAAGAAGTCATTCCTACTTTGATTAAAGCAAGGAAGGAAGTAACCGTGCAACACTATCACCGCATTTGGCGAAGATATGTTGCGTGGTGCGAGGATCGGAGTGCTCCGACGGAGGAATTTCAACTGGGTCGATTCCTACATTTCCTGCAATCAGGATTGTCTATGGGTCTCAAATTGGGATCTATTAAGGTTCAAATTTCGGCCCTGTCGATTTTCTTTCAAAAAGAATTGGCTTCAGTTCCTGAAGTCCAGACTTTTGTTAAGGGAGTGCTGCATATACAGCCTCCTGTGGTGCCTCCAGTGGCACCGTGGGATCTCAATGTGGTTTTGGAATTTCTAAAATCTCATTGGTTTGAACCACTAAAAAAGGTGGATTTAAAATATCTCACATGGAAAGTGACCATGTTACTAGCCCTGGCTTCGGCCAGGAGAGTGTCAGAACTGGCAGCTTTATCTTACAAAAGCCCATATCTGATTTTCCATTCGGACAGGGCAGAACTGCGGACTCGTCCGCATTTTCTCCCTAAGGTGGTGTCAGCATTTCATCTGAACCAACCTATTGTAGTGCCTGCGGCTACAAGTGACTTGGAGGACTCCAAGTTACTGGACGTTGTCAGAGCATTAAAAATATATATTGCAAGGACAGCTGGAGTCAGAAAATCTGACTCGTTGTTTATATTGTATGCACCCAACAAGATGGGTGCTCCTGCGTCTAAGCAGACGATTGCTCGTTGGATCTGTAGCACAATCCAACTTGCACATTCTGTGGCAGGCCTGCCACAGCCTAAATCTGTAAAGGCCCACTCCACAAGGAAGGTGGGCTCATCTTGGGCGGCTGCCCGAGGGGTCTCGGCATTACAACTTTGCCGAGCAGCTACGTGGTCAGGGGAGAACACGTTTGTAAAATTTTACAAATTTGATACTCTGGCTAAGGAGGACCTGGAGTTCTCTCATTCGGTGCTGCAGAGTCATCCGCACTCTCCCGCCCGTTTGGGAGCTTTGGTATAATCCCCATGGTCCTTTCAGGAACCCCAGCATCCACTAGGACGATAGAGAAAATAAGAATTTACTTACCGATAATTCTATTTCTCGGAGTCCGTAGTGGATGCTGGGTGCCCATCCCAAGTGCGGATTATCTGCAATAATTGTACATAGTTATTGTTAACTAATTCGGGTTATTGTTTAGGAAGCCATCTTTCAGAGGCTCCTCTGTTATCATACTGTTAACTGGGTTTGATCACAAGTTGTACGGTGTGATTGGTGTGGCTGGTATGAGTCTTACCCGGGATTCAAAATTCCTCCCTTATTGTGTACGCTCGTCCGGGCACAGTACCTAACTGAGGCTTGGAGGAGGGTCATAGGGGGAGGAGCCAGTGCACACCACCTGATCGGAAAGCTTTACTTTTTGTGCCCTGTCTCCTGCGGAGCCGCTATTCCCCATGGTCCTTTCAGGAACCCCAGCATCCACTACGGACTCCGAGAAATAGAATTATCGGTAAGTAAATTCTTATTTTTTGGTACAAAAATGTCCAGGATCTTCAGATTGGATTCTCTAGTTATAACATCTTATACCTGTAATACTTGTCATTAAATATCCATAAAGTGGTAATTTAAATGACTATGATAAAGGTGAAAAAGTTTTATATGGTGGCGATACTTGTTTCCTTGCACAAAAACTCTATCTCAGAATAAATTGTTTTTATATATATATATATATATATATATATATACACACAGAGTAAAAACCACAGCACTCACCGCACCAGAAGCGGGGCACAGCTATGCACTTACCACTCACAGGGTGGGGTGCATGTAACACTGCACTCTCCACCACAGAAGCGGGGTACACAGCTGTACTTACCACTCACAGGGCGGGGTGCATGTAGCCCATGACCACATCGCTCTAATAAATACAAACAGAGAACCCAGCACTCACCAAAGTAAACTCACTTATCCTCAACAATTCAATAAATAAATGATGGGGGTTTAGTTGGTGGATTGGCCAATGCACGGAAGCCTGTATACCGATTCAAGGTACCCCACCTTCATACAGGTCCTACACTATCACAGAGTCTTAAAACCTGACTACCACACTGCTGCATCATCTGCCAGTGTGGTAGTCAGGTTTTAAGACTCTGTGATAGTGTAGGACCTGTATGAAGGTGGGGTACCTTGAATCGGTATACAGGCTTCCGTGCATTGGCCAATCCACCAACTAAACCCCCATCATTTATTTATTGAATTGTTGAGGATAAGTGAGTTTACTTTGGTGAGTGCTGGGTTCTCTGTTTGTATTTATTAGAGCGATGTGGTCATGGGCTACATGCACCCCGCCCTGTGAGTGGTAAGTACAGCTGTGTACCCCGCTTCTGTGGTGGAGAGTGCAGTGTTACATGCACCCCACCCTGTGAGTGGTAAGTGCATAGCTGTGCCCCGCTTCTGGTGCGGTGAGTGCTGTGGTTTTTACTCTGTGTGTATATGAAGGGGTTAATCTATGGTTAGCTCTTATTAACCGTGGCCACTAGCTTTCTCATGCACCCGTGTGGACTTTATTATCCTGAACCTGTCTCAGCTGTTTTTTAGCAATCATCTTTGAGCCAGTGCAATAGGTGACTAGTGTGCCTTTAAAAGCCATAAAGTCTGTGGCAGGTACACATTACATCTAGCAGGCAGATGATGCAGCAGTGTGGTAGTCAGGTTTTAAGACTCTGTGATAGTGTAGGACCTGTATGAAGGTGGGGTACCTTGAATCGGTATACAGGCTTCCGTGCATTGGCCAATCCACCAACTAAACCCCCATCATTTATTTATTGAATTGTTGAGGATAAGTGAGTTTACTTTGGTGAGTGCTGGGTTCTCTGTTATATATATATATATATATATATATATATATATATTTTTTTTTTTTTTTTTTTTTTTTTGCAGCGGGGTACACTGGGTTCCACAGGGATAGCATTGGGGTGTAGAGTAGGATCTTGATCCAAGGCACCAACAGGCTAAAGCAGAGATGGGGAACTGTTGGCCCTCCAGCTGTTGCTAAACTATGCATACCAGCATGCCTTGTAACAGTTTTGCAATTTGGCCATGCTAAAACTGTTGCAGGGCATGCTGGGATGTGTAGTTGAACAACAGCTGGAGGGCCAAAGGTTCCCCATCCCTGGGCTAAAGCTTTGTCTGTTCCCAAGATGCTCAGTGCCGCCTCCTCTATAACCCCGCCTCCGTGCACAGGAGCTCAGTTTGTAAGTTGGTGCATGCAGTGCAGGCAGCTAACAGGCCCTGAAAAGAGTTTTTAAAAGTGAAGATAGAAGACTTCAAGGGCTGCAGCAGAGGCACTGTCCGTGCTAGATGTCATTCTGACATCTCCTGCTGCAGCTCCCTCACCTCCCCCAGCGGCGCTTTATACTCCCGTGTCCCTGGTTGCCGGGTACTTACAGCGGAGGCTCCGGTTCTCTACTTCAGGCACACACACCAACCGCAGCTCTCCGGGATCGCGTGGCCACATTCGGGGAGGAGGTAAGAGGGTCCCCCAGATGGGACCGGCTGGAAATCGCAATCCGGTGCGGCCATTAGGAGGCGGGCTACGTGCGCTGGCGTGGACACTGTGTCAGTACAGGGACACCACTAGATCACCGGGGCAGGGGCACAGGTCGGTTTTACTAAAGCGTTTTTATATGGCCCACAGTACGGTGGTGAAGTCCAGCAAGGGGATAAGGCTCTGACCTGTAGCCCCACCCCCAGGGCGCCATTTAGAGTAAATGTTCCCACCCTGGAGCTGCATCTCTCTCTCACCCACACTCCCTGTCAGCGTTTGGGCGCCATCTTCACATGCTGAGCTGATCCTGGGACTGTTTGGGCAAAGTCTCCTCTGTAAAGCCACCTGCATGTCAGCACTGTGCATTTTACAGGACACTTAAGTATTCTACATGTCTGGTGACAGTGTTAGTTAAGAAACAGTGCATTTAGTCAGGGTTATGTAGTACAAGTACCCTGTGATATACATCCAGTCTTTACTGTGCATTGATATATCTATTGATCTGTATAGCTTTACTTAGTATTACTAGTCCAGTGCAGTTTTATTGCTTGTCATAATTTCTACATTGTACATGTGACTGTGTGTGCGCATATAGCTGCTGCAAAATCTCTACTCCATGTATCTCACTCAGATTGCTATCCCTATATTCTGTACCCTGAGGGGGGCTAAGTGAGTCAGGGTCATTATTTGATATAGGTGTTTCACAGGACATACTTATTGTGTATTTCTCTAACGTCCTAGAGGATGCTGGGACTCCGTAAGGACCATGGGGAATAGAAGGGCTCCGCAGGAGATAGGGCACTTTAAGAAAGCTTTGGATTCTGGGTGTGCACTGGCTCCTCCCTCTATGCCCCTCCTCCAGACCTCAGTTTTATACTGTGCCCAGAGGGAAATGGGTGCACTGCAGGGAGCTCCCCTGAGTTCTCTGCCTAGAAAGCATTTTTGTTTGGATTTTTTCTCTTTTTTACAGGGAGCACTGCTGGCAACAGGCTCCCTGCATTGAGGGACTGAGGAGAGAGGGGAAGACCTACTTAAATGATAGGCTCTGCTTCCTCGGCTACTGGACACCATTAGCTCCAGAGGGGGTGAACACAGGTTCGTCCTGGGCGTTCACTCCCAGAGCCGCGCCGCCATTCTCCTCACAGAGCCAGAAGAAAAGAAGTCAGAAGACGTCTCAGGCGGCAGAAGCCTTCAGAGCTTCACTGAGGTAACGCACAGCACTGCAGCTGTGCGTCATTGCTCCACACACCTCACACACTCCGGTCACTGTAAGGGTGCAGGGCGGGCGCCCTGGGCAGCAATATAAACACCTCTCTGATGGCAAAAGACTATATACATGTACAGGTGGGCACTGTACATGTATATAAAAGAGCCCCCACCATTTTTTAATAACTTTGAGCGGGACAGAAGCCCGCCGCCGAGGGGGCGGGGCTTCTCCTTCAGCACTCACCAGCGCCATTTTCTCTCCACAGCACCGCTGAGAGGAAACTCCCCGGACTCTCCCCTGATTTACACATGGTGAAAGGGGTTTTTGAAGGAGAGTGGGGGGGGGGGGGGGTGTACATAATTGGCATTTTATTACTACACAGCGCTACTGGGGAAAAGCATTCTGTGTTTCTTTCCAGGGGTATAGCGCTGGGGTGTGTGCTGGCATACTCTCTCTCTGTCTCTCCAAAGGGCCTTAAAAGGGATACTGTCTTCAGAAAAAGAGTTTCCCTGTGTGGGTGAAGTGTGTCGGTACGCGTGTGTCGACATGTTTGACGAGGAAGGCTCGTTTAATGCGGAGGGGGAGTGCTTGAATGTCAGGTCGCCATCGGCAACGCCGACACCGGACTGGGTGGATATGCTGAATGTCTCTGGCATGACGCTGGGGCTTCCCGCGGGGAGGCAGATCAAGTGGGAGCACGTCTTCGATTTTTCGGCCATGTCTGGGTTCACTCACAGGTGGATCCCTGGGCATTAGAGATTCTTTCTCAGGGATACAGACTGGAATTCGAAGACTTGCCTCTCTGACTTCCCCGTCAGAGAGGGAGCTAGTGTTAGCTGCAATCCAAAAATTGTATATTCAACAGGTGATAGTCAAAGTTCCTCATCTCCAACAAGGAGAGGGATATTACTCAACCATGTTTGTGGTCCCGAAACCGGACGGTTCGGTCAGACCCATTTTAAATCTAAAATCCCTGAACCTGTACTTGAAGAGATTCAAGTTCAAAATGGAATCACTCAGGGTGGTCATCGCCAGCCTGGAGGGGGGGGGGGATTGGATGGTGTCCCTGGACATAAAGGATGCATACCTTCATGTTCCAATTTCCCCCCCTCACCAGGCGTTCCTGAGTTGCAGTACAGGACTGTCACTACCAATTTCAGACGTTGCCGTTTGGGCTTTCCACGGCCCCGAGAATTTTCACCAAGGTAATGGCGGAAATGATGGTGCTCCTGCGCAAGCAAGGTGTCACAATTATCCCATACTTGGACGATCTCCTCATAAAGGTGAGATCTCAGGAGAAGTTGCTGGATAGCGTGTCTCTGTCCATGAAGACGTTGCAAATGCACGGCTGGATTCTCAATTTACCGAAGTCCCAGCTAGTCCCTGCAACGCATCTGACCTTTTTGGGCCTGATTCTAGACACAGACCAGAAGAGGGTTTTTCTTCCGATGGAAAAAGTTCAGGAGCTCATAGCCCTGGTCAGGAACCTATTGAAGCCAAAAAAGGTTTCAGTGCATCATTGCACACGGGTTCTGGGGAAGATGGTGGCTTCATACGAGGCCATCCCCTTCAGCAGGTTCCATGCGAGGACCTTTCAATGGGACCTATTGGACAAATGGTCCGGGTCCCATTTACAAATGCATCAAAGGATAACCCTGTCTCCCAGGACCAGGGTATCTCTCCTGTGGTGGCTGCACAGTGCTCACCTACTAGAGGGTCGCAGGTTCGGCATTCAGGACTGGGTCCTGGTGACCACGGACGCAAGCCTCCGAGGCTGGGGAGCGGTCACGCTAGGAAGAAATTTCCAAGGTCTCTGGTCAAATCTAGAGACTTGTCTCCACATCAACGTCCTGGAGTTGAGGGCCATATACAACGCCCTACGTCAGGCGGAGAAATTGCTTCAGAACAAACCGGTCCTGATTCAGTCGGACAATGTCACGGCAGTGGCTCATGTAAACCACCAAGGAGGAACAAGGAGCAGAGTGGCCATGGCAGAAGCGACCAGGATTCTACGCTGGGCGGAAGGCCATGTAAGCGCACTATCAGCAGTGTTCATCCCGGGGGTGGACAACTGGGAGGCGGACTTCCTCAGCAGGCACGACCTGCATCCGGGAGAGTGGGGACTTCATCAGGAAGTCTTCGCACAGATCACGGATCGGTGGGGACTGCCTCAGATAGACATGATGGCATCCCGTCTCAACAAAAAGCTGAAGCGGTATTGCGCCAGGTCAAGAGACCCTCAGGCGGTAGCGGTAGACGCTCTGGTGACATCTTGGGTGTTCAGATCGGTCTATGTGTTTCCTCCTCTACCTCTCATACCCAAGGTGTTGAGAATAATAAGAATAAGCAGGGTTAGAACAATCCTCATTGTTCCAGATTGGCCACGGAGGACTTGGTATCCGGAGCTGCAAGAGTTGCTCACAGAAGATCCGTGGCCTCTTCCTCTAAGGCAGGACCTGCTGCAGCAGGGGCCCTGTCTGTTCCAAGACTTACCGCGGCTGCGTTTGACGGCATGGCGGTTGAACGCCGGATCCTAGCGGAAAAAGGGATTCCGGAAGAGGTCAATCCTACCCTGATCAAGGCTAGGAAGGACGTGACATCGAAACATTATCACCGTATATGGCGAAAATATGTTTCTTGGTGTGAGGCCAGAGCTGCTCCTACGGAGGAGTTCCATTTGGGCCGTCTACTTCACTTCCTTCAAACAGGAGTGAATTTGGGCCTTAAACTAGGGTCCATAAAGGTCCAAATTTCGGCCTTATCCATTTTCTTTCAAAGAGAATTGGCCTCTCTTCCTGAAGTACAGACTTTTGTTAAGGGGGTGCTGCATATTCAGCCTCCTTTTGTACCTCCGGTGGCGCCTTGGGATCTTAACGTGGTATTACGTTTCCTCAAGTCCCCTTAGTTTGAACCACTCAAAACAGTGGAGTTGAAATATCTCACTTGGAAAGTGGTCATGTTGTTGGCATTAGCTTCGGCAAGGTGTGTTTCAGAATTGGCGGCTTTATCACATAAAAGCCCATACCTGGTTTTTCACGTGGATAGGGCGGAGTTGAGGACTCGTCCTCAATTTCTGCCAAAAGTGGTCTCATCTTTTCATATGAACCAACCTATTGTCGTGCCTGTGGCTTCACGGGACTTGGAGGATTCCGAGTCCCTGGATGTGGTCAGGGCTTTGAAGATTTATGTGACCAGAACAGCTAGGATCAGGGAGACTGAGGCTTTGTTTGTTCTGTATGCGGCCAACAAGGTTGGCGCTCCTGCTTCAAAGCAGACTATTGCTCGCTGGATCTGTAACACGATTCAGCAGGCGCATTCTACGGCAGGATTGCCATTGCCCAAATCGGTTAAGGCCCATTCCACTAGGAAGGTGGGCTCTTCTTGGGCGGCTGCCCGAGGGGTCTCGGCATTACAGTTGTGCCGAGCAGCTACTTGGTCGGGGTCAAACACCTTTGCGAAGTTCTATAAGTTTAATACCCTGGCTGAGGAGGACCTCCTGTTTGCTCAATCGGTGCTGCAGAGTCATCCGCACTCGCCCGCCCGTTTGGGAGCTGTGGTATAATCCCCATGGTCCTTACGGAGTCCCAGCATCCTCTAGGACGTTGGAGAAAATAGGATTTTACTTACCGGTAAATCTACTTCTCGTAGTCCGTAGAGGATGCTGGGCGCCCGTCCCAAGTGCGAACTACTTCTGCATGACTTGTATATAGTTATGGCTTACATAAGGGTTATGTTGTAGTTTTATCGGTTGGACCGAGGCTATGTTGTTGTTCATACTGTTAACTGGGTAGTTTATCACAAGTTATACGGTGTGGCTGGTATGAATCTCGCCCTTAGATTTACAAAAATCCTTCCTCGTACTGTCCATCTCCTTTGGGCACAGTTTCCCTAACTGAGGTCTGGAGGACGGGCATAGAGGGAGGAGCCAGTGCACACCCAGAATCCAAAGCTTTCTTAAAGTGCCCTATCTCCTGCGGAGCCCGTCTATTCCCCATGGTCCTTACGGAGTCCCAGCATCCTCTACGGACTACGAGAAATAGATTTACTGGTAAGTAAAATCCTATTTTTTCTCTGTGATTTTCAATCACTGTATGCCTCTTGAATCCTCTGTTTGTGATTCCACACTGTACAGGGGGTTCTTGGTAAGGTATTAGACTGCTGATATTGTACTGTGTTGCCTGTGATTTTCGCTTTCAGTTATGTTAGTTTCAAGGGGCGACGGTGCTGTGGCTGATCCCACAATGCGTGGTGGTGACGCTGCAGATACATTAGAGGAAAACATAGCAGCAGAGGGTTTAGGTTATGGGGTTCACTACCCTCCAGTAGGGCCGTAGCAACAGGGGTCCATAATGACCCACCTTGGGCTACTTTCTCTACTAAATATATTGGTAACTAGACTTACGCCCCGTATGGGACCTCACGTGCCGGTACAGCCACATATTGTCCCTGTGGTTAATCTGCCATGAGCAGATCTTCTATCCACTCAGTTACAGCAATTGAACCACTCAATGAACAAACAAAAACCCAACCCTCGCCTGCCTAAGACCAAGGGATCCTCTAAGCGGGCCATTACTTCCTCACAATCCACCCATGTTCCAGACACTTTGTCTGATGAAGATGGAGTATATACTGACCCCTCAGACACTGATCCAGATGCTTCTGATGGGTAATTTGTTTCACAGGTGGATGTTCCTAACCTATTGGAGGCTATCAGGCTGATTCTTCAAATTGATGACCACCCAGAACCTGTTGTTACCTCTAAGAAACCAGATAGATTTAAACGTCAGAAGGTTATTAAACAAGTTTTACCTCATTCTGACCACTTAGTTGACATACGTCAGGCATCCTGGGAAAATCCAGGAAAGAAATTCACACCTCACAAGAAAATGCTGGCTCGCTATCCCCTCGCTGCGGAGCGAAGTAAGAACTGGGAAACGTCACCGCTGGTGGATTCGCAAGTGGCACAGCTGGTGGTGTCCTCTGCTCTGCCTGTAACTACCGTCACCTCTGAAAGAACTGATGGATAAGCACGTGGAGGGTTGCTTAAAAGCTATTTACACCCTCGTAGGAGATGTGCATCGACCCACTATTGCAGCTACTTGGGCTGCAGAAGCTATTGAAGCGTGGGCTCAGGAGGTGGAAGAAGAGCTGCCGTCCAATTTTTCTGATAGTGCTAGACAATGTCTCTCGTATAATGGTTGAAGACCACTTCCGACGCCTGGGTATGGGAAGTCAACACTCATGGATATGCCATATCCTTCAAGAATCGTCCACCTCATTGATTTTGCCTGACGGACAGCCCTTCGGATCAGATGAAGGCAAAAACTCTTCATTTGGTGGTACAATCCCTCCTGGACACAGGAGTGGTAGTACAGATGCCTCTGGCTCAGAGAGGCAAAGGGTATTATTCACCGCCGTTCCTAGTCCCGAAACCAAAGTGTTCCTCCCAGCCAATTCTCAACCTCAAGTCCTTGAACAAATTTTTTGTGAGAGTCTCCAAGCTTCGTATGGAAACTCTTCGCTCTATTGCTCTGGCTTTGGAGCCTGGGGACTATATGGTCTCCCTGGACATACAGGATGCTTACCTCAATATTCCGATTGCCATGTCGCATTAGCAGTACCTGCGGTTTGCTATTCGCAACCTCCATTATAAATTTTGGGCTTTACCTTTTGGTTTGACCATGGCTCCGCGAGTTTTCACGAAGGTTATGGTGGTAATGATGGCTTTACTCCGCCGTCACGGTGTCAGGATCCTACCGTATCTGGACAGCCTGCTGATCCTGGCAAATTCCCCAGAAATTCTCCTCCGTTATCTGGATCTGACGGTCCAGTTTCTGAGAGCCCACGGGTGGCTCATCAACTGGAAGAAATCTTCCCTGGTTCCTGCTCAGAGCATGGTGCACCTGGGGGCATTGTTGGACACTCACAATCAGCGGTTGTTTTTGTCTCAGGAGAAGGTCCTGAACCTTCAGAACAGAATTTGATGCTTCCTCTCTCGTCCACAAGTGTCGATTCACTCGGCGATGCAAGTACTAGGCCTCATGGTGTCTGCTTTCGACATGGTGGAGTGTGCTCAATTTCATTCCCGCCCTCTGGAGAGGTTAATCCTTTCGAATTGGGAAGGCCTGCCTCACTGGATCAGGACTCACATGATCTACTTGACGCCGGAGGTTCGCCTGTCACTGTCCTGCTGGCAACAGGACCAGCAATTGAGCAGGGGTCGTCCCTTCTGGATCTCCAACTGGGTCCTTCTGACGACGGATGCCAGTCTGCGGGGTTGGGGCACGCTGTTGGAGCAACACTCTCTTCAGGGTCGGTGGACCAGGGAGGAATCTCTCCTCCTGATAAACATTCTGGAGTTGTGGGCAGTGGGGGTAATTCTGAGTTGATCGCAGCAGGAACTTTGTTAGCAGTTGGGCAAAACCATGTGCACTGTAGGCGGGGCAGATATAACGTGCAGAGAGAGTTAGATTTGGGTGGGTTATTTTGTTTCTGTGCAGGGTAAATACTGGCTGCTTTATTTTTACACTGCAATTTAGATTGCAGATTGAACACACCCCACCCAAATCGAACTCTCTCTGCACATGTTATATCTGCCCCCCCTGCAGTGCACATGGTTTTGCCCAACTGTTAACAAAGTTCCTGCTGCGATCAACTCAGAATTATCCCCAGTGTTCAATGCTTTGAAACTAGCCCTGCATCTGGTACAGAACAGACCTGTTCAAGTACAGTCGGACAATGCCACCACGGTGGCGTACATAAATCATCAAGGCGGCATTCGAAGCCACATGGCAATGATGGAAGTGTCAAAGATTCTTCATTGGGCGGAAGGCCATCTGCCAGCCATATCAGCAGTATTCATTCCAGGGGTCCTCAACTGAGAAGCGGATTTCCTCAGTCGTCAGGATGTACATGCCAGAGAGTGGAGCCTTCATCTAGTGGAAAAATGGGGCCTACCAGACGTAGACCTGATGGCGTATCGACACAATCACAAGGTGCCGGTCTTCGGAGCAAGAACAAGGGATCCTCAAGCAGCGTTCGTGGATGCATTGGCAATTCCATGGAACTTCCGGCTGCCGTATGTGTTCCCTCCGGTGTCACTCCTGCCCAGGGTAATACAGAAGTTCAAGCAAGAAGGAGGAATACTACTTCTAATCGCTCCAGCGTGGCCCAGGCGGCATTGGTTCTCGGACCTACAGGGTCTCTCGATAGAGCGTCCTCTTCTACTTCCACAATGCCCAGACCTCCTCGTTCAGGACCCTTGGTCTACCAGGATCTGGCCCGACTGGCTTTGATGGCATGGCTCTTGAAGCTTCAGTTCTGAGGGCCAAAGGATTTTCTGAGGCAGTCATTCAAAACTATGTTGAAGGCCCGTAAACCGGCTTCTGCTCGGATTTATCATAGGGTCTGGAATTCTTACTTCACATGGTGTGCGGCTAAGAATTGTGATGCATACAAGTTCAGTACTGCCAAACTTTTGGCTTTCCTGCAACAGGGCCTGGACTTAGGCCTTCGTCTGGCCTCCCTCAAGGTTCATATTTCTGCCTTGTCGATGTGGTTTCAGAGAAAAATTGTGACTCTTCCGGACGTTCACACTTTCACTCAGGGTGTTCTACGGATTCAGCCTCCCTATGTCCCTCCTGTGTGTCCATGGGATCTGTCTGTCGTCTTAAATGCCTGATGTTCATACATTCACTCAGGGTGTTTTATGGATTCAACCTCCCTATGTTCCTCCTGTGGCTCCTTGGGATTTGTCGGTTGTTCTGGATGCCTTACAAGAGTCTCCGTTTGAACCTCTTGAGTCTGTGGACCTTAAGTGGCTTACTCTTAAGGTCTTGTTTTTGCTGGCTATTGCCTCTGCTAGACGGGTTTCAGACTTGGTTGCCTTGTCCTGTCGGTCACCCTTTCTGATTTTTCACTGTGACCGGGCGGTTCCCAGAACTCGCCCTGGTTATCTGCCTAAGGTGGTGTCGTCTTTCCACCTTAACCAAGAGATTGTGGTTCCGGCCTTTACCTCTCCAGGTTTATCCTCCAAAGAGCGGTCTTTGGATGTGGTATGGGCTCTCCGTGTTTATGTGAAAAGAACAGCTTCGCTTTGTTCTTTTTGGTTTTCACAAACGTGACTGGCCTGCTAACAAGCAGACCTTATCCAGATGGATTAGAATGGAGATTGCACATGCTTATGTACAGGCTGGCCTTTCAGCTCCTGCTACCATCAATGCCCATTGTACTCTGTCTGTTGGACCTTCTTGGGCGGCCCGCCGTGATGCGACCCTTGAACAATTGTGCAAGGCGGCTATGTGGTCCTCAGTGAACATGTTCATAAGGTTCTATGCCTTCAATACTTCCTGCCTTCCGGGATGCTTCCTTTGGACGCCGGGTTCTTGTGCCTGCTACAGTGTGTCCTTTCCCATGATAAACTGCTTTAGGACATCCCGATGTAATTCCCTGTGGAATCAGTGTACCCCGCTGCAGAAAAGGAGATTTATGGTAAGAACTTACCTTTGTTAAATCTCTTTCTGCGAGGTACACTGGATTCCACAGGACGCCCACCCTGGCACACTTAGCTTCTTTGGGTTTGTATGGCATTAGCCGCTGGTACCTTCTCTTGTCGTGAGAATGTAGTGTATGTGGCTACTAACTGTTGTCTCTTTTACCTGCTACTGCACTGGACTGGTTAACAAAACTGAGCTCCAGTGCCTGGAGGTGGGGATATAGAGGAGGCGGCGCTATGCATCCTGGGAACAGTCAAAGCTTTAGCCTGTTGGTGCCTCGGATCAAGATCCAACTCTACACCCCCTGATGTAATTCCCTGTGGAATCCAGTGTACTACGCAGACAGAGATTTAACAAAGGTAAGTTCTTACCATAAATCTCCTTTTTCTCTTACGTCCTAGGGGATACTGGGAATCTATTTAGTACCATGGGGAAGTACCAAAGCTCCCAAACCGGGTGGGAGAGTGCTGAGGTTTCTGCAGAACTGATTGACCAAAGTGAAGGTCCTCAGAGGCCAAAGTAACTTGTAAAACTTAGCAAACGTGTTTGAACCTGACCAAATAGCTGCTCGGCAGAGCTGTAATGCAGAGACCCCCCCCGGGCAGCCGCCCAAGATGAACCCACCGATCTAGAAGAGTAGGCCTGTACAGATTTTGGAACTGGCAAGCGTGCCGTGGAATAAGCATGCTGGATAGTGAGCCTGATCCAGTGTGCAATGGACTGCTTTGTAGCAGGACACTCAATCTTATTGGGATCATAGAGAACCTTCAAAGCCCTTGCAACATCCAAAGACCTTGAAGTAGCAGAAGTGTCCGTAACAACCGGAACCACAATAGGTTGGTTGATGTGAAATGCGGACTCCACCTTAGGAAGGGATTGCTGACGAGTCCTGAGTTCAGCTCTGTCCTCATGGAAAATCAAGTAGGGTCTCTTGTGAGACAACGCCCCCAGCTCCGACACACGTCTCGCTGAAGCTAAGGCCAACAGTGCGACGATCTTCGACATAAGGTACTTTATATCTACTTCCTGTAACAGTTCAAACTAGTCCAACTAGAGGAAGTGCAGCACCAAATTTAGATCTCAAGGTGCCGTGGGAGGCACAAAGGGAGGTTGGATGTGCAGATCTCCTTTCAAGAACGTCTGGACCTCAGGGAGAGAAGCCAATTGTTTCTGAAAGTAAATAGACAAAGCTGAAATCTGGACTTTAATGGAGTCTAGATGTAGGCCCACACCCACCCCCGACTGCAGAAAAACTAGGAAATGTCCCAGATGAAATTCCACAGCAGAATATTGTCTGCTTTCACACCAAGAGACATATATCTTCCATATACGGTGGTAATGTTTAACTGTTACCCCCTTCCTGGCTTGGATCATAGTCAGGATGACGTTGTCAGGAATCCCTCTCCTGGCTAGAATCAGCCGTTCAACTTCCATGCTGTTAAACATAGCCGCAGTAAGTCCTGATAGACGAACGGGCCCTGTTGCAGAAGATCCCTTTTGAAGAAGTAGAGGCCACGGATCTTCGATCAGCATCTCGAGAAGATCCATGTACCAGGCCCTTCGAGGCCAGTCCAGAGCAATGAGGATTGCTTGAACCTTTTTATTCTTTTTAGAATTCTTGGGATCAGTGGAAGTGAAGGAAACACGTACACCAGCTGGTAGACCCATGGAGTTATCAAAGTGTCTACCGCCACTGCTTGTGGGTCTCTCAACCTGGAACAATACCGCTTGAGCTTCTTATTGAGTCGAGATGCCATCATGTCGATCTGTGGATATACTCACCGACGTGTCAACCACTGGAACACCTCCAGGTGAAGGCCCCACTCCCCCGGGTGCAGGCCGTGTCTGCTAAGGAAGTCTGCTTCCCAGTTGTCTACACCCTGAATGAAGACCGCTGACAAAGCCACGGCATGTTTTTCCACCCAGAGGAAAATTCTTGACACCTCTGACATTGCTTCTCTGCTTTTCGTTCCGCCCTGTCGGTTTATGTACGTTACCACCGTCACATTGTCCAACTGGACTTGAATTGCCTGATTCTGAAATAGAGATGAGGCCTGCAGAAGGGCGTTGTAGATAGCCCTGAGTTCCAGGATGTTTATTGGTAGGACGATTTCCTGACTTGACCATCTTCCCTAAAACTGCACCCCATGGGTGACTGCTCCCCAACCTCTGAGGCTTGCGTCTGTGGTTAGCAGAATCCAATTCTGAATCCCGAACCTCCGACCCTCGACTAGGTGAGAAGTCTGTAGCCACCACAGGTGGGAGATCCTGGGTCTTGGCGACGGTGCATGTGAAGATGCGATGCGGACCATTTGTCCAATAGATCTAGTTGGAAGGGCCTTGCATGAAACCTTCCGTACTGAAGCGTCTCGTAAGAGGCCACCATTTTCCCCAGAAGGCGAATGCACAGAGATCCGGCTTGGCTTCAGGACAGCCTGAACCATCGACTGGATTACCATAGCCTTTTCCAAGGGAAGGAACACTCTCTGAGACTCTGTGTCCAGTATCATTCCTAGGAAAGGAAGCCTCTGTGTCGGTTCCAGGTGAGATTTTGGTAGGCTCAGACTCCACCCGTGATCCAGGAGTAGTCTGGTTGAGAGGCCAATGCTGTCCAACAACCGCTCCCTGGACGGTGCCTTTATCAGAAGATCATTCAGATATGAAATTATGTTCACTCCCTGTTTGCGGAGTAGAAACATCATCTCTGCCATCACTTCGATGAACATTCTCAGTGCCGTGGAGAGGCCAGATGACAGGGCCTGGAACTGGTAGTGACAGTCCTGCAGTGCAAACCGTAGATAAGCCTGATGAGGCGGCCAGATTGGAATGTGAAGGTACGCATCCTTGATATCCAGAGACAGTAGGAATTCCCCCTCCCCAAGACCTGAGATCACAGCTCTCAGAGACTCCATCTTGAATTTGAACACTCGTAAGTACGGGTTCAACGACTTGAGGTTCAGAATCCGCCTAACCGAACTGTCCGGTTTCGGTACTACAAACAAGTTGGAATAGTGGGCCTAATTCTGAGTTGATCGCAGCAGCAATTTTGTTAGCAGTTGGGCATAACCATGTGCACTGCAGGAGGGCAGATATAACATGTGCAGAGAGAGTTAGATTTGGGTGTGGTGTATTCAAACTGAAATCTAAATTGCAGTGTAAAAATAAAGCAGCCAGTATTTACCCTGCACAGAAACAAAATAACCCACCCAAATCTAACTCTCTCTGCACGTTATATCTGCCACACCTTCAGTACACATGGTTTTGCCCAATTGCTAACAATCTTGCTGCTGCGACCAACTCAGAATTACCCCCAGTACCCCTTGTTTTGCAGCTGAGGTGGAACTGGAACAATGACCTGGGTCTGTACCAGTTTTTGAATGGCGTTCTGTAAAGTTATACTTGCCTCTTGTGAAACTGGTGAGCCTGATTTGAAGAATCTGTGAGGTGGGAGCTACTGAAACTCCAGTCTGTAGCCCTGGGAAATAAGATCTATGACCCAGGGATCCTGGCACGACGTTGTCCAGATGTGACTGAAGACTTTTAGCCAGACTCCCACCCGCCAGTCTTCCAGGCATCTCGGTCCACCGTCACCCAGCAACAGCTATTAATAATATAAGTGCTTTTATCAACACTTAAGGATCGCCTTTGAACTTATTAATAAAAGCTTTAGTTTGGATATACATCCTTTTAAATTATCACAGTGGTTTATTTGGACCTCAGCCTCTAATTAACCCTGATAAATATCAGATAATTATCTACAATCTCTCAGCTGTCTTTTTCTGGACTTCAACCTAATGAGGAAAAAGGATACATGCACAGAGTTGTAACTTATGTAGCAGAATTAGCTACTACATATTTGATTGCTACTTTTTTATTTTTTATATTGTTACATGTATCTATTTGTTTTGTCTGCTCTACAGCAATGAATATTTTTAATGTTTTATTGTGTATATAATAAATATTTGTTAATTTGGAACCACCGGCATTTCTGACCATAATTATTGGCTCTCTAACGCAGCCCCTTATATTTGTATTCTGAAGGTTTTGAGGGAGCTTAGCTTGAGCCCTGTTCCTGTGAACCGGCAGTTGCTGGTTTGCATGGTTTACCTTTAGCACCTCTGGTGGCGGTAGAAGAACCTCTGGACTTGCCCCTAAACTTGGCAGTCCGGAAGGATTGTAAATTGAGTCCTGAGTAGGCCTTCCTAGCTGGGGGAGCTGCAGAATGAAGTTATGTGGACTTACCCACAGTAGCTTTGAGATCCATTTGTCTAGTTATTCTCCAAATAAGGCCTCACCTGTGAAAGGTAGGCCTTCTTCTCTTTTCCGGGAGTCCGCATCTGCTGTCCACTGGCGTAGCCATAGACCCCTGCATGCACACACTGCCATAGCTGTAGTGCGTGCATTAAGCAAGCCTATTTCTTTTATGGCTTTCACCATAAAGTTCACAGAGTCCTGTATATGTTGCAGGAGCAAAACAATCTTCCCTTGAGATAAGGTATCTAACCCCTCAATTAGGTTACCCGACCATTTAGCAATGGCTTGCGTAATCCACCCACATGCTATAGTGGGTCTCTGGGCTACCCCTGCAGCTATATATAAAGATTTCAGCATAGTCTCAATCTTGCGGTCAGCTGTGTCTTTCAGGGAGGATGCACCTGGGGCAGGCAATACAATTTGCCGTGAGAGCCTGGATAGTGATGCATCCACTCTTGGTGGATTTTCCCATTTTTTCCTATCCTCAGGAGGAAAAGGAAAGGATGATAATAACCGTTTAGGGATTTTAAATTTCTTATCAGGATTAACCCATGGTTCTTCAAACAGGGTATTTAATTATTTTGACACAGGAAGCGTGGTTGAGGATTTCTTTTTTTATATTAAAATAAGATTCCTCACTCTCCTCTGTCACCTAATCAGGAATATTCAGAACTTCTCTGATAGCTTCTATAAGAGCCTCTATTCCCTGTGACAGAGTACCCTCCCCTACCTCTGAGTTCACCTCACCCTCCTCCATGTCTGACCCCTCATCATCCAAGTCAGACTGCAGGATATGGGCCAAAGTGTGTTTTTGCGGACAAACGGCAGGGGATTGAGACACTGGTTTGGGTACTGAGTCTCTTTTCATATACTCAGTTATAGATTGTCTTAAGTATTGCGTCTCTTTCTCATTCCGAGATAACTTAGTAGAGATTGTGGAAATCATTCCCCTAATGGAGTCCAGCCATGCTGGTTCTGCCCCACTAGCCTGGGAAGGGACACTACATTGAGTACACATTAGTGAACCCCCTAGGGAAGAGGAATACTGTGCTTTACATGAAACACACTCTTTGCATGACATACTGTATAGTGACAGCACACACACACACGAAAAGGTTAAATGCACAATTAACCTACAATGAGCCCTTCCAGGGAGACACAGAGGGAGTATGGAAACAGCACACGGCGCCCTTAACGCTAATGCCAAGCTTAGCTAGGTCGCAGACTAAGTACCTAGATCAGGTACACTAACAATTGCTCCCCCCCTGGTACCGCTGAGGTAATCTGGAGTCTCTCTGAAGGAGCTGCGCGTCCCTGTCAGTCATCGTCTGTGTCAACTGCAGAGGGAAAATGGTGCTGGTGAGCTGCTGGATCCGCTCATAGTGAAGCCCAGCACCTTCAAATGCGCGCAGTCTTCCCGCACTTTTTTATACTGGCTTTATGTGTCTTGTGCATAAAATGGAGACAGACTCCTTTTATTGCTATGTTGCCAGTCTGGGTACTGTGTCCACTGTTCAGCATCTGTGTCCGTACACAGCAGGAGACGCAGTCCGCCCCATTTAGAAGCTGTTCGTCTCCGTACCCTCATGCCACCATAATGGCCGGCGACCAGCTAACCGGGACGCCGGCTTAGTACTCACCACTCTTCATTCTTCTGGCTCTGTTAGGGGTGGCGGCGTGCTGCGGGAATGTACGCTCGCTGTGGTGGGGCTTGCAAATTGTTCCCTCAGGAGCTAGTGTCCTGTCAGCGGGGAATGGGACCACTAACCCTTAGTGGGGTTGGGCCATTTTACCCCCTAAGTCCCACGAGCAGGCAGGCTGGTACCATCCAATCCTGCCTGAAAATAACAAACACAGAAAATAAATGCAGAAAACTCTTCAGGAGCTTCCAGAGATGTGACCGGCTCACCCGGGCACAGTTTCTAAACTGATTCTGGTAGGAGGGGCATAGAGGGAGAAGCCAGCGCACACTATCAATTTCTTAAAGTGCCTGTGACTCCTAGTGGACCCATCTATACCCATGGTACTAAATGGATTCCCTGTATCCCCTAAGGCGTAAGAGAAAAATGCCTAATGTTAATTAGTAGTATTGCTGTGGGGGTGGGCAGAAACCCAAGTCCCAGCCTGCATAGTCTACAGCTAACCGTGCACAGGGCAGATGGTGCAAGGCTGCTAATGGCCACACGCTGGGACTGTCACTTTGTGGCAGCAGATCTGTCTGAACCAAGCAAAGCCAATTGCTCACTTATAGGGGTATCCTCAGAACCGATACTTCCGTTTGAATGTAAGGTAGGCACAATATTACACTGCACAAAGACTGCCTTTAACTGATATCTATTTACCGGGTGTAGTATGGTTTGCCGGCAGTTGGGGTCCCGGCGACCGGCATACCGGCGCCGGAATCCCGACCACCGGCATACCGACAGCTGGGCGAGCGCAAATGAGCCCCTTGCGGGCAGGGCACGGTGGTGTGCGTATCTTCCCTTCAGGTGGGGTCGTGGACTCCCAAGAGGGAGAAAATATGTCGGCGGTCGGGATTCCGGCGCCGGTATGGTGGTCGCCGGGAGCCCGGCTGCCGGCAACCTGAAGACCACCCCTATTTACCACAAGTACTTACAGTCTTATCTACTAACAAGTCTCATCTACACCTTCATTCACAATGTTCGTGAGGGAATCCATATGTGTCGCGATAACAGTGTAACCTATGGCTGTTTTGTCTTGGCCAAACATTGGAGAGTAAGCTCCTGGTTAATAGCAAGAGGTTCAACACCAGTCCATGTATCACTGGTGGCAGTGGGCCAGCAGGAACTATGATTATGTATCACTGTATATATAATATATCATCAGCATTTACAGGGCTACCTTCAGCCCATCTCCAAATCTCACTATTGTGGATGTGGAAACCTATCTCACGTCAAGGTAATATCCAGTAATCATACCTCCCTGAAAAAAATGACAGGAGCTGATTGGCTAGTCATTTATCACTGTTTGGGGTCTATTCATAAAGCAGAGAAAAGCCCTATTTTGCGTTGAACAGGGCTTTTCTCTGCTTCCTGTTATTCATGGAGCAGGTTACCGTGAAGTCCCTGACTTCCCGCTCCGTGCCTGAATCACATCACCATACTTTTGTATGGTGAGTGCGATTCATGAAGGAACAGAAAGCTCTGCTTTCTGCTTCTCCATGGAGTTCAGGCTCGCATTCTCAGGATGGCGCAACCTGAACTTCGGTGTGGGGACGGCAGGGAAGCCCTTGAGAAAATTATAGACTGCATCTGATTGGTTGCTGTCGGCAACATCATCAATTCTCTGTTTCAGAAGCTTTAGTAAATTTACCCCACAATGTTAAAAAATAAACCCACTTAGAGCAGTGTGAAGACGACATTAATCTTTATTGTTTAAAATATTTAACTTTGAAGATCAATCAACATTGGTCATTAGATGCATAATCCCGTAGTGTCCCAATTCTCATGGAACAGTCTCAGTTTCCCGTGGGCAAACTGTTCTGGTCATTGAGCAAATGATTGCTTTACATTTAGTGTGATCAGGTTGTAAATGTGCCATTCATGAATGTTGGGGGCACCAACATTAGAAAAATCTAGGTATGTAGGATATTACTTTATCTGTACAATTCTGAAGCAAATGATATTACCTGTGGATTAGACACCACAATAGAGGACAGCAGGAGCCAGACAGGGAAAGATATACTGTATATACAGATAAAACATGCTGTATATACAGATAAAACATAAGACCTATTTAAAACCCCATTAACTTCAGGAATCCTGATCTTCAATGGGATCTCTCTTCATAATTTTGATTGATTGCTCTGCAAATATGGCTTCAGGTAATTCTCATACACGGGGCTCACCTAAGAAACAAATAGAAAAACTATCTCATATGTACACAGTCATTTATTTTCTTCTTACTGTATATCATTTAAGTATGGTTTACTGAAACAAGGCATTTAAAGTGGACCTGTTGGCTTAAGAAAGCATAAGAAGCCATTTTATGTCCTGAAACTAAAGGAAAGAACAAGTGGCAATACTGAGGTACAGCATGAAATGATCTCTATTCTCCTTTCTGCATGTACAGTATGAGTTTGATGTTTCTTATCACTATGGGGTCTATTTACTAAGCCCTGAAGAGAGCTAAAGTGGAGATAAAGCACCAGCCAATCAGCTCCTAACTGCCATTTTTCAAACAGCCTGTAACATGGCAGTTAGGAGCTGATTGGCTGGTACTTTATCTCCATCCACTTTATCTCCCTCCAAGGCTTAGTAAGTAGGCCCCTAAATCTTTACAGTACAAAACCCAGATATATGTGTTATGTGATCATAACAACAGGGTTAGTGTTGATTTCATTTAATGTCTGGTTATTAGTGATAAGTTTGTTTTCTTATAAATACCCTCAGTTTCATTTTGATGCCCCGACAGGTCAACTGTGAGAATGACACCATACAATTGTCTGAGCACACTGTTGGTCAAGACATACAGTAAGCGGCTAGTATGCTCTAGCCAATAGGAGCAGTATACAGTAGAAGGTACTGTAGACAAGTAACTTACTGCAACACCCCATTTCAGTACCACAGCTGGGCCTTACCTTCTTGCTCTCCGGGTTCTTCCGAGCCCACTCAAGCAGATTATGATACACATTCCCGTCATAGCTCCCAAGGGCCGATAATAACTCATAATCTGTGTAATCAAAGGCATCCACTAGTAGAACTGCATCTTTCCTGCAAAGAGGAGTAAAAGGTTTTTGTCAGTCCAGAGCACAACCCTGAATCACTCCGATTCCTGGTCCTAATATACTGAAGCCAAATGTTCTAATCATTCTCTTTATTCTGCTTGATGTGGCAATCAGTGTAAATCTCTAAGTACAGTAGTGCGGTTACTCACCGGATCTCGGCTAAGAGGCCCAAGTAGGCCGTAGTGACCATGTCCAGCTGTTTCCCTGACAAGTAACCATGTTGCAGGAAATCACCGGCACTTGTAAATATCCCATGCAATGCATACAAGTCACAGAGCCGCTTCAGAACAGTCTTGATTTCAGGCTGGTTTGACAGTGAATTGAGTGAAGAGATGAACACCTTCACCGTTAAGTAGTGTATATGAGCCTAGGCATAAAGAAGTCGCATTCAAATTGATGTTTTTCAAATGCTTGTTTAGTTTTAAGCCTTTATACATTTATTTGTATAACAAGATTTATGGTAAGAACTTACCGTTGTTAGATCTCTTTCTGCGAGGTACACTGGGCTCCACAAGGATTAACATCGGGGTGTAGAGTAGGATCTTGATCCGAGGCACCAACAGGCTCAAAGCTTTTGACTGTTCCCAAGATGCACAGCGCCGCCTCCTCTATAACCCCGCCTCCGTGCACAGGAGCTCAGTTTCGTTAACCAGACCAATGCAGTAGCAGGTACCAGAGATGACAATCGCTCGTATCCAATTACACCACACACTCACCACAGGAGAGGGTGTCAGCAGCTATGCCAATACCAACCCAAAGAAGCTAAGTGCGTCAGGGTGGTGCCTTGTGGAGCCCAGTGTACCTCGCAGAAAGAGATTTAACAACGGTAAGTTCTTACCATAAATCTCGTTTTCTACTGTGGGGTACACTGGGCTCCACAAGGATTAACATCGGGGATGTCCTAAAGCAGTTCCTTATGGGAGGGGACGCACTGTAGCGGGCACAAGAACCCAGCATCCAAAGGAACATCCTGGGAAGCGGCGGTATTGAAGGCATAGAACCTTATAAACGTGTTTCCGGAGGACCACATTGCCGCCTTGCACAATTGTTCAAGTGTCGCATCCACAGTGGGCCGCCCATGAAGGTCCAACCGACCGAGTAGAATGGGCTTTAATGGTAGCAGGAACCGGACGACCAGCCTGTACATAAGCATGTGCAATCACCATTCTAATCCATCTGGCCAAAGTCTGCTTGGAAGCAGGCCAGCCACGTTTGTGAAAACCAAACAGTACAAAAAGAGAATCAGATTTCCTAATGGAGGAAGTTCTCTTCACATAGATACGGAGAGCCCGTACCACATCCAAAGACCGTTCTTTGGAAGACAATCCAGGAGAATTAAAGGCCGGAACCACAATCTCCTGGTTAAGGTGGAAGGAAGACACCACCTTAGGTAAATAACCTGGCCGCATTCTAAGAACCGCCCGGTCACGGTGAAAAATCAAATAGGGAAACTTACAGGATAAGGCACCCAAGTCCGATACCCTTCTAGCTGAAGCCATCGCCAGCAAGAAAAGGACCTTAAGGGAAAGCCACTTAAGGTCAGCAGATGCAAGAGGCTCAAACGGAGACTCTTGCAAGGTCTCCAAAACCACCGACAAGTACCAAGGGGCCACGGGTGGCACATAAGGAGGCTGAATCCGCAACACACCCTGAGTGAATGTATGGACATCAGGTAGGGTAGCAATTTTTCTCTGAAACCAAACCGACAAGGCAGAGATGTGAACCTTGAGGGAGGCCAGACGCAGGCCTAAGTCCAGGCCCTGTTGTAGAAAGGCCAATAGTTTGGCTGTACTAAACTTGAAAACGTCATGATTGTGAGACGCACACCAAGTAAAGCATTCCAGACCCTATGGTAGATCCGAGCAGAAGCCGGCTTACGGGCCTTCAACATACTTTGAACGACCGCATCAGAAAAACCCTTGGCCCTCAGGACGGAAGCTTCAAGAGCCATGCCGTCAAAGCCAGACGGGCCAAATCCTGGTAAACACAAGGGCCCTGAATGAGGAGACCTGGTCGTTGTGGAAGTAGAAGGGGACGATCCCATGAGAGACCCAGTAGATTGGAGAACCAGTGCCGTCTGGGCCACGCTGGAGCGACCAGAAGCAGGTTTCCTCCTTCTTGCTTGAACTTCCGTATTACTCTGGGCAAGAGTGACACCGGAGGGAACACATACGGTAGCTGAAAGTTCCATGGAATTGCCAGAGTGTCCACGAACGCAGCTTGAGGAACCCTTGTCCTTGCTCCGAATACCGGAACCTTGTGATTGTGTCGAGACGCCATCAGATCCACATCTGGAAGGCGCCACGTGTCCACGAGAAGTTGAAACACCTCCGGATGGAGGCTCCACTCTCCGGCGTGTACGTCCTGATGACTGAGTTCAGGACACCTGGAATGAACACTGCGGATATGGCCGATAGATGGCACTCCACCCACTGAAGAATCTGTGATACTTCCCTCAGTGCCATGCAGCTTCGAGTTCCACCATGATGATTTATGTACGCCACCGTGGTGGCGTTGTCCGACTGAACTTGGACAGGTTTGTTCTGTATTAGATGCTGGGCCATTGTCAATGCATTGAACACTGCCTGCAGTTCCAAAATATTGATCGGGAGCAGAGACTCCTCCTTGGTCCACCGACCTTGAAGAGAGTGTTGTTCCAACACCGCACCCCAACCTCTCAGACTGGCATCCGTCGTCAGAAGGACCCAGCTGGATATCCAGAAGGGATGGCCCCTGCTCAATTGCTGGTCCTGAAGCCACCAGCTCAGTGACAGGCGGTCCTCTGGAGACAATGAGATCTGATCTGGTGAGGCAGGCCATCCCACTTGGTCAGAATTAATTTCTGCAGAGGGCAAGAGTAGAATTGAGCATTCTCCACCATGTCGAAAGCCAACACCATGAGACCCAGCACTTGCATTGTCGAATGTATCGACACTTGTGGACGAGATAGGAAGTATTGAATCCAGTGCTGAAGCTTCAGGACTTTCTCATGAGACAGGAACAACCGTTGGTTGTCCAATAACGCTCCCAGATGTAACATGCTCCGAGCAAGAACCAGGGAGGACTTCTTCCAGTTGATCAGACACCCGTGGGCTTTCATGCACTGGACCGTCAGATCGAGATGACATAGGAGAAGTTCTGGGGAATTTGCCAAGATCAACAAATCATCCAAGTACGGTAGGATCCTGACCCCTTGACAGCGGAGTGTAGCCGTCATGACCGCCATAACTTTGGTGAAAACTTGGGGAGCCGTTGTCAAACCAAAGAGTAACACCCGAAATTGGAAATGAAGGTTGCCCACCGCAAACCTCAGGTACTGCTGATGAGATACCGCAATAAGAATATGGGGGCAGGCATCCTGTATGTCCTGGGAGACCATATAGTCCCCAGGCTCCAAGGCCAGAACAATAGAGCGCAGCGTTTCCATATGAAACTTTGAGGTCCGCACATGCTTGTTCAAGGACTTCAGATTGAGAATGGGCCGCGAGGACCCGTTTGGTTTCGGGACTAGGAACAGCAGTGAATAGTACCCCTTGCCTCTCTGAGCCAGAGGCACCTGTACTACCACTCCTGTGGTCAGGAGGGAATGTACCACCGAGTGCAAAGTGTTTGCTTTTGCCAGATCCAGAGGCACACCTGTCAGGAAAAATAGATGAGGGGGACGATTCTTGAAGGGTATGGCGTAACCTTGAGCGACGACTTCCCTCACCCAGGTATCTGAAGTCGTCTTCAACCATTCCTGGGCAAAACCTAGAAGTCGGCCCCCACCCTAGGATCCCCCAGGGGGAGGCCCGCCCCATCATGCGGCAGGCTTGTCAGTTTTGGAAGCTGGCAGACGGGAGGCCCAGGTACGCTTCAGTCTGGGCTTGGCAGGTCTGGAAGCACGAGCTTGCTTTGGGTACGCCTGACCTTTTGCTTTTCCTGGAGGACGAAAGTGCCGAGGAAAAGTACTTTTAGCCTTCTGTGCGGAAGGAGCCGTACTAGGTAGGCAAGCTGTTTTAGCAGTAGCCAGATCAGCCACAATCTTATTGAGGTCTTCTCCAAAGAGAATGTCTCCCTTGGAAGGAAGCACCTCCAGGGTTTTCTTGGAATCCATATCCACCGACCAGGATCTCAACCAAAGGATACGTATGGCCAAGACGGACGTAGTAGCAGCCTTGGCCGCCAGCACCCCGGCATCGGAGGCCGCCTCCTTAAGCTACAGAGAAACTGTGGTAATATATGAGAGACATTGTCGAACATGCTCAGATGCATTAGAAGGCAGCTCCGCCTCTAGCTCCTGAGCCCACGCCTCAACAGCTTCAGCAGCCCAAGTTGCTGCAATGGTTGGCCTATGCACAGCCCCTGTTAGGGTGTAAATCGCTTTCAAACAACCCTACACACGTCTATCCGTCGGTTCCATCAGAGAGGTGATGGTAGTTACTGGCAGAGCAGAGGAAACTACCATACGCGCCACATGAGAATCTACTGGTGGAGGAGTTTCCCAATTCTTACATGTCTCCGCAGAGAGAGGATAGGGAGCCAACAGTCTCTTATTCGGTGTGAATTTTGTCCCCGGATTTTCCCAGGATTCCTGATGTATGTCAACTAGGTGTTCAGAATGAGGTAAAACTTGTTTAAATCACCTTCCTACGTTTAAACCTATCCGGTTTCTTAGAGACAGCCTCAGGCACCTGAAGAATGAGCCTGATTGCCTCAATCAAATCCGGGACATCCACCAATGACTTCCCTTCCCCATCAGAAACATCTGTGTCAGTGTCTGTGGGATCAGTATATGCACCATCCTCGTCAGAGGACGTGTCTGGAATAGCAGTGGATTGGGAGGAGGTAATGGCCCGTTTAGAAGACGACTTAGTCTTAGGCGGGCGAGAGTGACACTTAGATTTAGTCAGGGACCGGTTCAGATGCTGTAACTGAGTGGAGATTTGAGCTGCCCATGGCGGATTAATAGCAGGGACCATAAACTGCTGCAGTGGCACAGGTGGTCCCACAGGGGGTGCCAATTTAGTTACAAGCGTGATTAACAATGTGGAAAATGTAGCCCAAGGTGGGTCCTGTGATGCCCCAGGTGCTACCGACCCACTGGGGGGTAAGGAACCCCCTGAACTCTCAGCTGCCATATTATCCTCCATTACGTCCGCGGCCTCACTACCACGCAATGTGGGAGAAGCCCCAGCGTCGTTGCCACGTGTAGCAGACATAACAGTGTGCACAATATCGGGCAACTTGGTACAAGGTGTAGCAGCAATATACCTAGCAAGAACACTCGGTGAAGTGTGCCTATGACAACACAGACCGGGAGTTCAAGAGATATAAACTATATGGCGACTATAAATCACAAGTAAAAATACACAGCAAGTATATCTTGTGATAGAATCCTATATTAAACAGAAAGAAACCTGATACACTTAGCCCCCTCAGGTATAGCAATATAGGAGTAGCCCACTGAGTGAAATACCCTGTAATAAGGCAACCACGCAGCAGCTACATGCACACACACATATATAGTCACAATCGTACCATGCAGAAATTATGCACCATAAAACTGCACTGGACTAGCAATACAAAGTAATACTCAGTATGGCTACAGATGGGTCCACATTTATCTTGACCTTTAATAGGATTAACTGAGACTGGCCAGTCGGACTTAGGGGGTAATTCCAAGTTGATCGCAGCAGGATTTTTGATAGCAATTGGGCAAAATCATGTGCACTGCAGGGGAGGCAGATATAACGTGCAGAAAGAGATAGATATTTTTTTTTAATTGTTTATTTAATTTTCAGGTTATAAAGGATTACAGTAACCCCCCACAACACGTGGGGAGAGCATATTTATAAAACATTATACCTAGAGCAGAAATATAACCTTAAGAAAAAGGTCATGGGGTTTCCTTAATAAAAAACATTACATTGATAATTCGAGAAATAAAGGTAAGATATACATCGGGAGTAACAGAAGCAATCCGATTAAATGGGAACCAAGAATTAATCTCGTGACTGTACCAGTAAAGAAAGGAAAGATAAAGAAAAAGCAAGAGAAGAGAAAAGAAGAGAAGGGAAAGACGGGGAAGGTATAGAGTAGAGGGAGAAAAAACAGAGTTGGAGGAACCGCCAGTGCGCCTCTTTATGCTGCAAATACCGCTCGGAGAGCTAGTGCAAGATAGAAGGTAATACTTGAGGTACACGAAAAGGTAATATTAGGGATGGTCATATGTCTACGCGATAGGTTAGGAGATTACAAAAATCATAGTAGGAGAGCCACAGAACCCTCAGGGGAGCGTATTCTACGTGCGGGAGCTTGAGAGTCGAACCATAATTCCCAAATCAGAAGAAACTGGAAAGATCTGTTATGGAGGTATGCAGTGATTTTTTCCATGCTTGCGAAGTACCATACTTTATCAATGACCTACTTAATAGCTTACTCTGTTTCCAGTGGAGGGCAATTGAGCATCAGGCAGCATTTAAGATCTGTGTTAGTAGTTTACCGGTGTTTGGAGGTGTGTTAACAATGGGGAGGCCCAGCAGAAAAGACCAAGGGTCTTTAGATATCTGGGTATAGAGCACTGTACTCATCAGGCGTGCGACTGAGTCCCAAAATAGCATGATCTTAGGGCACGTCCACCAGATGTGGAGGAAAGAGCCATGGCCGCCGCAGCCTCTCCAGCATGTGGGCGAAGAGGAAGGAAACATTTTGTGGAGTCTAGAGGGGACAAAATACCACCTATATAATATCTTGTAGGTGTTTTCCTTTACTAGGGTTGAGATGGAGGATTTTGCGGCAGCAGTGAAGACATCTGACCAATCATGGTCAGCAGGCAGCGGTCCTAGATCCCGTTCCCACTGGAGTACAAAAGCCGGGGTCGTCAACTGACCCCAAACCTGAAGAAGGGAGTATAGTAGGGAAATGATTCCTCGAGCAAGTAGTTTATGATAGCAATAAGACTCCAGAGTGGATAAAGGTTGGAACAGGGAAGAATTCGATAGAGAAGAGACAAAGTGTCTTATCTGGAAATAGGTAAAAGGGTTCGCTTCCGAGAAATTATATTTTGACATGACAGCCGATAAAGGTGCGCAGGCACCCTCGGACAGTACATCCAGAACAAAGCGGATATTCCTTTCCGACCATGGACGAGAGTGAGTCAGAGAATGACCCGGGGCGAAAGAAGGGTTATCCCATAAAGGGGTAAGCGAAGAGGGGGATGACAGCAGGTGAAAGCGACGAGTGCAGTAGTCCCAGATCTGGCAAGAAAATTCCAGCACAGGGTGCAGAAAGAGTTAGATTTGGGTGGGTTATTTTATTTCTGTGCAGGGTAAATATTGGCTGCTTTATTTTTACACTGCAAATTAGATTGCAGATTGAACACACCCCACCCAAATCTAACTCTCTCTGCACATGTTATATCTGCCTCCCCTGCAGTGCGCATGGTTTTGCCCAATTGCTAACAAAAATCCTGCTGCGATCAACTTGGAATTACCCCCTTAATTCCCTTGAGAACAATAGATGAAGGGTTTATGCTAATAAGTCATGTTGTGCATAGGTGCAGAAAACCAGTCAAGATAACCGTGGACCCATCTGTATATGTGTTAACAATAGATATAACAAAGCAGAGCAGATACTGGATGTATATCACAGGGTGTTTGTACCACACAACCCTGAATGTATGCACTCTTTCTTAACTAATACTGTCCCAGTGACAGGTAGAATACTTAAGTGTTCTGTATGAAGCACAGCACTGGCAATCAGGCGGTTCTACAGAGGAGGATTTGCCCCAGCAGTCCCAGGAACAGCTCAGCTCAATCTGTGATGGCCGCTGGTCGGGAGTGAAGGAGAGAAATGCAGCTCCAGGGCGGGAACATTTGCAGAAATGGCGCCCTGGGGCTGGGGGGAGGGACCACAGGTCCGGCCTGCTCCCCACCGGGTGCTGCGGGCAGTGAAAAGCGGGGTTTATACAATAAAAAAAAAAAACAGACCAGTGCCTCTTAATTGTCCCTGGTGGTTAGTGGAGCGGCTGCCCAGTAATCAGTGTCCACGCCAGCGCGCGCGGCCCACCTCCTACGGCCGCGCTGGATCGCAGTAAAGTGCGGGCACAGAAGCCTCTTACCACCCCCGTACCTGCGGCCCCACGATCCGGGAGGATGGCGGCGTGTGTGTGACTGACCGTTTGAAGGAACCGGAGCCTCCGCTGCAGTGACCCGGCAACCAGGGCGCGGGAGTATACAGCGCCGCTGGGGGTGACGGAGCTGCAGACAGAAAAGTCTATGAGACTTTGCCTGCTGCAGCCCTTGTAGTCTTCAGAAGAATCTTCAGTTCTTCTCTTTCAAATAAAGCTATCAATAGGCTGCCTGAGGCAGCCCTCCTGTTAAGTGCCTGCTTACTGCATGGAACCAGCTTACAAACTGAGCTCCTGTGCATGGAGGCGGGGTTATAGAGGAGGCGACGCTGTGCATCTTGGGAACAGTCAAAAGCTTTGAGCCTGTTGGTGCCTCAGATCAAGATCCTACTCTACACCCCAATATTAATCCTTGTGGAGCCCAGTGTACCCCGGAGCAGAAAATGTTATTTCTCTTACGTCCTAGAGGATGCTGGGGTCCACATTAGTACCATGGGGTATAGACTGGTCCACCAGGAGCCATTGGCACTTTAAGAGTTTGAGAGTGTGGGCTGGCTCCTCCCTCTATGCCCCTCCTATCAGACTCAGTTTAGAAAATGTGCCCAGAGGAGCCGGTCACAATTTTTTTTGAGTTTATTATTTTACAGGGAGGCTGCTGGCAACATCCTCCCTGCAGTGAGGGACTGAGGGGAGGAGCAGTGTCCGCCCTTTGGCGTCTGACCCACTGTCTTCGCTGACTGGACACTGAGCTCCAGAGGGGTCTGATCGTTCTCCGCCACAGGGGACCGCTCGCCCCAGCAGCATGCCGCCACCCCCTTGCAGAGCTGAAGAATCGGTGGCCAGTGAGACACTGACTTCCCTAGCGGGGGCTCAGTGTGAAGATGGCGGCATCAGGGTAGGAGCGCAGTTTTAACTGCGCTCCGGAGATGGCTCAGCGGTACATGAGGGGCGCCCTAGGCCAGCGCGAGACCATACACTGGTCCAGAAGCCTGTCGGGGTTCCGGATCTCAGCCAGCACTAAATCCTCAGGCCAGTATAATCTGATGAAGAGCGGGAAGACAGCGCCATTTTGGGGGTGGAGCTTCTCCTTAGAGCGGACTCAGCAGCATTTAGCGCCATTTTCCTGCCTGCACAGCGCTGACAAGGAGAATCAGGTCCCTCCACAGCAACTCCAGCTATCTAAACAGTACCAGGGGGTTGTAGAAGGGGAGGGAGGCTGCAATACGACTGTGTATCCTATTAAGGTACACAGTCAGCGCTGAAAAGGGGTCTCCCTTTGGTAAAAAAGCACTGTGTGTGGGTTGGCTTCAATCTCTGTGTCTCTCTTGCCATTCTTGGGGGGGGGGGGGGGGGACTGTCTCCCCTGTGTGTGTGTGTGGAGTGTTTGGTGGTCTCCTTTAGCTATGTCCATGGACACTGTGTCATATGCTGCGGAGGACTTGTCCTCCCAGGATGATCCCATTCCATGTAATCAGGATAGCACTGGTTTAGCACAGATACCAGCAAGGGAACCTGAGTGGTTTTCCTCTATCAAATCTTGGATTTCTCAGATTTCAGATAGGGTTGCAAGTAATGAATCTGCAACCCAGGTATTACAGAACTCTATGGCAGTATGGCCGGTTTCTGGTACCTCAGGACGCTCCGCTATATACCCCCACAAACGTGCGCTTGTGCATGTCACACAGGATGACATGGATACCGATTCTGACACCACAGACGGTGATGGGGATGTGTTGCGGGGGTCTGCATCACTTGCAAAAGGGGTGCAATTGATGATAAAGGCTATCAGGGATGTGTTGAATATTAATGATACCACACCTGAGCAGGTTGAGGAGGCTTTTTCACTGAAAATAAAAAAGCCTCGCTAACCTTCCCTGCGTCAAAGGAATTGAATGCTATATTTGAAAAAGCATGGGAAAACTCGGAGACAAAATTCCAGATCCCTAAAAGGGTACAGATGGCGTTTCCTTTCCCTGAGGAGGATAGGAAAAAATGGGAAAACCCGCCGATTGTTGACACATCTTTGTCCAGACTCTCAAAGAAGGTGGTTTTACCTGTTCCAGGATCTACCGCCTTAAAGGAGATGACTGATCGAAAGACTGATAATGGTCAGCTACCTTACTAGAGGATTTGGATACGATGGATAAGAGTGATGTTGAATTATTTTTACACAACATTCACGATTCAGCAGGTCTTATGGTAGAATCCATGAAAGACCTCGGTTCCATGGCTGCGGGAATGTCTTACATGTCTGTTTCGGCTCGTCGGGGACTGCGGCAGCGCCAGTGGTCGGCCGACGCGGAATACAGAAAGAGTGTGGAGTCCCTACCCTATACAGGTCAGGCTCTCTTTGGGGAAGATTTAGACGCGTGGATATCCAGGGCTACAGTGGGTAAGTCTCTGTTTTTTCCCTCAGCTGCACCTGCTCCGAAGAAATCCTTTTCTTCATCAGCAACACAGTCCTTTCGGCCTAACAAGCCTAGAATGGCCAGACCGTCCAATACCTTCTTTAGGGGAGGTCGAGTTAAGTCCAAGAAACCTGCTGCTGCAGGTTCCCAGGAACAAAAGCCAGCTTCGGGTACGCCAATGTCCTCCGCATGACGGTGGACTGCACAGCCTGGAGGTGGGGCCAGTGGGTGCGAGACTCAGACAATTCATTCACGTCTGGGTATCGTCCGGCCTGGATCCCTCGGTGATAGATATTGTATCCCAGGGATACAGGCTGGTATTTCAAAGTCTCCCTCCTCATCCTTTTTTCAAATCAGGCTTGCCAGCTCTGCTGGCAGACAGCACTGTCCTGCAAGAAGCTGTCCAGAAGTTGGTGGAGGCACAGGTTACTATTCAAACCTTTCCGTGGTACCGAAACCGGATGGTTCGGTCAGGCCCATTCTGAACCTAAAATCATTGAACCCCTTTCTAAAGGAGTTCAAGTTCAAGATGGAGTCTCTCAGGGCGGTGATATCAGGTCTGGAAGAGGGGGAATTCCTGGTATCCCTGGATATCAAGGATGCGTACCTCCACATTCCGATCTGGCTCCCGCATCAGGCTTATCTCCGTTTCGCATTACTGGACTGTCATTTCCAGTTCCAGGCCCTGACATTCGGCCTCTCCACAGCACCGAGGGTGTTTACCAAGGTGATGGCAGAGTTGATGGTTCTCCTCTGCAAACAAGGGGTGAACATAATTCCATATCTAGACGATCTGCTGATAAAGGCATCGTCCAAGGAGAAGCTGCTGCAGTCTATTGTTCGTACAACCCACCTCCTCAAAATCCACGGTTGGATTCTGAACCTTCCGAAGTCACATTTGGAACCAACCCAGAGGTTGTCCTTTCTGGGAATGATCCTAGACACAGAAGTGCAAAAAGGGTGTTTCTTCCGCAGGCAAAGGCGTTGGTGATACAAGCAATGGTCCGGGATGTCCTGAAGCCAGCCCGGGTGTCGGTTCATCAATGCATTCGCCTGTTGGGAAAGATGGTGGCCTCTTACAAGGCTCTCCAGTATGGAAAGTTCCATGCTCGGGCCTTCCAACTGGATCTCCTGGACAAGTGGTCAGGATCTCATATCCACATGCACCAGAGAATACGTCTGTCGCCGAAGGCCAGAATTTCGCTCCTTTGGTGGTTGCAATTGCCTCACTTTCTTGAGGGCCGCAGGTTCGGGATTCAGGAATGGGTCCTTCTAACCACAGATGCGAGCCTTCAGGGCTGGGGAGCAATCACTCAAGGAGCAACATTCAAAGGAAGGTGGTCAAGTCTGGAAGCCGGCCAATTGGCTACCCTCCCTGAGGTTCAGACTTTTTTGAAGGGAGTTCTGCACATCCAACCTCCCTTTGTACCGCCTACGGCGCCGTGGGGCCTTAACGTGGTGTTGCAGTTCCTCCAGTCGGATTGGTTTGAGTCTCTACAGGAGGTTGAGGTCAAATTTCTTACATGGAAGGCTGTCACGTTGTTGGCCTTAGCTTCTGCTAGACGTGTGTCCGAATTGGGGGCTCTATCCTGTAAAAGCCCTTACTTGATCTTCCACGAAGATAGAGCTGAGCTCCGGACACATCAGCAGTTTCTTCCGAAGGTTGTGTCGGCATTTCATATCAACCAACCTATTGTGGTGCCAGTGGCTACTGACTCCTCAATGACATCAAAGTCCTTGGATGTTGTGAGGGCTCTGAAGATATATGTGAGGAGAACTTCTCGTCACAGAAAATCGGACTCTCTGTTTGTCCTATATGATCCCAAGAAAATTGGGTGTCTTGCTTCTAAGCAGACGATCTCTCACTGTATTAGCGGGGTAATTCAAAGTTGATCGCAGCAGGATTTTTGATAGCAACTGGGCAAAACCATGTGCACTGCAGGGGAGGCAGATATAACATGTGCAGAAAGAGATAGATTTGGGTGGGTTATATTGTTTCTGTGCAGGGTAAATACTTATTAATATTTATCTTTACACTGCAAATTAGATTGCAGATTGAACACACCACACCCAAATCTAACTCTCTCTGCACATGTTATATCTGCCTCCCATGCAGTGCACATGGTTTTGCCCAGTTGCTATCAAAAATCCTGCTGCGATCAACTTGGAATTACCCCCTAGGTTCACTATCCAGCACCCTTATTCTACGGCAGGTTTGCTGTGTTCAAAATCTGTTAAGGCCCACTCTACTCGTAAGGTGGGGTCTTCCTGGGCGGCTGCCCGGGGTGTCTCGGCATTGCAACTTGGCCGAGCTGCAACTTGGTCTGGGTCGAACACGTTTGCAAAGTTTTACAAGTTCGATACTTTGGCCTCTGACTGAACTTCAGATCATCAATCAGTTTTGCAGGAGCGTCCGCGCTCACCCTCCCGTTCTGGGAGCTTTGGTACATCCCCATGGTACTATTGTGGACCCCAGCATCCTCTAGGACGTAAGAGAAAATAGGATTTTGGTTACCTACCGGTAACTCCTTTTCTCGTAGTCCGTAGAGGATGCTGGGTGCCTGCCCAACGCTTCGTTTCCTGCACCCGTTTTATGGTTCAGTACAGCTTGGTTTAGTACTGTATTGTTACTTGGTAAGTAATGTTTCAGCAGTTGCTGAGGTTTTCAAGCTAGTTAGCTTGGTTTGCCTTCTATGTGTGAGCTGGTATGAATCTCGCCAATATCTGTGTTAAATCCTTCTCTTAAAGATGTCCGTCTCCTCGGGCACAGTTTCTAGACTGAGTCTGGTAGGAGGGGCATAGAGGGAGGAGCCAGCCCAAACTCTCAAACTCTTAAAGTGCCAATGGCTCCTGGTGGACCCGTCTATACCCCATGGTACTAATGTGGACCCCAACATCCTCTACGGATTACGAGAAAAGAATTTACCGGTAGGTAACCAAAATCCTATTTTTCATTTCCTGTACAGTATTTCTAAATTATGACACAAAGTTCTCTAATGGGCACTTTAGGCAGAGTCCGTATTGTGGGGCTTATTCAGAATTGGGCCAAACAGAATTGCAAAATGCATCTGAAGCCAAGGTGCATTTTTGCAACCTATACTGATTTGGGGGGTTATTCAGAGATGGGCACAGATCTTGTTTCCCGCGCCAAGATCTGTGTCCATCTCCTCACATGCCGAGGGGCCGCTCAGTATGGTTGTGCTGGCAGGCGGTCCGTCACCGTTTTTTTTTATCGGAGCAGCTGCGTGTGACATCACGTGTGCAGACCAGATGGACGAGTCATTGTCCTGGTTCTTTAGAACCTGTGCTCAAGCATGGATATCTGAAAAACCTGGACTGTAGCGCTGATCACTCATCTAAAAATTCTCTTTCCAACCAGTTATGGTAATGTATGTGAGCAAAAGGCAATTAAATGTTTGCAGCCAAATGCCGGACAATGGTGAAAATAGTTCTTCAGACAAGTTGGTTAAATCTGTTTGTTTTAACCAACTAATCTGAACGAACATTTTCATCCATTTTCTGGTATTTGGGAGCAATCGGACGATTGTCACTTGCTTTCATGCATGATCGTTCCAATCAGCCAACTAGTTGGCTAGTTGGAAAGATAACCTTTAGATGTGTGGCCAGCTTTTGGTTGTTTTGGTGAAAATGAAAAGAAGTCAAACGCCAAAACAACTGAACACTGCGCTACCTGTAACATTATACTGTACATTTTGTTTGCCAAGTAGCATTACAGCTTTAAAGGCAATCGCTGTTGCAGACTTTTTATAAGACATGGGGGTATATTTACTAAAATTCGTAATTTACTGAATGAGGTTAAAGTTCAAACGCGAATGACATCGAATGTGTGAAATTGCAACTTTTTGAATTTTTTACGACTCATTTACTATGCTGTCGTATTCTGCATTTTCGAGTTTTCCGATGTCGATGTCATTCGTATTTTCAGGCAGTGTTTTACGGGAGTGAATAGTAAAACACTGCCGACATTAACACAATGAATCTCGGCCGGATCTGTGAGATCTGTGCAGGGCTTCATTGTGCACCTTTAAAAAAAAATTAAAGTGTTAAAAATAAAAATGAGTGGGGTCCCCCCTCCTAAGCAAAACCAGCCTCGGGCTCTTTGAGCCGGTCCTGGTTGAAAAAATATGGGGGGGAAAATGACAGGGGTTCCCCCATATTTGATCAACCAGCACAGGGCTCTGCGCCTGGTCCTGGTGCAAAAAAATAAGATTTTACTCACCGGTAAATCTATTTCTCGTAGTCCGTAGTGGATGCTGGGACTCCGTAAGGACCATGGGGAATAGCGGCTCCGCAGGAGACTGGGCACAACTAAAGAAAGCTTTAGGACTACCTGGTGTGCACTGGCTCCTCCCACTATGACCCTCCTCCAGACCTCAGTTAGGATACTGTGCCCGGAAGAGCTGACACAATAAGGAAGGATTTTGAATCCCGGGTAAGACTCATACCAGCCACACCAATCACACCGTATAACTCGTGATACTATACCCAGTTAACAGTATGAAATATAACTGAGCCTCTCAACAGATGGCTCAACAATAACCCTTTAGTTAGGCAATAACTATATACAAGTATTGCAGACAATCCGCACTTGGGATGGGCGCCCAGCATCCACTACGGACTACGAGAAATAGATTTACCGGTGAGTAAAATCTTATTTTCTCTGACGTCCTAAGTGGATGCTGGGACTCCGTAAGGACCATGGGGATTATACCAAAGCTCCCAAACGGGCGGGAGAGTGCGGATGACTCTGCAGCACCGAATGAGCAAACTCTAGGTCCTCCTCAGCCAGGGTATCAAACTTGTAGACTCTTGCAAAAGTGTTTGAACCCGACCAAGTAACAGCTCGGCAAATTTGTAAAGCCGAGACCCCTCGGGCAGCCGCCCAAGAAGAGCCCCTTTCCTCGTGGAATGGGCTTTTACTGATTTAGGATGCGGCAGTCCAGCCGCAGAATGTGCAAGTTGAATCGTGCTACAGATCCAGCGAGCAATAGTCTGCTTAGAAGCAGGAGCACCCAGCTTGTTGGGTGCATACAGGATAAATAGCGAGTCAGTTTTCCTGACTCCAGCCGTCCTGGAAACATATATTTTTCAGGGCCCTGACTACGTCCAGTAACTTGGAATCCTCCAAGTCCCAAGTAGCCGCAGGCACCACAATAGGTTGGTTCACATGAAAAACTGATACCACCTTAGGAAGGAATTGGGAACGAGTCCTCAATTCCGCCCTATCCATATAAAAAAATTAGATAAGGGCTGTTGCATGATAAAGCCGCTAATTCTGATACACGCCTGGCCGACGCCAAGGCCAACAGCATGACCACTTTCCACGTGAGGTATTTTAGATCCACGGATTTAAGTGGCTCAACCCAATGCGACTTCAGGAAATCCAACACCACGTTGAGATCCCACTGTGCCACTGGAGGCACAAACGGGGCTGACTATGCAGCACTCCCTTAACAAAAGTCTGAACTTCAGGCAGTGAAGTCAGTTCTATTTTGGAAGAAAATCGATAGAGCCGAAATCTGGACCTTAATGGAACCCAATTTTAGGCCCATAGTCACCCCTGACTGTAGGAAGTGCAGAAATCGACCTAGCTGAAATTCCTCCGTTGGGGCCTTCCTGGCCTCACAGCACGCAACATATTTCCGCCATATGCGGTGATAATGGTTTGCGTTCACTTCTTTCCTAGCTTTAATTAGCGTAGGAATAACTTCCTCCGGAATGCCCTTTTCCTTCAGGATCCGGCGTTCAACCGCCATGCCGTCAAACGCAGCCGCGGTACGTCTTGGAACAGACAGGCCCCCTGCTGCAGCAGGTCCTGTCTGAGCGGCAGAGGCCATGGGTCCTCTGAGATCATTTCTTGGAGTTCTGGGTACCAAACTCTTCTTGGCCAATCCGGAACAATGAGTATAGTTCTTACTCCTCTCCTTCTTATTATTCTCATTACCCTGGGTATGAGAGGCAGAGAAGGGAACACATACACCGACTGGTACACCCACGGTGTTACCAGAGCGTCCACAGCTATCGCCTGAGGGTCCCTTGACATGACGCAATATCTTTTTAGCTTTTTGTTGAGGCAGGACGCCATCATGTCCACCTGTGGCCTTTCCCAACGGTGTACAATCATTTGGAAGACTTCTGGATGAAGTCCCCACTCTCCCGGGTGGAGGTCGTGTCTGCTGAGAAAGTCTGCTTCCCAGTTATCCACTCCGGGAATGAACACTGCTGACAGTGCTAACACATGATTTTCCGCCCATCGGAGAATCCTTGTGGCTTCTGCCATCGCCATCCTGCTTCTTGTGCCGCCCTGTCGTTTACATGAGCGACCGCCGTGATGTTGTCTGACTGGATCAGCACCGGCCGGTGTTGAAGCAGGGGTCTAGCCTGACTTAGGGCATTGTAACTGGCCCTTAGTTCCAGCTCCTGACTTGTCCATAGTCCTTGGAAGTTTCTTCCCTGTGTGACTGTCCCCCAGCCTCGAAGGCTGGCATCCGTGGTCACCAGGACCCAGTCCTGTATGCCGAATCTGTGGCCCTCTAGAAGATGAGCACTCTGCAGCCACCACAACAGCGACACCCTGGCCCTTGGAGACAGGGTTATCCGCCGATGCATCTGAAGATGCGACCCGGACCACTTGTCCAACAGATCCCACTGGAAGATCCTTGCATGGGACCTGGCGAATGGAATTTCTTCGTAAGAAGCTACCATCTTTCCCAGGGCTCGCGTGCATTGATGCACCGACACCTGTATTTGTATTAGGAGGTCTCTGTCTAGAGACGACAATTCCTTGGACTTCTCCTCCGGGAGAAACCCTTTTTCTCTTGTTCTGTGTCCAGAACCATACCCAGGAACAGTAGACGCGTCGTAGTAACCAGCTGCGACTTTGGAATATTCAGAATCCAGCCGTGCTGTTGTAGCACTTCCCGAGATAGTGCTACTCCGACGAACAACTGCTCCCTGGACCTCGCCTTTATAAGGAGATCGTCCAAGTACGGGATAATTATTTTGGCCATTACCTTGGTAAATACCCTCGGTGCCGGGGACAGACCAACGGCAACGTCTGGAATTGGTAATGACAATCCTGGTGAGGGTAAATAGGGACATGCAGGTAAGCATCCTTGATGTCCAGTGATACCATGAAATTCTCCAGGCTTGCAATAATCGCCCTGAGCGATTCCATTTTGAACTTGAACCACCGTATATAAGTGTTCAAGGATTTCAATTTTAGAATGGGTCTCACCGAACCGTCTGGTTTCGGTACCACAAACATTTTGGAATAGTAACCCCGGCCTTGTTGAAGGAGGGGTACTTTGATTTCACCTGCTGAAAGTACAGCTTGTGAATTGCCGCCAGTACTACCTCCCTTTCTCCGAGGGCAGCAGGCAAGGCTGATGTGAGGTAACGGCGAGTGGGAGTCGCCTCGAACTCCAGCTTGTATTCCTGTGATACTACTTGCAGAACCTAGGGATCCACCTGAGGGCAAGCCCACTGGTCCCTGAAGTTCCCGAGACGCGCCCCCACCGCACCTGTCTCCACCTGTGGAGCCCCAGCGTCATGCGGTGGACTCAGAGGAAGCGGGGGAAGATTTTTGATCCTGGGAACTGGCTGTCTGGTGCAGCTTTTTCCTTCTTCCCTTGTCTCTGTGCAGAAAGGAAGCGCCTTTGACCCGCTTGCTTTTCTGAAGCCGAAAGGACTGTACCTGAAAATACGGTGCTTTCTTAGGCTGTGAGGAAACCTGAGGTAAATTTTTTTTTTCTTCCCAGCTGTTGCTGTGGATACGAGGTCCCAGAGACCATCCCCAAACAATTCCTCACCCTTATAAGGCAGAATCTCCATGTGCCTTTTAAAGTCAGCATCACCTGTCCACTACCGGGTCTCTAATACCCTCCTGGCAGAATGGACATTGCATTAATTCTGGATGCCAGCCGGCAAATATCCCTCTGTGCATCCCTCATATATAAGACGACGTCTTTAAAATGCTCTATGTTAGCAAAATATTATCCCTGTCTAGGGTATTAATATTATCTGACAGGGTATCAGACCACGCTGCAGCAGCACTATTCATGCTGAGGCAATTGCAGGTCTCAGTATAGTACCTGAGTGTGTATATACAGACTTCAGGATAACCTCCTGCTTTTTATCAGCAGGCTCCTTCAAAGTGGCCGTATCCTAAGACGGCAGTGCCACCTTTTTTGACAAACGTGTGAGCGCCTTATCCACCCTAGGGGATATCTCCCAACGTGACCTATCCTCTGGCGGGAAAGGGTACGCCAGCAGTAACTTTTTAGAAATTACCAGTTTCTTATCGGGGGAACCCACGCTTCATTCACTCATCTGATGGGGGAACAAAACACTGGCTGCTTTTTCTCCCCAAACATAAAACCCCTTTTTATGTGGTACTTGGGTTAATGTCAGAAATGTGTAACACATTTTTCATTGCCGAGATCATGCAACGGATGTTCCTAGTGGATTGTGTATATATCTCAACCTCGTCGACACTGGAGTCAGACTCCGTGTCGACATCTGTGTCTGCCATCTGAGGTAACGGGCGTTTCTTGAGCCCCTGATGGCCTTTGAGACGCCTGGGCAGGCGCGGGCTGAGAAGCCGCCTGTCCCACAGCTGTTACGTCATCCAGCCTTTTATGTAAGGAGTTCACATTGTCGGTTAATACCTTCCACCTATCCATCCACTCTGGTGTCGGCCCCACAGGGGGCGACATCCCATTTATCGGCCTCTGCTCCGCCTCCACGTAACCTTCCTCATCCAACATGTCGACACAGCCATACCGACACACCGCACACACACAGGGAATGCTCTGACTGAGGACAGGACCCCACAAAGTCCTTTGGGGAGACAGAGAGAGAGTATGCCAGCACATACCAGAGCGCTATATAATGCAGGGATTAACACTATAACTGAGTGATTTTTCCCCCAATAGCTGCTTGTATACACATATTGCGCCTAAATTTGGTGCCCCCCCCCCTCTCTTTTTAACCCTTTGAGCCTGAAAACTACAGGGGAGAGCCTGGGGAGCTGTCTTCCAGCTGCACTGTGAAGAAAAAATGGCGCCAGTGTGCTGAGGGAGATAGCCCCGCCCCTTTTTCGGCTGACTTTTCTCCCGCTTTTTTCATGGATTCTGGCAGGGGTAATTTATCACATATATAGCCCTGGGACTATATATTGTGATGATTTGCCAGCCAAAGTGTTTATATTGCCCTCAGGGCGCCCCCCCCCCCCCCCCAGCGCCCTGCACCCATCAGTGACCGGAGTGTGAGGTGTGCATGAGGAGCAATGGCGCACAGCTGCAGTGCTGTGCGCTACCTTGTTGAAGACAGAAGTCTTCTGCCGCCGATTTTCAGGAACACTTCTTGCTTCTGGCTCTGTAAGGGGGCCGGCGGCGCGGCTCCGGGACCGAACATCAAGGTCGGGTCCTGCGGTCGATCCCTCTGGAGCTAATGGTGTCCAGTAGCCTAAGAAGCCCAAGCTACCACCAGTTAGGTAGGTTCGCTTCTTCTCCCCTTAGTCCCTCGCTGCAGTGAGTCTGTTGCCAGCAGATCTCACTGTAAAATAAAAAACCTAAATATACTTTCTTTCTAGGAGCTCAGGAGAGCCCCTAGTGTGCATCCAGCTCAGCCGGGCACAAGATTCTAACTGAGGTCTGGAGGAGGGTCATAGTGGGAGGAGCCAGTGCACACCAGGTAGTCCTAAAGCTTTCTTTAGTTGTGCCCAGTCTCCTGCGGAGCCGCTATTCCCCATGGTCCTTACGGAGTCCCAGCATCCACTTAGGACGTCAGAGAAATAAAGGGGACAAAAAGCGTAGGGGTCCCCCGTATTTTTGGTACCAGCACCGGGCTCCACTAGTCAGAGAGATAATGCCACAGCCGGGGGACACTTTTATATAGGTCCCTGCGGCCCTGGCATTAAATCACTAACTAGTCACCCCTGGGCGTGGTACCCTGGAGGAGTGGGGACCCCTTAAATCAAGGGGTCCCCCCCTTCCAGCCACCCGAGGGCCAGGGTTGAAGCCCGAGGCTGTCCCCCCATCCAAGGGCGGTGGATGGGGGGCTGACAGCCTTGCGAAAAAATAAGAATATTGTTTTTTGTAGCAGTACTAAAAGTCCCAGCAAGCCTCCCCCGCAAGCTGGTACTTGGAGAACCACAAGTACCAGCATGTGGTGGACAAACGGGCCCGCTGGTACCTGTATTACTACTACAAAAAAATACCCCCAAAAAAACAGGACACACACACCGTGACAGTAAAACTTTATTACATACATGCTCACCTACATACACACATACTTACCTATGTTCACACGAGGCTCGGTCCACTTCTCCATGTAGACTTCACGGGGTACCTGTGAAAAAAATTATACTCACATAATCCAGTGTAGCAAGTGTCCTCTTTATAATCCACGTACTTGGCAAAAAAACAAACCGGAAACCCGAACCACGCACTGAAAGGGGTCCCATGTTTACACATGGGACCCCTTTCCCCGACTGCCAGGACCCCCCCTGACTCCTGTCAAAGAGGAACCCTTCTGCCAATCAGGGAGCGCCACGTCGTGGCACTCTCCTGATTGGCTCTGCGCTCCTGTACTGTCAGTGAGGCTGCGACTGAAGATACAATGTAGCGCATAGGCGCTCCATTGTATCCAATGGTGGGAACTTTGCGGTCAGCGGTTGAGGTTACTCGCGGTCAACCGCTGACCGCAAAGTTCCCACCATTGGATACAATGGAGCGCCAATGCGCTACATTGTATCTTCAGTGCGCAGCCTCACTGACAGTACAGGAGCGCAGAGCCAATCAGGAGAGTGCCACGACGTGGCGCTCCCTGATTGGCAGAAGGGAACCTCTTTGACAGGAGTCAGTGGGGGGTCCTGGCAGTCGGGGAATGGGTCCCATGTGTAAACATGGGACCCCTTTCAGTGCGTGGTTCGGGTTTCCGGTTTGTTTTTTTGCCAAGTACGTGGATTATAAAGAGGACACTTGCTACACTGGATTATGTGAGTATAATTTTTTTCACAGGCACCCCGTGGAGTCTACATGGAGAAGTGGACCGAGCCTTGTGTGAACATAGGTAAGTATGTGTGTATGTAGGTGTGCATGTATGTAATAAAGTTTTACTGTCATGGTGTGTGTGTCCTGTTTTTTGGGGGGCATTTTTTTTGTAGTAATACTACAGGTACCAGCGGGCCCGTTTGTCCACCGCATGCTGGTACTTGTGGTTCTCCAAGTACCAGCTTGCGGGGAGGCTTGCTGGGACTTTTAGTACTGCTACAAAAAACAATATTCTTATTTTTTCGCAAGGCTATCAGCCCCCCATCCGCCGCCCTTGGATGGGGGGGACAGCCTCAGGCTTCACCCCTGGCCCTTGGGTGGCTGGAGGGGAGGGACCCCTTGATTTAAGGGGTCCCCACTCCTCCAGGGTACCCCGGCCAGGGGTGACTAGTTAGTGATTTAATGCCAGGGCCGCAGGGACCTATATAAAAGTGTCCCCCGGCTGTGGCATTAACTCTCTGACTAGTGGAGCCCGGTGCTGGTACAAAAAATACGGGTGACCCCTACGCTTTTTGTCCCCTGTATTTTTTGCACCAGGACCAGGCGCAGAGCTCGGTGCTGGTTGTTCAAATATGGGGGAACCCCTGTCATTTTTCCCCCCATATTTTTTCAACCAGGACCGGCTCAAAGAGCCCGAGGCTGGATTTGTTTAGGAGGGGGGACCCCACGCATTTTTTTTCATAAATTTAACCCTTTCACACCCCATCCCACTGATAAACATGCACGGATCTCACGGATCCGTACATGCCTATCAGAACACAGTAAAAAAAAGCAGGTCTATTTTAAAACTGCTTTTAATTATGATTTGTATTTTTTCACGGCAGTGTTTGGCTATTGCCGGCAGTGTTTGTGAAATAGAATTTTTAGTAAATTACCGAGTTGTATAAAATAACAACCGTATTTGACCGATGGTGTATTCATTCGTATTTTTTTTCTTTGACTTCAAAAAAAATACGAATGCCCTCATCACTGCCGAGATTTGAGCTTAGTAAATTCCCGAGATGACACTTTGATGAAAAAACACCAAATCGGTCAAAATCGGGAGCTTAGTAAATATACCCCTTGATGTTATTTTTTACACTAGTCTAAGTAACACTGACCATGGAGGCCTTTACAAGCTCCACGGAGTTGTTGTTCCATGCCATGTACGGTTCCACTCCTGACAGAACCAGGCTCTCAATTTTTGTTGCTGCAGATGCAACAAGCCTGGAAACAAAAATAATATAGAATGCAATTAGAATATTATATAGCTCTTTTCCTTATACTGTATTTATGTTTCATTTAACCACTTAACTGACAATCCCCCCTCCCAAAAAAAAAAAATGCTCAGAAATTATCTGGGTTTTTTTTATAAGTGAATTAGGTCAAGAACATGAATTTAATCTTATCCAAAATGATTTTAGTTAGAAAATAAATAAAAATCCTCCCTTCCCCCCCTCCCCACAAACATCAGAACATTGGGAACATTGCTACGTTACTTTTTACACCCCAGACAGCTCCCAGGTACGCAGGTGGCTTGGGGGAGTTGGTTAACACTTTCCCAGCAGCTGCCATTGTCTGCAGCCGCCGGGTGGGGGGTCCTGCACGGCAACACTGAGGGGAGGGTGCAGGGAGGCAGGGGGACCTTTCGGTCCCCCTGAGAGCAGCGGAGGGAAGTTTCCCTTCCCTGCAGCTGCTAACACACTTTATCTGACTGGTCGCATCCTGTGCGATCAGGTCAGATAAAACACTTGCTGGTATGGTGACATCTGTTGGAACCATGCCAAGCAAGTGGTTAATGCTGAATTCCCTAAAGTATAGGGAGTTCAAAAAGTCCCTCTGCTGTGAGTGCTGTCTCTGACTACAGATCTCCTCTGCAGCCGTGAGAGACCAGCGAGGGACAAAGCCAGAGGGGAGACCAGAGACCCTGCAGCATGAGCAGTTCTCTTTTATTTCATGTAAATAAAGTATTTAAAAACAATTATGTTGTCATATTACTCAGCACACATTCTCTACAGGGAGACTTGCTTAGCACACAGACACTGCGGAGGGACTTTTTGAACTCCCTGTAGTGTCTTCTTGCCAAAAAAAAATCGGTCTAAAACTAAATGTCAGTCAAAAACATTACCAATCATCTGCTTTAATATGCTCCATAAAAATGGTTTTCAGAATAAGTTTTTAAAGGGAAAAAAAACCACCCCAATTATTATTGGCAATTGTATGACATGCTCACAATTTTAAAATGAATATCAGAAACCGGTCATTGCGTTCACTCATCCACCTCACTGACCTATAGACCCTGTGCTCAAAGGCCTTTAAATACACCTCTGGATTCCGGAAATCTGAGTGTGTTGTAGCTTGGCACCCACTAGAGAGTGGTGAAGACAGATAGGATACGTCGGGCGGAACTGGTTTTCCTGACTGGGCCCCAGCAAAACACTTAACCAAAAACCTATGAAAAATACAATGAATAATAATAATAATAAAATGAGATAAATCTACCATACACTCTACAGTTCTTGCTCTCGTTTGGAATATCATTAAAATCAGTGTTACCTTGCAGTCTGTAGATACAGGACAGTGTTCTCCCCTTCATAAGTACATGAAGCGATAACCTTAGTGTACAGTGTCGGTAAGCCGCTGTAGAGTGAGTAGCCGTGGCCCCCACAAGCCCTGCGACACACCTCCACCCCACCTGAGCAGACCTCTGTGGCAAAAGCTTTCATCCCAGCAGTAAGAGCATGCAGCTTAAAGAAACACACACATAATAATTACAATACAGAATGCAGTATGAAGACCTGTAGTGTATCCCCTTTCTCTAGCTATGGGCCTGATGTACAGTTGTACGCTTTGCCAATGTTTTTCCAACTGAGGGATAGTCGGGCATGCATCACAATGCGCTTGCACAGAGATTGATTTGTGATTACGCTCACAGTGAGGATTAATTTGCAAGTGACTGACAGAGAGCAGACGTTTTGTGGGAGGTAACGGAGTAGTGGCAAAAATGTGGGCATGTTGTGACATTTTCAGGGCATGTCTCAGTTGTGACGGCCATTCTTAGTGACCATAGAAACAATCAAGAAGTCGATGTTTTCCAGATCTGCATTGATGCTGCAAATGTGCATGCAGTTGCGGACAGCTACAAAGACTTTAGTGGACGTCCCTATACAAATCCCAACAGCTGTTATATTAGCATATTTTTGCAAAATCTCCGAGTCAAAAAATAGGATTTTCTCATAGTCCGTAGGGGATACTGGGAAACCATTTATTACCATGGGCTATAGACGGGTCCACTTGGACCCATGGGTACTATAGAAGTTTGATAATGTGTTCTGGCTCCTCCCTCTATGCCCCCCCTACTAAACTCAGTCTAGAAAACTGTGCCCTGGGAGACGGACATACTTTGAGAGAAGGCTATAGATAAGGAAAGTGGTGATATTTTGAACCAGCACACCCATAACAAGAGGAAAGACATGCTAACCACACTTGAAAACCAGAACAGCAACAGCTGAACCAAAGAACAGTAGTCAAACAAATAACCGTGCAGGAAGAACTAAGCATCAGCGCCCAGTATCCCCTACGGACTACGAGAAAAGGATTTACCAGTAGGTAATTGAAATCCTATTTTCTCTTACGTCATAGGGGATACTGGGAATCCATTTAGTACCATGGGGAAATACCAAAGCTCCCAAACAGGGGTGGGAGAGTGCTGAGGTTCCTGCAGAACTGACTGACCAAACTGAAGAACCTCAGAGGCCAAGGTATCGAACTTGTAAAACTTGGCAAACGTGTTCGAACCTGACCAAGTAGCTGCTCGGCAGAGCTGTAATGCCGAGACACCTCGGGTAGCCGCCCAAGAGGAACCCACCAACCTAGTAGTGTGGGCCTGTACAGATCTTGGAATCGGCAAGCCTGCCGTGGAATAAGCATGCTGGATAGTGAGCCTGATCCAGCAAGCAATTGACTGCTTTGAAGCAGGACACCCAATCTTGTTGGCATCATATAAAACGAACAGCTAGACCGATTTCCTGTGACGAGCTGTTTGATTTACATAAACCTTCAGAGCCCTTACAACGTCCAAGGACTTAGAAGCAGCAGAGGTGTCAGTAACAACTGGGACCACAATTGGCTGGTTTATGTGAAACGCCGACACCACCTTAGGAAGGAATTGCTGACGAGTCCTGAGTTCAGCTCTGTCCTCATGGAAAATCAAGTAGGGTCTCTTGTGAGACAACGCCTCCAACTCAGACACGCACCTTGCTGAAGCCAAGGCCAACAGTGTGATGGTCTTCCACGTAAGATACTTTACGTCTACCTCCTGTAACAGTTTAAAACAGTCCGATTTGAGGAATGTCAGAACCAAATTGAGATCTCAAAGTGCCGTGGGAGGCACAAAGGGAGGTTGGATGTGAAGAACACCTTTCAAGAACGTCTGGACCTCAGGGAGAGAAGCCAATTGTTTCTGAAAGAAAATAGACAAGGCTGAAATCTGAACTTTTATGGAGCCTAGGCGTAGGCCCACGTCAACTCCCAACTGCAGAAAAAGCAGGAAACGTCCCAGATGAAATTCCACCGTAGAATATTGTCTACTCTCACACCAAGAGACATATTTCTTCCAGATACGATGGTAATGTTTTGACGTTACCCCTTTCCTGGCTTGGATCATAGTCGGGATGACCTTGTTAGGAATCCCTCTCCTGGCTAGAATCAACCATTCAACTTCCATGCCGTCAAACGTAGCCGTGTTAAGCCTTGATAGACGAACGGGCCCTGTTGCAGAAGATCCTCTAGAAGAGACAGAGGTCACGGATCTTCGACTAGCATCTCCAGAAGATCTGCATATCAGGCCCTTCGCGGCCAGTCCGGAGCAATGAGAATTGCTTGAGCTCTTTCCCTTTTTATTTGAGAATTTTAGGGATCAGAGGAATGGGAGGAAACACGTACAGCAGCTGGTAGACCCACAGAGTTGTCGGGGCATCGACCGCTACAGCTTGTCGGTCCCTCGACCTGGAACAATACCACCTGAGCTTTTTGTTGAGTCGAGAGGCCATCATGTAGATTTGTGGATAACCCCACGGATGTGTCTGCCACTGGAACACCTCCGGGTGGAAACCCCATTCCCCCGGGAGCAGGTTGTGTCTGCTGAGGAAGTCTGCTTTCCAGTTGTCTACTCCCGGAATGAAGATCACCGACAATGCCACGGCGTGTTTTTCCCATCCAGAGGAGAATTCTTGACTCCTCTGACATTGCGGCCCTGCTTTTCGTTCCACCTTGTCGGTTGATGTAAGACACCGCTGTCACATTGTCCGACTTAACTTGAATGGCCTGATTCTGAAGAAAAGCGGAGGCCTGCAGAAGGGTGTTTATTGGAAGAATGATTTCCTGACTTGACCATCTTCCTTGAAACTACACCCCCTGGGTGACTGCACCCCAACCTCTGAGGCTTGCGTCTGTGGTTAGCAGAATCCAATTCTGAATCCCGAACCTTCTACCCTCCACTAGGTGAGAAGTTTGTAGCCACCACAGGAGGGAGATCCTGGCTTTCGGTGACAGACAAATCCGCTGATGCATATGAAGATGCGATCTGGGCCATTTTTCCTACAGTTCCAGCTGGAATGCCCTCGCATGAAACCTTCCATACTGGATTGCTTCGTAAAAAGCCACTATTTTCCCCAGAAGGCGGATGCACAGATGTACTGAGATTCGGGTCAGCTTCAAGACAACCCAAACTATCGACTGGATCACCATTGCCTTTTCCAAGGGAAGGAACACTCTGTGTCCAGTATCACTCTCAGGAAATGAAGCTTCCGTGTTGGTTCTAGGTGAGATTTTGGTATGTTCAGAATCCACCCATGATCCAGGAGTAATCTGGTCGTGAGACCAATGTTCTTCAACAACTGCTCCGTGGATGCAGCCTTTATTAGAAGGTCATCCAGGTAAGGAACTACGTTTACTCCCTGTCTGCGGAGCAACATCATCTCTGCCATCACTTTGGTGAACACCCTTGGTGCCGTGGAGACACCAAATGGCAGGGCCTGAAACTGGTAGTGACAGTCCTGCAGTGCAAACCGTAGATAAGCTTGATGAGGCGGCCAGATCGGAATGTGAAGGTACGCATCCTTGACATCCAGAGACGCTAGGATTTCCCCCTCTTCCAGACCTGAGATCACTGCTCTCAGAGACTCCATCTTGAACTTGAACACTCGTAAGTATGGGTTCAATGATTTGGGATTCAGAATCGGTCTTCCTGAACCGTCCGGTTTCGGAACTACAAACAAGCTGGAATAGTATCCCTTGTTTTGTAGATGAGGTGGAACTGGAACAATGACCTGGGTCTGTAACAGTTTTTAAATGGCTTCTTGTAAGGTTACTCTTGCTTCTTGTGAAACTGGTAAGCCTGATTTGAAGAATCTGTGAGGTGGGAGATCCTGGAACTCCAGCATGTAGCCCTGGGATATAAGGTCTATGACCCAGGGATCCTGGCAAGATCTTGTCCAGGTCTGACTGAAGAATTGTAGCTGGCCTCCCACCTGCCAATCTCCCAGACATCGCGGTCCACCATCATGCAGAAGGTTTGAGGAAGCAGAGCCTGAGCTCTGTTCCTGAGAACCAGCAGTCGCTGGCTTGCGTGGTTTAACTCTAGCACCTCTGGCGGCGGTAGAAGAACCTCTGGCCTTGCCCCTAAACTTGGCATTCCGAAAGGACTGTAAATTGGGTCCTGAGTAGGCCATTCTGGCTGGCGGAGCTGTAGAAGGCAAATAAGTGGACTTATCCGCAGTAGCTCGTGAGATCCACTTGTCGAGTTCATCGTCAAATAAGGCCTCATCTGTGAACGGCAGGCCTTCCACACCTTTTTTCGATTTTGCGTCAGCAGTCCACTGACGTAACCATAATCCCCTGCGTGCCGACACTGCCAAAGCTGTAGTGCGTGCATTGAGTAAACCTATCTCTTTAATGGCTTCCACCATAAAATTTGCAGAGTCTTGTATGTGCTGCAGGAGCAACACAATTTCCTCTTGAGGTAAGGTGTCTAACCCCTCAATTAAATTACCAGACCATTTAGCAATGGCTCAAGCAATCCACCCACAAGCTATAGTGGGACTCTGGGTCACCCCTGCAGCTGTGTACAAAAAAATAAGAATTTACTTACCGATAATTCTATTTCTCGGAGTCCGTAGTGGATGCTGGGGTTCCTGAAAGGACCATGGGGGAATAGCGGCTCCGCAGGAGACAGGGCACAAAAAGTAAAGCTTTAGGATCAGGTGGTGTGCACTGGCTCCTCCCCCTATGACCCTCCTCCAAGCCTCAGTTAGGATACTGTGCCCGGACGAGCGTACACAATAAGGAAGGATTTATGAATCCCGGGTAAGACTCATACCAGCCACACCAATCACACTGTACAACCTGTGATCTGAACCCAGTTAACAGTATGATAACAGCGGAGCCTCTGAAAGATGGCTCACAACAATAATAACCCGATTTTTGTAACTATGTACAAGTATTGCAGATAATCCGCACTTGGGATGGGCGCCCAGCATCCACTACGGACTCCGAGAAATAGAATTATCGGTAAGTAAATTCTTATTTTCTCTATCGTCCTAGTGGATGCTGGGGTTCCTGAAAGGACCATGGGGATTATACCAAAGCTCCCAAACGGGCGGGAGAGTGCGGATGACTCTGCAGCACCGAATGAGAGAACTCCAGGTCCTCCTTAGCCAGGTTATCAAATTTGTAGGATTTTACAAACGTGTTTGCCCCTGACTAAATAGCCGCTCGGCAAAGTTGTAAAGCCGAGACCCCTCGGGCAGCCGCCCAAGATGAGCCCACCTTCCTTGTGGAATGGGCATTTACATATTTTGGCTGTGGCAGGCCTGCCACAGAATGTGCAAGCTGAATTGTATTACACATCCAACTAGCAAAAGTCTGCTTAGAAGCAAGAGCACCCAGTTTGTTGGGTGCATACAGGATAACAGCAAGTCAGTTTTCCTGACTCCAGCCGTCCTGGAACCTATATTTTCAGGGCCCTGACCACATCTAGCAACTTGGAGTCCTCCAAGTCCCTAGTAGGCGCAAGACACCACAATAAGCTGGTTCAGGTGAAACACTGACACCACCTTAGGGAGAGAACTGGGGACGAGTCCGCAGCTCTGCCCTGTCCGAATGGACAAACAGATATGGGCTTTTTTGAGAAAAAAACCACCAATTTGACACTCGCCTGGTCCAGGCCAGGTCCAAGAGCATGTTCACTTTTCATGTGAGATGCTTCAAATCCACAGATTTGACTGGTTTTAAACCAATGTGTTTTGAGGAATCCCAGAACTACGTTGAGATCCCACAGTGCCACTGGAGGCACAAAAGGGGGTTGTATATGCAATACTCCCTTGACAAACTTCTGGACTTCAGGAACTGAAGCCAATTCTTTCTGGAAGAAAAATCGACAGGGCCGAAATTTGAACCTTAATGGACCCCAATTTGAGGCCCATAGACACTCCTGTTTGCAGGAAATGCAGGAATCGACCGAGTTGAAATTTCTTCGTGGGGCCTTCCTGGCCTCACACCACGCAACATATTTTCGCCACATGTGGTGATAATGTTGTGCGGTCACCTCCTTTCTGGCTTTGACCAGGGTAGGAATGACCTCTTCCTGAATGCCTTTTCCCTTAGGATCCGGCGTTCCACCGCCATGCCGTCAAACGCAGCTGCGGTAAGTCTTGGAACAGACATGGTACTTGCTGAAACAAGTCCCTTCTTAGCGGCAGAGGCCATAAGTCCTCTGTGAGCATCTCTTGAAGTTCCGGGTACCAAGTCCTTCTTGGCCAATCCGGAGCCATGAGTATAGTTCTTACTCCTCTACGTCTTATAATTCTCAGTACCTTAGGTATGAAAAGCAGAGGATGGAACACATACACCGACTGGTACACCCACGGTGTTACCAGAACGTCCACAGCTATTGCCTGAGGGTCTCTTAACCTGGCGCAATACCTGTCCCGTTTTTTGTTCAGACGGGACGCCATCATGTCCACCTTTGGTAATTCCCAACGGTTTACAATCATGTGGAAAACTTCCCCATGAAGTTCCCACTCTGCCGGGTGGAGGTCGTGCCTACTGAGGAAGTCTGCTTCCCAGTTTCCATTCCCGGAATGAAACACTGCTGACAGTGCTATCACATGATTTTCCGCCCAGCGAAAAGTCCTTGCAGTTTTTGCCACTGCCCTCCTGCTTCTTGTGCCGCCCTGTCTATTTACGTGGGCGACTGCCGTGATGTTTTATCCCACTGGATCAATACCGGCTGACCTTGAAGCAGAGGTCTTGCTAAGCTTAGAGCATTATAAATTTACCCTTAGCTATATTTATGTGGAGAAAAGTCTCCAGACTTGATCACACTCCCTGGAAATTTTTTCCTTGTGTGACTGCTCCCCAGCCTCTCGGGCTGGCCTCCGTGGTCACCAACATCCAAAACTGAATGTCGAATCTGCGGCCCTCTAGAAGATGAGCACTCTGTAACCACCACAGGAGAGACACCCTTGTCCTTGGATATAGGGTTATCCGCTGATGCATCTGAAGATGCGATCCGGACCATTTGTCCAGCAGATCCCACTGAAAAGTTCTTGCATGAAATCTGCCGACTGGAATTGCTTCGAAGGAAGTCACCATTTTTTTACCATGGCCCTTGTGCAATGATGCACTGATTTTAGGAGGTTCCTGACTAGCTCGGATAACTCCCTGGCTTTCTCTTCCGGGAGAAACACCTTTTTCTGGACTGTGTCCAGAATCATCCCTAAGCACAGGAGACTTGTTGTCGGGATCAGCTGCGATTTTGGAATATTTAGAATCCACCCCTGCTGTTGTAACAGTATCCGAGATAGTGCTACTCCGACCTCCAACTGTTCCCTGGACTTTGCCCTTATCAGGAGATCGTCCAAGTAAGGGATAATTAAGACGCCTTTTCTTCGAAGAACCATCATTTCGGCCATTACCTTGGTAAAGACCCGGGGTGCCGTGGACAATCCAAACGGCAGCGTCTGAAACTGATAGTGACAGTTCTGTACCACGAACCTGAGGTACCCTTAGTGATAAGGGCAAATTTGGGACATGGAGGTAAGCATCCCTGATGTCTCGGGACACCATATAGTCCCCTTCTTCCCGGTTCGTTATCACTGCTCTGAGTGACTCCATCTTGATTTGAACCTTTGTAAGTGTTCAAATTTTTTTAGATTTAGAATAGGTCTCACCTAGCCTTCTGGCTTCAGTACCACAATATAGTGTGGAATAATACCCCTTTTCTTGTTGTAGGAGGGGTAATTTAATTATCACCTGCTGGGAATACAGCTCGTGAATTTTTTCCCATACTGCCTCCTTGTCGGAGGGAGACCTTGGTAAAGCAGACTTCAGGAGCCTGCGCAGGGGAAACGTCTCGACATTCCAATCTGTACCCCTGGGATACTACTTGTAGGATCCAGGGGTCCTGTACGGTCTCAGCGTCATGCTGAGAGCTTGTCAGAAGCGGTGGAACGCTTCTGTTCCTGGGAATGGGCTGCCTGCTGCAGTCTTCTTCCCTTTCCTCTATCCCTGGGGAGATATGACTCTTATAGGGACGAAAGGACTGAAGCTGAAAAGACGGTGTCTTTTTCTGCAGAGATGTGACTTAGGGTAAAAAACGGTGGATTTTCCAGCAGTTGCCGTGGCCACCAGGTCCGATGGACCGACCCCAAATAACTCCTCTTCCTTTATACGGCAATACACCTTTGTGCCGTTTGGAATCTGCATCACCTGACCACTGTCGTGTCCATAAACATCTTCTGGCAGATATGGACATCGCACTTACTCTTGATGCCAGAGTGCAAATATCCCTCTGTGCATCTCGCATATATAGAAATGCATCCTTTAAATGCTCTATAGTCAATAAAATACTGTCCCTGTCAAGGGTATCAATATTTTTAGTCAGGGAATCCGACCAAGCCACCCCAGCTCTGCACATCCAGGCTGAGGCGATCGCTGGTCGCAGTATAACACCAGTATGTGTGTATATACTTTTTATGATATTTTTCCAGCCTCCTGTCAGCTGGCTCCTTGAGGACGGCCCTATCTATAGACGGTACCGCCACTTGTTCTGATAAGCGTGTGAGCGCCTTATCCACCCTAAGGGGTGTTTCCCAACGCGCCCTAACTTCTGGCGGGAAAGGGTATACCGCCCATATTTTCTATCTGGGGGAACCCACGCATCATCACACACTTCATTTAATTTATCTGATTCAGGAAAAACTACGGTAGTTTTTTCACATCCCACATAATACCCTCTTTTGTGGTACTTGTAGTATCAGAAATACGTAACACCTCCTTCATTGCCCTTAACGTGTGGCCCTAATAAGGAATACGTTTGTTTATTCACCGTCGACACTGGATTCAGTGTCCCTGTCTGTGTCTGTGTCGACCGACTAAAGTAAACGGGCGTTTTAAAACCCCTGACGGTGTTTTTGAGACGTCTGGAACGGTACTAATTGTTTGTCGGCCGTCTCATGTCGTCAACCGACCTTGCCGCGTGTTGACATTATCATGTAATTCCCTAAATAAGCCATCCATTCCGGTGTCGACTCCCTAGAGAGTGACATCACCATTACAGGCAATTGCTCCGCCTCCTCACCAACATCGTCCTCATACATGTCGACACACACGTACCGACACACAGCACACACACAGGGAATGCTCTGATAGAGGACAGGACCTACTAGCCCTTTGGAGAGACAGAGGGAGAGTTTGCCAGCACACACCAAAAACGCTATAATTATATAGGGACAACCTTATATAAGTGTTTTCCCTTATAGCATCTTTTTTATATTTCTAACGCCAAATTAGTGCCCCCCCTCTCTGTTTTAACCCTGTTTCTGTAGTGCAGTGCAGGGGAGAGCCTGGGAGCCTTCCCTCCAGCCTTTCTGTGAGGGAAAATGGCGCTGTGTGCTGAGGAGATAGGCCCCGCCCCTTTTTCGGCGGCCTCGTCTCCCGCTCTTAACGGATTCTGGCAGGGGTTAAATATCTCCATATAGCCCCCGGAGGCTATATGTGAGGTATTTTTAGCCAAATTAGGTTTTCATTTGCCTCCCAGGGCGCCCCCCTCCCAGCGCCCTGCACCCTCAGTGACTGCCGTGTGAAGTGTGCTGAGAGGAAAATGGCGCACAGCTGCAGTGCTGTGCGCTACCTTTAGAAGACTGAGGAGTCTTCTGCCGCCGATTCTGGACCTCTTCTCGTTTCAGCATCTGCAAGGGGGCCGGCGGCGAGGCTCCGGTGACCATCCAGGCTGTACCTGTGATCGTCCCTCTGGAGCTAATGTCCAGTAGCCAAGAAGCCAATCCATCCTGCACGCAGGTGAGTTCACTTCTTCTCCCCTAAGTCCCTCGTTGCAGTGATCCTGTTGCCAGCAGGACTCACTGTAAAATAAAAAACCTAAGCTAAACTTTTCTAAGCAGCTCTTTAGGAGAGCCACCTAGATTGCACCCTTCTCGGCCGGGCACAAAAATCTAACTGAGGCTTGGAGGAGGGTCATAGGGGGAGGAGCCAGTGCACACCACCTGATCCTAAAGCTTTACTTTTTGTGCCCTGTCTCCTGCGGAGCCGCTATTCCCCCATGGTCCTTTCAGGAACCCCAGCATCCACTAGGACGATAGAGAAATGTAATGTAGTCTTAAGCTTATGGTCAGCTGTGTCTTTTAGGGAGGCTGCACAAGGAACAGGTAATACTATTTTACGTGAGAGCCTGGAGACTGATGTACCGCTATCAGTGGATTTTCCCATTTTTTCCTATCCTCAGGAGGAAAAGGAAAAGATGATAATAACCGCATAGGAATCTGAAATTTCCCACAGTTCTCCAAATAGGGTATTTAGTTCCTTTGATACGGGAAAAGTGGCTAAGGATTTCTCTTTATATTAAAGTAAGATTCCTCACACTCCTCTGTCACCTTATCAGGGATATTTAGAACTTCTCTGATAGAATCTATGAGAGCCTCTATACCCTGCTACAGAGTACTTTCCCCTACCTCTATGTCCACCTCACCTGCCTCCATTTCCGACCCTTCATTATCAGAGTCAGAATACAGGATCTGGGCCAAAGTACGTTTTTCTGGACAAATGGTAGAGGGCTAAGATCATTTTGCATAAACTCAGCCATAGACTGTCTTAAGTATTGCGTCTCTTTACGAGATAATTTAGTAGAGATGGTAGAAATCATCCCCCTAATGGAGTCCAGCCATGCTGGCTCTGCCCCACTAGCCTGAGAAGGGATTCTACACTGAGTACACACTAGTGAACCCCCTGGAGAAGAGGAACACTGTGCCTTACATGAAACACACTCTTTGCCTGACATACTGCAGCAGTGACAGCCCTTCCCGAGAGACACAGAGAGAGGATAGAACCAGTAGATGGCACCCTTATCGCTAAAGCCAAGCTTAGCCAGGTCGCAGACTAAGTACCTAGATTAGGGACTTATAGGGACATGTACTAAGCAGTGATAAAAGTGGATAAGTAAGCCAGTGGAGAAGTGGCCCATGGCAACCAATCAGCTGCTCTGTATACATTTATAGTATGCAAATTCTAAACGTTACGTCAATGTTGATTGGTTGCCATGGGCAACTTCTCCAGTGGCTCACTTCTCCACTTTTATCACTGCTTAGTACATGTCCCTTTTAGTACACCATTATATTGCTCCCCCCTGCTATGACCCCCTGGTACCGCTGAGGTCATCTGGAGGCTCTCTGGAGGAGCTGCGCATCCCTGTCAGTCAGTGTCTGTGTCAGCTGCAGTAGGGTAAAATGGCGCCTGTGAGCTGCTGAATCCACTCATAGTGAAGCTCCGCCCCTTCAATAGCGCGCGGTCTTCCCGCTCTTTTTTATACTGGCTTTATGTGTCTGTGTGCATAAAATGGAGACAGTACCCTTTTAAGCCCGTATTGCCAGTCTGGGTACTGTGTACACTACAGTGTACTAAGTCTGGAGACTTAGGGAGTCATTCAGACCTGATCGCATGCAAGGTTTTTTTTGCTGCGCTGCGATCAGGTCAGAACTGCGAATGCATATGCACCACAATGCGCAGGCGCGTCGTACAAATACAAAGTGGATTGTTGCCCAGCGATGTATTGTACGAAGAATCTGTTCGCACAGCCGATCGCATGGAGATTGACAGCAAGAAGACGTTTGTGGGTGTCAACTGACCGTTTTCTGGGAGTGTTTGAAAAACACAGGCGTATCCAAGTGTTTGCAGGGCGGGTGTCTGACATCAATTCCGGCCCCAGACAGGCTGAAGTGATTTCAGTGCCTGAATAAGTTCTGGGCTTCTCAGAAACTGCACAAAACTTTTTTTGTACCTCCCGGCTGCACATGCGATCACACACTTGCAAAGCGAAAATACACTCCCCTATGGGCGGCGACTATCTGCTCGCAGCAGTGCAAAAAAACCCTAGCGAGCGATCAGGTCTGAATTAGGCCCTCAGTCTACCCTGTGTGGGAGCCGTGCGACTCCGTACCCCTATGCTGCCATAATGGCCAGCTGCCCACTAACCGGGATGCCGGCTTAGTACTCACCACTATTCTTTCTTCTGGCTCTGTTAGGGGTGGCGGCGTGCTGCGGGAATGTAGGCTCGCCGTGATGGGGCTTGCGAATAGTTCCCTCAGGAGCTAGCGTCCTGTCAGCGGGGAACAGGACCATTAACCCTTAGTGGGGTTGGGCCGTTCCCCCCCCTCCCTTAGTCCCACGAAGCAGGCAGGCTGGTGCCATCCAGTCCTACTTGAAAATAACAAACTTTAAAAATAAATGCAGAAAACTTTTCAGGAGCTTCCAGAGATGTGACCGGCTCCTTCGAGCACATTTTCTAAACGGAGTCTGGTAGGAGGGGCATAGAGGGAGGTGTCAGCACACGTTATCAAACTTCTATTGTGCCCATGGCTTCAAGTGGACCCGTCTATACCCCATGGTACTAAATCGATTCCCAGTATCCCCTAGGATTTAACAGAAATCACATCTGCGGCAACATTAGCATACAAATATGAATCAGGCCCTATGTACAAATATATTTTATATTAAGAGGAATTATTTTGGTATGTTTGAGGGCTCTTGCATTCTTGAAGTCAAAACAGCCAATTGGGCTAAAGACAGGGGTGTTTTAGGAGAGGAGGGGGCCCGCATGTAGCCTCCATTGCAGGCCCCCTCCTCTCTGGCAGCGAGTAGACTCTGGTATTATGACAGAGTCTATTGCGCATGCGCAGGTTTCCAGGAACATGCCTTGTTCCAGGGGACATTTCCAGTGCGCACGCGCAAATCACTCAGAAATGGCTGCTGTGATTTTTGTCTGCCTTGCAGGAATGCCGCCTGGGCTTAGGAGAGGTAAGTATAATTTTTGGGTGCAGCCATTATAGAAATGCCTATGGCTACAGAGGAAAAGTGATCCTAAAAGGACGGCCCAGCAGTTACTGCAGGAAGACGGGTTTTTGTTTTTTACTGTGTATCAAACTGTAAATTACGTATATAAGAGCTATTTAACCTTATTCAGTATTTTATTAACAAATCTGCATATTTCTTAACAAAATACTGAAGAAGGGTTAATAGCTACTATTTAATGTGAAAAAATATTATAATGTTGGTGATGATTTAAAAAAAAAATTAATATTAACCAATTAAGGACTAAAATGGTAAAAAAAAATTGCCATGTCACTTATCACTTTTTTGTCTATGAATTTATAATACTGTACACTACTGCCTGAGGCACTGTCATGGAAGTCTTCATACAGTACAACAAAAGATGAATAGTGTAACTGATATGATAGGACATCTGAAAGTAGATGACTTTTACGTGTCTTTAAAAATCAAATAATCTCGATCAGTTCAATTCCACTTTTTTACCAGGTTACTTTTTTTTTTTTTAAAGATCGAACACAATACGTCCAATTCATAACACGGTAATGTACCATAAACAGCCAGGAGTCAGCCATGTTGTGGGCTGAACCAATATTTGTGAAAACACAACCTAAAACATTTGCTAAGAAACAGTGACATCACTCAGAATTTCATCTAAAATCGCCACCACTGGCAATAAGAACTTTAAATTCAAACATCAAGTTACCTGAGGAAGAGAATTGAAATTGTCCATTCTAATTTCTTTGTAGACATCATTGTAAACATTAGCCACGTGTTTAACTGTAAAAACAATGGCATAACAAGAAGCCAGGAGGGGAAACAACTTTTGCTGCTGTGTTTGATAATCAAGGATTTTCGGTTCTCTGTCCCTAAAATACAATTTGAAAAGTAAATTAAACACTTATAAAATTAAATTATTTCAACATTTATAATATATTTTTTCTGTCATAAAAAGAGCACTGCCAGTTTTAACACAGATCTACTCCAAACACACAAATGCATAGGGCAACAAGACACAAGTAAAGATATAAATAGTGAACTAAAAAATAAAAATAATATTGAAAAACTTTGGTGATTGAGGGACACCAAGCATAATGAACTAACAAACTCTGAGGTGGAAATGCACTTAAAAACATTTGTCGAAATTTTATTTATGTTGACTTAACGCAACAATATATTTTAAAAGCAAAAAAGCTGCTTTAAATCCAAAGGCAAAAAAAAGGATTTTGATAACCTACCGGTAAATCCTTTTCTCCTAGTCCGTAGAGGATCCTGGGGACGACATCAAGACCATGGGGTATAGACGGGATCCGCAGGAGACATGGGCACTCTAAAGACTTTTCATTGGGTGTGAACTGGCTCCTCCCTCTATGCCCCTCCTCCAGACCTCAGTTGTAGGAACTGTGCCCAGGGAGACTGACAATTCGAGGAAAGGAATTACTTAACTAGTGGTGAGAAATCTACCAACTCACACCCTCAACCATGCCGCACACATGGCATTCAACATAACACACGCCAACAGGAATGAACTAATTGCAGCAACATGCTGAAACCAAGATAACACAACTTGTGTAACTGTAATAACTAAACTGCAGGTAAAGTACGCACTGGGACCAGGGCCGTCTTTTCGTATGGGCTCAATGGGCTCTTGCCCAAGGGCCCCAGGAGTAAAAGGGCCCTAGGCTGATAGCTGAGGGTCCCCTCTTTCCAGGGGTACCAGATTTTTGAAAATCGGCCCATGGGAATCAGAGATATTCGACTTCAAAGCAGTGGTCCCCATCCAAGCCTGTTAATTGTTCTTCCCAGCCAGATATCTCGGGTTCTGGCTGACTTAGAGTTTTTCTGAGGGTACACTCCAAAATCTGGGACTCTCCCTTCAGTGGACACTGGCAGCTTGTCTCTACTATGCCCAGAAACAGAGATATCAGCCTTCAAGCTGCTGGTCCCTGCTCCAGCTCCAAACGCCTAATATGCTGTTTTATATATTTGTTGGTGGATTGCTCTGGCTCCTGAAGTCTGATCCCCAAGTCCCCAGTATCTCCTGAAAGGTGGGACTCTAGTTTTTTTTTATCCCATTAAAGCTAAGAAAACTATTTCCAGGAACTGGAGATATCTGCAGTAAAGCAAGCTGCCCTGACCCCCGGAAAATGATGAATATTAAGCCCACTCCACTATCCACCCCTCCCCTGTGTATTAAACACCCCATACCACCCTGGAAGTTATGTTCCAGGGCCCCTTCATTCAGCACAATGTCCCCTTCTACAGTTTAGTGTTCTCCTTCCTGCCCCATTTGTGCAGTAAAGGAGTAATTAGCAGAAATGATTTCTCCAGGTCCTACATGCTGAGCGAAATATAGAACCCCCCTACCCCCCGCGGAACATCAAAGATGCCACTGATAGCACCCCCCACCCCTACTGCTGGTGGGTGGGTAGGGGCCCCAGTGCATTGCTGTGCCCAGGGGCCTACACTGCTGTTAAGACGGCTCTGACTGGGACGGGCGCCCAGCATCCTCTACGGACTAGGAGAAAAGGATTTACCGGTAGGTTATCAAAATCCTATTTTCTCATACATCCTAGAGGATGCTGGGGACGACATCAAGACCATGGCATCTATACCAAAGCTCCAGTACGGGCGGGAGAGTGCGGATGACCCTGCAGCACCGATTGACCAAACTTTAGGTCCTCATCGGCCAAGGTGTCAAACTTGTAGAATTTTGCAAATGTGTTTGACCCTGACCAAGTAGCTGCTTGGCAAAGTTGTAATGCCGAGACCCCCCTGGGCAGCCGCCCAGGAGGAGCCCACCTTCCTAGTAGAATGGGCCTTCACCGACATCGGTAACGGCAATCCAGCCGTAGAATGAGCTTGCTGAATCGTACCTCTGATCCAGCGCGCAATAGTCTGCTTGGAAGCAGGACACCCAATCTTGTTGGGATCATACAGGACAAACAAAACCTCTGTTTTCCGTATTCGAGCTGTTCTAGCGACATAAATCTTCAAAGCTCTAACCACATCTAGAGACTTTGACTCAGCGAACGTGTCAGTAGCAAATAGCACCACAATAGGTTGGTTTATGTGGAAAGAGAAAACCACCTTTGGAAGAAAATGTTGACGAGTTCTCAACTCTGCCCTATCTTCATGGAAGATCAGGTAAGGGCTCTTGTGGGACAAGGCCCCCAATTCAGACACCCGCCTTGAGAATGCCAACACCAAAAGCATCACCACTTTCCAAGTGAGAAACTTCAACTCTATTTCTTGTAGAGGCTCAAACCAACCCGATTGAAGGAACTGCAACACCACATTAAGGTCCCATGGTGCCACTGGAGGCCCAAATGGAGGCTGGATGTGCAGAACCCCTTTCACGAACGTCTGAACTTCTGGAAAGGAGGCCAATTATTTTTGAAAGAAAACTTATAAGGCCGAAATCTGGACCTTGATTGACCCCAATCTAAGGCCCGCATCCACACCAGCCTGCAGAAAATGGAGAAAACGTCCCAACTTAAACTCTTCCATAGGAGCCTTCTTGGATTCACATCAAGACACATTTTCTCCAAATACGGTGGTAATGTTTAGACGTTACTCCTTTCCTGGCCTGAATAAGAGTGGGGATGACTTCCTTGGGAATACCCTTTTGGGCTAGGATCCGACGCTCAACAGCCATGCCGTCAAACGTAGCCGCGGTAAGTCTTGATACACACATGGCCCCTGCTGTAGTAGGTCCTCTCAAGGAGGAAGAAGCCGAGGATCTTCTATGAGCAACTCCTGAAGATCTGGATACCAAGCCCTCCTTGGCCAGTCTGGGGCAATGAAGATTGCTCAAACTCTTGTTCTTATTATTATTTTGAGAACTTTTGGAATTAGTGGAAGTGGAGGGAAAACATATACCGACCGAAACACCCACTGGGTCACCAGTGTATCCACTGCTATTGCTTGAGGGTCTCTCGACCTGGAACAATATCTCTGAAGCTTCTTGTTTAGACGAGATGCCATCATGTCTACTTGAGGAACTCCCCAAAGACTCGTCACCTCTGCGAAGACTTCTTGGTGGAGGCCCCACTCTCCTGGATGGAGATCGTGTCTGCTGAGGAAGTCTTCTTCCCAGTTGTCCACTCCCGGAATGAAAATTGCTGACAGAGCTCTAACATGTCTTTCTGCCCAGAGGAGAATACTTGTCACCTCTGCCATTGCCGCTCTGCTTTTCGTTCCGCCTTGCCTGTTTATGTACGCGACTGCTGTTACATTGTCCGACTGGATCTGCACGGGATCTTGAAGAAGATGTACCGCTTGTAGAAGGCCGTTGTAAATGGCTCTCAATTCCAGAACGTTTATGTGAAGGCAGGCTTCCTGACTTGACCATTTTCTTTGGAAGCTTTCCCCCTGTGTGATAGCTCTCCAGCCTTGGAGACTTGCATCCGTGGTTATTAGGACCCAGTCGTGAATCCCAAATCTGCGTCCCTCTAGTAGGTGAGAACTGTGTAGCCACCACAGGAGCAAAATCCTGGCTTTGGGGGACAGGATTATTTTCCGGTGTATGTGTAGGTGGCATCCGGACCACTTGTCCAACAGGTCCCACTGGAATACTCTGGCATGAAATCGGCCAAACTGTATGGCCTCGTAGGCCGCTACCATTTTCCCCAACAACCGAATGCATTGATGGATCAATACGCTTGTTGGTTTCAATATTTGTTTGACCATTTTCTGGATTTCCAGAGCCTTTTCCACTGGAAGAAATACTCTCTGTGTCCAGAATCATCCCTAAAAAGGACAATCTTGTCGTCGGTTCCAACTACGACTTTGGAAAATTCATGATCCAACCGTGTTGTTGGAGTATTGACAGGGAGAGAGCGATGTTCTGCACCAACTGTTCCCTGGATCTTGCTTTATCAGGAGATTGTCCAGATAAGGAATTATATTGACTCATTTTTAACAAAGGAGGACCATCATCTCCGCCATCACCTTGGTGAATACCCTCGGTGCCGTGGAGAGTCCGAACGGCAATGTCTGAAACTGGTAATGGCAATCCTGTACTGTGAATCTCAGATAAGCTTGGTGAGGAGGATAAATGGGAACATGCAAGTAAGCATCTTTTATGTCTACTGACACCATGAAGTCCCCCTATTCCAGACTGGAAATCACTACCTTCAGGGATTCCATCTTGAACTTGAACCTTTTCAGGTAGAGATTCAGATTTTCGGGTTTAAAATCGGTCTGACCGAGCTGTCCGGCTTCGGAACTACGAAGAGGCCTGAATAAAAAAACCTTCTCCTTACTGTGCCAAGGGTACCAGGACAATGACCTGATCCTGACATAATTTTTGAATTGCCGGTGTTACTGCCTCTCTTCCTGGAAGAGAAGCTGGCAAGGTCGATTTGAAAAATCAGCATGGGGGGACGTCTTGAAACTCTAGTTTGTACCCATGGGACACTATTTGTAAGACCCATTGGTCCAGGCCAGATTGAATCCAGATTTGGCTGAAAAGTTTCAGACGTGCTCCCACCCGAGCGGACTCCCGCAAGGGAGCCCCAGCGTTATGCTGCAGATTTGGCAGAAGCAGGGGTGGACTTCTGCTCCTGCGATCCGGGAGACGCTGCGGATTTCTTTCCTTTTCCCCTTTCCCTACCTGCAAAAAAAGGGGAGACCTTTGGCCTTTTTGTATTTGTTGGGCCGAAATGACTGTGTGTGAGAGTGATGTGTCTTTTTCGCCGGTGTAGGAGCATAAGGCAAGAATGTCGACTTACCTGCGGTAGCTGTCGAGACTAACGCATCCAGCCCATCACCAAACAAGGCCTCACCTTTATACGGAATCTACATCAACATTCCACTGGCGAATCCACAACACCCTCCGAGCCGATACTGCCATGGTAGCGGTTCTTGATCCCAAGAAACCAATATATTTCATGGATTCTAGTACATACGCAGCAGCGACAGAGTATCTCGTCTCCATCTATTGTGTCAATGTCTAATGACAAGTTTTCTGACCACTTTTCAATAGCACTACTCACCCACTCACAAACAGTGGTAGGCCTGAGTAGTGTCCCATTGGCCACATCAATAAATCACCTCACTCACTTGCGGTCTGTCGACTCCTTAAGTGAAGCCATTCCAGGCGCAGGGAGAAACACCTTTTCTCTTTTATGACAGGGCCCTGTCTAAAATGCGGGGTGACTCCCACCTTTTTTGGAAAAAGGTAATGCTGCCTGAATTCCTTTTGGGAATCTGAAATTCTTTTCAGGTTAAATCAGACCTGAGGCGGAGGGAAAATTACATTACTTCTTTACTAAAGTCAACCCTCTCCTTGTGGTAAAAGAGGGGGCTTCGTAACTTCTAACACCTCCTTTATAGCTAAAACATGTTTTGAATGCTTTTTTTGCTAACTTGGGACCTATTCCCCTGGAATCACTAGTGTCGACACAGGAATCAGAGTCCGTGTCGGTATCAGTTTGTACTACTTGTGCAAATTTGTATGTGACCCAGAAAGGTCCCTGTAGATCAGGGGTGGGGAACTGCGGCCCGCGGGCCGTATAAGCCGTTTGGTCCGGCCCACCAGCTGGTGTCAGTGAGACACGCTGCCGCTCAGTCCGGCGGCAGCGGGTCTCAGCTGTCAGAACAGGGAGACGGAGGAGAGCGCGGCTGTCGGGCGGCTGCGGCGGCGTGTAGTACTTCAAACCAGCCGCCGGTCCGTGAGCCAATCAGAGCTCGCGGACCGGCAGCCAATCAGGAGCCGCAGCTGCCGGTCCGCGAGCTCTGATTGGCTCTCGAACCGGCGGCTGGTTTGAAGTACTACACGGCGCCGCCGCTCCCACCCGACAGCCGCGCTCTCCTCCGTGTCTCACGGTAAGCAGCACGGAGGGGAGGGGGGAAGGCATCTGCATACCTGGCACTGTGGGGGGCATTTGTATACCTGGCACTGTGGGGGGCATCTGTATACCTGGCACTGTGGGGGCATCTGCATACCTGGCACTGTGGGGGGCATTTGTATACCTGGCACTGTGGGGGGCATCTGTATACCTGGCACTGTGGGGGCATCTGCATACCTGGCACTGTGGGGGGCATTTGTATACCTGGCACTGTGGGGGGCATTTGTATACCTGGCACTGTGGGGAGCATTTGTATACCTGGCACTGTGGGGGCATCTGTATACCTGGCACTGTGGGGGCATCTGTATACCTGGCACTGTGGGGGGCATTTGTATACCTGGCACTGTGGGGGCATCTGTATACCTGGCACTGTGGGGGCATTTGTATACCTGGCACTGTGGGGACATTTGTATACCTGGCACTGTGGGGGCATTTGTATACCTGGCACTGTGGGGGCATCTGTATACCTGGCACTGTGGGGGGCATTTGTATACCTGGCACTGTGGGGGCATCTGTATACCTGGCACTGTGAGGGCATTTGTATACCTGGCACTGTGGGGGGCATTTGTACACCTGGCACTGTGAGGGCATTTGTATACCTGGCACTGTGAGGGGCATCTGTACACCTGGCACTGTGGGGACATCTGTATACCTGGCACTGTGAGGGGCATTTGTATACCTGGAACTGTGGGGGGCATTTGTATACCTGGCACTGTGGGGGCATTTGTATACCTGGCACTGTGGGGGCAATTGTGGATCTGGCACTGCACTATTGGGGGCATATGTGTATCACGTCCCATTTTAACTGGCCACACCCAATTTTTTGGCGCGTGCGCGCCTCCGCGCCTCCGGCGCGCACACACAGTACCTCTAAGGGGCAGACCTACTGGGGGGCAGGGTAATTTTTTAAGTTGAGAATTTTTGTATGGCCCCCAAAGGATTTTATAAATATCCAAATGGCCCTCGGTAGAAAAAAGGTTCCCCACCCCTGCTGTAGATGAAAGGCAGAACTATTAAAAATCATATCTTCAACAGATTATTTTAATTTTCTGTATGAGATTCATTCTAACCTCTTACTGATATGATTCACACTATCATTTAACCTTCCACCCAGTCAGGCTCTTGGTGTCATATTACACCTCTGTGTCCCTAACATGTCTCCACAGAGTTCCCTGCCACAGACATGTCACACACTTGCAGAACCACACCACAGACACTCCGGGACTTATAGGGGGCAGACCCACAGTAAAATCTGTCAGAGTGACACATGGGATTTGCCAGTTCACAACCCAGCGCCAGTAACACAATGTCTGTGAACACAAAATGCCCACTGACATGCAGCGCTTTTATAATGCTAATCACACAATAATATAGCACCAAATTCACTGTGCCCCCCCCCCTTGTTTTGCACCCTGATACTTGTTCAGTAGTGGAGGAGGACCAGCCTTATCTCTGCAGCCTGAGGAGAGAAAATGGCGCTGAGCAGTGTGCTGACTGACTGAGGAGGAAGCTCCACTCTTCCATGGTGTGTTTCTCCTCAGCTTTTATGAGGTAATTTTTTTATACTGGTGGGGGTAGGACTGTGCATCAGCAACTTATGTCCCTTATTTATGCCAGTTTCCATAGGTTTCATGCTGCCCAGGGCCCCCCCCCCCCACGCCCTGCACCCTGCAGTGCCTGTGTATGTGTGGGCAAAATGGCGCGCTGCGCTCCCGCCATCCGCGCGGGACCTTCAGCCGTCACTTACTTGATTGAAGATCATTCTTCTCATACTCACCTGTCTTCTGGCTCTGTGAGGGGGGTGACGGTGTGCTGTGGGAGTGAGCATCTAGACACGGCTAGCGTTCAGTTCCCTTCAGGAGCTAATGGTGTCCTGTCAGCTCCCTTCAGGAGCTAATGGTGTCCTGTCAGCCAGAAGCAGAGCCATGAAACTCTGAGGAAGTTGGTTCCTACTTCTGCCCCCTCAGTCCCACGAAGCAGGGAGTCTGATGCCAGCAGATCTCCCTGAAAATAAAAAACCTAACATAAGTCTTTTCAGAGAAACTCAGTAGAGCTCCTCAGAGTGCATCCAGTCGACCTGGGCACATTTCTAAAACGGAGGTCTGGAGGAGGGGCATAGAGGGAGGAGCCAGTTCACACCCAATGAAAAGTCTTTAGAGTGCCCATGTCTCCTGCGGATCCCGTCTATACCCCATGGTCTTGATGTTGTCCCCAGCATCCTCTAGGACGTATGAGAAATCATAAATATTAAAAAATTGCTATTAATTATATTTCCACAAAAATTTTGGGTGATACAGTGGGGGTCATTCCGAGTTGATCGCTAGCTGCCGTTGTTCGCAGCGCAGCGATCAGGCTAAAAATCGGCATTTCTGCGCATGCATATGGGCCGCAATGTGCACGCGCGTCGTACGGGTACTAAGCCCGTTGTGGTTGTGCACAGGTTGTAGCGAAGTTGTCAGTCGCACTGACGGACGCAAGAAGATTGACAGCAAGGGGGCGTTTCTGGGTGTCAACTGACCGGTTCCAGGGAGTGTTTGCAAAAAAGTAGGAGTGTCTGAAAAAACGCAGGCGTGGCTGGGCGTTCGCTGGGCAGGTGTATGACGTCAATTCCGGACACGAATAGGATGAAGTGATTGCAAGCGCTGAGTAGGTTCAGAGCTACTCTGAAACTGCACAAACTTATTTTGTAGAGCTCGGCTGCACATGCGTTCGCACTTCTCCTAAGCTAAAATACACTCCCCAGTGGGCGGCGGCATAGCGTTTGCACGGCTGCTAAAACTAGCTAGCGAGCGATCAACTCGGAATGACCCCCAGCAGAGCGCCTGCAAAATCATTTTGTGCAAAACAAGACCAGCCCTGTAGTTACACTTCGTGTGCGTTGATTCTAATGACGAAGGGACGGCTTTTGACGTCACACACCCGTCCAGCGTTCGCCCAGCCACGCCTACGTTTTCCCCGACACGCTTGCGTTTTTCTAAGCACTCCCTGAAAATGGTCGGTTGACACCCAGAAACGCCCACTTCATGTCAAGCTTCCTGCGTTTGGCCGTGTGAGTGAAAGCTTCGCTAGAACCTGTGCAAAACCACAACGGACTCTGTACCCGTAAGTCACGCATGCGCATTGCGGTGCATACGCATGCACAGAAATGCCGATTTCTCTTACGTCCTAGAGGATGCTGGGGTCCATATTAGTACCATGAGGGTATAGACGGGTCCACAAAGAGCCATTGGCACTTTAAGAGTTTAACAGTGTGGGCTGGCTGCTCCCTCTATGCCCCTCCCAGCAGACTCAGGTTAGAAAATGTGCCCGGAGGAGCCGGTCACAGCTAGGGGAGCTCTACAGAGCTTCTTTAGAAAAGTTTCTTTTAGAGTTTGTTATTTTACAGGGAGGCTGCTGCCAACAGCCTCCCTGCATCGAGGGACTGAGGGGGGGAGCAGTGTCCACCCTGCGGGGTCTGAGCCACTGTCTTCACTGACTGGACACCGAGCTCCTGAGGGGATAGATCGCTCCCCGCCCCAGGGGAACACTCACCCCAGCAGTATGCCACCCCCTTACAGATCTGAAGTGTGGCGAGTGAGTCATCGGCTCCCTATCAAGCAGGGAGCCGATGTGAAGATGGCGGCTAGAGGGTAGGAGCGCAGTACTAACTGCGCTCCGGGGAGGCTCAGATGTGCTTGGTGCGGCGCTATGAGGGGCACCCTGAGCCGACGCCTTAACCCTACACTGACCAGAAAGCCGGTCGGGGTCCGCGGATCTCAGCCAGCACAAAATCCTCAGGCCAGTATAATCTTGGAAGAGCAGGAAGACAGCGCCATTAAGGGGGCGGAGCTTCTCATCAGAGCGGACCCAGCAGAGTTCAGCGCCATTTTCCTGCCTGCAGACATGCTGCCAATGGAAGAGCAGTCCCTCCAGAGCAACTATCTGTACGGTACCAGGGGGTTGTAGAAGGCAGGGGAGGCTGTGTAAAGACTGTGTCACCTATTAAGGGACACAGTCAGCGCTGGTTAAGGGTCTCCCTATACCTATATAGCGCTGTGTGTGAGTTGGCTCCAATCTCTGTGTCTCTCTGCCATTCTTGGGGGGGGGGGGGAATCTCTGTCTGCACTGTACCCTGTGGGTGTGTGGGGTGTACAAGCAAACATGTCTAGAGACTCTGCTGCTGCGATCAACTAGACGCCACCTATGGGGGAGTGTATTTTAGCTTAGCAGGGCTGCGATCTGTCTCTAGGCTGTCAAAATAGGTGGTCTTACCAGTCCCGGGATCTACCGCGTTGAAAGACACGGCAGATCGCAAACTGGATGCTACGCTCAAATCCATATACACGGCTTCAGGGGCTATACTGCGGCCTACTATTGCCTGTGCATGGATTTCAAAAGCTATAGCAAAGTGGTCAATCACTCTGCAGGAGGACTTGACTACAATGGATAGAGGTGACGTTGATTTATTTTTACGTAACATACAGGATTCTGCAGGGTTCCTGGTAGAATCCATGAAGGATCTGGGTTCCATGGCTGCGGGGATCTCCTCCATGTCCGTCTCGGCTCGAAGGGGTCTCTGGCTGCGCCAATGGTCTGCGGACAGGTCAGGCTCTGTTTGGGGAGGCGCTGTATGCGTGCATTGCCACGGCTACCGCGGGTAAGTCTCCTTTTCTTCCCTCAGCTGCACCGGCTATGAAGCCTTTTACTCCCAACACGTCACAGTCCTTTCTGCCCACTAGGCCTAGAAAGAACAAGCCCTCTCACACTTTATTTAGAGGTGGTCGTGCCATATCCAAAAAGCCTGCTCCTGCAGGTTCCCAGGACCAGAAACCTGCTTCTGGTACCTCAAAGTCCTCATCATGATGGTGGACCGCAAAGCCTGGAGGAAGGACAGGTGGGAGCAAGACTCCGGCATTTCAGCCACGTCTGGATGTCGTCTGGCCTGGACCCCTGGATACATGATATTGTGTCCCGGGTGTACAGGCTGGAGTTTCAAACTATCCCACCTCACAGATTCTTCAAATCAGGCTTGCTGGCTTTGCCGGCAGACAGAGCTATTCTACTGGAAGCTATCCAAAAATTGATAGTATCCGAGGTCATTGTTCCAATTCCACCTCATCAGTTGGCCAAAGGTTACTATTCGAACCTTTTTGTGGTACCGAAGCCGGATGGTTCAGTAAGGCCGATTCTGAATTTGAAATCGTTGAACCCTTATCTCAGGGACTTCAAATTCAAGATGGAGTCTCTGAGGGCAGTTCTCTCAGGACTGACGGAAGGGGAGTTCCTGGTGTCCCTGGACATCAAGGATGCGTACCTCCACATTCCCATTTGGTCGCCGCATCAGGCTTATCTCAGGTTTGCACTGTTGGATGATCACTATCAGTTTCAGGCACTGCCGTTCGGTCTCTCCATGGCACCGAGGGTCTTCACCAAGGTGATGGCAGAGATGATGGTTCTCCTCCGCAAGCAGGGGGTGAACATAATTCCATATCTGGATGATCTGCTGATCAAGGCATCGTCCAAGGAGAAGTTGTTAAGATCCATTGCTCTCACAATGCATCTGCTCAAGGAGCACGGTTGGATTCTGAACCTTCCAAAGTCTCATCTGGAGCCGACAAGGAGGCTGTCTTTCCTAGGGATGATCCTTGACACGGAGGTGCAGAGGGTGTTTCTACAGGTGGAGAAAATGTTGGTGATTCAAACCATGGTCCGGGATGTCTTGAAGCCTGCCAGGGTGTCGGTTCATCAGTGCATCCGCCTTCTGGGGAAGATGGTTGCCTCCTACGAGGCTCTGCAGCACAGAAGGTTTCATGCTCGATCCTTTCAACTGGTCGGGATCTCACCTACACATACACCAGAGGATACATCTGTCTCTGAAAGCCAGGATTTCGCTCCTCTGGTGGCTACAACTACCACACCTTCTGGATGGCCGAAGGTCCGGAGTTCAGGACTGGATACTTCTAACCATGGATGCAAGTCTAAGAGGTTGGGGAGCAGTCGCTCAAGGGGAGACCTTCCATGGAAGGTGGTCGAGTCAGGAGTCCCTTCTTCCGATAAACATCCTGAAGCTAAGAGCCGTATACAACGGCCTTCTTCAAGCAGAACACCTTCTACAGGATCGGGCTGTTCAGGTGCAGTCAGACAACGTGACCACAGTGGCCTACATAAACCGACAAGGCGGAACGAAGAGCAGGGCTGCAATGTCAGAGGTGACAAAAATCCTCCTCTGGGCAGAAAGACACGCTGTAGCGATGTCAGCAATCTTCATTCCGGGAGTAGACAACTGGGAAGTGGACTTCCTCAACAGACACGATCTCCATCCAGGAGAGTAGGGCCTCCACCCAGAGGTGTTCGAGGAGGTAACCGGTTGGTGGGGGGTTCCTCACATAGACATGATGGCCTCCCGCCTCAACAAGAAGCTGCGGAGGTACTGTTCCAGGTCGAGGGACCCACAGGCAGTAGTGGTGGACGCACTAGTAACGCCGTGGGTGTTCACGTCAGTGTATGTATTCCCTCCAATTCCTCTAATTCCAAGAGTTCTACAACTTGTAAAAAGAACAAAAGTTCTGGCAATCACCATTGCTCCAGACTGGCCAAGGAGGGCTTGGTAAGTGGATCTGCTGGATCTACTGCTGGAAGATCCAAGGCCCCTACCTCTTCAGGAGGATCTTCTACTGCAGGGGCCGTTCGCTTATCAAGACTTACCACGGCTATGTTTGAAGGCATGGCGGTTGAGCGCCAGATCTTAGCTCGGAAGGGTATTCCGAGCGAGGTTATTCCTACCCTGATACAGGCTAGGAAGGGAGTAACGTCTAAACATTACCATCGAATTTCGAAAAAATATGTGTCTTGGTGTGAATCCAAGAAATTTCCTGTGGTGGAGTTTCAACTTGGACGTTTTCTCCTTTTCCTGCAAGCATGTGTGGATATGGGCCTGAGATTGGGCTCCATCAAGGTCCAGATATCAGCTTTGTCCATTTTCTTCCAGAAACAATTGACTGTCCTCCCTGAGGTTCAGACCTTTTTGAAAGGGGGTTCTGCACATCCAGCCTCCCTTTGTGGCGCCAACAACACCCTGGGATCTTGAAGCAGTGTTGCATTTCCTGCAATCGGATTGGTTTGAGCCTCTACAGGAGGCTGAAATCAAGTTTTTCACGTGGAAGGCGGTAACCTTGTTGGCGGCTTTGGCTCGAAGTGTGTCGGAATTGGGGGCTTTGTCCTGTAAAAGTCCCTATCTGGTCTTCCATGAGGATAGGGCTGAACTAAGGATTCGAAAACAGTTCCTTCCTAAGGTTGTGTTGGCTTTTCATATCAACCAACCTATTGTGGTGCCAGTGGCTACTGACTCCTCAATTGCTTCACAGGCCTTAGATGTTGTGAGGGCTTTGAAGATTTCTGTGAAGAGGACGGCACGTCACAGAAAATCTGACTCTCTGTTTGTCCTCTATGATCCCAAGAAAATTGGGTGTCCTGCTTCTAAGCAATCGATTTCCAGCTGGTTCAGGTTCACCATCCAGCATGCATATTCTACGGCAGGATTGCTGTGTCCAAGATCTGTTAAGGCCCACTCTACTCGTAAGCTGGGTTCTTCCTGGGCGGGTGCCTGGGGTGTCTCGGCTGTACAGCCTTGCTGAGCAGCTACTTGGTCTGGATCGAACACGTTTGCTAAGTTTTACAAGTTTGATACTTTGGCCTCTGATGACCTCAAGTTTGTTCAAGCAGTTCTGCAGGAGCCTGTGCGCTCTCCCTCCCGTTATGGGAGCTTTGGTACATCCCCAGGGTACTAATATAGACCCCAGCATCCTCTAGGATGTAAGAGAAAATAGGATTTTAATTACCTGCCGGTAAATCCTTTACTCGTAGTCCGTAGAGGATGCTGGGCGCACGCTCAGCGCTTCTTTATCCTGCAGTGTTTGTTTGGTTCAGTACTCCCTGCTTCCTGGGTAAGTTCTGCGTTCTTTACTGTTTCAGTACTGTTTCAGCTGTTGCTGAGTTTTCCGGCATGTTGGCCGGATTTGCCTTGTTGTGTGAGCTGGTATGAATCTTGCCACTATCTGTGTATTTCTTTCTCTCGAAGTATGTCGTCTCCTCTTGCACAGTTTCTAGACTGAGTCTGGTAGGAGGGGCATAGAGGGAGGAGCCAGCCCACACTGTTAAACTCTTAAAGTGCCAATGGCTCCTGGTGAACCCATCTATACCCCCATGGTACCAATATGGACCCCAGCAACCTCTACGGACTACGAGTAAAGGATTTACTGGTAGGTAATTAAAATCCTATTTTTTAGCCTGATCACTGCGCTACGAACAACGGCAGCTAGCGATCAACACTGAATGACCCCCATACTCTGCTGCTAAATGAAAAACCACTGGTGACACACCTGAACTGTGGGAAATTATTCAATTATTTATTTTCACTTAGAGAAAAAGAGAATTAGCTTTAGACTTAAATTGTGCCCAGCCATGTGCACCAATAACTGATCATCACAAAAAGGTTTTTACTCAAGTTGTAGGATCAATGTTAAACTTTTTAAAATTGTATTACAGGTACATAGTTACCCACTATTAAAGTCTCCTCTACAGGTACAAGTCAAAGTTACATACTTTTAAAGTCTCCTCTTCGAAAGACGCCAGGAGAGGAGATGTGCTTGCCATTTTGCAGTGCGGAGTTGGGCTATCACGTCACTAGGCCCTACCACTAAAGTTCCATGATTCATGGGTCTGCGGGTAGGGGCGGGATTAAATTATGCAAATATGGGTAATTTAGCCCCGCCCCTCCGTACAGCACCACGATTCCATGTATAATCTCCTCATTCTGCCCTCTTCACTAGGAAGTGGGCTTGATGTGGGAGATACGGCCACTCTTCCATGGGTGCATGGGACTACCCTGAAAACTCAGGAGTCTCACGCAAGTTAGGCAAGTATGAACAAATATATTTCCACTACAACTCATGTATTTGTAAACTGTAGGTATCTCTGTACTGCTGCATATAATGCGATCTATCTCTTGCACAAAACACAATTACAATGATGACATTGTAATTTCAACAATACTGCAATAGTGCTCAGCAGCAAAATAAAGGATAAAAAAAAAAAACAGTATAGCACAAAAAAACACCCAGTGCACTTTCAAATTAAACCAACTACAATGTTTAAATACATGTAACATTAAACAACATATTTAACCTATTTTGCTGCTGAGACTGTTCTGGAACGTTTGGGCTGGTTGTATTTAGATATGAATTGGTGCAGTACCCACATAGATTATACTTGTTTTTTTTTCATGAAAATAGCATTCATGTTGCTTATCTCTCCTCATATGGCAAGGTAAATCTACCCAAAATGGACAAAAAGTGTGTTTATTGTTTTTTTCATTGTACAGTAATTGCAAGAAAATGTCTAATCATTTTTCTCACCATCCACAAGGAATACTCTGTAGTTCTTGACTTTCCAAAACATTCTACAAATGCATTGTATACCAGGAGTCTGGAGGCAAAATAGAAGGTGGTGTCCCCAACACCCATTCGCTCCGGCTTGCGCATGTACCGACGTTGCACATGTGCAGTAGCACAGCTAAGGGGACAAAGGAGGAAGTTGCAAGCCAGTTACTTCTCAGTGGTTGCCAGGATGGGTTCCTATTGGAGCCCCTGTACCTAATAATTATTCCTTAATGGTGCTAATTGCGGCCATAAGGAATCTTTATTTTTGGGTGCTGGCTGCAAATGATAATACAGCCCTAAAAGATTTACATTAATAATTAGTACAAATGCTTAAAACAAATTCTGCACTTCTTTTCATCATATAAGACACAACAGCAGAGCTGTAGCTCACTATATACACACTTTGACGTGACCCACATTGCTGCTACAATCACACATTCCTGGACTTTTCAGCTTAAAGGGGCTACTAAGGGGGCTTCTGAGCAAGGACAACAGTCAGCAGTGACTGTAGAAAAACACTATGTAATGTGTGGAGAGAGATCTGTCCTAGTTCAGCAGCCCCCATCGGTCCTCCCTCCATGGTTTGAGCCCGGAGACCAGTGCTTCCACTGCTTCCAGGAGTAACGCTACTGATTAAATGTGGTCTGGTGATCAACAGTGATCATCTCTGGATTTCCTAACACTTTCTGGAGTAAAGTGGTGTTATTGCCTGCTGCTCCCTAGACAATAACCTCTAAGGGGGCCACATCAGCATCATTATTATCATCATCATCATCTCCTCTTTCAATAAAGGTGTACCTGTGTTTATCAGAGCCAGGATAAGAGAAATATCCCTCCATCCCTGGGCTATTTAATAATTTCAGCAGTGCAAGAGTGTTCTCTGGTGATCCCACATGATCACCAGAGAGCAACTCCTCAGGGTCAAGTCAATGCCCCCTTTGGAGCAGTTGAAATATGGTCTCTGGAGTAACAAATCACACTTGCCAACTGTGAAGAGGAATAATGGTCTGGTGCCGTATTTCTTGTTTTGGCCTAGGCCCCTTAGTTCCAGCGAAGTGACTTCTTAATGCTACAGCATACAGTGACTTTCTAGAGCAGTGATTTTCAACCTTTCACGACTCGTGGCACGCCTAACAAGACTTTAAAATTCCCAAGGCACACTATCTTTACCCATGGGGAAAAAACAAAACATATGTCCCCACAGATATCAAATACATTGGCCTCAACATTTATCGAACACACTGGGCCCCACAATAATTCCACACTGCCCCCCCCACAAACACACACAGTAATGGCACACACACTGCACCCTTCACAGCCCCCACAGTAATGGCACACATACTGCCCCCTCCTTCCCTGTAATAGTGTACTACTCACAGACCCCACTGTAATGTCAGCCCGAAGTCCTGTATATCTGTTATGCACACCAGTGCCTGCAGGAATGTACTGGTGTTTGAACTGTTATGCAAAACAAATGGACTCACAGACAAACTGGGGAATATGACATAACGTACACAGAAGGTGATAGGGTAACAAAATACACACACAGTGAACAGAGAAGCCCAGAGGCTAAGGAACTGGGTATCTCCCTTGTATTAGAACTGCTCAGATGTAAAAAGCAAGATGTTGTGTTTTAATACGTAGAGAACCCGAAATGCTGTTGCTAAGGGCAACAGCAAAACCCTAAAGGGTTACCAACGGGTGTGGCAGTAAACTCCTTGGTCAGAGATGGAATGATAGACACAAGGAGAGCCTCCACAATCCTGATTCTCACTTGCAGTGCACAGGTTTAAGCTTACTGCCACTAAACTGACCCCTGACACCTAGCACAGTGAGACAGGATTAGACAGGCAAGTGTTAGAATACAGCCGCAAACTTGCTAAGTTCACAGAGTAATAACAGAACCCCAGCAAGCTAAACGACTGACTCCAGTCTTACTGCTAGGTCTGGATTGGCAGAGTGTAATACCAAATCCCCAGGCCTATTTGCAGTAAGCAACAAACAAATACAAAGCTACACAGTACTGGCTAACTTTCATGAACTGACTAACCAACAGAGATTCAGCAGCATCTGCTTACCCTGAAAAGAGGCCTTATAAAGCAGGTGCTGTCCACGCCCCACTCAGACCTCACAGACTGTGAGCACAAAAACCAGCACCGGATCCCCTGCCGTGCACAGAGCCTATAACCACTGCACAGCAAAAGACCCGAACCGGAGTATCAGCTGCGCTCAGGTTACTCCACTAGCACTTGTCTCCCGGTTGCCATGACGACGTGGCAGCACAGGGCAGGAGACCCTAACAGTACCCCCCCTCTGACGAGGGGTCAAAGAACCCCTACCACCGGGTTTATCGGGGAACTGCGAGAAGAAAGAGCGTATCAGTCTGGGGGCATGAAGATCACAACTGCGCACCCACGACCGCTCCTCCGGGCCATACCCCTTCCAGTGCACCAAAAATGACAGCCGACCCCGAACCACCTTGGAGTCAAGAATCCTTTCAACAACAAACTCCCTCTGGCCACATATCAGAAGAGGGGAAGGTCTTCCACTGGAAAAAGGATTACTAATCGCCCGTTTTAAAAGGGAACAATGAAATGTTTTATTGATACCCAAAGAACGGGGCAGATCTAACTGAAATGCCACCGGATTGATAACCCTGGTGATCTTATAAGGGCCGATGAACCGGGGCCCTAACTTATGAGATGGCTGTCTCAACTTCAAATTCTTGGTAGACAACCAGACGAAGTCTCCTAATTTGAAGCTGCAGGGTCTTTTCCGCTTATCAAAAACCCTTTTGGTCACTAATGACACAGACACAAGGGCTTTCTTCACTTTCCGCCAAATACCTCTAAGGACCGAAACCACAGAGGAACCACCAGGCGTGGAGTCCAGGGGGTCAAAAGAATTGGCCTTAGGATGATGCCCATACACACAAAGGAAGGGAGAGATCCCTGTAGCAGAGTGAGCCGCGTTGTTATAGGCAAACTCCGCCATGGACAGATGAGCAACCCAGTCAGTCTGACACTTGGAGACATAACACCTGAGGAACTGCTCCAAGGACTGGTTCACCCTTTCAGTCTGCCCATTAGACTGCGGATGGTAGCCTGACGACAAGCTGACAGAAATCTGGAGATCGGAACAAAATGCCCTCCAGAATTTGGCCACAAACTGGGATCCGCGGTCAGAGACCACATCAAGTGGCAACCCGTGGAGACGCACAACATGCAGCATAAATAATTCAGACAGGCGTCTGGCTGATGGCAGCCCAACCAGTGGAACGAAGTGCGCCATCTTCGAAAACCTGTCAACGACAACCCAGATGGCTGTCATCCCCGAGGATTTGGGCAAGTCCACCACAAAATCCATTGAAATGTGGGTCCATGGCTTAGATGGGATAGAGAGTGGATGTAATGGGCCAACAGGAACCCCTCTAGGAGTCTTATTTCGGGCACAGATGTCACATGCCCGAACCCACTGATCCACATCCTTAGCCACCGAGGGCCACCACACCGCCCTAGATAGCAACTCCCGAGTTCTGGCAATACCCGGGTGACCTGCCGACTTCTTGGCATGGAATTCCAGGAACACTCGCTGTCTTAACCTAGGAGGCACAAACAAAAGACCTACCGGAAGGTCTGGAGGAGCCTGCTCCTGTGCTCTAAGGACTAATGATAAGAGGTCCTGGGTAATGCCCACTTTAATACATGATGGGGAAACAATGGGCAACGGCTCCTCGGTGGTCTCCTGGATTGGAGCAAAACTCCGCGAGAGCGCATCAGCCTTGATGTTTTTTGACCCAGGGCGATATGTTATCAAAAAATTAAAGCGAGCAAAAAACAAAGCCCATCGTGCCTGCCTGGCATTGAGACGCTTCGCTGACTCTAAATATGCCAGATTCTTATGGTCAGTGAGAATTGAGACCACAAACTTAGCCCCCTCAAGCCAGTGTCTCCACTCCTCGAGTGCATCCTTAATAGCCAACAATTCCCGGTTACCCACGTCATAATTCATCTCGGCAGGCGAAAATTTACGGGAAAAGTAAGCACAGGGATGAAGGCGATTATCAGACACTCCCATCTGAGAAAGCACTGCCCCAATACCCATCTCAGAGGCATCCACCTCCACCACAAAAGGACGCTCTGGATCTGGGTGTCGCAGCACCTTGGCCGAAACAAATGCCCTTTTGAGACGGGCAAAAGCCGCTTTAGCCTCACAAGACCAGTGAGCAACATCCGCCCCTTTCTTAGTGAGTGCCACCAAGGGCGCCACTATAGACGAAAATCCAGCGATAAATCGTCTATAAAAATTTGCAAAGCCCAGGAAACGCTGAAGCGCCTTCAAACTAGTGGGCTGCACCCAATCCAGGACTGCCTGTACCTTGGAACCCTCCATTTGGAAACCTTCTGGGGAGATAATATATCCTAGAAATGCGATTTGCTGAACTTCAAATGCGCACTTCTCCAGCTTCGCCCCAAGCCGGTGGTCTCTGAGTTTCTGGAGGACTAAGCGTACATGCTTCCGATGTTCCTCCAGGGAATGGGAGAAGATTAGGATGTCATCTAAGTATACAACTAAGAATCTATCCAAATATTCCCTGAGCACATCATTCATGAAATCCTGGAAGACTGCCGGGGCATTACAGAGCCCAAAAGGCATCACCAAATATTCATAATGCCCTGAGTGGGTATTAAAGGCAGTCTTCCATTCATCCCCCTCTCTTATTCGGATTAGATTGTACGCACCGCGTAGGTCAATCTTAGAAAAAATGGTGGCAGTACGAAGCTGGTCAAACAAGACCGAAATGAGAGGCAGTGGGTATGAGTTTTTAATCGTGATACGGTTCAATTCCCTGAAGTCGATGCAGGGTCGCAACGAACCGTCCTTTTTACCCACGAAGAAGAACCCCGACCCAACTGGAGACTGTGAAGGTCTGATAAATCCCTTAGCCAAGTTCTCCTGAATGTACTCTGCCATAGCCTGAGTCTCAGGACGTGACAGGGAGTACAACCTGCTCTTGGGAAGCTTAGCATTTGGCAACAAATCAATGGCACAGTCATAGGGGCGATGGGGAGGTAGTACCTCTGCAACTTTTTTGGAGAACACGTCCGCAAAATCTGCATAACACCCTGGCAATCCTGGCAAACTTAGCTGCGAGAGCCTGACTGGAAGGCTCAAGCAACTCCTGAAACAATCAGTACCCCAACTAAGAATCTCCCCAGAGACCCAGTGAAATTGAGGATTGTGGGCCCTTAACCAGGGTAACCCCAACACCAATGGGGCAAAAGTACAGACAGTCACATAAAAGGACAACTCCTCAGAGTGTGTGGCTCCAATAAACAAAGAAATCTGGCTAGTGCAAGAGGTAATTTTACCTTGGGATAATGGTTCCCCGTTTAACCCACAAATCTCAATTTCCGATGCCAAGGGTACTAAGGGAACAGAGTGTTTTAGGGCGAATTGGCGGTCCATAAAAACCCCGTCGGCCCCACTGTCCACAAAGGCCTCAGTCTTGACAGTTTGACCGAGGATCTTCAAGGTCACCGGAATGATAAAAGTCTTCTTGGGAAATTCTGACTTCTGGCCTGACAGGATATTTCCCATCACCCTCAGGCCCTGAAGTTTTCCGGCTTTTCTGGGCATGATACTACCACATGACCTTTATTCCCACAGTACAAACACAACCCCTGCTGTCTCCTCCGCGTCTTCTCACGCAAGGAGAGGCGGGTAGCCCCAATCTGCATAGGCTCCTCAGAAAATTCCTCAGAGTCTGAGGTTCCCTTGGGAAGGAAGGAAATCTCAGTCTCCCTTTCAAGCCTACGCTCTCTCAGCCGTCTATCCACCCGGATGGATAACTGCATGAGCTGATCCAAGCTATCAGGCAAGGGATATTGTACCAGTTGGTCCTTTATCTGGTTAGAAAGACCTCTTCGGTACTGGTGTCTCAGGGCTGGGTCATTCCACTGGGTATCATGGGCCAACCTCCGAAACTCCGTACAGTAAACCTCAACTGGCCTTCGCCCTTGCTTAAGGATCGAAATCTGAGCCTCGGCTGAGGCCGTCTTGTCAGGGTCATCATACAACATGCCCAGTGCCGTAAAAAAAGCATCAACACTTTTAAGCGACGGACAGTCAGGCTGCAACCCATATGCCCAGACCTGTGGGTCTCCTTGTAGCAAGGAAATCACTATGCCCACCCGCTGAATCTCCGACCCAGAAGACTGAGGCCTAAGCCGGAAGTATAGCTTGCAGCTCTCCTTGAAACAAAAGAACTGCGAGCGATCTCCAGAAAAACGATCCGGGAGATTTACTTTCGGCTCCTTAACCCCTGCAGGTGCTGCTGCTGCGGGAGCTCCGCCAGCAGCCTGGGAGGTGTGCATTTTAATGGACAAATCATTAAATTGCCGAGTCAGGACCTGCACCTGATCGACCACCTGTTGCAACGTATTTTGAGGGGTATGCTCCATATTCCCACAAAATTTCAACAGGAGTATTAGGCTGCTGAATATGTTATGCACACCAGTGCCTGCAGGAATGTACTGGTGTTTGAACTGTTATGCAAAACAAATGGACTCACAGACAAACTGGGGAATATGACATAACGTACACAGAAGGTGATAGGGTAACAAAATACACACACAGTGAACAGAGAAGCCCAGAGGCTAAGGAACTGGGTATCTCCCTTGTATTAGAACTGCTCAGATGTAAAAAGCAAGATGTTGTGTTTTAATACGTAGAGAACCCGAAATGCTGTTGCTAAGGGCAACAGCAAAACCCTAAAGGGTTACCAACGGGTGTGGCAGTAAACTCCTTGGTCAGAGATGGAATGATAGACACAAGGAGAGCCTCCACAATCCTGATTCTCACTTGCAGTGCACAGGTTTAAGCTTACTGCCACTAAACTGACCCCTGACACCTAGCACAGTGAGACAGGATTAGACAGGCAAGTGTTAGAATACAGCCGCAAACTTGCTAAGTTCACAGGAGTAATAACAGAACCCCAGCAAGCTAAACGACTGACTCCAGTCTTACTGCTAGGTCTGGATTGGCAGAGTGTAATACCAAATCCCCAGGCCTATTTGCAGTAAGCAACAAACAAATACAAAGCTACACAGTACTGGCTAACTTTCATGAACTGACTAACCAACAGAGATTCAGCAGCATCTGCTTACCCTGAAAAGAGGCCTTATAAAGCAGGTGCTGTCCACGCCCCACTCAGACCTCACAGACTGTGAGCACAAAAACCAGCACCGGATCCCCTGCCGTGCACAGAGCCTATAACCACTGCACAGCAAAAGACCCGAACCGGAGTATCAGCTGCGCTCAGGTTACTCCACTAGCACTTGTCTCCCGGTTGCCATGACGACGTGGCAGCACAGGGCAGGAGACCCTAACAATATCAGAGCTGTAGTAGGATTAGAACAGGGCAGTCCGCACGCTGCAGCATACACTAGCACCAAGCGCAGCAGGAATGAGACGTAGTATGAGTGACCTATCAGCACGTCACCATAGGTCACGGACTGGGCAGCAGGAAAGCTGACTGTGCTGGCCATGCACAACGACAGGAGAAGGATCCATGTATCGCAGGCTGACGGCGGCAGAGCACTGTCTGCGGGCGGCGGCGCACTGTGCAGGGCATCTCTGGTGGCCGGTGAGCCGCGTGAACGGCAGGCTGCGGCACACCTGACAACTGCTGGCGGCACACTAGTGTGCCGCGGCACAGCGGTTGAAAAACGCTGTTCTAGAGTAATGTGTGCTGCCAACTTTGTAGTAACTGCCTTAGGATGGCCTTTTCCTGTTTCAGCATGACACAAAGCCAGGTCCATCAAAAATGTTTTGGCGAGTTTGGTGTTTAAGAACTTGACTGCACAGATCCATGATTAAACACAATTGGGATGAATTGGAACGCAAACTCAGAGCAAGGGCTTTTTCCCCAACATCAATGTCTAGCTAATGCTCTTGTGGCTGTATGAATGAAAATGTCCACAGAGATGTTCTAAAATCTAGTAGAAATCCTTCCAAGAGGAGTAGAGTCTGTTATAGCAGCAAGGGGAGTCATACTCCACAATAATGCCCATGGTATTGGAATAAGAAGCACATATGAATGAGATGTTTGGATGCCTACATACTTTGACCATGTAGTGTTAGAAAGAAAAGTAATTTGTATCACTGGTAAGAACGTACCCTGGTTTTAACTCTGACTGGCGTCTCACGGCAGAGTATCGGATAGAGATGGTGCACGCCTTCATCAGAGATTCCAGCACCTCACCGCGGAGTAGGGACACCCGCACATGAATCATGGTGAAGTAGTTTATCTTATCAGATCCACGCTTAATGTAGGAGCCATCAGGAAGAACCTGTCATGGGAAAGTAAAAAAAATAAAAATAAAATATCAAATCCAACATCTGGAGAAAGTGATTATTTTTAAGAGTCTAAACTCCGATGACTATACCTTGAAGTGTAACAGATAAACTCATACAGGTGGAGTATCCCTTATCCAAAATGCTTGGGAACCGAAGTATTTTGGATACTGGATTTTTCAGCATTTTGGAATAATTGCATACCATAATGAGATATCATGGCGATGGGACCCAAGTCTAAGCACAGAATGCATTTATGTTCAATATACACCTTATACACACAGCCTGAAGGTTATTTTAGTCAATATTTTTAATAACTCTGTGCATTAAATAAAGTGTGTGTACATACACATAATTAATTTATGTTTCATATACACCTTATACACACAGCCTGAAGGTCATTTAATACAATATTTGTAATAACTTTGTGTATTAAACAAAGTTTGTGTACATTGAGCCATCAGAAAACAAAGGTTTCACTATCTCACTCAAAAAAAATCTGTATTTCGGAATATTTGGATATGGGATACTCAACCTGTGTCACATAATGATGACAATAAAATAAATAATTTTACAAAATGATTATACTTTATAATACACTGGTTTTGGATAGAGATGAGGGGGTTCGGTTCCTCGGAATCCGAACCCCCCCGAACTTCACCAATTTTACACGGGTTCGAGGCAGACTCGGATCCTCCCGCCTTGCTCGGTTAACCCGAGCGCTCCCGAACGTCATCATCCCGCTGTCGTATTCTCGCGAGATTCGTATTCTATATAAGGAGCCGCGCATCGCCGCCATTTTCACTCGTGCATTGGAGAGGATAGGGAGAGGACGTGTGCAGTGTTCTCTCAGTTGTGTTCAGTGTGCTGCAAATATCTGTGCTCAGTGTGCTGCAAATATCTGTGCTCAGTGTGCTTGCAAATATCTGTGCTCAGTGTGCTTGCAAATATCTGTGCTCAGTGTGCTTGCAAATATCTGTGCTCAGTGTGCTTGCAAATATCTACGTTCTCTGCCTGAAAAATGCTCTATATCTGTGCTGCATTGTAGTATATAGTAGGAGGATAGTGCAGAATTTTGCTGACCAGTGACCACCAGTATTATATCAGTACGGTACAGTAGTCCACTGCTCTACCTACCTCTGTGTCGTCAAGTATATTATCCATCCATACCTGTGGTGCATTTTAGTTGTTGTGCGCAGTAGTAGGAGGACAGTGCATAATTTTGCTGACTACCAGTATATAATATATAGCAGTACGGTACAGTAGTCCACTGCTCTACCTACCTCTGTGTCGTTAAGTATACTATCCATCCATACCTGTGGTGCATTATAGTTGTTGTGCGCAGTAGTAGGAGGACAGTGCATAATTTTGCTGACAACCAGTATATAATATATAGCAGTACGGTACAGTAGTCCACTGCTCTACCTACCCCTATGGTGCATTTTAGTTGTTGTGCACAGTAGTAGGAGGACAGTGCATAATTTTGCTGACTACCAGTATATAATATATAGCAGTATGGTACAGTAGTCCACTGCTCTACCTACCTCTGTGTCGTCAAGTATACTATCCATCCATACCTGTGGTGCATTTTAGTTGTTGTGCGCAGTAGTAGGAGGACAGTGCATAATTTTGCTGACCACCAGTATATAATATATAGCAGTACGGTACAGTAGTCCACTGCTCTACCTACCTCTGTGTCGTCAAGTATACTATCCATCCATACCTGTGGTGCATTTAAGTTTTGCGCACTAGTAGTAGGACAGTGCATAATTTTGCTGACCACCAGTATATAATATATAGCAGTACGGTACAGTAGTCCACTGCTCTACCTACCTCTGTGTCGTCAAGTATACTATCCATCCATACCTGTGGTGCATTTTAGTTGTTGTGCGCAGTAGCAGGAGGACAGTGCATCATTTTGCTGACCACCAGTATATAATATATAGCAGCACGGTACAGTAGGCCATTGCTATTGATATATTACTGGCATATAATTCCACACATTAAAAAATGGAGAACAAAAATGTGGAGAGTAAAATAGGGAAAGATCAAGATCCACTTCCACCTCGTGCTGACGTTGCTGCCACTAGTCATGGCCGAGACGATGAAATGCCATCAACGTCGTCTGCCAAGGCCGATGCCCAATGTCATAGTAGAGAGCATGTAAAATCCAAAAAACAAAAGTTCAGTAAAATGACCCAAAAATCTAAATTAAAAGCGTCTGAGGAGAAGCGTAAACTTGCCAATATGCCATTTACGACACGGAGTGGCAAGGAACGGCTGAGGCCCTCTCCTATGTTCCTCATGACTAGTGGGTCAGCTTCACATGAGGATGGAAGCACTCATTCTCCCACTAGAAAAATGAAAAGACTTAAGCTGGCAAAAGCACAGCAAGGAACTGTGCGTTCTTCTAAATCACAAATCCCCAAGGAGAGTCCAATTGTGTCGGTTGCGATGCCTGACCTTCCCAACACTGGACGGGAAGAGGTGGCGCCTTCCACCATTTGCACGCCCCCCCAAGTGCTGGAAGGAGCACCCGCAGTCCAGTTCCTGATAGTCAAATTGAAGATGTCACTGTTGAAGTACACCAGGATGAGGATATGGGTGTTGCTAGCGCTGAGGAGGAAATTAACAAGGAGGATTCTGATGGTGAGGTGGTTTGTTTAAGTCAGGCACGCGGGGAGACACCTGTTGTCCGTGGGACGAATATGGCCATTGACATGCCTGGTCAAATTACAAAAAAAATCACCTCGTCGGTGTGGAATTATTTTAACAGAAATGCGGACAACATTTGTCAAGCCGTGTGTTGCCTTTGTCAAGCTGTAATAAGTAGGGGTAAGGACGTTAACCACCTAGGAACATCCTCCCTTATACGTCACCTGGAGCGCATTCATCAGAAGTCATTGACAAGTTCAAAAACTTTGGGTGACAGCGGAAGCAGTCCACTGACAACTAAATCCCTTCCTCTTGTAACCAAGCTCCTGCAAACCATACCACCAACTCCCTCAGTGTCAATTTCCTCCTTAGACAGGAACGCCAATAGTCCTGCAGGCCATGTCACTGTCAAGTCTGACGAGTCCTCTCCTACCTGGGATTCCTCCGATGCATCCTTGAGTGTAACGCCTACTGCTGCTGGCACTGCTGTTGTTGCTGCTGGGAGTCGATCGTCATCCCAGAGAGGAATTTAGAAGGCCACTTGTACTACTTCCAGTAAGCAATTGACTGTCCAACAGTCCTTTGCGAGGAAGATAAAATATCACAGCAGTCATCCTGCTGCAAAGCGGATAACTCAGGCCTTGGCAGCCTGGGCGGTGTTAAACGTGTTTCCGGTATCCACCGTTAATTCACAGGAAACTAGAGATTTGCTTGAGGTACTGTGTCCCCGGTACCAAATACCATCTAGGTTCCATTTCTCTAGGCAGGCGATACCGTGAATGTACACAGACCTCAGAAGAAGAGTCACCAGTGTCCTAAAAAATGCAGTTGTACCCAATGTCCACTTAACCACGGACATGTGGACAAGTGGAGCAGGGCAGACTAAGGACTATATGACCGTGACAGCCCACTGGGTAGATGTATTGCCTCTCGCAGCAAGAACAGCAGCGGCGGCACCAGTAGCAGCAACTCGCAAACGCCAACTCATTCCTAGGCAGGCTACGCTTTGTATCACCGCTTTCCAGAAGAGGCACACAGCTGACAACCTCTTACAGAAACTGAGGAACATCATCGCAGAATGGCTTACCCCAATTGGACTCTCCTGGGGATTTGTGACATCGGACAACGCCACCAATATTGTGCGTGCATTACATGTGGGCAAATTCCAGCACGTCCCATGTTTTGCACATACATTGAATTTGGTGGTGCAGAATTATTTAAAAAACTACAGGGGCGTACAAGAGATGCTGTCGGTGGCCCGAAGAATTGCGGGCCACTTTCGGCATCAGCCACCGCGTGCCGAAGACTGGAGCACCAGCAAACACTCCTGAACCTGCCCCGCCATCATCTGAAGCAAGAGGTGGTAACGAGGTTGAATACAACCCTGTCTTCTACTGTCACTGCATATGATTCTGTCACCATTGAAAGAATGGTGGAGGATTATATGAGTGACCGCATCCAAGTAGGCACGTCAGACAGTCCGTACGTATACTGGCAGGAAAAAGAGGCAATTTGGAGGCCCTTGCACAAACTGGCTTTATTTTACCTAAGTTGCCCCCCCTCTAGTGTGTACTCCGAAAGAGTGTTTAGTGCAGCTGATCACCTTCTCAGCAATCGGCGTACGAGGTTACTTCCAGAAAATGTGGAGAAGATGATGTTCATCAAAATGAATTATAATCAATTCCTCCGTGGAGACATTCACCAGCAATTGCCTCCAGAAAGTACACAGGGACCTGAGATGGTGGATTCCAGTGGGGACGAATTAATAATCTGTGAGGAGGGGGATGTACACAGTGAAAGGGGTGAGGAATCGGACGATGAGGAGGAGGTGGACATCTTGCCTCTGTAGAACCAGTTTGTGCAAGGAGAGATTGATTGCTTCTTTTTTGGTGGGGGCCCAAACCAACCAGTCATTTCAGTCACAGTCGTGTGGCAGACCCTGTCGCTGAAATGATGGGTTTGTTAAAGTGTGCATGTCCTGTTTATACAACATAAGGGTGGGTGGGAGGGCCCAAGGACAATTCCATCTTGCACCTCTTTTTTTATTTAATTTATCTTTGCATCATGTGCTGTTTGTGGACTATTTTTAAATCTGCCATCCTGTCTGACACTGCAGTGACACTTCTAGATGGGCCAGGTGTTCGTGTCGGCCACTTGGGTCGCTTAGCTTAGTCACACAGCGACCTTGGTGCACCTCTTTTTTTCTTTGCATCATGTGCTGTTTGGGGACTATTTTTTGAAGTGCCATCCTGTCTGACACTGCAGTGCCACTCCTAGATGGGCCAGGTGTTTGTGTCGGCCACTTGGGTCGCTTAGCTTAGTCACACAGCTACCTCATTGCGTCTCTTTTTTTCTCTGCATCATGTGCTGTTTGGGGACTATTTTTTTTGAAGTGCCATCCTGTCTGACACTGCAGTGCCACTCCTAGATGGGCCAGGTGTTTGTGTCGGCCACTTGTGTCGCTTAGCTTAGTCACACAGCGACCTTGGTGCGCCTCTTTTTTTCTTTGCATCATGTGCTGTTTGGGGACTATTTTTTTGAAGTGCCATCCTGCCTGACACTGCAGTGCCACTCCTAGATGGGCCAGGTGTTTGTGTCGGCCACTTGTGTCGCTTAGCTTAGCCATCCAGCGACCTCGGTGCAAATTTTAGGACTAAAAATAATATTGTGAGGTGTGAGGTGTTCAAAATAGACTGAAAATGAGTGTAAATTATGGTTATTGAGGTTAATAATACTATGGGATCAAAATGACCCCCAAATTCTATGATTTAAGCTGTTTTTGAGGGTTTTTTGTAATAAACACCCGAATCCAAAACACACCCGAATCCGACAAAAAATTTTCAGGGACGTTTTGGCAAAACGCGTCCGAATCCAAAACACGGCCGCGGAACCGAATCCAAAACCAAAACACAAAACCCCAAAAATTTCCGGTGCACATCTCTATTTTAAACCCCATAATAGTGTCCTAGTTCATTTTATGATCCCTGTTATTGCCCTACATCACATTATGTTACATTGCAGGGCTGCCAGTTCACAGTATGCAACACCATACCTCCAATTCACATTATGATATACAGTGTCCCCAGTTCATTTATGCCACACTATAGAGCCTCCACTTTATATTGTGCTACATTACAAGTGCCCCAGTTCATATTATGTAACATTATAATACCCTCCAGTTTATTTTCTACCACATTACAATGAGCAGGTTCGGCAACATAACTAGATAAATTCTAGGCCCCAAGGCAAAAGATTGTAAGGACCCCTATGTACCAGCCAATGGTGAAAAAATAGGGTTTTAATTACCTACCGGTAAATCCTTTTCTCGTAGTCCGTAGAGGATGCTGGGGTCCATTTTAGTACCATGGGGTATAGACGGTTCCGCAGGAGCCTTCGGCACGTTAAGACTTTTCAACAGTGTGAACTGGCTCCTCCCTCTATGCCCCTCCTCCAGACCTCAGTATAGGAGGAGACGGACGGACAACTTCGAGAGAAGAATTTACATTAAACTAGTGGCGACATTCACACCAGCTCACACCATACAAAACATGCAGCCTAACATGGCTTTCAACATAACCCATGCTAACGTGCATGCATAACGCAACGGCAACAGCTGTGAACATCTTAACACATGAGAACCTGTGTAAAAAGATAAAACGTAAATCTGCAGGAAAAATGAGCACTGGGCGGGCGCCCATCATCCTCTACGGACTACGAGAAAAGGATTTACCGGTAGGTAATTAAAATTATATTTTCTCTTACGTCCTAGAGGATGCTGGGGTCCATTTTAGTACCATAGGGGATATACCAAAGCTCCCAGTACGGGCGGGAAAGTGCTAATGTTCCTGTAGAACTGACTGACCAAACTGAAAGTCGTCAGCAGCCAAGGTGCCAAACATGTAAAACTTAGCAAACATGTTTGTCCCTGACCAAGTAGCTGCTCGGCAAATTTGCAACACCGAGACACCCCGGGCAGCCGCCCAGGAAGAACCCACTTTCCTTGTAGAGTGGAATAAGCGTGCTGAATGGTACCTTCGATCCAGCGCGCAGTAGTCTGCCTAGAAGCAGGACCCCCAATCTTGCTGGGGTCATAGAGGACAAACAAAAATTCTGTTTTACTTATCCGAGCTTTTCTTGCAACATAAGTCCTCAACGCTCTGACGACATCCAAGGACTCTTGAAACGGCTGAGGTGTCAGAAGCCACTGGCACCACCACAGGTTGGTTGATATGGAAATAAGACACAACCTTTGGAAGAAAATGCTGATATGTCTGCAGTTCAGCTCTATCTTCACGAAAAATCAAATAAGGACTCTTGTGTGACAGAGCCCCTAATTCAGACACTCGTCTGCCTGAGGCCAAGGCCAACAGCATGACCACTTTCCAAGTGAGAAACTTCAACTCTACCTCTTGTAGAGGCTCAAACCAGTCCGATTTTAGGAACTGCAACACCACATTAAGATCCCATGGCACCGCAGGAGGCACAAAGGCAGGTTGGATATGCAGAACCCCCTTCATGGACGTCTGGACCTCAGGAAGGGAAGCCAACTGTTTCTGAAAGAAAATGGACAAGGCCTAAATTTGGACCTTGATAGACCCTAATCTCAAGCCAGCATCCACACCCGCCTGTAGAAATAGGAGAAGACGTCCTAATTTAAACTCCACCGCAGGAGACTTCTTGGATTCACACCAAGATACATATTTTCTCCAAATACGTTATATACTTATATGAAAAAACACAGATTTTCGCCTATAACTGAAGGACATTTAATCTATATAACCCTATAGGTACAATGTAAAAAACACTGATGTTATTGTAGTTATAGTTCTCAAAGAAACTTGTTCCAGTATTAATTGGTGAACAGAACAATATAATTTGAATCATCCAAAATATATATATAACGAGTTTTATGGTAAGAACTTACCTTTGTTAAAACTCTTTCTGCGAGGTACACTGGGCTCCACAAGTCTGGACAATAGGGTGTAGAGTAGGATCTTGATCCGAGGCATCAACAGACTCAAAGCTTTGACTGTTCCCAGAATGCACAGTGCCGCCTCCTCTATAACCCCGCCTCCCAGCACAGGAGCTCAGTTTTGTTAACCAGCCCAATGCAGTAGCAGGAAAAGAGACGACAACGGTTAGTAGCCACATATACCATACTCTCATGACAAGAGAAGTGTCAGCGGCTAATGTCATATCAACCCAAAGAAGCTAAGTGCGTCAGGGTGGGCGCCTTGTGGAGCCCAGTGTACCTCGCAGAAAGAGTTTTAACAAAGGTAAGTTCTTACCATAAATCTCGTTTTCTGCTGCGGGGTACACTGGGCTCCACAAGTCTGGACAATGGGGATGTCCTAAAGCAGTTCCTTATGGGAGGGGACGCACTGTAGTGGGCACAAGAACCCGGCGTCCAAAGGAAGCATCCTGGGAAGCGGCAGTATCGAAGGCATAGAACCTTATGAACGTGTTCCCGGAGGACCACGTAGCTGCCTTACACAATTGATCAAGGGTCGCACCATGGGGGGCCGCCCAAGAAGGTCCAACAGACTGAGAAATATGGGCCATAATGTGAGCAGGAGCTGACAGACCAGCCTTCACATAAGCATGTGCAATCACCATTCTAATCCATCTGGCCAGGGTCTGCTTGTGAGCAGGCCAGCCACGTTTGTGAAATCCAAACAAAACAAAGGGGGAATCAGATTTTCAAATAGAAGCAGTTCTCTTCACATAGATACAGTGAGCCCTTACCACATCCAAAGACCGCTCTTTGGGAGACAAATCAGGAGAGACAAAGGCTGGAACCACAATCTCCTGATTAAGGTGGAACGAAGAAACCACCTTAGGTAAATATCCGGGACGAGTCCTAAGAACCGCCCGGTCACGGTGAAAAATCAGACATGGGGAACTACAAGACAAGGCACCCAGATCCGACACTCTTCTAGCAGAGGCAATAGCCAGCAAGAACACCACCTTAAAGGAAAGCCACTTAAGGTCAGCTGAACCAAGAGGTTCAAATGGAGGCTCCTGCAACGCCTCCAAAACCACCGACAAGTCCCAAGGAGCCACAGGCGGGACATAGGGAGGTTGGATACGCAACACACCCTGAGTGAAAGTATGAACATCAGGTAAAGTCGCAATTTTTCTCTGAAACCACATTGACAAGGCAGAAATATGAACCTTGAGGGAGGCCAGACGCAGGCCTAAAGAAAAGCCAAAAGTTTGGCTGTACTAAACTTGGAAGCGTCATAATTGTTAGATGCGCACCAAACAAAGTATGAATGCCAGACCCTATGGTAAATCCGAGCAGAAGCCGGTTTCCGGGCCCGCAACATAGTTTTAATGACCTCTTCAGAAAAACCCTTAGCCCTCAAGACGGAAGCTTCAAGAGCCACGCCGTCAAAGATAGCCGGGCTAGGTCCTGGTAGACACAAGGGCCCTGAACGAGGAGGTCTGGGCATTGTGGAAGTAGAAGTGGACGCTCTGACGATAGGCCTTGCAGGCAGTGGCGTAAGTTTGCCCCAGTCGCCCGGAGGCATGATAAATGTTAGTCATCACAATAAAAAAGACACCAGCATACCTTTATAGAACTTCTACAGTGCTCCCTCACCTGCCAGCAGGTCCTGATGGATATGCTTTGGCGCAACGGTATGACAATATATACAAACAACTTGACTTTCACTTACACACACACACATGCCTCTTTCGCTTAATCACACACACACCTCTTCTGCTTAAATACGCACGCACGTCTCTTTCACTCACACATACACCTATTTCACTTACACACACATACCTCTCACTACACACATGCCTCTTTTACTTAAACACACGCATATGCCTCTTTTGCTTTCACACACACGCTTTTCGCTTACACACACGTGCCTCTTTCACTTACACACACATGCCCTTTTCGCTTACACAAACACACCTCCTTAACTTAGGCACACCTCTCACTTACACACACATGCCTCTCACACACACACATGCCTCTCACTTACACACGCCTCTCGCTTACACATGCCTCTTTTACTTACAAACACGCTTCTCACTTACACAGACATGCCTCTTTCGCTTACACGCACATGCCCTTTCGCTTATACACACATGCCTCTTTTGCTTATACACACATGCCTCTTTCACTTACACACATGCCTCTTAACACACACGCCTCTTTTGCTTACACACACACACACACACACACACACACACACACACACACACACACACACACACACATGTCTCTTTCACTTAAACACACATCTTTCCTTAAAAAAAACACAGACATACACATACACCTCACTTAAAAACATGCACACACATTAACACAGTGCTGCCAACATTTATTAAAGTCATCACTGTCACCCCCACCCCCCCACATGCACCTTACACATGCAAAGTGCACCTTGAGGCAGGTGCTGCCAATAACTACCTGTGCTATCAGTCTAGACCTAACCCTGGATGGAGGGAGAATCAGAGAGTGCTTAACCTGGCCAGGTCAATTGGAAGGGCCTGGGAGTGGCTGTGCGCTGGAGCTTCCCCTATTTGCAGCCAGTGCCGGCTCCCTGGAGAGACGAGGAGGCAGCTGCTGTGTCACTGACACAGCTCTGCTCCTCCATCTGACAAAATAATGCAGCAGCGGCAATGGATCAGCGGGCAGTGGGGAGACAATGGAGGAGAGGTGCCCCCTCCAGGGAAGGAGCCCGGCGACAGCCGACTCCACTGCCTCCCACAGTTCCGCCCCTGCTTGCAGGTCTGAGAACCAGTGCCGTCTGGGCCATGCCGGAGCTATGAGAAGCAGATTTCCTTTTTCTTGCTTGAACTTCCGAATTACCCTGGGCAGGAGTGACACCGGAGGGAACACGTACGGCAGCCGAAACCTCCACGGCACCGCCAGCGCATCCACGAATGCTGCTTGAGGATCCCTTGTCCTTGCTCCGAAGACCGGAACCTTGTGACTGTGTCGAGACGCCATCAGATCCACATCTGGAAGACCCCACCTTTCCATGAGGAGTTGAAACACTTCTGGATGGAGGCCCCACTCGCCGGCATGCACGTCCTGACGACTGAGAAAGTCCGCTTCCCAATTCAGGACTCCCGGAATGAATATTGCCGATATTGCCGGTACATGGCGTTCTCCCCACTGTAGAATCCGTGAGGCTTCCTTCATTGCCAAACGGCTTCAAGTGCCGCCTTGATGATTTATGTAAGCCACTGTGGTGGCGTTGTCTGACTGTACTTGAACAGGTTCAACGCATTGAAGACCGCCCGCAACTGCAGAATGTTGATCGAGAGGAGAGATTCCTCCTTGGTCCACCGACCCTGTAAGGAGTGCTGCTCCAGCACTGCGCCCCAACCTCTTAGACTGGCATCTGTCGTCAACAGGACCCAGTTGGATATCCAGAAGGGACGGCCCCTGCACAATTGTTGGTCCTGGAGCCACCAGAGCAGCGACAGACGGACCTCCGGAGTCAATGAGATCATGTGAGACCTGATCCGGTGAGGCAGGCCGTCCCACTTGGCTAGAATCAGCTTCTGGAGGGGGCGAGAATGGAATTGAGCATACTCCACCATGTCGAATGCTGACACCATGAGGCCCAGCACCTGCATAGCAAAATGTATCGACACTTGCGGACGAGAAAGGAAGCAACAAATCCTGTCCTGAAGCTTCAGCACTTTCTCCTGAGACAAGAACAACCTCTGGTTGTCAGTGTCTAACAGCGCTCCCAGGTGCACCATGCTCTGAGCAGGGACCAGGGAGGATTTCTTCCAGCTGATGAGCCACCCGTGGGCTTTTAGAAACTGGACCATCATATCCAGATGACACAGGAGAAGATTTGGGGAATTTGCCAGGATTAACAAGTCGTCCAGATACGGCAGTATCCTGACCCCTTGACGGCGGAGTACCACCATCATCACCGTCATAACTTTGGTGAAGACTCGCGGAGCCGTTGTTAAACCAAAAAGGTAACGACCGAAACTGGTAATGGATGTTGCCAATAGCAAACCTCAGGTATTGTTGATGTGACACTGCTATAGGAATATGCAGGTAAGCATCCTGTATGTCCAAGGAGACCATGTAGTCCCCAGGTTCCAAGGCCAGAACTATAGAGCGAAGGGTTTCCATACGGAACTTCACAAACCTGTTCAATGCCTTGAGGTTGAGAATGGGCCGGAAGGACCCATTCGGTTTCGGGACTAGAAACAGCAGAGAATAGTACCCCCGGCCCCTCTGAGCAAGAGGCACCTGTACTACGACTCCTGTATCCAGGAGGGTCTGTACCACCGAGTGTAGAGTTTTTGCCTTTGTCCGGTCCAAAGGGACGTCTGTCTGGCAAAATCGATGAGGGGGACGGTTTTTGAAGGCAATGGCGTAACCTTGAGTGACGACTTCCCGTACCCAGGCATCTGAAGTGGTCTTCAACCATTCCTGGGTATACCCTAGAAGCCGGCCTCCCACCCTGGGATCCCCCAGGGGGAGGCCCGCCCCGTCATGCGGCAGGCTCATCATCTTGGAAGCTGGCTGACTGACAGCCCAGGCTCTTTTGGGCTTCGGCTTACCAGGTTTGGAAGTGCGGGCCTGCTTATGGTACGCCTGACCTTTTGAAGGACGAAAGGGTCGAAAGGACGTACCTTTAGCCTTCGACACAGAAGGAGCGGTATTAGGTAGACAGGCAGTTTTGGTAGTAGCCAAGTCAGCCACTATCTTATTTAAGTCCTCCCCAAACAGAATATCTCCCTTGAAAGGGAGTACCTCCAGGGTTTTTCTAGAGTCCAGATCCACAGATCAGGATCTCAGCCACAATATCCGGCGAGCCAGGACTGACGTAGTAGAGGCCTTGGCTGCCAGGATACCGGCATCAGAAGCCGCCTCATATCGAGAAGCTGTGACAATATATGACAAGCATTGTCTAGCATGGTCAGAGGAGATTTCAGCTTCTAACTCCAAGGCCCATGCTTCAATAGCCTCAGCAGCCCATGAAGCTGCAATAGTAGGCCTTTGTGCAGCACCCGTGAGGGTGTAAATCGCTTTTAGACAACCCTCCACACGTTTATCCGTGACGGTAGTGACAGGTAGAGCTGAGGAAACCACCATCCTAGCCACATGCGAGTCCACTGGAGGAGGTGTTTCCCAATTCTTAGACAGCTCTGGCGCGAGGGGATAGCGAGCAAGCATCCTCTTTTGAGGCACAAACTTCGTACCCGGGTTTTCCCAGGGTTCCTGACGTATATCCACTAGGTGATCAGAGTGAGGTAAAACCTGTTTAACCACTTTCTGACGCTTGAACCTATCTGGTTTCTTAGGAAGCACGGATGGCTCGGGATCATCCGTAATCTGCAGAATTAACTTAAGAGCCTCCAAAAGGTCAGGAACATCCACATGTGAACTACCCTCCCCATCAGCCGTATCTGAGTCAGAACCTGTGGGGTCAGTGTAAGTGCCGTCCTCATCAGACGAGGTGTCATCAGACGAGCAGTGGATTGTGAGGAGACAAGCGCTCGCTTAGAGGACCTCTTGGACTTAGGCGAGCGTTGGTCAGACTTTTTAGTAGTCAAGGACTGGTTCAACTTCTTTATTTGAGCAGATAAATCGTCCGCCCACGGCGGGTTAGCTGCAGGGCCCACATACGGTTGTACCGGCATTGGGGGTCCCAATAGGGGGTGTTAGTTTATGAACTAGCGTATGCAGAAGCGTGGAAAAAGCAGCCCACGATGGGTCAGTATGTGCCTCCGTTGCCACAGTCCCACTGGGGGGCAAGGAGCCCCCAGAACCAGAGCCCACAGCTGCTATATTCTCCTCATATGTGCCTGTGGCTTCAGCAACACCAGCAGTGTGTTCCGCCCCAGAACCGTTACCCTCAGAAGCAGACATGATATAACTTGCAGTATGAGGTAACACAGTACAATTATCAGCAGCACAATATCCCAAACCCAAACCCCTGCGCAGTGTAGTCAGCACTAGCAGAGATAAAGGAGAGATATGGTGACCAAATCACAGAGAAAAATACGTAATACAGTATATCTTTGTGAAAATCCTATATTAGATAACACCTGACGCACCAAACCCCTCAGGTTATAGAATATAGGGATAGCAAGTTGAGTGAAAGACACGAGATGGATAACACTCAGCTATCAAATGCACACACAGAAGGTCACAGTTTGTACAATGCAAAGGTTATTACAGACAATAATACTGCACTGGACTAGCTTACACAGCTATATAACAGTAGATATAACAGTACACAGTAAGAACTGGATGTATATCAAAAGGTAATTGTACTATAAAACCCTGACTAAATGCACTCTTTCTTAACTATCACTGTCTAAAAAGGCAGGAAGAATACTTAAGTGTCATGTAAAGGCACAGCGCTGACAACCAGGCGGCTTTACATAGGAGTATTTGCCCATGCAGTCCCAGGAACAGTGAGCTGAGGGATAATGGCCCTCACTCCCAGACACTGACTGGGAGTGAGGAAAAGACAGATATGCAGCTCCAGGGCGGGAACATTTGCGTGAAATGGCGCCCTGGGGCTGGGGGAGGGGCTTCAGGTCTAAGCCTTATCCCCCTTGCTGGCAAAACCACCGGGTACTGTGGGCGATATAAGAAGTGGTTTAGAGAGAAAACCCGACCTGCGCCCATGCCCTGGTGATCTAGTGGGATCGCCTGTACTGCCACAGTGTCCACCGCAAGCGCGCGCGGCCCGCCTCCCACTGACCGCCCCGGATCGCAGTAAAGACCGGGTCCCGCAAGCTGGACCCACTTACCACCTCCTAAAGCGCGGCCATGCGATCCTGGAGAGCCCCAGCCGTGTGTGTCTAACATGAAGAAAACCGGAGCCTCCGCTGTAGGTTCCCGGCAACCAGGGCTCGGGAGTGTGCAGCGCCTCTGGGGAGAGCTGGAGCTGCAGCAGTGAATGTCACAAAACATTTACCACCGCTGCTGCCCTTGACGTCTTCACTTTTTACCTCATAAAAAGCTTTTCTCAGGCTTGGAGCAGCCCCTCTGTTAAGTGCCTGCTTACTGCAGCACCAACTGACAAAACTGAGCTCCTGTGCTGGGAGGCGGGGTTATAGAGGAGGCGGCGCTGTGCATTCTGGGAACAGTCAAAGCTTTGAGTCTGTTGGTGCCTCGGATCAAGATCCTACTCTACACCCCATTGTCCAGACTTGTGGAGCCCAGTGTACCCCGCAGAAATATATATATATATATATATATATATATATATATATATATGTTATGCCTTTATATAACCCACTTAATAGATGGCACAAATAGTATCAAACTGCAAGAATCTTATATGAACTTCACAGATGGCAGCATATAAATCTCAACCACAAGTTCTGTGGTATGTTGCCACTATAATAACAATGTTTCACCTATGTATCCAAATCCTAAATCAAATGCAATGCAAATAATAAACCCTTGGTAAAAAAATAAGATTTTACTCACCGGTAAATCTATTTCTCGTAGTCCGTAGTGGATGCTGGGGACTCCGTAAGGACCATGGGGAATAGCGGCTCCGCAGGAGCCTGGGCACAGCTAAGAAAGATTTAGGACTACCTGGTGTGCACTGGCTCCTCCCACTATGACCCTCCTCCAGACTTCAGTAAGGATACTGTGCCCGGAAGAGCTGACACAATAAGGAAGGATTTTGAATCCCGGGTAAGACTCATACCAGCCACACCAATCACACCGTATAACTCGTGATAATATACCCAGTTAACAGTATGAACACAACAGAGCCTCTCAAAAGATGGCTCAACAATAACCCTTGTAGTTAACAATAACTATATACAAGTATTGCAGACAGTCCGCACTTGGGACGGGCGCCCAGCATCCACTACGGACTACGAGAAATAGATTTACCGGTGAGTAAAATCTTATTTTCTCTGACGTCCTAGAGGATGCTGGGGACTCCGTAAGGACCATGGGGATTATACCAAAGCTCCCAAACGGGCGGGAGAGTGCGGATGACTCTGCAGCACCGAATGAGAGAACCAAGGTCCTCCTCAGCCAGGGTATCAAAGTTGTAGAATTTTGCAAACGTGTTTGCCCCTGACCAAGTAGCAGCTCGGCAAAGTTGTAAAGCCGAGACCCCTCGGGCAGCCGCCCAAGAAGAGCCCACTTTCCTTGTGGAATAGGCTTTTACAGATTTAGGCTGCGGCAGGCCAACCACAAAATGCGCAAGCTGAATTGTGCTACAAATCCAGCGAGCAATAGTCTGCTTTGAAGCAGGAGCACCCATCTTGTTTGGTGCATACAGGATAAATAGCGAGTCAGTCTTCCTGACTCCAGCCGTCCTGGAAACATAAATTTTCAAGGCCCTGACTACGTCCAGTAACTTGGAGTCCTCCAAGTCCCTAGTAGCCGCAGGCACCACGATAGGTTGGTTCAAGTGAAAAGCTGATACCACCTTAGGAAGAAACTGGGGACGAGTCCTCAATTCTGCCCTATCCATATGGAAAATCAAATAGGGGCTTTTACATGACAAAGCCGCCAATTCTGATATACGCCTTGCCGAAGCCAAGGCCAAAAGCATGACCACTTTCCACGTGAGATATTTTAAATCCACGGTTTTGAGTGGCTCAAACTAATGTGACTTTAGGAAACCCAACACCACGTTGAGGTCCCACGGTGCCACTGGAGGCACAAAAGGAGGCTGAATATGCAGCACTCCCTTGACAAAAGTCTGAACTTCAGGCAGTGAAGTCAGTTCTTTTTGGAAGAAAATCGACAGAGCCGAAATCTGGACCTTAATGGAACCCAATTGTAGGCCCATAGTCACCTCTGACTGTAGGAAGTGCAGAAATCGACCTAGTTGAAATTTCTCCTTTGGGGCCTTCCTGGCCTCACAGTGCGCAACATATTTCCGCCATATGCGGTGATAATGGTTTGCGTTCACTTCTTTCCTAGCTTTAATTAGCGTAGGAATAACTTCCTCCGGAATGCCCTTTTCCTTCAGGATCCGGCGTTCAACCGCCATGCCGTCAAACGCAGCCGCGGTACGTCTTGGAACAGACAGGCCCCCTGCTGCAGCAGGTCCTGTCTGAGCGGCAGAGGCCATGGGTCCTCTGAGATCATTTCTTGGAGTTCTGGTTACCAAGCTCTTCTTGGCCCACCCGGAACAATGAGTATAGTTCTTACTCCTCTCCTTCTTATTATTCTCATTACCCTGGGTAAGAGAAGCAGAGAAGGGAACACATACACCGACTGGTACACAAACGGTGTTACCAGAGCGTCCACAGCTATCGCCTTAGGGTCCTTGACCTGGCGCAATATCTTTGTAACTTTTAGTTGAGGCGGGACGCCATCATGTCCACCTGTGGCCTTTCCCAACGGTGTACAATCATTTGGAAAACTTCTGGATGAAGTCCCCACTCTCCCGGGTGGAGGTCGTGTCTTCTGAGAAAGTCTGCTTCTCAGTTGTCCACTCCGGGAATGAACACTGCTGACAGTGCTAACACATGATTTTCCGCCCATCGGAGAATCCTTGTGGCTTCTGCCATCGCCATCCTGCTTCTTGTGCCGCCCTGTCGTTTACATGAGCGACCGCCGTGATGTTGTCTGACTGGATCAGCACCGGCCGGTGTTGAAGCAGGGGTCTTGGAAGTTTCTTCCCTGTGTGACTGCCCCCCAGCCTCGAAGGCTGGCATCCGTGGTCACCAGGACCCAGTCCTGTATGCCGAATCTGCGGCCCCCTAGAAGATGAGCACTCTGCAGCCACCACAACAGCGACACCCTGGCCCTTGGAGACAGGGTTATCCGCCGATGCATCTGAAGATGCGACCCGGACCACATGTCCAACAGATCCCACTGAAAAATCCTTGTATGGGACCTGGCGAATGGAATTTCTTCGTAAGAAGCTACCATCCTTCCCATTGATGCACCGACACCTGTATACGTATTAGGAGGTCTCTGTCTAGAGACGACAACTCCTTGGACTTCTCCTCCGGGAGAAAACCTTTTTTATCCTGTTCTGTGTCCAGAACCATACTCAGGAACAGTAGACGCGTCGTAGGAACCAGCTGCGACTTTGGATATTCAGAATCCAGCCGTGCTGTTGTAGCACTTCCCGAGATAGTGCTACTCCGCCGAACAACTGCTCCCTGGACCTCGCCTTTATAAGGAGATCTTTCAAGTACGGGATAATTATTTCGGCCATTACCTTGGTAAATACCTCGGTGCCGGGGACAGACCAACGGCAACGTCTGGAATTGGTAATGACAATCCTGTACCACAATTTTGAGGTACTCCTGGTGAAGAGGGTAAATAGGGACATGCAGGTAAGCATCCTTGATGTCCAGTGATACCATGAAATTCTCCAGGCTTGCAATAATCGCCCTGAGCGATTCCATTTCGAACTTGAACCTTCGTATATAAGTGTTCAAGGCTTTCAATTTTAGAATGGGTCTCACCGAACCGTCTGGTTTCGGTACCACAACATTATGGAATAGTAACCCCGGCCTTGTTGAAGGAGGGGTACCTTGATTTCACCTGCTGGAGGTGAAGCTTGTGAATTGCCGCCAGTACTACCTTTCTGCGAGGGCAGCAGGCAAGGCTGAGGTGAGGTAACGGCGAGGGGGAGTCGCCTCGAACTCCAGCCTGTATCCCTGTGATACTATTTGCAGAACCTAGGGATCCACCTGTGGGCAAACCCACTGGTCCTGAAGTTCCCGAGACGCGCCCCTACCGCACCTGTCTCCACCTGTGGAGCCCCAACGTCAAGCGGTGGACTCAGAGGAAGCGGGGGAAGATTTTTGATCCTGGGAACTGGCTGCTGGTGCAGCTTTTTCCTTCTTCCCTTGTCTCTGTGCAGAAAGGAAGCGCCTTTGACCCGCTTGCTTTTCTGAAGCCGAAAGGACTGTACCTAAAAATACGGTGCTTTCTTAGGCTGTGAGGAAACCTGAGGTAAAAAAAAAATTTCTTCCCAGCTGTTGCTGTGGATACGAGGTCCCAGAGACCATCCCCAAACAATTCCTCACCCTTATAAGGCAGAATCTCCATGTGCCTTTTATAGGCAGCATCACCTGTCCACTGCCGGGTTTCTAATACCCTCCTGGCAGAATGGACATTGCATTTATTCTGGATGCCAGCCGGCAATATCCCTCTGTGCATCCTTTATATATAAGACGACGTCTTTAATATGCTCTATGTTAGTAAACTATTATCCCTGTCTTAGAGTATTAATATTATCTGACAGGGTATCAGACCACGCTGCAGCAGCACTATTTATGCTGAGGCAATTGCAGGTCTCAGTATATAACCTGAGTGTGTATATACAGACTTCAGGATAGCCTCCTGTTTTTTATCAGCAGGCTCCTTCAAGGTGGCCGCATCCTAAGACGGCAGTGCCACCTTTTTTGACAAACGTGTGAGCGCGTTATCCACCCTAAGGGATATCTCCCAATGTGACCTATCCTCTGGCGGGAAAGGGTACGCCATCAGTAACTTTTTAGAAATTACCAGTTTCTTATTGGGGGAACCCACGCTACTTTACACACTTCATTCATTCATCTGATGGGGGAACAAAACACTGGCTGCTTTTTCTCCCCAAAAATAAAACCCCTTTTATGTGGTACTTGGGTTCATGTCAGAAATGCGTAACACATTTTTCATTGCCGAGATCATGTAACGGATGTTCCTAGTGGATTGTGTATATGTCTCAACCTCGTCGACACTGGAGTCAGACTCCGTGTCGACATCTGTGTCTGCCATCTGATGTAACGGGCGCTTTTTTGAGCCCCTGATGGCCTTTGAGACGCCTGGGCAGGCGCGGGCTGAGAAGCCGGCTGTCCCACAGCTGTTTTACGTGATCCAGCCTTGTAAGGAGTTGACATTGTCGGTTAATACCTTCCACCTATCCATCCACTCTGGTGTCGGCCCCACAGGGGACGACATCCCATTTATCGGCCTCTGCTCCACCTCCACGTAACCTTCCTCATCCCACATGTCGACACAGCCGTACCGACACACAGCACACACACAGGGAATGCTCTGACTGAGGACAGGACCCCACAAAGTCCTTTGGGGAGACAGAGAGAGAGTATGCCAGCACACACCAGAGCGCTATATAATGCAGGGGTTAACACTATAACTGAGTGATTTTTCCCCCAATAGCTGCTTGTATAAACAATATTGCGCCTAAATTTAGTGCCCCCCCTCTCTTTTTAACCCTTTGAGCCTGAAAACTACAGGGGAGAGCCTGGGGAGCTGTCTTCCAGCTGCACAGTGAAGAGAAAATGGCGCCAGTGTGCTGAGGGAGATAGCTCCGCCCCTTTTTCGCGGACTTTTCTCCCGCTTTTTTATGGATTCTGGCAGGGGTATTTATCACATATATAGCCTCTGGGGCTATATATTGTGATATATTTGCCAGCCAAGGTGTTTTTATTGCTGCTCAGGGCGCCCCCCCCCCCAGCGCCCTGCACCCTCAGTGACCGGAGTGTGAAGTGTGTATGAGGAGCAATGGCGCACAGCTGCAGTGCTGTGCGCTACCTTGGTGAAGACTGATGTCTTCTGCCGCCGATTTTCCGGATTCTTCTTGCTTCTGGCTCTGTAAGGGGGCCGGCGGCGCGGCTCCGGGACCGAACACCAATGGCCGGTTCCATGCGGTCGATCCCTCTGGAGCTAATGGTGTCCAGTAGCCTAAGAAGCCCAAGCTACCACCAGTTAGGTAGGTTCGCTTCTTCTCCCCTTAGTCCCTCGCTGCAGTGAGTCTGTTGCCAGCAGATCTCACTGTAAAATAAAAAACCTAAAATATACTTTCTCTCTAGGAGCTCAGGAGAGCCCCTAGTGTGCATCCAGCTCAGCCGGGCACAAGATTCTAACTGAGGTCTGGAGGAGGGTCATAGTGGGAGGAGCCAGTGCACACCAGGTAGTCCTAAATCTTTCTTAGCTGTGCCCAGTCTCTTGCGGAGCCGCTATTCCCCATGGTCCTTACGGAGTCCCCAGCATCCACTAGGACGTCAGAGAAATATATATTATACTGTTGTAACATCGTCCGTTAAATGTGATTACATTTCATATTGTTTTTAGCATCTTATTACATCCACATAACATACAAAAACTGGAACTGGATAAAAGATAGGTATAATAGAAAAATAGAATTGTATTATAAGCCGCTGCTTCTCACCTTCAGACTACCAATGATTAAAACATCGAATGGCCAGTGAGCGAGTGCAATATCAAGTTGGTGCCACACTTTAAGGTAGGATTACACCGATGCTTCTCACCATCATATCATATATCACTTATCACTTGAACATCCAATGGTGAGTGAGCGAGTGTAAACATCACCAAGAAAAAAGTGTAGGTGCTTCTACTGTCGGTTGCCGACGATAATCTTAAGGCCCGTACACACTGGTCGATATATCGGCCGTTCTCTTGAACGGCCGATATATCGCGGGACCGTCGGCCAGTGTGTACGGCCGATACGTCTGTGAACTCCGTCGTTCACAGACGTATCGCGTCGGCCGAGCAGCACAGCCGACGGCCAATATATCTACCGATATATTGGCGCGTCGCTGTGTGTGTACGGGGCGGTCGGCCGACCGCCCGTACACATGCTGCGGCGGCCGGTGGTGATTGACAGCTGAACTGGGCGGGCGTGTGTACACGCCCGCCCAGTTCATGACATCAGTCCCCAACGGATCGGGCAGTGTGTATGCACAGCACACTGCCCGATCCGTCCATAGATATATCTGCCGATCAATTGATCTGCAGATATATCTACTAGTGTGTACCCACCTTTACTGTTATTGGTTAAACCGATGAGAGAGCACTGAACGGCTAAAAGGGAAGAGAAACCTGAGCAGAACTAGGGGAGGAAGGAGGGGAGGGGAGAAAAACAATAGATTCCCTCTAAACACCAAGAACTCCAAATACAGATACAATCTGGAAAGTGAAAAATCTCTCATAGAAGTATCATGTACTGCTGCTTCTCACTATCATATTTTGAAAAATCAAAGCATCGAATGGCCAGTGAGCGGGTACCGCAGATAAATCATAAGGGATAGAGAAAAATAAATGATATACTTGTGCTTATTTACCAGGAAAGTATAATATAATCTTAAAAGCAAACACGTTTTCCAGTTTCCAAAGAAAACATTAATATTTAAAGGATTTATCCAGGATCATTCGCAGAAATGACAACCTCTGCGTTGGTTCCAAATGTGACTTTGGAGGATTCAGAATTAAACCGTGACTCTGGAGCAGTCGTGTTGTGAGAACAATGGACTGCAGAAGCTTCTCCTTGGACGAAGCCTTTATCAGCAGATCGTCCAGATATGGAATGATGTTCACCCCCTGCTTGCGGAGGAGAATCATCATTTCCACCATTACCTTGGTAAACACCCTCGGTGCTGTGGAGAGGCCGAATGGCAGGGCCTGGAACTGGAAATGACAGTCCTACAGTGCGAATCGGAGATAAGCCTGATGCAGCAGCCAGATCGGAATGTGGAGATATGCATTCTTGATATCCAGTGATACCAGGAATTCCCCCTCTTCCAGACCTGATATCACCACACTGAGAGACTCCATCTTGAACTTGAAAGAAAGGGGTTCAATGATTTTAGGTTCAGAATGGGCTTGACCGAACCACCTGGTTTCGGTACCACAAAAAGGTTCTAATAGTAACCTTTGGTCAGCATGTGAGGTGGCACTGGCACAATGACCTGTGCCTCCACCAGCTTTTGGACAGCGTCTTGTAGTACCGTGCTGTCCTCCAACAGAGTTGGTAAGCCCGACTTGAAAAAGTGATGAGGAGGGAGACTTTGAAATTCCAGCCTGTATGCCTGAGACACAATATCTACCACCCAGGGATCCAGGCCAGACGATACCCAGACATGACAGAAGAGTCCGAGTCTCGCTCCCACTGGCCCCACCACCGGGCGGGCAGTGCACCATCATGCAGAGGACTTTGGCGTACCCAAAGCAGGCTTTTGTTCCTGGGAACCTTCAGCGGCAGGTTTCTTGGACTTAATCCGACCTCCCCTAAAGAAGGTATTGGATGTTCTGGCCTTTCTAGGCTTGTTAGGCCGAAAGGACTGCGGTGCTGCTGAGGAGAAGGATTTCTTCAGAGCAGGTGCTGCTGAGGGAAGAAACGGAGACTTACCCGCTGTAGCGGTGGATATCCACATGTCTAGAGCTTCCCCAAAGAGAGCCTGACCTGTATAGGGATTCCGCGTTGGCCGACCACTGGCGCAGTCACAGTCCCCGACGAGCTGAAACAGACATGGAAGAAATTCCTGCAGCCATGGTACCCAGGTCTTTCATGGATTCTACTATAAAACCTGCAGAATCGTGTATGTAGCGTAAATACAATGCAACGTCATCCCTATCCATCGTATCCAAATCCTTAAGCAAGGTAGCCGACCACTTCACTATTGCTTTTGCAATCCATGCACTAGCAATAGTGGGACGTAATATGGCCCCAGAAGCAGTGTACATTGATTTAAGAGTGTTATCAATTTTTCTATCTGCCGGCTCCTTTAAGGCGGTAGATCCTGGAACATGCAAAACCACCTTTTTTGAGAGTCTGGGCACAGATGCGTCAACAATCGGAGGGTTTTCCCACTTTTTCCTATCCTCCTCAGGCAAAGGAAAAGCCACCTGAACCCTTTTAGGGATCTGGAACCACTTCTTAGGATTTTCCCATGCTTTTTCAAATATAGCATTCAACTCATTTGATGCAGGGAAGGTTAGCGAGGCTTTTTTATTTTCAGTGAACATTTAACACATCCCTGATAGCCTCTATCAATAATTGCACCCCCCTTGCAAGAGATGCGGACCCCTGCAACACATCCCCATCACCGTCTGTAGTGTCAGAATCGGTATCTGTGTTGTCTTGTGTGACATGCACAAGTGTGACATGCACAAGTTAGTACTGCGCTCCCTCCCCGTTGCCGCCATCTTCACACCGGCCCCCCGCTTGCTAGGGGGGTCGGTGACTCACTCACTACTTCTTCAGCGTCTGCAAGGGGTTGGCGGCATACTGCTGGGGCGAGCGGTCCCCTGTGACGGAGACCGATCTGACCCCTCTGGAGCTCAGTGTCCAGTCAGCGGAGTCAGTGGCTCAGACCCCGCAGGGCGGACACTGCTCCCCCCCCTTAGTCCCTTGCTGCAGGCAGGCTGTTGCCAACAGCCTCCTGTAAAAAAAAAAAACTCAAAAAAATAACTTTTACTAGAAAAGCTCAGGAAAGCTCCCCTAGCTGTGACCGGCTCCTCCAGGCACATTTTCTAAACTGAGTCTAGTAGGAGGGGCATAGAGGGTGGAGCCAGCCCAACTCTTAAAGTGCCAATGGCTCCTGGTGGACCCGTCTATATCCCATGGTACTAATGTGGACCCCAGCATCCTCTAGGACGTAAGAGAAAGAGAGTTTTCTTTGTGTCTCTACTGTTTCATATTTTGCACTAACTCTTAGGAGCACCACCGGCATTATGATGAGGCTCTTTTTTGTCCCTTGTATAATATGATAAGATTGATATTTATATTTAATATCTAATAATATCTAATGATATATTCATTATTATTATTATTCCGGTTTATAATCAATTTGTCACTTGCTAACTTGGTGACCATACCAGTGCGCCTACCTTCCTTTCTGTTTTTGCTACATTTACTCAATCTGTCCAGTTAAAACTCCAAGCCACAGGAGTAGATTTTCTTATTGTCCCCTCCCCACAGCTGGAGCACCAAATCCTGACACATTGCAGCCATTTGCTATTGGCTCAGCCAGTTCCATGCCAGCAAATCAATAAAGCTCACCGTCTTTCGCTCTAAGGAAATGTAGAAGCCTCGGCAAATACTACTTTTCTGAGCATACCCAGATACCCAGTTAAGGGGATGGGGCACCATAAGAAAATCTAACCTAGGTCTGCAGTAACACATACTGATGTAGCCATGTTCACCGTGGCTACATCTGCACTAAACGAGCACTCTCGGTGTGTCTAGCCACGCCTAGCTGTGGCATTTGCCACTCCCATTCATGCGAATAGGGTGCGTGTGCATCTAAGACGCGCGCTCCAGATGTACATGCAGTCGGGCCTAACAAGGCGCGACCACGGTAAGATGTAGCCACGATAATCAAATATTGTCTTTCATTTGCCAACTACAATAGACTACTAAAATCAGATACCAGATCATTGCTAGCAGTTACTGCATGTTGCAGCTACTGCTTTTTGCATTATGTTACTAATGCCCCTTTCACATCGCACTAAAAACCCGGTATCGACACAGCATATTGCCGTGTCGAAACGGGTCAGTGTGCGATATGAAAGGTCCTTTTCAGATTTAGCGGGTCGCCTGACCCGGTAATTCAACCCGGTAAAAAAGAAGGGTTATTACCGAGTTGATTACCGTGTCAGGCGCAGTGTGAATGGGAGCCGTTCCGATGCGACACGGCTCCCATTCACAGCATAGGCAGAGGTTGCGCAGGAGATGAGCTCATCTCCCGGCGCCGCCTCCACCCCCGCCCCTGCTGCTGCTGCGCCCTCCGCTGCTATGGCAACCGACCCGGTATATTGCCGGGTCGGAAAGCCAGCAACGGAGCGCAAATGCCGGATCCCACCCGGTAAGTACACGTTTCTCTTACCGGGTAGGATCCGGCATTTGCGATCTGAATGCAGCATAAATAAGCCTTGAGATGTTTGAGCACTCACGCTTGTTTCTCAACAGGGCGCATCACTCTCCGTCTACACACAGACAAAGTGGTGCAGGATATGTGTGCGCTATATAAATAACTGTTAATAAATAATAACCCAACACATGCTACAAAGTAATAGGCCTGTTTTCTTTTGCCCCTTTCTTGCTACAGTGTTGTTTGAGATAAACAATTATATCTATCAGGTGAACTCACAGGACGTATAACAAGCAATCATGTAGCAGTGCCTAACCTCACAGTATCTGCTTAGCATGTTTTCCTTAGGGATACGAATACTTCTCATCATGAGGTATCCATTGTCAATGTGCTCAAAAGCCATCTTGGGTCCAATGTCCCCGACAGTTATTCCTGAAAAGAGATGGAACAACCTGAGTGTTTGAATATCGTATATTTTAATGTAATAAAACACAACACCAGACGGTATTACACACAATTATCTTAAACACTTAAAATAATAAAACTTAAAACCTATCATTAAGTCCTGGAAATGAACCTATACAAATAGGATATAATAAAATGAAAGAATGTGTACATTAGTATGGACCGAGCTGCTGTTTGATGGTTGCAAGCCAAAAAATAAACAAAGAGGAAAAAGAAAATAGCGCTGTGTGCATATTATCTATCTATCTATCTATCTATCTATCTATCTATCTATCTATCTATCTATCTATCTATCGATAAACTGTATTATAATGAAAAGAAAATATTGCTGCAGGCAATGTGCAATGTGTTTCTTTACTTGGTTATACAACGTATCATATAGTGGGATTAGTTCCACTGGGAAATGATAGCCATGTAGATGAAAGTTCCCTTTTAAGTAACACAAAATTCAGAGAATGGGGCAGTGTGTGACTTTTAATAGAAAATGATTGATGTAGAGTACATTAATACCCCTGGTGGTCTGTATAGATCAGGTAAATACTGGTGCCCGCAGGCTTGGGATAAGGAAAGGATCCAGTGGGGTATTAGTCTGGTATAACAGGGGCATTTCAGCAGTCTGAATAAACCTTAAATAAAAGTGCTAGTTTCTAGTCTCAGGTTCAACTTTCACATTAATACCTCTTCAGAACGGGGCCAGCTGAAATCATCTGGGTCGAGTGACCCGGTATTTCAACTCGGGTAGCGATCAAGGTTGAACACATGTTCAACCCGGCTCAGGGTGTGGTGTGAACGGGTAAGCCGGGATGATGTGACCAGGGACCCCGTCACTCCATAGGAAGAGGTGGCGCTTGGAGATCATCTAAACTCCAAGTGCCACCTCCGCATGCGTTGGCGGTGACTTCACCAACCCGGAGTATTGCCAGATCAGGCCACCTGTCTGAAAGACCCATGCAGAAATCCCAGGTCTGACTCAAATTAAGCGGTCTGAAAAGGGTGTTAGTGTACTTCCACTGTTTTGGTTCGTTTATAATTCATATATGAATGTCACAAATGTTTACACATTTAAATGTTCGAATGTTCATATATTTATAGGTTCTGCAACATGGTGTTTGACCTAATCACACAGTAGTTATTTGTTACTTGCCAAAAAAAGTTGCCAAGCGTGTGCCTAGCTGCCGAGAGGCCCCCTCCCTCCCCTCACAGATCTTGCAGACTTCCAGACACAGCCTCACTTCTGCCTTCTCCCTCAACGTCTGCAGTTAGTACACCCAACTCCCACTCGCATCCACCTCACGCCACCAATGGGAGGGGGTGATGATGGGGACAGAGATGACAGTGAAAAAAAAACCCTGCAACACCAGGCACAACAACTAGCCAGTGTATGATGGGTACAAAATACTAGAAAAAATGAGATTTATGGTAAGTACTTACCTTTGTTAAATCCCTTTCTGCAGTACACTGGGCTCCACAAGGATGGACAATGGGGTGTAGAGTAGGATCTTGATCCAAGGGCACCAACAGGCTCAAAAGCTTTGACTGTTCCCAAGATGCACAGCGCCGCCTCCTCTATAACCCCGCCTCCCTGCACAGGAGCTCAGTATTTAGTTAACCAGACCAATGCAGTAGCAGTAAAAGAGACAACAGTTAGTAGCCACAAACACCACAGTCTCATGACAGGAGAAGTGTCAGCGGCTAATGCCATACCAACCCAAAGAAGCTAAGTGCGTCAGGGTGGGCACCTTGTGGAGCCCAGTGTACCTCGCAGAAAGAGATTTAACAAAGGTAAGTTCTTACCATAAATCTCGTTTTCTGCTGCGGGGTACACTGGGCTCCACAAGGATGGACAATGGGGATGTCCTAAAGCAGTTCCTTATGGGAGGGGATGCACTGTAGCGGGCACAAGAACCCGGTGTCCAAAGGAAGCATCCTGGGAAGCGGCAGTATCGAAAGCATAGAACCTTATGAACGTGTTCACTGAGGACCACGTAGTCGCCTTGCACAACTGTTCAAGGGTCGCCCCACAGTGAGCCGCCAAGAAGGTCCAACAGACCGAGTAGAATGGGCCGTAATGTGAGCAGGAGCTGACAGACCAGCCTTCACATAAGCATCTGCAATCACCATTCTAATCCATCTGGCCAACGTCTGCTTGTGAGCAGGCCAGCCACGTTTTTGAAAACCAAACAAAACAAAGAGAATCCGATTTTCTAAGAGAAGCCGTTCTCTGTACGTAGATACGGAGAGCCCGTACCACATCCAAAGACCGTTCTTTGGGAGACAAGTCAGAAGATACAAGGGCCGGAACCACAATCTCCTGGTTAAGGTGAAACGAAGAAACCACCTTAGGTAAATATCCGGGACGAGTCCTAAGGACCGCCCGGTCACGGTGAAAAATCAGATATGGGGAACTACAGGACAAGGCACCCAAATCCAACACTCTTCTAGCGGAGGCAATAGCCAGCAAAAACACCACCTTAAGAGAAAGCCACTTAAGGTCAGCTGAGCCAAGAGGTTCAAATGGGGACTCTTGCAACACCTCCAAAACCACTGACAAATCCCAAGGAGCCCCGGGCGGGACATAGGGGGGTTGGATATGCCACGCCGTCAAAAACAGCCGGGCCAGGTTCTGGTAGACACAGGGGCCCTGAATGAGTAGGTCTGGGCGTTGTGGAAGTAGAATTGGATGTTCTGACGAGAGGCCCTGAAGGTCTGAGAACAAGTGACGTCTGGGCCACGCTGGAGCTATGAGAAGCAAGAACTTCCGAATTACCCTGGGCAGAAGGGACACCGGAGGGAACACGTACGGCAGCCGAAACCTCCACGGCACCGCCAGCGCATCCACGAATGCTGCTTGAGGATCCCTTGTCCTTGCTCCGAAGACGGAAACTTGTGATTGTGTCAAGACGCCATCAGATCCTTATCTGGAAGACCCCACCTTTCCACGAGGAGTTGAAACACTTCTGGATGGAGGCCCCACTCGCCGGCATGCACATCCTGACGACTGAGAAAGTCCGCTTCCCAATTCAGGAATCCCGGAATGAATATTGCCGATGTTGCTGGCAGATGGCGTTCTGCCCATTGAAGAATCCGCAAGACTTCCTTCATTGCCAGGCGGCTTTGAGTGCCGCCTTGATGGTTTATGTAAGCCACTGTGGTGGCGTTGTCCGACTGTACTTGAACAGGACGGTTTTGTATTAAATGCTAGGCCAGGTTAAATGCATTGAAGACCGCGCGCAATTCCAGAATGTTGATCGGAAGGAGAGACTCCTCCTTGGTCCACCGACCCTGAAGGGAGTGTTGCTCCAACACCGCGCCCCAACCCCATAGACTGCCATCTGTCGTCAACAGGACCCAGTCGGGTATCCAGAAAGGACGACCCCTGCTCAACTGAATTGAGCATACTCCACCATGTCGAATGCTGACACTATGAGGCCCAGCATCGCCGAATGAATCGACACTTGCGGATGAGAGAGGAAGCAACGAATCCTGTCCTGAAGCTTCAGGACTTTCTCCTGAGACAAAAACAACCGCTGGTTGTGAGTGTCCAACAGCGCTCCCAGGTGCACCATGCTCCAAGCAGGGACCAGGGAGGATTTCTTCCAGTTGATGAGCCACCCGTGGGCTTGCAGAAACCGGACAGTCAGATGTAGATGATGTAGGAGAATTTCCAGCGAATTTGCCAGGATCAACAAGTCGTCCAGATACGGTACGATCCTGACCCCTTGATGGCGGAGCACCGCCATTACTTTGGTAAAAACTTGCGGGGCCGTAGTTAAACCAAAAGGTAACGCCCATAACTGGTAGTGGAGGTTGCCAACCGCATACCTCAGATACTGTTGATGCGACACCGCTATAGGAACATGCAGGTAAGCATCCTGTATATCCAGGGAGACCATATAGTCCCCAGCTTCCAAGGCCAGAACTATAGAACGAAGGGTTTCCATACGGCACTTGGAAATTTTCACAAACTTGTTCAGTGCCTTGAGGTTGAGAATGGGCCGAAAAGACCCATTCGGCTTCGGAACTAGAAACAGCGGAGAGTAGTACCCCTGGCCTCTCTGAACAAGAGGCACTTGTACCACCACTCCTGTGTACAGGAGGGTCTGTACCACCGAATGCAGAGTCTTTGCCTTGATTTGATCCGCAGGGACGTCTGTCAGGCAAAATCGATGAGGGGGACGGTTTTTGAAGGCTATGGCGTAACCTCGAGTAACGACTTCCCATACCCATGCATCTGAAGTGGTCTTCAACCATTCCTGGGTATACCCTAGAAGCCGGCCCCCCACCCTGGGGTCCCCCAGGGGGAGGCCCGCCCCGTCATGCGGCAGGCTTATCAGTCTTGGAAGCTGGCTGATGGGCAGCCCAGGCTCTTTTGGGCTTTGGCTTACCAGGTTTGGAAGTGCGGGCCTGTTTGTGGTATGCCTGACCTTTTGCTTTACCTGAAGGACGAAAGGGACGAAAGGAAGTACTTTTAGCCTTTGTCACAGAAGGAGCGGTACTTGGCAGACAGGCCGTTTTGGCAGTAGCCAGATCAGCCACTATCTTATTTAAGTCTTCTCCAAACAGGATATCTCCCTTAAAAGGGAGTACCTCCAGGGTTTTTCTAGAATCCAGATCCATGGACCAGGATCGCAGCCACAATATCCGGCGAGCCAGGACTGACGTAGTAGAAGCCTTAGCTGCCAGAACATCGGCAGCTGTTACAATATATGATAAGCATTGTCTAGCATGGTCAGAAAAAAGTTCAGCTTCCAACTCTAGGGCCCACGCTTCAATAGCTTCTGCAGCCCATGTCGCTGCAATAGTGGGCCTTTGCGCAGCACCCGTGAGGGTGTAAATCGCTTTCAGACAACCCTCCACACGTTTATCCGTAGGCTCTTTCAGAGACGTGACAGTAGTGACAGGTAGAGCTGAGGAAACCACCATCCTTGCCACATGCGAGTCCACTGGAGGAGGTGTCTCCCAATTTTTAGAAAGCTCTGGCGCGAGGGGATATGGAGCAAGCAGCTTCTTATGAGGCACGAACTTCTTACCTGGATTTTCCCAGGGTTCCTGACGTATATCCACCAGGTGATCAGAATGAGGTAAAACTTGTTTAACCACCTTCTGATGCTTGAACCTATCTGGTTTCTTAGGAGGGACGGATGTCTCGGGATCATCCGTAATCTGTAGGATCAACTTAATAGCCTCCAAAAGATCAGGAACATCCACTTGTGAACCACTATCCCCCTCAGCATTTACTGTGTCAGAAACTGTGGGGTCAGTGTAAGCGCCATCTTCATCAGACGAGGTGTCAGTGACAGCAATGGATCGTGAGGAGACAATAGCTCGCTTAGAGGACCCCTTGGTCTTAGGCGAGCGAGGGCTAGACCTTTTAGTAGTCAGTGACTGGATAAATTTCTTCAATTGAGCGGACAAGTTATCTGCCCACGGCGGGTTAGCCACAGGGACCATATACGGCTGAACCCAGAGCCGGATTAAGGGGGGTGCCAAGGGGGTCAGTACCCCTGGGCCCCCCTGGCATAAGGGGCCCCCCAGCCGAAGCTGCTCTGCACCGCTCTGGTGCTGCTGTTCCCTCTGCCCTGTATCAGCCGCTGACCCGTGGGGAGGGAGCCACATGAAACAGCGGCGAGCGGGACATCACACACCTGCTGGCAGCTCGGAATCCTCCCTCCCCAGCAGCCGGGAGTCTTCTCCTCCCTGCTGCAGCGTGGAGCTGGGGTAGGGGGGGGGGGAAGAGAGAGAGAATAGGGGGGTGGCCCAAATGTTTTTTTGTTTTCAATGCCCGCTGTCCGGCGCTACGGCAGGCTTTCGGAGCTCCGCCCCCTTGTAGCTGTATACCGCGATTTGGGGGTCGGAGCAGAGGGGGAGGAGCTAATATGAGATCATTGTTATAGATTCACGTCATATTGGCTCCGCCCCCTCCCCGGCGACCCGCGAATCGCGGCATTTTTGCCGTGGGGGCGGGGCCTAATGGTGAACTGTGTCCCTGGCACCCAGCAATATCTCCTGGCTGTGGCATCCTCAGTCCTCACCCCTTTACTCAGGGCAGGCTTCCATGTAAGTGTGTGCACAGTTTGTGCTCTATATATGTATACTGTATGTATGTGTATATATGTTCTATTAGTGTATACAGTATGTATATGTGTATATTTTCTATGTGTGTGTATGTGTTTTATGTGTATGTTATGTATTTGTGTGTATGTGGGGGTATGAGTTGTATGTAACGTGTGTGTGTGTGTATATATATATATATATATATATATATATATATATATAGATGCTGCGGACGGATCGGCACTCACCTAGCTGGTGATTACATGCTCCGGTGCCCTCTGGAGATCCATTTTCATAGGCGACTCTGTTCCAATCAGCGGCACTCGGAGACTTGTAGAATATCATAAAACGTGCTTTAATAAATCATGGTGATTGTCACCATGACTTATTAAAGCACGTTTTATGATATTCTACAAGTCTCCGAGTGCCGCTGATTGGAACAGAGTCACATATATATATATATATATATATATATATAAATTTACAAAATCGATTGGCCGCCACTCCCTCTCCTTAATCAGCAGCCGTGGTTCTCTTTACACTGCCTTCACATAACCTCCAATAGTATGGCACTCAGCGGGCTTCTTAATCACATATCACAAACGCCAGCTAGTTCAGCAACGTTTCGGGTTTTATTTACCCTTTTGTCGTATATGTGCTGTTTGACAAAGGGTAAATAAAACCCAAAACGTTGCTGAACTAGCTGGCGTTTGTGATATGTGATTAAGAAGCCCACTGAGTGACATACTTTTGGAGTATATATATATATATATATATATATATATATAATGGTCGAAGTGGGGCGGTATACAAAATGAGGAAATTAAAGTGCAGCAGGAGGCGAAGGAAGTGGCCATCCTGCTGCACATGTTGCTCCACGTCCATGCGCGGCAGCCAGCGGCTGTGTACAGCGCTGTACTAGCTCACAGCCGCCCACCGCCAGCCACTCACGGCAGCCAGCCTCCCACCGTTCACCACCGCCAGCCACCCGCCGCTCACCCGCAACAAATGTGGTAATGTTCCCCTGCTGTCACCTCTCTCCCTGTCGTTACCTTCCCTGTCCCTACTGTCACTCTCTCTCTCCCAGCTGTCACTGTCGTCACTCTCTCTCTCCCTGCTGTCACTGTCGTCACTCTCTCTCTCTCCCTGCTGTCACTGTCGTCACTCTCTCTCCCTGTCGTTACTCTCTCTCCCTGTCGTCACTCTCTTTCCCTGCTGTCACAATTTCAGCTCATTCAGTGTGCTACAATGTGAATTTCGGCTCATTCAGTGTGCTACAATGTGAATTTCGGCTCATTCAGTGTGCTACAATGTGAGTTTCGGCTCATTCAGTGTGCTACAATGTGAATTTCGGCTCATTCAGTGTGCTACAATGTGAGTTTCGGCTCATTCAGTGTGCTTCAATGTGAATTTCGGCTCATTCAGTGTGCTACAATGTGAATTTCGGCTCATTCAGTGTGCTACATTGTGAATTTCAGCTCAGTCAGTGTGCTACAATGTGAATTTCGGCTCATTCAGTGTACTATAATGTGAGTTTCGGCTCATTCAGTGTGCTACAATGTGAATTTCGGCTCATTCAGTGTGCTACAATGTGAGTTTCGGCTCATTCAGTGTGCTACAATGTGAATTTCGGCTCATTCAGTGTGCTACAATGTGAGTTTCGGCTCAGTCAGTGTGCTACACTGTGAATTTCGGCTCATTCAGTGTGCTACAATGTGAATTTCGGCTCATTCAGTGTGCTACATTGTGAATTTCAGCTCAGTCAGTGTGCTACAATGTGAATTTCGGCTCATTCAGTGTACTATAATGTGAGTTTCGGCTCATTCAGTGTGCTACAGGGTGAATTTCGGCTCATTCAGTGTGCTACAATGTGAGTTTCGGCTCATTCAGTGTGCTACAATGTGAATTTCGGCTCAGTCAGTGTGCTACACTGTGAATTTCGTCTCATTCAGTGTGCTACAATGTGAATTTTGGTTCATTCAGTGTGCTAGAATGTGGATTTCGGCTCATTCAGTGTGCTACAATGTGAATTTTGGTTCATTCAGTGTGCTAGAATGTGGATTTCGGCTCATTCAGTGTGCTACAATGTGAATTTCGGCTCATTCAGTGTGCTATAATGTGAATTTCGGCTCATACCGTGTGCTATAATGTGAATTTCAGCTCGTACCGTGTGCTATTAAGGTGAAAGGGGCACCAGTACTAGATAGTTTAAGGGGTTCTACTACACTGGTCACGCCCCCTTTTGTGTTACCCCCCCCTTTTTGTGTGACCGCACCCCCTGCGCGTGCATAATTGTGTCCTTGACTTTTGCATACCTTCACTTCAAAATTTCCACCTCGACCACTGTATCTATCTATCTATCTATCTATCTATCTATATATATATATATACACACACACACACACACACACACACACACACACACACACACACACACACACACACACACGTGCGTGCATCAAAGGAAACCCCCTTCCGAATCCTGCTTTTGCCCCTGCGGATGGTGGTTGCTGGTGGGGGGCCCCCTGTCTTGGGTGCCCTGGGCCCCCCAAGGGCTTAATCCGGCCCTGGCTGAACCGGCATAGGAGGTCCCATAGGGGTCGTTAGTTTATTAACTAGCGTATTCAGAAGTGTGGAGAAAGTAGCTCACGGTGGGTCATTATGGACCCCCGTTGCAGAGGCAAGGAACCCCCAGAACCAGAGCCCTCAGCTGCTATATTCTCCTCATAGGTATCTGTGGTGTCAGCAACACTGGTAGTGTGTTCGGCCCCAGACCCGTTACCCTCATACGCAGACATGATATAAATTGCAATATCAGGTAACACAGTACAATTGTCAGCAGCACAATACCTGACCCAAACCCCTGCTTAATGTAGTCAGCACATGCAGGGACACAGGAGAGATACAGTGACTAGAATCACATAAAAAAAATACAATTAAAGTATATTTCGTGAATATCCTATATTACCGTATCATAAACCTGACGCACCAAGCCCCCTCAGGTTATAGAATATAGGGATAGCAAGTTGAGTGAGAAACACGAAATGAAAATCACCCAGCAAGCTAATGCACACACATATATTATTTTATTATTACCAGTTATTTATATAGCGCACACATATTCCGCAGCGCTTTACAGAGAATATTTGGCCATTCACATCAGTCCCTGTCCCAGTTGAGCTTACAATCTATATTCCCTATCACATGTACACGCACACACATTCATGCTAGGGTTAATTTTGTTGGGAGCCAATTAACCTACCAGTATATTTTTGGATTGTGGGAGGAAACCGGAGTACCCGGAGGAAACCCACGCAAGTACGGGGAGAATATACAAACTCCACACAGTTAGGGCCATGGTGGGAATTGAACCCATGACCTCAGTGCTGTGAGGCAGTAATGCTAACCATTACACCATCCGTACTGCCACATATAGTCACAGTTGTACAATGCAGAGGTTATTACACACAATAATACTGCACTGGACTAGCTTATATACAGCTATGTAAACAATAGATATAACACTGCACAGTAAAAACTGGATGTATATCCCAGGGTACTTGTACCAGAGAACCCTGACTAAATGCACTTTTTCTTAACTATCACTGTCTAAATGACATGTAGAATACTTAAGTGTCTTATAAAGGCACAACGCTGACTATCAGGTGGCTTTACAAAGGAGGATTTGCCCAAGCAGTCCCAGGAACAGTGTAGCTGAGAGAAATGGCGCCCAAACACTGACTGGGAGTGAGGGAGCGACAGATATGCAGCTCCAGGGAGGGAACATGTACTGTAAATGGCGCCCTGGGGCTGGGGGAGGGGCTCCAGGTCTAAGCCTTATCCCCTCTGCTGGCATAACCACCTGGTACTGCGGGCAGGGCCGGTTCCGGGGCTTCTGGCGCCCCGGGCGTCATTAGGGGGCGTGGCTTCATACAGGGGGCGTGGTCAGTTACACCCCCTGTACTGTTGTAGGATGTGCGGTGCGCGATGATGTCATCGCGCACCGCACAGCAAAGGTCCTCTCCACGAAGGTAAACTAGACGCTAAGCGTTTAGTTCCCTTCGTGGAGAGGACCTTTGCTGTGCGGTGCGCGATGACGTCAACGCGCACCGCACATCATTACAGTGAAGGTACTCTCCAGGAAGGGAGGAAAACCGGAGCCAACCGCTGTAGTTACCCGGCAACCAGGGCGCGGGAGTGTACAGCGCTGCTAGGGAGAGATGGAGCTGCAGCAGTGAATGTCTCCTGACATCTACACACTGCTGCAGCCCTTGAAGTCTTCACTTTTCTTCTAAAAAGCTCTTCTTAGGGCTGCCAGGAGCAGCACCTCTGTTAAGTGCCTGCTATCTGCAGCACCATCTACAAAACTGAGCTCCTGTGCAGGAAGGCGGCGCTGTGCATCTTGGGAACAGTGAAATCTTTTGAGCCTGTTGGTGCCCTCGGATCAAGAGCCTACTCTACACCCCATTGTCCATCCTTGTGGAGCCCAGTGTACCCCGCAGCAGAAACATGTGAGCATAGGTCATTCTTTAAAAACATTCTCATTCCAATACAATTGCTATTTATTAACATGAATGGATACTGCCAAACTGATTTAACAGCCAAGATAAAATGATGGACCACTGTAGAAAAATAGCTCTATCCATAGTCTGATAAGTACTTGGATGCTTTAGAACTTATACAGAAGACTTAATGTTACCTGGGAGAGGTGTGTGGTCCCTGAGACTTCGGACCTGGACTATGAATGGATGCATGCCATGTGCCTTTCCTTTGGTATGTAGTTGGGCCAGGACCACAGCATGGGTGCAGGTCTTCCCCACTGAACATGTCAGAAAACACAAAAATGAATACCATAAGTTACAATGTGGCCAGTAATAATCAGACATCGTTGGTTTATAGGGGCGACAAAGTTTTGTATTAAGAACAATGGTTTTTTTACAGATGTATGATCTAGTTGTTCATTTAACAAAACCTTAAAGTACATTATTCTTATCTAAAATTTAAACAAAACACAAGAACAAATATAAAATGTATGAATATAACGTGTCTCAGAAGAGGAACTAAATAAACAGGTAGGCTTAATTATCCAGAAGACTGAGTCCCTAAAATGGCATTCAAATAAGAATTTACTTACCGATAATTCGATTTCTAATAGTCCGTAGTGGATGCTGGGGACTCCGAAAGGACCATGGGGAATAGCGGCTCCGCAGGAGACTGGGCACAAAAGTAAAAGCTTTAGGACTACCTTGTGTGCACTGGCTCCTCCCCCCATGACCCTCCTCCAAGCCTCAGTTAGGACACTGTGCCCGGACGAGCGTACACAATAAGGAAGGATTTTGAATCCCGGGTAAGACTCATACCAGCCACACCAATCACACCGTACAACTTGTGATTTGAACCCAGTTAACAGCATGATAACAGAGGAGCCTCTGAAAAGATGGCTCACAACAATAATAACCCGATTTTTGTAACAATAACTATGTACAAGTATTGCAGACAATCCGCACTTGGGATGGGCGCCCAGCATCCACTACGGACTATGAGAAATAGAATTATCGGTAAGTAAATTCTTATTTTCTCTAACGTCCTAGTGGATGCTGGGGACTCCGAAAGGACCATGGGGATTATACCAAAGCTCCCAAACGGGCGGGAGAGTGCGGATGACTCTGCAGCACCGAATGAGAGAACTCCAGGTCCTCCTCAGCCAGGGTATCAAATTTGTAGAATTTTGCAAACGTATTTGCCCCTGACCAAGTAGCTGCTCGGCAAAGTTGTAAAGCCGAGACCCCTCGGGCAGCCGCCCAAGATGAGCCCACTTTCCGTGTGGAATGGGCTTTTACAGATTTTGGCTGTGGCAGGCCTGCCACAGAATGTGCAAGCTGAATTGTACTACAAATCCAACGAGCAATCGTCTGCTTAGAAGCAGGGGCACCCAGCTTGTTGGGTGCATACAGGATAAACAGCGAGTCAGATTTTCTGACTCCAGCCGTCCTGGAAACATATATTTTCAGGGCCCTGACTACGTCCAGCAACTTGGAATCCTCCAAGTCCCTAGTAGCCGCAGGCACCACAATAGGCTGGTTTAAGTGAAATGCTGAAACCACCTTAGGGAGAAATTGAGGACGAGTCCTCAATTCTGCCCTGTCCGTATGAAAAATTAGGTAAGGGCTTTTATAGGATAAAGCCGCCAATTCTGATACACGCCTGGCTGAAGTCAGGGCTAACAGCATTACCACTTTCCATGTGAGATATTTTAAGTCCACAGTGGTGAGTGGTTCAAACCAATGTGATTTTATGAATCCCAAAACTACATTGAGATCCCAAGGTGCCACTGGAGACACAAAAGGAGGCTGTATATGCAGTACCCCCTTGACAAACGTCTCAACTTCAGGAACTGAAGCTAGTTCTTTTTGGAAGAATATTGACAGGGCCGAAATTTGAACCTTAATGGACCCTAATTTGAGGCCCATAGACAGTCCTGTTTGCAGGAAATGCAGGAATCGACCCAGTTGAAATTCCTCTGTAGGGGCCTTCCTGGCCTCACACCACGCAACATATTTACGCCAAATACGGTGATAATGTTGCACAGTTACATCCTTCCTGGCTTTGATCAGGGTAGGGATAACTTCATCCGGAATGCCTTTTTCCTTCAGGATCCGGCGTTCAACCGCCATGCCGTCAAACGCAGCCGCGGTAAGTCTTGGAACAGACATGGTCCCTGCTGGAGCAGGTCCTTTCTTAGAGGTAGTGGCCACGGGTCTTCCGTGAGCATCTCTTGAATTTCCGGGTACCAAGTCCTTCTTGGCCAATCCAGAGCCACGAGTATAGTCTTTACACCTCTCCTTCTTATGATTCTCAGTACCTTGGGTATGAGAGGCAGAGGAGGGAACACATATACTGACTGGTACACCCACGGTGTTACCAGAGCGTCCACAGCTATTGCCTGAGGGTCCCTTGACCTGGCGCAATATCTGTCCAGTTTTTTGTTGAGGCGGGACGCCATCATGTCCACCTTTGGTTTTTCCCAACGGTTCACAATCATGTGGAAGACTTCTGGGTGAAGTCCCCACTCCCCCGGGTGAAGATCGTGTCTGCTGAGGAAGTCTGCTTCCCAGTTGTCCACTCCCGGAATGAACACTGCTGACAGTGCTATCACATGATTTTCCGCCCAGCGAAGAATCCTTGCAACTTCCGTCATTGCCCTCCTGCTTCTTGTGCCGCCCTGTCTGTTTACGTGGGCGACTGCCGTGATGTTGTCCGACTGGATCAACACCGGCTGACCCTGAAGCAGAGGCCTTGCCTGACTTAGGGCATTGTAAATGGCCCTTAGTTCCAGGATATTTATGTGAAGTGACGTTTCCATGCTTGACCACAAGCCCTGGAAATTTTTTCCCTGTGTGACTGCTCCCCAGCCTCTCAGGCTGGCATCCGTGGTCACCAGGACCCAATCCTGAATGCCGAATCTGCGGCCCTCTAGGAGATGAGCACTCTGTAACCACCACAGGAGAGACACCCTTGTCCTTGGAGACAGGGTTATCCGCTGATGCATTTGAAGATGCGATCCGGACCATTTGTCCAGCAGATCCCACTGAAAAGTTCTTGCGTGGAATCTGCCGAATGGAATCGCTTCGTAAGAAGCCACCATCTTTCCCAGGACCCTTGTGCATTGATGCACTGACACTTGGCCTGGTCTTAGGAGGTTCCTGACTAGGTCGGATAACTCCCTGGCTTTCTCCTCCGGGAGAAACACCTTTTTCTGTACTGTGTCCAGAATCATCCCTAGGAACAGCAGACGTGTCGTCGGAATCAGCTGCGATTTTGGAATATTTAGAATCCATCCGTGCTGTCGTAGTACTACTTGAGATAGTGCTACTCCGACCTCTAACTGTTCTCTGGACCTTGCCCTTATCAGGAGATCGTCCAAGTAAGGGATAATTAAGACGCCTTTTCTTCGAAGAAGAATCATCATTTCGGCCATTACCTTGGTAAAGACCCGGGGTGCCGTGGACAATCCAAACGGCAGCGTCTGAAACTGATAGTGACAGTTCTGTACCACAAACCTGAGGTACCCTTGGTGAGAAGGGCAAATTGGGACATGGAGGTAAGCATCCTTGATGTCCAGAGACACCATATAGTCCCCTTCTTCCAGGTTCGCTATCACTGCTCTGAGTGACTCCATCTTGAACTTGAACCTTTTTATGTAAGTGTTCAAGGATTTCAGATTTAAAATGGGTCTCACCGAGCCGTCCGGCTTCGGTACCACAACCAGCGTGGAATAATACCCCTTTCCCTGTTGTAGGAGGGGTACCTTGATTATCACCTGCTGGGAATACAGCTTGTGAATGGCTTCCAATACCGCCTCCCTGTCGGGAGGAGACGTTGGTAAAGCAGACTTCAGGAACCGGCGAGGGGGAGACGTCTCGAATTCCAATTTGTACCCCTGAGATACTACCTGCAGGATCCAGGGGTCCACTTGCGAGTGAGCCCACTGCGCGCTGAAATTCTTGAGACGGGCCCCCACCGTGCCTGAGTCCGCTTGTAAGGCCCCAGCGTCATGCTGAGGACTTGGCAGAAGAGGGGGAGGGCTTCTGTTCGTGGGAAGAGGCTGTCTGCTGCAGTCTTTTTCCCCTTCCTCTGCCCCGGGGCAGATATGAGTGGCCTTTTGCCCGCTTGCCCTTATGGGGACGAAAGGACTGAGCCTGAAAAGACGGTATCTTTTTCTGCTGAGAGGTGACCTGGGGTAAAAAGGTGGATTTCCCAGCCATTGCCGTGGCCACCAGGTCCGATAGACCGACCCCAAATAACTCCTCCCCTTTATACGGCAATACTTCCATATGCCGTTTGGAATCCGCATCACCTGACCACTGTCGCGTCCATAACCCTCTTCTGGCAGAAATGGACATCGCACTTACTCTTGATGCCAGAGTGCAAATATCCCTCTGTGCATCTCGCATATATAGAAATGCATCCTTTAAATGCTCTATAGTCAATAATATATTGTCCCTGTCCAGGGTATCAATATTTTCAGTCAGGGAATCCGACCAAGCCACCCCAGCACTGCACATCCAGGCTGAGGCGATTGCTGGTCGCAGTATAATACCAGTATGCGTGTATATACTTTTTAGGATATTTTCCAGCTTCCTATCAGCTGGTTCCTTGAGGGCGGCCGTATCAGGAGACGGTAACGCCACTTGTTTTGATAAGCGTGTGAGCGCCTTATCTACCCTAGGGGGTGTTTCCCAACGTGCCCTAACCTCTGGCGGGAAAGGGTATAATGCCAATAATTTTTTAGAAATTAGCAGTTTTTTATCGGGGGAAACCCACGCTTCATCACACACCTCATTTAATTAATCTGATTCAGGAAAAACTACGGGTAGTTTTTTCACACCCCACATAATACCCTTTTTTGTGGTACTTGTAGTATCAGAAATGTTCAAAACCTCCTTCATTGCCGTGATCATGTAACGTGTGGCCCTACTGGAAAATACGTTTGTTTCCTCACCGTCGACACTGGAGTCAGTGTCCGTGTGTCACGATCCGGGTATCTGGACGCCATTACTTACCCTTCAGATGCCTCCTAAGGCTGGCTCAGCGTTTCAGGACCGGATCCCGCTGTTCCTGAGTTTCCACATGCAGAATGTCAGAGTGGTGATTTCATCAGCCGCGGCCTCCGCTGTGCCCGCGTGGTTAAATGTGCGCTTGTCAGTCTGGCGTCTCCTGTCTCCTGTGGCCGGCGTCGCCATTACGGTTTCAATTCTCACATGGATTACAAACCAAACTTCCCTCCAAGTGTCTGCATGGGCGCAGCCATCTTGGATTTTGTCATCTGATTATTTCCACCAATCTGCTGTCTGTATTGTTGATTTGCATAATTGCCTAGCCAACCCCTTCCTTGCTGCAGGTATAAGTATGCTGTGCCTGAGCAAGGAGGGCGTCAGTGCTTTGGTTGTCTAACCTAGTTCCAGTTTGTCTCTCTCCTGTGGTTGTCTTCCAGGTTCCAGCTCCTGTCTCCAGACTTCTGCTATAGAGACCCGCACCAGCATTCCATCTGCGGTGTAGCCTGACTCTCCGATCCATTCTGGACTCACCTGTTTCCAGCTCAAACAATCACCTGCTTCCAGCCCAGCTTCCAGCAGTGTATAGCTTCTCTTAAAGGGCCGGTGTCCTTTTCTGCAGTTTACCACTCTCCACCGGTATTATTATTTCACCGCTCTCAAACAATCACCTGCTTCCAGCCCAGCTTCCAGCAGTGTATAGCTTCTCTTAAAGGGCCGGTGTCCTTTTCTGCAGTTTACCACTCTCCACCGGTATTATTATTTCACCGCTCTCAAACTCCAAACTTCATTATTATTTCATCGCTCTCAAGTTCGTTTATTATTTAACTGGTTCCAGCCAGTATCCACTCCGTACCAACAATAGTCTGGTTCCAGCCAGTATCCACAGCAGCCGTTTTACCTTCAGCAGCCCAGCCTTTCCTGGAACATCAGCTGGTACGATCCTGGGTTCTCTCCATTGCTACAGTCAGGCCTGGTAAGGACTTTCCAACTAGAAGATTATAAGAACTGTCTCACACTACCAGTGCCTGTGGCCCTTGCCACCCTGTAGTACCCAGGAATTGTATTTATCCTCTGTTGACTTTTATGTTTCCTTTTACTGCTGCTGTGTTACGGAGTTTGTCATAATAAACATCATTGACTTTTATCCTGGTTGTCGTGGTCACGCCTTCGGGCAGTTATTCTACATGTTACTTACATGTCTAGGGGTCTGATACAACCTCCCAGGTTCCGTTACATCTCAGCCCCTACAACTGAGGCTGCCTCCCGTCAGCTCAGGCCCTCAGTTGTGACAGTAAGCACTGACCTAATGAATCCAGCCGGAGACCAGGATCAAGCGGCCAGGCCGATGCAAGAACTGGCAGCCCGACTTGAACATCAGGAGGCTGCACAGGGCCACATCATCCGCTGTCTCCAGGATCTCTCTACACGGCTGGATGGGATTCAAACGACCCTCCGTGGACCTGGCACGTCCGGTGCGTCCACTACAGTAACACCAGCTGTAACCCCACCCACCTTACCCATTTCCAGTCCACATCTTCATCTTCCAACGCCAGCAAAATTTGATGGATCTCCAAGGTTCTGCAGGGGATTTCTCAATCAATGTGAAATCCACTTTGAGCTTCTACCTGGCAATTTCTTCAGTGACCGTACCAAAATTGCCTATATCATCTCCCTTCTCAGTGGCTCAGCCCTTGACTGGGCATCACCTTTATGGGAGAAGTCTGATCCCCTGCTATCCTCCTATACTGACTTTGTAGCTACATTCAGGCGCATCTTCGTTGAGCCAGGCCGGATAACATCTGCTTCATCTGAGATTCTCCGTTTACGCCAGGGAACACGTACTGTGGGACAGTATCTTATACAGTTTAAAATCCTGGCATCTGAACTGGCATGGAACGACGAGGCCCTGTATGCTGCATTCTGGCATGGCTTATCAGAACGCATCAAGGATGAGTTAGCTACCAGAGACTTGCCCTCTAAGTTGGATGTGCTAATTTTTCTTTGCACGAAGGTTGATCTACGTTTCAGAGAGAGAGCAACCGAGCGAGGAAGATCATTTACTCCTAAATCTTCTGCTCCTCCTCCTCGTCAACCATCTCCATCCAAGGATGAGCCTATGCAAATTAGTCGTTCCCGTCTATCTCCCGCTGAGCGCCGAAGACGTCTCTCTGAGTCTCTCTGTCTCTACTGTGCAGCTCCGTCGCACACTATCAATGCCTGTCCCAAACGTCCGGGAAACTCCAGATCCTAGCTCGCCAAGGAGAGGGCCGGCTAGGAGTAATGATCTCCTCTCCATCTCCTCATGACTGTAACCTCCCAGTGTCGCTCCAAATTGCTCAACGTTACAGGAACGTCATTGCCCTCCTTGATTCCGGAGCAGCTGGGAATTTCATAACCGAAGCTTATGTTAAACGGTGGTCCCTACCCATCGAGAGACTGTCCTCGTCCATCTCTTTGACTGCCGTGGATGGCAGCAAGATTTTTGACGCAGTCATTTCCTTAAGGACTCTTCCAGTTCGTCTGAGAGTGGGAGTTCTTCATTCTGAGTATATTTCTTTTTTAGTGATTCCAAGAGCCACACATCCAGTGGTTTTAGGCCTTCCATGGCTCCGTCTCCACAACCCATCAATTGACTGGACGACTACGCAAATACTGGCATGGGGTCCCTCCTGTGCTGAGACTTGTTTAGCCAAAGTTCTTCCTGTTTGTTCTTCCTTCCCCAGGTCATCTGATGTTCCGCCTCATCCATATCAAGACTTCACGGACGTGTTCAGTAAAGCCTCTGCTGATATCCTTCCTCCTCATAGAGAATGGGACTGCCCAATCGACCTCATTCCAGGGAAGGTTCCACCGCGAGGCCGAACTTATCCGTTGTCTCTGCCTGAGACACACTCCATGGAAGAGTACATCAAAGAGAACCTGGCGAAGGGTTTCATCCGACCATCTTCTTCTCCAGCCGGCGCAGGCTTCTTCTTCGTTAAGAAGAAAGACGGTGGTCTGCGTCCGTGCATCGATTACAGAGGTCTGAACGACATTACCGTCAAGAACCGATACCCTTTACCCCTGATTACCGAGCTCTTTGATAGAGTTAGTGGTGCAACTATTTTCACAAAGCTGGACTTGAGGGGTGCCTACAATCTCATCCGAATCCGTGAGGGTGACGAGTGGAAGACCGCCTTTAACACCCGTGACGGACATTATGAGTACCTCGTCATGCCCTTCGGATTGAGCAACGCTCCAGCAGTCTTCCAGCACTTCGTGAATGAGATTTTCAGGGACATCTTGTACCGCCATGTCGTGGTTTATCTAGAAGACATCCTCATCTTTGCTAATAATCTCGAAGATCATCGTTTCTGGGTAAAAGAGGTTCTTTCCCGTCTCCGTGTCAATCACCTCTATTGTAAATTGGAGAAGTGTGTGTTTGAAGTTAAAACCATTCCGTTTCTAGGTTACATTGTGTCCGGTTCCGGACTAGAGATGGATCCTGAGAAACTCCAAGCAATCCAGAATTGGCCTATACCCTTAAGCCTCAAAGGGGTCCAGAGGTTCTTAGGGTTCGCCAATTATTATAGAAAATTAATACGAGACTTTTCCACCATCGTGGCGCCTATCACTGCATTAACCAAGAAAGGTGCTAATCCGTCCAAGTGGTCCGAGGAAGCTACACAGGCCTTTCACCTTCTGAAGCAACGGTTCATCTCTGCACCAGTTCTGAAACAGCCCGACACCGACTCTCCTTTAATCTTAGAGGTAGATGCCTCCTCCGTTGGAGTAGGAGCGGTGTTATCCCAGAGGGCCAAAGATGGACATCTACATCCTTGCAGTTTCTTCTCCCGGAAGTTCTCCCCAGCTGAGCACAACTATGCCATTGGCGATCAGGAGTTGCTAGCCATCAAGCTCGCTCTGGAGGAGTGGAGATACCTGTTGGAGGGAGCTTCCCATTCAATCACCATACTTACCGACCACAAAAATCTTTTATATCTCAAAGGCGCACAATGTCTGAATCCTCGTCAGGCCAGATGGGCACTTTTCTTTTCTAGGTTTGACTTTAAACTCCAGTTCTGTCCGGGTTCTCAGAATCGTAAGGCCGATGCCCTTTCCCGCTCATGGGAGCAAGAAAATGAGTCCGAGTCTGCAGACAAGCATCCTATTATTAATCCGTTGGCATTCTCCACGGTAGGGATGGACTCTACGCCTCCACCAGGGAAAAGTTTTGTTAAGCCAGTTCTAAGGAAGAAGCTCATGCATTGGGCCCATGCTTCCCGTTTTGCTGGACATACAGGCATTCAGAAAACCCTTGAATTTATTTCTAGGTCCTACTGGTGGCCAACTCTGAAGAAGGACGTTATGGAATTTATTGCCTCCTGCCCAAAGTGTGCCCAACACAAAGTCTCCCGCCAGTCGCCTGCGGGGCAACTGGTTCCATTATCTGTTCCCCGTCGACCTTGGACCCATTTGTCGATGGACTTTGTTTCCGATCTACCTATCTGCAACAAGTTTAATACCATCTGGGTGGTAGTTGACCGGTTCACCAAGATGGCACATTTCATCCCTCTCACCGGTCTTCCGTCAGCTTCCAAGTTGGCTCAAGTGTTTATACAAGAGATCTTCCGACTTCACGGTCTTCCTGAAGAGATCATCTCGGATCGTGGAGTACAATTTGTAGCCAAATTTTGGCGAAGTTTGTGTCAAGCTCTCCAAGTCAAGTTAAAGTTTTCCACGGCTTACCATCCTCAGACCAATGGTCAAACCGAGAGGGTGAATCAGGACTTGGAGGCCTTCCTCCGTATATATGTGTCTTCCTCTCAAGATGACTGGGTTCAACTCCTTCCTTGGGCCGAGTTCAGCCACAACAATCAATACCATTCCTCATCTTCTTCTACACCATTCTTCATTAATTATGGATTCCACCCTAAAGTCCCAGAATTCCAACCGCTTCCCGCAACTTCTGTTCCAGCAGTGGATGTCACCTTGCGTCAGTTTTCAAATAACTGGAGGAACGTCCGCGCAGCCCTGCTTAAAGCCTCATTCAGGTATAAGAAGTTTGCCGATAGGAAGCGTAGAGCGGTTCCTGCTCTCAAGGTGGGTGATCGTGTGTGGCTGTCCACGAAGAATTTGAGGTTGAGAGTTCTGTCAAAGTCAGAAAAATATCTCTATGCACGTTGCCATATTTGCACCGCACACTGGTCTGCGCTGCGCATGCGTACGCTCTCCCGTGAAGGCGCATACCCGCAATAGCGTGCACCCGCGGGCGCACGGTATGCGTATTTACGGTAGAGTTTATGTAAATCGTAGCGTGCGACTCATTCGTTACATATTTTCAGTAATAATGTAGTTTGTAGATCATGGTCCCTTTGATAGATTCTGAAAGTTTGGTTAATATAGAATGTCCCTGAGCTGAGGAATCCCTCTTTGTATCGTAGGAAGGGTCTAACAGGAGTCATGCAGTAGTGTTTGGTACCCATCGGAAGAGTATTTAAATAGCAATATTCCGGTGTTGGTTTGGAGCGTATTAATCGCTCGTGCGAATAGTTATGGACATAAGAAGTTTATGTCCATTTCTACTATTTACTCATACTCAGGTATGCGGCGGGAAACCTAGTTCCCCACCCACCTGAGCTGTTTGAAATCGTCACAGCCCACCTGTATGAATCAACCTATGACCTTTTGTTATGATGCAGGGCCAAATTCTGACGTCCAATGGACAATGGGATTGTAGGGACTGTAAGATTGCATTGTGTGTGGGGCATAAATAGGCAGGCCGACCACATCCAGCTCTCACTCTTCAACGGTTCTCATTGCTGAAAATCGGGTGCTGGATGTCCAGGCGCATGCGATCGTTTACCCTTGTGCGTAAGTTTCTCTCCGTAATCATTGTCTTTCTGTGAGCCATTTCTCTCATATTTATATCTCTCTCTCTCTCTCTCTCCCTTCTCCTTCTCTCGTATCTCCCATTGACTAGTATTGTATTGTATTAGATCAGCATAGCATTGTATTGTATTTCTTGTATATTAAGTTTGGTTAGGAAGTCTCTGTTATATTGTAGTGTATCATTTGTACTGTGATTCTTTTTGCAAGTATAATAGTTATAATACAGATAATAGGCTTTGGACCCTAAACCAGTATCTGTGTATTTTCTCATAGTTTTAAGTGTTCACTTGAGCGTCGGTGACGCTCAAGCAGTTTTGTAGTTAGTCAGGTTACACAAGGTTGCACTTACACCCTGTATTCACATTAAGGTACTCTGTGTATTTCATTAAGAAAAGGTTTAGACATAAAGGTATAGCGTTGTGAGCGTCTGCGCCGCTGGTGATCTCCTCGTGGTCTCGAGCGTCCGCTACGCCATAGCGAATCATTACGTTAGTCATAGCCAACAGAGTGCTTGTCTGTGATCTCTGGGCCGTGAGCGAACGTGACGCTTGAGCGTCTCGCCTACGGCTGAGCGATCGTTACGCAACTTGCGTACCCTTACGGTACTTCTTAAGTAAACAGCGTACAGTGTTCTTAGACCTCATAAAGGGTTATATATACGATAAATTTCGAGCTTTATCAATTGGCGGCTCGTCCTGTCCTTCACATATCTGCACTAGGTAGATCAGCAGACATTATCCCTCAGCAAAGGGCGGGAGGTTGTCTCGTAGTGCTGACGGGATAAGCGTCTGCTTCGCTTAGATAACGAGTGCTGAAGGAATCCGGGAACCGGAGGTAAGAACAAAACGCTTGTGTTTTTTTTTTTTTTAAACTGTTTATTTTTCTTCTGTCTTGCGTATATACGCACGCATACATATATATCTGCACTTCTTTTCCATCTGTGTATTTCATTTGTCGTATATCACCATCCTGTCTGCCAGTTTTTATAGTTGATAGAAAAGTGCTAAAAGAGACTTGCTGTTATTTCATAGTTTAAGGATAGAGGTAATAGTTAAAAGTGTAGACAAACACACAGGTTTGCCTGGGAGATAAGGCAAAGCCAGTGGGGTACGCGGTAGATGATCAGGGATCGTTTACATTGATAAAAGTATATTGTGTTACGGTGGATCTTTGTTTTGCGTACACGTGTCTCTAACAAAGACTAGCGTACGCAATCCAAAGGCCGACGCACGCAGCGTTCATTACGCAACGTAGCGTCCGGTTACGCCCACGTAGCTCAAGTCACGATAAGTTGATTTTTAACGCAACGTGATAAATAGAGCAACAGGCGGTAAATAACGCAAGTCTATTTTTGGAAATCCAAAATCTAAATTAACAGATCCTGCTCCTAATTGGTAACACAGCTGGGCTGAAGAAAATTTTCTGCGCAGAAATAGAAATAGAAACAAAAGTGTACATGTGATGAGTGAGTGTTTTTACAATTTTAAAGGTTGAACCACAAGAAAAGTCGAGTACTCGTGAGGTACATGCGTGTAAGTGACGTGCACGGTGGCTAGGGAGGCATCTCTGGTTAAATACAATTTTGAGCATTAGAGTATAGCAGACCAGGAGGTCATACTGTAACAAGACCAGGAGGTCATACTGTAACAAGACCAGGAGGTCATAACAGACCAGGAGGTCCAGGTACAGCCGACAAGGAAGTCCGCTATACAGTTCACAGGCACAACACCGAAAAGGGTTGGTGCAACACCCATATAGGCCATATAAGCTCTGGCTGAAGGAATTCGCAGTCGTAAGTTTCGATTCCATTGGTCTTTCCGTACATAAGCTTAGTTATTTGTGTACTGAACGACTGGACCGCACGTAAGTGTGTGCAGTAGTTAGTAATCTGACCTAATACCATTAGAGTAAAGTGGTCACAAACGCTATTTGTACATTCTGACGTGATTTGTGTAATTTTTTTATTTTTGGAAGGGAAGTTCGCTGGTCACTCAGGAACTATCTAACAACCCCACCTTTACTGGAAAGAGTAAGTGTCCTGCGGGTAACCCTCATATGTTCCAGTAAACCGAAGGTTCCATAGGGGCCCTAGGTCGAGTACGCCAGCACCATATCGGTGTGATCAGGTCGTATAGGTCGGCGTGGGCGAGTGAGTGGGGTACTCGGTAAACCGCCACCGTCAGCCTATTATTGGCATTTGGTTTTTCGTAAAGGGTTGGCTAAATAAAGCAACACTTTCGAACTATGGGGGCCACTTGTTCAGGTAGGGGGCGATCAACCTCGGTTCGGGTTGATTCAGTGGTCCGGCCAATTGGGTCGGCCAGGTATATCATGTGTGAGAAATATGGAAGTCACACAGAAACTTTATGTGATGAATGGGAGAGAATGACTGTGCATGACGGGGAGAAATTCCCAAGAATAGGGAGCTTCAGCACAGAAGTGTTACAAAATTTAAGGAGGAGGATATGTCTCATAAAATCAACAAAGAGACGAATTCAGCATTATGATTATTTACAGTTGTGGCAACAGGAAGGTGAGATACAGAGAGGTTTGGCTCAGGCGGCGGGATCTGGCACTAACAGAAAATTAATTGCCACGGCCCCGCCGCCACCATATATATCAGGAGAGAAGTTGATTACGGAGAAAGACGCACTAAGGTGTAACACAAAATCACTTAGTAACTGTGTAAATGTTAATGATAATGTTAACTCATTAACCCATGCAAGTATTGACCCGTGCAAGTTGTACCCTGTTTTGAACTTTCCTCAGGAGTGTGATCAAGAGGACGAATCGGCAACGATTTCAGCGCTCTCTCTAGCAGCCACCATAGCAGAGACCACAGTAGGCACAGCTCCACCCACGAGATTAGTAAAGGTCCCTAGCGGAGGGATAGGTGAGGTCGTATCAACTGGTAAGTATGGCACCATGCATTATGCTGAAACTATTTCACCACAGCCTGTAGAATCTACACAGAATGAGGTTGTTAGAATCACACCTGTTAGAGTAATAGCAGTACCAAATGGGAAAACAGACGCATCAGGAGCCACTCCCATTAGGAACATCGCCATGTACACTCCATTTTCCCGAATGGAATTAAGGACCATAGTGTCTGAATTTCCTGACCCTAGAAAAGACTTAGTTGCCAGTCAAAAATACATCAGAGACTTAGGTAACACTGTAGAGCCCAACAATAAAGACTGGCAGATATTGCTGAGAGCATGTTTACCCTCAAATGTCGACGCAACTCAATTTTTGGCTGATTGCGGACTAGATCATGATGTACCTCTTACAGATGTGTACAACCAAGATAATGTGAAAAGAATAAACTTGCAGCTAAAAGAGTATTTCCCAGCAGTAGCTAAATGGAATAAGATATTCTCCATTAAACAGAAGGAGTCAGAGACAGCTGCAGAGTATTTTCACAGAGCATTATTAGAAATGGCAAAATACACAGGTATAGAGGACATTAAAACAGACACAAACCATCGGGAAGTAGCAGTATCGGTACTGATGGATGGTTTAAAAGAGTCATTGAAGACTAGGGTACAGACCACGCAACCATGTTGGCGAGGTCTGTCTGTGGCTACTTTGAGAGAGGCTGCTATTGATCACGACAGAAACATCACTAGACACAGGGAACAACAAGGTGACAAATTAATGTCAGTAAGTATACAGGCTCTGACCACAAGGCAGCCTTTGTTTGTATCACCAAATCCTGTGGGTAAGTCAAGTATGGTTACTTGTTATTCTTGTCACAAACAGGGACACATGGCACGAGATTGTAGAGTAAAGAATCCACGAAACTCATACCAAACCCCTAGACAACGACACGACACACGACATTGGGAGCAAGGTCCGCAGAAACGGAGCTATGAGCCACATACAGGGGAAACAAAAAGATATCCCCCAAACAGAGACTGGCATGCCTCTGGTAGTTCCCAACTATCTCCCTCACAAATAGTCGCTGCCAGCGGGATTCAGGGAGGTCACCATACCCAATAGGGGTGTGGCCATACCTGTAATCTGCAGCCGGTGAAATTGATTGCCAACCTTGAAAGTGAACCCGAGGTCGCAATCAATGTAGCTGGTAAAACTTTAAACTTTCTTGTAGACACAGGGGCGGCCAAGTCAGTGATAAATTCGACAGTGGGCATGAGAACCACTGGTAGGACAATTCCAGCCATGGGAGTAACAGGAGTAGTCCAGCACTACCCTGTTAGCAAACCAGCCGAGATTACAATAGGGCCTTTGCATACCAAGCATTCCTTTTTGCTGGCTGCATCGGCACCAACCAATCTCCTGGGAAGAGACTTACTGTGTAAAATGGGGTGCGTCATTTATTGTACTCCTGAAGGTGTATTCTTGGACATCCCTGAGAATCACACTCAGGAGGTACGAGACATGTTAGACTCCCCATCAAAATTAATGTCACATTCCATTATGACAAATAGGAATCCATCCCAAGTAGAAGAGATGACATCTCAGATACCAGAGTCACTTTGGACAAAAGACGGACAGGACACTGGATTAATGGCAAACGTAGCTCCAGTAGTGGTACAAGTAAAAGATGGTAGGATAGCTCCAAAAATCCCACAATATCCTCTGAAGCCAGAGGTGGAGTTAGGAGTTTACCCAGTAATAGAGCGCTTGCTACAACAGGGCATTCTAGTAAGAACGTCCAGCACTGCCAATAGTCCCATCTTCCCTGTTAAGAAGAGTGGGGGGAGGGGTTACAGGCTAGTGCAGGATCTAAGGGGGATCAACAAAATAGTTGAGAGTCAGTTCCCCGTAGTGCCAAATCCAGCTGTCATCCTAATGCAAATCCCTCCCACTGCCAAATTTTTCACTGTTATTGACCTCTGCTCCGCTTTCTTTTCGGTACCTCTGCACCCTGACAGCCAATATTTGTTTGCATTCACATACAGAGGAGTCCAATACACGTGGACTCGATTACCCCAAGGTTTCATAGATAGTCCAAGTATATTTTCTCAGGCTTTGCATGATTGTTTACAGTCTTTCCAACCAGACAGTGGATCAGTATTGATACAGTATGTGGACGATTTATTACTGTGTTCAGATTCACTGGAAGCATCCCTGAAGGATACGAAACAGCTCCTGTTTCATCTTTCAGACACCGGACACAAGGTGTCCAAAGACAAGTTGCAATTATGCCAAACTAAGGTAAAATATTTGGGACACTGTCTAACACAAGGACTGAGACACCTGACCGCTGATAGAATCCAAGCAATTAGAGACATGACACTGCCACAAACCCAGCAACAGATCAGGACGTTTTTAGGAATGTGTGGGTATTGCCGTAATTGGATCCCAGGGTTTTCCATATTGGCGTTACCTTTGCAGGAAATGGTCTCCTCAAACAAACCTGATAGAATCTCGCATACAGACGAATCCGAAACAGCATTTGAGAGACTCAAACAGTGCCTAACGCAGGCGCCAGCACTAGGTATGCCAGACTATGGGAAACCCTTTGAACTATACGGAACAGAAAGTGCTGGTTGTGCAGCAGGTGTACTAACCCAAAAACACGGTGATGCCAGCAGGCCAGTTGCATACTACAGCGCTCAGCTAGACACGGTAGCGCGATCCCTCCCCACATGCTTGCGAAGCGTTGCTGCGATAGCATTGCTAGTGACAAAAAGCGAAGACGTCGTGCTAGGCCACAACCTCACAATCCATACGCCACATGCAGTATCAGCCTTATTGAATTCTGCCCAAACCAGACACGTCTCATCAGCGAGGTTTACAAGATGGGAATTGGCACTAATGGCCCCCGTAAACATCACCATAAGGAGATGCAGTGCATTAAATCCTGCAACATATCTCCCAGGTGTGCCTGGTCAGGCACAAAGGGTGGAAGGTGAGAGTGCTGGGGAAGGAGGATTCAATACAAAGGAAGATACACATGATTGTATGGAATATTTGACCCAAAATTTTACCGCAAGGCCTGACATCAGTGACAACCCACTGGAAGATGCAGAACTCACGTTCTACACGGACGGTAGTTGTCACAGACAGTCAGACTCGGGAGACTTGTGTACTGGATACGCAGTCGTAGATGACCAAGACACCATAGAAGCGGAACCGCTAGGCCCACCTCACTCAGCCCAGGTTGCTGAACTGGTCGCCCTAACCAGAGCATGTGAATTGGCTAAGGGTAAGTCAGCCAATATCTACACCGATTCTAGATACGCATTCGGGGTAGTCCATGATTTCGGAGCCCTATGGCGTCTCAGAAATTTCATGACGGCTGCTGGTACACCGGTAGCGCATGCAACTCACATAAAAAGGCTTCTAACAGCGATACAGGAACCCGACAGAGTGGCTGTTATCAAATGTAAAGCACACACATATAGTCAAGACCCAGTGTCACTTGGTAACAGCCGAGCAGACGAAGCAGCTAAGCTTGCAGCTGCTACCCCCATACAGACAGACACCACACAACTGATGGTATTTAATACCATCAACACACAGAAGTTGTGTGAGATGCAGAATTTGTGTTCCACACAAGAAAGAGCAGTCTGGAAGGCAAAGGGATATGGCCAGGAGTCCTCAGGGCTCTGGACGGATGGACATGGTAAACCAGTGGCCCCCAGAGCATATCTTCCATGTCTGGCTGAAGCAGCTCACGGGCTGACTCATCTAGGCAAGGAGGGGATGTGCAAATTGGTAAGAGCATACTGGTGCGCCCCAGGATTCTCCTCTCATGCGAGTAAAAGAGCAATGTCATGCCTTACCTGTCTGAGAAAGAATATTGGAAAGGCAATACCTACAGAACCATCCCATATCCCACCTGCCGGCGGCCCTTTCCAGGTAATACAAATTGACTTCATTCAATTACCCCCATGTCGAAATTTGAAATATGTACTTGTTTGTATAGATGTTTTCTCGAATTGGGTCGAAGCATTTCCAGCAGCTACAAATACCGCTATGTTTACAGCTAAGAAAATTGTGCAGGAATTTGTATGTAGATATGGTATCCCTAGAATCATTGAAAGTGATAGGGGTACCCATTTTACAGGTGATGTCTTTCAAGGAATGTGTAAGTTGATGGGAATTGATAGCAAGCTGCACACTCCGTACCGTCCACAGGCGAGTGCGAAGGTCGAAAGAGTGAACAGCACTATTAAAAATAAATTGAGTAAAGTAATGGCAGAGACAGGATTGACATGGCCAGAAGCTTTACCCATTGTATTGTACAGTATCAGAACCACTCCCAGGTCCCCTCTTAATCTGTCCCCTTTTGAAATCTTGTTTGGTCGACAACCGCATGTCATGATTAACCCTCAGGAAGATTTGAAATGTAACAATGAAGTAACTATAAAATACTTGATTAACATGAGCAAGCAGTTGAGGAATCAAAATGATAATCTGAAGTTGGTGATTCCTGATTTACCAGGTAGTAATTGTCATGACATTGAACCTGGGGATTATGTAATGATACGAAATTTTCTACGCTCAGGTTGTCTTATTGATAGATGGGAAGGACCATACCAGGTCTTATTGACTAGCACCACAGCATTGAAGGTTGCTGAGAGAGAGACTTGGGTCCATTCATCCCACTGCAAAAAGGTTGCTGATCCAGAGAAGTCCCGTGATAAGGAACAGACGGTAGAGGTTGTATCACTGGAGTGTCTGTTCCAGGAGGACTGAGGCGGCACCTGAGCCTTGAAGACCGAAAGCAGTTGTTGACCCCCTTCTCCCTTTTATTGTTTTCTCCACTTCCCATCCCCCTCTCCCTTAAAAAAATTTATTTTTCCCCCTTCTCATTCTTCTCTATTTCCTCCTCAAAGATGGACTTGCCCCAAGAGACTGTGATCCGGATTTTGATGTTAACCATGATGTTGACCAGAGCAGTCTGTTCCGGCGAGAGTACCATAGAGGTCGAGAGAGGTTCTGGAATGGGTTCCGATTATGATGATGGAGGCGCAGTTTTCCAAGATCAACCAAGCCAACAAGCAAAGGCGAGTATCAGAAAACGATCCGATAGAAGAAATTGTGATGGATTGTTAGCTGAAGAAAACTGTATCTGTAGGCTCTGTGACAATTTGATTGAGGATGGATGCATAAAGAAATGCCAATCCAGTTTTAATATCCATATGGACCGGCATCCATTGAGTGACTATCACTCCTTAGTGGGTAACGTACTAAACCAAACAGATTGTTGGGTATGCTCTCAAGTACCTCAGGGTCATAGCAAATCAGGGCTAGTACCATTTCCTTTAACGTTAGGGGAGGTACTTGAGCTAAGTGGTGGGAGACCGGTGGACCGGAGGTTTAACATCTCCAGCCCTCCTAGTTTGAAGCTCCACCAATACCATGTGGATAGGTCCCTCTTATGTTTTAATATCTCCAATCCCCGTAAGCCGGGAAATTGGGAAGTGTCATGGAGCAACCTTACCATGACCTTTTCACACAGAGCAGATAGAATGCCTACAGATACAGAGCTTGTACGCCACATAGCCAGTAGAGGAAAATCTTTCCGGTATCGATATACCTTAGGAAATAGGATTACTAGAGTTGGAGAAGTATCACCAGGATACTGTGCACATATCGTACAAACCGATACGTGCATTAAGCAGATGGAAGAATTAGGGTCAGGAGAATTCACCTGGAAGGTGTGTAATATGGTAATGTCCTTCTCTGTCCCATATGTTCTCCCCGATGATGCATATTTCATATGCGGGAGAAAGGCGTACAAGTGGCTTGCCCCAAACTCTGAAGGATTGTGTTATATTGGAAAAGTATTGCCTGAAGTGATGACTGTTACACATGACAAAATGAAGGACATACACCGTGGTGCCCAAGCTCCTTATACTCACACTCATTACGAGCACCGAGTTAAAAGACAACTGTCAGAAAGGTTAGAGCACCCGGCCTCTGATCTTATCCATGAATCCACCGGGATTCAGGTTCTGGTAGCGTTAGATTTCACTCGCACCGCTCGGGGAGTGATGAATTATAGATACATTTCCACACTCGCCAATTTGTTAGATAATATCACTGAAATGTATGATGACACATTCAGATACACTGGAAGAGAACTTCAAGCTTATAAAACAGAACTAGTTCAGCATAGGATGATTCTTAATTATCTTACAGCAGTAACAGGCGGATATTGTGTTACATTGGCAACACAGTACGGCATAAAGTGTTGCACGTATATCACCAATAGCACCGAGGATCCAGTAGAGGTCATAGACCAAAAGATGGACGATATTCTCCAATTGAAGTGGGAATTTCGTCGAAAACACAATCTCACCCTTGCTGCTGTAGGTAATGAGCTGACTGGTTGGGTGTCATGGTTGAACCCGCGAAATTGGTTCTCCGGTTTAGGAGACTGGGCTCAAGGAGTCATAATGGATGTTGGAAAGTTCCTCCTATGTATCTTAGGTGTTGTTATATCTATTGGATTGATATTTAGATGCGGGCAGGCTTTAATGAGGTGCAAACAAAGTACAACAGTGATGAGCTTGAGGAGTGAGGAAACTGTAATTAACCTGGATTTGATTTATGACCCAATGATAGAAACCAGAATGTGATGAAAATGCGATTATACGGTCCGTTTCTTTCACCTGTTTTTCTGCTTTTCTCCAAGATACAAAGACCCCCTTGGACGAGGAAGTTGACGAGACACTATACAGACAACAGACAAGCACCAAAGATGAAGTTTTGACAACCTATGATATGGACACTTGATGAACTTTGCCATGGATCCCCAGTTTCCCTAGTATTTTTAAACTCACGCTAGCCCAACATTTTTGTAAATCTGATGGCACTGACAAAGCTTGTTGCTCATGCCTAAGGAGCAAAACAGCGCAAAGAAGACGACTTTCAACTGATACCGAACAAAACTTCGACGACAGATGTACATTTACCTGACATAGAATATCATTGCATTTTCCATAAGTGTTCTTCATCTTCATCTCTACAACCCTCAGGTAATAACACACATAGTATAGGGAATACAGGCACAGATATCAGCAACCACATACTTCCCCCATTCATGTATCATCAACTAAAATGTGCATCCCCATTTTGTTACAACTGAAAGCCGAAATGAGCTCGGTAAAGTTTGACAGCCCATCCACAGACCTGTACCACGGGATAAGAAGGAATTCAAATGTATACTTCGCAAAACCTCGAAGCTTGATTTACCACACGTACGGCACGATGATACATGACCCTCCAAACATGGACTCATACACACATGCTTCTGCTTTTTCACTAGGTCATACCCTCTTCACACCTACTCCTCTCTTCTTCCTCACCCAACCATGGAAATGAATTAACCCCTGACATATATTTTTCTCCTTTTGAAATGTTTTCAGGAAGTGGCAGTTATTATTGACTGCCAAAGGGTGGACTGTCAAAGTCAGAAAAATATCTCTATGCACGTTGCCATATTTGCACCGCACACTGGTCTGCGCTGCGCATGCGTACGCTCTCCCGTGAAGGCGCATACCCGCAATAGCGTGCACCCGCGGGCGCACGGTATGCGTATTTACGGTAGAGTTTATGTAAATCGTAGCGTGCGACTCATTCGTTACATATTTTCAGTAATAATGTAGTTTGTAGATCATGGTCCCTTTGATAGATTCTGAAAGTTTGGTTAATATAGAATGTCCCTGAGCTGAGGAATCCCTCTTTGTATCGTAGGAAGGGTCTAACAGGAGTCATGCAGTAGTGTTTGGTACCCATCGGAAGAGTATTTAAATAGCAATATTCCGGTGTTGGTTTGGAGCGTATTAATCGCTTGTGCGAATAGTTATGGCCATAAGAAGTTTATGTCCATTTCTACTATTTACTCATACTCAGGTATGCGGCGGGAAACCTAGTTCCCCACCCACCTGAGCTGTTTGAAATCGTCACAGCCCACCTGTATGAATCAACCTATGACCTTTTGTTATGATGCAGGGCCAAATTCTGACGTCCAATGGACAATGGGATTGTAGGGACTGTAAGATTGCATTGTGTGTGGGGCATAAATAGGCAGGCCGACCACATCCAGCTCTCACTCTTCAACGGTTCTCATTGCTGAAAATCGGGTGCTGGATGTCCAGGCGCATGCGATCGTTTACCCTTGTGCGTAAGTTTCTCTCCGTAATCATTGTCTTTCTGTGAGCCATTTCTCTCATATTTATATCTCTCTCTCTCTCTCCCTTCTCCTTCTCTCGTATCTCCCATTGACTAGTATTGTATTGTATTAGATCAGCATAGCATTGTATTGTATTTCTTGTATATTAAGTTTGGTTAGGAAGTCTCTGTTATATTGTAGTGTATCATTTGTACTGTGATTCTTTTTGCAAGTATAATAGTTATAATACAGATAATAGGCTTTGGACCCTAAACCAGTATCTGTGTATTTTCTCATAGTTTTAAGTGTTCACTTGAGCGTCTGTGACGCTCAAGCAGCTTTGTAGTTAGTCAGGTTACACAAGGTTGCACTTACACCCTGTATTCACATTAAGGTACTCTGTGTATTTCATTAAGAAAAGGTTTAGACATAAAGGTATAGCGTTGTGAGCGTCTGCGCCGCTGGTGATCTCCTCGTGGTCTCGAGCGTCCGCTACGCCATAGCGAATCATTACGTTAGTCATAGCCAACAGAGTGCTTGTCTGTGATCTCTGGGCCGTGAGCGAACGTGACGCTTGAGCGTCTCGCCTACGGCTGAGCGATCGTTACGCAACTTGCGTACCCTTACGGTACTTCTTAAGTAAACAGCGTACAGTGTTCTTAGACCTCATAAAGGGTTATATATACGATAAATTTCGAGCTTTATCAGTTCCCAGCATGAAATTTGCACCTCGCTACATCGGACCCTTCAAGATTGAACAAGTCATCAATCCTGTTGCCTACAGGTTACAGTTACCATCCTTCTTGAAAATACCCAGGACATTTCATGTTTCTTTGTTGAAACCGCTGATCCTGAATCGGTTTCATTCCGCACTTCCTCCAGCTCCCAAAGTTCAGACTCAACGGGGAGTCGAGTACGAGGTGGCCAAGATTTTGGACTCACGTTTCCGTTACGGTCAGTTACAATACCTCATTGACTGGAAGGGCTATGGTCCTGAAGAACGCTCTTGGACCAATGCCTCAGACGTCCATGCTCCTGCCTTGGTCCGAAATTTCCACGCAAAGTTTCCTTTAAAGCCTAAGAAGTGTCCTGGGGCCACTCCTAAAGGGGGGGGTGCTGTCACGATCCGGGTATCTGGACGCCATTACTTACCCTTCAGATGCCTCCTAAGGCTGGCTCAGCGTTCCAGGACCGGATCCCGCTGTTCCTGAGTTTCCACATGCAGAATGTCAGAGTGGTGATTTCATCAGCCGCGGCCTCCGCGTGGTTAAATGTGCGCTTGTCAGTCTGGCGTCTCCTGTCTCCTGTGGCCGGCGTCGCCATTACTGTTTCAATTCTCACATGGATTACAAACCAAACTTCCCTCCAAGTGTCTGCATGGGCGCAGCCATCTTGGATTTTGTCATCTGATTATTTCCACCAATCTGCTGTCTGTATTGTTGATTTGCATAATTGCCTAGCCAACCCCTTCCTTGCTGCAGGTATAAGTATGCTGTGCCTGAGCAAGGAGGGCGTCAGTGCTTTGGTTGTCTAACCTAGTTCCAGTTTGTCTCTCTCCTGTGGTTGTCTTCCAGGTTCCAGCTCCTGTCTCCAGACTTCTGCTATAGAGACCCGCACCAGCATTCCATCTGCGGTGTAGCCTGACTCTCCGATCCATTCTGGACTCACCTGTTTCCAGCTCAAACAATCACCTGCTTCCAGCCCAGCTTTCAGCAGTGTATAGCTTCTCTTAAAGGGCCGGTGTCCTTTTCTGCAGTTTACCACTCTCCACCGGTATTATTATTTCACCGCTCTCAAACAATCACCTGCTTCCAGCCCAGCTTCCAGCAGTGTATAGCTTCTCTTAAAGGGCCGGTGTCCTTTTCTGCAGTTTACCACTCTCCACCGGTATTATTATTTCACCGCTCTCAAACTCCAAACTTCATTATTATTTCATCGCTCTCAAGTTCGTTTATTATTTAACTGGTTCCAGCCAGTATCCACTCCGTACCAACAACAGTCTGGTTCCAGCCAGTATCCACAGCAGCCGTTTTACCTTCAGCAGCCCAGCCTTTCCTGGAACATCAGCTGGTACGATCCTGGGTTCTCTCCATTGCTACAGTCAGGCCTGGTAAGGACTTTCCAACTAGAAGATTATAAGAACTGTCTCACACTACCAGTGCCTGTGGCCCTTGCCACCCTGTAGTACCCAGGAATTGTATTTATCCTCTGTTGACTTTTATGTTTCCTTTTACTGCTGCTGTGTTACGGAGTTTGTCATAATAAACATCATTGACTTTTATCCTGGTTGTCGTGGTCACGCCTTCGGGCAGTTATTCTACATGTTACTTACATGTCTAGGGGTCTGATACAACCTCCCAGGTTCCGTTACATCTCAGCCCCTACAACTGAGGCTGCCTCCCGTCAGCTCAGGCCCTCAGTTGTGACACCGTGTCAGTGTCTGTATCGACCTGAGGTAACGGGCGTTTTAGAGCCCCTGACGGTGTTTGAGACGCCTGTACAGGTATTAACTGATTTGCCGGCTGTCTCATGTCGTCAACAGTCTTTTGTAAAGTGCTGACACTATCACGTAATTCTTTCCATTAGACCATCCAGTCAGGTGTCGACTCCCTAGGGGGTGACATCACTAACACAGGCAATTGCTCCGCCTCCACACCATTTTCCTCCTCATACATGTCGACACAATGTACCGACACACAGCACACACACAGGGAATGCTCTGACAGAGGACAGGACCCCACTAGCCCTTTGGGGAGACAGAGGGAGAGTTTGCCAGCACACACCAGAGCGCTATATATATATAGGGATAACCTTATATAAGTGTTTTTCCCTGATATAGCTGCTGTATATATTTATCTGCCAAATTAGTGCCCCCCCTCTCTTGTTTTACCCTGTTTCTGTAGTTCAGGACTGCAGGGGAGAGTCAGGGAGCCTTCCTCCAACGGAGCTGTGAGGAAAAAATGGCGCCAGTGTGCTGAGGAGATAGGCTCCGCCCCCTTCTCGGCGGCCTTTCTCCCGCTTTTTTATGGAAAAATTGGCAGGGGTTAAATGCATCCATATAGCCCAGGAGCTATATGTGATGTATTTTTTGCCAAAAAAGGTGTTTTTATTGCGTCTCAGGGCGCCCCCCCCCAGCGCCCGGCACCCTCAGTGACCGGAGTGTGAAGTGTGCTGAGAGCAATGGCGCACAGCTGCGGTGCTGTGCGCTACCTTATTGAAGACAGGACGTCTTCTGCCGCCGATTTTCCGGACCTCTTCAGTCTTCTGGCTCTGTAAGGGGGCCGGCGGCGCGGCTCTGGGACCCATCCATGGCTGGGCCTGTGATCGTCCCTCTGGAGCTAATGTCCAGTAGCCTAAGAAGCCCAATCCACTCTGCACGCAGGTGAGTTCGCTTCTTCTCCCCTTAGTCCCTCGGTGCAGTGAGCCTGTTGCCAGCAGGTCTCACTGAAAATAAAAAACCTACTTTAAACTTTTACTCTAAGCAGCTCAGGAGAGCCCCTTAGTATGCACCCTTCTCGTTCGGGCACAAAAATCTAACTGAGGCTTGGAGGAGGGTCATGGGGGGAGGAGCCAGTGCATACCAGGTAGTCCTAAAGCTTTTACTTTTGTGCCCAGTCTCCTGCGGAGCCGCTATTCCCCATGGTCCTTTCGGAGTCCCCAGCATCCACTAGGACGTTAGAGAAAATATATTTTGAATTATAGAGAAGCACTGTGGGCCTAATTCAGACCTGATCATAGCAGCAAATTTGTTAGATAATGGGCAAGACCATGTGGGTGATTCAGAGTTGATCGTAGCTGTGCTAAATTTAGCACAGCTACTATCAGGCACACTGACATGCGGGGGGGACGCCCAGCACAGGGCTAGCCCGCCGCGCATGTCACTCGCTGCCCGTCAGAGAAGTACAAAAGCATCGCACAGCGGCGATGCTTTTGTACTTCAGGAGTAGCTCCCGCCCAGCGCAGCTCCTGCGCACTGGCCAGGAGCTACTCGTCGCTGCCCGGTTCGCAGCGGCTGCGTGCGACGTCACGCACCGCCATGGCCCAGCCACCCCTGCGTTGACCAGACCGTGACCCTTAAACGCCCCCTCCCGCCCAGGAACACGCACAGCACCGATCAGATCTGAATTAGCCCTCATGTGCACTGCAGGGGGGGGGGGGGCAGATATAACATGTGCAGAGAGAGTTAGATTTGGGTGGCTTATAATGTTTCTGTGCAGGGTAAATACTGGCTGCTTTAATTTTACACTGCAATTTAGATTTCAGCTTGCACACACTACACCCAAATCTAAAGGTGGGTACACACTAATAGATATATCTGCAGATCAATTGATCTGCAGATATATCTATGGACAGATCGGGCAGTGTGTTGAGCATACACACTGCCCGATCCGTCCGGACTGACGTCATGAACTGGGCGGGCGTGTACACACGCCCGCCCAGTTCAACTGTCAATCACCGCCGGCCGCCGCAGCATGTGTACGTACACACACAGCGACGCACCAATATATCGGTAGATATATTGGCCGTCAGCTGTGCTGCGCGGCCGATGCGATACGTCTGTGAACGACGGAGTTCACAGACGTATCAGCCGTACACACTGGCCGACGGTCCCGCGATATATCGGCCGTTCAAGAGAACGGCCGATATATCGACCAGTGTGTACGGGCCTTAACTCTCTCTGCACATGTTATATCTGCCCCCCTGCAGTGCACATGGTTTTGCCCATTACGTAACAAATTTGCGGCTGTGATCAGGTTTGAATTAGGCCCTGGATCAGCATGAATAGTAATAAGACCAATACACCTCATGGCACCAAATATTCAGGGGAGTCTCCATGAGCAAAACAATTGAAAAGCTCTCTCTCTTTATGTTGCCATTTTAACTTATTTCTTATATTTTGCTTTATTATTATTAATATTATTATTATGATGGCTACTACAAGTAATGTGACCCATATGCTGTGTGACTTCAGTTCGCCCCTGCTCCCCATTCTGTCTGCCCCCCACCCGTTTATCCACTGCTCTGCCCCCATATCAGTCAAACTGTCCCACCATCAGTTGAGGTGTGTAGTGTGATCAGATTTCTGCATTTAAACAGAACATCAGCGGCTGAAATTAATCGGCAACTTGCCGAGGTTTACGGTAATAACCTCAGGTCACACAAACAGTTTTGGGTTTGATAATGACAGGAGAGCCATTCAAGATGAGCAGCGATCCGGCCGGCCAAGCACGTCCTCCACAGATGACAATTTGTGCTGCATTGAAGGTCAGATTCAGGAGGACAGAAGCATTCGAGATAAGTGATATAACTGGCAATGAATCTCAGCTGCTGATGTGTCCTTTAGACGCAGAAATCTGTTCAACTGCATAAAGCAAATAGTTTCTACATTTCTTTTGTTGGGAATGATGTGTGTGCAGGTAATGATATTGCAGAGTTATGCAGGCACACAGATGGCTCAAACTATGAACAGCCCAGTTACTTAACAAGTGGTGTTGGTTTATTAAAAGACAGCAGGCCATGAAGCTTCCCTGGAGAACAGGAAGACTGGAGTCTGAGAAGTAGCGCACTCCTCTTTCCACATCTTTTACATAACAAGTAGGAACTGAAAAGATAAACAGAGCTATCCAATTAGCCCCGGATTTTTTCCAGTGTTTCACCAATTTTGTTTTTTTACAGGCTATCCTAATAGATTGCCCATAAAAAAAAGCCCTTTCTCCCGAAAGCACACAGGTTCAGTGAAATCTGTGTGTTTTCGTAAGAAATAGCCCCATTTCCATATGAAAACAGGGCTGTTTCCAGGGATTTGGTTTCGCCTATCTGAGGCAGGTGAAATAAAATCCCAGAGAAGGCGTGGCGACCTGCGGTGTCCTATGCCCGCTGCAGTCTGCACTGAGGGTGTTCGTCCGGGAACCGGCACTCAGTAGAGCCAGAGCAGCGCCGCAACCCCCTCTTCCCCTGACCCCGGCGGTGGTCACATGACCTGGGATCCGGAGGTCAGTGGTGCACCGGTAGCTGTCAGGAGCCGGCACCCGGTGCAGCATCAGAAGCCCCGATAAGCCACCGCTCTTGTGCCGACTTATCGGGCTAATAGGATAGCCCCCGGCGGGACAATTATCCCCAGTAAATTACCGAGAGTAATTGGATATCCCCAAAAATCTTCTTGATGAACACTTTAAAAATCATACACTATTTTGAACTAATTCCTATAGCAAGTGAGAATTCGGTTGAAAGTCAGGTTTAAATACGTCACTATGTACAGTAGAATCAAATCTATGAAGTAAGGTTGTAAAGAATCAACTTACAGTCTCCTGGCCACCATTTTGTTGCAGTTATCTGTGGAGTGTCTATTATAAACTCCTGGGTGGTAGGGTCAAAGGTTGCGGTAGTTTCCAAACCACGAAGATATGTTCCTGCAAACAAACAACAGGGATACCTGAACATTGTGCATATAGAGATATTTTTAACATATACGTTGTGAAAATTGTAATGCTTCAGATTGGCTACAGGATCCCGAAAATGTGCTAAATCTCTAAAAACACATTGGGCTGGTCTAGAACCTGCCTGAGCTGAAGTCTTCGGTGCTGTATTACTGCTATGCAGTTTCTGTGCTGCAAGCAGGGGTGTATCTAGGAATATCTTGACTAGCATTTGCAACTATAATTAAAGAAGGAAACATAATAGGCACTCACTAGGTTTCATGAAAAGAATATATTATATTATAAAAAGATTGGATTCATATATATATGTTTATATAATACATATATAATGTCGTTTCATTGTTATGTATAATGTGTACCCTGGGAGCCATCAAAGCACACTGCAGGCAGTACTACTGTGTGGCATAACATCGATGTGTTCTACTGTGTGGTTTAATGTAAATGGGCTCTACTGTAGTGTAACGTGAACATGGGACACTACTGTGTGATGAAACATCAATAAGAGGCACTACTGTGATGTAATGTAAATATGAGGAGGGGGGGGTTAGGTTTCAGTTTTGCCTAGGGTGCCGGAAAACCTTACACCGGCCCTGGGAATATGAGCACCCCGCCCCCACACACCCACACACACATATACACATATTTGAATTAAGGAAGGCGTGTCAAAAAAGGAATGTGGACTTGTGGGGATGAGGCATGGCCACACAATAGTACTTCCAACTCAAATTATGCCACACAGCATCACATTACACCGCACAGTAGTGTCTCTTATTCATGTTACGCCACACAGTAATACCCCTATAGAAAACACCATCTGTACAAGGCATATGGGGAATGCAAATGGAAATGTGGACCAGTGCTAATAAATATATTTCTATTTCTATATGGGGAATGCGGTCAAACCATCTGATCCCGCCCATACATACAGGGGCATAGCCAGAACTTTGTGGGCCCCATAGCAACATTTTGAAGGGGCCCCTGCCCCAATGCTTCTAGAGAGACACCTCTCAGCAGCATTTTTTAATTGAATGCCCCGTAATAGATAACCAAGTTTATTTTATGAATCATAGTAGTGCGCTAGTTTGCGTTATTTCACATTGTAGGGCAACCAGTACACATTATGCAACACAGTACACCAAATTCACATTTCCATACAGTGTCCCCAATTCATATTATGCTACATTAGTGTCCCCAGTTTATATTATGCCACACTATAGACCCTCCACTTCATATTCTGCCACATTATAGTACCCCAGTTCATATTATGTAACATTATAATGCCCTATAGTTCATGTTATACCACATTACAATGAGCATGCCCAGGGACATAACTAGATATATTATAGTCCCCAAGGCACAAGATTGTAAGGGCTCCTATGTATCTAAAAATGTAGAAAAATGTATATAACACATTTAACTGTGACAGGGAAGGTGGCCCCTCTCAGCTCTGGGCCCCATAGCAGCTGCACTCCCCTGTTCCTGGTGACTGTCACTGCCGGCGCCAGTGTCCAGCGGCACAGCTCCGCACTAGTGATCAATCAGACTCAAAGTAAACTACAGCTCCCAGCAGCCCTTGCTGACGGGAGCTCATGGCAACAAGGGCTGCTGGGAGCTGTAGTTTATGTTGAGTCTGATTACAAGCCAGGGGCGGTGCGCTGCGCTGCTGCTGGACACTGGCACTAACAGACAGTCAACAAGTCTGACAGTACTACTTGGTTCTACCCACGGCCATGGATGGCACTGCCGGGCGGCACCCCCTCTATTGCCTGGCGCCCCTGGCGAGTGCCATCCATGGCCAATGGGTAGATACACCCCTGGCTGCAAGTTACAATGATTTATTCTATTACATTCCTACAGGCAGGGATGTTGCTGTTTGGGGGCCGCAGAGAAAGGGCTGGAACTAGCAGTGGTGCGTCTGGTGCATTATACTGGGGCCTGCAGCTGGCAGCTTTGTAATAAGTCAGACTGACTTATTAGTATGGGCCCGCCTGGCCATGACTAAGAGGATGTAGTCCACACAGAGGATGAGGAGCACATCTCTCCCCGGCTCCTCCTCTCTGCCTTCTGAGCAAGTGGGACTAGGTGCTGAGGGAGATCCGATCCTGCTCATGCTGCCAGGCAGAGGCGGAACTACTGCCAGTGCAACCAGTGCGTTGCACTGGGGCCCTCCTCTGTCCAGGGGCCCAAAGCATGTAATGAGTCAAACTGACTCATTACATGCCGCTGTGTGCTGCGGGCAACCGCTGCCTGCAGCACACAGCCGCCCGGAGAGAGAGGAGAGGAGCGCAGCGGCACAGGGGGGAAGGAGGAGGAGGGAGGTGGAGGAGGAAGCCGCAGCAGTGCTATGTTACTGGTTGAGGCGCTGCTGCTGCTGTCCCTCTGCTTCACTATAGGCTGCACTACACCGCTGTGAAGCGCATCCCAGCATTCACAGTGGCGGAAGACAGCCTATAGTGAAGCAGAGGGACAGCAGCAGCAGCAGCGCCTCCACCAATAACACTGCGCTGCTACGGCTCCCTCCTCCACCTCCCTCCTCCTCCTTCTCTCCTGCCCGGGATCTCTGCCAGAAGCTGCACCGAGGAGCCTGAGCCAGCGGAGAGGGTAAGTATAATTAATTAATTAATTCTCTTTCTTTCTTTCTTTTTTTCTTTCTCTTTGTCTTACTTTATGTGCAAAAAGGGGGACTGTCTGCCGTAATGTGTAAAAAAGGGGGAATCTGCCTGCCGTGATGTGTAAAAAGGGGACGCTGTCTGCCACAATGTGTAAAAAGGGGGAATCTGCCTGACGTAATGTGTAAAAAGGGGGAATCTGCCTGCCGTGATGTGTAAAAAGGGCACGCTGTTTGCCGTAATGTGTAAAAAGGGGGACGCTGTCTGCTGTTATGTGTAACAAGGGCACGCTGTCTGCCGTAATGTGTAAAAAGGGGACGCTGTCTGCCGTCATGTGTAAAAAGAGCACGCTGTTTGCCGTTATGTGTAAAAACTGTACGCTGTCTGCCGTAATGTGTAACAAGGGCACGCTGTCTGCCACTATGTGTATCAAGGGCACGCTGTCTGCCGTTATGTGTAAAAAGAGGACACTGTCTGCCATTATGTGTAAAAAGGGGACGCTGTCTGCCGTTATGTGTAAAAAGTGCACGCTGTCTGCCTCTATGTGTAAAAAGGGCACGCTGTCTGCCTCTATGTGTAAAAAGGGGGACGCTGTCTGCCATAATGTGTAAAAAGGGGACGCTGTCTGCCATAATGTGTAAAAAGGGGAATCTGTCCACCGTAAGGTGTAAAAGGGTCTCTACCTGGTGTAGTGGTGCTACTGTGCGGCGTAATTTGAATAATGGAGACTACTGTGCACCGTTTTATGAATTGGTATTATTTTGTGGCCACACCCCTTCCCCACGAAGCCGCACCCCTGTGTATTTTTGCGCGCGCCTACGGCGCGCACTGCCCCTGTTTTGTATGCAGGGGTGGGCCCCGATGCCGTTTCTTGCACACAGTGCTAAAATGTCTAGTTACGGCACTGTTGCTAGATATCCATTTATCTTGCCCTGAGCAGGTCCCCCTCACCAGATCCTCTCCAGGGGTGAGGGGGTGGACTTGGATGGGATGCAGGGGAAGGGGGGGGGGGCAAAGCATTTTGTCGCACCTGGGCCCACCGCTCGCTAGTTCCGCCACTGCTGCCAGGGATGATGTTACAATCTTCCTCGGCGCAGAAACCCAGGCAGGGAGGATAGGAGGAGCCGCCCTGCCCATGCTTGCTGTGCCAGCTATCTCAGAGTTTTTCTGGCATGCATACCTCCGAACTTTCTTTAATGTGCAAGAGGGACACACGCGCGGCAAAGCCGCGCGCGCTCACGAAAAAGGGGCATGGTCCCTGAAGGAGGCATGGCTTCGCGGCAATGCCGCAATTCAGGCCACGCCTCCCTTGTCCATCACTGAAGTGTGAACTGCTGGCATGCCCCCTTCTCCCTCTGTCACTCGTGAATATTCTCAGCTGCTCTGCTAGGCAGGGCAGTGAGAGACAGAGCCTCCCAACTAACCCCCCTCACCCCCCCCCCCCCCCCCACCGCGGGACACTGCGGCCCGCGGGTGGTACAGCGGGACAGTCCCCAAAAAACGGGACTGTCCCGCGAAAATCGGGACAGTTGGGAGGTATGGGCATAGGCTCATGTCACAGTTTGTCACAGTGTTTAACTGGGTGCCCCTGCCTGCCAGCCACCTCACAACTGAGCCAGCCACTCAGTTCTGGCGTGGGCGCACCTCTCCTGAGGTGTGAGCAGAAATCCGACTAAACTAGTGCCGCAATGCTACTTTCTGTCAGTGAGGCGGGCAGTATGTGCTCTGAGGGGATCTATATGGGGGTTAGCATGTGCAGTGTGGGGACAGTGAGTGCTGTGTATGTGTGTGTGTGTGTGTGGGCCGATTGATGTATGGACCCTGTCACACTCCGGACTTTTAAAAGTACTTTCTTATCTGTGCAATGTCTGTCCTGGCTGGCGCAGAGGTCTGTGCGCGCTGTATCCACGCATCACTCCCAGAGGTCCGCTGGTGCTGAACCAACATGAAGTCTCCAGCAGCTGTTGCTGCTTCTGCGTATAATACTGAACAGCGCTGTTTTCCATTGTTTCAGTGTTTATTTCTCATTGTGCTCACTTCCTGGTGTTTGAGCCAAGTCAGAGTTTCCCTACAACTCCGGACATGGGCGCTGCCATCTTGGATTCCATCAGCTGATCCTCCATTGTCCAATCCTGGAGCTCCTTTTGTCAGCTGATTGCAACATCCAATGAATCCACACTGCAAGGTATAAAGGCAACTTCCTGGGATTACCAATTTGTCAGTACAAGTGTCTTTATCCAGGAAGTAACAGCTCTGTGCTGAGCGCTTTCATTCCAGTGACTTTGTATGATCCAGTCTGTTCCGATTCGATTCCGGCTACCATAGCTATTTGGACTTTGCCTTTCTTCATTGTCTTTCTGCAATACTGCAAGTGTTAAGATTCTGGATCAAGGGGCTAATTCAGTAAGGATAGCAAATTCTGCTAATCAGCAGAATTTGCTATCCTTTTGGTTGCATGCTCTGCGTGCTGCCCAGCATGCTGAGCAGAGCCTCCCCCAGTTGAACAAGCAGAAATTGTGGAGCGTTCGCAATGTCTGCTTGTTAGCAGAAACTGTGGCAGCCTCCTGATCGCAGCGACTGCATGTGACGTTACCCAGCCGCCGCGATCATGTCCCTGTTCGTCCGCCTCCGTCGACTGTTCGCGCCACCCTGCCCCCGCAATGCTCCGTCTCCTCCCTGGAAACGGAATTTTCCTGCCCCGCGACCGCTTCTGCCTCGCAGTTTAGACCTAATCGCCCTCTGTACGAAAACGCAGCCTAGCGATCAGGTCTGAATTACCCCCCAAGCCTGGTGAGCACTCCAGTCCGTTCCAGTTCCATTCCGTATACTATTATCATTTGAACTGTGTCTTTCTTTAATACTGTCAAGTGTCAAGATTCCGGATCAAGCCCGGTCAGCACTACAGTCCAATCCAATTTCATTCTGGATATTTGTTACGTTCCTGATGCTCAGAACTGGAGAGATGTAGTGATGCGAGTTCAGAGCACCAGAACGTGACGCTGAACTAAGGAGAGGTACGGGAATAGCCCCTAGCACCCTACCTCCATTGTCTTACCCGTGTGGTCGACTCACGCCTGAACGACTACGGTTTCTTGGGCCCACGGCAGCCGCGTTTGAAGGGCGGATTAGGTCTGCCCAACTCCGATGCCCCCAGGTCATAGAGAGAGACAAAGCGTGAACCGAGACAGGGTAATAACAAGGGGACCTCTAACTAAAACAAACAGAAGCTAGGGGCTACTAACAACCCTAAAACTAAAAGGTATGTACGGCATGCCGCCAAGGAAAAAGGACAACAAAAGATACCACTGTCCGTTTCCCCACACGGCACCGCCGAGTTCCGGGGAGGACAGTGAAAAGCGGAAACCTCCGCAAAAACCTCCAACACAAAAGTAATACAAAGTTAACGAGGCCTAGGCCGCAACTCGCGGCAGAAGCCGCTACTCACGAAACCGGGAGAGAACCCCAAATAACGAGAACCCTCGGATGACTGCAACAGGTTCGTTTTGGACAGGAAGGATTCCCAGGACCGGCTTCAGAACTCCAGGACTCGGGAGCACAGGGAGCAGGATCGACCAGATACAGCTAAATCAGGAACAGACGTTACCAGGCAGGAACAGCATGCAGGAAGCTATCACCGGCGTCTGTGTGAGGCACTGAGGAGGCATAAAACAGGGAACCCTCCAATGGCAGTGCAGAGCCTGATTGATGAATGTCGTGCAGCTGCCTTGCTGCACGAGCAGGGGAGAACAGGTGTGAGTACTCTCATGGCAACGGGGAACGCGGTCCGCCTGTGGCGTCCCCGTTGCCATGGACCCGGCGGCCCTGGGCGCATGGCGTCCTAGCGTTGCCAGGGACCCGGCGGCTATCGCGCGCACGGCGTCCCGGCGTTGCTAGGCGCCGTGCGGGAGCATACAGAGCGAGAGGCGCGGCGGCCGTGACCGCTGCTCGGTCAGAGCGCGGACAAAAACCGCTGCGCCTAACAATATTATTGTTATTTGAACTTTGTCTTCTTCAGTCCAATCCAGTTTCATTCCAGTCATCATTCCTGTGGCTAATCTGGTATCTTCTGTCAGCATACAGTAACTCATGGATGTTGTTCTTTAATAAAAGTTGTATTCTTTATTATAATTGCCTCTGGGCTTGTCACTGCTAAAACACCAACGATTCTTTCAAGTCTATGCACCATACCTGGTTAAAGCCTCCTCAATTCATTTATAATTCCTCTGTGTTAGCTCCATACACAAACGCCTGTCCAAACCAAACCCAAGCCTCAGGCGTGACAGTTTGAACTGACCAAATGGATCCAGCCAAGGATCAGGCTTCATCTGCAGGACCAGTCCAGATCCTAGCCGCACGCCTAGAACGTCAAGAGACTGCGCAGGGTCAGGTGATTAATTGCCTGCAAGAATTGTCCACTCGCCTAGATGTTGGTCAAACCTTACACAAGGGTCATGGAGCTACACTTCCTTCACCTCCAAATCCTCCAGCTTTTCCTCCATCTTCAGCGTCTCAGCTCCAGTTTCCTGTTCCTACCAAATTCGATGGGAACCCCAATTTTTTTTTTTTAATTCAATGTGAGATCCACTTCGAATTACAATCTAATAACTTTCCAACTGAGCGTACCAAGGTGGCATTTATCATCTCCCTTCTCTCTGGGTCAGCCCAGGACTGGGCATCTCCACTCTGGGAAAAATCCGATGCAATATTGTCTACATATAAAGACTTTGTAACATCTTTTCGTCGGATTTCCGATGAAAATGGGAGAGTGACATTTGCTTGCACAGACATCTTACGCTTCCGCCAAGGGTCTCACTCTGTTAGCCAATACCTGGTTCAATTCCAAATATTGGCTTCTGAATTAAGCTGGAATAATGAGGCACTCGATGCAGCATTTTGGAATGGTCTATCTGAGAAAATCAAAGGCAAACTTGTCACTCGTCACCTTCCAGACAAGTTGGAGTCCTTAAGGGCCCCATACACTAGACCGATAATGCCCGAATTCAGCCTGATATATTGGATGAAATTGGGCATTTTCGGTGTGCTTTTCCGCTGATCCAATGTGCATTCCCGTGTGCATCGGATCGGATCCCCCTAGATCCGACCTATCACGAGTGCTGCATTCGTTATATGTCGGATCCGGCAGTAAATGGATAGGATACATACAAAAAAGCCTGCATACGATATATCTAATACTATCCTGCCAATGGGGAGGCTGCCGGGAGGTTGGAGGAAATCTTATATGATATGACGGACCGTCATGTCGTATAAGTGTTTGGGGCCCTATAGTCTACCTATGTACTATGGAGGACTTGCGCTTCCAGGAGCGAGCTATTGAAAGAGGAATTTCTCTGCCTAAGATTTGAGCGGGGTCAACTCATCAGTTCTGTCTTTCAAAGGAGGAACCGATGCATGTAAACCACTCTCGTCTGTCCCAGTTAGAACACCAAAGACGACGTTCTGTAAATCTCTGTCTCTACTGCGCTGCTTCTTTACATCAAATCAACTCCTGTCCAAAACATTCGGGAAATGCCCGCTCCTAGTCAAGCAAGGAGAGGCTCAACTGGGAGTACTCAACTCCTCTCCACGAAATTCCGATTGTATTCTTTCAATTTATTTGAAAGTTGCCCAACGATTCAAGAAAGTCTCAGCTCTTCTCAACTCCAGCGCTGCTGGAAATTTCATCACCACAGCTTTAGTCCAGCAATGGGCACTACCCTCTGAAAGGCTGCCCAAACCAGTTTATCTAACTGCGGTAGATGGGAGTTGCATATTAAGTGGTACCATTACCTACCAGACTCACCTCTTTGAGTCAAGATTGGGGCCTTGCATTCCGAACTTTTACATTTTCTAGTTATCCCCAGGGCATCGCATTCCATTGTTCTGGGTCTGCCTTGGCTCCGCCAACATAACCCCCAAATGAATTGGGAAACCTCTCAAATCACTGCTTGGGGGTCATCCTGTTTCAAGTCCTGCCTGCAACAAGTATTTCCAACACGTTCTACAGGTCCGTCTCATCCGGATATTCCTCCTCATCCTTATGAAGAATTTGCAGACGTATTCAGCAAGGCAGGTGCAGACGTTCTTCGTCCTCATCGTGAATGGAATTGCCCAATAGACCTGATTCCAGGAAAAACTCCTCCTAAAGGACGTACTTATCATCTGTCCATCCCTGAGACCCAATTCATGGCGGAATACATTCGAGAGAACCTTGAGAAGGGCTTTATCAGACCCTCTTCATCACCTGCTGGTGCCGTTTTTTTCTTTGTAAAAAAGAAAGATGGTGGATTACGTCCTTTTGTTGATTATAGAGGCCTGAATGAAAAATCGCTATCTTTTACCTCTAATCACAGAACTTTTTGACCGAGTCAGTGGTGCTACCATATTTACCAAACTCGGCCTACGTGGGGCTTATAACTTAATCCATATACGATGTGCGATGCATTTGCACTTCTGTGGGGAAGGGGGGGTTTTGAGGCGGCACTGACATACGGGGCGGAGAAGCCCTGTGCTGGGGGCGACCCCCGCATGTCAGTATTTAGCACAGCTACGATCATCTCGGAATGAGGGCCCAAGCCAAGTGAGCACTCCAGTCCGTTCCGGTTCCATTCTGGATGCAATTGTCATTTGAACTGTGTCTTTCTGCAATACTGGCAGTGTTAAGATCAAGCCCGGTCAGCATTACAGCCCAATCCAGTTTCATTTTGGATATTACTGTTATTTGAACTTTGTCTTCTTCAGTCCAATCCAGTTTCATTCCAGTCATCAGTCCTGTGGCTAACCTGGTATCTTCGGTGAGCATACAGTAACTGCAGTGAATCATGGATGTTGTTCTTTAATAAAAGTTTTATTCTTTATTATAATTGCCTCTGGGCTTGTCACTGCTAAAACACCAACGATTCTTTCAAGTCTATGCACCATCCCTTTTTAAAGCCTCCTAAATTCATTTAATATCCCTCTGTGTCAGCTCCATCCACAAATGCCTGTCCAAACCAAACCCAACCCTCAGGCGTGACAGGCCCCATTAGACACCTCCTCATCCTAGTAATGCATTACCTCGCTCTGTCCCACCAACATATGCTGTGGTTACTGTGTAGCAATGCAGGGAAAGCTACCAACATTATTATTATTAACAAATCATGCTTACAATACAATACCTTCTTGGAAAACTCTAAGGGGGAATTCAAATGTTTGAAAAGTCGGTGTCTGTTTTTTCCTATTTGATAGGAAAAAAACAGACACCCAACTGACTTTTCAAGCATTTGAATTCCCTCCTAGGAATAATGTCTGTCTGCTTTTACCCAGTTTTGTTCTATTACTGTTGTTCTAATTGTAAAGCGCAACGGAATATGCTGCGCTATATAAGAAACTGTTTATAAAAAATAACAATCAACAAATATAATAGCCACTGAACGGCATGACAAACGCATTACCCAAACTGTGTGCTAGTGGGCAGTACGGTTGGTGTAATGGTTAGCATTACTGCCCTACAGCACTGAGGACTTGGGTTCGATTCCCACCAAGTCCCTATCTGTGTGGCAATTGTAGGTTCTCTACATGTTTGCAAGAACTACTCCCCACAATCTAAAAACATACTGTTTATTGGCTTCTGACATAAATGAACCCAATTGGGTACACACTGGACGATATATACAATTATACAGTATGTGTGTGTGTGTGTGTGTGTGTGTGTATATATATATATACACACACACACACACACACACACACACACACACACACACACACACACACACACACTAACCATACATTGTCCTGACCATCTAGCAGTGTTCACACATCATTACTGTGGACGTTTTTCACAAATATATCACAAGGGCCATGCTGCATGGCAGATGCCATGTATTGTGTAGGTACTGTATAATCGTCCACATCTGCTTGCTCACGCGACAAAACAACCGATCCATATATTGGCCCAAGGAACCAGTTGAAATTACATCACAGGGCATATTTACTAAAAGGAGATTTATGCTAAGAACTTACCGTTGTTAAATCTCTTTCTGCGAGGTACACTGGGTTCCACAGGGGATAACATTGGGGTGTAGAGTAGGATCTTGATTCGAGGCACCAACAGGCTAAAGCTTTGACTGTTCCCAAGATGCTCAGCGCCGCCTTCTCTATAACCCCGTCTCCGTGCAGAGGAGCTCGGATTCGTTAACCAGTCCAATGCAGTAGCAGTCAAAAGAGACAACAACTGTTAGTAGCCATGTAAACCACATTCTCACGACAGGAGAAGGTATCAGCAGCTAAAGCCATACAAACCCAAAAAAGCTAAGTGTGTCAGGGGGGGGGCGCCCTGTGGAACCCAGTGTACTTTGCAGAAAGATTTAACAACGGTAAATTCTTACCATAAATATCCTTTTCTGCAGCGGGATACACTGGGTTCCACAGGGAATAACATCGGTGATGTCCTAAAGCAGTTCCTCATGGGAGGGGACGCACTGTAGCGGGCACAAGAACCCGGCATCCAAATGAAGCATCCTGGGAAGCGGAAGTATCGAAGGCATAGAACCTTATGAACGTGTTCACTTAGGACCACGTCGCCGCTTTCCACAATTGGGTAGCACCACGGCGGTGAAAACCAAAAAGGACAAAGCGAGAGTCCGACTTCCGAATGGAAGCTGTCCCCTTCACATAGATACATAGAACCCGTACCATGTCCAAAGACCGCTCTTTGGATGACAATTCAGGAGAGATAAAGGCTGGAACCACAATCTCTTGGTTAAGGTAGAAAGAAGACACCACCTTAGGTAGATAACCAGGGCATGCCCGAAGAACTGCCCGGTCATGGCGAAAAATCAGAAAGGGAGACCGACAGGATAAGGCACCCAAGTCTGAAACCCGTCTAGCAGCGGCAATAGCCAGCAGTAACAAAACCTTAAGAGTAAGCCACTTAAGGTCCGCAGACTCAAGAGGTTCAAACGGAGACTCTTGCAAGGCCTCCAGAACCACCGACAAATCCCAAGGCGCCACAGGCGGGACATAGGGAGGTTGAATCCATAATACACCCTGAGTAAATGTATGAACATCAGGCAGAGTCACAATTTTTCTCTGAAACCACACCGACAAGGCAGAAATATGAACCTTGTTGGAGGCCAGACGAAGGCCCAAGTCCAGGCCCCATTGTAGGAAGGCCAAAAGTTTGGCCGTACTAAACTTGTAAGCATCATGATTGTTAGCTGCGCACCAAGCAAAGTAAGAATTCCAGACCCTATGAAAAATCCGAGCAGAAGCCGGTTTACGGGCCTTCAACATGGTTTGAATGACCACTTCAGAAAATCCTTTGGCCCTCAGAACTGAAACTTCAAGAGCCACGCCGTCAAAGCCAGCCGGGCCAAATCCTGGTATACACAGGGGCCCTGAACGAGGAGGTCTGCGTGTTGTGGAAGTAGAAGAGGATGCTCTATCGAGAGACCCTGTAGGTCTGAGAATCAGTGACGTCTGGGCCATGCTGGAGCGATCAGAAGCAGGATTCCTCCTTCTTGCTTGAACTTCCTAATCACCCAGGGCAGAAGTGACACCGGAGGGAACGTGTACGGCAGCCGAAAGTACCATGGAATTGCCAATGCGTCCACGAACGCTGCTTGAGGATCCTTTGTCCTTGCTCCGAAGACTGGAACCTTGTGATTGTGTCGAGACGCCATCAGTCTACGTCTGGTAGGCCCCACTTGTCCACTAGGAGTTGAAATACTTCTGGATGGAGACTCCACTCTCCGGCGTGTACGTCTTGACGACTGAGGAAGTCCGCTTCCCAGTTGAGGACCCCTGGAATGAACACTGCCGATATGGCAGGTAGATGGCGTTCCGCCCACTGAAGTATCTTTGACACTTCCATCATTGCCATGTGGCTTTGAGTGCCACCTTGATGATTTATGTACGCCACCGTGGTGGCGTTGTCCGACTGTACTTGAACAGGCCTGTTCTGTATCTATACATGCTGGCCAGGTTTAGAGCATTGAAAACTGCCTGCAATTCCAGAATGTTTATCGGGAGGAGAGACTCCTCCTTGGTCCACCGATCCTGAAGGGAGTGTTGCTCCAACACCGCGCCCCAACCCCTCAGACTGGCATCCGTCATCAGAAGGACCCAGTTGGAGATCCAGAAGGGATGACCCCTGTTCAATCGTTGGTCCGGGAGCCACCAGTTCAGTGACCGACAAACCTCCGAAGACAATGAGAACATGTGAGACCTGATCCTGTGACGCAGGCCGTCCCACTTGGCAAGAAGCAGCGTCTCCAGAGGGCGGGAATGAAATTGAGCGTACTACACCATGTTGAAAGCCGACACCATGAGACCTAGTACTTGTATCGCCGAGTGTATTGACACTTGCGGACGAGAGAGGAAGCATCAAAATCTGTCCTGAAGGTTCAGGACCTTCTCCTGAGACAAGAATAACCGCTCGTTGTGAGTGTCCAACAACGCCTCCAGGTGCACCATGCTCTGAGCAGGGACCAGGGAGGATTTCTTCCAGTTGATGAGCCACCTGTGGGCTTGCAGAAACTGGACCATCAGATCCAGATGACGGAGGAGAATTTCTGGGGAATTCGCCAGGATCAGCAAGTCATCCAGATACGGTAGGATCCTGACACCCTGACGGCGGAGTAAAGCCGCCATTACTGCCATGACCTTCGTGAAGACTCGCGGAGCCGTGGTCAAACCAAAAGGTAAAGCCTGAAATTGATAATGGAGGTTGCCAATAGCAAACCGCAAGTATTGCTGATGCGACACTGAAATAGGTATATGTAGGTAAGCATCCTGTATGTCCAGGGAGACCATATAGTCCCCGGGCTCCAAGGCCAGAACAATAGAGCGTAGAGTTTCCATACGAAACTTGGAGACTCTCAAAAATTTGTTCAGGGATTTGAGGTCGAGAATGGGCTGGGAGGAACCATTCGGTTTTGGAACTAGGAATAGTGGTGAATTGTACCCCTTGCCTCTCTGAGCCAGACTCTCCGGTACTGCCACTCCTATATCCAGGAGGGATTGTACCACCAAATGAAGAGGTTTGCCTTTACCTGATCCGAAGGGATGTCCGTCAGGCAAAATCGATGAGAGGGACGATTCTTTAAGGATATGGCGTATCCGTGAGTGACGACTTCCCGTACCCAGGCGTCGGAAGTGGTCTTCAACCATTCCTGGGTAAACCTTAGAAGTCGGCTTCCCACCCTGGATTTCCCCAGGGGGAGGCCCGTCCCGTCATGCAGTAGGCTCGTCCGATTTTGAAGCAGGCTGACGGGCAGCCCAGGAACGTTTAGGTTTGGAAGTGCGAGCCTGTTTCGGGTATGCCTGACCTTTTTCTTTACCTGGAGGATGAAAAGAATGAAAGGAAGTACTCTTAACCTTCAGGACCGAAGGAGCAGTACTAGATAGACACGCCGTCTTAGCAGAAGTTTAGTCGGCCACAATATTGTTGAGATCCTCCCCAAAAAGAATGTCTCCCTTAAAAGGGAGTACCTCCAGGGTTTTCTTAAAATCCAGATCCACGACTTCCGGTGGGCGGTCCGGAGTGTCCGCGTTTTAAAGGAGCTCTCCGTTCCCTGCTGCCTCGAGCGATATCTGAGGGGTTAAACACCGGGACCTGCGCCGCAAATTCACACCAGGGGCCAGCGGAGATAGTAGTGGGCAAGAGGAGACCATCTCCCCGGCTCCCCACCGCCTGCTGCCCGCGGCCGCCATATTGGAAGTGGCCGGGCGCCCTGACCCTCACTCTCCCGGCCTGGCTCTCTGCCTGAGACGGCCGTCGATAGCGGCCCCGCCTGGCTCTCTGTCCCCCCAAGCTCCGTGCCGCTGCCGCTGACGGCGAAGAGTGAGATGCCGCAGGTGCCCGCCTGGGGTGAAGACGTGGACTGGAGACCCCCCCCCCCCCCGCTACCTCCACTAACCGAGAACCGGGCCCGCGCACACCATACTGCACCTCCGCGGCTTGCAGCCAATAGACACCTGGGGTCAGCCGCTACAAGCAGTGACATTGGGCCAGTCTCCACCCGCCGGCCTGTCCCGCTTGGCGCCATAGTGGTCCCTGGAATAACGGGCTCTTTATACCCGTGCACCCCAGTTACAGTCAGGCTCTGTTTCTTGGCCCATACATCACGAGCCCCAGGTGCCAGTGTCTCCTGTACTCCACAACAGCAAGAGTGACGGACCGTATCTCTGCCAACTTAGTCCAGTACAGCGGGTCAGGACCTGTACCGCCAACCTGACTCTGACATCTCTTACCTGAACCCCTGACCACAAGCTGCCTTATACAGATCCTGCTATAAGCTGATACTACCTGGAAACGGGTCGTGGTGATCTAATACATCAATAACAGTGGTCACGCACCCATATTTACTCCCTGCAGGGCAGGATATTTGACATCACCTACTTTCTCACCGTGACGTGCCACTACTACGTTTATATGGATAAATATGTGGCTAAACCTCAAAGAGGGGGACGTGGCTCTGCACCGGCAAAAAACAAAGACACCAGGGCATCTGCCTCAGCCTCTATTAATTCACCGCCCTCATCCCCTAATGCCAACGTCTTGGATGGCGTACCAGATCCTACTAGATATACTATGGACGCGGTGGCCAGAGCACAAGAAATCTCTGACATACTCTCGCCTCTGCTGGACAAGAAACTTGCAGGACTAAAAGACGCCATTGATTCCACCATGATGCAGTTAAAAGAACATAGCACACGGCTGGATGAAGTCGAACAACGGGTCTCAAACCTGGAAGACGATCTGACTACTGCCCGCTCCGTCATCGATTCTCAAGTGTCTACCATTTCCGCGATACAGGAGAATCTAGAAGATTTAGAAAATCGTAATCGTCGAAATAATCTTCGTATGATTGGCTTACCGGAATCAGTTAGACCTAAAGAATTGCTAGCTTTGGTCTCCTCCTGGCTACCAACTGAGCTGGGCTGCTTGGCATATGGTGAGTCCTTGGCAATTGAGCGGGCGCACCGAATTGGTCCTGACTTCCAGACAGATCGCCGCAGACCTAGACCGGTCATATTCAAGTTCCTCAACTACACAGACAAAGTCAGGGTGATGGAAGCATACCGCAAAGCTCAAGAGCTCTTTTATCATGGAGACAAGCTACTTTTGTTTCAGGACTTTTCCTATAGTGTGGCCATGAAGAGGAGGGAATTCTCTCACACTTGCAAGATCCTGTTCGACGAGGGCGTTCGTTTCGCCCTACTTTATCCGGCGAAGCTCCGTGTTCAACATAACGGCAAGACGTACCTATTTGACACATCTTCTGAAGCAAAGACTTTTGCAGAATCCTTACGACACCACCCCTCTCCGGCCTCCAAAGACAGAGACTGATATCGAACTCCACCATAGAATTAACGCCTATATCATCTCCCTTATGGAGGTCGTGATTGGTAATGTATGGCTGATCACTAATGCTCCTTATGTTCTGTTTATTGCAGTACTACTTGTTCTTGAATTTGAATATTGCGGGGCCTTTCCGCCCCTTCTCTTTTTTCCCTCTCTTTTTCTCTTCCTGCCCCTCCCTTTCTCTCCCCTCCCTTTCCCTCCCCCCTCCTCCTTACCCTGATCCGAATTATACTATTAGGTTATAGTAGGTCACTTAGACCACTGTTATGGGTTCAAAAAAATTTAGAAAATGGACTTACTGTATCAAACTGTTTACAAATATTTTGAATGTTAATGTTATGGCACAGTGTTATCACCCCTACTAATGGTTGGGTTTCCCTACTCGCTGGGACATGGGAGCCCCACGGTATATTTCATTATTGTCTTATGTGTCCGACAGGACAGGTATAGGTTAGACCGGACATCTCCATGGCTGCCTCTTTAGAGATTAAGACGAGTCTAAAGTTCCTTACTTGGAACGTGGAGGGTCTTAATACTCCAATTAAACAAAAAAAGATATTACAACACCTCAAACGCCTACGGCCTGATGTAGCGATGTTGCAAGAAACTCATTGGAAATCGGGGGACCCCAACGTGCTTACGGACAGTTGTATTCAGGGTTTTAAATCAGCATCCTTTACCTCTAAGAAGCGAGGGGTAGTGATTATATTCCACAAGTCCCTTAGTTATAACATACTAGACACCCTGGAGGATGTAGAAGGTCGGTTCCTATTCATAAAAGTGCAATTAGAAGGGGAGCTTTACACTCTAGTGACTATATATGCACCGAATTCGGATCGTAACGCTTTCTTTTCGAACGTTTACGCCCGACTTCAAGAATGGACCGAGGGTAGCTTGGTCATTGGGGGCAATTTCAATTCCACACTACAACCGGACTTGAATAGGTCAGGTACTCTTAGCGGACAGAATTATACTATACCAGCTTCCCTGCAATTCTTGCTGTCCTCATTTCACCTAATAGACCCGTGGCGACACCAACACTCCGTTAGTCGGGAATACACCTTTTATTCTCATCCACATGCCACGTCTACTAGAATAGACTATTGGTTGCTCCCAGCGGGATTGCTCTCTAGGCTATGCGATTCAAAAGTAGAAAATATTGCCATTTCTGATCACGCAACTACATGGTTCACACTTGAACTGAAATCCCCTAAGACGACCTCCTTTAATTGGAGATTTCCCTCACACCTGTATACTTCCCCCGACTTTAAATCATATTTAGAGACTAATTTCCTCGACTATGCCAATAACAATGCACAACACATAGATGATATCAATCTTTTCTGGTCTGCATCCAAGCCGGTGGTACGGGGTTATATCATTGCGTATGTTGCTGCTAAGCGTAAGCGCCTCAATCAACGGTTTCGTGATCTCGGCCTAGCATTAACAAATTCCTATGCAACATTGTTAGCTTCCCCGACAGAAGACCACCGCAGAATTTACACTGAGACGAAACATATTTACGACACCCTTTGCACAGAGAGAGCCCAATATGCTTTAGATTTTCAAAAACACAAATACTTCAGATGGGGAAATAAAGCCGGCAAACTCTTAGCAAATGTAGTTCGCAGTCAGCGCCCTACTTCACACATTCTATCCCTTCAATCTGATGCCCAGTTGTCCTCCGACCCGACAGCCATCGCTGGTTCCTTTTTGACTTACTACAAGGAACTATATACGGCTCCACCAGATGACCCCATTAGCGGCATGACCTTCTTGAGATCAGCAGGGTCTCCCACACTGACAGCAGAGGATCGGAACTCTCTTATGGCCCCTATTACTGAATTGGAACTATTAACGGTAATTAAACAATTGGCTAATGGTAAATCCCCAGGCCCAGATGGACTGAGCGTAGAGTATTACAAACTGCTATTACCCCATATCACACCACACCTTCTGACCTTACTCAATTCCATTTTGGCCGGAAACGCTGCTCCCCCCACCTTTAACCATACTCGTGTGATAGAAACCAGGAAAAGACCCTACCCTAGTACAATCATATTGCCCGATCTCCCTCTTAAACCAAGATTTTAAAATCTTGACAGCACTCATGGCACATAGGCTGCAAGCAGTGTTGCCCACGATTTTACATTCATCACAGACGGGTTTTGTGAAGGGGAGAACGTCGGTACACAATATAAGACAATTAGTCGCTGCTTTGACCATATCGGCCCAGAAAACAGGTGGGGCGTCCTGGCTGGTGAGCTGTGACGCTGATAAAGCGTTTGATCGCGTGTCGTGGTCTCACCTGCTGAGGGTGCTGCACTGGCAACGATTTGGAGCCGAATTTGTCAAATTCTTTCGTACCATTTATGACTCGACTTCCGCGTTTCTTACAGTAAATGGACTGAACATGGACACATTTACGTTACACAGAGGCACGAGACAGGGGTGCCCCCTGTCCCCACTCCTTTTTGACTTAGCATTAGACCCGCTCATTAGACACTGTCACCTGAGTTCTGACTGGCATGGGATTGGAATAGGTGGTAACGACCTTAAGGTCACAGCCTACGCGGATGACTTGTTATTATATTTTTCAAACCCTCAAGATGCGTTTCCTGGTCTGCTGTCGTTGTTGGCGACCTTTGAATCGATCTCGGGTTTAAGATTAATAAATCCAAGACAGAAGCTTTGGCGCTACATTCAAACGCCAAGCACGGCTGGAACTTTCAGTTCCCCTTCCGCTGGGCGTGCCAAACAATCACATACTTAGGGCTCCAGATACCTGTTCATCCGTCCGATCTATACAGACATAGCATTCCACGACTAATCACACGTACTTTAACCGATTTCCAGGCGTGGAAACATCTGCCCCTCTCTTATTTAGGACGATGCCAGCTAATCAAAATGATCTCCTTCCCGAGATTTTTGTACCCCATTCAAATGCTGCCTTTATTAATTTCGGAAGCAGACATAAAGACTCTAAATAAGGCTTTAGTGAATGTATATGGGCACATAAAAAACCTAGGATCTCACTATTTAAACTGAGCCAATCGCAAAAATTGGGAGGTGTCAATCTACCTTGCATTAGAAGTTACATGCTGGCTGCGAACTACCGCTACACTGTTGATTGGATACACGAGATAGAGACCTTCGCTAATACTGGCCTGGAACAGGCCTTCTGTCCTGAGCTTTCTCTAGTCAGCTTATTGCATATGCGTCCATCAGCCTTTCCTCACCTGGTCAAAAACAACATATTGCTGACCTCGACTTTCGCGGCTTGGAGGCAGACACGCTCTAGGATGGGTATCTCCAGCTATATCACACCTTTCCTTCCCCTGGCCCATAACCCAGACTTTCAGGGAACTGCTGCACGCACCACATTGACCGCCCTATCGGACCGAGGCACTAGGTTGCTTTACCAGCTGATATGTAGAGACACTCACCAGGTTCGCACATACTCAAACCTCTGCGAAAGTTTCCATTGTTTGTGGAGCTGCCTAGAAGTACGTAAATTCTGGGATTTAATACAAACCTTTATTAAATCACCATAGCTGTCTCCCCAGAATGGGTCATCTGGTACATACATTCGGCACCTTCTGCTTCTACGATGTCGATTGGCCAGCGACTATTGTTAACTAAAATAGCAGCAGCTGGCAAGAAAACAATACTATCGCAATGGATAGCTACTGACTCCCTATCCTTAGCTCTATTTCTACCACGGCTATCATATTTATTCCACATGGAGTGGCTGGAAATGCTAATTGATAAAGAAAACAAAATAACGAGATTCTTTGACATATGGCTCCCTTATGTCCAGATGATAGATGGTCCTGTTAAGACCCCCATACGCCAAGCAGTATCTCACACTACATGGTATAATCTTGAAGTACTAGATCGGGGACACTAACCCTTTTAAAATGAGTTTTGAATGATACCTCATGATCCTGTTTGACCTGACTTACCTCTTTTTTCTGTATTACATTGTTTATACTGGCAGAATGCTGACCGGGGTGCCACTGTGTCTTTTTACCATATGCTGATGTATGTAAATGTTATACAGTTGTCCAATAAAGTATTTAAAAAAAAAAAAATCCAGATCCACAGACCAGGATCATAACCAGAGAATTCGTCGAGCCAAAATTGATGTAATAAAAGCCTTGGCTGCCAGAATACCGGCATCAGAAGCCGCCTCCTTAATGTAATGGAATGCTGTGACAATATACGAGAGACATTGTCTAGCACAGTGATCTCCAACCCGTAGCTCGCGAGCTACCGGTAGCTCGCCGTAGTATTTTTGGTAGCTCACAGAGCGCACGGGCTTGGGAGGTCACTGGCACTCCTCCTCCCTTCATTTTTAATATGGTGCCGGCTGTCAGCCAATCAGAGCTCATGGACCGGCAGTGGCGGCACCTAATTGGCTGCCAGACCACGAGTTTTGATTGGCTCACTTACCGGCACCATATTTTAAATTCCCGCCACTGCCGGAGACTCTGTCACCCTCACCGCAGCTGCTCTCCGGACTTCACAGGAAAGGCGCGCGCTGCGCTCTCCTCCCCTTCCGTCCCTCATACAGGAGGAGCAGCACCGGCGGCAGTAGAAGAAGCCAGCAAGGGTTAGCACTGTGTGGGGCACTGTATCGGACACTGCGGGGGAACATTTTATCTGGCACTGCGGGGGGCATTTTAAATGGCACTGCGGGGGGAATTGTATCTGGCACTGGTGGGGGCATTGTATCTGGCACTGCTGGGGGGCATTATTTGTGTATCTGGCACTGCTGGGAGCATTATTTGTGTATCTGGCACTGCTGGGAGGCATTATTTGTATATCTGGCACTGCTGAGGGGCATTATTTGTGTATCTGGCATTGCTGAGGGGCATTATTTGTGTATCTGGCACTACGCGGGGGGGCATTACTTGTAGTAGTGAGGCCACACCCACTTTTGTGAGGCCACACCCACTTTTGCAGGAACGCACGTGCATTGGGGGGAGGCGGTAGCTCTTTCAGAGGTTTTATTTCCAGAAAGTAGCTCACACCCCAATTAAGGTTGGAGACCACTGGTCTAGCACTATCAGAAAAGTTGGAAGGCAGCTCTGCTTCCACCTCCTGAGCCCACGCTTCAATAGCTTCCGCAGCCCAAGTAGCTGCAATAGTGGGTCGATGCACAGCTCCTGCGAGGGTGTAAATAGCTTTTAAGCAACCCTCCACGCGCTTATCTGTCGGTTCTTTCAAAGAGGTAACGGTAGTTACAGGCAGAGCAGAGGACACCACCAGCCGCACCACTTGTGAATCCACCTGCGGGGTGTTTCCCAATTTTTACTTAGCTCTGCAGTGAGGGGATAGCGAGCCAGCATCTTCTTGTGAGGTGTGAATTTCTTTCCTGGATTTTCCCAGGATTCCTGACGTATGTCAACTAAATGGTCAGAATGAGGTAAAACTTGTTTAACAACCTTTTGACGTTTAAATCTGTCTGGTTTCTTAGAGGTAACAACAGGCTCTGGGTCATCATCAATTTGAAGAATCAACCTGATAGCCTCCAATAAGTCAGGAACATCCACCTGTGAAACAGATTCCCCATCAGAAGCATCTGGATCAGTGTCTGACGGGTCAGTATATACGCCATCTTCATCAGACGAAGTGTCCGGAACATGGGTGGATTGTGAGGAAGTTATGGCCTGCTTAGAGGACCCCTTGGTCTTACGCGGGCGAGGGTTAGGTTTTTGTTTGTTCAGTGAGTGATTCAATTGCTGTAACTGAGTGGACAGGAGACCTGCCCATGGCGGATTAACCGCAGGGACAATATGTGGCTGTACCGGCACGTGAGGTCCCAGAGGGGGCGTAAGTCTAGTTACCAGCGTATTCAGTAGAGAGGAGAAAGTAGCCCAAGGTGGGTCATTATGGACCCCCATTGCTACGGCCCTACTGGGGGGTAGAGAACCCCCGGAACCTGAACCCTCCACAGCTATATTTTCCTCTATTGCGTCTGTAACATCACCACCATGCATTGTGGGATCAGCCACAGACCGGCCGCCCCTTGAAGCTGACATAATATGAAAGAGTGAACCACGGGCAACACAGTACAATAACAGCAGTATAATAACTGACCAAGAACCCCCTGTGCAGTGTGATAGCACAGAGGGATTCAAGAGGTATTTAGTGACTGAAAATCACAGAGAAAAATACACAAAAAGTATATCCTGTGAACTACCTATATTAAATAATAACACCGATGCACTTAGGGGTATATGCAATTAGCGGCGAATCGCGGCAATTTTTTCGGCCGTTTTTCAATTCGACACAATTCGACAGTCTAATTTCGGCAAGTGGGTGCCGAAATTGACCATATGCAATAAAAAACGGATTCGACAGTCCCGCTGACGAAAAACGGCCGATTTGACGGATTTTGTTCCGTTTTTTTAAAAACGGGGAAAAACGGGGAAAAACATGGCGTGGGGTCCCCCCTCCAAAGCATAACCAGCCTCGGGCTCTTCGAGCTGGTCCTGGTTCTAAAAATCCGGGGGGGAAATGGACAGGGGATCTCCCGTATTTTTAAAACCAGCACCGGGCTCTGCGCCTGGTGCTGGTGCAAAAAATACGGGGGACAAAAAGAGTAGGGGTCCCCCGTATTTTTTACACCAGCATCGGGCTCCACTAGCTGGACAGATAATGCCACAGCCGGGGGGTCACTTTTATACAGTGCCCTGCGGCCGTGGCATTAAATATCCAACTAGTCACCCCTGGCCGGGGTACCCTGGGGGAGAGGGGACCCCTTCAATCAAGGGGTCCCCCCCCAGCCACCCAAGGGCCAGGGGTGAAGCCCGAGGCTGTCCCCCCATCCAAGGGCTGCGGATGGGAGGCTGATAGCCTTGAGAAAATGTAAAGAATATTGTTTTTTCCTGTAGTACTACAAGTCCCAGCAAGCCTCCCCCGCAAGCTGGTACTTGGAGAACCACAAGTACCAGCATGCGGGAGAAAAACGGGCCCGCTGGTACCTGTAGTACTTCTGGAAAAAAAATACCCAAATAAAAACAGGAGACATACACCTTGAGAGTAAAACTTTATTGCACACCTGCCGATACACACATACTTACCTATGTTGACCCGCCGACTGCCACGTCTCCTGATCCGACGATCCGGGGTACCTGTGAATAAAATTATACTCACCTCAATCCAGTGTCCAGATATAAATCCTCGAACTTGGCAAAACAAATAAACGCACACCCGAACCAGCGGACTGAAAGGGGTCCCATGTTTTCACATGGGACCCCTTTCCCCGAATGCCGGGACACCACGTGACTCCCGTCACAGAGGTCCCTTCAGCCAATCAGGAAGCGCTACTTCGTTGCACTCACCTGATTGGCTGTATGCGCGTGTGACCTCAGACAGCGCATCGCAAAGCCTCTCCATTACTTTCAATGGTGGGAACTTTGCCGTCAGCGGTGGGGTTACCCGCGGTCAGCCGCTGACCGCGGTTGACCTCACCGCTGATGCAAAGTTCCCACCATTGAGTATAATGAAGAGGCTTTGCGAGGCGCTGTCTGAGGTCACACGCACACAGATATGCTGCTGGTATACTCCGTATGCTCACAGCTTTGCGATTCTATAGCGATGACTCTACGTTAGCAACAGGACTCCATGCACTGAGAACGTTACTTATAGTCCGCAGAAGATGGATGTATAGCTCTTTATAATAGCCAATAGTGAGTAGTCCATTAACTCCAAAGCGCTCCTTAAAGGTGGGACAAATGTCTATTTGCAGTCTCAGTAAGCTGCTGATGCGTTTCACAGCTCCAGGCTGCTTTATCAATCTTTGACCTTTGATAAAGCAGCCTGGAGCTGCGAAACGCGTTAGGAGCTTACCGAGACTGCAAATAGACATTTGTCCCACCTGTAAGGAACCGCTTTGGAGTTAATGGACTACTCATTATCGGCTATTATAAAGAGCTATACATCCATCTTCTGCGGACTATAAGTAACGTTCTCAGTGCATGGAGTCCTGTTGCTAACGTGGAGCCATCGCTATAGAATCGCAAAGCTGTGAGCATACGGAGTATACCAGCAGCATATCTAGGACCCTAACAATAGTGCATGGAATCCTAATACCATCAAGGAGCCACTGCCATAGGAGACGACGTCTGGAACTTAACAGCTGGTAATAGCCTTTGATATTGAGCTCTTTAGAAAGAAGCCGAAATTATTGTTATAGATCCATTACCAGTGCATGGGACATTGATACACTATTGATCATTCAGTCTCTAATTTTTTTTAAATACCCCTATATGTGTTATTGGTTGTTTTTATAACCTAAATGTTATTGTTTATTACTATTAGCTACAGTATATATAAAATTGCTTGTTTTACCATTAGCGCTGTTCATCTTTTATATTTACTAACCGTCGGTTTTGGTCTCCCCCCCATGTCACTAAGCAGTAACCTCTCAGCTTGGGCTGGTATGGGAAAATAGGGGGAAAGATAACGCAGAGTTACCCCTATTTTCTTATAACCAGCTGCACTAGCAGGAGGGCTGATGCTATATCAGGGGGACACACAGCATGGGATTCCCCTGCTATAATGGCAGCCAACCGCAAACTGGTCAGCCTAGGGCTGAATTACTTGTAAGGGTGGGACCCCAAACTTAAATTAAGGTCTCCCCCTCCTAAAGGATCCACCACCCTGCACTCACTGCACTAGGCTGTACTAGCCATGACATCCGTTTCCATGCTCCCAGCCAATCAGTGCTTACACATTCATGCATATGGCAGTGTCTGCAAGTGATCTGTCATTTTGCATAGGCACTGCACACAGATGAAAAAAACAAAACCAGCCTTTCTGCAGCGGGGTACACTGGGTTCCACAGGGAATAACATCGGGGTGTAGAGTAGGATCTTGATCCGAGGCACCAACAGGATAAAGCTTTGACTGTTCCCAAGATGCTCAGCGCTGCCTCCTCTATAACCCTGCCTCCGTGCACAGGAGCTCAGTTTGTAAGTTGGTGCCTGCAGTGCAGGCAGCTAACAGGCAGGGCTGCTCCAGCAGCCCTTAGAACAGCTTTTTAAAGTGAAGATTGAAGACTTCAAGGGCTGCAGCAGAGGCACTATATGTGCTAGATGTCAGTCTGACATCTCCTGCTGCAGCTCCATCACTTCCCCCGGCGGCGCTTTATACTCCCGTGTCCCTGAATGCTGGGTACTTACAGTGGAGGCTCCGGTTCTCTCCGTCAGGCACACACACCAGCCGCAGCACTCAGAAAGGAGGAAAGAGGGTCCCCCAGATGGGACCCGCTGGAAATCACGGCCGGTGGGAAGTATAGGGACCCCACTAGACCACCAGGGCAGGGGCACAAGTCGGTGTAGCTGAAAAAACGTTTACATATGGCCCACAGTACCCGGTGGTGAAGTCCAGCAAGGGGATAAGGCTCTGACCTGTAGCCCCTCCCCCAGCCCCAGGGCGCTATTTAGAGTAAATGTTCCCGCCCTGGAGCTGCATCTGCGTTTGGGCGCCATCTTCACATGCTGAGCCGATCCTGGGACTGTTTGGGCGGATCCTCCTCTGTAAAGCCACCTGCATGTCAGCGCTGTGCATTTTACAGGACACTTAAGTATTCTACATGTCTGTTGACAGTGTTAGTTAAGAAACAGTGCATTACTTCAGGGTTATGTAGTACAAGTACCCTGTGATATACATCCAGTCTTTACTGTGCATTGATATATCTATTGATTTGTATAGCTTTACTTAGTGCTACTTAGTATTGCTAGTCCAGTGCAGTTTTATTACTTGTCATAATTTCTGCATTGTACATGTGACTGTGTGTGTGTGCATATAGCTGCTGTGTGATTTCCATTCCGTGTATCTCACTCAGATTGCTATCCCTATATTCTATACCCTGAGGGAGGCTAAGGGGTATATGCAATTGCGGTCGAATTCCCGAAATTGTCGAAAAACTGGACTTTTTCGCCCCCCAAAAAAAATCGACAATGCAATTCAGTACTTTCCGTCAAAAAAACGGACTTTCCAAATTCGACTTTTTGAATTCGACATTTGTCAAATTCGACTTTTCTGCAATGGTACAAATGCGGCAATTCGACAAAAGTATATTCAATTGAAGTTTGGAAATTCGACAACAGTGCTTTTAGACAGTAAATTCGTCATTTTCAATCCGCCACACTTTGGTGGGTGAATCTAATAAAAAAAAATTGGCTGTATGCGCGTGTGACAATTGTGTTCCAAATAGTAAAAGCAGAACGGAATATGTTGACGCTATATAAATATTATTACATAATAAGAATACACTGATATTGCTGCGGATGAGGATTGGATCTTATAGTAATGTCATGTACTGTGGTACAAACAAAGCATTGTTAAAACAACAACAGCAACACAAGACCTGCAGGAACGTACCATGTCCAAGTTCGGTTTGAGCGTAGGTTCCTATAATTTGATAATTACTTGCAAGGGGGAGCCACTTGGCAATTTGCTCATCTGTCCCCAGAGTGCTGAGGGTCTTTATGAAGACTTTGTGGATGTTGAGGCCAACCTCTCCACCTAGAGCCCTGAAATGACACAATCAAGATTCACAAAACGGGTGCTAGGAGAATTGGGACTGCACGTTTATGTTGGACATAAAACACCACAATAAACAGACAGACTTATTTTTTTCATTAGCATAGATCCAATTTACAGCAATTTTCTTCCAAAATATTATAGACAGCATGACTATGAGCAAATCCACAGTAACAGATAATGTATAAAGGCAAACGGCAGTTATAACTTTCTTAGGTACAGTAACATAATTCATCTTTGTATGCAATGGCCGATGTTCACACAACGGAGCGATCGCACTGCGACTGTGCCAAGGGACCTTTGCGATTGTAGTGAGAACTTCATCACTCAGTGAGTGACATGGTGTGTCGTGACCATTTATGGGGTGTGTATCTGCATTCAGCTGTGATCATGTACTCAGAGACACAGGGCATAAGTGTCGCTACTGCCCCAGCCAGTCTACGTAGCCATAGTCCTACCCTTACAGTCGATGTTCCTCGTTCTAGTGCACAGACTGTGAACGTGTATGCAGTTGGTGGGCGTCTCTTCTCATTTCTGGCCAGCAGGGACACTTGCTAACATTAGCAGTTCAGTAGCCTAGGAAATCGTAAATGCAATTGCTTTTGTGTACAAATGTGAATTAGGTCCATAAGGCCCGATACTGATATGTATGCAAATTTCTGGTGCAACTGCCATTTAGTAAAAAAATAAGAATTTACTTACCGATAATTCTATTTCTCTGAGTCCGTAGTGGATGCTGGGGCTCCTGAAAGGACCATGGGGAATAGCGGCTCCGCAGGAGACAGGGCACAAAAGTAAAGCTTTTACAGGTCAGGTGGTGTGTACTGGCTCCTCCCCCTATGACCCTCCTCCAGACTCCAGTTAGGTACTGTGCCCGGACGAGCGTACACAATAAGGGAGGCAATTTGAATCCCGGGTAAGACTCATACCAGCCACACCAATCACACCGTACAACTTGTGATCTAAACCCAGTTAACAGTATGATAACAGAGGAGCCTCTGAAAGATGGCTTCCTAAACAATAACCCGAATTAGTTAACAATAACTATGTACAATTTATGCAGATAATCCGCACTTGGGATGGGCGCCCAGCATCCACTACGGACTCCGAGAAATAGAATTATCGGTAAGTAAATTCTTATTTTCTCTATCGTCCTAAGTGGATGCTGGGGCTCCTGAAAGGACCATGGGGATTATACCAAAGCTCCCAAACGGGCGGGAGAGTGCGGATGACTCTGCAGCACCGAATGAGAGAACTCCAGGTCCTCCTTTGCCAGGGTATCAAATTTGTAAAAATTTACAAACGTGTTCTCCCCTGACCACGTAGCTGCTCGGCAGAGTTGTAATGCCGAGACCCCTCGGGCAGCCGCCCAAGATGAGCCCACCTTCCTTGCGGAATGGGCCTTAACAGATTTAGGCTGTGGCAGGCCTGCCACAGAATGTGCAAGTTGAATTTTGTTTCAAATCCAACGAGCAATCGACTGCTTAGAAGCAGGTGCACCCAACTTGTTGGGTGCATACAGTATAAACAGCGAGTCAGATTTTCTGACTCCAGCCGTCCTTTAAATGTATATTTTTAAGGCTCTGACAACGTCCAACAACTTGGAGTCCTTCAAGTCGTCTGTAGCCGCAGGCACTACAATAGGCTGGTTCAGGTGAAACGCTGATACCACCTTAGGGAGAAAATGCGGACGCGTCCGCAGCTCTGCCCTATGTCGAATGGAAAATTAAATAAGGGCTTTTATAAGACAAAGCCGCCAGTTCAGATACTCTCCCGGCCGAAGCCAGGGCCAGTAACATAGTCACTTTCCATGTGAGATATTTCAAATCCACATTCTTTAGTGGTTCAAACCAATTGGATTTGAGGAAATCTAAAACTACATTTAGATCCCACGGTGCCACCTTAGGCACCACAGGAGGCTGTATATGCAGTACTCCTTTGATAAAAATCTGGACCTCAGGGACTGAGGCCAATTCTTTTTGGAAGAATATTGATAGGGCCGAAATTTGAACCTTAATAGATCCCAATTTGAGACCCATAGACAATCCTGATTGCAGGAAATGTAGGAAACGACCCAGTTGAAATTCCTCCATCGGAGCACTCCGCTGCTCGCACCACGCAACATATTTTCGCCAAATACGGCGATAATGCTTCGCGGTGACTTCCTTCCTTGCCTTTATCAAGGTAGGAATGACTTCTTCTGGAATGCCTTTTCCTTTTAGGATCTGGCATTCAAACGCCATGCCGTCAAACGCAGCCGCGGTAGGTCTTGAAAAAGACAAGGACCCTGCTGAAGCAGGTCCCTTCTCAGAAGTAGAGGCCACGGATCGTCCGTGACCATCTCTTGAAGTTCCGGGTACCAAGTCCTTCTTGGCCAATCCGGAGCCACTAGTCTTACTCCTCTTTGCCGTATAATCCTCAATACCTTTGGTATGAGAGGCAGAGGAGGAAACACATATACCGACTGGTACACCCAAGGTGTTACCAGCGCGTCCACAGCTATTGCCTGCGGATCTCTTGACCTGGCGCAATACCTGTCCAGTGTTTTGTTGAGGCGAGACGCCATCATGTCCACCATTGGTTTTACCCAACGGTTTAATAGCATGTGGAAAACTTCTGGATGAAGTCCCCACTCTCCCGGGTGAAGGTCGTGTCTGCTGAGGAAGTCTGCTTCCCAGTTGTCCACGCCCGGGATGAATACTGCTGACAGTGCTATCACGTGATTCTCCGCCCAGCGAAGGATCCTGGCAGCTTCTGCCATTGCCCTCCTGCTTCTTGTGCTGCCCTGTCTGTTTACATGGGCGACTGCCGTGATGTTGTCCGACTGGATCAACACCGGTCTTCCTTGAAGCAGAGGTTCCGCCTGGCTTAGAGCATTGTAGATTGCTCTTAGTTCCAGAATGCTTATGTGAAGAGACTTTTTCAGGCTCGACCACACTCCCTGGAAATTTCTTCCCTGTGTGACTGCTCCCCAGCCTCTCAGGCTGGCATCCGTGGTCACCAGGATCCAATCCTGCATGCCGAATCTGCGGCCCTCCAATAGATGAGCCTCCTGCAACCACCACAGAAGGGATACCCTTGTCCTCGGCGACAGGGTTATCCGCAGGTGCATCTGAAGATGTGACCCTGACCATTTGTCCAACAGATCCCTTTGCATGGAATCTGCCGAAAGGGATTGCTTCGTAAGAAGCTACCATTTTTTCCCAGGACTCTTGTGCATTGATGTACAGACACCTTTCCTGGTTTTAGGAGGTTCCTGACCAGGTCAGATAACTCCTTGGCTTTTTCTTCGGGAAGAAAAACCTTTTTCTGAACTGTGTCCAGAATCATCCCCAGGAACAGCAGACGAGTTGTCGGCATTAATTGGGATTTTGGAATATTCAGAATCCATCCGTGCTGCTTTAGCACCTCTTGAGATAGTGCTAAACCCATCTCTAGCTGTTCTCTGGACCTTGCCCTTATTAGGAGATCGTCCAAGTATGGGATAATTAATACGCCTTTTCTTCGAAGAAGAAATATTATCTCGGCCATTACCTTTGTAAAGACCCGAGGTGCCGTGGACAAACCAAACGGCAGCGTCTGAAACTGATAGTGACAGTTTTGTACAACGAACCTGAGGTACCCCTGGTGTGAGGGGTAATTGGAACGTGGAGATACGCATCCTTGATGTCCAAGGATACCATAAAGTCCCCTTCTTCCAGGTTCGCTATCACTGCTCTGAGTGTTTAGAATAGGCCTTACCGAGCCATCCGGCTTCGGTACCACAAAAAGAGTGGAATAATACCCCTTCCCTTGTTGTAGAAGAGGTACCTTGACTATCACCTGCTGAGACTACAGCTTGTGAATGGCTTCCAAAACCGTCTCCCTTTCTGAGGGGGACGTTGGTAAAGCAGACTTCAGGAAACGGCGAGGTGGCTCTGTCTCTAATTTCAACCTGTACCCCTGAGATATTATCTGCAGGATCCAGGGATTTACCTGCGAGTGAGCCCACTGCGCGCTGTAATTCTTGAGACGACCGCCTACCGCCCCCGAGTCCGCTTGCGAAGCCCCAGCGTCATGCTGAGGCTTTTGTAGAAGCCGGGGAGGGCTTCTGTTCCTGGGAAGGAGCTGCCTGTTGCTGTCTCTTCCCTCGTCCTCTGCCTCGTGGCAGATATGAATAGCCCTTTGCTCTCTTATTTTTAAAGGAACGAAAGGGCTGCGGTTGAAAGGTCGGTGCCTTTTTCTGTTGGGGAGTGACTTGAGGTAGAAAGGTGGATTTCCCGGCCGTAGCCGTGGCCACCAAATCCGATAGACCGACCCCAAATAACTCCTCTACGCATCGCCTGTCCACTGTCGTGTCCATAAAGCTCTTCTGGCCGAAATGGACATAGCACTTACCCGTGATGCCAGTGTGCAGATATCTCTCTGTGCATCACGCATATAAAGAAATGCATCCTTTATTTGTTCTAACGACAGTAAAATATTGTCCCTGTCCAGGGTATCAATATTTTCGATCAGGGACTCTGACCAAACTACCCCAGCACTGCACATCCAGGCAGTCGCAATAGCTGGTCGTAGTATAACACCTGCATGTGTGTGTATATACCTTTTTGGATATTTTCCATCCTCCTATCTGATGGATCTTTAAGTGCGGCCGTCTCAGGAGAGGGTAACGCCACTTGTTTTGATAGGCGTGTTAGCGCTTTGTCCACCCTAGGAGGTGTTTCCCAGCGCTCCCTAACCTCTGGCGGGAAAGGGTATAAAGCCAATAACTTCTTTGAAATTAGCAGTTTTTTATCGGGGCACCCCACGCTTCATCACACACGTCATTTAATTCTTCTGATTCGGTAAAAACTACTGGTAGTTTTTTCACACCCCACATAATACCCTGTTTAGTGGTACCTGTAGTATCAGCTAAATGTAACATCTCCTTTATTGCCAAAATCATATAACGTGTGGCCCTACTGGAAAATACGGTTGATTCGTCACCTTCACCACCGGAATCAGTGCCTGTGTCTGGGTCTGTGTCGACCGACTGAGGCAAGGGGCGTTTTACAGCCCCTGACGGTGTTTGAGGCGCCTGGACAGGCACTAATTGAGTGTCCGGCCGCCTCATGTCGGCAAACGACTGCTTAAGCGAGTTGACGCTATCCCGTAATTACACAAATAAAGGCATCCATTCTGGTGTCGACCCCCTAGGAGGTGACATCCTCATATTTGGCAATTGCTCCGCCTCCACACCAATAACGTCCTCATACATGTCGACACACACGTACCGACACACAGCAGACACACAGGGAATGCTCTATACGAAGACAGGACCCACTAGCCCTTTGGGGAGACAGAGGGAGAGTCTGCCAGCACACACCGAAAAGCGCTATATATGACAGGGATAGCCTTATGATTAAGTGCTCCCTTATAGCTGCTTTTATATTAATATATTGCCATTTATTTTGCCCCCCCTCTCTGTTATACCCTGTTTCTGTAGTGCAGTGCAGGGGAGAGACCTAGGAGCCTTCCTGACCAGCGGAGCTGTGACAGAAAATGGCGCCGTGTGCTGAGGAGATAGGCCCCGCCCCTTTTTCGGCGGGCTCGTCTCCCGCTATTTAGTACATTTAGGCAGGGGTAAATATCTCCATATAGCCTCTGGGGCTATATGTGAGGTATTTTTAGCCTTTTTAAAGGTTTTCATTTGCCTCCCAGGGCGCCCCCCCCCAGCGCCCTGCACCCTCAGTGACTGCCGTGTGAAGTGTGCTGAGAGGAAAATGGCGCACAGCTGCAGTGCTGTGCGCTACCTTAAGAAGACTGCAGGAGTCTTCAGCCGCCGATTCTGGACCTCTTCTTGCTTCAGCATCTGTGAGGGGGCCGGCGGCGTGGCTCCGGTGACCATCCAGGCTGTACCTGTGATCGTCCCTCTGGAGCTTCATGTCCAGTAGCCAAGAAGCCAATCCATCCTGCACGCAGGTGAGTTCACTTCTTCTCCCCTCTGTCCCTCGTTGCAGTGATCCTGTTGCCAGCAGGAATCACTGTAAAATAAAAAACCTAAGCTAAACTCTCTAAGCAGCTCTTTATGAGAGCCACCTAGAATTGCACCCTTCTCGGCCGGGCACAAAAATCTAACTGGAGTCTGGAGGAGGGTCATAGGGGGAGGAGCCAGTACACACCACCTGACCTGTAAAAGCTTTACTTTTGTGCCCTGTCTCCTGCGGAGCCGCTATTCCCCATGGTCCTTTCAGGAGCCCCAGCATCCACTTAGGACGATAGAGAAATTAGCAAATACCGCAGCTGCCGGGATTTGTATTGAGATGCCCTCTGGAGATGTCTCAGATTCACCGCTTGTGTACGAAGACACAGACATCAGACGCACATCAGTCAATAATGGAACTTCTGACTCACCCATTACTTGCGGTGTCACACACTCACACAGATACTTACAAACCCTCACGCACATTACTACACTTACTGCTTCTGCAGGAGTCCGGATTCCAACGCTGGAAGAGAAGACACCGATTTGGAACGGGAGTAATTACAGACTGATTAAGCTAATTGGAAACGTCCAATTGCTTAATTAGTCCTTACAGGGGGTTCCGATGGAGTGCCAGAGCAAGTCCAGGTGATTTTTCATACAAATAAGGATTTAAGGAAAAATCAGGCTTGCTCTGGAGGTGCGTGAGTGTGTCCCATTTTCTGTCCTTTTTTAAAATTCTCATCCTCAATTGAATTTTCCCCCCCTTAGGATTTTATTGGCTATTTACTCGGTAGACCACAAGAAAGATGCTTTGGATGGAGCCAAATTATCACTGGATGCAGAAAAGGCCTTTGACATGGTGCTATGGCCACACCCGTATAACACACTACATAGATTCGGCTCCTCAGATCAATTTATCACTATTCTTCGCACTCCATTCAAACATGGAACTGTCAAGGCTGTCCTGTCTCCATTACTATATTTATCATCCCTACAATATTCTATTCCAGTTGTGCTGGATATTCACATAACGTTCTATTCCTTTACTTTTTCTTTGCCCCATCCCCTGACTTATGTGCATACCTTTGTCTGTCTCTCCCCCTTACCCATTTAGGTCTATGTATATAATTACAGGTCTATATGTACATTGTGTATCTTCTTATCTCTGTTTTGATACCTTTTGCAATTATATGATATGATGTCTAGGATGTACGTCATGACTTCTCGAATTCTAGATATATATCCCTTCAAAGGACACTTTAATCATGTTAAAGGTTGGACAGGTCTTCTTCTCTATGGTTTAGGATGGGCGATCTTAGATTTGTTTATTGTTTATTAGCACTACCCCTATTATGTTTTGAGCAGGATACACATTTGTGACATACTCTTGTATTGTTTTTTTTGTTTTTTTTTTAAATAATTTATTAGGGGGATCAAAACACAATACAATAATACAACTGTCAAAATGCAAAGATGTAAAAGCAAGTGCATAAATCCGGAAAAGACAATGTGGACAGCATTTTGAATATGATCCATCTTAACAATTTAAAGAGAAAGGAAGAGATAGAGAAGGAAAGAAAAGAGAGAGGAAAAAAAAAGAAAGAGAATAGAAGTTGTAATGAGGTAGTAGTTGAGAGGGGCAAAGGCAAAGATCAATAGAAGAGGTAGAGAAAAGGAAGAGAAAGAAAAAGAAAAAAAAAGGGGAGAGGATAGGATGTGTGGACCCTCGGTAAAAGAGCAAAATGAAAATTGATGAAGCCGAGAACAGGATGACAGATCAGAGAGCGAATGGGGAGGCGACTTGCTGAAGGGAGATCCAAGGGGACCATACGGAGTAAAAATTTTTGGAGGAATTATTAATGATGCTAGTCATATATTCCATGCGGTACACGTACCAAGTACGAGCTAATATAAATGGAATGGAAGGGGCAGCTGCACGTTTCCAGTCCATCACAATTTGACAGGTGGTCGCAGAAACCACATGACACATCAATTGGTTTTGGTATTTGGATAAAGTTGGGACATAAAATGGTAGAAGAAAAAACTTAGGGTTGTATGGAATAGGCATTTGTAATAGAGTTGTTATGTAGGCAATAACATCTTTCCATAGTATAGCTATTCTAGGGCAGGACCACCATATATGTATGAAGGAGCCTTCTGCATTCCAACCCCTCCACAACCTGTCAGAAGAACCAGGGTAAATTTTGCAAACGCTAGAAGGGACATAGTACCATCTGTAAAGTAATTTGTAAGTGTTTTCTTGATTCCTAACGCATATAGAACTAGAGGCAACGTTGGCCCAAGTCTCTGTCCATTTGTCCTCAGCTAGGCTAGCGTGGAGGTCGGATTCCCAAGCCGTCTCGTAGGCGGTAGGCTGGGGGGGAAGGGTCATCAATAAGTAGTGTGTATATAAGAGACCTCTAGTGGAAGAATGTCTAAGGCACAAAGCCTCAAAAGCAGTCAGTTGGCGTTTGGTAATAACTGGGTGCACAGTAGAGTGAAAATATCTATTTTGAAGGAACTGAAAAAAATGTTTAGTGGGGATAGATATAGCCTCCTGAACTTGAGAAAACTGGGGAAAATTTGCATTTGCGGAGATATCATTAAGAAACAGTATGCCCCTGTTCTTCCACGGGAGGAATGATGTATTGTGCATACCCGGAGGAAAAGCAGGGTTATGTAGAAGCGGCACAATCGGAGATGGGAAGGGGGCTAGGCTGTATTTTTGTTTGCAGAGTCCCAAACAGATAAGGATTGGGGGATGATCGGGTGGGAGACTACATTTTTGGGCCGGTTGGACCTCGAGATCCACAGAAGGGAGGAGACAAAAGAAAGCCCCAATTCAGCAGCCTCAATATCAGTCCAAACCTTCCGTGCCTCAGGATTACACCATTGCACACAGTGAGCCAATTGCGCTGCAATATAATAACATCTAAAATCTGGGATACCCAGACCACCACCACCACCATGGCTAGGGTGCTGTAGCAGTTGTAAGCGAATCCGGGGACGCTTATTAGCCCAAATACAACAAGAGGACTGGAATCTTAAAAATTTGAATACATAAGAGGGGATGAAGATTGTGAAGTTTGGAAAAGATAAAGGAGCTTGGGGAGCACGTTCATCTTTACTGAATTAACACATCCTATCCAGGACATAAATAAAGAAGACCACAAAAGCAGGTCTGATTTGACCTGGTCTAGAACACGGGGGAAGTTAGCCTGAAAGAGTTGGTGATGCCAATGGGTTAAATAGATACCTAGGCATTTAAATTTGCGTTTATGCCAATTAAACAGGAAAGAAGCTTCAAGAGTCAATTTGGTCGGACCCGGAACATAGAGATCAAGTACTTCAGTTTTGTCAGTATTGATTTTATAACCAGAGAATTTGGAATAAAGGTCTATTTCGGCCAAGAGAGGTTGCAGAGATTGGACCGGTTGTCCCAGGGATATCAGGACATCGTCTACATAGAGCGCAATTTTGAGCTCAGTTGGGCCTATTCACACACCAGCAATGTCAGCATTGGCACTTATCCTCGCAGCTAGGGGTTCCATAACAAGGGCAAATATTAAGTGGGAGAGCAGGCAGCCCTGCCTGGTATCTTTAGCAATCCCGAAAGGGGAAGAGGTGAAGCGGTTAACAGAAACCGTGGCTGAGGGGAAGTGGTACAGTGCCTGAACACCTTGGAGAAATCTACTGGTAAACCCCATTCTGTGGAGTACCTGAAAGGCAATGGACCATAAAATACGGTCGATTTGTTTATGGATAGAGTGAATTACATCTATGGCTCTCCTAATGTTATTGGACGCCTGGCAACTTGGGATAAAGCCCACCTGGTCCGGGTGAATGAGGTGGGGAAGGTAAGTGGCAAGACGCAGATTTTGGTGTAGATCTTTAGGTCTACATTGAGTAAAGAGATTGCCCGGTAATTAGCACATTTTGAGGGATCTTTATCAGGTTTTGGGATCACCACTATGTCAGCTTGCAGCGAAGCAGGTGTAAAGGATGCGCCACTCAGAAGGTCGTTCAATAAAGAGGTGAGGCGGGGAGCAAGTTCAGGTGCAAATGTTTTGTAGTATTGAGCAGTAAAACCATTGGGTCCTTGGGTAGCGGAGGGTCACATGGACTTAATGGCAGCAAAAGTCTCTTCTTGTGTGATGTCAGTATTCAATGAGGACAATTGGCTATCAGTTATACAAGATAGGGATGAATTGAGCAAGTACGACTGGACCGCTTCAGTATCGCGTGAAGAGGCAGGGGGTACTGGCAGGTTATACAGGTAATTACAGAAATCTCTAATTTCGTCAACCATCACTCTGGAATCGTATGTGAAGCCTTTTAGAGTAGAAGAATAGAGTTTGTCAATGGAGGCTAGGGCCTGCTTATGCCGTAGCTTGTTGGCTAGCAAAGAGTCGATTTTATCAGATTTGTCATAAAACCTCTGGCGTAATTTCCACAGAGTAGTGGCAGCGTGACGGGAGAGGAGAGCATTCAATTGTCCTTTAAGGTTATCAATCTGGGTAAGAAGAGCAGTTGTAGGATTAAGTTTATGTTGGGCTAGAAAGGCCGAAATTTGAGGTTCAAGAGACGAGACCTCTTGTGTCATCTATTTCCGCATAATAGAAGCTTTTTCTATTACGTGGCCTCGGAGAGTAGCCTTGTGGGCTTCCCATACGATTCCAGGAACAACATCAGGGCTCTTGTAGTTTTTATGAAAAATCCAATAAATATATTTAAATACCTTTTTTATAACCCACTTACTGTATTTTAAAGTGCACAGACTTAATAATTCTCTACAGCGGTTTCTATAAGGGATGAGAAGCACAACATTTCAGTCCCAGGATGAGGCAGCAGAACAGCTGGGCACACCCTTGATGACACATGGTGTTGAAAACAGCTGATTGGACAAGCAGGGAAGCCATTCAGCTACTTACAAGGAACTAGGAATTAATGTAAAACGCTATGCTTCCTGATGCTTATTAAAGGAAAAGAACCCTGCAACCAGGATCACTGCTGAAATACCGCCCAGAGTGTCCTTTGGACACCATAGGCAGGCACCCTGCCATGTGCACAGCTGCTCTGAGAGTCTTCAAGACTCTGGTCACTGCTGCACTTCCAGGTGGGTGCTGGTGGCCCTGCCCCCTAACCACCACTTCATGCACTAAGGTGGTAGGGCCAGTCAGAGGCGGATTGGGATGGAAAACCAGCCTGGAAAATTAATGGAAGCAGCCCTAATGGGGGCGGAGTCTTTTGATGGGGTGTGGTCTGTCAAGGGGGACGGGATCCCTCCTTATAGAGCCTGAGGGGTGTATAGTGCATGTCACTGGGTTGGGAGGGGGGTGTTACTGTATCTAGGGGGCTAACACACTGACACACTGATGCTGACACACAAATAGACACTGACACACTGATGCTGACACATAAAATGATGCTGATGCACTGACACACAGGCAGATGTTAGCAAAGTGATGCTGACACACAGATGCTGACACACAGACACAAACACACAGATGCTGACACACAAACAGATACTGACACACATACACACAGAGTTTATGGAGCTCACAGCAGAGCCCTCTGACACCCACCTCAGCGCACAGTAGCTGTCAGCACATGCAATACATAAATCCCACCCCTCATTCAACACACATAAGTAACTGACACCCAGCTGGCAAAAAACTCCCTACCCCTGCATTATACAGCAGCGCCAGTAGCCCCCCTCTCTCTCCCCTGAAGCAGCCGGCAAGCCCCATCTCTGTCCCCACACAATGGCCAGCAGCCCCCCTCTGTGTTCCCACCCATCAGCAGTTCTTTCCCCCAGCTGCAGCCCCCCTCTCTCCGCAGCAGTGGCCGGCAAGCCCCTTCTCTGTCCCCACTTAGTGGCCAGCAAACTACGCTCTCTGTACTCCTCCCGCACCAGCTCTCTCCCCCCGCAGCAGCCGGCAACACCCCTTTCTCCCCGCGCATTGGCTCTCTCCCACGGTGGCCAGCAAACCCCCACTATCTCACCCTAAAGAAGATGCTGTCTTCTTCTGCAGCGGCTGGCAACCCCCGCCGATGGTTCGTAGTGCCCACTGACTGCCTCGGAGCAGGAGTTAGGACTGGGGCAGATATGAATTGGCCCGGGCATGGTGGATGGGGGGAGCACAGCCTGTAAAGAGGACGGGGCCGGCCCACCAGCAAACCATCCCGGCGTCCCACTTGACCAATCCGCCCCTGGGGCCAGTACATGGAGCTGTTAAGCCCTGTTACGGCACTAAGTGGCAGATTTATTAAGCCTGTGAAGTGATAAAGTGGAAGGTGATAACGCACCAGCCAATCAGCTCCTAACTTCCATGTTACAGGTTGGGTTTGAAAAATGATAGTTATGAACTGACTGGCTGGTGCGTTATCACCTTCCACTTTATCACTTCACCAGGCTTAATAAATCTGCCCCTTAGAGTTGTAAGTACTGGTATTCATGATAGTGACAATGGCTGAAACTGCAAACAGAAGTAGAGGGGCCGACGTGATGCATATGCATGAAGCCGTGTGTATAGTCACTTTGGCAAGCTGTTAGCAAAATATTCACATTCAGAATGCAGCCGTATATGGAGCTGTGCAATCTGAATCCGGCCCTAAATTCAAAAATTCAGTAGAATAGTTTGGAAATGAATGAGACTGATCTAGGGTATTGAAAACTGCTTATTGGACAAGCTGGGAAAGGTTCTGAAGTGGAACTAGCGGCGGTGCATTGCATCGGGTCTCACCGAAATACAGAGGTCTGCAACCAGCGGCACTGTAATGATTCAGACTGACTCACTGGCTGGTATGTAATGAAGTCCGAGTTCGGAGGCCATGAGGTATGCCGGCTGAACTTGGAAATTTAAAGGGGCAATCATGTAAAAGGCTAAACCATGCCTTGTACATGATTGCCCCTTTTAAAAAAAGTCAGAGTTCGGCTGGCACCCCCAGCATCACTAATGTGAATTACTAGTAATGTGTACCCAGCATTACAGTATGTAGCTGTGTCTGCCACCTCTTTTTTTTTTTTTTTTGCGTGGTTAAACAGAGTGGGCAAACAATACATTGACAAAAGGGACAAACTGTCAGGAAAACCAACGTCCAACAAAAACCACAATTTTAGAATAGACAACGAAAATAATCAAAAATAAAACATTAGTAATCAAGTATCAAATTTGGGAGGGGAGGGGAAGAAGGAAGAGGGGGATAGGGAAGAGGGGAAACCACAATATAATCCAATCACAGTACATATCCTGGAAATAGTGAGATCAGAAAAAAATAAGATTTTACTTACCGGTAAATCTATTTCTCGTAGTCCGTAGTGGATGCAGGGGACTCCGTAAGGACCATGGGGAATAGACGGGCTCCGCAGGAGACAGGGCACTTTAAGAAAGAATTTGGATACTGGTGTGCTCTGGCTCCTCCCTCTATGTCCCTCCTCCAGACCTCAGTTAGAGAAACTGTGCCCGGAAGAGCTGACAGTACAAGGAAAGGATTTTGGAATCCAGGGCAAGACTCATACCAGTCACACCAATCACTCCGTATAACTTGTGATAAACTTACCCAGTTAACAGTATGAACAACAACAGAGCATCAGATCAACCCTGATGCACCACAACATAACCCTCATTTAAGCAATAACTATATACAAGTATTGCAGAAGAAGTCTGCACTTGGGACGGGCGCCCAGCATCCACTACGGACTACGAGAAATAAATTTACCGGTAAGTAAAATCTTATTTTCTCTAACGTCCTAGTGGATGCTGGGGACTCCGTAAGGACCATGGGGATTATACCAAAGCTCCCAAACGGGCGGGAGAGTGCGGATGACTCTGCAGCACCGAATGAGCAAACACAAGGTCCTCCTCAGCCAGGGTATCAAACTTGTAAAACTTTGCAAGTGTGTTTGAATCTGACCAAGTAGCTGCTCGGCAAAGCTGTAATGCCGAGACCCCTCGGGCAGCCGCCCAAGAAGAGCCCACCTTCCTTGTGGAGTGGGCTTTCACTGATTTTGGAAACGGCAAACCAGCCGCAGAATGAGCCTGCTGAATCGTGTTACAGATCCAGCGTGCAATAGTTTGCTTTGAAGCAGGAACACCCAGCTTGTTGGATGCATACAGGATAAACAGCGACTCAGTTTTCCTGACTCTAGCCGTTCTGGCTACATAAACCTTCAAAGCCCTGACCACATCCAGCAACTCGGAATCCTCCAAGTCACGAGTAGCCACACGCACCACAATAGGTTGGTTCATATGAAAAGATGACACCACTTTTGGCAAAAATTGTGGACGGGTCCGCAATTCTGCCCTGTCCATATGGAAAACCAGATAGGGGCTTTTATGTGACAAAGCCGCTAATTCTGACACACGCCTAGCTGAAGCCAAGGCTAATAGCATGACCACCTTCCACGTGAGAAATTTTAACTCCACGGTTTTGAGTGGCTCAAACCAGTGTGACTTCAGGAAACTCAACACCACGTTAAAGATCCCAAGGTGCCACTGGAGGCACAAAAGGGGGCTGAATATGCCGCACTCCCTTTACAACGTCTGAACTTCAGGAAGAGAAGCCAGTTCTTTTTGAAAGAAAATGGATAGGGACGAATTCTGAACCTTAATGGAACCCAATTTCAGGCCCAAAGTCACTCCCGACTGTAGTAAATGAAGGAAAACGGCCCAGCTGGAATTCCTCCGCAGGGGCATTCCTGGCCTCACACCAAGCAACATATTTTCGCCATATACGGTGATAATGTTGAGCCGTCACATCCTTCCTAGCCTCTTATCAGCGTAGGAATGACCTCATCCGGAATGCCTTTTTCTGCTAGGATCCGGCGTTCAACCGCCATGCCGTCAAATGCAGCCGCGGTAAGTCTAGGAACAGACAGGGCCCCTGTTGCACAAGTCCTGTCTTAGAGGCAGAGGCCACGGGTCCTCTGAGAGCATTTCTTGCAGATCTGGATACCAAGTCCTTCTTGGCCAATCCGGAACAAAGAGTATTGTTCTCACTCCTCTTTTCCTTATGATTCTCAGCACCTTGGGTATGAGAGGAAGAAGAGGAAATACATAGACCGACGGGAACACCCACGGTGTCACCAGTGCGTCCACAGCTATCGCCTGAGGGTCTCTTGACCTGGCGCAATATCTCTGCAGCTTTTTGTTGAGGCGGGATGCCATCATGTCCACCTGTGGCAGTTCCCACCGACTTGCAATCTGCATGAAGACTTCTTGATGAAGTCCCCACTCTCCCGGGTGGAGGTCGTGCCTACTGAGGAAGTCTGCTTCCCAGTTGTCCACTCCCGGAATGAACACTGCTGACAGTGCGCTTACGTGATTCCCCGCCCAGCGAAGAATTCTGGTGGCTTTTACCATCGCCACCCTGCTCCTTGTGCCGCCTTGGCGGTTTACATGAGCCACTGCGGTGATATTGTGTGACTGAATCAGAACCGGTTGGTCGCGAAGCAGGGTCTCCGCTTGACTTAGGGCGATGTATATTGCCCTTAGTTCCAGGATATTGATGTGAAGGCAAGTCTCCTGCCTTGACCACAGCCCTTGGAAATTTCTTCCATGTGTGACTGCCCCCCACCCTCAGAGGCTTGCATCCGTGGTCACCAGGACCCAGTCCTGAATGCCGAATCTGTGACCTTCGAGAAGGTGGGCACTCTGCAGCCACCACAGGAGAGACACCCTGGCCCTGGGGGATAGGGTGATTAATCTGAAGATGTGATCTGGACCACTTGTCCAGTAAGTCCCATTGGAAAGTCCTCGCATAGAACCTGCCGAAGGGAATGGCCTCGTATGATGCCACCCTCCTTCCCAGGACTCGAGTGCAGTGATGCACTGACACCTGTTTTGGTTTTAATAGATTCCTGACCAGTGTCACGAGCTCCTGAGCTCTCTCTATCGGGAGATAAACCCTTTTCTGGTCTGTGTCTAGGATCATGTCTAGGAGAGGCAGATGAGCTGTAGGAACCAACTGCGACTTTGGAATATATAGAATCCAGCCGTGTTGCCGTTACACTTCCAGAGAAAGTGATACGCTGTTCAGCAACTGCTCTCTTCATCTCGCTTTTATGAGGAGATCGTCCAAGTACGTGATAATAGTGACACCTTGCTTCCGCAGGAGCACCATCATTTCCGCCATTACCTTGGCGAATATTCTTAAGGCCGTGGAGAGACCAAACGGCAACGTCTGAAATTGGTAATGACAATCCCGTACCGCAATTCTGAGGTACGCCTGATGAGGTGGATAAATGGGGACATGAAGGTATGCATCCTTTATGTCCCGAGTCACCATAAAATCTCCTCCTTTCAGGCTTGCAAGGACCGCTCTTAGCGATTCCATCTTGAACTTGAACCTTTTCAGGTATATGTTCAGGGATTTTAAATTCAATATGGGTCTGACCGAACCGTCTGGTTTCGGGACTACAACATGGTCGAATAATAACCCCCTCCTTGTTGAAGGAGGGGAACCTTGACCACCACCTGTTGAAGATACAATTTGTGAATTGCAGTTAACACTGTTTCCCTCTCGTGGGGGGAAGCCGGCAGGGCCGTCGGTGAGAGGGCATCTTCTCAAACTCCAGCTTGTATCCCTGAGACACAATATCTATTGCCCAGGGATCTAACAGGGAGTGAACCCACTTGTGGCTGAACTTACGAAGGCGTGCCCCCACCGGGCCTAGCTCCGCCTGTGGAGCCCCAGCGACATGCGGTGGATTTTTGTAGAGGCCGGGGAGGACTTCTGTTCCTGGGAACTAGCTGTGTTGTGCAGCTTCTTTCCTCTGCCCCCGCCTCTGGCAAGAAAGGACGCACCTCGGACTTTCTTGTTTCTTTATTCGAAAGGCTGCATTTGATAATGTCGTGCTTTCCTAGGCTGTGCAGGAATATAAGGCAAAATATCAGAATTACCAGCTATAGCTGTGGAGACCAGGTCCGAGAACCCTTCTCCACACAATCCTCAGCCTTCCATATGCCTCTTAAGTCGGCATCATCTGTCCATTGCATATTCTACAGGACACGTCAAGCAGAAGTCGACATAGCTTTGACTCTAGGACCCAGTATACTCATGTCTCTTTGGGCATGTTTTATATATACATATCTCTTAAGACAGCATCTTTAATATATATATATATATATATATATATATATATATATACACAAACAAATATAGAAAACCACAGCACTCGCCACCCCAGAAGCGGGGTGCAGTGTCTGCACTCACCACTCATAGGGTGGGGTGCATGCAGCCCATGGCCACCTACCCAAATACATACAAATAGAGAATTCAGCACTCACCATAGCAAGCTCACTTGTCCTCACAACATCAATAAATAAATGATGGGGGTTTAGTTAGTGAATTGGCCAATGCACGGAAGCCTGCATACCGCTCCACGGTACCCCACCTACATGCAGGTCCTACACTATCACAAAGCCTTAAGAATTAAAACCTGGCAACTGTATCACATAATATAACTGCAAATATGCCCACTAAGTTTAATGTATGCCTGCCACATATCTAGTGGCTTTTAAAGGCATACTAGTCACCTGACACAGCCGGTAAATTACTAAGGAGCAGCTGACACAGGTTTAGAACAATTGAGATTACACAGGGGTGCATGAAAAGGCCTGTGACCATGGTTAATAAGAGTTAACCAAAGATTAACCCCATAATATACAAACAAATATAGAAAACCACAGCACTCGCCACCCCAGAAGCGGGGTGCAGTGTCTGCACTCACCACTCATAGGGTGGGGTGCATGCAGCCCATGGCCACCTACCCAAATACATACAAATAGAGAATTCAGCACTCACCATAGCAAGCTCACTTGTCCTCACATCATCAATAAATAAATGATGGGGGTTTAGTTAGTGAATTGGCCAATGCACGGAAGCCTGCATACCGCTCCACGGTACCCCACCTACATGCAGGTCCTACACTATCACAAAGCCTTAAGAATTAAAACCTGTGTCAGCTGCTCCTTAGTAATTTACCGGCTGTGTCAGGTGACTAGTATGCCTTTAAAAGCCACTAGATATGTGGCAGGCATACATTAAACTTAGTGGGCATATTTGCAGTTATATTATGTGATACAGTTGCCAGGTTTTAATTCTTAAGGCTTTGTGATAGTGTAGGACCTGCATGTAGGTGGGGTACCGTGGAGCGGTATGCAGGCTTCCGTGCATAGGCCAATTCACTAACTAAACCCCCATCATTTATTTATTGATGTTGTGAGGACAAGTGAGCTTGCTATGGTGAGTGCTGAATTCTCTATTTGTATATATATATATATATATATATCTATATATCTATATATACATATGTATATCTATATACAGACTAGGGTCTCAATCTTTGCTGATAAGGTACCTGTCCACGCTGCCACAGCGCTATAAACCCATGCCGACACAATCGCCGGTCTGAGTAGTGTACCAGAATGTGCACGCTATCTGCAGGATCCCTGAGAATAGCTGTTACGTCAGGGCTACCTTTTGGGCAAACGTGACACCCTAGGGGAAGATTCCCATCATATCCTGGCCCTAGTGGGGAAAGGATACTGCCTGAGAATTCTTTGTGGGAAACTGCAGTCTCTTGTCTGGAGATTCCCACTCTTTTTCTTCATGAGAGGAGGGAAATTTACCTCAGCTTTCTTCCCCTTAAAACATGTGTACCCTTGTGTCAGGGACAGATGAGTCATCAGTGATATGCAAATCATCTTTTATTACAATAATCATATATTGAATACTTTTCTGCCATTTTGGCTGTAACTTTGCATTATCGTAGTCGACACTGGAGTCAAACTTCGTGTCGATATCAGTGTCTATTATTTTGGATAGTGAGCATTGAGAGACTCTGAAGGTCTCTGCGACATAGGGACAGACATGGGTAGATTTCCTGTCTGTTCTCTAATCTTTTGTGCAATAAATTCACCTTAGCACTTAATTACACATATCCAAACAGGTGTCGGCGTTGTCGACGGAGACACCCTCTCACACACATATTTGCTCCATCTCCTCCTTAGGGGAGCCTTTTACCTCAGACATGTAGACACACACGTACTGACACACCACACACTCAGGGAATGCTCATCTGAAGACAATTCCCCCATAAGGCCCTTTGGAGAGACAGAGAGAGAGTATGCCAGCACACACCCCAGCGCTATTAACCCAGGAATAACACAGTAACTTAATGTTAACCCAGTAGCTGCTGTTTATATTGATTTTTGCGCCTAATTATGTGCCCCCCCCCTCTCTTTTTACCCTCTTCTGCCGTGTAACTGCAGGGGAGAGACTGGGGAGCTTCCTCTCAGCGGTGCTGTGGAGAAAAAACATGGCGCTGGTGAGTGCTGAGGAAGAAGCCCCGCCCCCTCGACGGCGGGCTTCTGTCCCGCTTTCATGTACAATTTTGGCGGGGGCTCATACATATATACAGTGCCCAACTGTATATTATGCAAACTTTTGCCAAAGAGGTCTCTAATTGCTGCCCAGGGCGCCCCCCCCCCCTGCACCCTACAGTGACCGGAGTATGTGGGTTTAGTGTGGGAGCAATGGCGCACAGCTGCAGTGCTGTGCGCTACCTCATATGAAGACTGGAGTCTTCTGCCGCCGATTTCGAAGTCTTCTTGCTTCTGTCACCGGTTTCTGTCTTCTGGCTCTGCGAGGTGCGATCCTGTGTACGATCCCTCTGGAGCTAATGGTGTCCAGTAGCCTAAGAAGCAGGACCTATCTTCAGTGAGTAGGGCTGCTTCTCTCCCCTCAGTCACACGTAGCAGAGAGCCTGTTGCCAGCAGATCTCTCTGAAAATAAAAAAACTAACAAAATACTTTCTTTTTAGCAAGCTCAGGAGAGCTCACTAAGTAGCACCCAGCTCTTCCGGGCACAGATTCTAACTGAGGTCTGGAGGAGGGACATAGAGGGAGGAGCCAGAGCACACCAGTATCCAAATTCTTTCTTAAAGTGCCCTGTCTCCTGCGGAGCCCGTCTATTCCCCATGGTCCTTACGGAGTCCCCAGCATCCACTAGGACGTTAGAGAAAAGAAAGAGAAGGAGGGCAAGGGAGAGACGAGAGAGGATAAGAAGGAGAAAAAGATTCAGAGGGAAGAAGAAAAAGAAAAAAAAGAGAAGAAAAGGAGAGAGGAGATGAAGGAGGAGCAGTAGTCAATGCCCATGGGTCTGCGGAAGGAGCTAGGAGCAAGAGGAAGGAGACGGCGATCTACGTTCAGCAGCGAGCCAAGGGGCCCAAACCTGCTCAAAAACATGACCCCGGTCGTGGAGATAATATGTAATCTTCTCCATTGATGCAATATGCCAAATTTTGGTTTTAAGGGACGGGAGAGAGGGTGGAGAGGGGTTCTTCCAATTAAGAGCTATCAGCGATTTTGCCGCAGTCTGCCACCTCTTTGCATGTACTTTGCCATAACTTAATTTCCAAAGCTCAATTAGATTGACAGAAGCGCTATTTTATGAAATATGGGGAGTATGGGGAACAGAAAGCAAATAATGGACCTGTACTAAATGGTGAATTTATCAGCCATAACTAAACAGGGTAAACAGATCAGCCATTTTTTGCCGGCATAAACTATATGAAGGAAGATTGTATACAACGAGATAGGTGACAGACACCCTTTGGGCGCGTCTCTGAATATCAGCTTGCCTTTGTTACCAAAAAAGGGGGTAACCCTTAACCCCCCAAAAAATCACAGGCAGAATACAATGATATATATGCCTTGAAAAAGGAACATCAAGTTCCAAAACGCGTTGGTGCCAGCACTTCCAGGGACAGTGGAGATTTTGCCAGGGAGGACTTTGAGACTCGCTGAGCTTGTGCAGGCTAAGTCCAGACTGCTCTGCACTACTTTGTGACCTGCAGCTCCCCCACCATCCTTCCGGTAGGACTCCTTATTTTATGCATGTTATTATGCTTTTATTACATTTTTTTTCCCATTAAATTTTATATGTTAGTAACTGAATAGCACCATTTTTTTACCTATCATTGTATTGTAGATGAAGGAAGAGACCAGCTTTGTGCTCTATATAATCTGAAATAAAAAAGGAACTTCAGATGCAACTGGTGCAACTTAATCTCTCACAGATGGGGAGTACACCGCCACAGGACTCGGGCCAAATAATTGTATCCAATAAAAACAAAAGTGACGGCATTATCAGAAGTTATTAAATGAAAATAAAATGAAATACCATGATGAAACAATGGCCATACCTCAGTAATCCGATCAGTGGCAAATTCTCATTAAAAATGGATAAACACACCTTATAATAATTGTGGGGAAAATAAATCTTATCACCATTTTATTTAATTTAAAATTAAATATAATTGTCATATATTAATACGGTAATTACTGCCCTTTAGGCTTCCTTATATTTAAAGAGCAACTTATACAACTTTTTGATATTAATATATAAGAAAGCCTGTGTATTCATTTGATAAATGGTACAGCTGACATACAGATTTGTTCTCATACAATGTGACTTCAGTCACGCCAAACAGCCACTCTCAGCGCGCCAGGGTGGTCATTCCGAGTTGATCGCTCGCTGCCGATTTTCGCAGTGCAGCGTTCAAGTGAAAAAACTGCAAAAATGCGCATGCTACGCAGCGCGCATGCGCTAAGTACTTTCACACAAAACTTTGTAGTTTTACACAAGCTCGAGCGACGTTTTTTCATCGCTCGAGTGATCGTAGTGTGATTGACAGGAAGTGGGTGTTTCTGGGCAGAAACTGCCCGTTTTCAGGGAGTGTGCTAAAAAAACGCAGGCGTGCCAGGCAAAAACGCAGGAGTGGCTGGAGAAACGGGGGAGTGACTGGCCGAACGCAGGGCGTGTTTGTGACGTCAAACCAGGAACTAAACGGACTGAGGTGATCGCAATCTAGCAGTACGTCTGGAGCTACTCAGAAACTGCAGGGAATTATTTAGTAGCAGGTCTGCTAATCTTTCATTCGCTATTCTGCTAAACTAAGATACACTCCCAGAGGGCGGCGGCCTAGCGTGTGCAATGCTGCTAAAAGCAGCTAGCGAGCGAACAACTCGGAATGAGGGCCCAGGTCCCAAGCGTCTTGATTGTACCAAGGGGGTCATTCTGACCCGATCGCTCGCTGCAGTTTGTCGCAGCGCAGCGATCGCGTCAGAACCGCTCATGCGCTGGCACCGCAGTGCGCCGGCGCATGGCAGTCGTTGCTGCATAGCGATCGAATCTGAGACAGAGGCGGTCGCTGGGCGGGAGGGGGCTGAACGGCGGTGTTAAGCCAACGTTTAGGAGGCGCGGTCTGGCCAACGCAGGCGTGGCCGGACCATTGGGGGGACGTCTCACGCAGCTAATGCGGCCAGCGGCAGCGACAAACTACTCCCGGCCAGCCGCAGGAGCTGTGCTGGCCGGGAGAAACTCCTGAAATACAAAAGCATCACCGGTGTGCGATGCTTTTGTGTTTGTGTTGGGGAAGGGGGGGGGGGGGGGCGGCACTGAAATGCGGGGCGGACTAGCCCTGTACTGGGCATCCCCCCACATGTCAGGGAAGATGATCGTAGCTGTGCTAAATTTAGCACAGCTACGATCAACTCGGAATGACCCCCCCAAGTGTCTTTTTCACTAAAATGTGTCTTATTTGAACAAATAAAATGACCGTGAGCGACAAAACTACTTTGCTAGACTGCAATCATCAATTTGATGTGCGACATTTGTACATCTGATTGCAGCTAAGACAGAATCCATATACAAAGTGCTATGATGCAGCGGTCGCTGCTTTTCCTCACACCAAGTTCCACTGTGCCTCATCTACGACTTCCTGTGTGGTTAAAGTCGCAGGCCAGCGTCTCCAGTACACTTTGAGTGGCGTTTCACTGCGTCTGTGGTGCGAACAAGATGCAAAATTTGAAGAAAAAAAACACAGTGCATTACACCTCTCGGAGAAACTAAGTCATGATGGGCATCTCGCACCACATGGCGCATTGAGTCTGATGTGCACCGGAAATTTTTCGGGTTTTGTGTTTTGGTTTCGGTTCCGTGGCCGTGTTTTGGATTTGGACGCGTTTTGCCAAAACCTCTCTGAAAATTTTTTGTTGGATTCGGGTGTGTTTTGGATTCGGGTGTTTTTTTACAAAAAACCCTCAAAAACAGCTTAAATCATAGAATTTGGGGGTCATTTTGATCCCATAGTATTATTAACCTCAATAACTATAATTTCCACTCATTTTCAGTCTATTCTGAACACCTCACATCTCACAATATTATTTTTAGTCCTAAAATTTGCACCAAGGTCGCTGGATGACTAAGCTAAGCGACCCAAGTGTCCGACACAAACACCTGGCCCATCTAGGAGTGGCACTGCAGTGTCAGACAGGATGACACTTCAAAAAAATAGTCCCCAAACAGCACATGATGCAAAGAAAAAAAGAGGCGCAATGAGGTAGCTGTGTGACTAAGCTAAGCGACACAAGTGGCCGACACAAACACCTGGCCCATCTAGGAGTGGCACTGCAGTGTCAGACAGGATGGCACTTCAAAAAAACAGTCCCCAAACAGCACATGATGCAAAGAAAAAAAGAGGTGCACCAAGGTTCGTGTGTGACTAAACTAAGCGACCCAAGTGGCCGACACAAACACCTGGCCCATCTAGAAGTGGCACTGCAGTTTTCTAACGAGAGGATGAGTGCTTCCATCCTCATGTGAATCTGAACCACTAGCCATGAACATAGGCCAGGGCCTCAGCCGTTCCTTGCCACTCCGTGTCGTAAATGGCATATTGGCAAGTTTACGCTTCTCATCAGACGCTTTTAATTTAGATTTTTGGGTCATTTTACTGAACTTTTGTTTTTTTGGATTTTACATGCTCTCTACTATGACATTGGGCATCGGCCTTGGCAGACGACGTTGACAGCATTTCAACGTCTCGGCCATGACTAGTGACAGCAGCTTCAGCACGAGGTGGAAGTGGATCTTGATCATTCCCTATTTTACCCTCCACATTTTTGTTCTCCATTTTTTAATGTGTGGAATTATATGCCAGTAATATATCAATAGCAATGGCCTACTGTACCGTACTGCTATATATTATATACGGGTGGTCAGTAAAATTATGCACTATATATAATGCGCACAACAACTAAAATGCACCACAGGTATGGATGGATAGTATACTTGACGACACAGAGTTAGGTAGAGCAGTGGCCTACTGTACCGTACTGCTATATATTATATATACTGGTGGTCAGCAAACTGTGCAAAACTGAAATGCGCCACAGGTATGGATGGATCATAGGTGTGCGCAGGGGGGGTGCCTGGTGCGCACAGGCACCCCCTAATGTCCGGCACCCCTATCTCACATGCCTGATGCAGCGATCGCCGAACAGGCTGGTTACTGTCCCCTCTGCGCTGCACCCTGTCAGGACTGCATTACTGACCGGACACCTGGGTTAATCAAGGGTGCCACTGCCACTGGCTTTCAAACTCCTGCCTCCACTTCCATATACAAAAACAGCGTGATGTGATTACGTCATGCTGCTCGCACGCCCACCCATCACACCCGCCACCTCTCTCCTTCTACGCTATGCCAACGCCAGCCACTGATGAGGAGCAGCATGCAGTCAGTGTTCCTCTTAGGAAGACAAATTCAATACTGGCAGGCGGTCGGCAGCAGCATTGACACAGCTCTCGTTTTTCCTGCAGCAGCATTAACTAGTCTGCGACTGTCAGTGTCAGTGAGTGACTGACTTGTAAGTAAGCTGCTGCTGCTTGCAGGGGAAAGAGAGGAAGAGCCAGACCAGGCTGAGGAGGAGCAGTGTAATTACAGTGAGTGCCTTCAGAGGTGTTTGTTTGGTGCACACAACAACATCTGACAATGTATCTGCTTTATTAAGATTGGTACAAGGGTGGATATTTTATATTGCGTTGACCGTTAATAGATGGTGCTAGACATGCCCAAAAGGTGGTGCTAGACACACCCCTCCGATGGTGCACCCCCTAATAAAATGTGCTGCGCACGCCTATGGGATGGATAGTATACTTGACGACACAGAGGTAGATAGAGCAGTGGCCTACTGTACCGTACTGCTATATATTATATATACTGGTGGTCAGCAAACTGTGCAAAACTGCAATGCACCACAGGTATGGATGGATAGTATACTTGACGACACAGAGGTAGAGCAGTGGACTACTGTACTGTACTGCTATATATATATATATATATATATATATATATATATATATATATATATAGTTATACTGGTGGTCAGCAAAATTCTGCACTGTCCTCCTACTATATACTACAATGCAGCACAGATATGGAGCGTTTTTCAGGCAGAGAACGTATAATACTGGTGGTCACTGGTCAGCAAAACTCTGCACTGTCCTCCTACTATATAATACTGCTAGTCCTAAGTCTCCACAATAAAGCAATTAGCACACTGAGCACAGATATGGAGCATTTTTCTGGCAGAGAACGTAGATATTTGCACTTGCAGCACACTGAGCACAGATATTTGCAGCACACTGAGCACTGATATTTGCAGCACACTGAGCACAGATATTTGCAGCCCACTGAACATAGAAACTGAGAGGACGCCAGCCACGTCCTCTCACGATCATCTCCAATGCACAAGTGAAAAATGGCGGCGACGCGCGGCTCCTTATATAGAATACGAATCTCGCGAGAATCCGACCGCAGGATGATGACGTTCGGGCGCGCTCGGGTTAACCGAGCAAGGCGGGAGGATCCGAGTTGCTTGGACCCATGGAAAAAAAGGTGAAGTTCCCGAGGATCCGAACCCGCTCATCACTAACGAGGACACATCTGTAAGCAGTTTGTTCCATAAATAAATATGTCCAGCTCACTGCCTGTTCCGTCTTTAAAGAAAGCAACCACTGCCTAGGAAGATGATGCTTCTCTATCTTGCAGCAGTGCAGACAGAACTTGTGTGATTGGCTAGTGAATTCATAAATAGACCAAGGAGAGTAATGTCACAGACAGAAAATGGACACACCTTTTTTTGCAATGTCCACAGGAAGGATGTAATTGGGAGGATGTGGTGTGGTAAATCACATCATCACAATTACATTATCAAGCTCCTGGACCACAGGCTTCACTGGTGAAGTAATTGGTTCCGGGAGTCTCATTCACTTTCCCAGTCTCGGGATTCCAGGACAGCTCCCCAAAAGTCAGGAGTCTGATGGAAATTCCGAGATAATAAAGAAGTATGGTGGCCATATGCCTGCACATAGTATATTCGACACTTATTTTCTTTACCAGCAAAGAAGAAAAAACACTATGAGCAAAGAAATGCAACATACTGTACTAAAACAAGGTGGAGTGAAAATATATATATAGTAGTAACCGTAAAGTCTGTTCTATAATGCAGTTACTGAAATGACAGAATTATATGTGCATGAAAATAGGATTTTAATTACCTACCGGTAAATCCTTTTCTCGTAGTCCGTAGAGGATGCTGGGGTTCACATTAGTAACATGGGGGTATAGATGGGTCCACCAGGAGCCATTGGCACTCTAAGAGTTTGAGAGTGTGGGCTGGCTCCTCCCTCTATGCCCCTCCTACCAGACTCAGTCTAGAAACTGTGCCCGACGAGACGGATATCTTCGAGAGAAGGATTATACACAGATAGTGGCAACATTCATACCAACTCACACATACAAGGCAAACCAAGCTAACCAGTTTTAAACTCAGCAACCGCTGAAACATTACTTACCAAGTAACAATGCAGTACTTAACTAAAAACAAAGTTGTACTGAACCAGATAACCACTGCAGGAAAACTAAGTGCTGGGTGAGCGCCCAGCATCCTCTACGGACTACGAGAAAAGGATTTAATGGTAGGTAATTAAAATCCTATTTTCTCTTACGTCCTAGAGGATGCTGGGGTCCACATTAGTACCATGGGGATGTACCAAAGCTCCCAGAATGGGAGGGAGAGCGCGGAGGCTCCTGCAGAACTAATTGACCAAACTTTAGGTCCTCAGAGGCCAAAGTATCGAACTTGTAGAACTTTGCAAACATGTTCGACCAAGACCAAATAGCCGCTCGGCAGAGTTGTAAAGCCGCCCAGGAAGAACCCACCTTATGCATAGAGTGGGCCATAAGAGACGTAGGACACTGCAAGCCTGCTGTAGAATATGCATGCTGGATAGTGAACCTGATCCAGCGAGAGATCGTCTGCTTAGAAGCAGGACACCCAATTTTCTTGGGATCATACAGGACAAACAGAGTCCGATTTTCTGTGACGAGCAGTCCTCTTCACATAGATTTTCAGAGCCTTTAAAACATCTAAGGACTTTGATGAGATTGAGGAGTCAATCGCAACTGGCACCACAATAGTTTGGTTGATATGAAAAGCTGACACAACCTTCGGAAGGAACTGCTGATGTGTCCGGAGCCCAGCTCTATCTTCATGGAAGATCAAGTCAGGGCTTTTACAGGACAAAGCCCCAAACTCCGACACACGTCTAGCAGAAGTGACGGCCTTCCACGTGAGAAACTTGACCTCAACCTACTGTAGAGGTTTAAACCAATCTGATTGGAGGAACTGCAACACCACGTTAAGATCCCAGGGCGCCGTAGGCGGTACAAAAGGAGGTTGCATGTGCAGAACTCCCTTCAAAAAAGTCTGAACCTCAGAGAGGTTTCTGGAAGAAAATGGATAAGGCCGAAATCTGGACCTTCACGGATCCCAACCTCAGGCCCATATCCACACCTGCTTGCAGCAAGAGGAGAAACTGTCCCAGTTGAAACTCCACCGTAGGAAACTTCTTGGACTCACACCAAGAGATATATTTCTTCCAAATACGATGGTAATGTTTAGACGTTACTCCTTTCTTAGCCTGTATCAGGGTAGGAATAACCTTGTTCGGAATGCCCTTCCGAGCTAATATCTGGCGTTCAACCTCCATGCCGTTAAAACGTAGCTGCGGTAAGTCTTGATAGGCGAACGGCCCCTGCTGTAGCAGGTACTCCCAAAGAGGAAGAGGCCTCGGCTCTTCTAGCAGTAGATCCAGAAGATCCGCGTACCAAGTCCTTCTTGGCCAGTCTGGAGCAATAAGGATCGCTTGAACTCTTGTTCTCCTTATGAGCTTTAGAACGGTTGGAATGAGTGGAAGTGGAGGAAACACGTACACCGACTGGAACACCCACAGAGTCCCTAGGGCGTCCACCACCACAGCTTGCGGGTCCCTCGACCTGGAACAATATCGCCGAAGCTTCTTGTTGAGACGAGAGGCCATCATGTCTATTTGAGGTACATCCCAAAGATCTGTTACCTCTCTGAAGACCTCCAGATGGAGTCCCCACTCCGCTGGATGGAGATCGTGTCTGCTGAGGAAGTCTGCTTCCAGTTGTCTACTCCCGGAATGAAGATTGCTGACAGCGCCAATGCGTGTTTTTCTGCCCAGAGGATGATTCTTATTACCTCTGACATTGCAGCTCTGCTCTTCGTTCCGCCCTGTCGGTTTATGTAAGGCACTGTCGTTACATTGTCCGACTGCACTTGAATGGCCCGGTTTCTCAGAAGATGGGCCACTTGGAGTAGACCGTTGCAGATGGCTCTTAGTTCCAGGATGTTTAATGGTAGGCCGGCTTCCAGACTTGACCACCTTCCTTGGAAGGTTTCCCCTTGAGTGACTGCACCCAAGCCCCGGAGACTTGCATCCATGGTTAGAAGGATCCAGTCCTGAATCCCGAACCTGCGGCCCTCCAGAAGGTGAGGTAATTGAAGCAACCAGAGGAGTGAAATCCTGGCCTTTGGCGACAGACGTATTCTCTGGTGCATGTGTAGATGAGATCCCGACCACTTGTCCAGGAGATCCAGTTGGAAGGGCCGAGAATGAAACCTCCCGTACTGCAGAGCCTCGTAAGAGGCCACCATCTTCCCCAGAAGGCGAGTGTACTGATGAACCCAGACCTTCAGGACATCCCAGACCATTGTTTGTATCACCAACGCTTTCTCCTCCGGAAGAAATACCCTTTGCACTTCCGTGTCGAGGATCATTCCCAGAAAAGACAACCTCCTGGTCGGTTCCAAATGTGATTTCGGAAGATTCAGGATCCAATCGTGTTCCCTGAGCAAATGAGTCGTGAGAACAATGGACTGTAACAGCTTCTCCTTGGACGATGCCTTTATTAGCAGATCGTCCAGATATGGGATTATATACACCCCTTGTCTGCGGAGGAGAAACATCATCTCTGCCATCACCTTGGTGAACACCCTCGGTGCCGTAGAGATGCCAAATGGTAGGGCCTGGAACTGAAAATGACTGTCTAACAGTGCGAATCAGAGATAAGCCTGATGCTGCGGCCAAATCGGAATGTGGAGGTATGCATCCTTGATATCCAGGGATACTAGGAATTCCCCCTCCTCCAGACCTGATATCACCGCCCTCAGAGACTCCATCTTGAACTTGAACTCCCTCAGAAAGGGGTTTAGCGATTTTAAGTTCAAAATGGGCCTGACCAAACCTTCCGGTTTCGGTACCACAAATAGGTTTGAATAGTAACCTTTATTTTGCAGATGAGGTGGAACTAGTACAATGACCTGTGACTCCCCCAACTTTTGGATGGCTTCCTGTAGGATAGCCCTGTCTGCCAGCAAAGCTGGCAAGCCTGATTTGAAGAATCGGTGAGGTGGAAAATCCTAAAACTCCAGCCAGTACCCCTGGGACACGATATTCTGCACCCAGGGGTCCATGCCGGACGACACCCAGACGTGGCTGAAACCTCTGTGCCTCGCCCACACATTACAGGCCAAAGATTTAAAGGCATCTTCTTTTCTCTCTCTATACATCCTCACTAGGTAAGCTCATTAGCTCTTTTGATTTCCAATATCATCTCTATGCTGATGATACTCAAATCTATCTTTCCTCTCCGGACCTCTCCCCAGCTCTCCTCACTCGAATCTCCAACTGTCTCTCTGCTATCTCTGTTTGGATGTTCCAGCGCTTTCTTAAACTTAACATGTCTAAGACTGAGCTGATCATCTTCCCTTCCTCCCCCCATAACCTCACCTCTCACAATCTCATTATCTATTGATGGCACTACTATCTCCTCGAGCCCCCAAGTGCGCTGTCTTGGAGTAATCCTTGACTCCTCCCTCTCCATCAAACCACACATTCAGCACCTCTCACAAACCTGCCGTTTTCATTAAAAAAAATAATTCCAGGATCAGACCCTTTCTGGCCCAGGATGCTACTAAGACTCTTATTCACTCACTGGTCATCTCCAGACCGGACTACTGTAACCTCCTCCTGACTTGCATTTCTGACAAATACCTCTCCACTCCAATCTATCCTCAATGCTGCTGCCCGGCTCATTTTCCTCACCAAACGCACTACGTCCACCTCTCCTCTCCTACAAGACCTTCACTGGCTTCTCTTCCCTTTCAGAATCCATTTCAAGCTTCTCACACTCACTTACAAAGCCCTCACCCACTCCTCTCCCATTTACATCTCTGACCTTATCTCCCCTTACACTCCCACCCGTCCTCTTCGCTCTGTTAATGCACGCCGACTCTCCTGCCTACTGATTACTTCCTCCCACTCCTACCTCCAAGGTTTTTCACGTGCTGCTCCAATTCTCTGGAATTCCCTATCTCTCCCCCTCAGACTCTCCACCTCTCTACAAAACTTCAAACGGGCTCTCAAGACCCACGTCTTCACCAACCCCAGCCAAATCTCATCCTAACCCTCTGTTCCATGCTCTCTATGTACCCCGGCTGTGTCATACCCTGTCTGTCTACCCCTCACCTTTACAATGTAATCTCTCATGAGTAGGGCCCTTTTCCCTCATGTGCTTATCCTTTCTCTAACCTTAATAATCTTCAACTGCATCAACTCCAGTAGTTCTTTGCCATCTGATACTTATTTCAGTGTTATCTGCTGATGTAGCTATGTTTATTTACCCTGTACTTGTCCTATATTGTCTTCAATTGTAAGTTGCTGTTTTCCTGTTTTGATTATTTCTTTATGTACTCTGTACTTGGGCGCTGCGGAACCCTTGTGGCGCCATATAAATAAAGGATAATAATCAATCATAATCATCATCATCTACAGACAGAAAATAAGATTTTACTTACCGGTAAATCTATTTCTCGTAGTCCGTAGTGGATGCTGGGGACTCCGTAAGGACCATGGGGAATAGACTGGCTCCGCAGGAGACATGGGCACCCCAAGAAAGAATTTAGATTCTGGTGTGCTCTGGCAGAGCATCAGTTCAACCCTGATGCAACAATAACAACAATAACATAGCCCTTATTGCAGCAATAACTCTATACAAGTATTGCAGAAGAAGTCCGCACTTGGGACGGGCGCCCAGCATCCACTACGGACTACGAGAAATAGATTTACCGGTAACTAAAATCTTATTTTCTCTAACGTCCTCTTCAGCCAGGGTATCAAACTTGTAGAACTTTGCAAAAGTGTTTGAACCTGACCAAGTAGCCGCTCGGCACAGCTGTAATGCCGAGACCCCTCGGGCAGCCGCCCAAGAAGAGCCCACCTTCCTAGTGGAATGGGCCTTAACTGATTTTGGCAGCGGCAATCCAGCCGCAGAATGAGCCTGCTGAATCGTATTACAGATCCAGCGAGCAATAGTTTGCTTTGAAGCAGGAGCACCAAGCTTGTTGGAAGCATACAGGATAAACAAAGATTCTGTTTTCCTGACCCTAGCCGTTCTGGCTACATAAACCTTCAAAGCCCTGACCACATCAAGTAACTCGGAATCCTCCAAGTCAGTAGTAGCCACAGGCACCACAATAGCTTGGTTTATATGAAAGGATGAAACCACTTTTGGCAGAAATTGTGGACGGGTCCGCAATTCTGCTTTATCCGCATGGAAAACCAGATAGGGGCATTTATGTGACAAAGCCGCTAATTCTGACACACGCCTAACCGAAGCCAATGCTAGTAGCATGACCACCTTCCAGGTGAGATATTTCAATTCCACCATTTTGAGTGGTTCAAACCAGTGGGATTTCAGGAAACTCAACACCACGTTAAGATCCCAAGGTGCCACCGGGGGCACAAAAGGGGGTTGAATACGCAGCACTCCCTTCACAACGTCTGAACTTCAGGTAGAGAAGCCAGCTCTTTTTGAAAGAAAATGGATAGGGCCGAAATCTGGAACTTAATGGAACCCAATTTTAGGCCCAAAGTCACTCCTGACTGTAGGAAGTGAAGGAAGCGGCCCAGCTGGAATTCCTCCGTAGGGGCATTCCTGGCCTCACACCAAGCAACATTTTTGCCATATATGGTGATAATATTGAGCTGTCATGTCCTTCCTAGCCTTTATCAGCGTAGGAATGACCTCATCTGGAATGCCCTTTTCCGCTAGGATCCGGCGTTCAACCGCCATGCCGTCAAACGCAGCCGCGGTAAGTCTTGGAACAGACAGGGCCCTTGTTGCAACAAGTCCTGTCTTAGAGGAAGAGGCCACGGGTCCTCTGTGAGCATTTCTTGCAGATCTGGATACCAAGTCCTTCTTGGCCAATCCGGAACAATGAGTATTGTTCTCACTCCTCTTTTTCTTATGATTCTCAACACCTTGGGTATGAGGGGAAGAGGAGGAAATACATAGACCGATTGGAATACCCACGGTGTCACCAGGGCGTCTACAGCTATCGCCTGAGGGTCTCTTGACCTGGCGCAATACCTCTGTAGTTTCTTGTTGAGGCGGGATGCCATCATGTCCATCTGTGGCAGTTCCCACCGACTTGCAAGCTGTGCGAAGACTTCTTGATGAAGTCCCCACTCCCTGGGTGGAGGTCGTGCCTGCTGAGGAAGTCTGCTTCCCAGTTGTCTACCCCCGGGATGAACACTGCTGACAGTGCGCTTACATGATTCTCCGCCCAGCAAAGAATTCTGGTGGCTTCTGCCATCGCCACCCTGCTCCTTGTGCCGCCTTGTTGGTTTACATGAGCCACAGCGGTGATGTTGTCTGACTGAATCAGAACTGGTTGACCGCGAAGCAGGGTCTCTGCTTGACGTAGGGCGTTGTAAATGGCCCTTAGTTCCAGGATGTTGATGTGAAGGCAAGTCTCCTGACTTGACCACAGACCTTGGAAATTTCTTCCCTGTGTGACTGCTCCCCACCCTCGGAGGCTTGCATCCGTGGTCACCAGGACCCAGTCCTGAATGCCGAATCTGCGGCCCTCGAGAAGGTGAGCACTTTGCAGCCACCACAAGAGAGACACCCTGGCCCTGGGGGATAGGGTGATTAACCGATGCATCTGAAGATGTGATCCGGACCATTTGTCCAGTAAGTCCCATTGAAAAGGTCCTCGCATGGAACCTGCCGAAGGGAATGGCCTCGTACGATGCCACAATCTTTCCCAGGACTCGAGTGCAGTGATGCACTGACACCTGTTTTGGCTTTAATAGGTCCCTGACCAGTGTCATGAGTTCCTGAACCTTCTCTATCGGGAGATAAACCCTTTTCTGGCCTGTGTCCAGAATCATGCCCAGGAAAGGCAGACGAGTCGTAGGAACCAACTGCGACTTTGGAATATTCAGAATCCAGCCGCGTTGCCGTAACACTTCCAGAGAACGTGCTACGCTGATCAGCAACTGCTCTCTTGACCTCGCTTTTATGAGGAGATCGTCCAAGTATGGGATAATTGTGACCCCTTGCTTCCGCAGGAGTACCATCATTTCCGCCATTACCGTGGTAAATATTCTCGGAGCCGTGGAGAGACCAACGGCAACGTCTGAAATTGGTAATGACAATCCTGTACCACAAATCTGAGGTACGCCTGATGAGGTGGATAAATGGGGACATGAAGGTATGCATCCTTTATGTCCAGAGACACCATAAAATCCCCCCCATCCAGGCTTGCAATGACCGCTCTCAGCGATTCCATCTTGAACCGGAACCTTTTTAGGTATATGTTCAGGGATTTTAAATTCAATATGGGTCTGACCGAACCGTCCGGTTTCGGTACCACAAACATGGTCGAATAATAACCCTTTCCTTGTTGAAGGAGGGGAACCGTGACCACCACCTGTTGAAGATACAATTTGTGAATTGCAGTTAACACTATTTCCCTCTCTAAGGGGGAAGCTGGCAGGGCCGACTTGAGGTATCGGTGAGGGGGCATCTCTTCGAATTCCAGCTTGTATCCCTGAGACACAATATCTATTGCCCAGGGATCCAACTGTGAGTGAACCCACTTGTGGCTAAAATTTTGGAGACGCGCCCCCACCGGGCCTAGCTCCGCCTGTGGAGCCCCAGCGTCATGCGGTGGATTTAGTGGAAGCCGGGGAGGACTTCTGTTCCTGGGAACTAGCTGTGTTGTGCAGCTTCTTTCCTCTGCCCCTGCCTCTGGCAAGAAAGGACGCACCTCGGACTTTCTTGTTTTTCTGTGATCGAAAGGACTGCATTTGGTAATACGGTGCTTTCTTAGGTTGTGAGGAAACATATGGCAAAAAATTTGACTTCCCAGCCGTAGCTGTGGAGACCAGGTCCGAGAGACCCTCCCCAAACAATTCCTCACCCTTGTAAGGTAAAACCTCCATGTGCCTTTTTGAGTCGGCATCACCTGTCCATTGCAGAGTCCACAGGACCCTTCTGGCAGAAATCGACATAGCATTTATTCTAGAACCTAGTAGGCTAATGTCTCTCTGAGCATCTCTCATATAAAGGACAGCGTCTTTAATATGCCCCAGGGTCATTAATATAGTATCCTTGTCTAAGGTATCTAGTTCCTCAGATAAGGTATCCGTCCATGCTGCTACAACACTACACACCCAAGCCGACGCGATTGCCGGCCTCAGTAAGGTACCTGAATGTGTATAAATAAGAATTTACTCACCGGTAATTCTATTTCTCGTAGTCCGTAGTGGATGCTGGGTACTCCGTAAGGACCATGGGGAATAGACGGGCTCCGCAGGAGACTGGGCAGTCTTAAAAGAAAGATTAGGTACTATATCTGGTGTGCACTGGCTCCTCCCTCTATGCCCCTCCTCCAGACCTCAGTTAGGAAAACTGTGCCCGGAAGAGCTGACATTACTAGGAAAGGATTTGGAATCCAGGGTAAGACTCATACCAGCCACACCAATCACACCGTACAACTTGTGATAACTATACCCAGTTAACAGTATGAACAACAACTGAGCCTCATTCAACAGATGGCTCATAACAATAACCCTATAGTTAAGCAATAACTATATACATGTATTGCAGAAAGTCCGCACTTGGGACGGGCTCCCAGCATCCACTACGGACTACGAGAAATAGAATTACTGGTGAGTAAATTCTTATTTTCTCTGACGTCCTAGTGGATGCTGGGTACTCCGTAAGGACCATGGGGATTATACCAAAGCTCCCAATAGGGCGGGAGAGTGCGGATGACTCTGCAGCACCGAATGAGCAAACTCAAGGTCCTCCTCAGCCAGGGTATCAAACTTGTAGAATTTTGCAAAAGTGTTTGATCCCGACCAAGTAGCAGCTCGGCAAAGTTGTAAAGCCGAGACCCCTCGGGCAGCCGCCCAAGTAGAGCCCACCTTCCTCGTGGAATGGGCTTTTACTGATTTAGAATGCGGCAGTCCAGCCGCAGAATGTGCAAGTTGAATCGTGCTACAGATCCAGCGAGCAATAGTCTGCTTTGAAGCAGGAGCACCTAGCTTGTTGAGTGCATGCAGGATAAACAGCGAGTCAGTTTTCCTGACTCTAGCCATCCTAGATTTTCAGGGCCCGGACTACGTCCAGCAACTTGGAATCCTCCAAGTCCCGAGTAGCCGCAGGCACCACAATAGGTTGGTTCAAATGAAACGCTGATACCACCTTTGGGAGAAATTGGGGACGAGTCCTCAATTCTGCCCTGTCCATATGGAAAATCAGATATGGGCTTTTACAGGACAAAGCCGCCAATTCTGACACACGCCTAGCTGAGGCCAAGGCCAACAGCATGACTACCTTCCACGTGAGATACTTCAACTCCACGGTCTGAAGTGGCTCAAACCAATGTGATTTTAGGAAATCCAACACAACGTTGAGATCCCAAGGTGCCACTGGAGGCACAAAAGGGGGCTGAATATGCAGCACTCCCTTAACAAACGTCTGAACTTCAGGCAGTGAAGCCAGTTCTTTTTGAAAGAAAATAGACAGGGCCAAAATCTAGACTTTAATGGATCCCAATTTTAGGCCCATAGTCACTCCTGACTGTAGGAAGTGCAGAAATCGACCCAGCTGAAATTCCTCTGTTGGGGCCTTCCTGGCCTCACACCAAGCAACATATTTTCGCCATATGCGGTGATAATGTTTTGCTGTCACATCCTTCCTAGCTTCAATCAGCATAGGAATGACTTCATCTGGAATGCCCTTTTCCATTAGGATCCGGCGTTCAACCGCCATGCCATCAGCCGCGGTAAGTCTTGGAACAGACAGGGCCCCTGCTGTAGCAGGTCCTGTCGGAGCGGCAGAGGCCAAGGGTCCTCTGAAATCATTTCTTGTAGTTCCGGGTACCAAGTTCTTCTTGGCCAATCCGGAACGATGAGTATAGTTCTTACTCCTCTCTTTCTTATTATCCTCAGTACCTTTGGTATGAGAGGAAGAGGAGGGAACACATAAACCGACTGGTACACCCACGGTGTCACTAGAGCGTCCACAGCTATCGCCTGAGGGTCCCTTGACCTGGCGCAATATCTTTTTAGCTTTTTGTTGAGGCGGGACGCCATCATGTCCACCTGTGGCCTTTCCCAACGATTTACAATCAGCTTGAAGACTTCTGGATGAAGTCCCCACTCTCCCGGGTGGAGGTCGTGCCTGCTGAGGAAGTCTGCTTCCCAGTTGTCCACTCCCGGAATGAACACCGCTGACAGTGCTAGCACGTGATTCTCCGCCCATCGAAGAATCCTTGTGGCTTCTGCCATCGCCATCCTGCTTCTTGTGCCGCCCTGTCGGTTTACATGGGCGACCGCCGTGATGTTGTCTGACTGAATCAGCACCGGTTGGTTTTGAAGCAGGGGTTCTGCTTGACTCAGGGCATTGTAAATGGCCCTTAGTTCCAGAATATTTATGTGTAGGGAAGTCTCCTGACTCGACCACTGTCCTTGGAAGTTTCTTCCCTGAGTGACTGCCCCCCAACCTCGGAGGCTTGCATCCGTGGTCACCAGGACCCAGTCCTGAATGCCGAATCTGCGGCCCTTGAGAAGATGAGCACTCTGCAGCCACCACAGCAGAGACACCCTGGCCCTCGGGGACAGGGTGATCAACCGATGCATCTGAAGATGCGATCCGGACCACTTGTCTAACAGATCCCACTGAAAGATCCTTGCATGGAACCTGCCGAAGGGAATTGCTTCGTAAGAAGCTACCATCTTTCCCAGGACTCGCGTGCAGTGATGCACCGACACCTGTTTTGGTTTCAGGAGGTCCCTGACCAGAGATGACAATTCCTGGGCCTTCTCCTCCGGGAGAAACACCTTCTTCTGTTCTGTGTCCAGAATCATGCCCAAGAACAGCAGACGCGTCGTAGGAATCAGCTGCGACTTTGGGATATTCAGAATCCAGCCGTGCTGTTGTAGCACTTCCCGAGATAGTGCTACTCCGACTAACAACTGCTCCTTGGACCTTGCCTTTATAAGGAGATCGTCCAAGTACGGGATAATTATAAAATCCCCCTCTTCCAGGCTTGCAATAACCGCATTGAGCGATTCCATTTTGAACTTGAACTTCCTTACATAAGTGTTCAAGGATTTTAAATTTAGAATGGGTCTCACCGAACCGTCTGGTTTCGGTACCACAAACATTGTGGAATAGTAACCCCGTCCCTGTTGAAGGAGGGGAACCTTGATTATCACCTGCTGAAGGTACAGCTTGTGAATAGCCGCCAGCACTACCTCCCTGGCAAGGCTGATTTGAGGTAACGGCGAGGGGGAGTCGCCTCGAACTCCAGCATGTATCCCTGAGATACCACTTGTAGAACCCAGAGATCCACCTGTGAGCGAACCCACTGGTCGCTGAAGTTCCGGAGACGCGCCCCCACCGCACCTGGCTCCACCTGTGGAGCCCCAGCGTCATGCGGTGGACTTAGTGGAAGCAGGGGAGGATTTTTGTTCCTGGGAACTGGCTGCCTGGTGCAGCTTTTTTCCTCTACCCCTGCCTCTGGGCAGAAAGGATGTGCCTCTGACCCGCTTGCCTTTCTGAGGCCGAAAGGACTGTACTTGATAATACGGTGCTTTCTTAGGCTGTGAGGGAATCTGAGGTAAAAAAGTCAACTTCCCAGCTGTTGCTGTGGATACGAGGTCCGAGAGACCGTCCCCAAACAATTCCTCACCCTTATAAGGCAAAACCTCCATGTGCCTTTTAGAATCAGCATCACCTGTCCACTGCCGAGTCCATAATACTCTCATGGCAGAAATGGACATTGCATTAATTCTAGATGCCAGCCGGCAAATGTCCCTCTGTGCATCCCTCATATACAAGACGACGTACTTTATATGCTCTAAGGTTAGCAAAATAGCATCCCTGTCGAGGGTATCAATGTTGTCTGACAGGGTATCAGACCATGCTGCTGCAGCACTACACATCCATGCTGAAGCAATAGCAGGTCTCAGTATAGTACCTGAGTGTGAATATACAGACTTCAGGATAGCCTCCTGCTTTCTATCTGCAGGCTCCTTTAGGGCGGCCGTATCCTGAGACGGCAGTGCCACCCTTTTAGATAATCGTGTGAGCGCCTTGTCCACCCTAGGGGATGTCTCCCAGCGTAACCTATCCGTTGGCGGGAAAGGGTACGCCATCAGTAACCTCTTAGAAATCACTAGTTTCTTATCAGGGGAACACCACGCTTCTTCACACAATTCATTTAATTCATCAGATGGGGGAAAAGTCACTGGCTGCTTTTTCTCCCCAAACATAATACCCTTTTTAGTGGTAACCGGGTTAATGTCAGAAATGTGCAACACATTTTTCATTGCCGTAATCATGCATCGGATGGCCCTTGTGGACTGTACATTTGTCTCATCCTCGTCTACACTGGAGTCAGACTCCGTGTCGACATCTGTGTCTGCCATCTGAGCTAGCGGGCGTTTTTGAGCCCCTGATGGCCTCTGAGACGCCTGGGCAGGCGCGGGCTGAGATGCCGGCTGTCCCAAGGCTGTTACATCATCAAACCTTTTATGTAAAGAGTTGACACTGTCGGTTAATACCTTCCACATATCCATCCACTCCGGTGTCGGCCCCGTAGGGGGCGACATCACACTTATCGGCTCCTGCTCCGTCTCCACGTAGCCCTCCTCATCAAACATGTCGACACAGCCGTACCGACACACCGCACACACACAGGGAATGCTCTGACTGAGGACAGGACCCCACAAACTCCTTTGGGGAGACAGAGAGAGAGTATGCCAGCACACACCACAGCGCTATATAACACAGGGATTTTCACTATACTGAGTGATTTTTCCCAATAGCTGCTTATTAACACAAATTGCGCCTAAATTTATGTGCCCCCCCCTCTCTTTTTTACCCTTGTTGTACTGGATACTGCAGGGGAGAGCCTGGGGAGCGTCCTTCCAGCGGAGCTGTGAAGAGAAAATGGCGCTGGCTGTGCTGAGGAAGAAAGCCCCGCCCCCTCAGCGGCGGGCTTCTCCCGCTTTTTATAATGTTAATGGCGGGGGTTTATGCACATATACAGTGTTATACACTGTATTATGTGCTATTTGTGCCAAAAGGTAAACTAATTGCTGCCCAGGGCGCCCCCCTTCCCAGCGCCCTGCACCCAACAGTGACCGGAGTGTGTGGTGTGCTATGGGAGCAATGGCGCACAGCTGCAGTGCTGTGCGCTACCTTAATGAAGACAGGAGTCTTCAGCCACCGTTTTTCATCTTTATCTTCCGTCTTCTGGCTCTGCAAGGGGGACGGCGGCGCGGCTCCGGGAACGGACGATCGAGGTCGGGCCCTGTGTTCGATCCCTCTGGAGCTAATGGTGTCCAGTAGCCTTAGTAGCACAAGCTAGCTGCAAGCAGGTAGGTTTGCTTCTCTCCCCTCAGTCCCTCGTAGCAGTGAGTCTGTTGCCAGCAGATCTCACTGAAAATAAAAAACCTAACAAATACTTTCTTTTCTAGTGAGCTCAGGAGAGCCCACTAGGTGCATCCAGCTCTGGCCGGGCACAGATTCTAACTGAGGTCTGGAGGAGGGGCATAGAGGGAGGAGCCAGTGCACACCAGATATAGTACCTAATCTTTCTTTTAAGAGTGCCCAGTCTCCTGCGGAGCCCGTCTATTCCCCATGGTTCTTACGGAGTTCCCAGCATCCACTAGGACGTCAGAGAAACACACATTACATAGAACACATACATATATACACATACTCACATGCAAACACATATCTACATACTGTGTACACACACATAGAACATATGCACACAGACACACACATAGAATACATACATATATACACAATAACACAAACATCTGTAGCCCCCCTTTTATAACTGTGGGTACGACTTATCCCAGAAAAGTGTAAAGGTAGGGTGTCAGATTAATGTCCCTTGCCGGATACCTATACTCCTGAAATATCACTAAACCTGTCTGTAGAGCATATATAACATTATACCAAGACATATGACTATGTTAAATGGCGGGGTTACCTCTATTATCCTTTCCAATTACAGGTTCCTCCACCGATAAGAAGGCAGCTCCGAGACCGGTAAGTATACTGATGTTTAATATCAATAGCAAGTATCTAACATTACAGGCTTTTATATTACAATCTTCACCATATAACCCTTTCTAAGAATATTACTTTTCCTATACAGAAATTGCTGCATGCAATACATAAAAACTCATTCAGTTCATGGTCACTAGACTATAGACCCGGGTAGGTAAAAATATATCTAGATGGATACAGGGTTGCCACCAGAAATTGTGGGGCCCGGGACTGACAAATTAGGCAGCCCCCCCCCCCTTCCCCGGAAAAGGAGGGGGGTGGGGGGGGAGTTAATTAAAAAATATATATATTTAAAAAAAAAAAAAAATCTCTATACAGACACGCAGCAGCAACAATCACACAAAGTCACAAACACAAATATTACATACTTACAAATCCGTCCTACTGAGCGACCTCTCTCCTACTCTGTTTGTGTCTGCTGCTTCTGACCTGAGCTGCGGCTCCTCTTCGCTTCAATTACTGGCGCAGCGTGACATCATGACGTCACGCCGCGCCACAGCCGGCTCCAACAAACTTTATCAAACAGCAAGCTGCAGTTTGCTTGTTATGATAGGCGGTGGGCAGCGTGGATCTGCGATGGGCGGCTGCGGGTGGAGGGAAGCAGCCCGCGGCCCGCTGATGACAGTTTCAGCAGCCGCGGTCAGCCCCACCGGCAGCATCCATTGCCGGGAATAGCGACAGCGGGACGTTTGAGCAGCCCGGGCCCTCCACCCAATGTCAGAGTGGCCGGGCCCGGGACAAGTGTACACAGGGCACCCCCTTGATGGCGGCCCTGGATGGATAGTTTCTTTGGTCAAAATAATCCTGGTTCCTCAATTATATGACGTCAGTGCTGGCGACAGGTTTATTTTAGCAGGCTACTTTGCTGTCATTGGATATGCAGTTCTGCTGTCCACAGTTATTATGCTTTTGTTTTCTCCAAACACTAAACTCTATTTGCGTTAGTTTCTATTTGAATTTCCTTTTCTATGGGTTTGAGATAAGGTAAATAGTACGCACGCTTTGTGTGGACGCTTTCTCAATAATACTTAGAGATGAGAGCTCCTGTAGTTATTTAATAGAAAAATTGTCCCTATTTGAACTGTTCGCTGCTGCCTTTGTTGCAACTGAGTTGTCACTCTCTGGTTTCTCCTGCAGGCTCCGTTTGCTAGTATTACTGTTACATATGTTGCAATTTATGCATCTACTTGTCTCTCCTACCGACTTTCAATTTACTTGTCAGCTCAATATATTAAACTGCTTATGATCACTGATGACTGCCTGCATCTTCTCCTGGCAGCTGGGTCCTTGCTCAATCTTTGGATACTAACAGTTTAAGTGGTTCAGTCCTGCCTTTACACAATGTTGACTGTACTTGGCTATGACTTCTCCACTGCTTACCACTGAGTAATGTGCCCTACTATCTCCTCTCCTAATCAACCAACGTATAATAGGCAATATTTACGGGTTAAAACATTAGTGATAATATGTAAAGTCTAGTTATAATGGTCTTCAGAATTCAAGAAAATAAGAATTTACTTACCGATAATTCTATTTCTCGTAGTCCGTAGTGGATGCTGGGGACTCCGTCAGGACCATGGGGAATAGCGGCTGATATGATATGATATGTAGTATGCCTATATACTGTGTGAGACTGTGGCTGTATCTGCATATGAAATGCTACACACAGACTATAGGCATGCTGCATATCATTTTAATCAGCAGAAGCTGCTGATGCCCCTAGGAATATCAAATGCCCTAGGCAATTGCCTAGTTTGCCTATGCCTATGGCCGGCTCTGCTGACAACCCATCACACAAGAGTGATTTTGAACAAAGTGCAAACACAAGCAGCTGTAGCTTTAATACTTCAGAGTATTTCTCTGACGTCCTAAGTGGATGCTGGGGACTCCGTCAGGACCATGGGGAATAGCGGCTCCGCAGGAGACAGGGCACAAAAGTAAAAGCTTTAGGATCAGGTGGTGTGCACTGGCTCCTCCCCCTATGACCCTCCTCCAAGCCTCAGTTAGGATACTGTGCCCGGACGAGCGTACACAATAAGGAAGGATTTTGAATCCCGGGTAAGACTCATACCAGCCACACCAATCACACTGTACAACCTGTGATCTGAACCCAGTTAACAGCATGATAACAGCGGAGCCTCTGAAAAGATGGCTCACAACAATAATAACCCGATTTTTGTAACAATAACTATGTACAAGTATTGCAGACAATCCGCACTTGGGATGGGCGCCCAGCATCCACTACGGACTACGAGAAATAGAATTATCGGTAAGTAAATTCTTATTTTCTCTGACGTCCTAAGTGGATGCTGGGGACTCCGTCAGGACCATGGGGATTATACCAAAGCTCCCAAACGGGCGGGAGAGTGCGGATGACTCTGCAGCACCGAATGAGAGAACTCCAGGTCCTCCTCAGCCAGGGTGTGCCCCTGACCAAGTAGCAGCTCGGCAAAGTTGTAAAGCCGAGACCCCTCGGGCAGCCGCCCAAGATGAGCCCACCTTCCTTGTGGAATGGGCATTTACATATTTTGGCTGTGGCAGTGCTGCCACAGAATGTGCAAGCTGAATTGTACTACACATCCAACTAGCAATCGTCTGCTTAGAAGCAAGAGCACCCAGATTTTTGGGTGCCTACAGGATAACAGCAAGTCAGTCTTCCTGACTCCAGCCGTCCTGGAAACCTATATTTTCAGGGCCCTGACAACATCTAGCAACTTGGAGTCCTCCAAGTCCCTAGTAGCCGCAGGTACCACAATAAACTGGTGCAGGTGAAACGCTGACACCACCTTAGGGAGAAACTGGGGACGAGTCCGCAACCCTGCCCCGTCCGAATGGACAATCAGATATGGGCTTTGTGAGACAAAGCTGCCAATTTTGACACTCGCCTGGCCGAGGCCAGGGCCAACAGCATGGTCACTTTTCATGTGAGATATTTCAAATCCACAGATTTGAGCGGTTTAAACCAATGTGATTTGAGGAATCCCAGAACTACGTTGAGATCCCACAGTGCCACTGGAGGCACAAAAAGGGGTTGTATATGCAGTACTCCCTTGACAAACTTCTGGACTTCAGGAACTGAAGCCAATTCTTTCTGGAAGAAAATTGACAGGGCCGAAATTTGAACCTTAATGGACCCCAATTTGAGGCCCATAGACACTCCTGTTTTCAGGAAATGCAGGAATCGACCGAGTTGAAATTTCTTCGTGGGGCCTTCCTGGCCTCACACCACGCAACATATTTTCGCCACATGTGGTGATAATGTTGTGCGGTCACCTCCTTCCTGGCTTTGACCAGGGTAGGAATTACCTCTTCCGGAATGCCTTTTTACCTTAGGATCCGGCGTTCCACCGCCATGCCGTCAAACGCAGCCGCGGTAAGTCTTGGAAACAGACATGGTACTTGCTGAAGCAAGTCCCTTCTTAGCGGCAGAGGCCATGAGTCCTCTGTGAGCATTTCTTGAAGTTCCGGGTACCAAGTCCTTCTTGGCCAATCCGGAGCCACGAGTATAGTTCTTACTCCTCTACGTCTTATAATTCTCAGTACCTTGGGTATGAGAAGCAGAGGAGGGAACACATACACCGACTGGTACACCCACGGTGTTACCAGAAACGTCCACAGCTATTACCTGAGGGTCTCTTGACCTGGCGCAATACCTGTCCAGTTTTTTGTTCAGGCGGGACGCCATCATGTCCACCTTTGGTCTTTCCCAACGGTTCACAATCATGTGGAAGACTTCCCGATGAAGTCCCCACTCTCCCGGGTGGAGGTCGTGCCTGCTGAGGAAGTTTGCTTCCCAGTTGTCCACTCCCGGAATGAACACTGCTGACAGTGCTATCACATGATTTTCCGCCCAGCGAAGAATCCTTGCAGTTTCTGCCATTGCCCTCCTGCTTCTTGTGCCGCCCTGTCTGTTTACGTGGGCGACTGCCGTGATGTTGTCCCACTGGATCAATACCGGCTGACCTTGAAGCAGAGGTCTTGCTAAGCTTAGAGCATTGTAAATTGTCCTTAGCTCCAGTATATTTATGTGGAGAGAAGTCTCCAGACTTGATCACACTCCCTGGAAATTTTTTCCCTGTGTGACTGCTCCCCAGCCTCTCAGGCTGGCATCCGTGGTTACCAGGACCCAGTCCTGAATGCCGAATCTGCGGCCCTTTAGTAGATGAGCACTCTGCAGCCACCGCAGAAGAAACACCCTTGTCCTTGGAGACAGGGTTATCCGCTGATGCATCTGAAGATGCGATCCGGACCATTTTTCCAGCAGATCCCACTGAAAAGTTCTTGCGTGAAATCTGCCGAATGGAATCGCTTCGTAAGAAGCCACCATTTTTCCCAAGACCCTTGTGCAATGATGCACTGACACTTTTCCTGGTTTTAGGAGGTTCCTGACTAGCTCGGATAACTCCCTGGCTTTCTTCTCCGGGAGAAACACCCTTTTCTGGATTGTGTCCAGAATCATCCCTAGGAACAGCAGATGTGTCGTCGGAACAGCTGCGATTTTGGAATATTTAGAATCCACCCGTGCTGTCGTAGAACTACTTGAGATAGTGCTACTCCGACCTCCAACTGTTCTCTGGACCTTGCCCTTATCAGGCGATCGTCCATTTTCTTTGAAGAAGAATCATCATTTCGGCCATTACCTTGGTAAAGACCCGGGGTGCCGTGGACAATCCAAACGGCAGCGTCTGAAACTGATAGTGACAGTTCTGTACCACGAACCTGAGGTACCCTTGGTGAGAAGGGCAAATTGGGACATGGAGGTAAGCATCCCTGATGTCCAGGGACACCATATAGTCCCCTTCTTCGTGGTTCGCTATCACTGCTCTGAGTGACTCCATCTTGATTTGAACCTTTGTATGTAAGTGTTCAAATATTTCAGATTTAGAATAGGTCTCACCGAGCCGTCTGGCTTCAGTACCACAATATAGTGTGGAATAATACCCCTTTCCTTGTTGTAGGAGGGGTACTTTGATTATCACCTGCTGGGAATACAGCTTGTGAAATGTTTTCAATACTGCCCCCCTGTCGGAGGGAGACGTTGGTAAAGCAAACTTCAGGAACCTGCGAGGGGGAGACGTCTCGAATTTCCAATCTGTACCCCTGGGATACTACTTGTAGGATCCAGGGGTCCACTTGCGAGTGAGCCCACTGCGTGCTGAAACTCTTGAGACGACCCCCCACCGCACCTGTTTGTACGGCCCCAGCGTCATGCTGAGGACTTGGCAGAAGCGGTGGAGGGCTTCTGTTCCTGGGAATGGGCTGCCTGCTGCAGTCTTCTTCCCTTTCCTCTATCCCTGGGCAGATATGACTGGCCTTTTGCCCGCTTGCCCTTATGGGGACGAAAGGACTGAGGCTGAAAAGACGATGTCTTTTTCTGCTGACATGTGACTTGGGGTAAAAAAGGTGGATTTTCCAGCTGTTGCCGTGGCCACCAGGTCCGATGGACCGACCCCAAATAACTCCTCCCCTTTATACGGCAATACTTCCATGTGCCGTTTGGAATCTGCATCACCTGACCACTGTCGTGTCCATAAACATCTTTTGGCAGATATGGACATCGCACTTACTCTTGATGCCAGAGTGCAAATATCCCTCTGTGCATCTCGCATATATAGAAATGCATCCTTTAAATGCTCTATAGTCAATAAAATACTGTCCCTGTCAAGGGTATCAATATTTTCAGTCAGGGAATCCGACCAAGCCACCCCAGCGCTGCCCATCCAGGCTGAGGCGATCGCTGGTCGCAGTATAACACCAGTATGTGTGTATATACTTTTTAGGATATTTTCCAGCCTCCTATCAGTTGGCTCCTTGAGGGCGGCCGTATCTGGAGACGGTAACGCCACTTGTTTCGATAAGCGTGTGAGCGCCTTATCCACCCTAAGGGGTGTTTCCCAACGCGCCATAACTTCTGGCGGGAAAGGGTATACCGCCAATAATTTTCTATCGGGGGAAACCCACGCATCATCACACACTTCATTTAATTTATCTGATTCAGGAAAAACCACAGGTAGTTTTTTCACACCCCACATAATACCCTTTTTTGCGGTACTTGTAGTATCAGAAATATGTAACACCTCCTTCATTGCCCTTAACATGTAACGTGTGGCCCTAAAGGAAAATACGTTTGTTTCTTCACCGTCGACACTGGAGTCAGTGTCCCTGTCTGTGTCTGTGTCGACCGACTGAGGTAAATGGGCGTTTTAAAGCCCCTGACGGTGTTTGAGACGCCTGGACAGGTACTAATTTGTTTGCCGGCCGTCTCATGTCGTCAACCGACCTTGCAGCGTGTTGACATTATCACGTAATTCCCTAAATACGCCATCCATTCCGGTGTCGACTCCCTAGAGAGTGACATCACCATTACAGGCAATTGCTCCGCCTCCTCACCAACATCGTCCTCATACATGTCGACACACACGTACCGACACCCAGCACACACACAGGGAATGCTCTGATAGAGGACAGGACCCCACTAGCCCTTTGGGGAGACAGAGGGAGAGTTTGCCAGCACACACCAAAACGCTATAATTATACAGGGACAACCTTTATATAAGTGTTTTCCCCTTATAGCATCTTAATATATAATCATATCGCCAAATAAGTGCCCCCCCTCTCTGTTTTAACCCTGTTTCTGTAGTGCAGTGCAGGGGAGAGCCTGGGAGCCTTCCCACCAGCAGTTCTGTGAGGGAAAATGGCGCTGTGTGCTGAGGAGAATAGGCCCCGCCCCCTTTTCGGCGGGCTTCTTCTCCCGTTTTTCTGACAACCTGGCAGGGGTTAAATACATCCATATAGCCCCAGAGGCTATATGTGATGTATTTTTAGCCAGTATAGGTACTTTCATTGCTGCCCAGGGCGCCCCCCCCAGCGCCCTGCACCCTCAGTGACCGTTGGTGTGAAGTGTGCTGAGAGCAATGGCGCACAGCTGCAGTGCTGTGCGCTACCTCATGAAGACTGAGAAGTCTTCAGCCGCCGATTTCTGGACCTCTTCTCTCTTCAGCATCTGCAAGGGGGTCGGCGGCGCGGCTCCGGTGACCCATCCAGGCTGTACCTGTGATCGTCCCTCTGGAGCTAGTGTCCAGTAGCCTAAGAAGCCAATCCATCCTGCACGCAGGTGAGTTCACTTCTTCTCCCCTAAGTCCCTCGTTGCAGTGAGCCTGTTGCCAGCAGGACTCACTGAAAATAAAAAACCTAATAAAACTTTTACTCTAAGCAGCTCTTTATGAGAGCCACCTAGATTGCACCCTGCTCGGACGGGCACAAAGATCTAACTGAGGCTTGGAGGAGGGTCATAGGGGGAGGAGCCAGTGCACACCACCTGATCCTAAAGCTTTTACTTTTGTGCCCTGTCTCCTGCGGAGCCGCTATTCCCCATGGTCCTGACGGAGTCCCCAGCATCCACTTAGGACGTCAGAGAAATACTCTGAAGTATTAAAGCTACAGCTGCTTGTGTTTGCACTTTGTTCAAAATCACTCTTGTGTGATGGGTTGTCAGCAGAGCCGGCCATAGGCATAGGCAAACTAGGCAATTGCCTAGGGCATTTGATATTCCTAGGGGCATCAGCAGCTTCTGCTGATTAAAATGATATGCAGCATGCCTATAGTCTGTGTGTAGCATTTCATATGCAGATACAGCCACAGTCTCACACAGTATATAGGCATACTACATATCATTTTAATCAGCAGAATCTGCTTGTGCATCCTAGCCACATAGCAATGCAAATAAGATGCATTTTCATAACAAAAAGGTGCCCGACGTTAGCATTGAGGCAAGATTTATGAGTACCGATCTGTATCCAAGCAGAGGCAGAGGTCACAGTGTTAGTGGCAGTGTGAGTGCTGTGTGCATGTGAGTGGGTTTGTTGTGCAGTAGTGTTTGGAATATGTGTAAGAAGCATTATGTGTGTCATGTAAAAATGCATTAATAATGTGCAACATATGTGTAAGTAAGGGGCACTATGTGTGTCATTATGTGTATAAGAGCATTAATAATGTGCGGCATATGTGTAATAGTGTACTACTGTATGTGTATCATTATGTGTATAGGGGCAGTAATAATGTGCAGCAAATGGGTAGGGGCACTATGTGTGTCATTATGGTCTCATGTGTAAGGGGCATTACTCTGGCATTATGTGTATAAGGTGCTCTACTATGTGGCGTTGCGTATAGAAAGGGCACTACTGTGTCGTCTAATGTGACTAAAGAGCAATAGGGTGTGATGTAATGTGAATAAAGAAAAATATGGTGTGGTGCAATGTGAATAAGGGGCTCTACTGTGAGGAGTAATGTTTATAAGGTAAAGTGATACTACTGTGGGATGTAATATGAATTATGGACACTATCGCATGATCAAATGTGAATAAAGTTGCAGTATTGTGAGGCGTAACTGGAATTGGGGTTACTATTGTGTGGCCATGCCCCTTGCCAGCAAAAAACACACCCCTTTTTGGGCTGAGCACCAAATGTGCGAACTGTTCCTCTTTAAAATATAGGGGGCACAAACACCAAAATAAGGACTGCTATGGGTGAGGGGCAAGGTCAGAGGCAGAACCAGCGGTGGTGCTAGGGGACACCAGCCAAAATCTTGCCTAGGGCATCATATTGGTTAGGGCCGGCTCTGGTTGTCAGTGACGAGGACGTGCACTCTGTCTGATCCTCCTATACTGCTGCTGCTATGGTCGATGCCGTCATATATAGCTATAGGGCTTGGTGTAAGTGTGATGCATCAATTCAGCTCACCTACAGTCCTTTCGATCACTGGGTAGTTGGGTGGTGCTCCCCCCGACTCCTCCTCCAGTTAGTAGACGGGCTGGTTCCTTCTGCCTGATGCTGCCTTTGAAGCAATTCCACCTCCGCTATGAGGGATGCACGGTAGCCGCTTCCCTGGTTACTATGGCACCGCCTAGGAACGCCTTACACCTCTGCTGTCACTCCAGGCCGTCCCGCAAACTGCAATGCCCGACAGTGCCTTCCAGGTAACAGCGCTGCCCAGACCAGCCCCTGTATGCTCTGTTGCCTCTGCGCTCCACAGACAGACACCGCTGGGAGCGGGAAATCACTGCCACAGCTTCCGTCTCACCAGACCGCGGCCTCCCCTCATCAGCCGCTTCCGCCCCTCAGCTCCGCCATTACCGACTCTCTCAAGCCAGTCCATTCTCCGGTCCCCTTTGGTACCCAGGTAACCACTCTCCGTCGCAGCTTTCCCCAACAGAGTACCAGGAGCCTTCTCGCGTTCTCACCCCCTCTTATACCTTTTCTTTCAATCTTCGCGCGCTGCCCCCTGCTCCCGACGGAGCTGTCTCGCGCCCCGGCTTCTGAGGCTTCTAGAGCCTTCTACACATGCACTGCCCACCAATGTAGATACACCAAAATAAATACATATACAATTAAGACTGTCCCTACGTACATAAGGTCGATTACTTTATTCATGATGGGAATCTAATATTAGTAGCATTATACTGTGTGCTAGTATTGTTAGGATTATTAATGAGGCGCTGCTTCCTTAAACATAAACAGTGATAACGAGTACTTTACAGCCCACAGGGCTACCCTCTCCCCTGGTGTTTACATGTATGGTACGTAGTGTATATCACCATCCACTTAAGGTATCTTCTGGTACACCTACGTTAACCGTGTCATAGGGTATACCCGAAATAGGGCCATGACATCACCATGTTAGGATGCAATACTAATGGAATTTCAGTTGGAGTTCCTAACTGCTCATATGTGAGTATTCAAGGGGGTTTATGAATCCTTTGAGGCCTGGCGGACATAATGGGTCACTCCAACATATCCCCTCCATCTTCCCCAAAATTAGCTATAACTTCGTAAACTCCCCCTGTTCCCCAACTTCCCTCATTTGCCATACCATCGGCATCGGTTCCCACTGGTTGGAGGGACAGGGTACTTCTGGTTCCTGAGGATCCTGATCCAATAAATGCTCCTCCATCCTACAGTCACTATCTGTACAGTAATACCCGGAGGTGTATTCATCCGATTTTTCCTCATCCTCCTCATTCCTAGAGCGGTTATCCTCTGGGTTACGCTCCCTGAAGTTGCACCCCCGACCCTTCGGAGCACCGGAGTTTCCAGTATCCTCCCATCGAAAGTCTTGTGCAATGGGGAGCAAATGCTGCTGATGGTAGGTTAACATGGGTCCCTGTCCATCGGCCCGCACTAGCTGATAGGCAGGAATATTAGGCAACTGCTTCACTACAATATAAGGCTCAGCCCTCCATCGATTATTCAATTTTTGCTTACTGGGTAGTCCAAAGGCTCGAAGGAGCACTCGGTCTCCCGACTTTAAACACTGCTCTTTAACATTACGATCACATAGGGCTTTGGGGGTCATTACGAGTTGATCGCTAGCTGCCGTTGTTCGCAGCGCAGCGATCAGGCTAAAAATCGGCACTTCTGCGCATGCGTATGCGGCTCAATGCGCACGCCCGACATACTTTCACAAAAGCCGATGCAATTTCACACAAGGTCTAGCGACGCTTTTCAATCGCACTGCTGGCCGCAGAGTGATTGACAGGAAGTGGGTGTTTCTGGGTGGTAACTGACCGTTTTCGGGGAGTGTGTTTAAAAATGCAGGCGTGCCAGATACAATCGCAGGTGTGCCTGGCGAAACGCAGGCGTGGCTGGCCGAATGCAGGGCGTGTTCGTGACGTCAAACAGGAACTAAACAGTCTGAAGTGATCGCAAGCTAGGAGTAAGTCTCGAGCTGCTCAGAAACTGCACAATCTTTTTTTGTAGCAGTGCTGCGATCCTTTCGTTCGCATTTCTGCTAAGCTAAGATACACTCCCAGAGGGCGGCGGCTTAGCGTTTGCACGGCTGCTAAAAGCAGCTAACGAGCGAACAACTTGGAATGAGGGCCTTTATTCTTTTCCCACAGCTTATGGGCAGAAGACTGCCAACTGATATGCCTCATTTAACTGTTGTCAGAGTTGCTTGACGTTCTGAGAGTAAGAAGAGGCCGCGGTAGAATTGACCTGCGTACCTAAGCATACATCAATCGGTAGCCAGGCTTCCTGGCTGAACATAAGATAGTACGGCGTGAATCCAGTAGCTTCGTTTCTGGTGCAATTGTAAGCGTGAACTAGTGGAGATACATGGCGATGCCATTGATGTTTCCGTTTGGCGTTTAATGTACCCAGCATGTTAATCAAGGTCCGGTTGAAGCGCTCAGGCTGAGGATCACCTTGATGATGGTACGGAGTGATGCGGGACTTTTGGATGCCACAGCAGTGACACAATTCTTTAATTAAACGGCTCTCAAATTCCCTTCCCTGGTCAGAATGGATTCTCGCAGGTAGTCCATAGTGGACAAAAAAACTTTTCCCACAGGGTTTTGGCAATGGTCGCCGCTGTCTGGTTGACCATTATATAGGCTTGGGCGTATCTGCTGAAGTGATCTGTTGCCACTAGTATATGGCTATGTTGTCCCCCTGTGCCTTCCAGTGTCAGAAAATCTATACATATCAATTCCAACGGTCCCGAACTCTGGATGTTCACTAGCGGAGTGGACTTGGTCGGTAAGGTTTTCCTGAGGATGCAGTTTCCACAGGTCCTACAGAAGTGGTCAATATCATGGTTTATAAAGGGCCAAAAGAATCGGTCAGCGACTAATCCTTGTGTCTTGTCATATCCTAAATGCCCGTGCTCATCGTGTAATGCCTCTAATACCATCTGTTTATATTGAGTGGGCAATATGATCTGTAGCTTACACGTTCCATCGCTTCTCTGAACACTTCGATATAATATTCCCTTCTTCATCTTCAGTTTTCGTAGCTGCTGCCATAACACCTTTGACTAGCGGGACAGATGTGGTCGGTTGACAACTAAGTTCGGGTTCTCTACACTCCTCAGGATGGGGGCAATATGCAGATCATCTCGTGCCTGTGCCAGTCTTATCTGGTGATCATGCCGAACCCTTCCAATGCTGTATGACTCAACCTACAGTAGGCTGGGGGAATCACTAAATCCGAAGCTCCTATCGCCAATATAGCTGCTGACTCAGTATTCCGGTTAATGCTTATCTGTTGGCATAACCCTTTCACTGCAGCTGCAGGCACCTCAATCCAATCATCTCCTACATCGCAAGGATCTCCATGTGGCATTCGAGACAATGCATCTGCATCCTGATTATTAATTTCCGGGTGGTATTTGATGTTAAAGTCATAATTGGTTTGTGCAGCCAGCCACTTATGGCCAGTGGCATCTAACTTGACGGAAGTCTGAACGTAGGTGAGAGGGTTCTTATCCGTCTGTACTGTGAAGTGGACTCCATACAGGTAGTCATTGAACTTCTCACTAACAGCCCATTTTAGAGCCAGAAATTCCAATTTATGGACTGGGTAATTTTTCTCACTTCTGGACAGGCCCCGACTGACATAGGAGATGGGTCTCAGCTGTTGGTCTTGCACTTGGTACAACATTTCCCAAGACCTTCCAACGAGGCACTTCATATGGGAGGTCAGGTCTAGCGTAGGCTAATACGGGTGACTTGGTAGATGGTCTTTAAAATTACTAAATGCTTCTTCGCACTGCTCAGTCCACCGGACTCCAAAAGACTCCCGAGGTTTATAATAAATAAGTTTCTCTCCTTTAGGTGGAACGACGGTGCTTTTACTGGCGGGAGGATACCCGCGGGTCAGTCCTGTTAATGGTTGTGTGACTTTGGAATAGTGAGGCACGAATTTCCGATAGTAGCCACAGAACCCAAGAAAAGACCTTAAGTCTTTGATGTTATCCGGTCTAGGCCAATTCTTCACAGTTGCCACCTTGTCTGGGTCAGTAGCTATCCCGTGTCTACTCACGATATGCCCTAGATATTTGACGGATGCCCTGCAGAACTTACATTTCTCGATGGACAGCTTCAGTCCTCTAGCCTGAAGTCAGTCTAGTACCTTAAGGAGGCGTTCATTGTGCTCGTCCAGATCTTTTTCGAAGACAATAATATCGTCTAGATATACCAATACTTTGCAGTAGCACATGTCCCCTACCATTTTTTCCATCATTCTCTGAAACGTAGCCGGGGCTCTTTTTATGCCTTGGGGCATTTTTAAGAACTCAAAGAAGCCTACAGGGCATATAAAGGCGGTCTTGGCTATATCGGTGACACTCATCGGGATCTGGCAATATCCACATCGGAGGTTGAGCACGGAGATCATTGACTCCCCTGGAGACAATCTAATGCCTTCGGAACAGTGTATTGATCTGGCACTCTCCGATTATTCAAAGTGCGGTAGTCAATACAAAGCCTGATTTCTCCACTCTTCTTACGTGCGACCACAATGGGGGAGGCATATGGGCTCTCCGAGTCCGCAATTACGTGGTTCTCCAATAAACTGCGCAGATGTGTTCTCACGTCTTCGAAGTCAGCTGGCGCTAACCTCCTAGATCATTCCCGGAAGGGGGTGTCATCAGCTTGATGTGGTGCTCCACTCCCGTTGCAGTCTCAAGATCCCAGTCGCCTTTGGAAAAGACTGCCTCTCTCAACTGAAGTTGTTCCACCAAACATTGTTGACTCACGATATTGATTATCACTCGCTTGGAAGCAAGAAGCTAGATCAAAGGTCTTTGGCCGTTGATCAACCCCCTGAGCTAACTCTCTACTACCGGCTCCTGTGCTGCTTTCTATCAAGTGGCATCGATATTCCCTGTCACCATTCTTTCGAAATATAGAGTGCTGGTTTTCCTTGTCCTGCTTCTCACACCATCGAATGAGATTTTTGAACATATGGGTATTAGTGCCCACAATCGCGGGAAGTTGGCCATTATCCCCCGGCGAGTCAGGGCAAATCAAAGCCATCAGCGGAACGGTCTCATTGGGAGTAATGAGTCCAGGCTCAAAGGTGATCTGGGTTTCGATATATAGCCTAGATAACGGTATTTCTGCTCACTCAAACCCCAGATGGTAAGGGCACTGAGTGGTTGAATGGGAATATCAGACAAGTGTTCTCTGTACCAAGATTCAAAGACTATTGACACTTGGGACCCGCTGTCCATTCAGATAGTACAATCCTGCCCGTTGATCATGGCTTTGACCAGTGGGGCCTGCACCATTAGGGTTTCAGGAATGGTGGCAGACCACTGGACACTCCCCAGTGCGTGAATATTTATTATTGGGGAGCCTGTGAGGGGGTCACAGCAATCCCCTGGGAGTTTCCCAACTGAGTAGCTTTCATCCTATCGGGGTTCTGCAGATTTCCTCTCCTTTCGGGTCCCCCAACCGGACATTCAATGGACCGATGCCCAGGCTGTCCACAACTATAGCATATGATGGGGGCCCAACATCCACCTCCCCTTCTCATCCCTTTGCCCACCTCAGGGAGCCAATACGGTTGGGTGTTAGCATCTACCTGGAGGGCAATTTGCTGGTATATCTTCTTGTTTTGCTCTTCTAGCAGTTTGAACAATCGGTCTTCCGTAACTGGGGGAGTTGGAGTAGGTAGTACCATCTTTACCTTCTTAATGGCTTTTTCACGATTTTCGATTTGTACCTCCTCTAACTTTACTTCTTTTATCAATTCAGTTAAGTTAGGAGGAGGACCCGAAGCCATGGTACAGCGAAGTCTTTGGGCCACCGGATGGTTAGTCAGTGCCCCTTTCAACACCTGCTTCCTTTGACTCTCATCAACAGCCTCTTTGACCACTATCTTATAGATCAATCTAACCACCCGGTAGATGTAGTGAGTCAATGTTTCCCCCGGATCTTGATATGTATGAGTCAGTCTCGCTATTAAATCCCCTACATCTTCTAAAGTTCCGAAGGAGAAGTCTAAGGCTTCAATGTAGTCTTTTAGAGTGGCTGTTGACTTGCTCCTCCTAGTGGTCTGTATCACCCCCATGGCGGGCCCCCGGAGACTTTCCACTATATGCTGTTTCATTATATGCTTTGGGCATTGCCATTCCTCCGAATGTTGAATAGCGGCTACTCACCACTTATTATAAGTTTCCTCCCCTGCCGGCACAGGTGTAATTCCCGAGAATATTCTCAACCATCAATATCCCCCTTCGTAGTGCCATCGTTCTAACTAACTGACCATTTTGTCCACTACAATGTCGACTCCTGTTCCCATAGTTTCATCTCTAATATCCAGAGATTCCCATTCACCAGTATTCATACAGAAACACTCCCCGGATAACGGTGCTCTGGAACCAGGGTGGTCCCTCCCCCCCTCTTCAGCATTATCTCCCCCTTCGGGCCACAACAGTAGTATTTTCTTCTGGCAACCCCTGCTACTACCACCATGCTGGGAATTAATGTCTGATCTAGTGGGTTTAGGTTGCTAATCAGCACCACATAGGTATTTCCAGGTGGCCCTTTGCATCTGTCAACAACACAGGGCTGGTTGATCCCATATAGATTCCCCACTGCACGTAGTATGGGGTCATCACTGACTGTGGATAGGTTTCCCCATAGTCCAAAGCAACAAAGAGGTTCCACCCCCTTCTCCCTACACCAGTGATAGATGTCGGCCGCTGTTACCTCCTTCATCACTTCCCTGAGTAATAAACAATTAGACCTGATGGGCTCCCACTCTTGAGATCTCAGCAGTGCCTCCAAATGTAGCCCCCCTTTTATAACTGGGGGTACGACTTATCCCAGAAATGTGCCTCTACCCAAGCTCTTTGGATGATGGTATTACCAGGCTGGCTTGGGAACGCCTAAAGTGTAAAGGGAGGGTGTCAGATTAATGTCCCTTGCCGGATACCTATACTCCTGAAATATTACTAAACCCGTCTGTCGAGAATATAATGTTATACCAAGACATATGACTATGTTAAATGGCGGGGTTACTTCTATTATCCTTTTCGATTACAGGTTCCTCCACCGATAAGAAGGTAAGTATATTGATGTTTAATATCAATAGCAAGTATCTAACATTACAGGCTTTTATATTACAATTTTCACCATATAACCCTTTCTAATAATATTACTTTTCCTATACAGAAATTAATGCATGCAATACAAAAAAACTCATTTAGTTCATGGTCACTAGACTATAGAACCGGGTAGGTAAAAATATATCTAGATGGATAGTTTTTATGGTCTCTTACTAATGTGCACAGTTAGATACAGTAACTATCCTCAGTTTTATATAATCCAAGAAGAGTATATGTCTGAATAGGGATTTTTTTATACTCTTACTCTAGCTAGCCATAAACAATTAGATGCCAGACATGCAGTCCCAAGGAGACAAAATAATCTTGGTTCCTCAATTATATGATGTCAGTGCTGGTGACAGGTTTATTTTAGCAGGCTACTTTGCTGTCATTGGATATGCAGTTCTGCTGTCCACAGTTATTATGCTTTTGTTTTCTCCAAACACTAAACTCTATTTGCATTAGTTTCTATTTGAATTTTCTTTTCTCTGGGTTTGGGATAAGGGAAATAGTACGCACGCTTTGTGTGAACGCTTTCTTAATAATACTAACACCCCTTTTCCACTAAAGCACGGGTCGCAGCCGTGTTGCCGGGTTGGTGACGCTACTACTGACGCGGCAGGGGCGGCGCTGGGAGATCACATGATCGCCCAGTGCCTCCCTCCCTATACACTGTGAACGGGAGCTGTGTCGCCTCGACACGGCACCCATTCACACTAGACAGCTAGCCGGGTAGGATTCCCGGATCACTTGATCCGGGAATTTGCCGGGGAACCCTTTTCCACTAGGGCAAAACACGGGTAAATGCGCGCCCCCGCGCATTTACCCGTGTTTCTAAGAGCTAGTGGAAAAGGGGTATTAGAGATGAGAGCTCCTGTAGTTATTTAATAGAAATATTGTCCCTATTTGAACTGTTCGCTGCTACCTTTGTTGCAATTGAGTTGTCACGCTCTGGTTTCTCCTGCAGGCTCCGTTTGCTATTATGCAAAGAAAAGATATACCAAAATATATCCAAACAGGCGCTACTTAGAGCTCGTTTTCCTAGCAGCTGTTTAAGGAGATAGTCACTCTCCACACATTAAATACACACAAAAACAGAAAGAAAACAGCGCTTATACTCATGAATTATATAGACATTGTTATAGACAACATGGTAATCTAAAAAAGTATCATTTATTAAAATTATTTGATATAGAAAAAGTGTAACTGGCTAACAAGCCTTCACTATATTCAGTTACAATTAACTTGTCAGCTCAATATATTAAACTGCTTATGATCACTGATGACTGCCTGCATCTTCTCCTGGCAGCTGGGTCCTTGCTCAATCTTTGGCTACTAACAGTTTAAGTGGTTCAGTCCTGCCTTTTACACAATGTTGACTGCACTTGGCTATGACTTCTCCACTGCTTACCACTGAGCAATGTGCCCTACTATCTCCTCTCCTAATCAACCAACGTATAATAGGCAATATTTACAGGTTAAGACGTTAGTGGTAATATGTAAAGTCTAGTTATAATGGACTGCAGAATTCAAGAAATACTCCTGAAGTATTAAAGCTACAGCTGCTTGTGTTTGCACTTTGGGGGTAATTCTGAGTTGATCGCAGCAGGAACTTTGGCCCTCATTCCGAGTTGTTCACTCGCAAGCTGCTTTTAGCAGCATTGCACACGCTAAACACCGCCTACTGGGAGTGAATCTTAGCTTAGCAAAATTGCGAACGAAAGATTCTCAAAATTGTGAATAGAAATTTCTAAGCAGTTTCTGAGTAGCTCGACACTTACTCTGCCACTGCGATCAGTTCAGTCAGTTTCGTTCCTGTTTTGACGTCACAAACACACCCAGCGTTCGCCCAGACACTCCCCCGTTTCTCCAGCCACTCCCGCGTTTTTCCCAGAAACGGCAGCGTTTTTTCGCACACACCCATAAAACGGCCTGTTTCCGCCCAGAAACACCCACTTCCTGTCAATCACACAACGATCACCAGAACGAAGAAAAAACCTTGTAATGCCGTGAGTAAAATACCTAACTTCTTAGCAAATTTACTTGGCGCAGCCGCAGTGCGAACATTGCGCATGCGCAGTTTGCGGAAAATCGCTGCGATGCAATGAAAAAGAACGAGCGAACAACTCGGAATGAGGGCCTTTGTTAGCAGTTGGGCAAAACCATGTGCACTGCAGGTGTGGCAGATATAACATTTGCAGAGAGAGTTAGATTTGGGTGGGTTATTTTGTTTCTGTGCAGGGTAAATACTTGCTGCTTTATTTTTACACTGCAATTTAGATTGCAGATTGAACTCACCACACCCAAATCTAACTCTCTCTGCACATGTTATATCTGCCTCCCCTGCAGTGCACATGGTTTTGCCCAACTGCTAACAAAGTTCCTGCTGCGATCAACTCAGAATTACCCCCTTTGTTCAAAATCACTCTTGTGTGATGGGTTGTCAGTGACGAGGACGTGCACTCTGTCTGATCCTCCTATACTGCCGCTGCTACTGTCGATGCCGTCATCAGGGCCGGCTCTAGGCATGTTCGAATAGAGCGGCCGCGCAGGGCGCCACCCTTAATGGGCGCCGCGCGCTGGAGCCGCCATATTCGAAGCTGGAGCCGGCCCTGTGCAGCGTTGGCCCGGCCGTGACCTCTTGCGTGCGCTATGCGCGCTGTGCGGCGCCAGTGTCTAACGTCAGACGCCGGCGCCACGCAGCGCGCATAGCGCACACAAGCGCCTTGGAGGCCGCCCGCCCGTCGGCCCTCACCTGGACCCGGACCCGCACTCGCCCGCCATCGGACAGCAGTACTCCTCCCCCTCTCAGCGCCGCAGGTATTTGGGGGGGAGGGAGGCACATTTATGGATGGCACTGTGGGGGCATTTATGTATCTGGCACTGTGGGGGCATTTATGTATCTGGAACTGTGGGGACATATCTGGCACTGTGGGGGCATTTATGTATCTGGCACTGTGGGTGCATTTATGTATCTGGCACTGTGGGGGCATTTATGGATCTGGCACTGTGGGGGCATTTATGGATCTGGCACTGTGGGGGCATTTATGGATCTGGCACTGTGGGGGCATTGATCTGGCACTGTGGGGGCATTGATCTGGCACTGTGGGGGCATTGATCTGGTACTGTGGGGGCATTTATCTGGCACTGTGGGGGCATTGATCTGGCACTGTGGGGGCATTGATCTGGCACTGTGGGGCATTTATCTGGCACTGTGGGGGCATATCTGGCACTGTGGGGGCATATCTGGCACTGTGGGGGCATATCTGGCACTGTGGGGGCATATCTGGCACTGTGGGGGCATTTATGTATCTGGCACTGTGGGGGCATTAATGTATCTGGTACTGTAGGGGCATTTATATATCTGGCACTGTGGGGGCATTTATGTATCTGGCACTGTGGGGGCATATCTGGCACTGTGGGGGCATATCTGGCACTGTGGGGGCATATCTGTATCTGGCACTGTGGGGGCATATCTGGCACTGTAGGGGCATATCTGGCACTGTAGGGGCATTTCTGTATCTGGCACTGTGGGGGCATATCTGGCACTGTGGGTCATTTATCTGGCACTGTGGGGGCATATCTGGCACTGTGGGGGCATTTCTGTATCTGGCACTGTAGGGGCATTTATGTATCTGGAACTGTGGGGACATATCTGGCACTGTGGGGGCATTTATGTATCTGGCACTGTGGGGACATTTCTGTATCTGGCACTGCTGGGGGGCATGTCATGTGTAGCTGGCACGGCTGGGGAGCATATCATGTAGTGTTCCCGCTAGGCGTCTGTGGCTAGGCAATGAGTCTCAGTGCTCTGCCTGGCGCAAAGTGTCTAACGTGCTCTGCCTGGCGCAAAGTGTCTAACGTGCTCTGCCTGGCGCAAAGTGTCTAACGTGCTCTGCCTGGCGCAAAGTGTCTAACGTGCTCTGCCTGGCGCAAAGTGTCTAGGAGGTTCTACCTGGTGCAGTGTATATTAACTGCACTACTGAGTGGTGTAATGCGACTTGCCACTATTATGTGGCCACGCACCTTTCCCACGAAGCAACGCCCCTAAATTTACCCAGTGCTTTACCATGTAGGTAGATGAGCACCAAGCATTACAGTATGTACTAGAGATGTGCACTTGAAATTTTTCGGGTTTTGTGTTTGGGTTCGGTTCCGCGGCCGTGTTTTGGGTTCGACCGCGTTTTGGCAAAACCTCACCGAATTTTTTTTGTCGGATTCGGGTGTGTTTTGGATTCGGGTGTTTTTTTTAAAAAACACTAAAAAACAGCTTAAATCATAGAATTTGGGGGTCATTTTGATCCCAAAGTATTATTAACCTCAAAAACCATAATTTCCACTCATTTTCAGTCTATTCTGAATACCTCACACCTCACAATATTATTTTTAGTCCTAAAATTTGCACCTAGGTCGCTGGATGACTAAGCTAAGCGACCCTAGTGGCCGACACAAACACCGTGCCCATCTAGGAGTGGCACTGCAGTGTCACGCAGGATGGCCCTTCCAAAAAACACTCCCCAAACAGCACATGACGCAAAGAAAAAAAGAGGCGCAATGAGGTAGCTGTGTGAGTAAGATAAGCGACCCTAGTGGCCGACACAAACACCGGGCCCATCTAGGAGTGGCACTGCAGTGTCACGCAGGATGGCCCTTCCAAAAAACACTCCCCAAACAGCACATGACGCAAAGAAAAAAAGAGGCGCAATGAGGTAGCTGTGTGAGTAAGATAAGCGACCCTAGTGGCCGACACAAACACCGGGCCCATCTAGGAGTGGCACTGCAGTGTCACGCAGGATGGCCCTTCCAAAAAACACTCCCCAAACAGCACATGACGCAAAGAAAAAAAGAGGCGCAATGAGGTAGCTGTGTGAGTAAGATAAGCGACCCTAGTGGCCGACACAAACACCGGGCCCATCTAGGAGTGGCACTGCAGTGTCACGCAGGATGGCCCTTCCAAAAAACACTCCCCAAACAGCACATGACGCAAAGAAAAAAAGAGGCGCAATGAGGTAGCTGTGTGAGTAAGATAAGCGACCCTAGTGGCCGACACAAACACCGGGCCCATCTAGGAGTGGCACTGCAGTGTCACGCAGGATGGCCCTTCCAAAAAACACTCCCCAAACAGCACATGACGCAAAGAAAAAAAGAGGCGCAATGAGGTAGCTGTGTGAGTAAGATAAGCGACCCTAGTGGCCGACACAAACACCGGGCCCATCTAGGAGTGGCACTGCAGTGTCACGCAGGATGGCCCTTCCAAAAAACCCTCCCCAAACAGCACATGACGCAAAGAAAAAAAGAGGCGCAATGAGGTAGCTGTGTGAGTAAGATAAGCGACCCTAGTGGCCGACACAAACACCGGGCCCATCTAGGAGTGGCACTGCAGTGTCACGCAGGATGGCCCTTCCAAAAAACCCTCCCCAAACAGCACATGACGCAAAGAAAAAAAGAGGCGCAATGAGGTAGCTGTGTGAGTAAGATAAGCGACCCTAGTGGCCGACACAAACACCGGGCCCATCTAGGAGTGGCACTGCAGTGTCACGCAGGATGGCCCTTCCAAAAAACATTCCACAAACAGCACATGACGCAAAGAAAAATTAAAGAAAAAAGAGGTGCAAGATGGAATTGTCCTTGGGCCCTCCCACCCACCCTTATGTTGTATAAACAGGACATGCACACTTTAACCAACCCATCATTTCAGTGACAGGGTCTGCCACACGACTGTGACTGAAATGACGGGTTGGTTTGGACCCCCACCAAAAAAGAAGCAATTAATCTCTCCTTGCACAAACTGGCTCTACAGAGGCAAGATGTCCACCTCATCATCATCATCCTCCGATATATCACCGTGTACATCCTCCTCCTCACAGATTATCAATTCGTCCCCACTGGAATCCACCATCTCAGCTCCCTGTGTACTTTGTGGAGGCAATTGCTGCTGGTCAATGTCTCCACGGAGGAATTGATTATAATTCATTTTAATGAACATCATCTTCTCCACATTTTCTGGATGTAACCTCGTACGCCGATTGCTGACAAGGTGAGCGGCGGCACTAAACACTCTTTCGGAGTACACACTTGTGGGAGGGCAACTTAGGTAGAATAAAGCCAGTTTGTGCAAGGGCCTCCAAATTGCCTCTTTTTCCTGCCAGTATAAGTACGGACTGTGTGACGTGCCTACTTGGATGCGGTCACTCATATAATCCTCCACCATTCTTTCAATGGGGAGAGAATCATATGCAGTGACAGTAGACGACATGTCCGTAATCGTTGTCAGGTCCTTCAGTCCGGACCAGATGTCAGCATCAGCAGTCGCTCCAGACTGCCCTGCATCACCGCCAGCGGGTGGGCTCGGAATTCTGAGCCTTTTCCTCGCACCCCCAGTTGCGGGAGAATGTGAAGGAGGAGATGTTGACAGGTCGCGTTCCGCTTGACTTGACAATTTTGTCACCAGCAGGTCTTTCAACCCCAGCAGACTTGTGTCTGCCGGAAAGAGAGATCCAAGGTAGGCTTTAAATCTAGGATCGTGCACGGTGGCCAAAATGTAGTGCTCTGATTTCAACAGATTGACCACCCGTGAATCCTTGTTAAGCGAATTAAGGGCTCCATCCACAAGTCCCACATGCCTAGCGGAATCGCTCCGTGTTAGCTCCTCCTTCAATGTCTCCAGCTTCTTCTGCAAAAGCCTGATGAGGGGAATGACCTGACTCAGGCTGGCAGTGTCTGAACTGACTTCACGTGTGGCAAGTTCAAAGGGCATCAGAACCTTGCACAACGTTGAAATCATTCTCCACTGCGCTTGAGACAGGTGCATTCCACCTCCTATATCGTGCTCAATTGTATAGGCTTGAATGGCCTTTTGCTGCTCCTCCAACCTCTGAAGCATATAGAGGGTTGAATTCCACCTCGTTACCACTTCTTGCTTCAGATGATGGCAGGGCAGGTTCAGTAGTTTTTGGTGGTGCTCCAGTCTTCTGTACGTGGTGCCTGTACGCCGAAAGTGTCCCGCAATTCTTCTGGCCACCGACAGCATCTCTTGCACGCCCCTGTCGTTTTTTTAAAAATTCTGCACCACCAAATTCAAGGTATGTGCAAAACATGGGACGTGCTGGAATTTGCCCATATTTAATGCACACACAATATTGCTGGCGTTGTCCGATGCCACAAATCCACAGGAGAGTCCAATTGGGGTAAGCCATTCCGCGATGATCTTCCTCAGTTGCCGTAAGAGGTTTTCAGCTGTGTGCGTATTCTGGAAAGCGGTGATACAAAGCGTAGCCTGCCTAGGAAAGAGTTGGCGTTTGCGAGATGCTGCTACTGGTGCCGCCGCTGCTGTTCTTGCGGCGGGAGTCCATACATCTACCCAGTGGGCTGTCACAGTCATATAGTCCTGACCCTGCCCTGCTCCACATGTCCGTGGTTAAGTGGACATTGGGTACAACTGCATTTTTTAGGACACTGGTGAGTCTTTTTCTGACGTCCGTGTACATTCTCGGTATCGCCTGCCTAGAGAAGTGGAACCTAGATGGTATTTGGTAACGGGGGCACACTGCCTCAATAAATTGTCTAGTTCCCTGTGAACTAACGGCGGATACCGGACGCACGTCTAACACCAACATAGTTGTCAAGGCCTCAGTTATCCGCTTTGCAGCAGGATGACTGCTGTGATATTTCATCTTCCTCGCAAAGGACTGTTGGACAGTCAATTGCTTACTGGAAGTAGTACAAGTGGGCTTACGACTTCCCCTCTGGGATGACGATCGACTCCCAGCAGCAACAACAGCAGCGCCAGCAGCAGTAGGCATTACACTCAAGGATGCATCGGAGGAATCCCAGGCAGGAGAGGACTTGTCAGAATTGCCAGTGACATGGCCTGCAGGACTATTGGCATTCCTGGGTAAGGAGGAAATTGACACTGAGGGAGTTGGTGGGGTGGTTTGCGTGAGCTTGGTTACAAGAGGAAGGGATTTACTGGTCAGTGGACTGCTTCCGCTGTCACCCAAAGTTTTTGAACTTGTCACTGACTTATTATGAATGCGCTGCAGGTGACGTATAAGGGAGGATGTTCCGAGGTGGTTAACGTCCTTACCCCTACTTATTACAGCTTGACAAAGGCAACACACGGCTTGACAAATGTTGTCCGCATTTCTGGTGAAATACTTCCACACCGAAGAGCTGATTTTTTTTGTATTTTGACCAGGCATGTCAATGGCCCTATTCCTCCCACGGACAACAGGTGTCTCCCCGGGTGCCTGACTTAAACAAACCACCTCACCATCAGAATCCTCCTGGTCAATTTCCTCCCCAGCGCCAGCAACACCCATATCCTCCTCATCCTGGTGTACTTCAACACTGACATCTTCAATCTGACTATCAGGAACTGGACTGCGGGTGCTCCTTCCAGCACTTGCAGGGGGCGTGCAAATGGTGGAAGGCGCATGCTCTTCACGTCCAGTGTTGGGAAGGTCAGGCATCGCAACCGACACAATTGGACTCTCCTTGTGGATTTGGGATTTCGAAGAACGCACAGTTCTTTGCGGTGCTTTTGCCAGCTTGAGTCTTTTCAGTTTTCTAGCGAGAGGCTGAGTGCTTCCATCCTCATGTGAAGCTGAACCACTAGCCATGAACATAGGCCAGGGCCTCAGCCGTTCCTTGCCACTCCGTGTGGTAAATGGCATATTGGCAAGTTTACGCTTCTCCTCCGACAATTTTATTTTAGGTTTTGGAGTCCTTTTTTTACTGATATTTGGTGTTTTGGATTTGACATGCTCTGTACTATGACATTGGGCATCGGCCTTGGCAGACGACGTTGCTGGCATTTCATCGTCTCGGCCATGACTAGTGGCAGCAGCTTCAGCACGAGGTGGAAGTGGATCTTGATCTTTCCCTAATTTTGGAACCTCAACATTTTTGTTCTCCATATTTTAATAGGCACAACTAAAAGGCACCTCAGGTAAACAATGGAGATGGATGGATACTAGTATACTTATGGATGGACTGCCGAGTGCCGACACAGAGGTAGCTACAGCCGTGGACTACCGTACTGTGTCTGCTGCTAATATAGACTGGATGATAATGAGATGAAATCAATATATATATATGTATGTATATATAATATCACTAGTACTGCAGCCGGACAGGTAGATAATATATTTATTAGGTAATGATGACTGATGACGGACCTGCTGGACACTGTCAGCTCAGCAGCACCGCAGACTGCTACAGTAAGCTACTATACTATAGTAGTATGTACAAAGAAGAAAGAAAAAAAAAAACCACGGGTAGGTGGTATACAATTATGGATGGACTGCCGAGTGCCGACACAGAGGTAGCTACAGCCGTGGACTACCGTACTGTGTCTGCTGCTAATATAGACTGGATGATTGATAATGAGATGAAATCAATATATATATATATGTATGTATATATAATATCACTAGTACTGCAGCCGGACAGGTAGATAATATATTTATTAGGTAATGATGACTGATGACGGACCTGCTGGACACTGTCAGCTCAGCAGCACCGCAGACTGCTACAGTAAGCTACTATACTATAGTAGTATGTACAAAGAAGAAAGAAAAAAAAAAAAACACGGGTAGGTGGTATACAATTATGGATGGACTGCCGAGTGCCGACACAGAGGTAGCTACAGCCGTGGACTAACGTACTGTGTCTGCTGCTAATATAGACTGGATGATTGATAATGAGATGAAATCAATATATATATATATATGTATGTATATATAATATCACTAGTACTGCAGCCGGACAGGTAGATAATATATTTATTAGGTAATGATGACTGATGACGGACCTGCTGGACACTGTCAGCTCAGCAGCACCGCAGACTGCTACAGTAAGCTACTATACTATAGTAGTATGTACAAAGAAGAAAGAAAAAAAAAAAACCACGGGTAGGTGGTATACAATTATGGATGGACTGCCGAGTGCCGACACAGAGGTAGCTACAGCCGTGGACTAACGTACTGTGTCTGCTGCTAATATAGACTGGATGATAATGAGATGAAATCAATATATATATATATATGTATGTATATATAATATCACTAGTACTGCAGCCGGACAGGTAGATAATATATTTATTAGGTAATGATGACTGATGACGGACCTGCTGGACACTGTCAGCTCAGCAGCACCGCAGACTGCTACAGTAAGCTACTATACTATAGTAGTATGTACAAAGAAGAAAGAAAAAAAAAAACCACGGGTAGGTGGTATACAATTATGGATGGACTGCCGAGTGCCGACACAGAGGTAGCTACAGCCGTGGACTAACGTACTGTGTCTGCTGCTAATATAGACTGGATGATTGATAATGAGATGAAATCAATATATATATATATATGTATGTATATATAATATCACTAGTACTGCAGCCGGACAGGTAGATAATAATAAGATTTTACTTACCGATAAATCTATTTCTCGTAGTCCGTAGTGGATGCTGGGGACTCCGTCAGGACCATGGGGAATAGCGGCTCCGCAGGAGACAGGGCACAAAAGTAAGCTTTTAGGATCACATGGTGTGTACTGGCTCCTCCCCCTATGACCCTCCTCCAAGCTTCAGTTAGGTACTGTGCCCGGACGAGCGTACACAATAAGGAAGGATCTTGAATCCCGGGTAAGACTCATACCAGCCACACCAATCACACCGTACAACCTGTGATTTGAACCCAGTTAACAGTATGATAACAACGAAGGAGCCTCTGAAAAGATGGCCCACAACAATAACAACCCGATTTTTGTAACAATAATTATGTACAAGTAATGCAGACAATCCGCACTTGGGATGGGCGCCCAGCATCCACTACGGACTACGAGAAATAGATTTATCGGTAAGTAAAATCTTATTTTCTCTAACGTCCTAGTGGATGCTGGGGACTCCGTCAGGACCATGGGGATTATACCAAAGCTCCCAAACGGGCGGGAGAGTGCGGATGACTCTGCAGCACCGAATGAGAGAAACTCCAGGTCCTCCTCAGCCAGGGTATCAAATTTGTAGAATTTTACAAACGTGTTCCCCCCTGACCACGTAGCTGCTCGGCAAAGTTGTAAAGCCGAGACCCCTCGGGCAGCCGCCCAAGATGAGCCCACCTTCCTTGTGGAATGGGCATTTACAGATTTTGGCTGTGGCAGGCCTGCCACAGAATGTGCAAGTTGAATTGTACTACAAATCCAACGAGCAATAGTCTGCTTAGAAGCAGGAGCACCCAGCTTTTTGGGTGCATACAATATAAACAGCCAGTCAGACTTTCTGACTCCAGCCGTCCTGGAATTATATATATATATATATATATATATATATATTTTCAGGGCCCTGACAACGTCTAGCAACTTGGAGTCCTCCAAGACCCTAGTAGCCGCAGGCACCACAATAGGTTGTTTCAGGTGAAACGCTGACACCACCTTAGGAAGAAACTGGGGACAAGTCCGCAGTTCTGCCCTGTCCGAATGGAAAATCAAATATGGGCTTTTGTAAGACAAAGCCGCCAATTCTGACAATCGCCTGGCCGAGGCCAGGGCCAACAGCATGGTCACTTTCCATGTGAGATATTTCAAATCCACAGATTTGAGCGGTTCAACCCAATATGATTTGAGGAATCCCAACACTACGTTGAGATCCCACGGTGCCACTGGAGGCACAAAAAGGGGCTGTATATGCAATACTCCCTTGACAAACGTCTGGACTTCAGGAACCGAAGCCAATTCTTTCTGGAAGAAAATCTACAGGGCCGAAACTTGAACCTTAATGGACCCCAATTTGAGGCTCATAGACACTCCTGTTTGCAGGAAGTGCAGAAATCGACCTAGTTGAAATTTCTTCGTGGGGCCTTCCTGGCCTCACCCACGCAACATATTTTTACCACATGTGGTGATAACGTTGTGCGGTCACCTCCTTCCTGGCTTTGACCAGGGTAGGTATGACCTCTTCCGGAATGCCTTTTCCCTTAGAATCCGGCGTTCAACCGCCATGCCGTCAAACGCAGCCGCGGTAAGTCTTGGAACAGACATGGTACTTGCTGAAGCAAGTCCCTTCTTAGCTCCTGAGGCCATTAGTCCTCTATGAGCATCTCTTGAAGTTCCGGGTACCAAGTCCCTCTTGGCCAATCCGGAGCCACGAGTATAGTTCTTACTCCTCTACGTCTTATAATTCTCAATACCTTGGTTATGAGAAGCAGAGGAGGGAACACATACACCGACTGTTACACCCACGGTGTTACCAGGACATCCACAGCTATCGCCTGAAGGTCTCGTGACCTGGCGCAATACCTGTCCCGTTTTTTGTTCGGGCGGGACGCCATCATGTCCACCTTTGGTCTTTCCCAACGGTTCACAATCATGCGGAAAACTTCCCTATGAAGTTCCCACTCTCCCGGGTGGAGGTCGTGCCTGCTGAGGAAGTCTGCTTCCCAGTCGTCCACTCCCGGAATGAACACTGCTGACAGTGCTATCACATGATTTTCCGCCTAGCGAAAAATCCTTGCAGTTTTGCCACTGCCCTCCTGCTTCTTGTGCCGCCCTTTCTGTTTACGTGGGCGACTGCCGTGATGTTATCCCACTGGATCAATACCGGCTGACCTTGAAGCAGAGGTCTTGCTAAGTTTAGAGCATTATAAATTTGCTCTTAGCTCCAGTATATTTATGTGGAGAGAATTCTCCAGACTTGATCACACTCCCTGGAAATTTTTTCCCTGTGTGACTGCTCCCCAGCCTCTCAGGCTGGCCTCCGTGGTCACCAGCATCCAATCCTGAATGCCGAATCTACGGCCCTCTAGAAGATGAGCACTCTGTAATCACCACAGGAGAGACACCCTTGTCCTTGGATATAGGGTTATCCGCTGATGCATCTGAAGATGCGATCCGGACCATTTGTCCAGCAGATCCCACTGAAGAGTTCTTGCGTGAAATCTGCCGAATGGAATCGCTTCGTAATAAGCCACCATTTTTACCAGGACTCTTGTGCAATGATGCACTGACACTTTTCCTGGTTTTAGGAGGATCCCGATTAGCTCGGATAACTCCCTGGCTTTCTCCTCTGGGAGAAACACCTTTTTCTGGACTGTGTCCAGAATCATCCCTAGGACCAGCAGACGTGTCGTCGGAACAACTGCGGTTTTGGAATATTTAGAATCCACCCGTGTTGTCGTAGAACTACTTGAGATAGTGCTACTCCGACCTCCAACTGTTCTCTGGACCTTGTTCTTATCAGGAGGTCGTCCATTTTCTTTGAAGACGAATCCTCATTTCGGTCATTACCTTGGTAAGGACCCGGGGTGCCTTGGACAATCCAATGGCATCGTCTGAAACTGATAGTGACAGTTCTGTACCACGAACCTGAGATACCCTTGGTGAGAAAGGTAAATTTTGGGACATGGAGGTAAGCATCCCTGATGTCCCGGGACACCATATAGTCCCCTTCTTCCCGGTTCGCTATCACTGCTCTGAGTGACTCCATCTGGATTTGAACCTTTGTAAGTGTTCAAATATTTCAGATTTAGAATAGGTCTCACCTAGCCTTCTGGCTTCAGTATCACAATATAGTGTGGAATAATACCCCTTTCCCTGTTGTAGGAGGGGTAATTTTATTATCACCTGCTGGGAATACAGCTTGTGAATTGTTTTCAATACTGCCTCCCTGTCGGAGGGAGACATTGGTACAGCAGACTACAGGAACCTGCGAGGGGGAAACGTCTCGACATTCCAATCTGTACCCCTTGGATACTACTTGTAGGATCCAGGGGTCCTGTACGGTCCTAGCGTCATGCTGAGAACTTGGTAGAAGCGGTGGAGGGCTTCTGTTCCTGGGAATGGGCTGCCTGCTGCAGTCTTCTTCCCTTTCCTCTATCCCTGGGCAGATATGACTCTTATAGGGACGAAAGGACTGAGGCTGAAAAGACGGTGTCTTTTTCTGCAGAGATGTGACTTAGGGTAAAAAACGGTGGATTTTCCAGCAGTTGCCGTGGCCACCAGGTCCCATGGACCGACCCCAAATAACTCCTCCCCTTTATACGGCAATACATCTTTGTGCCGTTTGGAATCTGCATCACCTGACCACTGTCGTGTCCATAAACATCTTCTTGCAGATATGGACATCGCATTTACTCTTGATGCCAGAGTGCAAATATCCCTCTGCGCATCTCGCATATATAGAAATGCATCCTTTAAATGCTCTATAGTCAATAAAATACTGTCCCTGTCAAGGGTATCAATATTTTTAGTCAGGGAATCCGACCAAGCCACCTCAGCTCTGCACATCCAGGCTGAGGCGATCGCTGGTCGCAGTATAACACCAGCATGTGTGTGTATACTTTTTAGGATATTTTCCAGCCTCCTATCAGCTGGCTCCTTAAGTACGGCCCTATCTGTAGATGGTACCGCCACTTGTTCTGATAAGCATGTGAGCGCCTTATCCACCCTAAGGGGTGTTTCCCAACGCGCCCTAACTTCTGGCGGGAAAGGGTATACCGCCAATAATTTTCTATCGGGGGAAACCCACGCATCATCACACACTTCATTTAATTTATCTGATTCAGGAAAAACTACAGGTAGTTTTTTCACATCCCACATAATACCCTTTTTTGTGGTACTTGTAGTATCAGAAATATGTAACACCTCCTTCATTGCCCTTAACGTGTGGCCCTAAAGGAAAATACGTTTGTTTCTTCACCGTCGACACTGAAATCAGTGTCCGTGTCTGGGTCTGTGTCGACCGACTGAGGTAAATGGGCGTTTTACAGCCCCTGACGGTGTTTTAGACGCCTGGACAGGTACTAATTTGATCGCCGGCCGTCTCATGTCGTCAACCGGCTTGCAGCGTGTTGACATTATCACGTAATTCCATAAATAAGCCATCCATTCCGGTGTCGACTCCCTAGAGAGTGACATCACCATTACAGGCAATTTGCTCCGCCTCCTCACCAACATTTTCCTCATACATGTCGACACACACGTACCGACATACAGCACACACATAGGGAATGCTCTGATAGAGGACAGGACCCACTAGCCCTTTGGGGAGACAGAGGGAGAGTTTGCCAGCACACACCAAAACGCTATAATTATACAGGGACAACCTTTATATAAGTGTTCCTCCCTTATAGCATTTAATATATATTCATATCGCCAAATCAGTGCCCCCCCTCTCTGTTTTAACCCTGTTTCTGTAGTGCAGTGCAGGGGAGAGCATGGGAGCCTTCCCACCAGCATTTCTGTGAGGGAAAATGGCGCTGTGTGCTGAGGAGAATAGGCCCCGCCCCCTTTTCGGCGGGCTTCTTCTCCGGAGTTTGTGATATCTGGCAGGGGTTAAATACATCCATATAGCCTCAAGGGCTATATGTGATGTATTTTTCGCCATACAGGTATTATACATTGCTGCCCAGGGCGCCCCCCCCCGCGCCCTGCACCCTCCGTGACCGCTGTGTGAAGTGTGCTGACAACAATGGCGCACAGCTGCAGTGCTGTGCGCTACCTGATGAAGACTGAAAGTCTTCTGCCGCCTGGTTCCGGACCTCTTCAATCTTCAGCATCTGCAAGGGGGGTCGGCGGCGCGGCTCCGGGACGAACCCCAGGGCGAGACCTGTGTTCCGACTCCCTCTGGAGCTAATGGTGTCCAGTAGCCTAAGAAGCCAATCCATCCTGCACGCAGGTGAGTTCACTTCTCTCCCCTAAGTCCCTCGTAGCAGTGAGCCTGTTGCCAGCAGGACTCACTGAAAATAAAGAACCTAAAAACTTTTTCTAAGCAACTCTTTAAGAGAGCCACCTAGATTGCACCCTGCTCGGACGGGCACAAAAACCTAACTGAGGCTTGGAGGAGGGTCATAGGGGGAGGGGCCAGTACACACCATGTGATCCTAAAAGCTTACTTTTGTGCCCTGTCTCCTGCGGAGCCGCTATTCCCCATGGTCCTGACGGAGTCCCCAGCATCCACTAGGACGTTAGAGAAATATTTATTAGGTAATGATGACTGATGACGGACCTGCTGGACACTGCCAGCTCAGCAGCACCGCAGACTGCTACAGTAAGCTACTATACTCTATAGTAGTATGTACAAAGAAGAAAGAAAAAAAAAAAACCACGGGTAGGTGGTATACAATTATGGATGGACTGCCGAGTGCCGACACAGAGGTAGCTACAGCCGTGGACTAACGTACTGTGTCTGCTGCTAATATAGAGTCTAGACTGGATGATAAATTATTGATAATGAGATGAAATCAATATAATATCACTAGTACTGCAGTCGGACAGGTACTATATATATTTATTATGTAATGACTGATGACGGACCTGCTGGACACTGTCAGGTCAGCACAGCACCGCAGACTGCTACAGTAAGCTACTATAGTAGTATGTATAAAGAAGAATGAAAAAAAAAAAAACCACGGGTAGGTGGTATACAATATTATATATATATATATATATATTATATATACAATTATATATTTTTATATATATATATATATATATATATATATATATATATATATTAAACTGGTGGTGATTGATTATTAAACTGGTGGTCACTTCAGGTCACGTTGCAACTTGCAACTAGTACTCCGAGGCCTAAGCAGACAATCACAAAATATATTATTATACTGGTGGTCAGTGTGGTCACAACAATGGCAGTGTGGCACTGACTCTGGCAGCAAAAGTGTGCACTGTACGTTATATGTACTCCTGAGTCCTGCTCTCAGACTCTAACTGCTCCCCACTGTCAGTGTCTCCCCCACAAGTCAGATAATACACTTACAGTCACACTATCTATTATCTAATCTATAAATATCACTTCAGCAAGTAGTATAGTAGTATACAGTATAGTAGTACTCCTCCTAATAATGCTCCCCAAAATACTGTGTCTCTCTCTTCTCTAAACGGAGAGGACGCCAGCCACGTCCTCTCCCTATGACTCTCAATGCACGTGTGAAAATGGCGGCGACGCGCGGCTCCTTATATAGAATCCGAGTCTCGCGATAGAATCCGAGCCTCGCGAGAATCCGACAGCGTGATGATGACGTTCGGGCGCGCTCGGGTTAGCCGAGCAAGGCGGGAAGATCCGAGCCTGCTCGGACCCGTGTAAAAAACCTGAAGTTCGGGCGGGTTCGGATTCAGAGGAACCGAACCCGCTCATCTCTAGTATGTACATCATTTTGCCCTCCTAACTTAAAAATGTGCCCTCCCTGTGATCAGCACCCTGCCCTAAAAAGTGAACACTATCATGTGCAGCTGGCACTGCTGGGGGGTATATTTTGTGTAGCTGGCACTGCTGGGGGGCATGTCATGTCTATCTGGCACTGCTGGGGGGTATATTGTGTGTAGCTGGCACTGCTGGGGGGCATGTCATGTCTATCTGGCACTGCACATTATGTGTATCTGACACTATACTGGAGACATTGTGTGTAAGGAACCCTACTGTGGCTGTTATGTGTAAGGCTGCTAATTGTGTGCGTAGAGGGGGTGTGAAAATATATTTATTTATAGTCTAATAATATAAAGTTATGAGGCCACACCCACTTTTCCAGAGGCCACGCCCAATTTTCCTGGAGCGCGCGCCTGGGGGGGGGGGGGGGCGCGCTTTTACATGTTCTCGCTCAGGGTACTAGTAGGCCTGGAGCCGGCCCTGGCCGTCATATATAGCTATAGGGCTTGGTGTAAGTGTGATGCATCAATTCAGCTCACCTACAGTCCTTTCGATCACTGGGTAGTTGGGTGGTGCTCCCCCCGACTCCTCCTCCAGTTAGTAGACAGGCTGGCTCCTTCTGCGTGATGCTGCCTTTGAAGCAATTTCACCTTCGCTATGAGGGACACACAGTAGCCGCTTCCCTGGTTACTATGGCACCGCCTAGGAACGCCTTACACCTCTGCTGTCACTCCAGGCCATCCCGCAAGCTGCAATGCCCGACAGTGCCTTCCAGGTAACAGCGCTGCCCAGACCAGCCCCTGTACGCTCTGTCGCCTCTGCGCTCCACAGACAGACACCGCTGGGACCGGGAAATCACTGCCACAGCTTCCGTCTCACCAGACCGCGGCCTCCCCTCATCAGCCGCTTCCGCCCCTCAGCTCCGCCATTACCGACTCTCTCATGCCAGTCCATTCTCTGGTCCCCTTTGGCACCCAGGTAACCACTCTCCGTCGCAGCTCTCCCCAACAGAGTACCAGGAGCCTTCTCGCGCTCTCACCTCACCCCTCTTATAACTTTCCTTTCAATCTCCGCGCGCTGCCCCCTGCTCCCGACGGAGCTGTCTCGCGCCCCGGTTCCTGAGGCTTCTAGAGCCTTCTACAGTTGCACTGCCCACCAATGTAGATACACCAAAATAAATACATATACAATTAAGACTGTCCCTATGTACATAAGGCCCATTACTCTGTTCATGAGGGGAATCTAATATTACTAGCATTATACTGTGTGCTAGTATTGTTAGGATTATTAATGAGGCTCTGCTTCCTTCAACAGTGATAACGAGTACATTACAGCCCACAGGGCTACACATAGAACACACAGAACATATACACACACACATATACACACACACAAACACACACACACACAAACACACATACACAGAGGGGGAGATGTACTAAGCCTTGAAAAGTGATACATTTCATGATAATAAAGTACCAGACAATCAGCTCCTAACTGCCAAGTCACAGGCTGGGTTTGAAAAATTACAGGAGCTGGTTGGTTGGTACTTTATCACTGTGAAATGTATCACTTTTCACGGCTTAGTACATCTGGCCCTCAGAATACACACACACACACACACACACACACACACACACACACACACACACACACACACACACACACACACAATGCAATAGTACATATACACACATGTAGAACACATATACAAACACACACACGTACACTAACATCTGGAGCCTGTCCTAAAAATATCGCAGGTGGTCATTGCTGGGGATCTGGGGCTGAGCAGGGGCAGTTTTCATTATTGGGCAATTCTATGAGAAACAAATATATATTTGTCAGCACCAGGACCACGTAAGGTTAAAAAAAAAAAAAAAACATTTGGGGGTAAATTTACTAAGATGGGAGTTCTATTTAAGATGGATGTTGCCCATAGCAACCAATCATATTCTACTTTACATTTATATAGCACCTTCTATAAGATAATACCTGGAATGTGATTGGTTGCTATGGGCAACATCCCATCTTAAATAGAACTTCCATCTTAGTAAATTTACCCCTTAGTTCGTCAAGGGGTGGGGTTTTTTTTATTTGGGGGGGGGGAGGGGTACACAGAATCCCCCCCTTCGTGCACTACTGTGAAACCACCTCTCACTTACTATTCTATTCTCACAGTCACAAACTGGGAGGGATTCAAAAATTGCATTCACTCAATTTGAATAAGACCTGAAAAGACCTGTCTATAACTTAGAAGCCTGCAGCTGTAGAACATGTACGTTTATTAACTCCCTTCCCTTTACTCCCTGTGTCTGGTATGAGCTAAAAATATTACCTGTAAACATATTCAATCTCTGGTCCATCTTCATCCCATCCAAGTGACTTGATTTTGTTCTTCAAATGGAAAGTGTTGCGGACTGCGCTTTCATATCGCTCTGATGGGGTCTTGAAGTATAGGTATTCTCGGCTGAAGACGGGATCCTTGTTAATTTCACTCACTGGAGGAGATACAACAGAATAATGTGGGCAGTTTTATACATGCATATATATTTTATTTTTGTTTTATGTTTATTAATTATGGTTACAATGTAATCAGATGTATTCTGGTGTCATACACTCTGCTGGTGCACAGTTAAAATATCAACATGCAATACATCGACACAGACTCAACCGGATACTCGAGGATCAGCAATCACTGCCTGAAAAAACATCTGAAAATCTGGTTAATTTTATATGGTGTTCAAACCTGTATGATTCACCCAACTATCGGGCATGATTTAGAGAATTATGTTAATACGATATTTACATAATCTCTGATGTTCAGTGATCTGAGCACGTGCAAGAGCCGCACTGCACATGTGCAGACCTGGTCCTGCCATGCTGCTGGCATTGGGTGCTGAGACAGGGAATGTTCCAGCAAACAAGAGCATGTCAACCCCTTTTTCTTGACGTGCTGAAGCCAGTGACTGTGTCCTGGAATGCAACGTCACTGGTCCCGGCAGTTGGTTTTTCCATACATCTTCAGTAAAGTCAGGGTTCCATAGATGTCTTATGTTCATGCAGTTGATCCGAAGCTGCGTTTCCAGACGCAGCAGCATATCAGAGGAGCTGTCAGTGGGCCTCTATGCGGCTGTGCATATTTTAGCAGAACGATGCGCACAAAGATTCAAAACCTGTGCCTCTAACGTACATCTCTGAATGAGGCCCATCGTTCAGCCAACTTCTTTGTGTAGTATATGGAGGCACAACAGCTATCGGGCAGTCGCTCCTGCCCTCTTCCCTGTCGGCTGGTCTGCTACTCTCCAATAGAGAAAAATGTGTTACTTAAACCTGCGCAAATGGGTGCAGCCTACATCCACCTTTCTATAGATGTCCTACCCAAAGCTTCCAGCACATCACTATACAAGAAAATAATAAATCAAACAAAAGACAGTAACATTTTATATGTGTGCATGTGCAAGCATGGGCCTTATTACGAAGGTCGCCACCGGGCCCGACGCGTGGCAAGCGCAACGAGCCCACAAGGGAGCAAGTTGCTCTCGCCTCCACGGGTAGGTGAGGGCGGGTGCGGGGGTTCTGCAGGTGGGGGAAGGGAGTGGGTGCGGGGGTGCCGCAGGTGGGGGAGGAGCGAGTGCGGGGGTGCCGTGGGTGGGTGAGGGAGGGGCGGGTACGGTGGGTGGGGGAGGGGGGTGGGTGCGGGGGTGCTACGGGTAGGCGAGGGGCAGGTGCGCCGGGCAGGAGGGAGATAGACGCTACTCTCTGCCATCAGTCTGGGATCCTAGCTGTTAGCACAGCTCCCAGCAAGGCTGTATCCGCCAGTCTATAGCTGCAGCCGCACAGGTGCTTGGGAGTTGTAGTCTCCGGCCGTTCATCCCTCTGCTCAGGTGCAGCGCACAGGACTACGTATCGCGGCAGCCCCTCACAGTTGTGGGACAGCGCATTACAGTCCAGCTCTCTGTAGGCAGACGGGCTCCTCTCAGTGTGTGGCAGGTGAGTAGGTGCAAAGGGTGCTCTGGCCAGGGGCTATTCCCTGCATTCCCTGTATGAACTCAGCGGGAGGAGAGGGGGGTCTCACAGTTACGCGGGGGTCAGGATATTTATATTGGCCAGATCTGTGACTGACTCCACGCAGCCAGCTGTAGGCATGCTACGTCTTTTTAGACAGAAACCAGGAAGCTCCATATAATGTTGAGACTTGTAGTCCTGCAACAGCTGAACAGCCGCGGGTGGCTGACCTTTCATCTAGAGCAGGGGTGGGGAACCTTTTTTCTAGCGAGGGCCATTTGTATATTTATAAAATCCTTCGGGGGCCATACAAAAATTCTCAATTTAAAAAAATTACCCTGCCCCCCAGTAGGTCTGCCCCTTAGGTGTGCAGCAAAAAAAATGGGTATGGCCAGTTAAAATGGGACGTGATACACATATGCCCCCAATAGTGCAGTGCCAGATCCACAATTGCCCCCACAATGCCAGGTATACAAATGCCCCTCACAGTGCCAAGTATACAAATGTCCCTCACCGTGCCAGGTATACAAATGTCCCTCACCGTGCCAGGTATAGATATGCCCCTCACCGTGCCAGGTATACAGATGCCCCCCACCGTGCCAGGTATACAGATGCCCCCCACCGTGCCAGGTATACAAATGCCCCCCACCGTGCCAGGTATACAAATGCCCCACACCGTGCCAGGTATACAAATGCCCCTCACCGTGCCAGGTATACATATGCCCCTCACCGTGCCAGGTATACAGATGCCCCCACAGTGCCAGGTATACATATGCTCCCACAGTGCCAGGTATACAGATGCCCCCCACAGCGCAAGGTATACAGATGCCCCCACAGTGCCAGCTATACAGATGCCCCCACAGTGCCAGGTACACAGATGCTCCTACAGTGCCAGGTACACAGATGCCCCCACAGTGCCAGCTATACAGATGCCCCCACAGTGCCAGCTATACAGATGCCCCCACAGTGCCAGGTACACAGATACCCCTACAGTGCCAGCTATACAGATGTCCCCACAGTGCCAACTATACAGATGTCCCCACAGTGCCAGCTATGCAGATGCCCCCACAGTGCCAGCTATGCAGATGCCCCCACAGTGCCAGGTACACAGATGCCCCCACAGTGCCAGGTACACAAATGTCCCCACAGTGCCAGCTATACAGATGCCCCCACAGTGCCAGGTATACAGATGCCCCCACAGTGCCAGCTATACAGATGCCCCCACAGTGCCAGCTATACAGATGTCCCCACAGTGCCAGGTATACAGATGCCCCCACGGTGCCAGGTATACAGATGCCCCCACAGTGCCAGGTATACAGATGCCCCCCGTGCTGCTTACCGCTGCTTGCTGACAGGGAGGAGAGCGCGGCTATGTCGGGTGGCGGCGGCGTGTAGGACTTCAAACCGGTGCGAGAGCCAATCAGAGCTCGCGGGCCGGCAGCCGCGGCTCCTGATTGGCTGCCGGTCCGCGAGCTCTGATTGGCTCACGAAGCGGCGGCTAGTTTGAAGTCCTACACGCCGCCGCCATCATCCAACAACGCCGCGCTCTTCTCCCTGTCCTGACAGCTGAGACACCCTGCCGCCGGGCTGAGCGGCGGCGTGTCTCACTGACAGAAGCGGGTGGGCCGGAGCAAATGGCTTCGCGGGCCGGAGGTTCCCCACCCCTGATCTAGAGAAATGCATTTCAACACTGATCTTTGTTATAATAATTTCTAGCAGCGCTGCTGAACTGTCACCTCAATAAAAAACACAATAATATAAGGAGGTGACTGGATCTAACATCAGATAAAGAGAAATCATTTGTGCACTTGGTAGTGCTGGAAGACAGGGACCTCTCCAGGGACAGACATTTCCAGGTATAGATCTGTATATCTGTGACAGGTACATAAGGGAGATTAGGGACAGTTGGCAACAGGGGTTAAAGTGAGCCGGAACGGGGCGGAACTGCGTTCCGCCTCCTCCGGCTCACCTAACCCGATGTGTGGCCGGCGCCGCAGGGAGATGCCGGGCGCCCGCTGAGATTGTGTTACCAGCGGGCACCCGGCTCTCTCTCCACAGCGGCAGCCGGAGGCAGGAGCTCAGTACTGAGCTCCGGCTTCCAGCGCTGTCACTGTGCGCTATGGGAGAGACGTCATGATGTCTCTCCCATAGTGCAGAGGAGCGGATGCCCAGAGGACTGCAGCGGTTGGACACGGAGCGGGGCTTGGTGAGTATGGTGTGTTTTGTTTTTTCCTTTGTGTAGCGGCGCATCTACTTGGGGGCATCTACTGGGGGCAAACTACTGAGGGGCATCTACTGGGGGACATCTACTGGGGGACATCTACTGGGTGGGCATCTACTGGGTGCAAACTACAAGGGGGCTACCTACTAGGGGCAAACTACAGGAGGGCATTACTACTGGGGACATAACTACAGGGGCATTACTAGTGAGGGCGTAACTACAGGAGCATTACTACTTGGGGGCTAAACTACTGGGGGCATAATTACAGGGGCTAAACTACTGGGGGCATTACTACTTGGAGGCATTATTACTGGGGACTAAACTACAAGGGGGCATAACTACAGAGGCTAAACTACAAGGGGGCAAACTACAGGGGGTATTACTATTGGTGGCTAAACTACAAGGGGAGAACTACTGGGGGTATTATCACTGGGAGGCTAAACTAAAGGGGGGGTAAACTACTAGGGGCATAACTACTGGGGCTAAACGACTGGGGGCATTAATACAGACATTACTACTGGAGGCACTACCATTAAAGGCATTACTACTGGGGGCATTGTAAAGGGGGCACTTCATAAGGGGCATCACTTCTGGGGACATAAGGGGCACTACTATTGCGGGCATTGCATAAAGGGCACCACTATGGGCTCTATATAAGGGGCACTACCACTGTGGGCACTACCAGTACAGTGGACATTGCATAAGGAGCACTACTACTGTGGGCATTGTATAAGGGGCGCTACTGCTGTGGGCATTATGTGTATTATGGAGTGCTACTACTGTGAACATTATTACTATTGTGTGACCACGCCCCTTTCTTTTTGACATGGGCGCCGTGGGGAGGGGGGTGAGTTCCACCACTTCTCTAGGACCACTTTAAGCACTAGTTGGCAATCACACGTACATACAGTACACACACAGGAACTAAGGGGAACATTTACTAAGCAATGATAAGAGTGGAGAAGTGAGCCAGTGGAGAAATTTCCCCACCAACCAATAAGCAGCTCTGTATCATTTTATAGTATGCAAATTATAGATGTTACTTCAGTGCTGATTGGTTGCCATGGGCAACTTCTCCACTGGCTCACTTCTTCTCCGCTCTTATCACTGCTTAGTAAATGTACCCCGTAGTCTCTTGTGGCAAAGCAAACACTGAGAGCAGTTCTGTAGTCATCAGACTCAACACTGAGATTTGTAACCTGAGAATAACACAACACACATGCATGGAGGGATCACATTACACAGCACATACATGTATCCTATCCTGACACTGGTAGGTGACACAAGAAGAACTTACCAACTGATCTCCTGAGGCGAGTTACTTCCACACCTCCATCTACAATGTTGATGAGGGTTTCCACACTGAAGGAGGGGGAGGCTCTCTCGCTGGCCAGGTCAGGGTTAATGTCATGTCCCACAGAGCTCGCTTTCCACCAGACCATTGTCAGAGATCAGACTTTAAACATCTGTGTGTTGTGTGAGCAAAGTCCATAACTATATCACACACAGCTACCGCAGGCCACACCAGGGGCTGATACATTGTATCTGGGAAGGACTTAGTGATTGGATGCGAGCTTTGTCACTCAGCTCTGTGATTCCTCCCTATGTGTTCAGTCAGAACTCTGCTGGCCTATGTCAGATTAGATGCAAGGATAGCTTACAGCTAGAGTATGCCTCCCCTATTAACTCCTGTCATAGCAGGCAGGTTGTGCTTATATAGTTGCTATATGACAGCAGCTGTAACAATAGGTGGGGAGCTACCTGCCACATAGAAACTGTGCATATGCCCCAGAAATAAATAATAAAAAAAGTAAAAATATATCTAGATCTGCAGCCATTCATGTCTTCCACGTATTACGTGACTGTTTAACCTAACAATTTTCTTAATTTTAAGTAAAAAAGGGGAAGATCTGAGCGTTCTATACATTCAATTCATGTCCTACTGTCATAATGATCTTTGGGGCAGATGTATTAACCTGGAGAAGGCATAAGGAAGTGATAAACCAGTGATAAATGCAAGGTGATAAACGCACCAGCCAATCAGCTCCTAACTGTCAATTTGCATATTGGAGCTGATTGGCTGGTGCGTTTATCACCTTGCACTTGTCACTGGTCTATCACTTCCTTGTGCCGTCTCCAGGTTAATACATCTGCCCCAATGTGCGAAGTGTGCCTTGTACACAGCGCAGCTTCCCTGGGGCGGAATCAGCCACAGCAGTGATCCGAAATAAATGACCCTTCTGCTACATCTACCTCCTGACTCCAGCAGTCACATGCGGGATTCGGTGAAAATCGGACCGGATCACTGTCCCGAACACCGGACCGGATCAGCTCCCTGCAGTGACCTCTGCCGCTGGGGAGCTGTGTAAGTACGTACCTGCCAGGGAGGCGTGTCCGCGGACGGGCTGTCAGTGGCGAGGGAGAGATGTCTGCAGGCTCCCCACTCGAAGCTGCTGCTGCTCCAGCACTGCTAGGAGGCTTTCAGCCCTGCACAGTGGCGCTGTCTGTGCGCTGTTGTCACACAGGGAAATGCTGTGCAGGGCTGACAGCCTCCTACCTACCCCGCTGATACTACACTCGGGCAAAGGGAGGGGGGAGAATGGAGATAGCTGCTGGTGCTGCAGCTCATCTATTTCAAACACTGGCTGCATAGGGAGGGTTTTTTTTTTTAATGCAGTAAAATATAAATAAATAATTGACAATAAATGACCCCTTGCACACTGTTTTTCTTGGGAGGGTAGAGGGTGTGACTACACCGCCTTTGTAAAAAATATAATTAAAACTAGTATTTATGAGCAGCGCCAAACGCAGTGGCGCCGAGAGGCGGGTATTATTTACCACATCCCAGGCTGCTGGAGGGGCCCGACAGGGGAGTCCGCCTCCCCCTTCCCAAATATACTTACTCCTGGCGGTGCTGGGCAGCGCCATCTTCCCAGTGACAACATCGGGAAGATGGCCGCCGCACATTGAAAGCAAAGACTCTGGCACTGTGTCATAGTCTTTGCTCTGTAGTGCACATGCGCCATGTTCCCAGATGTCACTGGGAAGATGGTGCCACCAGCCGAAGAGGAGGGACCCGCTTCCGATCAAGCAACATGGCCCTGTTGAATAAATTGCGCACGACTAATACTTTAATCAATTATTTATTTCAGGGGTGTAGACACAACCCCAATTTAGGCCACACTCCGTTATATTACTGGGACTCAGCATGTCTCTCCACGCCCCTGACCACACGCTCTATTGTGGGGTGGGGCGCCGTTATACCCATTCCGGTTGGTAGAATTGGGTGCAGAACACCCAAACAAACTTACAGATGGAGCCACGCTCATCTTGGCTTCTCTGCTGCGCCTAGGCGCACCATGGTTTATTAGCATAAACCTTTCATCTATTGTTCTTAGCTGCAATACAATACAGAAAGAACAATACAGCAGGGGATTAAATCCGACTGCCCTGGCCAAGATGAGGAGGGCTCCATCTGTAGATGTTCAGGGTGCCAGAATAGAACCACCTTAGATATCAGTTCCAGGTGCCAGAATGGGGTGCAGACCATCTTAGATAGCTGTTCCGGGTGCCGGAACGGGGTGCATACCACATTAGATAGATGTACCGGGTGCCGGAACGGGGTGCAGAACACATAGGGGGTCATTCTGAGTTGATCGAGAGTAGCTCCCGGCCAGCGCAGCTTTAGTGTGCTGGCCGGGAGCTACTCATCGCTCCCTGGCCCGCAGCGGCTGCGCGTGACGTCACGCAGCTGCCACGGACCGCCCCCCCCCCCCCAACGGTACGGCTACGCCTGCGTTGGCCGGACCACTCCCCCTAACCCCCTCCCACCCAGCGACCCCCTCTGCGCAGTTCCGACCTGATCGCTGCGCTGCGACAAACTGCAGCGAGCGATCAGGTCGGAATGACCCCCATAGACAGCCTTAGATAGCCATTCTGGGAGATGGAGTGGAATGCAGGCCACCTTAGAAAGTCGTTTCTAGTGCCGAAACAGGATGCAGACCACCTTAGATACCCTTGTGTTTTTATATATTTTTAGGTTCGGCGCACCCCTAGCTTATATAATAAGTATGATTCCTAAAGTATTTAATCCGTTGTATGAAATAAGTCTCTCTCTCTCTCTCTCTCTCTCTCTCTCTCTCTATATATATATATATATATATATACGTCTGAACTATATCTTAATATTAATAATAAAAGATATTACACAATGGACATAAAAAAATATATATTTTATTTATTTAAATATGTGTTCGTATTAAAAATTTACTAATAGTCTGCACACTATATAAGATATAAACTTGTACCATTATTCTAAATAGACATAAGATAAAAGACAAACACACAAACATTTACACATGTACTCTCCTTGTGGGTACACAGGAGCCGGTTTACCCCACTTGGATGGTGTACTTTGACACCTGTGCTTGAAAAGGCTTTTAAGTGGTGTGAATGTCTTATCCTCTTAAAGTCCAATACAATTTATGGTATTCCTACCTAGATCTTTACAGTCCTCTGGACGTGATTACTTGCTCATGCTCCCATTTGGTGTAATAACAAAGTTCCATATACTGGTGAATCTTCGGGTGCGGTATTGAAAGTCGACAGTAACTAGGTCGACAATGTCTAGGTTGACCACTATTGGTCGACAGTAACTAGGTCGACAGGGTGTCTAGGTCGATAGGGTCTTTAGGTCGACATGTTCCCGGTCGACAGGTCAAAAGGTCGACATGAGTTTTTAATGTTATTTTGGTGTCGTTTTCTTCGTAGAGTGACCGGGAGCCCCAATTAGTGCACCGCGTCCCCTCGCATGGCTCGCTTCACTCGCCATGCTTCGGGCATGGTGCCTTCGCTTCGCTCGGCACAGATTACCGTTCCAATCATAGTCCACGTGGATCGTTAAGTATGAAAAGGTTCAACAAAAGAAAACATTTGTGAAAAAGTCATGTCGACTTTTTGACCTGTCGACCTAAAGACCCTGTCGACCTAGACACCCTGTCGACCTAGTTACTGTCGACCAATAGTGGTCGACCTAGACATTGTCGACCTAGTCACTGTCGACTTTCAATCCGGATCCCGAATCTTCTTACCGCGCTGTTTCTGTGTTCCGTATCCGAGGTTACCCGTGCAGGGTTTGAGTTCTAGGAAACCGAGCGACAAATAGTCGCGAGGGCGGATAAACAATTAGGATGGGCCCCTAATATCGTAGCAAGCTTGGAGAAGTATAGTTGCAAGGAGAGGGAAGAGGAGGGGGGAGGGTCCAGGAGAGAGATTTAGCAAAGGACTGGTGGGAACAGAGGGAGAGAGGAAGCGTGGAGGAAGGGCTGCCCCTCCCTGCTCAGAAAGGCATATGTAAAGGTTGATTCTATTTCGGAGTGGGAGAAGGGACCTTCTGACGTATCTAGGGGAGGAGACACGTCCCCAGGGGGAGGAGCTACGGGCGAACAGGGTACCCGAAAAGTACCCTCGCGGGCTCGCTTCGCTCGCCACGCTTCGCTCGCCACGCTTCGCTCGCCACGCTTCGGGCTTGGTGGCTCGCTTCGCTCGCCACCTGATTACTAAAGGTAATAGTTGGTGGCGTGGATAGTAGAGGAACTATCCCGCTGGCGTAGCTCCTCCCTCTTGTGTCATAACTCCTCCCCCAGACGGAAAAGGTCCCTTAGCCCACTTGATTCTAGCATCTACCCATATGTAAAGGGGGAAGGGAGAACAGAGGCAGCATTAGGAGTAGAGATTCTAACCCTGCAGCATCTGACACAGCTCCACAGCACATGCATACCTCCCAACTGTCCCGGTTTTCGCGGGACAGTCCCATTTTTTGGGGACTGTCCCGCTGTCCCACCCGCGGGCCGCAGTGTCCCGCGGTGGGGGGGGCAGTTGGGAGGCTCTGCGTCTATTCAGTGGAGACAGGAGGAGAGGGGGCATGCCAGCTCAGTGACGAAAACGGGGGCGTGGCTTGCGATTGCGGGTCCTCCGCAAAGCCACGCCCCCTTTTGCACAGACCACACCCCTTTTCGAGAGCGCGCGGCTTTGCCGCGCGTGTGTCCCTCCTTGGACCAGGACAAAGTTGGGAGGTATGCACATGCTTCCTTTGGTCTGCGGCCATTTTCATTTTTTCTCCTTTCTCCACTCTTAGCTCCCTTCTATACTCTTTTCTCCCTGTCTTTCATTTCCTTCTTTCCCTGTTTTCACACATACCGTATAAGCCCCCTCAGAAGCCACGCTTACAATAACATGGACCTAACGATGGTAGCTGGATGGAGCTACGGCGGAGAGATGCCAGTAAAGGAGATCTTGAAGGGAGGCAAATATGTAGGATATAGCAGCGCTAAATTTAAGTGATTGGATAGATATACTGATACAGATTGAGTATCCCTTATCCAAAATGCTTGGGACCAGAGGTATTTTGGATATCGGATTTTTCCGTATTTTGGAATAATTGCATACCATAATGAGATATCATGGTGATGGGACCTAAGTCTAAGCACAGAATGTATTTGTTTCATATACACCTTATACACACAGCCTGAAGGTAATTTTTGCCAATATTTTTGATAACTTTGTGTATTAAACAAAGTGTGTGTACATTCACATAATTCATTTATGTTTCATATACACCTTATACACACAGCCTGAAGTTTATTTAATACAATATTTTTAATAACTTTGTGTATTAAACAAAATTTGAGTACATTGAGCCACAGAAAACAAAGATTTCACTATCTCAGTCTCACTCAAAAAAGTCCGTATTTCGGAATATTCCGTATTTCGGAATATGTGGATATGGGTTCCTCAACCTGTAATGGTAATAATAATATAACAATTTATTATGTTAAAAAAACACTTAAAAGACAATTCTCTCCTCATTTGTCAAGTAGCAGTAGAAAAAAATAAGATTTTAAACCTACCGGTAAATCTTTTTCTCCTAGTCCGTAGAGGATGCTGGGGACTCCGTAAGGACCATGGGGTATAGACGGGCTCCGCAGGAGACATGGGCACCACAAAGAACCTTAGAATGGGTGTGCACTGGCTCCTCCCTCCATGCCCCCCCCCCAGACCCCAGTTAGAGAAACTGTGCCCAGAGGAGATGGACAATACGAGGAAAGGATTTTGTTAATCTAAGGGCAAGATTCATACCAGCCCACACCATCCACACCGTATAACCTGGAATATACGCAACCAGTTAACAGTATGAATAAAAACCAGTATCAGCTAAAGACTGATCATAACTGTAACATAACCCTTATGTAAGCAACAACTATATACAAGCCTTGCAGATTTTGTCCGCACTGGGACGGGCGCCCAGCATCCTCTACGGACTAGGAGAAAAATATTTACCGGTAGGTTTTAAATCTTATTTTCTCTTACGTTCTGGAGGATGCTGGGGACTCCGTAAGGACCATGGGGTTTATACCAAAGCTCCAGACCGGGCGGGAGAGTGCGGACGACTCTGCAGCACCGATTGAGCAAACGCAAGGTCCTCATCAGCCAGGGTATCAAACTTATAGAACTTTGCAAAAGTGTTTGAACCTGACCAGGTAGCTGCTCGGCAAAGTTGTAAAGCCGAGACGCCTCGGGCAGCCGCCCAAGAAGAGGCCACCTTCCTAGTGGAATGGGCCTTTACTGAATTTGTTAACGGCAATCCCGCCATAGAATGAGCCTGCTGAATCGTGTTACAGATCCAGCGAGCAATAGTCTGCTTCGAAGCAGGAGCGCCAAACCTTGTTGGCTGCATACAGGACAAACAGTGCTTCTGTTTTCCTAACTCGAGCCGTTCTGGCTACATAGATTTTTAAGGCCCTGACTACATCCAGGGACTTGGAATCCTCCAAGTCACCCGTAGCCACAGGCACCACAATAGGTTGGTTCATATGAAATGAAGAAACCACCTTAGGCAAACATTGAGGCCGAGTTCTCAACTCTGCTCTATCCACATGGAAGGTTAAATAGGGGCTCTTGTGAGACAAGGCTTCCAATTCGGACATCCGCCTTGCAGATGCCAAGGCCAGCAACATGACCACCTACCAAGTGAGAAATTTAAATTCAATCGTTTGAAGAGGCTCAAACCAGTGAGAATTCAGGAACTGTAACACCACGTTAAGGTCCCATGGTGCCACTGGGGGCACAAAAGGAGGCTGGATGTGCAGCACTCCCTTTACAAAAGTCTGGACTTCTGGGAGAGAAGCCAATTCCTTCTGAAAGAAAATAGATAGGGCTGAAATCTGTACCTTAATGGAGCCTAATTTTAGGCCCATATCCACTCCTGTCTGTAGAAAGTGGAGAAAACGGCCCAGATGGAAATCTTCCGTAGGAGCATTCTTGGCTTCACACCAAGAAACATATTTCCTCCAGATACGGTGATAATGTTTTGCCGTCACCTCCTTCCTAGCCTTTATCAGAGTAGGGATGACCTCCTCCGAAATACCTTTCCCAGCTAGGATTCGGTGTTCAACCGCCATGCCGTCAAACGTAACCGCGGTAAGTCTTGGAACACGCAGGGCCCCTGTTGTAACAGGTCCTTCCTGAGAGGAAGAGGCCATGGATCTTCTGTGAGCATCTCCTGAAGATCTGAATACCAGGCCCTTTGAGGCCAATCTGGAACAATGAGGATTGTTCTCACTCTTTTTTGTCTTATGATTCTCAATATTTTTGAGATGAGAGGAAGAGGGGGGAACACATAGACCGACTGAAACACCCAAGGTGTCACCAGGGCATCCACCGCTACTGCCTGAGGGTCCCTTGACCTGGCACAATACCTCCGAAGCTTCTTGTTGAGGCGTGAGGCCATCATGTCTATGTGAGGAATTCCCCAAAGGCTTGTTATCTCTGTAAAAACGTCTTGATGAAGTCCCCACTCTCCTGGATGGAGATCGTGTCTGCTGAGGAAGTCTGCTTCCCAGTTGTCCACTCCCGGAATGAAGACCGCTGACAGAGCGCTTACGTGTGACGTTGTCTGATTAAATCAGAACCGGTAGGTCGCGAAGAAGATTCTACGCTTGTCGTAGGCCGTTGTATATGGCCCTCAATTCCAGTACGTTGATGTGTAGACCATAGGCCCTGAAAACTTCTCCCCTGTGTGACTGCTCCCCATCCTCGGAGGCTCACGTCCGTGGTCACCAGAACCCAGTCTTGAATGCCGAAACTGTGACCCTCTAGAAGGTGAGCACTTTGCAGCCACCACAGGAGAGACACCCTTGCCCGAGGGACAGGCTTATCTTCTGATGTATTAGTAGATGGGACCCTGACCACTTGTCCAGGAGGTCCCACTGAAACGTCCTGGCATTAAACCTGCCGAAGGGGATGGCCTCATAGGCTGCCACCATTTTCCCCAGAACTCGAGTGCATTGATGAACCGACACCCTTTTTGGTTTTAGCAAGTCTCTGACCATGTTCTGGATGTCCTGGGCTTTTTCCCTCGGGAAAAAAACCCTCTTCTGTTCCATGTCCAGAATCATGCCTAGGAATGATAGTCGAGTCGTTGGAATCAATTGTGACTTTGGCAGATTGAGAATCCAACCGTGTTGTTATAGCACTCTCAGGGAGAGCGACACGCTCTTCTGTAATTGATCTCTCGATCGTGCTTTTATCAGGAGATCGTCCAAATATGGGATAATTGTGACTCCCTGCCTGCGCAGGAGCACCATCATCTCCGCCATCACCTTGGTGAAAATCCTCGGGGCCGTGGAAAGCCCAAACGGCAACGTCTGAAACTGGTAATGACAGTCCCGTACAGCGAATATCAAGTACGCCTGATGTGGAGGATATATGGGGACATGAAGGTATGCATCCTTTATGTCGAGTGACACCATAAAATCCCCCCCTTCCAGACTGGAGATCACAGCCCGGAGCGATTCCATCTTGAATTTGAACTTTTTCAAGTACAGGTTTAGGGATTTTAGATTTAAAATGGGTCTGACCGAACCATCCGGCTTCGGGACCACGAACAGGGTCGAATAGTACCCTTTCCCCTGTTGAACTAGGGGAACCTTGACAATCACTTGCTGTTGATACAGCTTTTGAATTGCAGCTAACACTACTTCCCTCTCTGGGGGAGAAGCTGGCAAGGCCGACTTGAAAAAACGGCGAGTGGGCACCCATCTATTCGAATTCCAGTTTGTAGCCTTGGGATACAATATCCATTGCCTAAGGATCCACGTCTGACAGAACCCAGACCTGGCTGAAGAGTCGAAGATGTGCCCCCACTGGTGTGGACTCCCTCAATGGAGCCCCAGCGTCATGCGGTGGATTTAGCAGAAGCCGGGGAGGACTTCTGCTCCTGGGAACTAGCCGGAGCAGGTGCTCTCCTTCCTCTACCCTTACCTCTGGTGAGGAAAGATGAGCCCCGACCTCTTCTGGACTTATGCGACCGAAAGGACTGCATCTGATATTGTGGAGTTTTCTTTTGCTGCGGGGGAACATAAGGCAAAAAGGTAGATTTACCCACGGTAGCTGTGGCAACCAAGTCCGCGAGACCTTCCCCAAATAAAACTTCACCTTTGTATGGCAAAACCTCCATATGCTTCTTTGAGTCGGCATCACCCATCCATTGGCGGGTCCACAGGGCTCGCTTAGCAGAAATCGCCATGGCGCTGGCTCTCGAACCCAGCAGCCCAACGTCTATTTGAGCGTCCCTCATATATAAGACTGCGTCTTTAATGTGGCCTAAGGTCAATAAAATGGTATCCCTATCTAGGGTATCAAGGTCAGCTGACAAGGTATCTGTCCAGGCTGCAACTGCACTAAACACCCATGCCGATGCTATTGCCGGTCTGAGCAAAGCACCTGTATGCGCATAAATAGACTTTAAAGTAGTTTCCTGTCTGCGATCAGCAGGATCCTTGAGGGCTGCCGTGTTTGGAGACTGTAGCGCCACCTTCTTGGACAGGCGTGTTAAAGCCTTGTCCACCCTGGGTGAGGATTCCCAACGTACCCTGTCCTGTGCAGGGAAAGGATATGCCATAAGAATTCTCTTGGGAATCTGCAGTTTTTTATCTGGAGTTTCCCAAGCTTTTTCAAATAACTCGTTAAGCTCATGGGATGGGGGAAAGGTTACCTCAGGTTTCTTTTCCTTATACATGCGCACCCTTGTGTCAGGGACCGAGGGATCATCTGTGATATGCAAAACATCTTTTATTGCAACAATGAATACTTTTTGCCACCCTAGGGTGTAACCTCGCTTCATCGTAGTCGACACTGGAGTCAGAATCCGTGTCGGTATCAGTGTCTGCTATTTGGGATAGGGGACGTTTTTGAGACCCAGAAGGGCCCAGTGACCCAGCCGAAGCTGTGGATTGACTCCCTGCTTTTTCACTGGACTCTGCTTTGTCCAATCTCTAATGTAATAAGGTCACATTTGCATTTAAAACATTCCACATGTCCATCCAATCATGAGTCGGCGTTGCCGACGGAGACACCACAATCATCTGCTCCACCTCCTCCTTAGATGAGCCTTCCGCTTCAGACATGCCGACACACACGTACCGACACCCCCACACACTCAGGGATATATCTATATGGAGACAATTCCCCAATAAGGCCCTTTGGAGAGACAGAGAGAGAGTATGCCAGCACACACCCAGCGCCAACTGACAATGGAAAATAAACTCCCAGATAATAGCGCTTTTATATTAATCACTGTGTTAATACACTCACTGCGCCTTACAAGTGCCCCCCCCCCTCCTCTTTTCAGCCCTGTGTCGCCGTGTTCAGCAGGGGAGAGACCGGGGAGCCAGCTTCTCTGCAGATCTCTGTGGAGAAAATGGCACTGGCTAGTGCTGAGGGACCAAGCTCCGCCCCCTCCAGCGGCGGGCTTCGGTCCCGCTCAAAGTAACTCAAACTGGCAGGGGATTCAAAGAATTACTGCCTCCTCAGTGTCCAACCTTATAATGCCAGATAGAGAAGTTTTATTGCTGCCCAGGGCGCCCCCCCTGCGCCCTGCACCCATCAGTGCCCGCTAGTGTGTGTAGTGTGTGGGAGCAATGGCGCGCAGCGTTACCGCTGCGCGCTTACCTCAGTGAAGATCTGAAGTCTTCTGCCGCCTTGAAGTCTTCTTTTCTTCTTATACTCACCCGGCTTCTATCTTCCGGCTCTGCGAGGAGGACGGCGGCGCGGCTCTGGGACGAACAGCGAGGGGAGACCTGCGTTCTGACTCCCTCCGATACTAATGGTGTCCAGTAGCCTAAGAAGCAGAGCCTATCACTTAAGTAGGTCTGCTTCTCTTTCCTCAGTCCCACGATGCAGGGAGCCCGTTGCCAGCAGTGCTCCCTGGAAATAAAAAACCTAACAAAATTCTTTATCAGAGAAACTCAGGAGAGCTCCCCTGTAATGCACCCAATCTCCTCTGGGCACAGGATCCACTGTGGTCTGGGGGGGGGGGGGCATGGAGGGAGGAGCCAGTGCACACCCATTCTAAGGTTCTTTGCCCGTCTATACCCCATGGTCCTTACGGAGTCCCCAGCATCTTCTAGGACGTAAGAGAAATGCACCTTTTTTACAGTTCTCACATAAATCTGTTTGTAATCAGACCGATTGGGGTCTGTTCCTGAATATGTACCCAGGTGAGTCCACTAGTCCCACTGCAGACACAGTAATAATCAGCACAGTTCGGCAGATCACCTGTGTGATAAGGCTGCTGCTGCTGCAGGTGTTAGTGATCCTCCTCAGGTGTTAGTGATCCTCCCGCAGCAGAGAACAAGTGGGTGGTCCGATGACGCAATTCGCGCTGAATCGCGTCATCGTAGCTCCGCCCCCGCTATACAGCGCCTCTTTTCTCGGCACTGCACAGCGGGAGGCGGATTCACAATGACGCGACCCTGATGCCACGCCCCCGGACCGTCCATTTTCCTGACGGCCATGCCCCCAGACCGCCCATTCTGCTGCCGGCCACGCCCCCATGCACCTACAACGCTGCCTCCCCCTGGAGAAGGGGGCAGCAAAGTAGGTAAGTATGATGTATGTATAGGAGCATATAGAGTGATATATACGTATACACGTAGATATATGTATGTAGAGGGCTGGTCATATACACTGCGCGCACGGATGTGTAGGGATGCATGTGTGGACACATATATAGTTATATACATGAAAGGTGTGTATTTAGAAGCGCATTTATATGTATGTGTGTGTAGACTCGTGTGCGCAGATGTGGATACAGTATATGTATTGTGCAAAACAGTTTTGGTTTATAGGAAAAAGTTTTTTACAACAGGCATATTAGCAGCTTCCTATAAGGGTGCGTACGTAGGCTCGTATGCAAGACAAGGGGGGGGGGGGGGGTCACATGTATCAGGGAATAGGTAGTCATAAGGACACAGAGGTGTGCATATAGTGATTCACGAGAGTTCAGAGGTAGTTTGATACCATACAACAAGCTGTAGGGGTAGACATGTGCAATGTACGAGGTAAACACGCATATGCTTGGCTATGGCGCAGAGTGGGCAAGGGGATTGCTTACCATAGTCATAATCTGGGATTCGGATCCCATTAGGAAGTGATGTAAAAAAGAATAGCGCATACATAAGTATATGTAGGCAGGGCCCGGGACTGACAAAATAGGCAGGGCCCATCCCCTTTTGTGTGTGTGTGTGTGTGTGTGTGTATTACATACACACACACACATGCATGCATACGTACATACATGTGCCGCTGTCGGGAGGGCCCGGGATGCTAATGCTGCTGCCTGCCCGCCTCCATTCCCGCTGTTCTGCTGCTCTCCGTCCTCCTGCAGCTGTATTGAAAACGTCCGTCCCAAAATGGCCGCCGCCTCAGAGGAGACAGTTATTAAAGATACTAGTGGGCTCCTCTAGTATCTTGAATATCTGTCTCCTCTGTGGCGGTGACCATTTTGGGAGGGAAGTTTTCAATACAGAGCTGCTGGAGGGTCGTAGGACAGCGGCAGAACAGCGGGGGCGACCGCAGAACGGCGGGGGGGGGGCAGGCAGGTGGCAGCATGAGCACCCCAGGCCCTCTTCTCTCTGTCAGGGAGACTGGGCCCGGGACAGCTGTGCCCCCAGAACCCCCCTGATGGCGGCCCTGTATGTAGGGTTGTTATTGGCAAATGCACACGTAGTTACATTATGATCGTTATCCTTTATATGGTGCCACGAGGGTTCCACAGCGCCCAAATACAGAGTGCATAAACAAATAATCGAAAAAGGAAAACAGCAACTTATAGTTCAGCACAATGACAAGCTGGGGCAGGTCAGGGCGTGGGCATGAATGCACATTAGGTTACATATAAGTTGGGGGCATGCAAACAGTATAAGCGGAGGAGGCTGAGCCTCAAAAAAAAAAAAATCATATGTCAGTGCACCACATAGTTTTGGCATTACGCCAGGCGCTCTGGGTCTTTACTTTCATGCTCATGTATCGCTGTATTGCTAGGCAGTATTACTGAGCATTGTGTTGAGGTCTGTAAAGTGCTTTGAGGTCGGTTTGGAGAAAGAGTGCAATATAAATAAAAATATTATTATAAGGGATGAAGGTGATATGGAAAAGAAATGTATAACTCGCGTAAATCATCCGCTCTGGGTCAGAGCGGTTTTATAAATTGGCATTTAACACAAAGGCATAACAGGGGTGTAAATCTGGCTCTGATACTAGCCAATGCCCCCCCAGCAATTAACCTCACCACATGTCACTGATATAAGCATATGTACTACTGTACAGTGAGGTTGAAGCAAAATTACGTAAGGGTCATATTCAAAGGCAGTATAAACAGATAATTATTGTATTAGGCAAGAGTTGGTAAGCAGGCTGCAGATAGCCATTGAGACGCAATCCATAACAATTATTATTATTATTATTATCCTTTATTTATGTGGCACCACATGGGATCCACAGCGCCCAATTACACAGTAACTTACCTCCTAACACTTCTCTAATAGAAAGAGGTATTTTTATGTGCGGCGAAGCCACGCCTGTCCAAAAAAGGGAACCTGGCCTCAAGAAAAGGGGCGGGGCTCCACGGCAATGCCGCAGCCACGTGTCACGCCTCCCATTTTCGTCACCGAGGGGGCATGTCTCTCCCCCTGTCTCCTGTGTATACAGTGAGGGACAGAGCCTCCCAACTTCCCAACTGCCCCCCCCCCCCCCCCCCTCCCGTGGGACAGTTCAATGTAATACAGGACAAATACATATATAAACATAGCTGCGTCAGTAAGCAGCACTGAAATAAGTATCAGGGCGGCAGAAAACCAGGGGATTTGGTGCCATCAAAGGGAGTATTGGAAAGAATATAGGTGAAGTAAGAAAAGTAAAAGCATATGCCAGTGGAAGCTTACATTCAGAGAGGGTTGGCAGCAAGTACCATGTTTAGCCATCAAAGCAGGCACATTATAATCTAGGAAACCACCATTATGCATTTGTTATCTTACAGTCTCTATTGTTTTGGTCTTTCTGTATCACCCCAGGCACCCGGCCAGCACCTAAGGCGCACCTACTGATCCAGGAAATGGTGATGGCATACAAAGCAGCACCCAGCATGGGACGCGCAGCAACACGGAAGGGCTGGTCCAGAGCATCTTTATACGCAGCACAGGCGGCATGGCACCAGGTTACAACCCAAGGGGTGTGAGGAGCCCCAGAGCATGTCAGTATAGCAGGGCATCTTTTGTGGATGGAGGGAGCCTCCATCGAACCTACTGGCCTAACCATTTGGTGCTGCAACACACACAACAGCAAACAACATTCACAGGAGCTCCAACGCATAAGCAGGCAGTTCATATCACCCTCATACACAGCGCAGGCAGGCACCAAGCTACATCTCAGCAAGCAAGCAGAAATCATGGAGAGGCCACACAATAGGCCGGCATAGCAGGTCATTGTGGCACGGGCGAATAAGCATGTATCGCACCTACTGGGCTAAGTAGGGATAGCACCCTGTGTGAGATACCGGTGGTAGTAGGGGAATCATCATGTGGTTATAGTGGTTATTGTTGTTAATATAATGAAACTGGAACCGATCATAATACAAACTGGTTGTCAGAACAAGGCAGCTGTATGTGAGCAGCAATCTCTCCTTCATGTCATCTTCACACACAGGAACAAAAAAGTGAGAGACATACATCACAGGCTGTAAACACATAACGCATATGACAGCTCCACCCATGGCCGGATTAACAATGGGGCGGATGGAGCTGCAGCTCCAAGCCCCCCATTGAAAATAGGCCCACAGACCTCCCTGCAGTGCAGGTAGTAGCCAGTGCTGACAGGAAAAAAAACATTTCCTGTCAGCACATACAGCAGATCCCTCACCTCCGGCTGCACATTCACCCTCACCCCAAACTGGGTAACCTGTGCCCTGACCTCTTCGTGTTGCAAGGGGGCGGGGCTTTGGACGGGCACGGGGGCGGAGCCTCGGAAATAGCTCCGAGACAGCAGCCTCCTGTCAAGACCCTTCCCCTCTTGCATGAGGCATGTTATTGTTGGGAAGCTGCAGCAGGAAAGGTAAGCTGCAGCAAAAGCATTTATGTTTTGTTTTGATGGGCGAGGGGGCGGGGCTTCGGACGGGCATGGGGGCGGAGCCTCGGATATAGCTCCGAGGCTCCGCCCTCGTGTCCGTCCGAAGCCCCGCTCCCTTGTCCATCAAAACATAAATGCTTTTGCTGCAGCTTACCTTTCCTGCTGCAGCTTCCCAACAATAACATGCCTCATGAAAGAGGGGAACGGTCTTGACAGGAGGCTGCTGTCTTCTAGGAGAGCTGGGTCCCTGGATGTCAGAGCTGAGAGGGCATGCAAAACCATGTGAGTAGCAGCCCACACCAGACCCTGAGGTCTCCTATGTAAGTGGTGTCTATGTCAGTAAGTTTTGAGGGGTGTGTGTGTGTGTCACTGAGTAAGTAGTGTCTGTCAGTAAGTAGTGTCAGTGTCAGTAGGTTTTGCGTTGTGTATGTGTCAGTAAGTAGTGTCAGTGTCAGTAAGTTTTGTATTGTGTCTGTGTCAGTAAGTTTTGCATTGTGTGTGTGTGTGTGTGTGTGTGTGTGTGTGTGTGTGTGTGTCAGTAAGTAGTGTCTGTCAGTAAGTGGTGTCTGTGTAAGTTTTGTGTTGTGCCGTGTGTGTCAGTATGTTTTGCGTTGTGTGTGTGTGTGTGTGTGTCAGTCAGTCCTGCAAGTGTGGCGGTACCATTAAGAATGTGTCCGCCAGTATGCCATACCCCCGCCACACTGTAAAACACCACCACCAAGCTCTTAGATCTTGCTCGGAGGCGCCGCCAGCACCTTCTTCCTTTTCCAGGAAAAGGACTGCTGCGAGCATGAAAGTGATGTCATCACCCTCCCGCACCTGGCAGACTGGCAGAGAAAAAGTGACGGTGGGGTGCCGGGCCAGCGGTGTGTGGGTGGTATTCAGTATACCAGTTGTTGGGATCCCGGCGCACAGTATACCGGCGCCGGAATCCCGACAACCGGCATACCGACACCTTTTCTCCCTCTTGGGGGTCCACGACCCCCCTGGAGGGAGGATACCGTGGCGCTTACGCACGCCACTGTGCCCGCAGCATGGCGAGCGCAGCGAGCCCTCAAGGGGCTCATTTGCGCTCGCCCTGCTGTCGGGAAGCCGGCGGTCGGGATCCCGGCGCCGGTATGCTGGCCGCCGGGTACCCGGCCGCCGGCAACTCTTACCACACCCCGGTGAGTAACTCTAATGGTCGGGACCCCTCCTCACAAGTACAATGAGGCGACACTCCCGAGTTTTGCTGGTGCAGTAAGATTTATTGATCCAGAATCTTACTTAATAAATCTTACTGCACCAGCAAGACTCGGGAGTGCTGCCTCATTGTACTCTGTCCACAGCTTGAAAAACCGAAGGAGGGAACTGGAGCAAATATTCACATTATAACAGGATGAGCGCTGGGTACACATCTTATATATAATATTTTTTATTCTATAACCAGTGTCACATCCTGCTGTCCTTGTCTCTGTAGTCCGCAGGGACAGGCGGTGTCTGTGCCATGGATTCACATAATATATAACCACTCCACCTAGTGTCACATGGTCACATCCCTTAATGGCATGTGACCACGCCCACTGCGCACAGGCACAGTAGCACTGAGAAAAAAATTCTGTGTGCAGCACTGGTGTCAGTAAGAAGTGTCTGTCAGTAAGTAGTGTTTGTGTCAGTACATTTTGCATGGTGTCTGTGTCAGTAAGTTTTGTGTTGTGTTTGTGTGTCAGTAAGTAGTATTTTTGTCAGTATGTTTTGCATTGTGTGTGTGTGTGTCTGTCAGTAAGTGGTGTCTATGTCAGTTAGTTTTGTGTTGTGTGTGTGTGTGTGTGTGTGTGTGTCAGTAAGTAGTGTCTGTCAGTAGATTTTGTACTGTGTGTGTCAGTAAGTAGTGTCTGTCAGTAAGTGGTGGGTGTCTGTGTCAGTAATACCCCTTTCACACCGCAAAAATAACCTGGTATAGACCGGGTATATTGCCGGGTCGACAAGTTTCGATGTGCGTTGTGAAAGGGGTCATGGGCGAATTCCGGTTTGCCTGACCCGGTAATTCAACCCGGGAATAAAGCAACCCGGGACCCATTCACTGCATAGGGAGTGGCGGCGCGGAGATGATCTCATCTCCCAGCGCCGCCTCCGCACCTGCGCCTGATGCCGACTCCATCTCCGCCCACGGATGGCAACCCGACCCAGCAAATTGCCGGGTCGAGTTGGCGGTGTGTAGGGTCCAATGCCGGGTCCCACCCAGGAATGGACCCATTTCCAATTCCCAGGTGGGACCCGGCATTGTGATGTGAGAGCGGTATAAGTATTGTGTTGTTTGTGTGTGTGTGTGTGTGTGTCAGTAAGTAATGTCTGAGTCAGTAAGTTTATCTGTGTTGTGCGTGTGTGTCAGTCAGTAATATCTATCAGTAAGTGGTGTCTGTGTCGGTAAGTTTTGTGTTGTGCGTGTTAGTAAGTAGTGTCTGTCAGTAAGTGGTGATTGTGTCAGTAAGCTTTGTGTTGTGTGTGTGTCAGTAAGTAGTGTCTGTCTGTAAGTGGTGACTGTGTTACTCACATGGCATAGGCCACACCCCCTATTTAGACCACACCCACACCACACTGATCACACCACCACATCACTAGTCACACCACTGCAGCGCTTCACACCTCCTGCCGAGGCACACAATAGGCCCTTCCTAAATTTCAGCTCCATGCCCATATGGACCTTAATCTGGCACTGGCTCCACCTGCTGTCCCTCCTGTGCAATTACACATCAAAGTCGCACTCTATTACAGTTTCTCTAACGTCCTAGTGGATGCTGGGGACTCCGTAAGGACCATGGGGAATAGACGGGCTCCGCAGGAGACAGGGCACTTTAAGAAAGAATTTGGATTCTGGTGTGTTCTGGCTCCTCCCTCTATGTCCCTCCTCCAGACCTCAGTTTGAATCTGTGCCCGGACGAGCTGGGTGCTACTTAGTGAGCTCTCCTGAGCTTGCTAAAAAGAAAGTATTTTGTTAGGTTTTTTATTTTCAGAGAGATCTGCTGGCAACAGGCTGTCTGCTACGTGGGACTGAGGGGAGAGAAGCAGCCCTACTCACTGAAGATAGGTCCTGCTTCTTAGGCTACTGGACACCATTAGCTCCAGAGGGATCGTACACAGGATCGCACCCTTGGTGGTCCGATCCCGGAGCCGCGCCGCCGTCCCCCTCGCAGAGCCAGAAGACAGAAGCCGGTGTCAGAAGCAAGAAGACGTCGAAATCGGCGGCAGAAGACTCCAGTCTTCACATGAGGTAGCGCACAGCACTGCAGCTGTGCGCCATTGCTCCCACACTAAACCCACATACTCCAGTCACTGTAGGGTGCAGGGCGTAGGGGGGGGCGCCCTGGGCAGCAATTAGGAACCTCTTGGCAAAAAGGAGCATATATACAGTTGGGCACTGTATATATGCATGAGCCCCCGCCATTAGTTTACACACAAACACGGGACAGAAGCCCGCCGCTGAGGCTGCGGAGCTTCTTCCTCAGCACTCACCAGCGCCATTTTCTCTCCACAGCTCCGCTGAGAGGAAGCTCCCCAGGCTCTCCCCTGCAGAATCACGGTAGAAGAGGGTAAAAAGAGAGGGGGGGCACATAAATTTGGCGCAAAAACAATATATACAGCAGCTACTGGGTTAACACTAAGTTACTGTGTGACTCCTGGGACATATAGCGCTGGTGTGTGTGCTGGCATACTCTCTCTCTGTCTCTCCAAAAGGCCTTGTGGGGGAACTGTCTTCAAATAGAGCATCCCCTGTAAGATAGTAACATAGTAACATAGTATCTGAGGTTGAAAAAAGACAATTGTCCATCGAGTTCATCCTATTTGTGGTCTCCTATGCATGATGATTTGACTAAAATTTCTGACTGATGCTGCTGTCAGCCGTTGCATTTTATCCCTATTTATAGTAACTATAATGCATGACTATGCACCATACCCCTGGATATCCTTATCCATTAGGAATTTATCTAACCCATTCTTAAAGTTGTTGACAGATTCCGCCATTACAACTCCCTCGGGCAGGGAATTCCAAACACGTATTGTCCTTACCGTGAAAAAGCCTTTACGCCGAATTGTGCGGAATCTCCTCTCCTCTAACCTGAGCGAGTGTCCACGAGTCCTCTGTGTTGATCTAACCAAAAACAGGTCCCGCGCAAGCTCTGTGTATTGTCCCCTTATATATTTGTAGATGTTGATCATATCCCCTCTTAGTCTCCGCTTTTCCAATGTAAACATGCCTAGTCTTTCAAGCCTTTCCTTGTATTCCATCGTCTCCATGCCCTTAATTAGTTTGGTCGCCCTCCTCTGTACCTTTTCAAGCTCCAGGATGTCACGATCCGGGTACTGAGACACTATCTCCCTTCTGGTTGTACGCCCTCCGCGGCCTCCGCCGCCATTCCTGTGTTTCCAGTATACGGACTTACCAGTGTAACGTCTCATGTCTGCCGCAGCCTCCGCTGTCATCCATGCGGTACCAGTATACAAGTTGCCAGTGTGGCGTCTCCTGCCCTCCGTGGCCTTCCCCGCCATTACTGCTGAATCTCCACATGCTTTTCCAAACTAACTTTCCCTCCAAGTGCTAACATGGGCGCAGCCATGTTGGTTTCAGTCACATGCCTCAGTCTCCACCAATCCGCTGCATTACTGGAATCTGCATAATTGTTCAGCCAATGCCTGCCTTGCTGCAGGTATAAGTATCCTGTGCCTGAACCATGAAATCGTCAGTGCTTCCATTGTCATCAGTGATTCCAGCCTACAAGCTTCACTACAGACTTTCTCCTGCAATTCCATTCTGCAGTTCAGCCTGACTTCCCTGGTGATTACACTCTGCTGTGTAACCCGACTCTCCAGTGTTAACCCCCTACAGCCTACTTTGGATTCCTGTGTTTGAACTTTTGCTTTACAGTAATCATCCTTCATTCCTCAGTTCCAGCGCACTCCAGCTTCTTTTCTCATCTTCCAACGAACCCCAGCTTCTTTACTTATCTTCCAGCGAACCCCAGCTTCATTACTGATCTTCCAGCGAACCCCAGCTTCATTTATTGTTTACAGAACTTTCCTCCATATTCCAGGTTACTGGTCTTTACCAAATGTGCACCTAATTATCACATGTGACTTTCTATTATTCTTTTGCACGTTATTTGACTTTTTATTTAATAAAAGCACTTAAGGAATTCCCTTGTTGTCGTGGTCACGCCTTCGGGCATTCTTTGCTGCTGTCAATACGCATGTCCAGGAGTCACATAGCTCCTCCTAAATTTAAGTACCCGTCAGGCCCTACAACTGAGGCTCTCAGTCACGGTCTCCAGCCCTCAGTTGTGACAGTAAGCACTGACCAGATGGATCCAGCCGGAGACCAGGCCCAAGCGCTTAGGCTGATACAAGAACTGGCAACCCGCCTTGAATGTCAGGAGGCTGCTGTAGGCCATGTTGGTCGCTATCTCCAGGACCTCACCTCCCGGCTGGATGAAATTCAAGCGGCCCTCCGTGGATCAGGGGCGTCCAGTGTGTCGACTCCAGCGCCTCCGGTGGTGTCCCCACCCACCATACCTGTTCCTGCTCCCTATCTTCACTTGCCGACTCCTGCTAAATATGATGGATCCCCTAAAGCCTGCAGGGGTTTCCTAAACCAGTGCGAGATCCAATTTGAATTGCAACCCAGCAGTTTCCCTACTGACCGCATTAAGGTGGCATACCTTATTTCTCTACTCACTGGTGCTGCTCTAGACTGGGCTTCACCTATATGGGAAAGGTCTGATGCTCTGTTGTCATCCTATGCTAACTTCGTGGCAACGTTCAGACGAATTTTCGATGAGCCAGGTCGAGTGACATCAGCTTCTTCAGAGATCCTTCGACTGCGTCAGGGGACGCGAACTGTCGGTCAGTATTTGGTGCAATTCCAGACCTTGGCATCTGAAGTCTCCTGGAATGATGACGCTCTTTATGCAGCCTTCTGGGGAGGGCTATCCGAGAATATCAAAGATGAGCTCGCTGCTAGAGACTTGCCTTTAACATTAAACGAGCTCATTTCCCTCTGCACTAAGGTCGATTTACGGTTCCGTGAAAGGGCTGTTGAACGAGGAAGATCCACATTTCCCAAGATTCCTACTGTTTCCATTCCTCGTCAGCCATCTCCGTCTAGGGAGGAACCTATGCAGATAGGTCGCTCTCGTTTATCTCAGGCAGAGCGTAGTAGACGTCTTGCTGAGCGTCTCTGTTTGTATTGTGCCGAATCTTCTCACGTTATCAAGTCCTGTCCCAAGCGTCCGGGACAACCTCAAGTCCTAGCCCACCAAGGAGAAGACCAGCTAGGAGTGACGAATTTCTCTCCATTTCCAAGTAACTGCAATCTCTCCGTTTCTCTGCAGGTGGCTCAGCGTACTAAGAATCTCACTGCCTTATTGGATTCTGGAGCAGCCGGAAACTTTATTACAGAGAGGTTCGTTAAGCAGTGGTCTCTACCCACTGAGAGACTGTCATCACCGATATCTCTAACTGCCGTGGACGGCAGTAGGATTCCTGATGCGGTGATTACCTCCAAGACCCTACCTATCCGTCTGAAGGTAGGGGATCAGCATACAGAGTTGATTTCTTTCCAGGTTATCCCCAGGGCCACCCATCCTGTGGTCTTAGGCCTTCCATGGCTACGTCTGCATAATCCTCAAGTTGATTGGAAGTCGACCCGTATCCTTGCATGGGGTCCTTCCTGCTCTGAGATCTGTCTCCAAAAAAAGCTTCCAGTTCGCATATCCTCCTACAAGTCTTCTGATGTCCCGTCTCCTCCGTGCCAATACTCCAAGCTACAGTTTTGTCCAGGGTCACCGAATCACAAGGCTGATGCCCTTTCCCGCTCCCGGGAGCAAGAAAATGAGTCTGAGTCTACTGACAAGCATTGTACTGTTGATCTAGTGGCGTTCTCCGCAGTGAGGATGGACTCTATGCCCCCGCCAGGGAAAAATTTCGTGAAGCCGGCTTTCAGGAGGAAGCTCTTTCATCGGGCACATTCCTCTCGCTTTGCCGGACACGCGGGCATACGCAAGACCTTAAAATTCGTTTCCAGGTCAAATTGGTGGCCGACCCCAAAAAAGGACATTGCTGAATTTGTGGCCTCCTGCCCAAAATGTGCCCAGCACAAAGTATCCCGCCAGTCACCCACTAGGCAACTGGTTTCCTTGTCTGTTCCTCATCGTCCGTGGGTTCATTCCTCGATGGATTCTGTCATGGATTCCCCACTTCCAAGTTGGCACAAGTCTTCATCCAGAAGTTCCATTCCAGATGGCCAGGTAAACTTAAGAAGTGTCCTGGGGCCACTCCTAAACGGGGGGGTACTGTCACGATCCGGGTACTGAGACACTATCTCCCTTCTGGTTGTACGCCCTCCGCGGCCTCCGCCGCCATTCCTGTGTTTCCAGTATACGGACTTACCAGTGTAACGTCTCATGTCTGCTGCGGCCTCCGCTGTCATCCATGCGGTTCCAGTATACAAGTTGCCAGTGTGGCGTCTCCTGCCCTCCGTGGCCTTCGCCGCCATTACTGCTGAATCTCCACATGCTTTTCCAAACTAACTTTCCCTCCAAGTGCTAACATGGGCGCAGCCATGTTGGTTTCAGTCACATGCCTCAGTCTCCACCAATCCGCTGCGTTACTGGAATCTGCATAATTGTTCAGCCAATGCCTGCCTTGCTGCAGGTATAAGTATCCTGTGCCTGAACCATGAAATCGTCAGTGCTTCCATTGTCATCAGTGATTCCAGCCTACAAGCTTCACTACAGACTTTCTCCTGCAATTCCATTCTGCAGTTCAGCCTGGTGATTACACTCTGCTGTGTAACCCGACTCTCCAGTGTTAACCCCCTACAGCCTACTTTGGATTCCTGTGTTTGAACTTTTGCTTTACAGTAATCATCCTTCATTCCTCAGTTCCAACGAACCCCAGCTTCTTTACTCATCTTCCAGCGAACCCCAGCTTCATTACTGATCTTCCAGCGAACCCCAGCTTCATTTATTGTTTACAGAACTTTCCTCCATATTCCAGGTTACTGGTCTTTACCAAATGTGCACCTAATTATCACGTGTGACTTTCTATTATTCTTTTGCACGTTATTTGACTTTTTATTTAATAAAAGCACTTAAGGAATTCCCTTGTTGTCGTGGTCACGCCTTCGGGCATTCTTTGCTGCTGTCAATACGCATGTCCAGGAGTCACATAGCTCCTCCTAAATTTAAGTACCCGTCAGGCCCTACAACTGAGGCTCTCAGTCACGGTCTCCAGCCCTCAATTGTGACACAGGATATCCTTTTTGTAGTACGGTGCCCAGAATTGTACACAGTATTCAAGGTGTGGCCTCACTAGTGATTTATATAACGGGAGTATAATACTCTCGTCCCTAGCATCAATACCCCGTTTTATGCATGCTAATATCTTATTAGCCTTCTTTGCTGCAGTCCTACTTTGGGTACTACTGCTTAGCTTGCTATCTATGAGGACACCCAAGTCCTTTTCCAGTAGAGAATCCCCTAATTTTACCCCATTTAGTAGGTAGGTGTAATTTTTGTTCTTGTTACCACAGTGCATTACCTTACACTTGTCTGTGTTGAAGCGCATTCTCCATTTGGCTGCCCATGCTTCTAATTTAACTAAGTCGTTCTGAAGAGACTCGGCCTCCTCCTCTGTATTTATAGCCTTACACAATTTGGTATCATCTGCAAAAATTGACACCATGCTCTCTAGACCTTCTGTTAGGTCGTTAATGAAAATATTGAACAATAGCGGTCCTAATACTGAGCCTTGCGGCACACCGCTTAGCACTTCAGTCCAAGTTGAAAAAGATCCATTAACCACAACGCGCTGCTCCCTATTATCTAACCAGTTTTTGACCCAAGTGCATATTGTGCTTCCTAGCCCTGATTCTTGTAGCTTGTAGATAAGTCTCATGTGTGGTACAGTATCGAACGCTTTGGCAAAGTCTAAAAAGATTACATCCACGTCTTTACCCTGATCTAGGTTTGCGCTTACTGTTTCATAAAAGCCAAGTAAGTTGGTTTGACAGGATCTGTCCTTCATAAACCCATGTTGATTCCTTTTAATGACCTTATTGACTTCAAGGAACTTCTGAATACTATCTCTTAGAATACCTTCCAATACTTTCCCCACTATAGATGTAAGACTAACTGGTCTATAATTACCTGGTTCAGCTTTACTTCCCTTTTTGAATATAGGCACTACTTCCGCTATACGCCAGTCTTTGGGAACCATACCTGATATAACTGAATCCTTAAAGATCAAAGATAGCGGTTTTGCCAGTTCAGAGTGAAGCTTCATTAGAACCCTTGGGTGAATACCATCGGTCCCTGGTGATTTATTAATCTTTAAATGTTTTAATCGGTCACAGACTACTTCCTCGCTTAAATAAGTACCTATCAGTGGGATATTCTCATTATTGAGATTGTGTGTCAGTCCCTGAAATGGGTCCTCTCTAGTGAATACTGTTGAAAAAAACTCATTTAGTGTGTCCGCTATGTCATTATCATTTTTGCTTAAGACTCCCAACTTGTCTTTTAAAGGGCCTATACTCTCCTTCTTTAATCTCTTGCTATTAATGTATTTAAATAATTTTTTGGGATTCGCTTTGCTTTCCTTTGCTACTAGTTTTTCAGTTTCTATTTTGGCCGCTCTTATTTCCTTTTTGCAAATTTTGTTACATTCCTTATAGTGCTGAAATGACTCTGCTTCCCCGTCAGATTTGTATTTTTTAAATGCTCGCCTTTTCTTGCCCATAAGTTCCTTAATCTTTTTGTTAAGCCACATCGGTTTATGATTTTTATTCCTTTTTTTGCTACTCATAGGAATAAATTTGAGTGTATTTTTAGCTAGCAGGAATTTTAGTACCTCCCATTTCTCCGTACTATTTTTTCCTAAAAACAAACCTTCCCATTCAATATCCCTGAAAAATACCCTCATCTTTTCAAAATTGGCTTTGCTAAAGTTTAGAGTCCTAGTTGAGCCAGTATAGGGCTGTTTATGGAAACTGATATTGAATGTGACCATATTGTGGTCGCTGTTTCCTATGGGTTCCCCTACTATAATACCTGATACCAAATCCCCATTGTTTGTTAATACCAGGTCTAAGATTGCATTGTACCTAGTTGGTTCCTCAATTAGTTGGACTAAGTAGTTATCATTAAGTGTGTTTAAAAACATATTTCCCCTAGCAGTATCACATGAATCGTTTTTCCAGTTTATCTCTGGATAGTTAAAATCTCCCATCACTACTATGTCTCCTGTGTGTGTGGTGTGTCGGCACGCTTGTGTCGGCATGTTTGATGAGGAAGGCTATGTGGAAGCAGAGCGGGAGCAAATGAATGTGGGGACGGCGCCGACACCCGATTGGATGGATATGTGGAAGGTTTTAAATGATAATGTCACTTCCTTGCATAAAAGGTTGGATAAAGCTGAAGCCTTGGGACAGCCGGGGTCTCAGCCCATGCCTGATCCTATGTCGCAGAGGCCGTCAGGGTCTCAGAAGCACCCACTATCCCAAATTGTTGACACAGATGTCGACACAGATTCTGACTTCAGTGTCGATGGCGATAATGCAAAGTTACAGCCTAAAATGGCTAAAGCCATCCGTTACATGATTATAGCGATGAAGGATGTGTTGCACATCACAGAGGAAACCCCAGTCCCTGACAAGAGGGTTTATATATATGAGGAAAAAAGGCAAGAGGTGACCTTTCCCCCTTCATATGAGTTAAATGAGTTATGTGAAAAGGCTTGGGAATCTCCAGATAGAAAACTGCAGATTTCCAAACGGATGCTTATGGCGTATCCTTTCCCGCCAACGGACAGGGTACGCTGGGAATCCTCCCCTAGGGTAGACAAAGCTTTAACACGCTTATCCAAGAGGGTAGCCCTGCCGTCACAGGATACGGCCACCCTAAAAGATGCTGCGGATAGAAAGCAGGAGGGTATCCTGAAGTCCATTTATACACATTCAGGTACCCTACTAAGGCCGGCGATTGCGTCGGCCTGGATGTGTAGTGCTGTAGCAGCATGGACAGATACCTTATCTGAGGAACTTGATACCTTGGACAAGGATACTATAGTGCTGACCCTGGGGCATATAAAAGACGTGTATATGAGAGATGCTCAAAGAGACATTAGCCTACTGGGCTCTAGAATAAATGCAATGTCGATTTCTGCCAGAAGGGTCCTGTGGACTAGGCAGTGGACAGGCGATGCCGACTCAAAAAGGCACATGGAGGTTTTACCTTATAAGGGTGAGGAATTGTTTGGGGACGGTCTCTCGGACCTGGTCTCCACAGCTACGGCTGGAAAGTCAAATTTTTTGCCATATATTCCCTCACAACCTAAGAAAGCACCGTATTATCAAATGCAGTCCTTTCGATCACAAAAAGGCAAGAAAGTACGAGGTGCGTCCTTTCTTGCCAGAGGCAGGGGTAGAGGAAAGAAGCTGCACAATACAGCTAGTTCCCAGGAACAGAAGTCCTCCCCGGCTTCCACTAAATCCACCGCATGACGCTGGGGCTCCACAGGCGGAGCTAGGCCCAGTGGGGGCGCGTCTCCGAAATTTCAGTCACAAGTGGGTTCACTCCCAGGTGGATCCCTGGGCTATAGAGATTATGTCTCAGGGATACAAGCTGGAATTCGAAGAGATGCCCCCTCACCGTTACCTCAAATCGGCCCTGCCAGCTTCCCCCTTAGAGAGGGAAATAGTGTTAGCTGCAATTCCCAAATTGTATCTTCAGCAGGTGGTGGTAAAGGTTCCCCTCCTTCAACAGGAAAGGGGTTACTATTCGACCATGTTTGTGGTACCGAAACCGGACGGTTCGGTCAGACCCATATTGAATTTAAAATCCCTGAACATATACCTGAAAAGGTTAAAGTTCAAGATGGAATCGCTCAGAGCGGTCATAGCAAGCCTGGAAGGGGGGGATTTTATGGTGTCTCTGGACATAAAGGATGCTTACCTTCATGTCCCCATTTATCCACCTCATCAGGCGTACCTCAGATTTGTGGTACAGGACTGTCATTACCAATTCCAGACGTTGCCGTTTGGTCTCTCCACGGCACCGAGAATATTTACCAAGGTAATGGCGGAGATGATGGTGCTCCTGCGGAAGCAAGGGGTCACAATTATCCGATACTTGGACGGTCTCCTCATAAAGGCGAGAGCAGTTGCTGATCAGCGTAGCACACTCTCAGGAGGTGTTACAACAGCACGGCTGGATTCTAAATATTCCAAAGTCGCAGCTGATTCCTACGACTCGTCTGCCCTTCCGGGGCATGATTCTGGACACAGACCAGAAGAGGGTTTATCTCCCGATGGAGAAGGCATGACACTGGTCAGAGACCTATTAAAACCAAAACAGGTGTCGGTGCATCACTGCACGCGCGTCCTGGGAAAGATGGTGGCATCATACGAGGCCATTCCATTCGGCAGGTTCCATGCGATCACCTTTCATTGGGATTTGTTGGACAAGTGGTCCGGATCACATCTACAGATGCATCGGCTGATCACCCTATCCCCCAGGGCCAGGGTGTCTCTCCTGTGGTGGCTGCAGAGTGCTCACCTTCTCGAGGGCCGCAGATTCGGCATTCAGGACTGGGTCCTGGTGACCACGGATGCAAGCCTCCGAGGGTGGGGGGCAGTCACACAGGGAAAAAACTTCCAAGGTATGTGGTCAAGTCAGGAGACTTGCCTTCACGTCAATATCCTGGAACTAAGGGCCATATACAACGCCCTACGTCAAGCGGAGACCCTGCTTCGCGACCAACCGGTTCTGATTCAGTCAGACAACATCACCGCAGTGGCTCATGTAAACCGCCAAGGCGGCACAAGGAGCAGGGTGGCGATGGCGGAAGCCACCAGAATTCTTAGCTGGGCGGAGAATCACGTAAGAGCACTGTCAGCAGTGTTCATTCCGGGAGTGGACAACTGGGAAGCAGACTTCCTCAGCAGGCACGACCTCCACCCGGGAGAGTGGGGACTTCATCAAGAAGTCTTCACGCAGATTGTAAGTCGGTGGGAACTGCCACAGGTGGATATGATGGCATCCCGCCTCAACAAAAAGCTACAGAGGTATTGCGCCAGGTCAAGAGACCCTCAGGCGATAGCTGTAGATGCACTAGTGACACCATGGGTGTTCCAGTCGGTCTATGTATTCCCTCCTCTTCCTCTCATACCCAAGGTGCTGAGAATCATAAGAAAAAGAGGAGTGAGAACAATACTCATTGTTCCGGATTGGCCAAGAAGGACTTGGTATCCAGATCTGCAAGAAATGCTCACAGAGGACCCGTGGCCTCTGCCTCTAAGACAGGACTTGTTGCAACAGGGGCCCTGTCTGTTTCAAGACTTACCGCGGCTGCGTTTGACGGCATGGCGGTTGAACGCCGGATCCTAGCAGAAAAAGGCATTCCGGATGAGGTTATTCCTACGCTGATAAAAGCTAGAAAGGACGTGACGGCTAAACATTATCACCGTATATGGCAAAAATATGTTGCTTGGTGTGAGGCCAAGAATGCCCCTACGGAGGAATTCCAGCTGGGCCGTTTCCTTCACTTTCTACAGTCGGGAGTGACTTTGGGCCTGAAATTGGGTTCCATTAAGGTCCAGATTTCAGCCCTATCCATTTTCTTTTAAAAGGAACTGGCTTCTCTTCCTGAAGTTCAGACGTTTGTAAAGGGAGTGCTGCATATTCAGCCCCCTTTTGTGCCTCCAGTGGCACCTTGGGATCTTAATGTGGTGTTGAGTTTCCTGAAGTCACACTGGTTTGAGCCACTCAAAATGGTGGAGTTAAAATATCTCACGTGGAAGGTGGTCATTGTCACGATCCGGGTATCTGGACGCCATTTCTTACCCATCAGATGCCTCCTAAGGCTGGCTCAGCGCTCCAGGACCGGATCCCATCTGTTATCCTGATGTGTACATTCCTGTATCCTCTCCTGTCACTCTGGGACGCTGTCACAGTAAACGCCATATTACACCTGGCATGGCGTCTCCCGCGGCCTCCGCCGCCGTCCCTGAACTTCTGCATGCAGAGTGTCTGAGTGGCGATTACGTCAGCCGCGGCCTCCGCTGTGTCCGCGTGGTTGGATGTGCATCTGTCAGCCTGGCGCCTCCTGTCTCCGGTGGCCGGCGCCGCCATTACTGTTTTCATTACCACATGGATTACAAACCAAACTTCCCTCCAAGTGTCTGCATGGGCGCAGCCATCTTGGATTCTGTCAGCTGATCATTTCCACCAATCTGTTCTCAGTATTGATAATCTGCATAATTGCCTAGCCAATCCCTTCCTTGCTGCAGGTATAAATACACTGTGCCTGAGCAAGGAAGGCGTCAGTGCTTTGGTTGTCAAACCTAGTTCCTGTTTGTCTCTTTCCTGTGATTGTCTTCCAGGTTCCAGCTCCTGTCTCAAGACTTCCACCATAGAGACCCGCACCAGCATTCCACCTGCGGTGTAGCCTGACTCTCCAATCCATTGTGGATTCATCTGTTTCCAGCTACAACATTACCTGCTTCCAGCTCAGCTTCCAGCAGAGTACAGCTTCCCTTAAAGGGCCGGTGTCCTTTCTACACTTTACCACTCTCCACCGGTATTATTATTTCTCCGCTCTCAAGTTCTACATTTCAGTTCATATTTCATCGCTCCCAAGTTCATTTATTATTTAACTGGTTCCAGCCAGTATCCACTCCGTGCTAACAACAGTCTGGTTCCAGCCAGTATCCACAGCAGCTGTTTTATCTTCAGCAACCCAGCTTTTCCTGGAACACCAGCTGGCACAATCCTGGGTTATCTCCATTGCTACAGTCGGGCCTGGTAAGGACTTTCCATCTAGAAGATCATAAGAACTATCTCACACTACCAGTGCCCTGTGGCTCCTGCCATCCTGTAGTACCCAGGAACTGTATTTATTCTTTGCTGACTTTTACGTTTTCTTTTACTGCTGCTGTGTTGCGGAGTTGTCATAATAAACATCATTGACTTTTATCCAAGTTGTCGTGGTCACGCCTTCGGGCAGTTATTATTCATGTTACTTACATGTCCCGGGGTCTGATACAACCTCCCAGGTTCCGGTACATCTCAGCCCCTACAACTGAGGCTGCCTCCCGTCAGCTCAGGCCCTCAGTTGTGACAGTAAGCACTGACCTAATGAATCCAGCCGGAGACCAGGATCAAGCGGCCAGGCCGATGCAAGAACTGGCAGCCCGACTAGAACATCAGGAGGCTGCACAGGGCCACATCATCCGCTGTCTCCAGGATCTCTCTACTCGGCTGGATGGGATTCAGACAACTCTCCGTGGATCAGGCGCGTCTGGTGCGTCAACCACAGTGACTCCAGCTATAACCCCACCCACCTTACCCATTTCTGCTCCACGTCTTCATCTTCCAACGCCAGCAAAATTTGACGGATCTCCAAGATTCTGCAGGGGATTTCTCAACCAGTGTGAGATTCAGTTTGAGCTACAACCTGGCAATTTTCCCAGTGACCGTACAAAAATTGCCTACATTATTTCTCTTCTCAGTGGCTCAGCCCTTGATTGGGCATCACCGTTATGGGAGAGGTCCGACACCCTGCTATCTTCCTACACTGCCTTCGTGTCAACATTCAGGCGCATCTTCGACGAGCCAGGCCGGGTAACCTCAGCTTCATCCGAGATTCTCCGTTTACGCCAGGGGTCACGTACTGTAGGACAATATCTGATACAGTTCCAGATCCTGGCATCCGAACTGGCATGGAACGACGAGGCCCTGTATGCTGCATTCTGGCATGGCTTATCTGAGCGTATTAAAGATGAGTTAGCTACCAGAGACTTACCTTCTAAGTTAGATGAGCTAATCTCACTCTGCACGAAAGTTGATTTACGTTTCAGAGAGAGAGCAACTGAGCGTGGAAGATCATCTGCTCCAAAATCTTCTGCTCCTCCTCCTCGTCAACTGTCACCATCTAAAGATGAGCCCATGCAACTTGGCCGTTCCCGTTTAACTCCTGCTGAGCGCCGAAGACGTCTCTCTGAGTCTCTTTGCCTTTACTGTGCAGCTCCGTCTCACACCATCAATGCCTGTCCCGAACGTCCGGGAAAACTCCAAACCCTAGCTCGCCCAGGAGAGGGCCGGCTAGGAATAATGATCTCCTCTCCATCTCCTCATGATTGTAATCTCCCAGTGTCGCTCCAAATTGCTCAACGTTATCGGAACGTCATTGCCCTCCTTGATTCCGGAGCAGCTGGGAACTTTATTACCGAAGCCTATGTTAAACGGTGGTCCCTACCCACCGAGAGACTTCCTTCGTCCATCTCCTTAACTGCCGTGGATGGCAGTAAAATTTTTGATACAGTTATTGCTCTAAGGACTCTACCAGTTCGTCTGAGAGTGGGAGTTCTTCATTCCGAACTTATTTCACTTTTAGTGATTCCAAGAGCCACACATCCTGTGGTCCTGGGCCTTCCATGGCTCCGTCTTCACAATCCTACAATTGATTGGACGACTACGCAAATCCTGGCATGGGGTTCCTCCTGTGCTGAGACATGTTTGTTTAAAGTATTGCCTGTCTGTTCTTCCTCCCCCAGGTCGTCTGATGTTCCACCTCCTCCATATCAAGATTTCACGGAAGTGTTCAGTAAAGCTTCTGCTGATATCCTTCCTCCTCATAGAGAATGGGACTGTCCGATTGATCTCGTTCCAGGGAAGGTTCCACCTCGAGGCCGAACTTATCCGTTGTCTCTGCCTGAGACGCATTCTATGGAGGAATATATTAAAGAGAACCTAGCAAAGGGGTTCATTCGACCTTCTTCTTCTCCAGCCGGCGCAGGCTTCTTTTTTGTAAAAAAGAAAGATGGTGGTCTGCGGCCGTGCATCGACTACAGAGGTTTGAACGACATTACCATCAAGAACCGTTATCCTTTACCCCTGATTACTGAGCTCTTTGACAGAGTTAGCGGAGCTACCATCTTTACAAAACTGGACTTGCGAGGTGCATACAATCTCATCCGGATCCGTGAGGTTGACGAGTGGAAGACCGCCTTTAACACCCGTGACGGACATTATGAGTACCTCGTCATGCCCTTCGGATTGAGCAATGCTCCAGCTGTCTTCCAGCATTTTGTCAATGAGATCTTCAGAGACATTCTATACCGTCATGTCGTGGTCTATCTAGACGATATCCTCATTTTTGCCAACGATTTAGAGGAACATCGTTTTTGGGTTAAAGAGGTTCTGTCCCGTCTCCGTGTCAATCATCTCTATTGCAAATTAGAAAAATGCGTCTTTGAAGTCAAGTCCATTCCGTTTCTAGGGTACATTGTGTCCGGTTCCGGACTAGAGATGGATCCTGAGAAACTACAAGCAATCCAAAATTGGCCGGTACCCTTAACCCTCAAAGGGGTCCAGAGGTTCTTAGGGTTCGCCAACTATTACCGAAAGTTTATACGAGACTTTTCCACGATTGTGGCGCCTATTACTGCTTTCACTAAGAAGGGTGCTAACCCGTCCAAGTGGTCTGAAGAAGCCATGCAAGCATTTCATCTTTTAAAACAAAGGTTCATCTCTGCGCCTGTTCTGAAACAGCCTGACATCGACTCTCCTTTCATCTTAGAGGTGGATGCCTCCTCCGTTGGAGTAGGAGCGGTGTTATCTCAGAGGGCTAAAGATGGCCATTTACACCCTTGCAGTTTCTTCTCCCGGAAGTTCTCCCCAGCTGAGCGCAACTATGCCATTGGCGACCAGGAGTTGCTAGCCATCAAGCTCGCTCTAGAAGAGTGGAGGTATCTGTTGGAGGGAGCTTCTCATTCAATCACCATACTTACAGACCACAAGAATCTTTTATACCTGAAGGGCGCACAATGTCTCAACCCTCGTCAGGCCAGATGGGCACTTTTCTTTTCCAGGTTCGACTTTAAACTCCAGTTCTGTCCGGGCTCTCAGAATCGCAAGGCCGATGCCCTTTCCCGCTCATGGGAGCAAGAAAATGAGTCAGAGTCTTCAGACAAGCATCCTATTATAAATCCGTTGGCATTCTCCACGGTAGGGATGGACTCTACGCCCCCATCAGGGAAAAGTTTTGTGAAGCCGATGCTAAGGAAGAAGCTCATGCATTGGGCCCATGCTTCCCGTTTTGCCGGACATACAGGTATCCAAAAAACCCTGGAGTTTATCTCTAGGTCCTATTGGTGGCCAACTCTGAAAAAGGACGTCTTGGAGTTTATTGCATCTTGCCCAAAGTGTGCCCAACATAAAGTATCCCGCCAGTCGCCTGCGGGGCAACTGGTTCCACTATCCGTTCCCCGTCGACCATGGACCCACTTGTCGATGGATTTCATTACAGACTTACCCATGTGCAACAAGTTCAATACCATCTGGGTGGTAGTTGACCGGTTCACCAAGATGGCACACTTCATTCCTCTCACCGGTCTTCCGTCAGCTTCCAAGTTGGCTCAAGTATTCATACAAGAGATCTTCCGACTCCACGGTCTTCCTGAAGAAATTATCTCAGATCGAGGAGTTCAATTCACAGCCAAATTCTGGCGAAGTTTATGTCAAGTCCTCCAAGTCAAGCTAAAGTTTTCCACGGCTTACCATCCTCAGACCAATGGTCAAACCGAGAGGGTGAATCAGGACTTGGAGGCCTTCCTCTGCATCTATGTGTCCTCCTCTCAAGATGACTGGGTTCAATTACTTCCCTGGGCCGAGTTCTGTCATAACAACCAGTATCATTCTTCATCTGCTTCAACACCATTCTTCACTAACTTTGGATTCCACCCTAAAGTCCCTGAGTTCCAACCGCTTCCAGCAACTTCTGTTCCCGCAGTGGATATCACCTTGCATCAGTTTGCCAATATCTGGAAGAGCGTACGATCAGCTCTGCTCAAGGCATCGTTCAGGTACAAGAAGTTTGCGGATAAGAAGCGTCGAGCAGTTCCTGCTCTCAAGGTGGGTGATCGGGTATGGTTATCCACGAAGAATTTGAGGTTAAGAGTTCCCAGTATGAAGTTTGCACCTCGCTATATCGGTCCTTTCAAGATTGAACAAGTCATCAATCCTGTTGCTTACAGACTCCAGTTGCCTCCCTTCTTAAAAATACCCAGGACATTCCATGTTTCCCTGTTGAAACCGCTGATCTTGAATCGGTTTCATTCCTCACTTCCTCCAACTCCGAAAGTCCAAACTCAACGAGGCGTTGAGTATGAAGTGGCCAAGATCCTGGACTCACGTCACCGTTACGGTCAACTACAATATCTTATTGACTGGAAGGGTTATGGTCCTGAGGAACGTTCATGGACCAATGCTTATGATGTCCATGCTCCTGCCTTGGTCCGGAGATTCCATTCCAAGTTTCCTCAAAAGCCAAAGAAGTGTCCTGGGGCCACTCCTAAAGGGGGGGGTGCTGTCACAATCCGGGTATCTGGACGCCATTTCTTACCCATCAGATGCCTCCTAAGGCTGGCTCAGCGCTCCAGGACCGGATCCCATCTGTTATCCTGATGTGTACATTCCTGTATCCTCTCCTGTCACTCTGGGACGCTGTCACAGTAAACGCCATATTACACCTGGCATGGCGTCTCCCGCGGCCTCCGCCGCCGTCCCTGAACTTCTGCATGCAGAGTGTCTGAGTGGCGATTACGTCAGCCGCGGCCTCCGCTGTGTCCGCGTGGTTGGATGTGCATCTGTCAGCCTGGCGCCTCCTGTCTCCGGTGGCCGGCGCCGCCATTACTGTTTTCATTACCACATGGATTACAAACCAAACTTCCCTCCAAGTGTCTGCATGGGCGCAGCCATCTTGGATTTTGTTAGCTGATCATTTCCACCAATCTGTTCTCAGTATTGATAATCTGCATAATTGCCTAGCCAATCCCTTCCTTGCTGCAGGTATAAATACACTGTGCCTGAGCAAGGAAGGCGTCAGTGCTTTGGTTGTCAAACCTAGTTCCTGTTTGTCTCTTTCCTGTGATTGTCTTCCAGGTTCCAGCTCCTGTCTCAAGACTTCCACCATAGAGACCCGCACCAGCATTCCACCTGCGGTGTAGCCTGACTCTCCAATCCATTGTGGATTCATCTGTTTCCAGCTACAACATTACCTGCTTCCAGCTCAGCTTCCAGCAGAGTACAGCTTCCCTTAAAGGGCCGGTGTCCTTTCTACACTTTACCACTCTCCACCGGTATTATTATTTCTCCGCTCTCAAGTTCTACATTTCAGTTCATATTTCATCGCTCCCAAGTTCATTTATTATTTAACTGGTTCCAGCCAGTATCCACTCCGTGCTAACAACAGTCTGGTTCCAGCCAGTATCCACAGCAGCTGTTTTATCTTCAGCAACCCAGCTTTTCCTGGAACACCAGCTGGCACAATCCTGGGTTATCTCCATTGCTACAGTCGGGCCTGGTAAGGACTTTCCATCTAGAAGATCATAAGAACTATCTCACACTACCAGTGCCCTGTGGCTCCTGCCATCCTGTAGTACCCAGGAACTGTATTTATTCTTTGCTGACTTTTACGTTTTCTTTTACTGCTGCTGTGTTGCGGAGTTGTCATAATAAACATCATTGACTTTTATCCAAGTTGTCGTGGTCACGCCTTCGGGCAGTTATTATTCATGTTACTTACATGTCCCGGGGTCTGATACAACCTCCCAGGTTCCGGTACATCTCAGCCCCTACAACTGAGGCTGCCTCCCGTCAGCTCAGGCCCTCAGTTGTGACAGTCATGCTATTAGCCTTGGCTTCGGCTAGGCGTGTGTCAGAATTAGCGGCTTTGTCACATAAAAGCCCCTATCTGGTTTTCCATATGGACAGGGCAGAATTGCGGACCCGTCCACAATTTCTGCCAAAAGTGGTGTCATCTTTTCATATGAACCAGCCTATTGTGGTGCCTGTGGCTACTCGTGACTTGGAGGATTCCGAGTTACTAGATGTGGTCAGGGCTTTGAAGGTTTATGTAGCCAGAACGGCTAGAGTCAGGAAAACTGAGTCGCTGTTTATCCTGTATGCATCCAACAAGCTGGGTGCTCCTGCTTCAAAGCAAACTATTGCTCGCTGGATCTGTAACACGATTCAGCAGGCTCATTCTGCGGCTGGATTGCCGCTTCCAAAATCAGTTAAAGCCCACTCCACAAGGAAGGTTAGCTCTTCTTGGGCGGCTACCCGAGGGGTCTCGGCATTACAGCTTTGCCGAGCGGCTACTTGGTCAGGTTCAAACACTTTTGCAAAGTTCTACAAGTTTGATACCCTGGCTGAGGAGGACCTTGTGTTTGCTCATTCGGTGCTGCAGAGTCATCCGCACTCTTCCGCCCGTTTGGGAGCTTTGGTATAATCCCCATGGTCCTTACTGAGTCCCCAGCATCCACTAGGACGTTAGAGAAAATAAGATTTTACTTACCGGTAAATCTATTTCTCGTAGTCCGTAGTGGATGCTGGGCGCCCGTCCCAAGTGCGGACTTCTTCTGCAATGCTTGTATATAGTTATTGCTTAAATAAGGGTTATGTTTGGTTGCATCAGGGTTGATCTGATGCTCCGTTGTTGTTCATACTGTTAACTGGGTAAATTTATCACGAGTGATACGGTATGATTGGTGTGACTGGTATGAGTCTTGCCCTGGATTCCAAAATCCTTTCCTTGTACTGTCAGCTCTTCCGGGCACAGTTTCTCTAACTGAGGTCTGGAGGAGGGACATAGAGGGAGGAGCCAGAACACACCAGAATCCAAATTCTTTCTTAAAGTGCCCTGTCTCCTGCGGAGCCTGTCTATTCCCCATGGTCCTTACGGAGTCCTCAGCATCCACTACGGACTACGAGAAATAGATTTACCGGTACGTAAAATCTTATTTTCTCAACAGTTATTAAGCTAACAAGGCAAGAACACCCATACATCATTGATATTTCCAGACGCCGGCTGCAGTGCTTGGTTCATGGCAATATGGAGTGTTGGGGGAAGAGAGATGCAGATGCACACTCTTAGCACTAAGAACACTGATAATAATTTTTTTTTAATTAGCTGGGTTCCTGCATTTCAGATCACACATTGATAAGGCCCTATTTAGAGGGAAGTCCTGTATAAATTTATAGAATGTGATAGTATTAGGGATGTTAGGGACCCATGTGATGAAGTCACCTGGCCGCGGTACATGGGCCCGCATATTTGCGCAAATGTGTGCTAAGAACTTCAATTATACGCCATGTTAATTGTGAGGGTTTATTTAAATTATTTTTATTATTAGTGTTCTTAGTGCTAGGAGTGTGCATCTGCATCTCTCTTCCCCCAGCATAGTATTAGAAGCCTCAGCATGATAGCAACTCTTGATATCTTTAGTAATAGGATGTGCAGTCCAGGTCCCCCCCTTTTTCCACTATATTTGTGTATATATTGTACACTGGAAGGCAAGGCTTCCTTCCTCTGGATTGGCACTCCGCCCATTCACCCTCAGGTGTTTTAATTAGCTGGGTTCCTGCATTTCAGATCACACATTGATAAGGCCCTATTTAGAGGTAAGTCCTGTATAAATTTCTAGAATGTGATAGTATTAGGGATTAGGGAGGCCAATCCCGGGCCGTTTTTTCAATCCCGGGATTCGGGATTGAAAAACAGTCAATCCCGGGATTGAAGTAGGGACTAGTGAAGGTTGTAGGGAGCAGCGCTGGAGGGAGGGTGTAGGTAGTGGTGCGGGAGGTAGGGAGGGTGTAGGTAGTGGTGCGGGAGGCAGGGAGGGTGTAGGTAGCGGTGCGGGAGGTAGGGAGGGTGTAGGTAGCGGTGCGGGAGGTAGGGAGGGGGTAGGTAGTGGTGCGGGAGGGTGGGTGTAGGTAGTGGTGTGGGAGGATGTAGGTAGCGGCGCGGAAGGGTTGGTAGCGGCGCGAGAGGGATGGTGGGTGTAAGTAATGACACTTACTATTAGGCGGGCGGCCACGACAGCCATGGACTCACTGAACGCGGGAGCATTTCAAATGAAGCGCCGGCCGCCAGCCTACCAGAGCTGGCAGGCCGGCAGCCAATCAGGGAAGCGGTCGCAGCAGTGGCTCCTGATTGGCTGCCGCTGCTGCGGAAGCTTCCCTGATTGGCTGCCGAGCCGCCAGTTCTGATTGGCTGGCTGCCGTCGCTACATTTGAAGTGCTCCCGCGTTCAGTGAGTCCATGGCTGCCGCGGCCGCCCGCCTAATCGTAAGTGTCATTACTTACACCCACCCTCCCGCACATGCGCACTGTAATCCCTTGAATCCCGGGATTGGAAGCTCCAATCCTGGGATTCAAATCCCGGCATTTTTGGGCCCAAATCCCGGAATCCCGCCAATCCCGATCCCGGGATTGGCCTCCCTATTAGGGATGTTAGGGACCCATGTGATGAAGTCACCTGGCCGCGGTACATGGGCCCGCATATTTGCGCAAATGTGTGCTAAGAACTTCAATTATATTCCATGTTAATTGTGAGGGTTTATTTAAATTATTTTTATTATCAGTGTTCTTAGTGCTAAGAGTGTGCATCTGCATCTCTCTTCCCCCAACACAGTATTAGAAGCCTCTGCATAATAGCACCTCTTGATATCTTTAGTAATAGGATGTGCAATCCAGGTTCCCCCCTTTTTTCCCTTATATTTGTATATATATATTGTACACTGGAAGGCAAGGCTTCCTTCCTCTGGATTGGCACTCCTCCCATTCACCCTCAGCTGCTTTAATTAGATGGGTTCCTGCATTTCAGATCACACATTGATAAGCAGTGGCAAACGCAGGATTTGCATGGGGGGGTTTCCAGAACTGGGTGGAGCCAATCACGGGGGTGGGGACTGAGGTGACCCAGTATATGCTGGGTCTGTAAAACTAGTGTGTCTGTGTGTGTGTGTGTGTGTGTGTGTGTGTATATATATATATATATAAATATATACACATATCTACACATATATAGGGTTCACTATGGTATGCCGGCGGACAGGCTCCCGGCGACCAGCATACCGGCGCCGGGAGCCTGACCGCCGGCTTACCGACAGTGTGGCGAGCGCAAATGAGCCCCTTGCGGCCTCGCTGCGCTCGCCACGCTACGGGCACGGTGGCACGCTATGCGCACCACGCTATTTTATTCTCCCTCCAGGGGGGTCGTGGACCCCCACGAGGGAGAACAATTGTTGGTATGCCGGCTGTCGGGATCCCGGCGCCGGTATACTGTGCGCCGGGATCCCGTCAGTCGGCATACTGAAGACCACCCCATATATATACCGTGTGTGTGTGTATCTCCTATATATTTGCCTAACGTCTGTGACTCTGTGCTCGTAACGCTGGGCGGAGTCACAGAGCTGGGCGGAGTCAACTGCATCTGCTGCAGGGAGCTACTCCATACCCAGCGCCAGCAGCAGTCAGGTGCAAGACCCTACCTTACAGTATAGGAGGTGAGGATGGCCACTAGCTGCCGGCTGCTGTGCCTGTCCTCCCTCCCGGCTGCTGTGCCTGTCCTCCCCCCCCCACCCCAAATCACCTTTGACAGCGGGCTGTGTGCTGTGCAGTGCGGGTTCCGAAAAGGGGGCGGAGCTACGGCGTCACGAGGGGCGGAGCTACACGGAATAGAGGGGCGGAGCTACACGGGACCAGACAGCTGAACAGTGGTGGAATCAGCATTGCAGTGACGGCCAGCCAGACTTGGTAAGTGGAGGGTGAGAGAGAAATGTGTGTGCGTGTGTGTATATAGTGGGGGTGTGTGTGTGTGTGTGTGTGTGTGTGTGTGTGTGTGTGTGTGTGTGTGTGTGTGTGTGTGTGTGTATAGTGGGGGTGTGTGTGTATATAGTGTGTGTGTGTGTGTGTGTGTGTATATATGGTGGGGTGTGTGTGTTTGTATATATGTGTGAATTGTGTGTGTGTGAGGTATGTCTGTGTGTGCGCACTTTATGGACGCCACTGCTGGGGGGGCCATTACATGCAAGGACGCTACTAATATAGGGGGGGCATTACGTATAAGGACGCTACTACTATAGGGGGGGCATTACGTATAAGGACGCTACTACTATAGGGGGGGCATTACGTCTAAGGACGCTACTACTATAGGGGGGCATTACGTATAAGGACGCTACTACTATAGGGGGGGCATTACGTATAAGGACGCTACTACTATGGGGGGGCATTACGTATAAGGACGCTACTACTATAGGGGGGGTATTACGTATAAGGACGCTACTACTATAGGGGGGGCATTACGTATAAGGACGCTACTACTATAGGGGGGGCATTACGTCTAAGGACGCTACTACTATAGGGGGGGCATTACGTCTAAGGATGCTACTACTATAGGGGGGCTTTACGTCTAAGGACGCTACTAATATAGGGGGGGCATTACGTATAAGGACGCTACTAATATAGGGGGGGCATTACGTATAAGGACGCTACTACTATAGGGGGGGCATTACGTCTAAGGACGCTACTACTATAGGGGGGGCATTACGTCTAAGGACGCTACTACTATAGGGGAGGCATTACGTCTAAGGACGCTACTACTATGGGGGGCATTACGTATAAGGACGCTACTACTATAGGGGGGCATTACGTATAAGGAGGCTACTAATACTGGGGGGCATTACATATAAGGACGCTACTACTGGGGGGGCATTATGTATAAGGACTCTATTACTTCTGGGGGGCATTATGTGTAAGGACGGTGCTACTACTACTGGGAGGGCATTACATGTAAGGATGCTACTACTACTGGGGGGCATTATGTATAAGGACGGTACTACTACTGGGGGCACATCTCCTATATATTTGCCTTAGTCTGTGACTCTGTGCCTGTAACGCTAGGCGGAGTCACAGTGGCTGCATGCAGGGCAGGAACAGTCCCCTCCCTCGGTCCGCCCAGTGCCCTGTCTCTCTCCTCCCCGTACACTCCCTGTACGTACCCTGGTGACCCTGCAGCCGGGGAGCGGGGACTGTAAGCCGGACTCGCCGTCACCGCACAGTCCGGAGGCCCCCCTCCCACAGCATTCACCCCACCTGCGGCGCACGGCTCTCCTTTCACCCACGGCACACACCGCATCCCACCCGCGCCGCATGGCCCTCCTCCCACCCGCGCCGCACACCGCATCCCACCCGCGCTGCACGGACCTCCTTCCACCCGCGGCACACACCCCTCACCCAACCACTGCACTCCCGTCCCCTCCCCCCCTGCTGCACCCCCCACCCCTCCCCCACCCGCAGCACCCCCGCACCACCCCCATACCACTTCTCCCCCTGCACCCTCCACCCCACACTCCCCTCCAACACCCGCAGCACTCCCGTCCCCTCCTGTAGCACCCCCCCGCCCCTCCCCCACCCGCAGAACCCCCCCCCTCCCCCACCCGTGGCACCCATAGCATCCACCACATCCGCGACACCCGCGGCGCACGGCCCTCCCTCCACCCACAGCATCCAACACATCAGCCCCCCACCCGCGGAACACGGCTCACGCCCCCCTCCCACCCGCACCACATGGCCCGCGGCACCCCGCACCCTCCCACCCGCGGCATCCCGCACCCTCCCACCCGCGGTAACCACAGCATCCACCCCACCCGCGGCACACACCCCTCACCCAACCACTGCTCTCCCGTCCCCACCCCCACCTGATGCACCCTTCACCCCTCCCCCACCCGCGGCACCCACAGCATCCACCACATCCGCGGCACACGCCCCTCCACCACCCGCAGCACTCCCGCCCCCTCCTGTAGCACCCCTCCCTCATCCGCAGAACCCCCCCTACCCCTCCCCCACCCGTGGCACCCACCACATCCATCCCCCACCCGTAGCACCCACAACCCAAAAAACCCACCCTCTCTCTCCCCCACCCACGGCACCCCCCCTACACCCATCTCCCCCCCTCCCCCCCCTACACCCACGCACCCTCCACCCCACCCGCGGCACCCCCTTATCCACCCCACCTGCCGAACCCACACCATCCACCACATCCGCCCCCCACCCGCGGTACTCCCCCCTCCTTCCCTCTGCACTCCATCCCCCAACCATAGCCCCCCCTCCCCCACCCACAGCACCTCCCCCCATACCCACCTCTCCTCCTCGCTACACCCACACCCCACCAGCCCCTCCCCCACCCGCAGCATCCACGACATCCGTCCCCCACCCGCGGCACACACCCCTCCCCCACCCGTAGCACCCACACACCTCCCCCACCTGCAGCACCCCTGCACTTTCCCCCCCATACCCACCTCTTCCCCCCCCCCCCATGCTCCACCCCACCCGGCCCTCTCCCACCCGCGACACCCACAGTATCCACCACATACGCCCCCCCTCCCACCCACAGCATCCACCACATCCACCCCCCACACACGTCCCTCCAACACCCACGGCACTCCCACCCCCTCCCCCATCCGTATCACCCACACCCGCATCACAACCCTCCCCTGCCGCAGCGCATCCGGACCCCTGCAGCCGCCACTCCTCCAACCACAGCACCTCCGGCCCCCACCCACACCTTCCCTAGAGCTGGATTAAGGGGGGGTCCCGGGGATACGTATCCCCGGGCCCCCCTTTCCAAAAGGGCCCCCTGCCACACCACAGATCGGATCTCTCTTCCGATCCGATCTGTAGTGCTGTAGAGATGTGACCTGTGTTCCAGGGCACATCAGAGCTCCAGGGTGCAGGGGATCTGCGTCCCCTGCAGAGGTCAGCGCCTGTCAGTAAGCGGTGGGTGTCCGGTGCAGGGACCAGGTGTTTCCTTGCACCAGACTGGAAGTGGCGACGGGCAGCGGCGCTTCAAACTTGGCGCCCTTTTGCCAGCCAATCTGAAGCGCTGGCGGCGGGAGTTCTTTTCCGGCGCCGTCCGCCAGTAAATCATGGCTCGCGGGGCGCCGGCCAATCAGATTGTCTCGCCGGGTCATTGGCCCCGCCCACGCCATCTGACGTCAGATGCCGGGCGGGAGCCGAAGAAGATGACCGCGCGGAAGAGCGCAGAAGACACCGAGCGAGAGCCGAAGAGGGAGGCCGCGCTGAAGAGCGGTGAACAGCCGGATGGAGGGAGAAGAGCTTCGGTGCCCGCTGAAAAGGCCGGAAGACGCCGTGCTCCTGATGGAAGATGACCCGGACCAGGTGAGGCCTCAGTGAGGTGGTTTCTCACTCACACCCCCTTTCCTCCCTAGACCGTCAGGGATCGGGCACTAGGCCCGTAGGTACAGTCAGGCCCTCCTGGCCTGTGGGTATGTAGTCGGGCCCTCTCGTCCCGTGGCCATTTATAGTCGGGCCCTCCCGGCCCGAGGGCGCATGGTGGGCATTAGGCCCCGTTAATAGGTGCACCCCCCACCCCTCTCTTCAATAGGAACCCCACTGTCTAAAGCACCCCGGGCCCCCCATGGTCTTAATCTGGCTCTGCCTTCCCCCATTCGCGGACCTACCACGCCCTCCCCTTCCCCACCCGCAGCACCTCTTGACCACCTATCTACTGGCCTGTGTATGTTCAAAGGCGTGCAGGGGTTAACGGGGCGTAGCCCCAACCGACGGTGTGAAGAGCGCCCGTAGGGCGCGATGAATCACCTAGTATATATATATATATATATACACACACACACACACACACACACACACACACACACACACACACACAGCATATTAAACATGCATATATATATATATATATACACACACACATACAGTACACATATATATACACATGTATATATATCATATGTGTGTGTGTGTTTATATGTATGTATGTATATACATGTGTATATATGTATGCACATGGATATATATGTACTATAATTAAAATAAAGTAAACTTTTATTGCACTTACAAGTGCCACCAGGAAGACAGCAGGCTGCAGAGGACGCTAGACAGCCATTAATAATACTCATGCAGCTAAAAAAAAATAAAAAATAAAATATTTTTTTTTATTTTTATTTTTAGTGGAGGGGGGTTTCTGGGTGCTCGGAACCCCCCCTGGGTGCGCCACTAATAAGGCCCTGTTTAGAGGTAAGTCCTGTATAAATTTATAGAATGTGATAGTATTAGGGATGTTAGGGACCCATGTGATGAAGTCACCTGGCCGCGGTACATGGGCCCGCATATTTGCGCAAATGTGTGCTAAGAACTTCAATTATACGCCATGTTAATTGTGAGGGTTTATTTAAATTATTTTTATTATCAGTGTTCTTAGTGCTAAGAGTGTGCATCTGCATCTCTCTTCCCCCAGCATAGTATTAGAAGCCTCAGCATGATAGCAACTCTTGATATCTTTAGTAATAGGATGTGCAATCCAGGTTCCCCCCTTTTCTCTAACGTCCTAGTGGATGCTGGGGACTCCGTAAGGACCATGGGGAAATAGACGGGCTCCGCAGGAGACTGGGCACTCCAAAGAAAGATTCAGTACTATCTGGTGTGCACTGGCTCCTCCCTCTATGCCCCTCCTCCAGACCCCAGTTAGAATCTGTGCCCGGCCAGAGCTGGGTGCTCCTAGTGGGCTCTCCTGAGCTTGCTAGAAAAGAAAGTATTTTGTCAGGTTTTTTATTTTCAGAGAGCTTCTGCTGGCAACAGACTCTCTGCTACGTGGTATCACAACTGAGGGTTTTAGCTGACAGGAGGAAGCCTCAGTTGTAGGGGCTGAGAGGAACTTAAACCGGGGAGGTTTAATCAGACCCCTGGACATGTAAGTGTTAAAAGGAAACCCGAAGGTGTGACCATGACAACCAGATAAAAGTAAATTAAAAGTTTATTGACAAACTCCGTGTAACAACAGACAGCAAATAATAAAAATGGCAATGATAAATAATATGATTCCTGGAGCACTCTGACCATGAAATGGTTTCACAGGACACTGGCAGGTTAAGAACAGTTGTTAAAGTCCTTAGATGGAATAACCTTACCAGGCCTGGCTGTAGTAGTGAAGATATCCAAGGAACATGCCAGTAGATGGAACAGATGAAGCTGGTAACTTGAATCAGCTGTTGTAATTGCTGGATAGAACCAGCCAGTTGGTAAGACACGGAGTGGATGCGGAATGGAATCAGCCAGATGATAAAGTCACTGAATGAATGCTGGGTGGAACCAGCCAGGTGATGAAACACGGAGTGAATATAATAAGATGCTAGGGAGCGTGGAAACAGAGGAGTTGAAGGATGATTACCGGTGGTAGTGGATACTGCTGGAAGCAGATGAAATAGCTGGAAGCTGGAAACTGGATCAGCCACGGTGGACTGCAGAGTCAGGCTGCACCGCAGGATGGTAGGCAGGTGCGGGTCTCTTTAGTGGATGCTGGAGACAGGAGCTGGAACCTGGAAACACAACCACAGGAGAGAGACTGGAACAAGGTATGACAAACAAAGCACTGACCATTTCCTGGCCCAGGCACAGGATACTTATACCTGCAGCAATGCAGGTATTGGCTGGGCAATTATGCAGATTTCCAGAGGCAGTGGATTGGAGGAACTGAAGCATGCGCCCATGTTAGAACTTGGAGGGAAAACTGGTTTAGGAAACCATGTGGAAACATAACTGCAATGGCGGCGCCGGCCGCAGAGGACAGGAGACGCCAGACTAAGAAATGTATGCTGATACTCGTGGATGACAACGGAGGCCGCGGCAGGCATGGAACACCACACTGACAACCTGCACCTATAACACAGGAGCGGAGGCCGCGGAGAACGGGAGACGCCATGCAGGATTCAAACATGGCGCCGCTGTGACAGCATCTCAGCGTGACAGGAGGGATGTGCAGTATGTGGACACAGATGAGATCCGGCCTTGGAACGCTGAGCGAGCCTCAGGAGACATCTGAAAGGCAGGTAATGGCGTCCAGATATCCATATCGTGACAGCACCCCCCCCTTTAGGAGTGGCCCCAGGACACTTCTTAGGCTTTAGAGGAAACTTCGAGTGGAAATTCCGGACCAAGGCAGGAGCATGGACATCAGACGCATTGGTCCAAGAGCGTTCTTCAGGACCATAGCCCTTCCAGTCAATAAGATACTGCAACTGACCGTAACGGAAACGTGAGTCCAGAATCTTGGCCACCTCATACTCGATTCCCCATTGAGTCTGAACTTTAGGAGTTGGAGGAAGTGCAGAATGAAACCGATTCAGGATCAGCGGTTTCAACAGGGAAACATGGAATGTCCTGGGTATTTTCAAAAAGGGAGGTAACTGGAGTCTGTAAGCAACAGGATTGATGACTTGTTCAATTTTAAAAGGACCGATGTAACGAGGAGCAAATTTCATGCTGGGAACTCTCAACCTCAAATTCTTCGTGGACAACCATACTCGATCACCCACCTTAAGAGCAGGAACCGCTCTACGCTTCCTATCGGCAAACTTCTTGTACCTAAATGAGGCTTTAAGCAGGGCTGCGCGGACATTCTTCCAGTTGTTTGAAAACTGACGCAAGGTGACATCCACTGCTGGAACAGAAGTTGCTGGAAGCGGTTGGAATTCTGGAACCTTAGGGTGAAATCCATAGTTGATGAAGAATGGTGTTGAGGAGGATGAGGAATGGTATTGATTGTTGTGGCTAAACTCGGCCCAAGGAAGGAGTTGAACCCAGTCATCTTGGGAGGAAGACACGTAAATGCGGAGGAAGGCCTCCAAGTCCTGATTCATCCTCTCGGTTTGACCATTGGTCTGAGGATGGTAAGCTGTAGAAAACTTTAACTTGACTTGGAGGGCTTGACACAAACTTCGCCAAAATTTGGCTACAAATTGTACTCCACGATCGGAGATGATCTCTTCAGGGAGACCGTGAAGTCGGAAGATCTCTTGGATAAACACTTGAGCCAACTTGGAAGCTGACGGAAGACCGGTAAGGGGTATGAAATGTGCCATCTTGGTGAACCGGTCAACTACCACCCAGATGGTATTAAACTTGTTGCATATAGGCAGATCTGTGACAAAGTCCATCGACAAATGGGTCCACGGTCGACTGGGAACAGTTAATGGAACCAGTTGCCCCGCAGGCGACTGGCGGGGGACTTTGTGTTGGGCACACTTTGGGCAAGAGGCAATAAACTCCTTGACGTCCTTCTTCAGAGTTGGCCACCAGTAGGACCTAGAGATAAACTCAAGGGTTTTCTGAATGCCTGTATGTCCGGCAAAACGGGAAGCATGGGCCCAATGCATGAGCTTCTTCCTCAACACCGGCTTCACAAAACTTTTCCCTGGTGGGGGCGTAGAGTCCATCCCTACCGTGGAGAATGCCAACGGATTAATAATAGGATGCTTGTCTGAAGACTCTGACTCGTTTCTTGCTCCCAAGAGCGGGAAAGGGCATCGGCCTTGCGATTCTGAGAGCCCAGACAGAACTGGAGCTTAAAGTCGAACCTGGAAAGGAAAAGTGCCCATCTGGCCTGACGAGGGTTAAGACATTGTGCGCCTTTCAGGTATAAAAGATTCTTGAGGTCGGTAAGTATCGTGATTGAATGAGAAGCTCCTTCCAACAGATATCTCCACTCCTCTAGAGTGAGCTTGATGGCTAGCAACTCCTGGTCGCCAATGGCATAGTTGCGCTCAGCTGGGGAGAACTTCCGGGAGAAGAAACTGCAAGGGTGTAGATGGCCATCTTTAGCCCTCTGAGATAACACCGCTCCTACTCCAACGGAGGAGGCATCCACCTCTAAGATGAAAGGAGAGTCGGTGTCGGGCTGTTTCAGAACTGGTGCAGAGATGAAACGTTGTTTTAGAAGATGAAAAGCTTGCGCAGCTTCTTCAGACCACTTGGACGGGTTAGCACCCTTCTTGGTTAATGCAGTGATAGGCGCCACAATGGTGGAAAAGTCTCGTATGAACTTTCTGTAATAATTGGCGAACCCTAAGAACGTCTGGACCCCTTTGAGGGTTAAGGGTATCGGCCAATTCTGGATTGCTTGTAGTTTCTCAGGATCCATCTCTAGTCCGGAACCGGACACAATGTAACCTAGAAACGGAATGGATTTAACTTCAAAGACACATTTCTCCAATTTGCAATAGAGATGATTGACACGGAGACGGGACAGAACCTCCTTTACCCAAAAACGATGTTCCTCTAGATTATTGGCAAAGATGAGGATATCATCTAAATAAACCACGACATGGCGGTATAAGATGTCTCTGAAGATCTCATTCACAAAATGCTGGAAGACAGCTGGAGCATTGCTCAATCCGAAGGGCATGACGAGGTACTCATAATGTCCATCACGGGTGTTAAAGGCGGTCTTCCACTCGTCACCCTCACGGATCCGTATGAGATTGTAGGCACCCCTCAAATCCAACTTTGTAAAGATGGTTGCTCCGCTGACTCTATCGAAGAGCTCTGTAATCAAAGGTAAAGGATACCGGTTCTTGACGGTAATGTCGTTCAGACCTCTGTAATCGATGCACGGTCGCAGACCACCGTCTTTCTTCTTAACGAAGAAGAAGCCTGCGCCAGCTGGAGAAGAAGAAGGTCGGATAAAACCTTTCACCAGGTTCTCTTTGATGTACTCCTCCATGGAGTGCGTCTCAGGCAGAGACAACGGGTAAGTTCGGCCTCGAGGTGGAACCTTCCCTGGAATGAGATCAATTGGGCAGTCCCATTCTCTATGAGGAGGAAGGATATCAGCAGAAGCTTTACTGAACACGTCCGTGTAGTCTTGATATGGAGGAGGTGGAACATCAGATGACCTGGGGAAAGAAGAACAAACAGGAAGCACTTTGAACAAACAAGTCTTTGCACAGGAGGGACCCCATGCTAGTATTTGCGTAGTCGTCCAGTCAATCGACAGATTGTGGAGACGGAGCCATGGAAGGCCCAAAACCACTGGATGTGTGGCTCTTGGAATCACTAGGAAGGAAATAAATTCTGCATGAAGAACTCCTACTCTCAGACGAACTGGTAGAGTCCTTAGAGAAACAACTGCGTCAAAAATCTTGCTGCCATCTACTGCAGTTAAGGAGATGGACGAAGGAAGTCTCTCGGTGGGTAGGGACCACCGTTTAACATAAGCTTCGGTTATGAAATTCCCAGCTGCTCCGGAATCAAGGAGGGCAATGACGTTCCTGTAACGTTGAGCAATTTGGAGCGAGACTGGGAGATTACAATCATGAGGAGATGGAGAGGAGATCATTACTCCTAGCCGGCCCTCTCCTTGGCGAGCTAGGATTTGGAGTTTCCCGGACGTTTGGGACAGGCATTGATTATGTGAGACGGAGCTGCACAATAGAGACAGAGAGACGTCTTCGGCGCTCAGCGGGAGATAGACGGGAACGGCCAATTTGCATGGGCTCATCCTTGGATGGAGACGGTTGACGAAGAGGAGGAGCAGAAGATTTTGGAGCAGACGATCTTCCTCGCTCGGTTGCTCTCTCTCTGAAACGTAGATCAACCTTCGTGCAAAGAGAAATTAGCTCATCCAACTTAGAGGGCAAGTCTCTGGTAGCTAACTCATCCTTGATGCGTTCTGATAAGCCATGCCAGAATGCAGCATACAGGGCCTCGTCGTTCCATGCCAGTTCAGATGCCAGAATTTTGAACTGTATGAGATACTGTCCCACAGTACGTGTTCCCTGGCGTAAACGGATAATCTCAGATGAAGCAGAGGTTACCCGGCCTGGCTCGTCGAAGATGCGCCTGAATGTTGCCACAAAGTCCGTATAGGAGGACAGCAGGGGATCAGACTTCTCCCATAAAGGTGATGCCCAGTCAAGGGCTGAGCCGCTGAGAAGGGAAATGATATAGGCAATTTTAGTACGGTCACTGGGGAAATTGCCAGGCTGAAGCTCAAAGTGGATTTTGCATTGGTTAAGAAATCCCCTGCAGAACCTTGGAGATCCGTCAAATTTTGCTGGCGTTGGGAGATGAAGACGTGGAATGGAAATGGGTAAGGTGGGTGGGGTTACAGCTGGTGTCACTGTTGTGGACGCACCGGACGTGCCAGGTCCACGGAGGGTCGTTTGAATCCCGTCCAGCCGCGTAGAGAGATCCTGGAGACAGCGGATGATGTGGCCTTGTGCAGCCTCCTGATGTTCAAGTCGGGCTGCCAGTTCTTGCATCGGCCTGGCCGCTTGATCCTGGTCTCCGGCTGGATTCATATGGTCAGTGCTTACTGTCACAACTGAGGGTTTTAGCTGACAGGAGGAAGCCTCAGTTGTAGGGGCTTAGAGGAACTTAAACCGGGGAGGTTTAATCAGACCCCTGGACATGTAAGTGTTAAAAGGAAACCCGATGGTGTGACCATGACAACCAGGTAAAAGTAAATTAAAAGTTTATTGACAAACTCCGTGTAACAACAGACAGCAAATAATAAAAATGGCAATGATAAATAATATGATTCCTGGAGCACTCTGACCATGAAATGGTTTCACAGGACACTGGCAGGTTAAGAACAGTTGTTAAAGTCCTTAGATGGAATAACCTTACCAGGCCTGGCTGTAGTAGTGAAGATATCCAAGGAACATGCCAGTAGATGGAACAGATGAAGCTGGTAACTTGAATCAGCTGTTGTAATTGCTGGATAGAACCAGCCAGGTGGTAAGACACGGAGTGGATGCGGAATGGAATCAGCCAGATGATAAAGTCACTGAATGAATGCTGGGTGGAACCAGCCAGGTGATGAAACACGGAGTGAATATAATAAGATGCTAGGGAGCGTGGAAACAGAGGAGTTGAAGGATGATTACCGGTGGTAGTGGATACTGCTGGAAGCAGATGAAATAGCTGGAAGCTGGAAACTGGATCAGCCACGGTGGACTGCAGAGTCAGGCTGCACCGCAGGATGGTAGGCAGGTGCGGGTCTCTTTAGTGGATGCTGGAGACAGGAGCTGGAACCTGGAAACACAACCACAGGAGAGAGACTGGAACAAGGTATGACAAACAAAGCACTGACCATTTCCTGGCCCAGGCACAGGATACTTATACCTGCAGCAATGCAGGTATTGGCTGGGCAATTATGCAGATTTCCAGAGGCAGTGGATTGGAGGAACTGAAGCATGTGATTGAATCCAACATGGCTGCGCCCATGTTAGAACTTGGAGGGAAAACTGGTTTAGGAAACCATGGGGAAACATAACTGCAATGGCGGCGCCGGCCGCAGAGGACAGGAGACGCCAGACTGAGAAATGTATGCTGATACTCGTGGATGACAACGGAGGCCGCGGCAGGCATGGAACACCACACTGACAACCTGCACCTATAACACAGGAGCGGAGGCCGCAGAGAACGGGAGACGCCATGCAGGATTCAAACATGGCGCCGCTGTGACAGCATCTCAGCGTGACAGGAGGGATGTGCAGTATGTGGACACAGATGAGATCCGGCCTTGGAACGCTGAGCGAGCCTCAGGAGACATCTGAAAGGCAGGTAATGGCGTCCAGATACCCGGATCGTGACACGTGGGACTGAGGAGAGAGAAGCAAACCTACTCACTGCAGCTAAGTTGCGCTTCTTAGGCTACTGGACACCATTAGCTCCAGAGGGATCGAACACAGGTACCTAACCTTGATCGTCCGTTCCCGGAGCCGCGCCGCCGTCCCCCTCGCAGAGCCAGAAGTACAGAAGCAGCAGAAGCAAGAAGACATCGAAATCGGCGGCAGAAGACTCCTGTCTTCACTTAAGGTAGCGCACAGCACTGCAGCTGTGCGCCATTGCTCCCGCAGCACACCCACACACTCCGGTTACTGTAGGGTGCAGGGTGCAGGGGGGGGGGGCGCCCTGGGCAGCAATTAAGATACCTGATGGCAAAAGTATACATATATACAGTCAGGCACTGTATATATGTGCGAGCCCCCCCATTTTTACACATGAGAAGCGGGACAGAAGCCCGCCGCTGAGGGGGCGGGGCCTTCTTCCTCAGCACACCAGCGCCATTTTCTCTTCTCAGCTCCGCTGGAAGGACGCTCCCCAAGCTCTCCCCTGCAGTATACAGGAGCAATAGAGGGTAAAAAAGAGAGGGGGGGCACATAAATTTAGGCGCAGAGATATATATATATATATATATATATATATATAAAAACAGCAGCTACTGGGTAAACACTAAGGTACAGTGTAATCCCTGGGTTATATAGCGCTGGGGTGTGTGCTGGCATACTCTCTCTCTGTCTCCCCAAAAGCCTTTGTGGGGTCCTGTCCTCAGTCAGAGCATTCCCTGTATGTGTGCGGTGTGTCGGTACGCCTGTGTCGACATGTTTGATGAGGAAGGATACGTGGAGGCAGAACAAGTGCAAATAGATGTGGTGTCGCCCCCGACGGGGCCGACACCTGATTGGATGGATATGTGGAAGGTGTTAAATGATAATGTAAGCTCCTTACATAACAGATTGGATAAAGCTGTATTCTTGGGACAGTCGGGGTCTCAACCCATGCCTGCTCCCACAGCGCAGAGGCCGTCAGGGTCTCAAAAGCGCCAAATATACCAGTTAGTTGACACAGACATCGACACCGAATCTGATTCCAGTGTCGATGACGATGATGCAAAGTTGCAGCCTAAAATGACTAAAGCCATCCGCTACATCAGGCATGTCCAACCTGCGGCCCTCCAGCTGTTGAGAAACTACACATCCCAGCATGCCCTGACACAGCTTTAGCATTCTCTGACAGCAAAACAGTGTCAGGGCATGCTGGGATATGTAGTTTCACAACAGCTGGAGGGCCGCAGGTTGGACATGCCTGCGCTACATGATTGTGGCAATGAAGGATGTGTTACACATTTCTGAGGAAAATCCTGTCCCTGACAAGAGGATTTATATGTATGGGGAGAAAAAGCAAGAAATGGCTTTTCCCCCGTCACATGAATTGAATGAATTATGTGAAAAAGCGTGGGATTCCTCTGATAGGAAGGTAGTAATTTCCAAGAGATTGCTAATGGCGTATCCTTTCACGCCAACGGACAGGTTACGCTGGGAATCCTCCCCCAGGGTAGACAAGGTGTTGACACGCTTATCTAAGAAGGTGGCCCTGCCGTCTAAGGATACGGCCGCCCTAAAGGATCCTGCGGATAGAAAGCAGGAAGCTATCCTGAAGTCTGTTTACACACATTCTGGTACGCTGCTGAGGCCAGCAATTGTTTGGGGACGGTCTCTCAGACCTAGTTTCCACAGCTACGGCTGGGAAGTCAAATTTCTTGCCCATATATTCCCTCACAGCCAAAGAAAGCACCGTATTACCAAATGCAGTCCTTTCGTTCGCAAAAGAGCAAGAAAGTCAGAGGTGCATCCTTTCTTGCCAGAGGCAGGGGTAGAGGAAAGAGGCTGCACCACGCAGCTAGTTCCCAGGAACAAAAGTCCTCCCCGGCTTCCACTAAATCCACCGCATGACGCTGGGGCTCCACAGGCGGAGCCAGGAGCCGTGGGGGCGAGTCTCCGACATTTCAGCCACCAGTGGGTTCGCTCACGGGTGGATCCTTGGGCTATACAAGTTGTGTCTCAGGGATACAAACTGGAATTCGAGGTGACACCCCCTCACCGTTACCTAAAATCGGCCTTGCCAGCTTCCCCCACGGAAAGGGAGGTAGTGCTGGCAGCAATTCACAAGTTATACCTCCAGCAGGTTGTTGTAAAGGTTCCTCTCCTTCAACAGGGAAGGGGTTACTATTCCACTATGTTTGTAGTACCGAAACCGGGCGGTTCGGTCAGACCCATCTTGAATTTAAAATCCCTGAACATTTATCTGAAGAAATTCAAGTTCAAAATGGAATCGCTCAGAGCGGTCATTGCAAGCCTGGAAGAGGGGGATTTTATGGTGTCTCTGGACATCAAGGATGCTTACTTGCATGTCCCCATTTATCCACCTCATCAGGAGTACCTCAGATTTGTGGTACAGGACTGTCATTACCAATTCCAGACGTTGCCGTTTGGGCTCTCCACGGCACCGAGAATATTTACCAAGGTAATGGCGGAAATGATGGTGCTCCTGAGAAAGCAAGGAGTCACAATTATCCCATACTTGGACGATCTCCTCATAAAGGCGAGGTCCAGAGAGCAGTTGCTGATCAGCGTAGCACACTCTCAGGAAGTGTTGCAACAGCACGGCTGGATTCTGAATATTCCAAAGTCGCAGCTGATTCCTACGACGCGTCTGCCCTTTCTGGGCATGATTCTGGACACGGACCAAAAGAAGGTGTTTCTCCCGGCGGAGAAGGCTCAGGAGCTCGTGACTCTAGTCAGAGACCTCTTAAAACCGAAACAGGTGTCGGTGCATCACTGCACGCGAGTCCTGGGAAAGATGGTGGCGTCATACGAAGCCATTCCCTTCGGCAGGTTCCATGCGAGGATCTTTCAGTGGGATCTGTTGGACAAGTGGTCCGGATCGCATCTTCAGATGCATCGGCTGATCACCCTGTCCCCCAGGACCAGGGTGTCTCTTCTGTGGTGGCTGCAGAGTGCTCACCTTCTCGAGGGCCGCGGGTTCGGCATACAGGACTGGGTCCTGGTGACCACGGATGCGAGCCTCCGAGGATGGGGGGCAGTCAATCAGGGAAGAAACTTCCAAGGGTTGTGGTCAAGTCAGGAGGCTTGTCTGCACATAAATATCCTGGAACTAAGGGCCATATACAACGCCCTGAGTCAAGCGGAGCCTCTGCTTCGCAACCAACCGGTGCTGATTCAGTCAGACAACATCACCGCAGTGGCTCATGTAAACCACGAGGGCGGCACAAGAAGCAGAGTGGCGATGGCGGAAGCCACCAGGATTCTTCGTTGGGCGGAGAATCACGTGCAAGCACTGTCAGCAGTGTTCATTCCGGGAGTGGACAACTGGGAAGCAGACTTCCTCAGCAGGCACGACCTCCACCCGGGAGAGTGGGGACTTCATCAAGAAGTCTTCACGCAGATTGCAAGTCGGTGGGAACTGCCACAGGTGGACATGATGGCGTCCCGCCTCAACAAAAAGCTAAAAAGGTATTGCGCCAGGTCAAGGGACCCTCAGGCGATAGCTGTGGACGCACTGGTAACACCGTGGGTGTTCCAGTCGGTCTATGTGTTTCCTCCTCTTCCTCTCATACCCAAGCTACTGAGAATCGTAAGGAAAAGAAGAGTGAAAACAATACTCATTGTTCCGGACTGGCCAAGAAGGACTTGGTACCCGGAACTGCAAGAAATGCTCACAGAGGAACCATGGCCTCTGCCTCTCAGACAGGACCTGTTGCAACAGGGGCCCTGTCTGTTCCACGACTTACCACGGCTGCGTTTGACGGCATGGCGGTTGAACGCCGAATCCTAGCAGAAAAGGGCATTCCGGATTAAGTTATTCCTACGCTGATAAAGGCTAGGAAGGACGTGACAGCAAAGCATTATCACCGTATATGGCGAAAATATGTTGCTTGGTGTGAGGCCAGGAAGGCCCCTACAGAGGAATTCCAGCTGGGTCGATTCCTGCACTTCCTACAGTCAGGTGTGACTATGGGCCTAAAATTAGGGTCCATAAAGGTCCAGATTTCGGCCCTATCCATCTTCTTTCAAAAAGAACTGGCTTCACTGCCTGAGGTTCAGACGTTTGTTAAGGGAGTGCTGCATATTCAGCCCCCTTTTGTGCCACCAGTGGCACCTTGGGATCTTAACGGGGTGTTGGATTTCCTGAAATCCCACTGGTTTGAGCCACTTCAGACCGTGGAACTAAAGTATCTCACGTGGAAAGTGGTCATGCTGTTGGCTTTAGCTTCAGCTAGGCGTGTGTCAGAATTGACGGCTTTGTCATGTAAAAGCCCCTATCTGGTTTTCCATATGGACAGGGCAGAATTGCGGACTCGTCCGCAGTTTCTGCCAAAGGTGGTGTCATCTTTTCATTTGAACCAACCTATTGTGGTGCCTGCAGCTACTCGTGACTTGGAGGACTCCAAGTTGCTGGACGTAGTCCGGGCTTTGAAGATTTATGTAACCAGAACGGCTGGTGCCAGGAAGACTAACTCGCTGTTTATCCTGTATGCATCCAACAAGCTGGGTGCTCCTGCTTCAAAGCAAACTATTGCTCGCTGGATCTGTAACACGATTCAGCAGGCTCATTCTGCGGCGGGATTGCCGCAGCCGAAATCAGTGAAAGCCCATTCCACAAGGAAAGTGGGCTCTTCTTGGGCGGCTGCCCGAGGGGTCTCGGCATTACAGCTTTGCCGAGCTGCTACTTGGTCGGGTTCAAACACTTTTGCAAAATTCTATAGGTTTGATACCCTGGCTGAGGAGGACCTTGTGTTTGCCCATTCGGTGCTGCAGAGTCATCCGCACTCTCCCGCCCGTTTGGGAGCTTTGGTATAATCCGCATGGTCCTTACGGAGTCCCCAGCATCCTCTAGGACGTTAGAGAAAATAAGAATTTACTCACCGGTAATTCTATTTCTCGTAGTCCGTAGTGGATGCTGGGCGCCCATCCCAAGTGCGGACTTTCTGCAATACGTGTATATAGTTATTGCTTAACAAGGGGTTATGGTTATGTAGCATCGGTTGAGTGATGCTCAGTTGTTGTTCATACTGTTAACTGGGTAAGTTTATCACAAGTTGTACAGTGTGATTGGTGTGGCTGGTATGAGTCTTACCCTGGATTCCAAAATCCTTTCCTTGTAATGTCAGCTCTTCCGGGCACAGTTTCCTTAACTGAGGTCTGGAGGAGGGGCATAGAGGGAGGAGCCAGTGCACACCAGATAGTACTGAATCTTTCTTTGGAGTGCCCAGTCTCCTGCGGAGCCCGTCTATTTCCCCATGGTCCTTACGGAGTCCCCAGCATCCACTACGGACTACAAGAAATAGAATTACCGGTGAGTAAATTCTTATTTTTTCCAATATGGAGTGTTGCCTGGCAATGGTAGCCAATGTATTACTATTGATCACCAGAATAAGGATATGGATACGTTTTTGCGTACGCATATGAGTTTTTGTGAGAGTACATGCATGGTTTCATATTTATAGAACTAGGGAGGCCCTGCCTGCAAAGTGTGCTGCATAACAATATTACATATTACCTAGAGCAGTGCTACCGAAATTCCATTCAGGCGAATTTAGGGCAGGAGTGCACTAGTCTGAATCTGGTAGCCAATGGCGGAGGTCAGGACCTGACATACGCATGCATACAGGTTCAAGTCTTGCCAGGTGCATAGTAATTAGGCAGATGGGCCGAGGCGCAGGAAGGGAAATGCAGGTGTATTCCCAGTGCAGCTGATAAAGGGATGCCCAAAATGACTGCACCAACCCTGCATTATGTGTTTTCTACTTGCTGTAATTAGTGATGTGCACCGGAAATTTTTCGGGTTTTGTGTTTTGGTTTTGGGTTCGGTTCCGCGGCCGTGTTTTGGGTTCGAACGCGTTTTGGCAAAACCTCACCGAATTTTTTTTGTCGGATTCGGGTGTGTTTTGGATTCGGGTGTTTTTTTCAAAAAACCCTAAAAAACAGCTTAAATCATAGAATTTGGGGGTCATTTTGATCCCAAAGTATTATTAACCTCAATAACCATAATTTCCACTCATTTTCAGTCTATTCTGAACACCTCACACCTCACAATATTATTTTTAGTCCTAAAATTTGCACCGAGGTCGCTGGATGGCTAAGCTAAGCGACCCAAGTGGCCGACACAAACACCTGGCCCATCTAGGAGTGGCACTGCAGTGTCACGCAGGATGGCCCTTCCAAAAAACACTCCCCAAACAGCACGTGACGCAAAGAAAAAAAGAGGCGCAATGAGGTAGCTGTGTGAGTAAGCTAAGCGACCCTAGTGGCCGACACAAACACCTGGCCCATCTAGGAGTGGCACTGCAGTGTCACGCAGGATGGCCCTTCCAAAAAACACTCCCCAAACAGCACATGACGCAAAGAAAAAAAGAGGCGCAATGAGGTAGCTGTGTGAGTAAGCTAAGCGACCCTAGTGGCCGACACAAACACCTGGCCCATCTAGGAGTGGCACTGCAGTGTCACGCAGGATGGCCCTTCCAAAAAACACTCCCCAAACAGCACATGACGCAAAGAAAAAAAGAGGCGCAATGAGGTAGCTGTGTGAGTAAGCTAAGCGACCCTAGTGGCCAACACAAACACCTGGCCCATCTAGGAGTGGCACTGCAGTGTCACGCAGGATGGCCCTTCCAAAAAACACTCCCCAAACAGCACATGACGCAAAGAAAAAAAGAGGCGCAATGAGGTAGCTTTGTGAGTAAGCTAAGCGACCCTAGTGGCCGACACAAACACCTGGCCCATCTAGGAGTGGCACTGCAGTGTAACGCAGGATGGCCCTTCCAAAAAACACTCCCCAAACAGCACATGACGCAAAGAAAAAAAGAGGCGCAATGAGGTAGCTGTGTGAGTAAGCTAAGCGACCCTAGTGGCCGACACAAACACCTGGCCCATCTAGGAGTGACACTGCAGTGTCACGCAGGATGGCCCTTCCAAAAAACACCCCCCAAACAGCACATGACGCAAAGGAAAATGAAAGAAAAAAGAGGTGCAAGATGGAATTGTCCTTGGGCCCTCCCACCCACCCTTATGTTGTATAAACAGGACATGCACACTTTAACCAACCTATCATTTCAGTGACAGGGTCTGCCACACGACTGTGACTGAAATGATGGGTTGGTTTGGACCCCCACCAAAAAAGAAGCAATTAATCTCTCCTTGCATAGGTGTGCGCAGGGGGGGTGCCTGGTGCGCACAGGCACCCCCTAATGTCTGGCACCTCGATCTCACATGCCTGATGCAGCAATCGCCGAGCAGGCTGATTACTGTCCCCTCTGCGCTGCACCCTGTCAGGACCGCATTACTGACCAGAGGCCTGGGTAAATCAAGGATGCCACCGCCCACCCGCCACATGCCCACCTCTCTCCTTCTATGCTATGCCTACACCAGCCACTGATGAGGAGCAGCATGCAGCCAGCATTCCTCTTTGGAAGACAAATTCATTACTGGCAGGCAGTCGGCAGCAGCATTGACACGTCACTCGTTTTTTCCAGCAGCAGCAGCAGTACTAGTCTGCGACTGTCAGTGTCAGTGAGTGACTGACTTGTAAGTAAGCTGCTGCAGCTTGCAGGGGAAAGAGAGGGTAGCCAGACCAGGCTGAGGAGAAGCAGTGTAATTGCAGTGAGTGCCATCATGGGTGTTTGTTTGGTGCACACCACAACATCTGACAATGTATCTGCTTTATTAGGATTGGCACAAGGGTGGATATTTTATATTGCGTTGACGTCAATAGATGGTGCTAGACACGGCCAAAAGGCGTTGCTAGACACACCCCTCCAACGGTGCACCCCCTAATAAAATGTGCTGCGCACGCCTATGTCTCCTTGCACAAACTGGCTCTACAGAGGCAAGATGTCCACCTCATCATCATCCTCCGATATATCACCGTGTACATCCCCCTCCTCACAGATTATCAATTCGTCCCCACTGGAATCCACCATCTCAGCTCCCTGTGTACTTTGTGGAGGCAATTGCTGCTGGTCAATGTCTCCACGGAGGAATTGATTATAATTCATTTTAATGAACATCATCTTCTCCACATTTTCTGGATGTAACCTCGTACGCCGATTGCTGACAAGGTGAGCGGCGGCACTAAACACTCTTTCGGAGTACACACTTGTGGGAGGGCAACTTAGGTAGAATAAAGCCAGTTTGTGCAAGGGCCTCCAAATTGCCTCTTTTTCCTGCCAGTATAAGTACGGACTGTCTGACGTGCCTACTTGGATGCGGTCACTCATATAATCCTCCACCATTCTTTCAATGGGGAGAGAATCATATGCAGTGACAGTAGACGACATGTCCGTAATCGTTGGCAGGTCCTTCAGTCCGGACCAGATGTCAGCATCAGCAGTCGCTCCAGACTGCCCTGCATCACCGCCAGCGGGTGGGCTCGGAATTCTGAGCTTTTTCCTCGCACCCCCAGTTGCGGGAGAATGTGAAGGAGGAGATGTTGACAGGTCGCGTTCCGCTTGACTTGACAATTTTGTCACCAGCAGTTCTTTGAACCCCAGCAGACTTGTGTCTGCCGGAAAGAGAGATCCAAGGTAGGTTTTAAATCTAGGATCGAGCACGGTGGCCAAAATGTAGTGCTGTGATTTCATCAGATTGACCACCCGTGAATCCTTGTTAAGCGAATTAAGGGCTCCATCCACAAGTCCCACATGCCTAGCGGAATCGCTCTGTGTTAGCTCCTCCTTCAATGTCTCCAGCTTCTTCTGCAAAAGCATGATGAGGGGAATGACCTGACTCAGGCTGGCAGTGTCTGAACTGACTTCACGTGTGGCAAGTTCAAAAGGTTGCAGAACCTTGCACAACGTTGAAATCATTCTCCACTGCGCTTGAGACAGGTGCATTCCACCTCCTATATCGTGCTCAGTTGTATAGGCTTGAATGGCCTTTTGCTGCTCCTCCAACCTCTGAAGCATATAGAGGGTTGAATTCCACCTCGTTACCACTTCTTGCTTCAGATGATGGCAGGGCAGGTTCAGGCGTTTTTGGTGGTGCTCCAGTCTTCTGTACGTGGTGCCTGTACGCCGAAAGTGTCCCGCAATTCTTCTGGCCACCGACAGCATCTCTTGCACGCCCCTCTCGTTTTTTAAATAATTCTGCACCACCAAATTCAAGGTATGTGCAAAACATGGGACGTGCTGGAATTTGCCCAGATTTAATGCACACACAATATTGCTGGCGTTGTCCGATGCCACAAATCCACAGGAGAGTCCAATTGGGGTAAGCCATTCTGCGATGATCTTCCTCAGTTGCCGTAAGAGGTTTTTAGCTGTGTGCGTATTCTGGAAAGCGGTGATACAAAGCGTAGCCTGCCTAGGAAAGAGTTGGCGTTTGCGAGATGCTGCTACTGGTGCCGCCGCTGCTGTTCTTGCGGCGGGAGTCCATACATCTACCCAGTGGGCTGTCACAGTCATATAGTCCTGAGCCTGCCCTGCTCCACTTGTCCACATGTCCGTGGTTAAGTGGACATTGGGTACAACTGCATTTTTTAGGACACTGGTGAGTCTTTTTCTGAGGTCTGTGTACATTTTCGGTATCGCCTGCCTAGAGAAATGGAACCTAGATGGTATTTGGTACCGGGGACACAGTACCTCCAACAAGTCTCTAGTTGGCTCTGCAGTAATGATGGATACCGGAACCACGTTTCTCACCGCCCAGGATGCCAAGGCCTCAGTTATCCGCTTTGCAGCAGGATGACTGCTGTGATATTTCATCTTCCTCGCAAAGGACTGTTGGACAGTCAATTGCTTGGTGGAAGTAGTAAAAGTGGTCTTACGAGTACCACTTCCCCTCTGGGATGACCATCGACTCCCAGCAGCAACAACAGCAGCGCCAGCAGCAGTAGGCGTTACACGCAAGGATGCATCGGAGGAATCCCAGGCAGGAGAGGACTCATCAGAATTGCCAGTGACATGGCCTGCAGGACTATTGGCATTCCTGGGGAAGGAGGAAATTGACACTGAGGGAGTTGGTGGGGTGGTTTGCGTGAGCTTGGTTACAAGAGGAAGGGATTTACTGGTCAGTGGACTGCTTCCGCTGTCGCCCAAAGTTTTTGAACTTGTCACTGACTTATGATGAATGCGCTGCAGGTGACGTATAAGGGAGGATGTTCCGAGGTGGTTAACGTCCTTACCCCTACTTATTACAGCTTGACAAAGGCAACACACGGCTTGACAAATGTTGTCCGCATTTCTGTTGAAATACTTCCACACCGAAGAGCTGATTTTTTTGGTATTTTCACCAGGCATGTCAATGGCCCTATTCCTCCCACGGACAACAGGTGTCTCCCCGGGTGCCTGACTTAAACAAACCACCTCACCATCAGAATCCTCCTGGTCAATTTCCTCCCCAGCGCCAGCAACACCCATATCCTCCTCATCCTGGTGTACTTCAACACTGACATCTTCAATCTGACTATCAGGAACTGGACTGCGGGTGCTCCTTCCAGCACTTGCAGGGGGCGTGCAAATGGTGGAAGGCGCATGCTCTTCACGTCCAGTGTTGGGAAGGTCAGGCATCGCAAACGACACAATTGGACTCTCCTTGTGGATTTGTGATTTCGTAGAACGCACAGTTCTTTGCTGTGCTTTTGCCAGCTTGAGTCTTTTCATTTTTCTAGCGAGAGGCTGAGTGCTTCCATCCTCATGTGAAGCTGAACCACTAGCCATGAACATAGGCCAGGGCCTCAGCCGTTCCTTGCCACTCCGTGTGGTAAATGGCATATTGGCAAGTTTACGCTTCTCCTCTGACAATTTTATTTTAGATTTTTGAGTCCTTTTTTTACTGATATTTGGTGTTTTGGATTTTACATGCTCTGTACTATGACATTGGGCATCGGCCTTGGCAGACGACGTTGCTGGCATTTCATCGTCTCGGCCATGACTAGTGGCAGCAGCTTCAGCACGAGGTGGAAGTCGATCTTGATCTTTCCCTATTTTTGGAACCTCAACATTTTTGTTCTCCATATTTTAATAGGCACAACTAAAAGGCACCTCAGGTAAACAATGGAGATGGATGGATACTAGTATACTTATGGATGGACGAGCGACTGCCGACACAGAGGTAGCTACAGCCGTGGACTACCGTACTGCGTCTGCTGCTAATATAGACTGGATGATAATGATATAAAAAATATATATATATCACTACTGCAGCCGGACAGGTATATATTATATAATGACGGACCTGCTGGACACTGTCAGCTCAGCACTGCAGACTCCTAAAGTAAGCTACTAGTATCAAGAAGATAGAAAGAAAAAAAAACACCACAGGTAGGTGGTATACAATTATGGATGGACGAGCGACTGCCGACACAGAGGTAGCTACAGCCGTGGACTACCGTACTGCGTCTGCTGCAGTGCTAATATAGACTGGATGATAATGATATAAAAAATATATATATATCACTACTGCAGCCGGACAGGTATATATTATATAATGACGGACCTGCTGGACACTGTCAGCAGAATGCGTTTATAGAATAAAAACACCACACGACGAGTGTTTAACTTTTTCAGGCAGACAATCACAATATACTGGTGGTCAGTGGTCACTGGTCAGTCACACTGGCAGTGGCACTCTGGCAGCAAAAGTGTGCACTGTTAAAATATGTACTCCTGCTATAACTGCTCCCCAGTCTCCCCCACAATTAAGCTGTGTGAGCAGTGAGCACTCAGCACAGTCAGATATACAGTATTACATAGATGATGCAGCACACTGAGGCTGAGCACAGATATGGTATGTGACTGTGTCACACTGTGTATCGTTTTTTTTCAGGCAGAGAACGGATTAATTAAACTGGTGGTCACTGGTCACACTATCAGCAAGTAGTACTCCTAATATGCTCCCCAAAATTAGTAAATCAAGTGTCTCTACTACTCTCTAGTCTACTCTAAACGGAGAGGACGCCAGCCACGTCCTCTCCCTATCAATCTCAATGCACGTGTGAAAATGGCGGCGACGCGCGGCTCCTTATATAGAATCCGAGTCTCGCGATAGAATCCGAGCCTCGCGAGAATCCGACAGCGGGATGATGACGTTCGGGCGCGCTCGGGTTAACCGAGCAAGGCGGGAAGATCCGAGTCTGCCTCGGACCCGTGTAAAAAGCGTGAAGTTCGGGGGGGTCGGTTTCCGAGAAATCGAACCCGCTCATCACTAGCTGTAATACAAAGGGCAGATTTGGCTATGAGTGATGTTCTTGTTGTTACTTGTTGCTGTTCCTGAGTGCTGCTCCTGCTAGCCAGCTCCTAACTGACACTTTTACCATTTGGGATTGGCTTTGATGCCTATAAAGTGCCTTAAGTCCTATGGAGAAAAAAAAAAAAAAAAAAGCACTATATAACGTTGTGCTGTTAGATCCAGTTCAGAACCTTGTTTAAATATGGCACCACCACGACTGATTTTCAGGAGAAAGGTTATAGCACTCAATCATCCGAGGCTATGGAAGCCACAGACACAGGAAAAGTGCTCAAGGGCACTGGCGGATGGCAGTCCACGAGCTACAGGTAACACATTTACGCCAGCAGAGGAGATGATACACAAATAACTCCCTATCCTGCGCAGAGGGTCACACGGGGGATATCTTCTCGCCAACGTTGAATTTGGGAGACGGAAGGGATTTGCCTTTTCCCTACCTTGAAAAAGGGCCAGGACTAGCCACGGACCCGGGGAGGTTTTGGGTTTTACCTTCCGCCGGGGCACCCTCTGCGCATATGTCTTATCCTGCCACTAACATACCCTTCACTCCTCACCCACCCACCCACCAACTATCTTGTCCGTACCCAGCATCCGTTCACTATGTCTTGCAATGTTATTTTGGGGGTCCCAGGACCACTTTGGGGAAGTATGCTAATTGTCCGCATGTCCATTACAGGCAGGTAGGAGGAAGTGAAAAAGGAAGGATACTCGGTCACTCTTACATACACTAGGCAGCCAGGGCAGCAACAGAGAAGTAGCAGGGTGCCACATCTGAAACAATGAACATACGTTGGGTGGGGCAGAGGGGTATGAGATGGGATGGCATGCGTGCAAAGGTGCACCAAGCAGAAAGGAGGCTTGGTCCTCCGAGGCTCATCATAATTCACCTGGGCGGCAACGATATAGGCAAGAGGAACTCTATAGACCTGATAAACGAGATTAAAGAAGACCTGGCATACCTATTGCACAGGTTGAAGGGGGCCAGAATAGTATGGTCTAACATAGTACCCAGGAGGCGATGGTCTGATCCCCTTGGGGGGCCAGCTCTGGATGAGGCCAGAAGAATAAAATCAATGCAGCAGTTGGCAAGTTCATTGTTTCAGAAAGGGGGCAGCGTAGTTAGGCATGATCAAATTCAGTTTCACAGGCCAACGTTATACAGTGCACACGGAGTGCACCTTGCTGAGGCCGGCCTGGAACTGTTTTAACACACAGCTGATAGGGGCAAGAGCTATACAGGTTCGGGCCTGTTACTGTTTCGAAGTTCGAGGTAATGCCCAGGATGGCAATGGCCTAGCCACCCATTTGGTGAGGCCAGCGCTAGATGAAGGCACTAGTAAATTCATAACTGAATAACCCCTTGCGCTAATTAATTGAAGGCAACATGACATGAAAACACACAAGTTAATTAATTAAGATAATTTTAATGTCTATAAAATCAATCATATATGGTTAACTAGACACAATCATAAAAAATTTTGTTAATTAGTATGCGCATACAAATAAAAAAGCTAAATGCTAGACCTACTATTTGAGCATAAGAGGTGGATCATATAGCTACTTGTGACCACAAAGGACTGATTCAATAATCATAGGTTGACAGTGTCCTGAATTTTCTTCTCAAAAAAGGACAGTCCCATTAGATGTGCTCATATAAATTTGTTTAAGTAAATACCAAATGTTAGGTTGAACCAAATAATCAAATGTGGATGGTTCTTTTACATGTGATAAAGCTATCCAGACAACATGGAGGAAATAGGTATATCACCCGGGGCTTGGTGCACGGCAAGCACCTATAGAAGAAAGCTCCCGTCTGCCACAGTCCGTGAGTGGCGTACTCCGTCTCCCACTGTGTCAGGTTCTCATGCACACACCTTATATCGCTTTGAGAGATAGAGGTTGGTTCGGCTCCCGGAGCTCTGCGCACTGCAGGCGCTGATCAGATGGTTTTGCTCCCGTCTTTAAGCCGCCGCATATAGCGTCCTCCCGTCTCCCGTTTAACAGTCTCGAGCAGCGTTGCACATCAATAAGGACCTAGATGCAATGTCCACTGGGTCACAAAAGGGCACCTTCTCTGACGCGTTTCGCTTCTAATTGAAGCTTCCTCATAGAGTTCATAGTACCCAGGAGGCGATGGTCTGATCCCCTTGGGGGGCCAGCTCTGGATGAGGCCAGAAGAATAAAATCAATGCAGCAGTTGGCAAGTTCATTGTTTCAGAAAGGGGGCAGCGTAGTTAGGCATGATCAAATTCAGTTTCACAGGCCAACGTTATACAGTGCACACGGAGTGCACGTTGCTGAGGCCGGCCTGGAACTGTTTTAACACACAGCTGATAGGGGCAAGAGCTATACAGGTTCGGGCCTGTTACTGTTTCGAAGTTCGAGGTAATGCCCAGGATGGCAATGGCCTAGCCACCCATTTGGTGAGGCCAGCGCTAGATGAAGGCACTAGTAAATTCATGTAGCAGCCGGCAAGTTCATTGTTTCAAAGAAGGGGGCAGCGTAACCATTCAATAGCAAATTCAGTTTCAGAGTTTCATGAGTTGCAGATAGATAAGCAGACAGAGTTCACTGGCAGAAGCCGACCTAGTGCTGTTTGTGACACAGTGACTAAGGGCTAGAGGCTTGTTAGGGTCACACTAGGTTGACTTAGGGTCACAGTAGTGGTGGCGGGCTACGGTTCGCGGGGAACCTAGCGTTGGCGGAAGCACTGCGGGCCAGCCAAGAAGGGCGCTGGCACATCCGTGGAGACACCCCACCCCAGCGATAAATAGGCTGATACACCCGGTACCACCCAGATGGGGGGCCGGGCCAAAGCCAGGTGAGGGGGTGGGGGTGAGTTCTCCCGGGCCTATGCTTCGGGGGCAGAGAAGGGGGGTCCCTGGGCTGTTACCGGTTGCAGTTTGCAGTTGCGCAGACAGGACCCTCTACTCCCAGGAAATAAATAAATAATAAATGACCCCTTGCACACTGTTTTTGTTGGGAGAGTAGAGGGTGTGACCATGCCGCCTTTGTAAAAAATATAATGAAAACTAGTATTTATGAGCAGTGCCACACGCAGTAGCACCGAGAGGCGGGTATTATTTACCACATCTCAGGCTGCTGGAGTGGCCCGACAGTGGAGTCCGCCTCCCCCTTCCCAAATATACTTATTCCTGGCGGTGCTGAGCGGAGCCATCTTCCCAGTGACAACGTCGGGAAGATGGCCGCCGCATATTGAAGGCAAAGACTCTGGCACTGTGTCATAGTCTTTGCTCTGTAGTGCACATGCGCCATGTTCCCAGATGTCACTGGGAAGATGGCGCCGCCGGCCGAAGAGGAGGGACCCGCTTCCGATCAAGCAACCTGGCCCTGTTGAATAAATTGCGCACGATTTCTTTCCTCCGATATGGAACACAGAAACAGCACGGTAAGAAGATTCACCAGTATATGGAACTTTGTTATTACACCAAATGGGAGCATGAGCAAGTAATCACGTCCAGAGGACTGTAAAGATCTAGGTAGGAATACCATAAATTGTATTGGACTTTAAGAGCATAAGACATTCACACCACTTAAAAGCCTTTTCAAGCACATGTGTCAAAGTACACCATCCAAGTAAGGTAAACCGGCTCCTGTGTACCCACAATGAGAGTACATGTGTAAATGTTTGTGTGTTTGTCTTGTGTCTTATGTCTAGTTAGAATACAGGTACAAGTTTATATCGTGTATAGGTGGTCATTCCGACCCAATCGCTCGCTGCAGTTTGTTGCAGCGCAGCGATCGGGTAGGAACTGCGCATGCGCCAGCGCCGCAGTGCGCCGGCGCATGGCAACCTTCGTTACCTAGTGATCGCCTCTGAGACGGAGGCGGTCGCTAGGCGGGAGGGGGCTGAATGGAGGCGTTAAGCCGCCATTTAGGGGGAGCGGTCCGGCCAACGCAGGCGTGGCCGGACCGTTGGGGGGTGTCACGCAGCCGCTGCGGCCAGTGGGAGCGACGAGTAACAGCTCCTGCGGCTGGCCGGGAGTTACTCCTCAAATACAAAGGCATCGCCGCTGTGCGATGCTTTTGTATTTGTGCGGGGGGGCTGGCACTGACATGCGGGGCGGACTAGCCCTGTCCCCCTGCATGTCTGAGTTAACGATCGTAGCTGTGCTAAATTTAGCACAGCTACGATCAACTCGGAATGACCCTTATAGTCTGCAGACTATTAGTAAATTTTTAACACTAACACATATTTAAATAAATAAAATATATATTTTTATGTCCATTGTGTAATATCTTTTATTACTAATTTTAAGATGTATTTTAAACATATATATATAGAGATACACTTATTTTATACAACAATACATCTGTTTTACCAAACTGGGCTTGTGTAGTATACCCATATTTGGTTCATTGCCAGCAACCAGCTTATAGGGTTTTTAATCAGGAGGAGCGCAGTTCTTCTGACCTTTTGTTACACCTTAGATACCCGTTCTGGGTGCCGGAATGGTGTACATAATACCCAAATAACCTTAGATAGTTGTTCTGGGTGCCGGAATAGGACGCAGACCACCTAAGATATCCGATCCGGGTTCCGGAACAGGGTGCAGACCACCTTTGATAGCTGTTTCAGGTGCCGGAATGGTGTGCAGGACACCCAGACAACCTTAGATAAGCTGTTCTGTGTGCCAGAACAGGATGCAGACAACCTTAGATACCTGTTCCGGGTGCCGGAGCGGTGTGCAGAACACCAAAATATCCTTATATAGCTGTTGGCGGTGCCAGAATAGGATACAAACCACCTTAGATCACCATTCCGGGTGCCGGAATGGTTTGCTGAACACCCAAATAACCTTAGATAGCTGTTCCGAGTGCCGTACAGGATGCAGAACACCCAGAAAACCTAAGATAGCCATTTCGGGAGATGGAATGGAATGCAGGCCACCTTAGAAAGTCGTTTCGAGTGCCGGAACAGGATGCAGACCACCTTAGATACCCGTTCCGGCTGCCGGAATGGTGTGCAGAGCACTCAAACAACCTTAGAGATCCATTCAGGGTGCCGGAATATGATGTAGACCACCTTAGATACCAGCTCAGGGTGCCGGGATGGTGTGCAGAACACCCAGATAACCTTAGATAGCTATTCAGAGTGCCGGAACATAGCTCAAACCACCTTAGACAACCGTTCCGTGTGCCGGAACAGGATGCAGACCACCTTAGATTGCTGTTTCAGGTGCTGGAATGGTGTGCAGGACACCCAGACAACCTTAGATAGCTGTTCAGAGTGCTGGAATAGGGTGCAGACCACCTTAGATACCTGTTCCGCGTGCCGGAACATTGCTCAAACCAACTTAGACAACCGTTCCGGGTGCCAGAATAGGATGCAGACCACCTTAGATTGCTGTTTTAGGTGCCGGAGTGGTGTGTAGGACACCCAGAACACCTTATATAGCTGTTCAAGATGCCGGAATAGGGCGCAGACCACCTCAGATACCTGTTCCGGGTGCCGGAACAGGGCTCAAACCATCTTAGACAACCCTACCGGGTGCCGGAACAGGATGCAGACCACCTTAGATAGCTGTTTCAGGTGCCGGAATGGTGTGCAGGACACTCAGACAACCTTAGATGTTCAGAGTGCCGGAATAGGGCGCAGACCACCTCAGATACCTGTTCCGGGTGCCGGAACAGGGCTCAAACCATCTTAGACAACCGTTCCGGGTGCCGGAACAGGATGCAGACCACCTTAGATAGCTGTTTCAGGTGCCGGAATGGTGTGCAGGACACCCAGACAACCTTAGATAGCTGCTCAGAGTTCCGGAATAGGGCGTAGACCACCTTAGATACCTGTTCCGGGTGCCGAAACAGGAGGCAGACCACCTTAGATTGCTGTTTCAGGTGCCGAAATGGTGTGCAGGACACCCAGACAACCTTAGATAGCTGTTCAGAGTGCCAGAATAGGGCGCAGACCACCTTAGATACCTGTTCCGGGTGCTGGAAGGAGGTGCAAAACACCAAGACCTTCTTACACAGCCGGAACAGGCTGCAGACCACCATAAATAGGCTTTCCGGGTTCTGCAACAGGGTGCAGACCACCTTAGATAGCTGTTCCGTGTGCCGGAATGGGCTGCAGGCCACCCTAGATAGCTGTTCTGGGTGCTGGAAGGAGGTGCAAAAAACCGAGACCACATTACACAGCCATTCCGGATGCCAGAACGGGCAGCAGATCACTGTAGATAGCCATTCTGTGTGCTGGAATAGGGCACAGGCCACCTTAGATAGCCAGTCCAGGTGCCAGAACGGGGCACAGACCACAATAGATAGACACTCCGGATACCGGAACGGGGTACAGACGAACCACACCACATTACGCAGCCATTCCTGGTGCCGGACCAGGCAGTAGATCACCGTAGATAGTATTCTGGGTGCCGGAAGGAGGCGCAGTCCACCTTAGATAGCCGTTCCGGGTGCCGGAACGAGGCACAGACCACATTAGATAGCCACTCCTGGTAACATAGTAACATAGTAACATAGTATCTGAGGTTGAAAAAAGACAATTGTCCATCGAGTTCAACCTATTTGTGGTCTCCAATGCATGATGATTTGACTAAAATTTCTGACTGATGCTGCTGTCAGCCGTTACATTTTATCCCTATTTATAGTAACTATAATGCATGACTATGCACCATACCCCTGGATATCCTTATCCATTAGGAATTTATCTAACCCATTCTTAAAGGTGTTGACAGATTCCGCCATTACAACTCCCTCGGGCAGGGAATTCCAAACATGTATTGTCCTTACCGTGAAAAAGCCTTTACGCCGTATTGTGCGGAATCTCCTCTCCTCTAACCCGAGCGAGTGTCCACGAGTCCTCTGTGTTGATCTAACCAAAAACAGGTCCCGCGCAAGCTCTGTGTATTGTCCCCTTATATATTTGTAGATGTTGATCATATCCCCTCTTAGTCTCCGCTTTTCCAATGTAAACATGCCTAGTCTTTCAAGCCTTTCCTTGTATTCCATCGTCTCCATGCCCTTAATTAGTTTGGTCGCCCTCCTCTGTACCATTTCAAGCTCCAGGATATCCTTTTTGTAGTACGGTGCCCAGAATTGTACACAGTATTCAAGGTGTGGCCTCACTAGTGATTTATATAACGGGAGTATAATACTCTCGTCCCTAGCATCAATACCCCGTTTTATGCATGCTAATATCTTATTAGCCTTCTTTGCTGCAGTCCTACTTTGGGTACTACTGCTTAGCTTGCTATCTATGAGGACACCTAAGTCCTTTTCCAGTACAGAAACCCCTAATTTTACCCCATTTAGTAGGTAGGTGTAATTTATGTTCTTGTTACCACAGTGCATTACCTTACACTTGTCTGTGTTGAAGCGCATTCTTTATTTGGCTGCCCATGCTTCTAATTTAACTAAGTCGTTCTGAAGAGACTCGGCATCCTCCTCTGTATTTATAGCCTTACACAATTTGGTATCATCTGCGAAAATTGACACCATGCTCTCTAGACCTTCTGTTAGGTCGTTAATGAAAATATTGAACAATAGCGGTCCTAATACTGAGCCTTGCGGCACACCACTTAGCACTTCAGTCCAAGTTGAAAAAGATCCATTAACCACAACGCGCTGCTTCCTATTATCTAACCAGTTTTTGACCCAAGTGCATATTGTGCTTCCTAGCCCTGATTCTTGTAGCTTGTAGATAAGTCTCATGTGTGGTACAGTATCGAACGCTTTGGCAAAGTCTAAAAAGATTACATCCACGTCTTTCCCCTGATCTAGGTTTGCGCTTACTGTTTCATAAAAGCCAAGTAAGTTGGTTTGACAGGATCTGTCCTTCATAAACCCATGTTGATTCCTTTTAATGACCTTATTGGTTTCAAGGAACTTCTGAATACTATCTCTTAGAATACCTTCCAATATTTTCCCCACTATAGATGTAAGACTAACTGGTCTATAATTACCTGGTTCAGCTTTACTTCCCTTTTTGAATATAGGCACTACTTCCGCTATACGCCAGTCTTTGGGAACCATACCTGATATAACTGAATCCTTAAAGATCAAAGATAGCGGTTTTGCCAGTTCAGAGTGAAGCTCCATTAGAACCCTTGGATGAATACCATCGGGCCCTGGTGATTTATTTATCTTTAAATGTTTTAATCTGTCACAGACTACTTCCTCGCTTAGAATGGGCAGCAGATCACCGTAGATAGCCATTCCGTGTACTGGAATAGGGCGCAGGACACTTTAGATAGCCTATTCGGGTACCAAAACGGGGTACAGCACATTACGCAGCCATTCCAGGTGCCGGAACGGGGTGTAGAATACGCAGACCACATTACACAGCCATTCCGGGTGCCAGAACTGGCAGCAGATCACCGTAGATAGCCATTCCGTGTACCGGAATAGGGCGCAGGACACTTTAGATAGCCTATTCGGGTACCAGAACGCGGTACAGATGAACCACAACACATTACGCAGCCATTCCAGGTGCCAGAACGGGGTGTAGAATACCCAAACCACATTACACAGCCATTCCGGGTGCCAGAACGGGCAGCAGATCACCGTAGATAGCCATTCCGTGTGCCGGAATAGGGCGCAGGCCACCTTTGATCGACATTCCAGGTGCCGGAACGGGGCACAGAACACAATAGATAGCCTACCTGGGTAACCGGAACGGGGTGCAGACGAACCATACCACATTACGCAGCCATTCCTGGTGCCGGACCAGGCAGCAGATCACCGTAGATAGTATTCCGGGTGCAGGGAGGGGGCCCAGTCCACCTTAGATAGCCGTTCCGGGTGCCAGAACGAGGTGCAGACCACATTAGATAACCATTCCGGGTACCGGAACAGGGTGTAGAATACCCAGACCACATTACACAGCCATTCCGGGTGCCGGACCAGGCAGCAGATCACTGTAGATAGCCATTCCGTGTGCTGGAATAGGGAGCAGGCCACTTTAGATAGCCGTTCCGCATGCCGGAATGGGCCGCATGCCACCTTAGATAGCCGTTCCGGGTGCTGGAAGGAGGTGCAAAAAACCAAGACCACATTACACAGCCATTCCGGGTGCCGGACCAGGCAGTAGATTACCGTAGATAGCATTCCTGGTGCCGGAACGGGGCGCAATCCACCTTAGATAGCCATTCTGGGTGCTGGAACGGGGTGCAGAAAACTCAGACCATAGTACACAACCATTCTCGGTGCCGGAACAGGCAGCAGATCACCATAGATAGCAGTTCCGGATGCCAGAACAAGGACACAGACCACGTTAGATTGCCGCACCGTGTACCTGAACCTGGTGCAGAACACCCAGACCACATTACGCAGTGATTTGAGGTGCAGATCACTTTAGATAGCAATCCAGGTGCCGGAATAGGCTTCAGACCACCTTAGATAGCCGTTCTGGGTACCGGAAGGGGTGTAGAACACCCAGACCACATAACGCAGTCATTTTGGATGCCGGAACAGGCAGCAGATCACCATAGATAGTATTCAGGGTGCAGGTACAGGGTTCAGACCACATTAGATAGCCGTTCCGAGTGCCGGTAGGGGCGACAGACCATCTTAGATAGCCGTTCTGGTTGCCGGAACAAGACGCAGACCACCTTAGATAGCTGTTTCAGGTGCCGGAATGGTGTGCAAGACACCCAGACAGCCTTATATAGCTGTTCAGGGTAGACATGGATGTCAGTATGGGGGAATGTTGTGTTTAGTCATGGATGTCAGTATTGCAGGGCAGGCGGGGGAAGTGTGCAGACATGATGTCAGTATGAGGAAGGGGGATCATGCAGTCACCTCTACTGTATATATATTTGTCTCATACCGTGTGGCGTAAAGTGGATTTCTCTTACGTCCTAGAGGATGCTGGGGTCCACATTAGTACCATGGGGTATAAACAGGTCCACCAGGAGCCATTGGCACTTTAAGAGTTTGAGCGGGTGGGCTGGCTCCTCCCTCTATGCCCCTCCTACCAGACCCAGTTTAGAAAATGTGCCCGGAGGAGCCGGTCACAGCTAGGGGAGCTCCATAGGAGTTTCTCTGTTTTTATTTTATTTTAATAGAGTTTTAGGCACAGGTAGACTGCTGGCAACAGCCTCCCTGCTTCGTGGGACTAAGGGGGGGAGTAGTGTCCGCCCTAAGGGGTCTGAGCCACTATCTCCGCTGACAGGACACTGAGCTCCTGAGGGGAATGATCGTTCACCGCCACAGGTGATCGCTCACCACTGCAGCATGCCGCCACCCCCTTACAGAGCCAGAAGACTTCAGTGGCGAGTGAGTCACCGCCCCCCCTGGCAAGCGGGGAGCCGGTGTGAAGATGGCAGCATCAGGGTAGGGAGCGCAGTACTAACTGCACTCCGGGGCTCAGCGGTACATAGTGCGGTGATGTGAGGGCCGCCCTGAGCCAGCACCCACACCCTACACTGGTCGGCAAGCCTGTCAGGGACCCCGGATTACTGCCAGCAGACATTCCTCAGGCCAGTATAATGCACAGTGGAGCGGGAAGCAGCGCCATGAAAGGGGGCAGAGCTTCTCAGAGCGGACCCAGCAGCGTTCAGCGCCATTTTTTCTGCCTGCAGACACTGACAGGGAGAGCTGTCCCTCCACATCAACTCAGCTATCTTGTACGGTACCAGGGGGTTGTAGAAGGGGGGGGGGGGGGGGGAGGCTGTGTAAATACTGTGTAGCCTACTAAGGTGCACAGTAACCGCTGGGTAGGGGCTTCACTCTATCTTAAAAGCGCTGTGTGTGGGTTGGCTCCAATCTCTGTGGCTCTCTTGACATTCTTGGGGGGAAACTCTGTCTGCCCTTTCCCTGTGTGTATGTGGAGTGTTTGTTGTCTCCAAAAGCCATGTCTAGGGACTCTGTGTCATATGCTGCAGAGGATAACTCCTCTCAGGATGATCCCATTCCATGTAATCAGGATTTTACTGTTTTATCTCAGATCCCTGCAAAGGAGCCTGAGTGGTTAGCCGCTTTTAAGGGTATGATTTCTCAGATTTCTTCTAGGGTAGCACAAACTGAGACTGCAATTCAAGTTTTACAGAACTCTATGGTGGTTTGGTCTGGTTCTGTTCCATCTGGACCTCCTAGCGCACAATCTCACAAACGTGCTCTTGCCCAGATTATGCAAGATAACACGAATACCGATTCTGACACGGCAGATGATAATGTAGATGTGCTGCAGGGGGCTGCATCTCTTGCAAAGGGGGTGCAATTGATGATTGAGGCCATTAGAGATATGTTGTATATTGCTGACGCAGCACCTGAGCAGGTTGAGGAGGCTTACTTCACGGATAATAAGAAAGCCTCGCTAACCTTCCATGCGTCTAAAGAATTAAACGCTATATTTGAAAAATCCTGGGAGAACCCAGAGAAAAATTCCAGATCCCCAGAAAGGTTCTGGTTGCTTTTCCCTTCCCTGAGGAGGATAGAAAGAAATGTGAAAACCCACCCATAGTTGATGCATCTGTTTCCAGACTGTCAAAGAAGGTGGTTTTACGTGTCCCGGTATCTACCACGTTAAAAGAACCGGCGGATCGCAAAATTGACACTACGCTCAGATCCATGTACACGGCTTCAGGGGCAATACTACAACCTACTATTGCCTGTGCATGGATTTCTAAACCTATAGTAAAGTGGTCAGGCACGTTACTTGAGGAACTGGATTCAATGGATAAAAGTGACTAATTGTTTTTACGTAACATACAGGATTCTGCAGGATTTATGGTGGAATCCATGAAAGACCTGGGTACGATGGCTGCAGGAATATCTTCCATGACTGTCTCAGCTCGCAGAGGACTCTGGCTATGCCAATGGTCTGCCGACGCGGAATCCAGGAGAGGTGTGGAGAACCTACTCTACACAGGTAAGGCTCTGTTTGGGGAAGCGTTGGATGCGTGGATTTCCACGGCAACCGCGGGTAAGTCACCTTTGCTTCCCTCAGCTGCACCTGCTATGAAGAAACCCTTTTCTTCACCTACGTCACAGTCCTTTCGTACAGCTAAAACACAAAAGACCAAGTCGTCTGACACCTTCTTTAGAGGAGGTAGGGCAAGATCCAAAAAACATGCTACTGCAGCTTCCCAGGACCAGAAATCTGCTTCTGGTACATCAAAACCCTCAGCATGATGGTGGACTGCAAGGCCCAGAGGAAGTGCCGGTGGGAGCGAGGCTCAGATGGTTCATTCAAGTGTGGGTGTCGTCCGGCCTGGACCCTTGGGTGCAGGATATTGTGTCCCAGGGTACAGGCTGGAGTTTCAGGAACTCCCGCCCCATCGATTCTTCAAATCAGGCTTTCCAGCTCTGCTGGCAGACAGGGCTGTCCTACAGGAAGCCATCTAAAAATTGGAAAAGTCACAGGTCATTGTACCAGTTCCACCTCAGATGCAAAACAAGGGTTACTATTCGAACCTTTTCGTGGTACCAAAACCAGATGGTTCGGTCAGACCAATTTTGAACTTGAAAATGTTGAACCCCTATCTGAGGGAGTTCAAATTCAAAATGGAGTCTCTGAGAGCAGTAATCCCAGGTCGGGAAGAGGGGGAGTTCCTGGTATCCCTGGATATCAAGGATGCGTACTTCCACATTCCGATTTGGCCGCCGCATCAGGCTTATCTCCGATTCGTACTGTTAGACTGTGACTATCAGTTCCAGGCACTACCAATCGGCCTCTCCATGGCACCGAGGGTGTTCACCAAGGTGATGGCAGGGGTGGTCTTCAGGTTGCCGGCGGCAAGGCTCCCGGCGACCACCATACCGGTGCCGGAATCCCGACCGCCGGCATACCGACATCTTTTCTCCCTCTCGGGGGTCCACGACCCCTACGGAGGGAGAATAGATAGCATGGCACGTGTAGCGCGCCACCGTGCCCGCAAGGGGCTCACTTGCACTTGCCCAGCTGTCGGTATGCTGGCGGTCGGGATTCCGGCGCCGGTATGCTGGTCACCGAGACCCCGACCGCGGGCAATCCATACTACATCCGATGGCAGAGATGATGGTTCTCTTTCGCAGGCAGGGAGTGAACATAATTCCATACCTGGACTATCTGCTGATAAAGGCAATGTCCAGGGAGAAGTTGTTGCAGTCCATTGCTCTCACGACTTCACTACACAGGGATCACGGTTGGATCCTGAACTTTCCAAAGTCACATTTGGAACCGACAAGGAGATTATCTTTCCTGGGGATGATCCTCGACATGGAAGTGCAGAGGGTGTTTCTACCGGTGGAGAAAGCGTTGGTGATACAATCAATCCGGGTGATACAATCAGTCCGGGATATCTTGAAGCCAGCCCAGGTATCGGATCATCAGTGTATTCGCCCTCTGGGGAAGATGGTTGCCTCTTATGAGGCTCTAACGTACGGAAGATTCCATGCTCAACACTTCCAGCTGGATCTCCTAGACAAATGGTCGGGATCTCATCTGCACATGCACCAGAGTATATGTCTCTCACCAAAGGCAAAGATTTTGCTCCTCTGGTGGCTGCAAATGCCTCACCTGCTGGATCCTTCTAACCACGGATGCAAGTCTCAGAGGTTTGGGAGCGAGCACTCAGTGTTATGAGCCACGGCTGTGGCTCATTCCTGTTTTGCATTTTGGTTATGTATTTTATGTTATACTTCTGTTTATGTTCCCCGTGGGTGTCATGGGGTGTTCGGAGCTCACCCTTAAGGAGAGGGTACTGTTATGAACCACAGGTAGTAGTTCATTCCTGTTTTCCATATTTTATGTTTTTAGTTGTCTTGCAGGCCAGGATTTCCCGTTGCTCTGGTTTAAGAAGACTCTTGTTTGCTGCCGGTGGTGAGTCTGTGTAATTGCAGCTTGTTCCCATGTGTTCAGCCTCACCTGTCTGTTAATTGCACCTCTCAGTTGTGCAGCAGGGCAGCTGCACGACATAATTAATTAGGACTCTCTGTTATATTCTGGCTCAGTGCAATACACAGACGCTGGTGATAGTTCCAGAGTTCTTGAGTTCTGAGCTAGTCCCTGCCAGTTCCTGAGCTCCTGTCTAGCAGTGTCTGTCTAGCTGCTTCCAGTGTCGGTTCCAGTGTCTGATCCCGTGTCCTGCCGTGAAGCGTTCCTGTCCAGAAGTCCTGTGGCTTTGTCTGTGCCTGGTCGAGTGTCTGGCTTCTAGGTGTCCACCTGTCTGTCGTTTGGGATTCTGCCTGTCCTCCGGTTCTGAGAGACTGTGTCGGCTGCATTGGGGGTTCCTGTCCGTTTGCCAGTATTTGTACCGGTTCCGTGAGTAGCGGCTTTGCCGCGTCCGTCGGCCTAGGCCGCAGTATTCTTTGGTTATATTTGTTACTGGTGTTTTGCAGAGGGTTCTGCTTATGCTGTCACCGCCGGTACACAACAGTATTGTGTCGGAGTGTGGACAGCATTTCCTTTGTTGTTCTTTTCCTTTGGCGGCGTGCCACACATATATTTAGTTTTAGGGTTGTTAGTAGCCCCTAGCCTTCTGTTTGCTTTAGTTAGAGGTCCCCTTGTTATTATCCTGTCTCGGTTCACGCCTTGTCTCACTCTAAGACCTGGGGGCATCGGAGTTGGGCAGACCTAATCCGCCCTTCAAACGCGGCTGCCGTGGACCCAAGAAACCATAGTCACTCAGGCGTGAACTGACCACACGGGTGAAACAATGGAGGTAGGGTGCTAGGGGCTATTTCCACACCACACCTTATTTCAGCATCACGTTCTGGTGCTCTGGACTCACTACGCAACATCTCTCTTGTTCTGAGCACCAGGAACCTAACATTATCACCAGCCATACAACAAAAAAGAAACAAAGCTAAATAGTAGTTTTTTCTTTTTTGGTCCAGTGTCTTGTCTAGAATTCAGTGTGCAGAATCCAGTCCTGTCTAGAATTCAGTGTGCAGAATCCAGTCCGGTGTTTAGAATCCAGTCCTGTCTAGAATTCAGTGTGCAGAATCCAGTCCGGTGTTTAGAATCCAGTCCTGTCTAGAATTCAGTGTGCAGAATCCAGTCCGGTGTGCATAATCCAGTCCTGTCTAGAATTCAGTGTGCAGAATCCAGTCCGGTGTGCAGAATCCAGTCCTGTCTAGAATTCAGTGTGCAGAATCCAGTCCAGTGTGCAGAATCCAGTCCGGTGTGCGGAATCCAGTCTTGTCTTGTCTAGTTTAAAAAAAAAGTCCAGTCTTGTCTTGTCTAGTCTAGTTTAGTCTTGTCTTGTCTAGTTTAAATTCCTCCTATGCCAACTATGCAAGCCCTGCAGGCGTCTCTCTCAGCCCTGAACTCTGCTTTCAGTGCTTTGAAACCTGAGCGACTGGACGTTTTGCAGCAATCCTTAAAGCAACTGCAAAACCTTCTGACTAAAATTTTGCTTATCTTGCCAGAAGTCGTTGAGAGTTCATCTACCTCTAAAGAGACTCTTGCTCACAATATGGTGACAAGAGAATCCTCAGGTTCAGTTGGAGAGAAAAAGTTTAAACGTTTTCTGCGGCCCAGGCTCTCAGAAGAGGAGCGTCTGCGTCGCAGAAACTTAAATTTATGCCTATATTGTGGGGGTTTAGGCCACTATCTGCAGACCTGTGAGTTGCGCAAGCCAAAGTGTGGTGACAAGTCCTGCCCTCTGGCCAAGTTGAGTCAGGATACAAGACCTACTCCTGTCTCTACTGTGGCAGAGGTACTTGTCACACAACCCACACTAAAAAGCACTCTGTCCTATAATTGGGGTCCTTGGGCTAGGTAAAGCCCCATTATAGATTCAGGAACCAAAGGAGAATGTTTCTCTGACGTCCTAGTGGATGCTGGGAACTCCGAAAGGACCATGGGGAATAGCGGCTCCGCAGGAGACTGGGCACAACTAAAGAAAGCTTTTAGGTCACCTGGTGTGCACTGGCTCCTCCCACTATGACCCTCCTCCAAGCCTCAGTTAGATTTTGTGCCCGGCCGAGGTTGGATGCACACTAGGGGCTCTCCTGAGCTTCTAAAAAGAAAGTATATAATTAGGTTTTTTATTTTACAGTGAGACCTGCTGGCAACAGGCTCACTGCAGCGAGGGACTAAGGGGAGAAGAAGCGAACCTACCTGCTTGCAGCTAGCTTGGGCTTCTTAGGCTACTGGACACCATTAGCTCCAGAGGGATCGACCGCATGGAACTGGCCTTGGTGTTCGGTCCCGGAGCCGCGCCGCCGTCCCCCTTACAGAGCCAGAAGCAAGAAGAGGTCAGGAAAATCAGCGGCAGAAGACATCAGTCTTCACCAAGGTAGCGCACAGCACTGCAGCTGTGCGCCATTGCTCCTCATACACACTTCACACTCCGGTCACTGAGGGTGCAGGGCGCTAGGGGGGGGGGGGGCGCCCTGAGCAGCAATAAAAACACCTTGGCTGGCAAAAATACCACAATATATAGCCCCAGAGGCTATATATGTGATAATTACCCCTGCCAGAATCCATAAAAAAGCGGGAGAAAAGTCAGCGAAAAAGGGGCGGAGCTATCTCCTTCAGCACACTGGCGCCATTTCTCCTTCACAGATCCGCTGGAAGGAAGCTCCCTGGCTCTCCCCTGCAGTCTACACTACAGAAAAGGGTAAAAAAGAGAGGGGGGGCACTAAATTTAGGCGCAGTATATATAACAGCAGCTATAGGGGACATAACTCAGTTAGTCCCTGCATTATATAGCGCTCTGGTGTGTGCTGGCATACTCTCACTCTGTCTCCCCAAAGGGCTTTTGTGGGTCCTGTCCTGTGTTAGAGCATTCCCTGTGTGTGTGCGGTGTGTCGGTACGGCTGTGTCGACATGTTTGATGAGGATAATAATGTGGAGGCGGAGCAGATGCCTATAAAAGGGATGTCACCCCCTGCGGGGCAGACACCTGAGTGGATGGACTTATGGAAGGAATTGCGTGCACGTGTCGACTCCTTACACAAAAAATTTGACGACATGCCAAATGCGGGACAGCCGGCTTCTCAGCTCGTGCCTGTCCAGGCGTCTCAAAGGCCATCGGGGGCTCTAAAACGCCCGCTACCTCAGATGGCAGACGCGGATGTCGACACGGATACTGACACCAGTGTCGACGACGATGAGTCTAGTCTAATGTCCACTAAGGCCATTCGTTGCATGATTGAAGCAATGAAAGAGGTGTTACAAATTTCTGATATAAACCCAGGTACCACTAAAAAGGGTATTATGTTTGGGGAGAAAAAACTACCCGTAGTTTTTCCCCCATCAGAAGAATTAAATGAAGTGTGTGAAGAAGCGTGGGCTTTCCCTGATAAAAGATTGGTAATCTCTAAGAAGTTACTAATGGCGTTCCCTTTCCCGCCAGAGGATAGGTCACGTTGGGAGACACCCCCTAGGGTGGATAAAGCGCTCACACGTTTGTCTAAAAAGGTGGCACTACCGTCTCCGGATATGGCCGCCCTCAAGGAACCTGCTGATAGAAAGCAGGAGGCGATCCTGAAGTCTGTATATACACACTCAGGCATTATACTTAGACCAGCTATTGCGTCAGCATGGATGTGCAGTGCTGCCGCTGCGTGGTCAGATTCCCTGTCAGAAAATATTGACACCCTAGACAGCGACACTATTCTGCTAACCATAGAGCATATAAAAGACTCAGTCTTATACATGAGAGATGCACAGAGGGAGATCTGCCGGCTGGCATCTAAAATAAGTGCATTGTCCAGTTCTGCTAGGAGAGGCTTATGGACTCGCCAGTGGACAGGGGATGCAGATTCAAAAAGGCACATGGAAGTTTTGCCTTATAAGGGTGAGGAGTTATTTGGGGATGGTCTCTCGGACCTAGTTTCCACAGCAACTGCTGGGAAGTCAGCATTTTTACCCCATGTTCTCTCACAGCCTAAAAAGGCGCCGTTTTATCAGGTACAGTCCTTTCGGACTCAGAAAAACAGGCGTGGAAAAGGCGGGTCCTTTCTGTCCAGAGGCAGAGGTAGGGGAAAAAGGCTGCAACAAACAGCAGGTTCCCAGGAGCAAAAGTCCTCCCCCGCTTCTTCCGAGTCCGCCGCATGACGGTGGGGCTCCACAGGCGGAGCCAGGTACAGTGGGGGGCCGCCTCAAAAATTTCAGCGATCAGTGGGCTCGCTCACAGGTGGATCCCTGGATCCTGCAAATAGTATCTCAAGGGTACAAACTGGAATTCAAAGCGTCTCCACCCCACCGGTTCCTAAAATCTGCCTTGCCGATTACTCCTTCAGACAGGGAGGCGGTGCTAGCGGCAATTCACAAGCTGTATTCCCAGCAGGTGATAATCAAGGTGCCCCTACTTCAACAAGGACGGGGTTACTATTCCACACTGTTTGTGGTACCGAAACCGGACGGTTCGGTGAGACCCATTTTAAATTTGAAATCCTTGAACACATAAATAAAAAATTTCAAGTTCAAGATGGAATCGCTCAGGGCGGTTATTGCAAGCCTGGACGAGGGGGATTACATGGTATCCCTGGACATCAAGGATGCTTACCTGCATGTCCCCATTTACTATCCTCACCAGGAGTACCTCAGATTTGTGGTACAGGATTGCCATTACCAATTCCAGACGCTGCCGTTTGGACTCTCCACGGCACCGAGGGTGTTTACCAAGGTAATGGCGGAAATTATGATACTCCTTCGAAGAAAGGGAGTTTTAATTATCCCGTACTTGGACGATCTCCTAATAAAGGCGAGGTCCAAGGAGCAGTTGTTGGTGGGAGTAGCACTATCTCAGGAGGTGCTACACCAGCACGGTTGGATTCTGAACTGTTCCTGGGTATGATTCTGGATACAGTCCAGAAAAAAGTGTTTCTCCCGGAGGAGAAAGCCAAGGAGCTGTCATCTCTAGTCAGAGACCTCCTGAAACCAAAACAGGTATCGGTGCATCACTGCACGCGGGTCCTGGGAAAGATGGTGGCTTCTTACGAAGCAATTCCTTTCGGCAGGTTCCAGGCCAGAATCTTTCAGTGGGACCTGTTGGACCAATGGTCTGGATCGCATCTTCAGATGCATCGCCTAATAAATATTTTGGAACTAAGGGCCATTTACAATGCCCTAAGTCAGGCAAAATCCCTGCTTCTACACCAGCCGGTACTGATCCAGTCAGACAACATCACGGCAGTCGCCCATGTAAATCGACAGGGCGGCACAAGAAGCAGGATGGCAATGGCAGAAGCCACAAGGATTCTCCGATGGGCGGAAAATCACGTACTAGCACTGTCAGCAGTGTTCATTCCGGGAGTGGACAACTGGGAAGCAGACTTTCTCAGCAGGCACGACCTCCACCCGGGAGAGTGGGGACTTCATCCAGAAGTCTTCACGCTGATTGTAAATCGATGGGAACGGCCACAGGTGGACATGATGGCGTCCCGCCTAAACAAAAAACTAGAGAGATATTGCGCCAGGTCAAGGGACCCTCAGGCGATAGCTGTGGACGCTCTAGTGACACCGTGGGTGTACCAGTCAGTTTATGTGTTCCCTCCTCTGCCTCTCATACCAAGGGTACTGAGAATAATAAGAAAACGAGGAGTAAGAACAATACTCGTGGTTCCGGATTGGCCAAGACGAGCGTGGTACCCGGAACTTCAAGAGATGATCTCAGTGGACCCATGGCCTCTGCCGCTCAGACAGGACCTGCTGCAGCAGGGGCCCTGTCTGTTCCAAGACTTACCGCGGCTGCGTTTGACGGCATGGCGGTTGAACGCCGGATCCTGAAGGAAAAGGGCATTCCGGAGGAAGTCATTCCTACGCTGATTAAAGCCAGGAAAGATGTAACTGCAAAGCATTATCACCGCATATGGCGGAAATATGTTGCTTGGTGTGAGGCCAAAAAGGCCCCAACAGTGGAATTTCACCTAGGTCGATTTCTGCATTTCCTACAAGGGAGTGACTATGGGCCTGAAATTAGGCTCCATTAAGGTACAGATCTCGGCTCTGTCGATTTTCTTCCAGAAAGAACTAGCTTCACTACCTGAAGTTCAGACGTTTGTGAAAGGAGTGCTGCATATTCAGCCCCCGTTTGTGCCTCCAGTGGCACCTTGGGATCTCAACGTGGCGTTGAGTTTCATAAAATCACATTGGTTTGAGCCACTTAAAACCGTGGATCTAAAATATCTCACGTGGAAAGTGGTCATGTTATTGGCCTTGGCTTCAGCCAGGCGTGTGTCAGAATTGGCAGCTTTGTCATGTAAAAGCCCTTATCTGATTTTCCATATGGATAGGGCGGAATTGAGGACTCGTCCCCAGTTTCTCCCTAAGGTGGTATCAGCTTTTCACTTGAACCAACCTATTGTGGTGCCTGTGGCTACTAGGGACTTGGAGGATTCCAAGTTACTGGACGTAGTCAGGGCCTTGAAAATTTATGTTTCCAGGACGGCTAGAGTCAGGAAAACTGACTCGCTATTTATCCTGTATGCACCCAACAAACTGGGTGCTCCTGCTTCTAAGCAGATTATTGCTCGCTGGATTTGTAGCACAATTCAGCTGGCGCATTCTGCGGCTGGACTGCCGCATCCTAAATCAGTAAAAGCCCATTCCACAAGGAAGGTGGGCTCATCTTGGGCGGCTGCCCGAGGGGTCTCGGCTTTACAACTTTGCCGAGCTGCTACTTGGTCAGGGGCAAACACGTTTGCAAAATTCTACAAATTTGATACCCTGGCTGAGGAGGACCTTGAGTTCTCTCATTCGGTGCTGCAGAGTCATCCGCACTCTCCCGCCCGTTTGGGAGCTTTGGTATAATCCCCATGGTCCTTTCGGAGTTCCCAGCATCCACTAGGACGTCAGAGAAAATAAGATTTTACTCACCGGTAAATCTATTTCTCGTAGTCCGTAGTGGATGCTGGGCGCCCATCCCAAGTGCGGATTGTCTGCAATACTTGTACATAGTTATTGTTAACTAAAGGGTTATTGTTGAGCCATCTGTTGAGAGGCTCAGTTGTTTTCATACTGTTAAACTGGGTATAGTATCACGAGTTATACGGTGTGATTGGTGTGGCTGGTAAGAGTCTTACCCGGGATTCAAAATCCTTCCTTATTATGTCAGCTCGTCCGGGCACAGTGTCCTAACTGAGGCTTGGAGGAGGGTCATAGTGGGAGAAGCCAGTGCACACCAGGTGACCTAAAAGCTTTCTTTAGTTGTGCCCAGTCTCCTGCGGAGCCGCTATTCCCCATGGTCCTTTCGGAGTTCCCAGCATCCACTACGGACTACGAGAAATAGATTTACCGGTGAGTAAAATCTTATTTTCTCTCCTCTCTTGATTTTCCTGTTGAAGCAGAGTGGCAAACCCCTGGAGCGATGCCCAGAGTCCCGGAGCGGTACCCGATGCCCCGATGCCCAGAGTCCTGGAGCGGTACCCGATGCCCAGAATCCTGGAGCGGTACCCGATGCCCAGAGTCCTGGAGCGGTACCCGATGCCCAGAGTCCTGGAGCGGTACCCGATGCCCAGAGTCCTGGAGCGGTACCCGATGCCCAGAGTCCTGGAGCGGTACCCGATGCCCAGAGTCCTGGAGCGGTACCCGATGCCCTGGGTCATAGAGGGACATCGAATATTATAGCTCAGGTGTCAATACCAGAAGGGGTCTCAGAAGCTGTTACCCCAGGTAGGGACTTGAAAAGCGCAACTCCAGAGAAGGTGTCTAAAACCATAGTTCTAGAAGGGAACTCGAGAAGCAAAACCCCAGAAGGGATCTTTGAAGTAACATAGTAACATAGTATCTGAGGTTGAAAAAAGACAATTGTCCATCGAGTTCAACCTATTTGTGGTCTCCTATGCATGATGATTTGACTAAAATTTCTGACTGATGCTGCTGTCAGCCGTTACATTTTATCCCTATTTATAGTAACTATAATGCATGACTATGCACCATACCCCTGGATATCCTTATCCATTAGGAATTTATCTAACCCATTCTTAAAGGTGTTGACAGATTCCGCCATTACAACTCCCTCGGGCAGGGAATTCCAAACATGTATTGTCCTTACCGTGAAAAAGCCTTTACGCCGTATTGTGCGGAATCTCCTCTCCTCTAACCTGAGCGAGTGTCCACGAGTCCTCTGTGTTGATCTAACCAAAAACAGGTCCCGCGCAAGCTCTGTGTATTGTCCCCTTATATATTTGTAGATGTTGATCATATCCCCTCTTAGTCTCCGCTTTTCCAATGTAAACATGCCTAGTCTTTCAAGCCTTTCCTTGTATTCCATCGTCTCCATGCCCTTAATTAGTTTGGTCGCCCTCCTCTGTACCTTTTCAAGCTCCAGGATATCCTTTTTGTAGTACGGTGCCCAGAATTGTACACAGTATTCAAGGTGTGGCCTCACTAGTGATTTATATAACGGGAGTATAATACTCTCGTCCCTAGCATCAATACCCCGTTTTATGCATGCTAATATCTTATTAGCCTTCTTTGCTGCAGTCCTACTTTGGGTACTACTGCTTAGCTTGCTATCTATGAGGACACCTAAGTCCTTTTCCAGTACAGAATCCCCTAATTTTACCCCATTTAGTAGGTAGGTGTAATTTATGTTCTTGTTACCACAGTGCATTACCTTACACTTGTCTGTGTTGAAGCGCATTCTCCATTTGGCTGCCCATGCTTCTAATTTAACTAAGGCGTTCTGAAGAGACTAGGCATCCTCCTCTGTATTTATAGCCTTACACAATTTGGTATCATCTGCAAAAATTGACACCATGCTCTCTAGACCTTCTGTTAGGTCATTAATGAAAATATTGAACAATAGCGGTCCTAATACTGAGCCTTGCGGCACACCACTTAGCACTTCAGTCCAAGTTGAAAAAGATCCATTAACCACAACGCGCTGCTTCCTATTATCTAACCAGTTTTTGACCCAAGTGCATATTGTGCTTCCTAGCCCTAATTCTTGTAGCTTGTAGATAAGTCTCATGTGTGGTACAGTATCGAACGCTTTGGCAAAGTCTAAAAAGATTACATCCACGTCTTTACCCTGATCTAGGTTTGCGCTTACTGTTTCATAAAAGCCAAGTAAGTTGGTTTGACAGGATCTGTCCTTCATAAACCCATGTTGATTCCTTTTAATGACCTTATTGGTTTCAAGGAACTTCTGAATACTATCTCTTAGAATACCTTCCAATACTTTCCCCACTATAGATGTAAGACTAACTGGTCTATAATTACCTGGTTCAGCTTTACTTCCCTTTTTGAATATAGGCACTACTTCCGCTATACGCCAGTCTTTGGGAACCATACCTGATATAACTGAATCCTTAAAGATCAAAGATAGCGGTTTTGCCAGTTCAGAGTGAAGCTCCATTAGAACCCTTGGATGAATACCATCGGGCCCTGGTGATTTATTAATCTTTAAATGTTTTAATCGGTCACAGACTACTTCCTCGCTTAAATAAGTACCTATCAGTGTGATATTCTCATTATTGAGATTGTGCGTTAGTCCCTGAATTGGGTCCTCACGAGTGAATACTGTTGAAAAAAACTCATTTAGTTTGTCCGCTATGTCATTATCATTTTTGCTTAAGACTCCCAACTTGTCTTTTAAAGGGCCTATACTCTCCTTCTTTAATCTCTTGCTATTAATGTATTTAAATAATTTTTTGGGATTCGCTTTGCTTTCCTTTGCTACTAGTTTTTCAGTTTCTACTTTAGCCGCTCTTATTTCCTTTTTGCAAATTTTGTTACATTCCTTATAGTGCTGAAATGACTCTGCTTCCCCGTCAGATTTGTATTTTTTAAATGCTCGCCTTTTCTTGCCCATAAATTCCTTAATCTTTTTGTTAAGCCACATCGGTTTATGATTTTTATTCCTTTTTTTGCTACTCATAGGAATACATTTGAGTGTATTTTTAGCTAGCAGGAATTTTAGTACCTCCCATTTCTCTGTAGTATTTTTTCCTAAAAACAAACCTTCCCATTCAACATCCCTGAAAAATACCCTCATCTTTTCAAAATTTGCTTTGCTAAAGTTTAAAGTCCTAGTTGAGCCAGTATAGGGCTGTTTATAGAAACTGATATTGAATGTGACCATATTGTGGTCGCTGTTTCCTATGGGTTCCCCTACTATAATACCTGATACCAAATCCCCATTGTTTGTTAATACCAGGTCTAAGATTGCATTGTACCTAGTTGGTTCCTCAATTAGTTGGACTAAGTAGTTATCATTAAGTGTGTTTAAAAACATATTGCCCCTAGCAGTATCACATGAATCGTTTTTCCAGTTTATCTCTGGATAGTTAAAATCTCCCATCGCTACTATGTCTCCTACTCCTGCTGCTCTTTCAATTTGCTTTAGTAACAATTCATCATCAGATGCGTTGATACCAGGCGGCCTATAGCATACACCCAATACTAACTTTTTTATTTCTTTTTCCCCGCATGCAATTTCTACCCATAATGTCTCGACAGTGTCTACAGTCCCCTCCTGAATATCTTCCCATATATTAGGTTTTAAAAACGGCTTTACGTAAAGACACACCCCTCCACCCTTTTTATTTAGTCTGTCTCTCCTAAACAGTATATAGCCCTCTAGATTGACTGTCCAATCATGAGATTCATCCCACCAAGTTTCAGTAATGCCTATAATATCATACTGTTTGCTTGCTGCAAGTATTTCTAGTTTCTAGTTCACCCTTTTTACCAGTAATGCTTCTGGCGTTTACATACATACAACTAAGATAAGTATTTTCCCTTGCGTTAGGGACATCTTTCACCTTATGTAGCAAGGATGACCTGTAATCGTCATTGGTTAGTGCTTTGGTAAAATCCCTTTTAGTACCCATGTTAGTAACCTTACCGCCTGCTCTTACCCTCCCCCCAACTTCTCCCCCATTTCGTTTACTACCGCCATCCCCACTATTCTCACTGCATGACCCGTAGTTTCTAGCTAAACCCTCCCCCCAGGCTCCTAGTTTAAAATCTCCTCCAACCTTCTAAGTAATATCCCCAAGTGAGGTCTCGAGAGACACAGCCCCAGAGAAGTGTCTAGAAGTCGCTTCCCCAGGAAAGGACTCAAGAGGCATAGCGTTAGTGGAGGTTCTGAAGGTTATAGCTTCAGCAAAAGTCCCGGAAGTCATTGTCCCGGGAGAAGTTTCGATAATTATCGACTCGGAGAGGGAGGCTGACGGCCCGGTCCCAGAGAGAGAGGCTGACGGCCCGATCCCAGAGAGGAAGGCTGACGGCCCGATCCCAGAGAGGAAGGCTGACGGCCCGATCCCAGAGAGGGAGGCTGACGGCCCAGTCCCAGAGAGGGAGGCTGACGGCCCAGTCCCAGAGAGGGAGGCTGACGGCCCGGTCCCAGTAAAAGAATCTGAGGTGCTGCCCCGAGCGGGGTTCCCGAAGGCCACTGCCCCAGAGGGGGTCCTGAGGGCCACTGCCCCGGGTGGGGTTCCGAGGGCCACTGCCCTGGGTGGGGTTCCGAGGGCCACTGCCCCGGGTGGAGTTCAGAAAGTTACTGCCCCGGGTGGGGTTCCGAAAGTCACTGCCCCGGGTAGGGTTCAGAAAGTCACTACCCCGGGTGGGGTTCCGAGGGTCACTGCCCCAGGTGGGGTTCCGAGGGTCACTGCCCCAGGTGGGGTTCAGAAAGTCACTGCCCCAGGTGGGGTTCAGAAAGTCTCAGCCTCGAGTAAGGTCAGTAGTGACCAGGTCCTAGCAAAGCACTCTAGTCAGTCAGATGGGAAGGAAGCAGATCCTGACTCTGTTGATATCTCAACATCTATAATCTTTGATGGGGACTTAGTCCAATTTCTGACACTTTACAAACACTATTACATCATTATGTTGTCTAGACCATTTCTGGGCATCACTTCAGAGAACCTTGTGCTCTATCTGATATATTCCTTTAGAGGGGAGCCTTTTGAGTGGGCATCCAATTTAATGAAAACTGAAGATCCCATTCTTCAGGATCCCCCAGCATTCAGTGATGCAGTTATTAAAAGATATAGTTCCAAAGAAATTGGTTCAGGTTCCTCTAGGTCACCCGTCTTATCTGCTGAGAGTTCACTGTATACTGTAAATTCGGCACAAGAGTCTCAGCCCGTTGTTTTGACTGCAGGGTGTGCTTTTCTGTCTTCTTCTAATAGTAGTACTTTGCCTGAAAGTTCAGCTCCCAAGGTTAAGAAACCAATCTCTGATTTGAACCCAGCCTTGCTGGGAGGTACCATCAGTTCAGACAATGTTTGGGGAATTACCTTGGTCAGACCTCAAGAACTTTGTAAAAATAAGAAGAAGAAGAAGAAGAAGAAAAAGAAATAATTATTGACTCTTGCCTTGATATATTAAAAAAAAAAAAGATTTTTTTCCCCCCTTGTCTTGTGTCCAGTGGCCACCGTCAAAGGGGGGGGGGGGGGGGCACTGTTACAAGCTGTTGCCACAGCTTGTTTCTGTTTTCTTGCCTGTTAGACCAGTGTGTCAGGTTTTTTTTTGTATCCCTTGTTTTGGAAAGTCTGAATTTTGGGGTCCGTTGACCCCTCCTCAAGGGGTGGGGGTGGGGTACTGTTATAAGCCACGGCTGTGGCTCATTCCTGTTTTGCATTTTTGGTGATGTATTTTATGTTATACTTCTGTTTATGTTCCCCGTGGGTGTCATGGGGTGTTCGGAGCTCACCCTTAAGGAAAGGGTACTGTTATGAACCACAGGTAGTGGTTCATTCCTGTTTTCCATATTTTATGTTTTTAGTTGTCTTGCAGGCCAGGATTTCCCATTGCTCTGGTTTAAGAAGACTCTTGTTTGCTGCCGGTGGTGAGTCTGTGTAATTGCAGCTTGTTCCCATGTGTTCAGCCTCACCTGTCTGTTAATTGCACCTCTCAGTTGTGCAGCAGGGCAGCTGCACGACATAATTAATTAGGACTCTCTGTTATATTCTGGCTCAGTGCAATACACAGACGCTGGTGATAGTTCCAGAGTTCTTGAGTTCTGAGCTAGTCCCTGCCAGTTCCTGAGCTCCTGTCTAGCAGTGTCTGTCTAGCTGCTTCCAGTGTCAGTTCCTGTGTCGGTTCCAGTGTCTGATCCTGTGTCCTGCCGTGAAGCGTTCCTGTCCAGAAGTCCTGTGGCTTTGTCTGTGCCTGGTCGAGTGTCTGGCTTCTTGGTGTCCACCGGTCTGTCGTTTGGGATTCTGCCTGTCCTCCGGTTCTGAGAGTCTGTGTCGGCTGCATTGGGGGTTCCTGTCCGTTTGCCAGTATTTGTACCGGTTCCGTGAGTAGCGGCTTTGCCGCGTCCGTCGGCCTAGGCCGCAGTATTCTTTGGTTATATTTGTTACTGGTGTTTTGCAGAGGGTTCTGCTTATGCTGTCACCGCCGGTACACAACAGTATTGTGTCGGCGTGTGGACAGCATTTCCTTTGTTGTTCTATTCCTTTGGCGGCGTGCCGCACATATATTTAGTTTTAGGGTTGTTAGTAGCCCCTAGCCTTCTGTTTGCTTTAGTTAGAGGTCCCCTTGTTATTATCCTGTCTCGGTTCACGCCTTGTCTCACTCTAAGACCTGGGGGCATCGGAGTTGGGCAGACCTAATCCGCCCTTCAAACGCGGCTGCCGTGGGCCCAAGAAACCATAGTCACTCAGGCGTGAACTGACCACACGGGTGAAACAATAAGGGTAGGGTGCTAGGGGCTATTTCCACACCACACCTTATTTCAGCGTCACGTTCTGGTGCTCTGGACTCACTACGCAACATCTCCCTTGTTCTGAGCACCAGGAACCTAACACTCAGAGGGAAAACTTCCAGGAAAGATGGTCAAATCTGAAAGCCACTCTTCCAATAAACATTCTGGAACTAAGAGCTGTGTACAACGGTCTTCTCCAAGCGGCACATCTTCTACAAGATCGGGCCATTCAAGTACAGTCGGACAATGTAATGACGGTGGCCTACATAAACCGACAGGGTGTAACAAAGAGCAGAGCTGTAATGTCAGAGGCAACAAGAATCCTCTTCTGGGCAGAAAGGCATGTATTGGTGCTGTCGGCGATCTTCCTTCCAGGAGTGGACAACTGGGCAGCGGACTTCCTCAGCAAACACAAACTCCATCCAGGAGAATGGGGCCTCCATCCGGAGGTGTTCACAGATTTGACCAGTCGTTGGGGCGTGCCTCAAATAGACATGATGGCCTCACGACTCAACAAAAATCTTCGGAGGTACTGTTCCAGGTCGAGAGACCCACAAGCAGTGGCGGTGTATGCCCTGGTAACTCAGTGGGTGTTCAAGTCAGTGTATGTGTTCCCTTCACTTGCACTCATTCCAAGAGTTCTAAAATTCATAAAGAGAACAAGGGTTCAGGCAATTCTCATTGCTACGGACTGGCCAAGAAGGGCTTGGTACGCGGATCTTCCGGACTTACTGTTGGAAGATCCAAGGCCTCTTCTTTTTCGCGAGGACCTTCTGCAGCAGGGGCCGTTCACTTATCAAGACTTACCGCAACTACGTTTGATGGCATGGCGGTTGAACGCCAGATCTTAGCCCGAAAGGGTATTCCGAGCAAGGTTATTCCTACCCTGATACAGGCTAGGAAAGGAGTAACAGCTAAACATTACCATCGCATTTGGAAAAAATATGTGTCTTGGTGTGAATCCAAGCAGTTTCCTACGGTGGAGTTTCAACTGGGACGGTTTCTCCTCTTCCTGAAAACAGGTGTGGATATGGGCCTGAGGTTGGGATCCGTAAAAGTCAAAATTTTGGCCGTATACATTTTCTTCCAGAAACAACTAGCTTCCCTCCCTGAGGTTCAGACTTTCTTGAAAGGGGTTCTGCACATCCAGCCTCCCTTTGTGCCACCTACGGCACCCTGGGATCTTAACGTGGTGTTACAGTTCCTCCAATTAGATTGGTTCGAACCTCTACAGGAGGTTGAGTTCAAGTTTCTCACGTGGAAGGCTGACACTTTGTTGGCATTGGCTTCTGCTCGACGCATGTCGGAGTTGGGAGCTTTGTCTTGTAAGAGCCTCTACTTGATCTTTCATGAAGATAGAGCTGAGCTCCGGACACGTCGGCAGTTTCTTCCTAAGGTTGTGTCAGCTTTTCATATCAACCAACCTATTGTGGTGCCAGTTGCTACTGATTCGTCAATTCCATCAAAGTCCTTGTTGTAAGGGCTCTGAAAATCTATGTGACGAGGACTGCTCATCACAGGAAATGGGACTCTCTGTTTATCCTGTATTTTCCCAAGAAAATTGGGTGTCCTGCTTCTAAGCAGACGATTTCGCGTTGGATCAGGTTCACTATCCAGCATGCGTACTCTACGGCAGGATTGCCGTGTCCAAAATCTGTTAAGGCCCACTCTACTCGTAAGGTGGGGTCTTCCTGGGCGGCTGTCCGGGGTGTCTCGGCTTTACAGCTCTGCCGAGCGGCTACTTGATCTGGGTCGAACACGTTTGCTAAGTTTTATATTTTCGATACTTTGGCCTCTGAGATCCTGAAGTTTGGTCAATCAGTTCTGCTGGAGCCTCTGCGCTCTCCCTCCCGTTCTGGGAGCTTTGGTACATCCCCATGGTACTAATGCAGTGGTTACTTAGTTCTGTACTGCTTAGTTCTTGGTTAAGTACTGTTTCGTTACTTGGTAAGTAATCTTGTTGAGCTGTTGATGAGTTTTCAGGCTGGTTAGCTTGGTTTGACTTGTATGTGTGAGCTGGTGTGAATCTCACCACTATCTGTGTATAATCCTTCTCTCGAAGTTGTCCGTCTCCTTGGGCACAGTTTCTAAACTGAGTCTGGTAGGAGGGGCATAGAGGGAGGAGCCAGCCCACACTCTCAAACTCTTAAAGTGCCAATGGCTCCTTGTGGACCCGTCTATACCCCATGGTACTAATGTGGACCCGAGCATCCTCTACGGACTACGAGAAAAGGATTTACCGGTAGGTAATTAAAATCCTATTTTTGGCTCATGCTGTGTTGCAAAATGTGAATTTCGTCTCATACTGTGTGACATAATGTGAATTTCGGCTCATTCTGTTTGGCATAATGTGGATTTCGGCTCAAACCATGTGGTGTAATGTGAATGTGGCTCATTCTGTGTAGCATAATGTGGATTTTGGCTCATACTGTGTGGCATAATGTGGATTTCGGCTCATACTGTGTGGCATAATGTGGATTTTGGCTCATACCGTGTAGCATAATGTGAATTTTGGATCATACTGTGTGGCATAATGTGAATTTCGGCTCATACTGTGTGGCATAATGTGGATTTCATCTCATACCGTGTGTTGTAATGTGAATTTGGCTCATACTGTGTGACGTAATGTGAATTTGGCTCATACTGTGTCTCATAATGTGGATTTCGGCTCATATTGTGTGGCATAATGTGAATTTCGGCTCATACTGTGTGGTGTAATGTGAATAAGGGGCACCACTGTCAGTAGTTGGGGAGCATAGCGACATGTGTGACAAATGCTGGTGTCTTACAGAAGGGGAGTCTAATGGCATAGAAAGAGGCAAATGTGGCTGTGATGGCATATGTGTACATTTTAAACTACTTGTGTTATATTAAAACTCACATTTTCGGCCCCCTAAATCTCCCTTACTTTACAGAATGTCACACTCAAAATTAGGGTGTAGGTACTTAGGGGTGAAAAGGGTGGGGTGTGTGGGGGTACATATGCATTTAGGCCCACCACTCTCTACTTCCACCGCTGCATCAGGGATAGGTTAGGGAAGTGTAAACATCAATATTTTGCAGCGGCAGCTAGGACTCAGGGTTATGCCGTAGCAGACAGTACCGGACGGTGGTCGCACCATTATTATTATTTTTTTCTCTGGGGTTTATTATATCTACGTTATTAGGAACTAGGGAGACATTAGATTAAGCCATGTGATTTTACTGAGAGAATGTAAAATAGTGCTAGACATGTCCCTGGATGGCGTTAGACATGCCAAAAAATACAGTGCTAGACACACCCCTCCTGCGGTGCACCCCCTGATAAAATTAGCTGCGCGCACCTATGCACACAGGCTATCCATGACCTGTGAAGCTGCTGTCAGCACGAGCAGCGGCCGTGACCCGGGAGCTACAGAGATGAGGTGACATACTTGTTCAGCTTCCACTCCCATCCTGGCTGCTTTGTCCCAGTTACCACCACTACCCTTAGTCTGTTCTCTGCTCCCCACTACTACTACTCCCAGCCTGCCCCTATTCCCCACCACCACTACTCCCAGCCTACCCCCTGCTCTCCACCACTACTATTTCCAGCCTGCCCCTGCTCTGCACTTCTACTGCTACTCCCGACCTGCCCCTCCTGCTCTGCACTACTACTCCCAACCTGCCCCCCCTGCTCCACACAACTCCTACTCCCAGCCTGCTCCCCGCTTTGCACTACTACTGCTACTACTGACCTGCCCACCTGCACTGCACTACTGGTACTCCCAACCTGCCCCCCTGCTCTGCACTACTTCTTCTCCCAGCCTGACCCCTGCTACCCACAACTACTACTCTCAGCCTGCCCCCTGCTCTGCACTACAGTTAGCCCCAGCCTGCTGCCCGCTCTACACCACTACTACTCCCAGCCTGACCCCCTCCTGACCTGCCTCTCCTGCTCTGCACTACTATTACTCCCAACCTGGCACCTGCTCTACACTACGTCTTCTCCAGCATGTTTCCCCCACCCCCGCTCCCCCCTCAACTACTAACCTCAGCCCGCCCCACGCTCTGCTCTATGACTGATATGCACTATTACTACTTCCAACCTGCCCCTTCCTCTGTACTATTTCTTCTCCCAGCCTGCCCCCCTTCTCCCCACAACTACTACTCCCAGCCTGCCACCCTGATCCACACTACTACTTCTGTCCTGTCCCCTTCATCCTATTACTACTTCTCGCATCCTGATCACCAGATGTGAACACTAACCACATCTTTTGTGCAGCACTAGCCATACCAACTGTGGTGGAGAGCTGATTTGGGGGGCCCCTTTTTAGATTTTGCTATGGGTCCGACGAATTTCTAGTTATGCCCCTGGATATCACTCATATCTCCTTGTTACAAACCTGCCACAATAATTTCTACACTCTCATACTAAAGAATGGGGATGTGGAAATTGTGCTATTCATCAAGTTCCCAAAAGCATTTTTTCAGAACTTGTTAGTGATACTGTACACCATCCTGAGATGGCATACAGCCCCTGAGCCCATCATATGCTGCCGAGAAATGTGTCAAGGATCCTGGGCATAAAGATACAATCAGCTGCTTGACACCACTATTTTAATTGCCTTCTACTAAGACCCTGTCCTGCACACTTACAGGGTGTATTACTCCTACTCTTAGTTCAGCTACTACCAGTAGCGGATCTTGCCACGGGCAAGCAGGACTTTTGCCCGGGGCGCAGCCTTCCGGAGGGCGCAGGGCGCCACACCAGGGCAAGATCCGCTGCTGCTGTGTGCCCCGCGCTGCCCGCCTGCTGCCGCTGGCCGCTGCCCCCCGCTGCCGCTGTGAAGGGAAACTAGACGCGTACGCGTCTAGTTTCCCTTCGTGGAAAGGTCCTTTATTGTGCGGTGCGCGATGTCGTCATCGCGCACCGCACAGCAAAGGTCCTCTCCACAAAGGGAACTAGACGCTACGCATCTAGTTTCCCTTCGTGGAGAGGACCTTTGCTGTGCGGTGCGCGATGACGTCATCGCGCACCGCACATCATTTCAGTCTGTACAGGGGGCGTAAATGACCACGCCCCCTGTACGAAGTCACGCCCCCTATTGCCGCCCGGGGCGCTCAGAGCGCCAGAACCGGCCCTGGCTACTACCCGTGGCTATATCTAGTGCGGCACACCTGAGCCTTGATCCATCACGGAGAGGAGATACCGTCTAGTGCAGTGATTTTCAACCTTTTTCGACTCGTGGCACACCTAACCAGACTTTAAAATTGCCAAGGTACGCTATCCGTCTCCCACGGGGTGGGGGGGTTGGGGGGGGGGTGTAGGGAACACATGCATTGGCCCCCACAGTATCAAGCCCATTGGACCCCACAGTTGTCAAACACATTGTACCCCACAGTTATCAAAAACATTGGCCCCCGCGGAATAAAACACATTGGCCCCCGCGGAATAAAACACATTGGCCCCCGCGGAATAAAACACATTGGCCCCCGCGGAATAAAACACATTGGCCCCCGCGGAATAAAACACATTGGCCCCCACGGTATAAAACACATTGGCCCCCGCGGAATAAAACACATTGGCCCCCAGAGTTATAAATCAAACACACTGGCCCCCACTGTAATTCCTCACTGCCCCCCCCCCCCCCCCCCCACAGTAACTCCACACTGCCTCCCCCCTAGTAATTCCACACTGTCTCCTCCCCTGAAATTGTACACACTGCACTCACAATAATGCCAACCTGCAGTCCTGTTTATTCCGGGCAGGATGAGCAGACAGCAGAGCAGGCAGCAGCTCACACTAGCAGGCGGGCGGGAATGTGACGTGGCGTGCATGACCTATGTGTCACAGCACGTCACCTAAGGTCACGGGACGGGCAGCGAAAAAGCTGAATATACTGGCTGAGCCCGACGGCAGATGGACCCAAGTATCTCTGACAGGAGAAGGGCGGCAGCGGAGCACTGTCGGCGGGCGCCGGAGCACTATGTAGGAGATCTCTGGTGGGCGGCGGGCTGCGGCACACCTGACAACCGCTGGCGGCACACTAGTGTGCCGCGGCACAGCGGTTGAAAAACGCTGGTCTAGTGGTACTGTCGGCTGCACAATCCTTGCATCTGAGTCGCTGCACGCCCGGCTTAGTGCAGCCGTCACCCATCAATGCATAGAGGCAGTGCCGTAACTAGGCATTTTAGCGCTGTGTGCAAGAAACAACAGTGGCGCCCCCTCCCCATGGAAGTTAGGGGCAGGGCACGCGAAAAATATATAGGGGCGTGGCTTCATGGGGAAGGGGCGTAGCCACAAAATAATAGCAATTCATAATACGGTGCACAGTAGTCTCCATTATTCAAATTACGCTGCACAGTAGCGCCACTACACCAGGTAGAGCCCCTTTTATACATTACAGCAGACAGCGTCCCCCTTTTTACACATTACAGCAGACAGTCCCCCTTTTTTACACATTACGGCAGACAGCGTCCCCTTTTTTACACATTACGGCAGACAGCGTCCCCCTTTTTTACACATTACAGCAGACAGCGTCCCCTTTTTTAACATTACGGCAGACAGCGTCCCCTTTTTACACATTACAGCAGACAGCGTCCCCGTTTTTACACATCATGGCAGACGGTGTCCCCCTTTTCACACATTGCAGCAGCCAGGGTCCCCCCTTTTACACATTGCGGCAGCCAGTCCCCCTTTTTACACATTGCGGCAGCCAGGCCCCCTTTTTACATATTACGGCAGACGGTGTACCCCTTTTTACACATTGCGGCAGCCAGTCCCCCTTTTTACACATTACGGCAGCCAGTCCCCCTTTTTACACATTGCGGCAGCCAGTCCCCCTTTTTACACATTACGGCAGCCAGTCCCCCTTTTTACACATTGCGGCAGCCAGGCCCCCTTTTTACATATTACGGCAGACGGTGTACCCCTTTTTACACATTGCGGCAGCCAGTCCCCCTTTTTACACATTACGGCAGCCAGTCCCCCTTTTTACACATTGCGGCAGCCAGGCCCCCTTTTTACACATTATGGCAGACGGTGTCCCCCTGAGAGAGAGAGAGAGAGAGAGAGAGAGAGAGAAAGAGAGAGAGATACTTACCATCTCCCCGCTGACAGGCTCCTCGTGCTGGCAGCTCCCTCGGTGCAGGCATCGGACAAGGAGGAGGAGGGAGGGGGACTGGAGCCGCAGCAGTGCTATTTCATCGGTAGTGAGCGCCGCTGCAGCTGTCCCATCTCCTTCCGTATTGGCTGCCCGGCGCTGCTGTGGATGCTGGGATGGATGAACTGCATCCCAGCATCCACAGCAGCGCCGGGCAGCCAATACGGAAGGAGAGGGGACAGCTGCAGCGGCGCTTACTACCAATGAAATAGTGCTGCTGCGGCTCCAGTCCCCCTCCCTCCTCCTCCTTCTCCGCTGCCCGGCGCTGCTCTCTCCTCCACAGCGAGGCACACGGCGCACACAGCAGAGGCGGCATGTAATTAGTCAATTTGACTCATTACATGCCGCTGGGCGTGCGCCCTCAGGGCAACTGCGCTGTGTGCCAGGCCCACTTGGCAGACACGTAGTTACGGCCCTGCATTAATCGTCCAGCATTAATCGCCGGCTGCACGATCCCCGGATTTGAGCCGCTGTACATCTAGCCCAGTGCAGCCGCTTATTATCTGCCCTTCAGCCCGTGGACGCACGGCTGGTAAAAAGACCTGACATTTAAGGACTTTGTCTCCTTGACACTTATCACAACCCATTACTGAGGTTTTGTACAATAACAGGAAGACTGAGAGATATATATATATAGTGGGTAAGATACTCACTGACTTTCTCATGGATGCTTTTCATGTCTAAACTTTTGTTATTTATTACAAAGACTTGCATGTCTGTGTACGAATCAATGAGATAGTAACTGTTACAACTACACAGTTCAATGCGCTAAATTTTTTACTACATTGTTGTCAGCAGCATGATTCTCTATTTCTCCTTATTATAGGATACTTCTTATTATTGTCTGATTTTATATTTTATTTTTATATGTTTATTTGTGTATTGGTATATATACCACAGTGCAGTGGCGTGCGGTGAGGTCAATGACTGGTGAGGCACTACAGCCATAAAGTCCGCCGAATCCTGCCGATGACCCCTACCGCCACCGAGCCAATGCCCGCTACTGCCTCTGAGCCGATGCCCGCTGCCACCGCCAATGGCTTACAAACTCGCCCATCATCAACTGTCCCAGCCCTCCGCCACTAATTTGCATCTCAGTCCAATGCTGCCAATGCCCGCTGCCTGCCTGCTCATCATACTTGTGATATATTGTACATTTTTATAGAAAAAAAATAATAATTAGTGTTTGGGACTGGGAAGGGAGTGGGAGGAGGACATGAATGCAATTTTGTTGTCCAGGGCTTCCATTAATGGGGAAGGGTTTGAATGGGTTAAAAAATGTAAAAAAAATGTGTGAGGTCCCTCCTCCTAAGTATAACCAGCCTCGGGCTCTTTGAGCCAGTCCTGGTTGTTTAAATACTGGGGGGAAAATTGGACAGGGGTTGCCCGTATTTAGACAACCAGCACTGGGCTCTTAGTCCGGTCCTGGTGCAAAAAAAACTGGGGACAAAGGACATAGGGGTCACCCGTATTTTTAAAACCAGCATCGGGCTCCACTAGCCAGGGACATAATGCCACAGCCGGGGGACACATTTATGTACGTCCCTGCGGCTGTGGCATTACCCCCCCAACTAGTCACCCCTGGCCGGGGTTCCCTGGAGGAGTGGGGACCCCTTAAATCAAGGGTTTCCCCCCCCTCAAGGCACACAAGGGCCAGGGGTGAAGCCCGAGGCTGTCCCCAGCACCCCTGGGCGGTGGGTGCCGGGCTGATAGCCATAAGTGTGTAAAAAAAAGGCCCAGCAAGCCTCCCCCACTTGCTGGTACTTGGAGAACCTCAAATACCAGCATGCGGGGAAATAACGGGCCTGCTGGTACCTGTAGTTCTACAACAACAAAAAATACCCAAATAAAAACACAACACACACACCGTGAAAGTAAAAATTTATGAAAACACACTTACACACTCACACATACTTACCTACATCCCACACCGGTCATGTCCACTTGTCCATGTAGAATCCAATAGGGGGACCTGTAAAAATTAAAATTATACTTACAAACGAAGTAATCCACAGGAGGAGAGAGAGAGAGAGAAATAGAGAGAAATTAATGAATATTATGCACTCACTGACGCGGGAGGACGTTAGCACAGACAGGGGTGAGTGCTGCTGCTGGCTGGGAGGACGGAGCAGGCGCCGGAGGAGGAACGAGGGGGGATGATTCCTACTCGGCCACAGCACACAGGTGCCACGCCGGAGGAGGAACGAGGGGGGTCCTACCTGGCCACCAAACTCAGTCTCAGGCACAAAGGCGCCACCACTTCCGCCTCCAGCGCCGCCTGTGGGTGATTGGACACAGGGTCCGGTTCTAGACCTTGTGGCATTTTTTTTTCTTCATTTTACACTGTACCTTGTGGTGGTGAGACTCTGGAGGAGAGGCGCCAACAGCGAAGGTGTGGTTCAGGGCCGGACTGCCCATCTGTCACTTCTGGCAAATGCCAGAAGGGCCGATGGGCCGGTCCACAGAGAGCGAGGAACGCCGCATGCAGTGCATCTCCCGGCTCTCTGTTTTGTCTGCCACTATAGTGCCCCATTGCTAAGCAATATGGGGGCATGCTGCGAGTCCACGCCCCCTGACTCGCAGTACACCCCCATTTGCAGTGTCCGCTCCCCCCGTTGCTAAGCAATATGGGGGCGTGCCGCGAGTCTACTCCCCCTGACTCACAGCACGCCCTCATTTGCAGTGTCCGCACCCCCCGTTGCTAAGCAATATGGGGGCATGCCGCAAGTCCACGCCCCCTGACTCGTGGCATTCCCCCATTTGCAGTGTCCGCGTGCTTCTTTCTCGGCGCACGCACCCCCGTTTACGCGCGCACATGGATGCCAGGACCAGAAAGAGGCCTCAGTCCATCCCCGGTGGGGGTAGTGGTGGGACACTGGAGAAGAAGAGCCAACAGCAAAGGGGGGATGGGGAGGTGGAGTGGTGAGAAACTGAAGGAGAGGAGCTGGCAGCAAGGGTTGGGTGAGATACTGAGGGACAGGAGTCGGCAGCAAGGGGGGGTGGTGGTGGTGAGACATTGGATGAGCCGGATGAGAGGAGCCGGCAGTGGGAGAGGGCACACTATGGAGAGAATGTGGGGGCAGGGTGCACTGGACATGGGCAGGGGGTGCCGGGAAGGAAGAGCAGAGAGCGGGGACACTGGGGAGAGCATGTGCGGATGGAGAGTGCTGAACTTAGGGAGCGCAGAGAGCAGGGCACTTACAGCTGTCAATATAGGCTGGCAGAGCCGGCCCTAACCAAAATGATGCCCTAGGCAAGATTTTGGCTGGTGCCCCCTAGCACCACTGCTAGTTCCACCTCTGACCCTGCACCCATTTCCCAGCACCATCACCCCTCACCCATAGCAGTCCTTATTTTGGTGTTCCCACCCCCTATATTTTAAACATGAACATTGCGCACATCTGGCGCACAACCCAGAAAAGTATGTGTTTTTGCTGGCAAGGGGCATGGCCACACAATAATGCCCCCAGTTCAAATCCTGCCACACAGTACTGCAACTTTATTCACAATTTATCATGTGATAGTGTCCCTAATTCATGTTACATCACACAGTAGTATCGCTTTACCTTGTATACGTTACTCCTCACAGTAGTGTCCCTTATTCACATTACATCACAATAAATTGCTCCTTATGCACATTACACCACAACATATTGCTCTTTATTCACATTAGACCACAAAGTAGTCCCCTTTATACACATTATGCCACACAGTAGAGCATCTTATACACATAATGCCACACATTAGTAATGCATTTATGCACATAATACCACACAGTAATGCCCCTTACATATATAGTAACATAGTATCTGAGGTTGAAAAAAAGACAATTGTCCATCGAGTTCAACCTATTTGTGGTCTCCTATGCATGATGATTTGACTAAAATTTCTGACTGATGCTGCTGTCAGCCGTTGCATTTTATCCCTATTTATAGTAACTATAATGCATGACTATGCACCATACCCCTGGATATCCTTATCCATTAGGAATTTATCTAACCTATTCTTAAAGGTGTTGACAGATTCCGCCATTACAACTCCCTCGGGCAGGGAATTCCAAACACGTATTGTCCTTACCGTGAAAAAGCCTTTACGCCGTATTGTGCGGAATCTCCTCTCCTCTAACCTGAGCGAGTGTCCACGAGTCCTCTGTGTTGATCTAACCAAAAACAGGTCCCGCGCAAGCTCTGTGTATTGTCCCCTTATATATTTGTAGATGTTGATCATATCCCCTCTTAGTCTCCGCTTTTCCAATGTAAACATGCCTAGTCTTTCAAGCCTTTTCCTTGTATTCCATCGTCTCCATGCCCTTAATTAGTTTGGTCGCCCTCCTCTGTACCTTTTCAAGCTCCAGGATATCCTTTTTGTAGTACGGTGCCCAGAATTGTACACAGTATTCAAGGTGTGGCCTCACTAGTGATTTATATAACGGGAGTATAATACTCTCGTCCCTAGCATCAATACCCCGTTTTATGCATGCTAATATCTTATTAGCCTTCTTTGCTGCAGTCCTACTTTGGGTACTACTGCTTAGCTTGCTATCTATGAGGACACCTAAGTCCTTTACCAGTACAGAATCCCCTAATTGTATCCCATTTAGTAGGTAGGTGTAATTTTTGTTCTTGTTACTACAGTGCATTACCTTACACTTGTCTGTGTTGAAGCGCATTCTCCATTTGGCTGCCCATGCTTCTAATTTAACTAAGTCATTCTGAAGAGACTCGGCATCCTCCTCTGTATTTATAGCCTTACACAATTTGGTATCATCTGCAAAAATTGACACCATGCTCTCTAGACCTTCTGTTAGGTCGTTAATGAAAATATTGAACAATAGCAGTCCTAATACTGAGCCTTGCGGCACACCAGTTAGCACTTCAGTCCAAGTTGAAAAAGATCCATTAACCACAACGCGCTGCTCCCTGTTATCTAACCAGTTTTTGACCCAAGTGCATATTGTGCTTCCTAGCCCTGATTCTTGTAGCTTGTAGATAAGTCTCATGTGTGGTACAGTATCGAACGCTTTGGCAAAGTCTAAAAAGATTACATCCACGTCTTTACCCTGATCTAGGTTTGCGCTTACTGTTTCATAAAAGCCAAGTAAGTTGGTTTGACAGGATCTGTCCTTCATAAACCCATGTTGATTCCTTTTAATTACCTTATTGACTTCAAAGAACTTCTGAATACTATCTCTTAGAATACCTTCCAATACTTTCCCCACTATAGATGTAAGACTAACTGGTCTATAATTACCTGGTTCAGCTTTACTTCCCTTTTTGAATATAGGCACTACTTACGCTATACGCCAGTCTTTGGGAACCATACCTGATATAACTGAATCCTTAAAGATCAAAGATAGCGGTTTTGCCAGTTCAGAGTGAAGCTCCATTAGAACCCTTGGGTGAATACCATCGGGCCCTGGTGATTTATTAATCTTTATGACACACATTATTAATGTCCTTATAAGTATAATGCGCCTTACGCATTATGCCAACCTTTATCAATGTCCTTATACACATAATGTCCTTTACACATGTGCCACACATTATTAATGCCCTTATACACATAAAGACACACATAATGTCCCTTACACATAAGCCACACATTATTAATGCATTTATACACACGACACACTTATTGCCCCTTACACATATGCTGAACACTATTACACAACCAACCCACTCACACAATCACAGCACTCACATGGCCACTAACACTGTGTCCTCTGCCTCTGCTTGGATACAGATGTGTCCTCATAAATCGCCTCAGTGTGCCATGCAGTAGGAGATGCCTGGCGTGAGTCATCTGGCAGCTCTGCTAACGGCAGGTGCCTATTTATTGATGGAAATGCACATTGTTTGCATTTCTATACTGCTAGGATGTACAAGCAGCTTCTGCTGATTAAAATTATATGCTGCATGCCTATATACTGTGTGCGACTGTGGCTGTATCTGCATGCGAAATGCTACACACAGAATATAGGCATGCCGCATATCATTTTAATCAGCAGAAGCTGCTGGTGCCCCTAGGCATGCCAAATGCCCTAGGCAGTTGCCTAGTTTGCCTATGCCTAGGGCTGGCTCTGTAGGCTGGCATATGATGAATGCTATTCATCATCAGACTCTCCTAAAATTATCTCTTCCGAAAAGCCGCCCTTTCTGCGGAGTCAGCTTTTTGGAAATGTGATACTTTTTATCCCCTTAACTGCACTGTCTTCCTACTGACTGCCTATGCCAGCCTATATTGACAGCTGTGAGTGCCCTGCTCTCTGCACTCCCTACCAGCACTCTCTCCCTATGTTCAGCACTCCCCACCAGCACATTCTCTCCCCAGTGTCCACGCTCTCTGCGCTTCCTTCCCGGCACTCTCTGCCCATGTCCGGGGCACCCTGCCCCCACATACTCTCCATAGTGTGCCCTCTCCCGCTGCCGGCTCCTCTCAGTTGGCTCATCCAGTTTCTCACCACCACCCCCTTGCTGCTGGCTCCTGTCTCTCAGTATCTCACCACTCACATTGCTGCTGGCTCCTCTCCTTCAGTGTCTCACCCCCCCACTTTGCTGTTGGTTCCTTTCCTCCAGAGTCTCACCACTACCCCCACCCTCGCAGTCGGCTCCTCTCCTCCAGTGTCTCACCACTCCCCCCTTGCTGTCAGCTCCTCTCCTCCACTGTCTCACCACTCCCCCCTTTGCTGTTGGCTCCACTCCAGTGTTTCACCACTGACCCACCCCTCGCTGTCAACTACTCTCCTCCACTGTCTCACCACTCCCCCCTTTGCTGTTGCCTCCTCTCCTCCAGTGTCTCACCACTACCCACACCCTTGCTGTCAGCTCCTCTCCTCCAGTGTCTCACCCCTACACCCACCCTCACTGTCAGCTCCTCTCCTCCAATGTCTCACCACTACACCCACCCTCACTGTCAGCTCCTCTCCTCCAGTGTTTTGCCACTCCCCCCTTTGCTATTGCCTCATCTCCTCCAGTGTCTCTCCACTACCCCCACCCTCACTGTCAGCTCCTATCCTCCAATGTCTCATCACTACCCCCACCCTCACTGTCAGCTCCTCTCCTCCAATGTCTCACCACTACACCCACCCTCACTGTCAGCTCCTCTCCTCCAGTGTCTCACCACTCCCCCCTTTGCTATTGCCTCCTCTCCTCCAGTGTCTCTCCACTACCCCCACCCTCACTGTCAGCTCCTATCCTCCAATGTCTCATCACTACCCCCACCCTCACTGTCAGCTCCTCTCCTCCAGTGTCTCACCACTCCCCCCTTTGCTGTTGGTTCCTCTCCAGTGTCTCACCGTCTCACCACTGACCCACCCCTCGCTGTCAACTACTCTCCTCCACTGTCTCACCACTCCCCCCTTTGCTGTTGCCTCCTCTCCTCCAGTGTCTCTCTACCACCCCCACCCTCACTGTCAGCTCCTATCCTCCAATGTCTCATCACTACCCCCACCCTCACTGTCAGCTCCTCTCCTCCAGTGTCACACCACTACCCCCACCCTCGCTGTCATCCCCTCTCCTCCACTGTCTCGTCACCCCCCCCCCCTTTGCTGTTGCCTCCTCTCCTCCAGTGTCTCATCACTACCCCCACCCTTGCTGTCAGCTCCTCTCCTCCAGTGTCTCACCACTCCCCCCTTTGCTGTTGCCTCCTCTCCTCCAGTGTCTCACCACTACCCCCACCATCACTGTCAGCTCCTCTCCTCCAGTGTCTCACCACTCCCCTTTTGCTGTTGCCTCCTCTCCTCCAGTGTCTCACCACTGCCCCCGCCCTCGCTGTCAGCTCCTCTCCTCCAGTGTCTCACCACTCCCCTTTTGCTGTTGCCTCCTCTCCTCCAGTGTCTCACCACTACCCCCACCCTCGCTGTCAGCTCTTCTCCTCCAGTGTCTCACCACTCCCCTTTTGCTGTTGCCTCCTCTCCTCCAGTGTCTCACCACTACCCCCACCCTTGCTGTCAGCTCCTCTCCTCCAGTGTCTCACCACTCCCGCCTTTGCTGTTGCCTCCTCTCCTCCAGTGTCTCACCACTACCCCCACCCTCACTGTCAGCTCCTCTCCTCCAGTGTCTCACCACTCCCGCCTTTGCTGTTGCCTCCTCTCCTCCAGTGTCTCACCACTGCCCCCACCCTCGCTGTCAGCTCCTCTCCTCCAGTGTCTCACCACTCCCCTTTTGCTGTTGCCTCCTCTCCTCCAGTGTCTCACCACTACCCCCACCCTCGCTGTCAGCTCCTCTCCTCCAGTGTCTCACCACTCCCCTTTTGCTGTTGCCTCCTCTCCTCCAGTATCTCACCACTGCCCCCACCCTCGCTGTCATCTCCTGTCCTCCAGTGTCTCACCACTCCCACCTTTGCTGTTGGCTCCTCTCCAGTGTCTCACCACTGACCCCACCCTCGCTGTCGGCACATCTCCAGTGTCTCTCCACCACAAGGTGCAGTTTAAAACGTAACATATGGGTTCAGGGGCTGTATGCCATCTCAGGATGGTGTACAATATTACTAACAAGTTCTGAAAAAATGCTTTTTGTGAACTTGTTGAATAGCACAATTTCCACATGGTATGAGGGTGTGAAAATTATCGTGGCAGGTTTGTAACAAGGAGATATGAGTGATACCCAGGAGTGCAACTAGAAATTTGTCGGCCCCATAGCAAAATATTTAAGGGGCCCCCCAACTCGGCGCTCTACCACAGTTGATATGGCTAGTGCTGCACAAGAGATGTGGTTAGTGTTCACATCCAGGGATCAGGATGCAAGAAGTAGTAATTGGATGAAGGGGACAGGACAGAAGTAGTAGTGTGGATCAGGGTGGCAGGCTGGGAGTAGTAGTTGTGGGGAGAAGGGGGGTTAGGCTGGTAGAAAAAGTAGTGCAGAGCAGGGGGGGCAGGTTGGGAGAAATAGCAGTAGTGCAGAGCAGGGGGGCAGTTTGGGAGTAGCAGTAGTAGTAAAGAGTGGGGGACAGGCTGGGAGTAGTAGTAGTGCAGAGCAGGAGGGGCAGGTGGGGAGTAGCAGTGCAGAGCGGGAGGCAGGCTGGAAGTGGTGGTGGAGAGCAGAAGGCAAGCTGAGAGTAGTAGTAGTGTAGAGCGGGTAGCAGGCTGGGAGTAGTTGTAGTGCAGTGTGGGGGTCAGGCTGGGAGTAGTAGTGGTGGAGGGCAGGGGGAAGGCTGGGAGTATTAGTAGTGTAGAGAGGGCAGCGGGCTGGGAGTAGTTGTAGAGCAGAGTGGGGGTCAGGCTGGGACTAGTAGTGGTGGGGAATAGGGGCAGGCTGGGAGTGGTAGTAGTGGGAAGCAGAGAACAGACTAGGGGTAGTGGTGGTAACTCAAAAGAAGCAGCCAGGATGGGAGTGGAAGCTGAACAAGTATGTCACCTCATCTCAGTAGCTCCCAGGTCACGGCCGCCGTTCGTGCTGACAGCAGCTTCACAGGTCATGGATAGCCTGTGTGGGTATGATGGACTCTACCGCTCCTCCTGGCAGCAGCAGTCACCATCTCCTCCTTGCGTGGCCCAGCTCACTTCCTCTAGCAGTGCAGCGCAGTACCATGAGACAGGGCGTTGGACCAGCGGTGGAGGATGAGGAAGTGCGTCCTCGGGAAGACTGCACAGACTAGTGGTGGCTACAGGCTCTGGAGCTGGGCACACTGAAATGAAAAAAAAAAAAACCTGCACACAATTGAATAGCAAAAATCTGATACCTGCTGGTAAAACCCCACAGGAGTGAGATTTTTGCTATTCTCACACCTAATTGAATATGCCCCTTAAGTCTCATTGATGTGAACACATGTACTATTTGTTATTAATATGACTTAACTGTACAATAGCCTGTGATTGGTTTACAGAAGGAAGGGATTGGCCATGTTCTCCAAATTTTACGGCAGTGTAAAACACTGTTGAATCTCCTCTTTCAGCTACGGTTCATGATCAGGAACATTAGTTACACTGGTATATGACACACGCTGTCTAATGGGGATGCGGTCAAGATGCCAGCTGTCGGGATCACGGCAGTCAGAATGCCGACAGGCATCAGAATCCCAACAGCTATCAGAATCCCGGTGCCGGAATCCCAACAGGATCAGGAGACCGACCCCGGATTCCTGACCGTATGTATAGCTTGCAGGTTAGGGCCAGTATGAGGTGGTTAGGTTTAGGTGCCTCCTGGGGGGTTAGGTATGTGGGGGAGGTTAGGGTTAGGCTGCCTAGGCACCACCGGAGGGAGGTTAGGTTTAGGCAGTAAGGGGGAGGTTAGGGTTAGGCTGGGGGCACAGAGGGGTAGGGGACAGTGGGGAATATACTGACATCCCCCGTCGGGATTTAGAAAATCAGGATGCCGGCATCAGTATTCTGACCGCTGGCATATTATACCCACACTAATAAATATATATATATATATATATATATATATATATATATATATAGTACGTGTATGTTTAACAGTATATTAACACAGAACATAAACTTTAAATACAGCCAGACTTACTTTCTTTGGACAAATATTGGTAATGCATGCAGAGAATACTTCATAGTCCTGTGCAGTATAAGGTAACGTATGCATAATGTATAATTTGAGTACACAGTCTGGAACCTGATCCCTAGAAGAGGATGAGGGCACCACAGGCATTGGGGCCCACAGGGGGGTTCCCCTGTACCCGGTGGGCCAGTCCAACCCTGTTTGTAAGTAAATACCTTAAAGGTATGTGCGTGATGTGTGGCGGAATGTAACGCATCACGGATGCGATGCTTAGTACATTCCACCCTTTATCTCTCTTCACTTTATCTCTTTCCAAGCTTTGCTAAATCTTTTCTTAGGCACAGAAAGAATCTTAGGGCTAAAAAGGCGATACCTGTATACAGTATTCACCCTCACTCTACCTGGACTCCTCTGCCCACACTCCTTGCTGATGTTAGAAATAAATGAAATAGTGTCATAAATATCCCAGGTTATTGCATGTAAAAGCGCAGCAACGAACTCAGGATATTGAGGAGTGTGAAAGCACACTGTTGAAATTACCTGGGTAAAGCGACTCTGCATTTCAACCCAGGTAGCGAGCTGGTTTCAACATGGGTTCAACTCAGCTCGCAGTGCAGTGTGAACGGGTAAGACGGGTCCATTCACACCATAGTATGAGGCGGTGGTTGAAGGTGAGATCATTGGCTGGTGAGGATGAGATCATCGGCTCAGGATGCATTAGCGGTGACGTCACCAACCCGGGAATAAGCTAGATCGGGCCGCCAGTTTAAAGAGGTCTCAGCCGGGTTGCACCTGGTCAGGACCTGTGTACAAAATCCCAGGTGGGACCAGGCTATGTAGTGTGAAAGGCGCACTACTCTCTCCTCTGTTTTTTAACAGTTACTTTTAAAACATTCCAGAGGTACTTTGTAAAAATAAATGGTTATACACATATGGAAGACCCAGTCAGGGCCGTCTTTTCGTATGGGCTCAATGGGCTCTTGCCCAAGGGCCCCAGGAGTATAAGGGTCCTATGCTGATAGCTTAGGGTCCCCTCTTTCCAGGGGTACCAGATTTTTGAAAATCGGCCCTGGGGAACCGGAGATATCCGACTTGAAAGCAGTGGTCCCAATTCAAGCCTGTTAATTGCTCTTCCCAGCCAGATATCTCGGGTTCTGTCTGACTTAATCCAAAAGCTGGGACTCTCCCCTTTTGGTGGATATTGGCAGCTTGTCTCTACTATGCCCAGAACCAGAGATATCAGCCTTCCAGCAGATGGTCCCTGCTCCAGCTCCACACACCTAATATGCAGTTTTAGATTTTCATTGGTGAATTGCTCTGGCACCTGAGCTCTGATCTCCAAGTCCCCAGAACCTTCTGAAAGGTGTTACTCTCTCTAGGTTTTTATCCCATTCAAAGCTAAGAAATATATTTTCAGAAACTTGAGATATCTGCAGTCAAGCAAACTGCCCTCCCACCGGAAAATGATAAATTTTAAGCCCACTCCGCTATCCACCCCTCCCCTACATTTTAAACACCCCCTACCACCCTGGAAGTCATGTACCAGGGCTTCTTCATTCAGCCCAATGCCCCGTTCTACAGTTTAGACCCATCTGTGCAGTAAAGGAGTGATTAGCAGAAATTACTGCTCCAGGTCCTAAATGCTGAGCGGAAGATAGAACACCCCCTACCACCCGCGGGACATCAAAGCTGCCACTGATAGCACCCCCCACCCCTACCGCTGGAGGATGGGTAGGGGGCCCAGTGCATTGCTGTGCCCAGGGGCCTACACTGCTGTTAAGACAGCCCTGGACCCAGTCACACATTCATCTCTAATTAAAAAGTGTGTGTGAGGGGAATAAATTTAGCATAATGTGCAAAATAGATTTATGGCCTGATTCAAACCTGATCTCTACTGTGCGTTTTTGCACAAAGAGCGATCAGGCATTAACTGCGTATGCACCACAATGCACTCGCGCGTCGGCCAACATCAACAGGCTTCGCCGGTCAGCGACAGGCTGGTGCGAAAATTCTAATCGCACAGCCACTCCCATGCTGATTGACAGGAAGAGGCCGTTTGTGGGTGGTAACTGACCGTTTTCTGGGAGTGTCAGGGAAATTGCAGGCGTGCCAAAGCGTTTTCAGCGAGGGTGTCTGACGTCAGCTCCGGCCCCGATCAGCCTGTTGTGATCGCACTGTAGCAGTAAGTCCCGAGCTGCGCAGAGACTGTAACAACTAGCCACTGGTGAGTGAGGTGCAAACGGATTTGCAGCTGTCCGCTGACTGAGGTTTTTTTTTAGTAGCTTACACATGCGATCGCACATTTGCACTGCGAATATACACTCTCCTTGGGCGGCGACTATCTGTTTGTAGGACAACAATTTTAGCAGCCCAGCGATTAGGTCTGAATCACCCCCTTAATAATTCAACATCATTAGTTTTCCCGCACATCTCTATGGATAAAGAAGGAAAATTAGCCATGTTACTGGCTGTGAGGTGCATTCTGGGTTACATTGTGGCCCTTGTACCCCCTATGATACAGGAGCAATTGCCAATAATTGACATTGTTTCTTTTTTGGAACTTTTCTAGGTGTTTTAGTGAACAAAATACATTTGCAATAAACAAGGATGTTATGCATTTCTTTATTAAGCATCGAGTTGACACATAATAAATGAGCAAGAAGCGCAAATATGATCCATGTGGGCAAGTCATGGGATATAGAAGACGCCATACAATGGCCACCAGCAATAACAGCTTCTGTGTCATTTTGTCATTCCCTCAGAGGGAGTTGGAGGCAGTAACATATCCTGTAATAAACAAACACAAGAAACACACAAACTCACTTGTGGGAAAAAATAATATACTATAGCCACTGTATTACTGAGCAAAACAATATACTTACCGATGTGTCCTTATACATATACGGCAATATGTAATAGCCTGCGAGGTGCAGGGTGTTACGGAATTCCAGCGAGTCTGCGTGTATTTTTACAGTGCCAGTCATTTACAAGGCAAAGTCAGGACAGGTTTGCCTTGAAAATGATTGCTGCTTGAAAAATAAGGGCAGACTTGCTGGGACTCCTGAAGAGCCTGCACCCGCTGGCTATTATATATTACCCATGTATAGTCATAGTCGCAAAGTAATGTTACTAGGCTATACCAGCAGACTGTGCTTATTACTATGCGACACTTGAAGAGAGTATTGACTGCATAGGAGAGGAAAGGGTTAAACATCTGGGGAGGGGTGGACCTAGCTGTAAGGAAAGTACAGCCTTCTTTAAGGGGAGGGCTTGATATATATAGGGAAGGTGAAGCCATTTTAAGTCTCTTGGTGACTCGGTTTGGTGAGTGCTGCAGTGCCAGCAAAAATCATTTGTTTTATTGCCTGCTGTTAACAGAGACATACTGCCTCTTTATTGCTCCCCTCTCCAGTAGCCCAGGGTGTCCCTTGCTTATATCAAGGGTTGCTAATATGTCCTCTCGCCCCCAGCGCATGTTAAGGGCCCCGGCTCAGTTCCGTCGGTCGGACGGACGAGCGGGCCCTGACGCAGTGGTGAGCGGTGGGGGGGACGGGGCTCCGTCCCCTAGGGCCTCATCAGATGCCCCCTCTGGCAACGATGGCGGGGCCCGGGCAGACTCGTCGCCGGGTGCCGAGCCGGTCACCCCAGCCAGACGAGGGCGGCGTGGGGAACCAGGGGTCCCTGCAGGCCGCTCGAGTGTTGGCGGGCGGCGGCCGTCCCCGCCGGGAGCCGCCGAGACCGGCTTCATGGCGGGCGCCCGCGGGCGCGCGCGTGCACGCGGTGGGGGGCACCAGGGCGCAGCGGAGGTAGTCTCTCCTTCCCCGCCCCGGACGGCTGTTCGGGTCGGGCGGGAGGTGGCGACGCTGCAGGGAGCTGGCGGTCGCCGCGCGGGGTCTAGTCAAGTACCTCGCGCGGCGGCCAGACAGGAGGAGCAGGCCGGGAGGCAGCTGGCGGTTGTACGTGGGGCGCGCGCTCGTGGTGCGCGCGCCCGCGCTCGCTCTGGGCGCCGCTAGCCGCGCACGTGTGCGCGCAGCGGCGCCAGCTGAACACACAGCAGCCTCTTCTTCTCCCCGGATGCCGGATTTCGGCAGGGGGAGAGATAGGTTGAGGGGGGTGCAGCGCGTGCCTCGAGGAGGCAGCGCTGGGGGCACTGTCAGCATCAATAATAATGGGGGCACAGCAGGACCGGCAAGGGGTGGCCGTCAGCAACAGGCGGGTGCACCCTCTGCCGGTCTGACGACACGCGGGGGAGCACGCGCGGAGGGGCAGCAGGTCCCTGTCACTGTCGCCGGACGCGGCGGGGCCCGCGGCGGGAGGGGTGACAGGGAATGGGTCAGCGGCCGCAGGGCCGCGGCCCAGGCAGCTGTACCAGTCAGCGGGTCCTCCCCCGGATCAGGAGATTCTTCTCCTTCCCTGGATAGGGACGAGGAGGGATCGGAGAGGGAGAGCCTCGGGGCCGGCAGGGGGGCTCTTGCCTTCGGGTCGGAGCAGGAGGAGCGGGACCCCCGGGGCGTATCAGGCGGTCAAAGGGCGCGGGCTCGCGCCCAAACAAGGACCGGTCGCCCTTCGGGCGGCGTTTCCGGGGGTCGTGCCGCATGGGATTCCCCTGGGGCCATAGCGTCGGCACTGGCCACGGTGGCGCAGGCTCTTGTGCCATTAGCGGGAGTGGCCTCCCCCAGGACAACGGCGGACTCCGGCCGAGCTGCAGGGCGCAAGAGGTCAGACAAGGGCAGGTCATCAGCGGCGCAGCGAGTGGCAAGAGCCTGCCGGGAGCTGGGGGCGGCAGCAGCGGAGCTGGAGCTAGGGCCAGACTGCGAGCGACAGGGAGGCTCGGGCCCTGCGCATTCCGCACGGGGTGCCCGGCGTGCGCCGCACGCGCGGGCCGGTCCCTCTTTTGTTTTGTCTTCCACAGAGGACCAAGGTGAAGGGGACTCGGCAGACTTCGCAGTGGACGAAGATTGGAATGAAGACGACGAGCAATCCGAGTCGGAGAGGTCGACGGCATCCGGTGAGTTGGTGCAGTCTTTTTCAAATTCCACCGCGAGCTCGAGTTCGCGTAGCTCTTCATCCTCCTCCTCATCCTCCTCTTTGGCGTCACAAGCGTCCGACGCGGATAGTACCGCTAGGGCAAGGAGGGAGGCCGAGAAACTTGCCAAAAGGGCGGCGAAGCAGCAGAAGAGGCGCAAGCGACGCAGGCGAATGAGTGTAGAGGAGCGTAGGGCAAAGAAGCGGCGCGATCTGCCGGGGGTAGTGCGCTGCGAGTACACCGCAGTTATGAGGGGGCTGCGAGATAGCTGCCGCAAGAAGATACGTAGGGGTGACCTCGTAGACTTGTTCGTCTTGACTAGGGCCATGAAGAGGGACTACAAAGCGGCGGCCGCTAAGACGGGCATGGGGACAGAAGCTTTCCGGTCTTTTGATAATTGGCTGGCCGGTTTTTGGGTGTTTGCGGCATGCTATTTGGAGGATAGGCCGGAAGAACACATGAATATTATCCGGTACCTGCATCTCGTGCATGACATGCAGCGCACGTCCGCGGGCTCGGAATGGCGGCAGTATGACCAAGAGTTTCGGGAGAAACAGGACGGGCTGCGGGTCATGGATTTTGGTTTCAAAGATGTGGAGGTCTGGCTCAAAGTGACCCGGGCATCACAACAAGAGGTGGAGCCCCAGAAACAGGGAACAGGTATGCGTCGCGCGGGGTCATCAGCCCAGGGGGCGGCCGCGGACGTAGGAATGGCCAGGACAGGCGGATCGGCCGCTCGCGGGGGCGGGCGGTCTGCTACTCGGGGGAAATGCTTCGCGTTTAATAGCGGAACATGTTCCTATGGCAAGCAGTGTCGGTTTCGTCACTCCTGCCACCATTGTGGGGGAGCCCACCCAGCCTCCTCTTGTTTTAAAGGGGGGCGACAGGGAAGCAAGGGAAAGCAGGCGTACTCGAAGCAGGCCGCGAGCGGGACCGCTCAGCAGAGCCCCAACGCCAGTTAAGTTGGAAACGATGGCAAATGGTTGTATATGTATCCAAATAGAGCGGATGCGAAGTTTTTGTTAGACGGTTTTAAGTTTGGTTTTCGCTTGCCTGTTGCAAGCGAGGTATCAGTGCGGGCGCAGAGAAACCTCCAGTCTGCACGGGCATTGCCGACTGTCCTGCGGGAGAAAGTAGATAAGGAGGTCAGGTTGGGCAGGATGGGGGGGGCCTTTTAGATCACCCCCGGTGGATGACTTGGTCATCTCCCCGGTCGGGGTGGTTCCGAAGAAGACCCCGGGCGCTTTTCGGCTCATACAGCATCTGTCTTACCCGCCGGGGGTTTCGGTCAACGACGCAATACCACCGGCTTATTGCTCGGTGGTGTATCAGTCATTTGACGAGGCGCTAGAGATGGTCCGCAGCTACGGGAGCGGGGCCCTCATGGCTAAGATCGATGTTGAGTCAGCCTTTAGATTATTGCCATTGCATCCTGACTCATTCCGTTTCATGGGTTTCCGGATTGGGACGGAGTATTTCATCGACAAATGTCTGCCGATGGGATGTTCCGTTTCATGCTCATTTTTCGAGCGCTTTAGCACTTTTCTTCATTGGTGTGTGGAGTCGACGTCAGGCGGGCACGGGGTTGCACATTACCTCGACGATTTCCTATGCGCAGGTCCGGCGAACGACACAAGGTGCGCCGATTTGTTGTTTAGCACCCAGGCTCTCTTTTACCACTTCGGTGTTCCTGTAGCCGAGGACAAAACGGAGGGTCCTGACTCCTGTTTATCGTTCTTGGGGATTGAAATCGACACAGTGGCGGGGGAGTGTCGCTTGCCTCAGGACAAAGTGTCGAAGCTCCGCGAAACCATTTGCCGGTTCAAAGGCTCGCGTAAGGTCACGCTGCGTCAGGCGCAGTCCTTGCTGGGCATGCTTAACTTTGCTTGTCGGGTAATTCCGATGGGCAGGGTTTTCTGCCGGAAGCTCGAAAGGGCAACGGCGGGGTGTGCCAGGCCTCATCATTTCGTTCGATTGTCCTCTGAATTAAAAAGGGATCTGGCCGTATGGGCTTCGTTCCTGGAGGATTTCAACGGTGTGAGCATATGGCAAGCGCCAGCCGTAGACAGCGACCGGTTGCAGCTGTTTACCGATGCCGCAGGTGCCTATGGATTTGGTTGTTTTTTGGAGGGATCGTGGTGTGTGGCATCTTGGCCGGAAAGCTGGCATAGTGAGGGTCTTACAAGGGATCTGTTGCTACTGGAGCTTTTTCCCATTATGGTAGCCCTGGAAGTTTGGGGCGACCGGTTGGCTAATCGCAGCATAGTGTTTAGATGCGACAATCTGGGCGTAGTGCATGCGATTAATAACCAGAGGGCGAAATCGCTAGTGGTTCTGAGGGTGCTCGGGCACTTGCTTTTGACATGCTTGCGTAGGAATCTATGGTTCCGGGCGCAGCATGTTCCCGGCTTGGAAAACGAAATCGCAGATGCATTGTCGCGGGGACAGTGGGAGAGGTTTTGGGTTTTGGCACCCGAGGCCGAAGAACAGGGCTTTCACTGTCCTGATTATGTTTGGCAGGTGATCGGGCCGGATTGGAAGGTCTAGCGTTGCGGTCGGTAGCGCCGGCCACGCTCAAGGCGTACGGACAAGCGTGGAGCGAGTGGGAGGCGTTTGTCCAGAGTCGTCAACATCAAGGTAAGAGCAAGCATCGGCTGATGCTTTCTTTTATGTGGCAGCTCTACGTTTCCGGTAGGTCGCGAGCGGTCGTGTCCCGGTACTTGGCTGGCGTCTCATTCTTCTGCAAGCTGCGAGGCGTCCCGGATGTAACGAAAAGCGAGGTTCTACGGAAGGCTATGAAAGGGTGGGCGCGAGTTGCGCCGACGCCGCCGGATAGGAGGCGGCCCATCGATGCGGCTTTGTTGCCGGCCGTCATCGAGGCGGTGGGGCGAGTAGCGTCGTCCAGGTTTGAGGCGCTTTTGTTCCGTTTAGCCTTCTCGATGGCTTACCACGGGGCTTTTCGAGTTTCTGAGTTGGTAGCGCCTTCCAGGAGGTCGGAATCGCGCATGCTGGTCGGGGGCGTAGTAGTGGGTGAGAGGTCCTTGCTGTGCAGATTGCGGCGATCCAAGACGGATCAAGTGGGGAGAGGGCGCTGGGTTACGATGGTTCCAGCGCTAGAAGAAAGCGTTTGCCCAGTGGGTCTGGCAATGCAATATCTGGGAGTACGACCCGCTAAGGAGGGGTCATGGCTATTGCACTATGACGGGCTGCCAGTCACAAAATACCAGTTCCGGTGGATGCTGGGTCGCTGTCTGACGGGCTTGGGCCTCTCGCCTGCTGCTTTCGGTACCCATTCCTTTCGGATAGGCGCGGCGACGTCGGCAGCTGCGGCGGGTTTCTCCAGAACTGAGATCCAGGCGGTGGGGCGATGGAAGTCGTCCAGTTATAAGCGATATATTCGCCCTGTCACTTGAGAGGGCGCCCGGCGCTGGGGGCATTGTTAATTGCAATCGTTATGCTGTTTCAGTTCTGTGTTTCATGAAGTTGTGCGTTTGTTAATGTTTGTTCCCCCGTTTTTTTATCCTACTCAGGGATTAGCTACTCGCCGTTGCCGGCATGAGTCGGCAGCGGGGGTCTGGAGTTATTTGCGATTTTTTGCCTGACTTGACGGACTGAATTCTGATCTATAATTCGGCTAATTTGGTCTAATCAGAGTCCCTCAGCAGGTCTTTACGTTCACCTCCAGCTGAGTTATTACATGTGTTTCCCATTTTATACCCCCCCTCCCCTCCCCTCCCCCCCCCCCTTTTTATTTCATTTGTTTTATTTGACCTTTCCCCTTTGTGTCTTTAATTGCGCTTTAAATTGGCTACGGAACATGGTGCAGTCGGCTAGGCCGTGACTGCTGCAATGGCGAGATCTAAAGTTTTCTTTTTTGGCAGATCCTTCAGTATAAACAATAAATAAGCCTCTTAGTAATCAATTCTACCCCTCTTTTTCCCTTCAGGATGGTTCGAAGACTATTTGCCCATTTGGGTGGTTGGCCACTCTTACATTTACTGGGCGGCCAGGTTTGTGGCCTCGGAAGGGTCTCAGGCATTGTTTGGAACTCAGGGTGTCAGATGGCTCGGCTGGCGAGGAATGATGTGGGGTGAGCTGAGGAGTAGGTTAGTGAGTCAGGCCAGAGAGCATGGAGTCCCTAGGGTTTTGGTTGTCCATCTAGGTGGCAATGACTTGGGGAAGAGGACATCCTTGGAGCTGCGGTGGGCCATGATACAGGATCTGGCAAGTGTGACCGCGCAATGGACCAATTGTGTGTTGGTTTTTTCCATGATGGTGCCGAGATTGTGTTGGAGGGGTGTGGCGGATGGTCGCCGGATTGACGAGGCCCGGAAAAAGGTGAACGGAGCAGTGGCAAAGTGGGTGCTGTCCCACGGTGGGAGGGTGGTTCGCCACCCGAGGATACGGTTCAGAGACAGCCACCTTTTCCGGCGCGATGGAGTACATCTATCCAATGAGGGGATGATGTTGTTTCTGGAGGATCTAGGTTTCGCTTTGCAGGAGTTAGGGTAGGTTTATTGGTGGCGGTGCGAAAGATTTTGGGGATGAGTCTTTCGCTGTTGGCGGAAAAGAACGGCAGTTTCGTATGGTAGAGAAAACTGTAGTGTTTTACAGTTTGTTGTGGTTTAGGTGCACTCACCTCCATCGACTTATGGCCGCTTGACCACCCGTCCGGGAAGGCAGCGGCAGGGCACCCAGGAGCGGTGGGTAGTCACTGTGGGGGTTGAGTTGTCACCTATTACCGGTTTATGGTAAGCTTTTAGTAAATTTATAGGATTGAGTTATTTAAGTTTAATTTAGATTAAGGAGCCGTTCTTTTGGGCCGCCACCATATGCCAGCTGGAGCGGCATATTAAATTAATCTCTTTTATTACAGGTTTCCTAATGGTTAGGGACAAATAAATAGCTAGCAATTTTCTGCCAAATTCAAGTCTCTGTGTCGTTATTTCTGGTTATGGTTATGAATGCTTTACTTTCAAAGAAAGGGGTCCACCAATTATCACTAAGATGTTTAGAAGAGAGTATTGACTGCATAGGAGAGGAAAGGGTTAAACATCTGGGGAGGGGTGGACCCTAGCTGTAAGGAAAGTACAGCCTTCTTTAAGGGGAGGGCTTGATATATATAGGGAAGGTGAAGCCATTTTAAGTCTCTTGGTGACTCGGTTTCCCACCCACCCGCCCTGGTAGTTGGAAATGGTGGCACGTGGTGCTTTGGCTCTAAGTTGTTGGCTGTTTTTTCGTTGGCTATTTATTGGCGGAAAAGAACGGCAGTTTCGTATGGTAGAGAAAACTGTAGTGTTTTACAGTTTGTTGTGGTTTAGGTGCACTCACCTCCATCGACTTATGGCCGCTTGACCACCCGTCCGGGAAGGCAGCGGCAGGGCACCCAGGAGCGGTGGGTAGTCACTGTGGGGGTTGAGTTGTCACCTATTACCGGTTTATGGTAAGCTTTTAGTAAATTTATAGGATTGAGTTATTTAAGTTTAATTTAGATTAAGGAGCCGTTCTTTTGGGCCGCCACCATATGCCAGCTGGAGCGGCATATTAAATTAATCTCTTTTATTACAGGTTTCCTAATGGTTAGGGACAAATAAATAGCTAGCAATTTTCTGCCAAATTCAAGTCTCTGTGTCGTTATTTCTGGTTATGGTTATGAATGCTTTACTTTCAAAGAAAGGGGTCCACCAATTATCACTAAGATGTTTAGTATATCTGTGTGTTACTGAGTCCCTGAATCTGTAGACGAAGTGCTACGATGCAGTGGCCATGGCTTTTTTCCACTACAAGTTCCGTTGTGCTCCGTATACAGATTCAGTCACACACAGATTTACAAGTGTCTTATATCAAATTAATCCATGTTAGTTGTGAGGGTTTATCAAAATAATTTTTACTATCAGTGTTGTTAATGCTTAGAGTGTGCATTGGTATTTTTTCTTTCTCCTGCACGGTACTAGAAGCCATAGCATAGTAGTACCTCTTAGTATGTTTAGACATGGGGGTGGTCATTCCGAGTTGTTCGCTCGCTAGCAGTTTTTAGCAGCTGTGCAAACGCTATGCTGCCTCCCACTGGGAGTGTATTTTAGCTTAGCAGAAGTGCGAACGAAAGGATCGCAGAGCGGCTACAAAGTTTTTTTGTGCAGTTTTAGAGTAGCTCACAACCTACTCAGCGCTTGCGATCACTTCAGACTATTCAGTTCCTGTTTTGACATCACAAACACGCCCTGCGTTCACCCTTCCACGCCTGCGTTTTTCCTGGCATGCCTGCGTTTTTCTGAACACTCCCTGAAAACGGTCAGTTGACACCCAGAAACGCCCTCTTCATGTCAATCACTCTGCGGCAAGTAGTGCGACTGAAAAGCTTCGCTAGACCCTGTGTGAAACTACATCGTTCATTGTAATAGTACGTCGCGCATGCGCAGAAGTGCCGTTTTTTTTGCCTCATCACTGGACAGCGAACGAATGCAGCTAGCGAACAACTCAGAATGACCCCCAGGGAGAGCAGTCCAGCCCCCCCCCACACCCTTTTCAGCAATTAGATCAGCACAGACCCTGCTGCATCCTAGTGACACCGCACTGCATCTAAAACCAACACAAAAAAGATATTTGGTATTAACCAACAAAGAGATAAGACAGCAATGCCCGCAATCTTACAGTGATCAAAGGGTGGTTGGCAGGTGACGGGCATTCGTGGACGTAAACATGGCGTTTGCGGGGAGTGGATGAGAAAATTAAGGCCTGTCATGGCCGTTTACGGGGCGAGCATCTGTCGTCAGCTGCGATTGCATTCTCATTATTCTGACATCTATTTCCTTATGCCAATGCTGCAGCCGATTTTCAAACAACTGAGTTTCCCACTTGCAGCATCTTAAGTGCATTTCCATCATTTTGCATCTTCACTATAACCCAAATCAGCACTTATACACTTAAGAATTGTGACTCCACGTGGCGCTACTTAACACCCTCAGAGAAAGATGCTTACACAATCGATGCACTAGAGATTCAAATCCACAATTGGTTGGTTTGTTATAAACGAAGCATCACCAAAAAAAGACAATAAACATCAGAGTCGGCCTTAGGCATAGGCAAACTAGGCAAATGCCTAGGGCCAGGGCTGTTTCTAGGCAATTTGGCTCCCAGTGCGAGATGTAAAAATGCGCCCCCCCCCCCTAAGATCTAAAAACAAAAATTGCGCTCCCGTCAAGGGTGTGTGGCCTCATTAAAATGGGCGTGGTCTCATTAAAATGGCCGTGGCCTCATCTGATATCACGGCCACCACAGGAAAAAAAAAAAAAAAAAAAAAGACCCCATTTTACACACTACGGCAGGCAAGAGTCCCCATTTTACACATTACGCAGGCACATGTCCCCATTTTACACAGTAGGCAGGCAAGAGTCCCCATTTTACACAGTAGGCAGGCAAGAGTCCCCATTTTACACATTACGGCAGGCAAGAGTCCCCATTTTACACATTGCAGCAGGCAAGAGTCCCCATTTTACACATTGCGGCAGGCAAGAGTCCCCATTTTACACATTATGACAGGAAAGTGTCCCCAATTACACAGTGCAGCAGGCAAGTGTCCCCAATTACACAGTGCAGCAGACAAGTGTCCCCAATTACACAGTGCAGCAGACAAGTGTCCCCAATTACACAGTGCAAGCAGACAAGTGTCCCCAATTACACAGTGCAGCAGGCAAGTGTCCCCAATTACACAGTGCAGCAGACAAGTGTCCCCAATTACACAGTGCAGCAGGCAAGAGTCCAAATTTTACACAGTGTGGCAGCTGGCAGGCAAGTGTCAAGTGGGGGGGAGGAAGGGAGAGAGAGAGACAACTTACATATGAAGGATCTTCCCGCTCTTCGGGTTGGCCGTCTCTCCTTCCTCGTCGCGCCTCCTCCTTCCAGCTTCCTCGCGCCTCCTTCTTCCAGCCCTCCTCCGTCTTCTCGAGTACTCCTGCTCGGGGGGCGGAGTTTCGCGGAATGACGCGATTGCGTTGACGTCACGACGCAACCGCGTCATTCCACGAAACTCCGTCCCCCGAGCAAGAGTACTCGGAAAGACGGAGAACAGGGAAACCGGGACCTGCAAAGTGCCGCGGCGGGCGCCCCGTGCGGTTACACGGCTCGCCCGCCGCAAGAAACGGCACTGCCTAGGGCATTTGGTATGCTTAGGGGCACCAGCAGCTTCTGCTGATTAAAATGATATGTGGCATGCCTATATTCTGTGTGTGTAACTGCGGCTGTATCTGCATACGAAATGCTACGTTGCAGTGTATTCCTGGAAATCACTGCAATGTAGCATTTCGTATGCATATAACGCCGCAGTCGCACACAGAATATAGGCATGCTGCATATCATTTAATCAGCAGAAGCTGCTTGCGCATCCTAGCCACATAGTAATGCAAATATTATGATGCATTTTCATAAACAAAAGGCACCCAACATTAGCAGAGCTGCCAGCTGACTCATGCCAGGCAACTCCTGCAGAACTAGCGGCGGTGCTAGGGGGCACCAGCCAAAATCTTGCCTAGGGCATCATATTGGTTAGGGCCGGCTCTGAGAAACATACAGGCATAGTGTAATCCTGTTAAAAAACAAATGATGTTTTTATTTGCTTGGTCCCACTCACATAGATATAAAATTATATTGCATGTAGAACATCAAGGTTCAGTACTTCTTATAAGTGAAGTAGCCTTTTACTCCATAGATGGATCCTTATTCATATATCACTTGAAAAAGAAATGGTAGTAATAGCCTAACACCGTCTTTATAATTAAGACAAAGGATTTAATAATAAAATATGCACTCACAAACATTCAATAAAAAACAACATATAAGGTGCCAAGGAAGTTCTCATCAAAAGGGCTGTTGCAAGCAAAAACCTTAGGGTATATTCACCGCAAGTCCCGGTAACTCCGGTGTCCCCGGTAGTTCAAGAACGCAGCTTCAGTTCCCAAGTCCTCGTACTGCACCGTCTCCCTGCCTAAGCGCTTTCGGATGCCTCTGAAGAAGGCTCCTCCCACTATGACCCTCCTCCAGACCTCAGTTAGAATCTTGTGCCCGGCTGAGCTGGATGCACACTAGGGGCTCTCCTGAGCTCCTAGAAAAGAAAGTATATTTTAGGTTTTTTATTTTCAGTGAGATCTGCTGGCAACAGACTCACTGCTACGAGGGACTAAGGGGAGAAGAAGCGAACCTACCTGACTGGAGATAGTTTGGGCTTCTTAGGCTACTGGACACCATTAGCTCCAGAGGGATCGAACACAGGACCCGACCTCGATCGTTCGGTCCCGGAGCCGCGCCGCCGTCCCCCTTACAGAGCCAGAAGCATGAAGATGGTCCTGAAAATCGGCGGCAGAAGACTTCGGTCTTCAACAAGGTAGCGCACAGCACTGCAGCTGTGCGCCATTGCTCCTCATGCACACCTCACACTCCGGTCACTGATGGGTGCAGGGCGCTGGGGGGGGGGGGGGGGCGCCCTGAGCAGCAATATTAAACACCTTGGCTAGCAAATCTACACAATATATAGTCATATAGGCTATATATGTGTAAAATACCCCTGCCAGAGATCCATAAAAAAGCGGGAGAAGTCAGCCGAAAAAGGGGCGGGGCTATCTCCCTCAGCACACTGGCGCCATTTTTTCTTCACAGTGCAGCTGGAAGACAGCTCCCCAGGCTCTCCCCTGTAGTTTTCAGGCTCAAAGGGTTAAAAAGAGAGGGGGGGCACTAAATTTAGGCGCAATATTGTGTATACAAGCAGCTATTGGGAAAAAATCACTCAGTTATAGTGTTAATCCCTGCATTATATATAGCTCTGGTGTGTGCTGGCATACTCTCTCTCTGTCTCCCCAAAGGACTTTGTGGGGTCCTGTCCTCAGTCAGAGCATTCCCTGTGTGTGTGCGGTGTGTCGGTACGGCTGTGTCGACATGTTTGAGGAGGAAAGTTATGTGGAGGCGGAGCAGATGCCGATAAATGTGATGTCGCCCCCTGGGGGGCCGACACCAGAGTGGATGGATAGGTGGATGGATAGGTGGAAGGTATTAACCGACAGTGTCAACTCCTTACATAAAAGACTGGATGACGTAACAGCTGTGGGACAGCCGGCTTCTCAGCCCGCGCCTGCCCAGGCGTCTCAAAGGTCATCAGGGGCTCAAAAACGCCCGCTACCTCAGATGGCAGACACAGATGTCGACACGGAGTCTGACTCCAGTGTCGACGAGGTTGAGACATATACACAATCCACTAGGAACATCCGTTGCATGATCTCGGCAATGAAAAATGTGTTACACATTTCTGACATTAACCCAGGTACCACAAAAAAGGGGTTTTATGTTTGGGGAGAAAAAGCAGACAGTGTTTTGTTCCCCCATCAGATGAGTGAATGAAGTGTGTGAAGAAGCGTGGGTTCCCCCGATAAGAAACTGGTAATTTCTAAAAAGTTACTGATGGCGTACCCTTTCCCGCCAGAGGATAGGTCACGTTGGGAGATATCCCCTAGGGTGGATAAGGCGCTCACACGTTTGTCAAAAAAGGTGGCACTGCCGTCTTAGAATACGGCCACTTTGAAGGAGCCTGCTGATAAAAAGCAGGAGGCTATCCTGAAGTCTGTATATACACACTCAGGTACTATACTGAGACCTGCAATTGCCTCAGCATGAATAGTGCTGCTGCAGCGTGGTCTATTACCCTGTCAGGACAGGGATACTATTTGCTAACCATAGAGCATATTAAAGACGTCGTCTTATATATGAGGGATGCACAGAGGGATATTTGCCGGCTGGCATCCAGAATTAATGCAATGTCCATTCTGCCAGGAGGGTATTAGGGACTTGGCAGTGGACAGGCGATGCTGACTTTAGAAGGCACATGAAGATTCTGCCTTATAAGGGTGAGGAATTGTTTGGGGATGGTCTCTGGGACCTCGTATCCACAGCAACTGCTGGGAAGGAAAAAATTTACCTCAAGTTTCTCAAGTTTCCTCACAGCCTAAGAAAGCACCGTATGATAAGGTACAGTCCTTTCGGCTTCAGAAAAGCAAGCGGGTCAAAGGCGCTTCCTTTCTGCACAGAGACAAGGGAAGAGGGAAAAAGCTGCACCAGACAGCCAGTTCCCAGATCAAAAATCTTTCCCCGCTTCCTCTGAGTCCACCGCATGACGCTGGGGCTCCACAGGTGGAGCCAGGTGCGGTGGGGGCGCGTCTCGGGAACTTCAGCGACCAGTGGGCTCGCTCACAGGTGGATCCCTGGGTTCTGCAAGTAGTATCACAGGGATACAAGCTGGAGTTCGAGGCGACTCCCCCTCGCCGTTACCTCCAATCAGCCTTGCCTGCTGCCCTCGAGGAGAGGTAGTACTGGCGGCAATTCACAAGCTGTACTTCCAGCAGGTGATAATCAAGGTTCCCCTCCTTCAACAAGGCCGGGGTTACTATTCCACAATGTTTGTGGTACCGAAACCAGACGTTTCGGTGAGACCCATTCTAAAATTGAAATCCTTGAACACTTATATACAAAGATTCAAGTTCAAAATGGAATCGCTCAGGGCGGTTATTGCAAGCCTGGACGAAGGGGATTACATGGTATCACTGGACATCAAGGATGCTTACCTGCATGTCCCCATTTACCCTCCTCACCAGGAGTACCTCAAAATTGTGGTACAGGACGGTCATTACCAATTCCAGACGTTGCCGTTGGTCTGTCCCCGGCACCGAGGGTATTTACCAAGGTAATGGCCGAAATGATGATACTCCTTCGAAAAAAGGGAGTTATAATTATCCCGTACTTGGACGATCTCCTTATAAAGGCGAGGTCCAGGGAGCAGTTGTTCGTCGGAGTAGCACTATCTCGGGAAGTGCTACAACAGCACGGCTGGATTCTGAATAGTCCAAAGTCGCAGCTGGTTCCTACGACGCGTCTACTGTTCCTGGGTATGGTTCTGGACACAGAACAGGAAAAAGGGTTTCTCCCGGAGGAGAAGGCGAAGGAGTTGTCATCTCTAGTCAGAGACCTCCTAATACAAATACAGGTGTCGGTGCATCAATGCACGCGAGTCCTGGGAAAGATGGTAGCTTCTTACGAAGAAATTCCATTCGGCAGGTTCCATGCAAGGATCTTCCAGTGGGATCTGTTGGACAAGTGGTCCGGGTCGCATCTTCAGATGCATCGGCTGATAACCCTGTCTCCAAGGGCCAGGGTGTCGCTGTTGTGGTGGCTGCAGAGTGCTCATCTTCTAGAGGGCCGCAGATTCGGCATACAGGACTGGGTCCTGGTGACCACGGATGCCAGCCTTCGCGGCTGGGGGGCAGTCACACAGGGAAGAAACTTCCAGGGACTGTGGTCAAGTCAGGAGACTTCCCTACACATAGATATTCTGGGACTAAGGGCCATTCACAATGCCCTAAGTCAGGCTAGACCCCTGCTTCAACACCAGCCGGTGCTGAACCAGTCAGACAACATCACGGCGGTCGCCCATGTAAACCAGCAGGGCGGCACAAGAAGCAGGATGGTGATGGCAGAAGCCACAAGGATTTTCCAATGGGCGGAAAATCATGTGTTAGCACTGTCAGCAGTGTTTATTCCCGGAGTGGACAACTGGGAAGCAGACTTTCTCAGCAGGCACGACCTCCACTCGGGAGAGTGGGGACTTCATCCAGAAGTCTTCAAAATGATTGTACACCATTGGGAAAGGCCACAGGTGGACATGACGGCGTCCCGCCTCAACAAAAAGCTAAAGAGATATTGCGCCAGGTCAAGGGACCCTCAGGCGATAGCTGTGGATGCTCTGGTAACACCGTGGGTGTACCAGTCGGTGTATGTGTTCCCTCCTTTGCCTCTCATACCCAAGGTACTGAGAATACTAAGAAGGAGAGGAGTAAGAACTATACTCGTGGTTCCGGATTGGCCAAGAAGAGCTTGGTACCCAGAACTTCAAGAAATGATCTCAGAGGACCCATGGCCTCTGCCGCTCAGACAGGACCTGCTGCAGCAGGGGCCCTGCCTGTTCCAAGGCTTACCACGGCTGTGTTTGACAGCATGGCGGTTGAACACCGGATCCTAAAGGAAAAAGGCATTCCGGAGGAAGTCATTCCTACGCTGATTAAGGCTAGGAAAGATGTGATCGCAAAATATTATCACCACATATGGCAAAAATATGTTGCTTAGTGTGAGGCTAGGAAGGCCCCAACGGAGGAATTTCAACTGGGTCGATTTCTGCACTTCCTACAGTCAGGAGTGACTACGGGCCTAAAATTGGGTTCCATTAAGGTCCAGATTTCGGCTCTGTACATTTTCTTCCAAAAAGAACTGGCTTCACTGCCTGAAGTTCAGACTTTTGTTAAGGGAGTGCTGCATATTCAGCCCCCGTTTGTGCCTCTAGTGGCACCGTGGGATCTCAACGTGGTGTTGGATTTCCTGAAGTCGCATTGGGTTGAGCCACTTAAATCCGTAGAGCTAAAATACCTCACGTGGAAAGTGGTCATGCTGTTGGCCTTGGCGTCGGCCAGGCGTGTATCAGAATTGGCGGCTTTGTCATGCAAAAGCCCTTATCTGATTTTCTTATGGATAGGGCGGAATTGAGGACTCGTTCCCAATTCCTTCCTAAGGTGGTATCAGCTTTTCATGTGAACCAACCTATTGTGGTGCCTGCGGCTACGTGGGACTTGGAGGACTCCAAGTTACTGGACGTAGTCAGGGCCCTGAAAATATATGTTTCCAGGACGGCTGGAGTCAGGAAAACTGACTCGCTATTTATCCTGTATGCACCCAACAAGCTGGGTGCTCCTGCTTCAAAGCAGACTATTGCTCGCTGGATCTGTAGTACGATTCAGCTTGCACATTCTGCGGCTGGACTGCCGCATCCTAAATCAGTGAAAGCCTATTCCACGAGGAAGGTGGGCTCTTCTTGGGCGGCTGCCCGAGGTGTCTCGGCTCTACAACTTTGCCGAGCAGCTACTTGGTCGGGGTCAAACACATTTGCTAAATTCTACAAGTTTGACACCCTGGCTGAGGAGGACCTAGAGTTTGCCCATTCGGTGCTGCAGAGTCATCCGCACTCTCCCGCCCGTTTGGGAGCTTTGGTATAATCCCCATGGTCCTTACGGAGTCCCAGCATCCACTTAGGACGGCAGAGAAAATAAGATTTTACTCACCGGTAAATCTATTTCTCGTAGTCCGTAGTGGATGCTGGGCGCCCATCCCAAGTGCGGATTGTCTGCAATACTTGTATATAGTTATTGCCTAACTAAAGGGTTATTGTTATGAGCCATCTGTAGTGAGGCTCAGTTATATTTCATACTGTTAACTGGGTATAATATCACGAGTTATACGGTGTGATTGGTGTGGCTGGTATGAGTCTTACCCGGGATTCAAAATCCTTTTCCTATTGTGTCAGCTCTTCCGGGCACAGTATCCTTACTGAGGTCTGGAGGAGGGTCATAGTGGGAGGAGCCAGTGCACACCAGGTAGTCCTAAAGCTTTCTTTAGTTGTGCCCAGTCTCCTGCGGAGCCGCTATTCCCCATGGTCCTTACGGAGTCCCAGCATCCACTACGGACTACGAGAAATAGATTTACCGGTGAGTAAAATCTTATTTTTTTATTGAATGTTTGTGAGTGCATATTTTATTATTAAATCCTTTGTCTTAATTATAAAGACGGTGTTGCACTATTACTACCATTTCTTTTTCAAGTGATATATGAATAAGGATCCATCTATGGAGTAAAAGGCTACTTCACTTATAAGGAGTACTGAACCTTGATGTTCTACATGCAATATCATTTTATATCTATGTGAGTGGGACCAAGCAAATAAAAACATCATTTGTTTTTTAACAGGATTACACTATGCCTGTATGTTTCTTGTCTTTTTTAGTGATGCTTCGTTTATAACAAACCAACCAATTGTGGATTTGAATCTCTAGTGCATCGATTGTGTAAGCATCTTTCTCTGAGGGTGTTAAGTAGCGCCACGTGGGGTCACAATTCTTAAGTGTATAGTTTCTTTTGAATCACGGTGAAAGGTTCTTTCTGCCTCCAAGGACTGCTATTAATATTTAAGCGCAAAAAAGGGGTCTTTTTTCTTATTGTCACATCAGCACTTATACCAGCCCTATGCAGGTGCAATGTCTCTGTCTGAGTATGGCCTCCTGTGTGAGCAGCTGTTCATCTTTGAACAAATCCGCTTTCAGTGACATGCCCACGTTAGCTTCACCCCACCCCCCTGTTACCTCCCAGGAGCGCTAAAATTCTCAGACAAAGCATCAGATCCTGGGCTGTGTCTCTATAGCCCTCATTCCGAGTTGTTCGCTCGCTAGCTGCTTTTAGCAGCATTGCACACACTAGGCTGCCGCCCTCTGGGGGTCATTCCGAGTTGTTCGCTCGTTATTTTTTTCTCGCAACGGAGCGATTAGTCGCTAATGCGCATGCGCAATGTCCGCAGTGCGACTGCGCCAAGTAAATTTGCTATGCAGTTAGGTATTTTACTCACGGCATTACGAGGTTTTTTCTTCGTTCTGGTGATCGTAATGTGATTGACAGGAAGTGGGTGTTTCTGGGCGGAAACTGGACGTTTTATGGGAGTGTGTGAAAAAACGCTACCGTTTCTGGGAAAAACGTGGGAGTGGCTGGAGAAACGGAGGAGTGTCTGGGCGAACGCTGGGTGTGTTTGTGACGTCAAACCAGGAACGACAAGCACTGAACTGATCGCACTGGAAGAGTAAGTCTCGAGCTACTCAGAAACTGCACAGAGAAGTCTTTTCGCAATATTGCGAATCTTTCGTTCGCAATTTTGAGAAGCTAAGATTCACTCCCAGTAGGCGGCGGCTTAGCGTGTGCAATGCTGCTAAAAGCAGCTTGCGAGCGAACAACTCGGAATGAGGACCTCTGGGAGTGTATCTTAGCTTAGCAGAATAGCGAACAAAAGATTAGCAGAACTGCTAATAAATAATTATTTGCAGTTTCTGAGTAGCTCCAGACCTACTCACAGATTGCGATCAGCTGAATCCGTTTAGTTCCTGGTTTGACGTCACAAACACGCCCTGCGTTCAGCCAGCCACTCCCCCGTTTCTCCAGACACTCCTGCGTTTTTCCCTGGCATGCCTGCGATTTTTAGCACACTCCCTGAAAACGCTCAGTTACCACCCAGAAACGTCCATTTCCTGTCAATCATTCACCGATCAGCAGTGCGACTGAAAATCGTCGTTCGAACACCAGCAAATCTACTAAGTTTTGTGTTAAATAACTTAGCGCATGCGCTCTGCGAACCATGTGCATGCGCAGTTAGCAACAAATCGCAGCATAGCGAAAATCGGCAACGAGCTAACAACTCGGAATGACCCCCTATGTGCAATCAGGACGCATGCACAGTGCAACTTAGACAAATGTGCAGTAAAAATAACACTGGTCATTTGCAGACATATTGGCACTGCGTTCACCTCTTTAGTTCCACAGTCATTTTTGTAACAAATAAAAAAGTTCATTACCAATTAGTGGATTTATTTTTACCAAAGTCACCAAGCTTACCATCAATAATTGTTATCTAACAACATATGACATAATGTTTTCTGATGAAAAATAAATGTCTCTACCTGTGGAACCATTGCTGATTCAGATGATGAAGAATCAACTTTCCTGCCAGAGCGAACCTGAAAATGGGAAAATGTTAATAACGAAAACAGAAGTCATCTGGATATTACCCAATGATTTATAATACATGTTCTTTCTCTTACGTCCTAGAGGATGCTGGGGACTCCGTAAGGACCATGTGGTATAGACGGGCTCCGCAGGAGACATGGGCACTATAAAGAACTTTAGATGGGTGTGCACTGGCTCCTCCCTCTATGCCCCTCCTCCAGACCTCAGTTAGATCCTGTGCCCAGAGGAGACTGGGTGCATTACAGGGGAGCTCTCCTGAGTTTCTCTGAAAAAGACTTTTTGTTAGGTTTTTTATTTTCAGGGAGCACTGCTGGCAACAGGCTCCCTGCATCGTGGGACTGAGGAGAGAGAAGCAGACCTACTTAAATGATAGGCTCTGCTTCTTAGGCTACTGGACACCATTAGCTCCAGAGGGAGTCGGAACGCAGGTCTCACCCTCGCCGTTCGTCCCGGGGCCGCGCCGCCGTCCTCCTCGCAGAGCCGGAAGATAGAAGCCGGGTGAGTATAAGAAGAAAGAAGACTTCAAAGGCGGCAGAAGACTTCAGATCTTCTATGAGGTAAAGCGCAACGGTAACGCTGCGCGCCATTGCTCCCACACACTGCAGGCACAGATGGGTGCAGGGCGCAGGGGGGGGCGCCCTGGGCAGCAATAAACCTCTAGGATTGGCTCATATGAATATATAGGCTGGTGGAGGCAGTATATTTTATAATCCCCCGCCAGTATAAATAAATTTGAGCGGGACCGAAGCCCGCCGCTGAGGGGGCGGAGCTTGATCTCACAGCACTAACCAGCGCCATTTTCTCCACAGCACACTGCAGAAGCTGGCTCCCCGGACTCTCCCCTGCTGAACACGGTGACAGAGGGCAAAAAAGAGGAGGGGGGCACTTGTAAGGCGCAGTGAGTGTATAGATTTATGTATATGATTATATAAAAGCGCTGTTTATCTGGGAATTTTGTTTCCAGTGTTATTGGCGCTGGGTGTGTGCTGGCATACTCTCTCTCTGTCTCTCCAAAGGGCCTTATTGGGGGAACTGTCTATATATATATATATATATATATATATATATATATATACAATCCCTGTGTGTGTGTGGGTGTCAGTACGCGTGTGTCGGCATGTCTGAGGCGGAAGGCTCTTCTAGAGAGGAGGTGGAGCAGATGATTGTGGTGTCTCCGTCGGCAACGCCTCTACCTGATTGGTTGGACATGTGGAATGTTTTAAATGCAAATGTGACCTTGTTACATAAGAGATTGGACAAAGCAGAGTCCAGGGATAATACAGGGAGTCAATCAATGGCTTTGACGGTGTCACAGGGCCCTTCAGGGTCTCTAAAACGTCCCCTATCCCAAATAGCAGACACTGATACCGACACGGATTCTGACTCCAGTGTCGACTACGATGATGCAAGGCTACACCCAAGAGAGGCCAAAAGTATTAATTATATGATTATTGCAATAAAAGATGTTTTGCATATCACAGATGACCCCTCTGTCCCTGACACGAGGGTACACATGACGCGCTTATCCAAGAAGGTGGCGCTACCGTCCCCAGACACGGCAGCTCTCAAAGATCCTGCTGATCGCAGACAGGAAACGACTTTAAAATCAATTTATACACATACTGGTGCTTTACTCAGACCGGCTATAGCATCGGCTTGGGTCTGTAGCGCGGTAGCAGCTTGGACAGATACCTTGTCAGCTGATATTGATACCCTAGATAGGGAGACCATTTTGTTGACCTTAGGTCACATATATGAGAGACGCTCAGAGAGACGTCGGACTACTAGGTTCAAGGGCCAACGCGATGGCGGTCTCGGCTAGGCGAGCACTGTGGACCCACCAATGGACGGGTGACGCCGACTCAAAGAAGCATATGGAAGTTTTGCCTTACGAGGGTGAGGTTTTATTTGGGGAAGGTCTCGCGGACCTAGTTTCCACAGCTACCACGGGTAAATCTACTTTTTTGCCTTATGTTCCCCCACAGCAAAAGAAAACTCCACAGTATCAGATGCAGTCCTTTCAGTCGCATAAGTCCAGAAGAGGTCGGGGCTCTTCCTTCCTCGCCAGAGGTAAGGGTAGAGGGAAAAGAATGCCTGCTACGGTCAGTTCCCAGGAACAGAAGTCCTCCCCGGCTTCTACTAAATCCACTGCATGACGCTGGGGCTCCACTGAGGGAGGCCGCACCGGTGGGGGCACGTCTTCGACTCTCCAGCCACGTCTGGGTTCAGTCGGACCTGAATCCTTGGGCGATGGAAATTGTATCCCAGGACTACAAGCTGGAATTCGAAGATGTGCCTCCTCGTCGATTCTTCAAATCGGCTTTACCAGCTTCTCCCCCAGAGAGGGAGATAATTTTAGCTGCAATTCAAAAGCTGTGTCAACAGCAAGTGATTATCAAGGTTCCCCTAACACAACAGGGGAAAGGGTACTATTCAACCCTAATTGTGGTCCCGAAACCGGATGGCTCGGTCAGACCCATTCTTAATCTAAAATCCCTGAACCTGTTCTTAAAAAGGTTCAAGTTCAAGATGAAATCGCTCAGGGCAGTCATCTCCAGCCTGGAAGGGGGGGATTTTATGGTGTCATTAGACATAAAGGATGCATACCTTCACGTCCCCATATATCCTCCTCATCAGGCATACCTGAGATTTGCTGTACAGGACTGTCATTACCAGTTTCAGACGTTGCCGTTTGGGCTTTCCACGGCCCCGAGGGTGTTCACCAAGGTAATGGCGGAAATGATGGTGATCCTACGCAGGCAAGGAGTCACAATTATCCCGTACTTGGACGATCTCCTGATAAAAGCGAGATCAAAGGAACAGTTGCAGAAAAGCATGTAGCTCTCCCTGAGAGTGCTACAGCAACATGGATGGATTCTAAATCTACCAAAGTCGCAGTTTGTTCCAACGGCTCGGCTGTCTTTCTTGGGCATGATTCTGGACACAGAACAAAAGAGGGTTTTTCTCCCGAGGGAAAAAGCCCAGGAACTCCAGAACATGGTAAGAGACCTGTTAAAACCGAAAAGAGTTTCAGTCCATCAATGCACTCGAGTACTGGGAAAAATGGTGGCGACCTACGAGGCCATCCCCTTTGGCAGGTTTCATGCGAGGACGTTTCAGGGGGAACTTCTGGACAAGTGGTCCGGGTCCCACCTTCAAATACATCAGAAAATAACCCTGTCCCCCAGGGCCAGGGTGTCTCTCCTGTGGTGGCTCCAGAGTGCTCACCTTCTAGAGGGTCACAGGTTCGGCATTCAGGACTGGGTTCTGGTGACCACGGACGCGAGCCTCCGAGGATGGGGAGCAGTCACACAAGGAAGGAATTTTCAGGGACTGTGGTCAAGCCAGGAGGCTTGTCTACACATCAACATACTGGAATTGAGGGCCATACACAACGGCCTACGACAAGCGGAGAATATTCTTCGCGACCTACCGGTTCTGATTCAATCAGACAACGTCACAGCCGTGGCTCATGTAAACCGCCAAGGCGGGACAAGGAGCAGAGTGGCAATGGCGGAAGCCACCAGGATTCTGCGCTGGGCAGAGAATCACGTAAGCGCTCTGTCAGCAGTATTCATTCCGGGAGTGGACAACTGGGAAGCAGACTTCCTCAGCAGACACGATCTCCATCCAGGAGAGCGGGGACTTCATCAAGAAGTTTTTGCAGAGATAACAAGTCTTTGGGGACTTCCTCAAATAGACATGATGGCGTCACGCCTCAACAAGAAGCTTCGGAGGTATTGTGCCAGGTCAAGGGACCCTCAGGCAGTAGCGGTGGATGCCCTCGTGACACCATCGGTGTTTCAGTCGGTCTATGTGTTCCCTCCTCTTCCTCTCATCTCAAAGATACTGAGAATCATAAGACGAAAAAGAGTGCAGACAATACTCATTGTTCCAGATTGGCCTCGAAGGGTCTGGTATTCAGATCTTCAGGAGCTGCTCACAGAAGATCCATGGCCTCTTCCTCTCAGGGAGGACCTGTTGCAGCAGAGGCCCTGCGTGTTCCAAGACTTACCGCGGTTACGTTTGACGGCATGGCGGTTGAACACCAAATCCTAGCTGGGAAGGGTATTCCGGAAGAAGTCATCCCTACTCTGATAAAGGCTAGGAAGGAGGTGACGGCGAAACATTATCACCGTATCTGGAGGAAGTATGTTTCTTGGTGTGAAGCCAAAAATGCTCCTATGGCAAACTTCCACTTGGGCCGGTTTCTCCACTTTCTACAGACTGGAGTGGATATGGGCCTAAAGTTAGGCTCCATTACGGTACAGATTTTGTCCCTTTCTATATTCTTCCAGAAAGAATTGGCTTCTCTCCCAGAAGTCCAGACTTTGGTAAAGGGAGTGCTGCACATCTAGTCTCCTTTTGTGCCCCCAGTGGCACCATGGGACCTTAACGTGGTGTTACAGTTCCTAAAATCTCACTGATTTGAGCCTCTTCAAACGGTTGAGTTAAAATTTCTCACTTGGAAGGTGGTCATGTTGTTGGCCTTGGCATCTGCAAGGCAGGTGTCCGAATTGGCGGACTTGTCTCATAAGAGCCCCTATCTCATTTTCCATGTGGATAGAGCAGAGTTGAGGACTCGTCCTCAATTTTTGCCTAAGGTGGTGTCATCGTTTCATATGAACCAACCTATTGTGGTGCCTGTGGCTAAGGGAGACTTGGAGGATTCCAAATCCCTTAATGTAGTCAGGGCCTTAAAAATTTACGTAGCCAGGACGGCTCGAATTAGGAAAACAGAAGCTCTGTTTGTCCTATATGCAGCCAACAAGGTTTGGCGCTCCTGCTTCTAAGCACACTATTACTCGCTGGATCTGTAACACGATTCAGCAGGCTCATTCTACGGCTGGATTGCTGGTACCAAATTCGGTAAAGGCCCATTCCACTAGGAAGGTGGGCTCTTCTTGGGCGGCTGCCCGAGGCGTCTCGGCGTTACAGCTTTGCCGAGCGGCTACTTGGTCGGGTTCAAACACTTTTGCTAAATTCTACAAGTTTGATACCCTGGCTGATGAGGACCTCATGTTTGCTCAATCGGTGCTGCAGAGTCATCCGCACTCTCCCGCCCGGTTTGGAGCTTTGGTATAATCCCCATGGTCCTTACGGAGTCTCCAGCATCCTCTAGTACGTAAGAGAAAATAAGATTTTAAACCTACCGGTAAATCTTTTTCTCCTAGTCCGTAGAGGATGCTGGGCGCCCGTCCCAGTGCGGACATATTTCTGCATGACTTGTATATAGTTGTTGCTTACATAAGGGTTATGTTACAGTTAAGATCAGTCGTTGGCTGATACTGTTTTGTTCATACTGTTAACTGGTTGCGTATATTCCCGGTTATACGGTGTGGATGGTGTGGGCTGGTATGAATCTTGCCCTTAGATTAACAAAAATCCTTTCCTCGTACTGTCCGTCTCCACTGGGCACAGTTTCTCTAACTGAGGGCTGGAGGAGGGGCATAGAGGGAGGAGCCAGTGCACACCCATTCTAAAGTTCTTTATAGTGCCCATGTCTCCTGCGGAGCCCGTCTATACCCCATGGTCCTTACGGAGTCCCCAGCATCCTCTACGGACTAGGAGAAAAAGATTTACCGGTAGGTTTAAAATCTTATTTTCTAAATCTTCTCTCCTGGCAGTCTGCTGCATTACTGTGATATTTGAAAATGTACAAAGGGGCGTGTGACATCTCAGTGGTTAATGGCAAATGAGTTGATGTTTCTAAATAATGTTAGAGAAGTTGGAGAACCATATGCTAATCAGCCATAATGGAACCATACGCTGCCACAAACCAAGATGTTCCACCCCTACTTTAAAAGTTATACTTTTCACCAGTGGTTTCCAAACAGTCTCATATCACTGCACCCTAGAGTCTCAGCCGAGTTCTAATTGATATAATCAGCAAAGATCATTTTATTAAGTAAATATGTGCTTACCTGTCATCTTTAGATTCAGTTACAGGCAGGGCTTAAAGTGGTCCTGGTGAGGTGGTGGAACTCATGGAGGAGGACCATGGAGGCACCAGGACATGAGGAAGGAGTAGGTGGCTGCAGCTCATCAGCAACACTAGTACTGCCTGTATCATCGATTGACGCAGATGATGGGGTGGGCTTTTCTGTTGGAATTAATGTGCAGGGCAATGGAGATGGTGGGACTAGTTCCCCCTACCATTACAGGTGGTGGAACTCAGTTCCACCTCGTTCCCCCCCACTTTAACCCCTGGTTACAGGTAGAGATGAGCGCCTGAAATTTTTCGGGTTTTGTGTTTTGGTTTTGGGTTCGGTTCCGCGGCCGTGTTTTGGGTTCGACCGCGTTTTGGCAAAACCTCACCGAATTTTTTTTGTCGGATTCGGGTGTGTTTTGGATTCGGGTGTTTTTTTAAAAAAACACTAAAAAACAGCTTAAATCATAGAATTTGGGGGTCATTTTGATCCCATATTATTATTAACCTCAAAAACCATAATTTCCACTCATTTTCAGTCTATTCTGAATACCTCACACCTCACAATATTATTTTTAGTCCTAAAATTTGCACCAAGGTCGCTGGATGACTAAGCTAAGCGACACTAGTGGCCGACACAAACACCTGGCCCATCTAGGAGTGGCACTGCAGTGTCACGCAGGATGTCCCTTCCAAAAAACCCTCCCCAATCAGCACATGACGCAAAGAAAAAAAGAGGCGCAATGAGGTAGCTGACTGTGTGAGTAAGATAAGCGACCCTAGTGGCCGACACAAACACCGGGCCCATTTAGGAGTGGCACTGCAGTGTCACGCAGGATGTCCCTTCCAAAAAACCCTCCCCAATCAGCACATGACGCAAAGAAAAAAAGAGGCGCAATGAGGTAGCTGACTGTGTGAGTAAGATTAGCGACCCTAGTGGCCGACACAAACACCGGGCCCATTTAGGAGTGGCACTGCAGTGTCACGCAGGATGTCCCTTCCAAAAAACCCTCCCCAATCAGCACATGACGCAAAGAAAAAAAGAGGCGCAATGAGGTAGCTGACTGTGTGAGTAAGATTAGCGACCCTAGTGGCCGACACAAACACCGGGCCCATTTAGGAGTGGCACTGCAGTGTCACGCAGGATGTCCCTTCCAAAAAACCCTCCCCAATCAGCACATGACGCAAAGAAAAAAAGAGGCGCAATGAGGTAGCTGACTGTGTGAGTAAGATTAGCGACCCTAGTGGCCGACACAAACACCGGGCCCATTTAGGAGTGGCACTGCAGTGTCACGCAGGATGTCCCTTCCAAAAAACCCTCCCCAATCAGCACATGACGCAAAGAAAAAAAGAGGCGCAATGAGGTAGCTGACTGTGTGAGTAAGATTAGCGACCCTAGTGGCCGACACAAACACCGGGCCCATTTAGGAGTGGCACTGCAGTGTCACGCAGGATGTCCCTTCCAAAAAACCCTCCCCAATCAGCACATGACGCAAAGAAAAAAAGAGGCGCAATGAGGTAGCTGACTGTGTGAGTAAGATTAGCGACCCTAGTGGCCGACACAAACACCGGGCCCATTTAGGAGTGGCACTGCAGTGTCACGCAGGATGTCCCTTCCAAAAAACCCTCCCCAATCAGCACATGACGCAAAGAAAAAAAGAGGCGCAATGAGGTAGCTGACTGTGTGAGTAAGATTAGCGACCCTAGTGGCCGACACAAACACCGGGCCCATTTAGGAGTGGCACTGCAGTGTCACGCAGGATGTCCCTTCCAAAAAACCCTCCCCAATCAGCACATGACGCAAAGAAAAAAAGAGGCGCAATGAGGTAGCTGACTGTGTGAGTAAGATTAGCGACCCTAGTGGCCGACACAAACACCGGGCCCATTTAGGAGAGGTACTGCAGTGTCACGCAGGATGTCCCTTCCAAAAAACCCTCCCCAAACAGCACATGACGCAAAGAAAAATAAAAGAAAAAAGAGGTGCAAGATGGAATTGTCCTTGGGCCCTCCCACCCACCCTTATGTTGTATAAACAAAACAGGACATGCACACTTTAACCAACCCATCATTTCAGTGACAGGGTCTGCCACACGACTGTGACTGATATGACGGGTTGGTTTGGACCCCCCCCAAAAAAGAAGCAATTAATCTCTCCTTGCACAAACTGGCTCTACAGAGGCAAGATGTCCACCTCATCATCACCCTCCGATATATCACCGTGTACATCCCCCTCCTCACAGATTATCAATTCGTCCCCACTGGAATCCACCATCTCAGCTCCCTGTGTACTTTGTGGAGGCAATTGCTGCTGGTCAATGTCTCCGCGGAGGAATTGATTATAATTCATTTTAATGAACATCATCTTCTCCACATTTTCTGGATGTAACCTCGTACGCCGATTGCTGACAAGGTGAGCGGCGGCACTAAACACTCTTTCGGAGTACACACTTGTGGGAGGGCAACTTAGGTAGAATAAAGCCAGTTTGTGCAATGGCCTCCAAATTGCCTCTTTTTCCTGCCAGTATAAGTATGGACTGTGTGACGTGCCTACTTGGATGCGGTCACTCATATAATCCTCCACCATTCTTTCAATGGTGAGAGAATCATATGCAGTGACAGTAGACGACATGTCCGTAATCGTTGTCAGGTCCTTCAGTCCGGACCAGATGTCAGCATCAGCAGTCGCTCCAGACTGCCCTGCATCACCGCCAGCGGGTGGGCTCGGAATTCTGAGCCTTTTCCTCGCACCCCCAGTTGCGGGAGAATGTGAAGGAGGAGATGTTGACAGGTCGCGTTCCGCTTGACTTGACAATTTTCTCACCAGCAGGTCTTTCAACCCCAGCAGACTTGTGTCTGCCGGAAAGAGAGATCCAAGGTAGGCTTTAAATCTAGGATCGAGCACGGTGGCCAAAATGTAGTGCTCTGATTTCAACAGATTGACCACCCGTGAATCCTTGTTAAGCGAATTAAGGGCTCCATCCACAAGTCCCACATGCCTAGCGGAATCGCTCCGTGTTAGCTCCTCCTTCAATGTCTCCAGCTTCTTCTGCAAAAGCCTGATGAGGGGAATGACCTGACTCAGGCTGGCAGTGTCTGAACTGACTTCACGTGTGGCAAGTTCAAAGGGCATCAGAACCTTGCACAACGTTGAAATCATTCTCCACTGCGCTTGAGACAGGTGCATTCCACCTCCTATATCGTGCTCAATTGTATAGGCTTGAATGGCCTTTTGCTGCTCCTCCAACCTCTGAAGCATATAGAGGGTTGAATTCCACCTCGTTACCACTTCTTGCTTCAGATGATGGCAGGGCAGGTTCAGTAGTTTTTGGTGGTGCTCCAGTCTTCTGTACGTGGTGCCTGTACGCCGAAAGTGTCCCGCAATTTTTCTGGCCACCGACAGCATCTCTTGCACGCCCCTGTCGTTTTTTAAATAATTCTGCACCACCAAATTCAAGGTATGTGCAAAACATGGGACGTGCTGGAATTTGCCCATATTTAATGCACACACAATATTGCTGGCGTTGTCCGATGCCACAAATCCACAGGAGAGTCCAATTGGGGTAAGCCATTCCGCGATGATCTTCCTCAGTTGCCGTAAGAGGTTTTCAGCTGTGTGCGTATTCTGGAAACCGGTGATACAAAGCGTAGCCTGCCTAGGAAAGAGTTGGCGTTTGCGTGATGCTGCTACTGGTGCCGCCGCTGCTGTTCTTGCGGCGGGAGTCCATACATCTACCCAGTGGGCTGTCACAGTCATATAGTCCTGACCCTGCCCTGCTCCACTTGTCCACATGTCCGTGGTTAAGTGGACATTGGGTACAGCTGCATTTTTTAGGACACTGGTGACTCTTTTTCTGAGGTCTGTGTAAATTTTCGGTATCGCCTGCCTAGAGAAATGGAACCTAGATGGTATTTGGTACCGGGGACACAGTACCTCCAACAAGTCTCTAGTTGGCTCTGCAGTAATGATGGATACCGGAACCACGGTTCTCACCACCCAGGATGCCAAGGCCTCAGTTATCCGCTTTGCAGTAGGATGACTGCTGTGATATTTCATCTTCCTCGCAAAGGACTGTTGGACAGTCAATTGCTTGGTGGAAGTAGTAAAAGTGGTCTTACGACTTCCCCTCTGGGATGACCATCGACTCCCAGCAGCAACAACAGCAGCGCCAGCAGCAGTAGGCGTTACACGCAAGGATGCATCGGAGGAATCCCAGGCAGGAGAGGACTCGTCAGAATTGCCAGTGACATTGCCTGCAGGACTATTGGCATTCCTGGGGAAGGAGGAAATTGACACTGAGGGAGTTGGTGGGGTGGTTTGCGTGAGCTTGGTTACAAGAGGAAGGGATTTACTGGTCAGTGGACTGCTTCCGCTGTCACCCAAAGTTTTTGAACTTGTCACTGACTTATTATGAATGCGCTGCAGGTGACGTATAAGGGAGGATGTTCCGAGGTGGTTAACGTCCTTACCCCTACTTATTACAGCTTGACAAAGGGAACACACGGCTTGACACCTGTTGTCCGCATTTCTGTTGAAATAGTTCCACACCGAAGAGCTGATTTTTTTGGTATTTTCACCAGGCATGTCAACGGCCATATTCCTCCCACGGACAACAGGTGTCTCCCCGGGTGCCTGACTTAAACAAACCACCTCACCATCAGAATCCTCCTGGTCAATTTCCTCCCCAGCGCCAGCAACACCCATATCCTCCTCATCCTGGTGTGCTTCAACACTGACATCTTCAATCTGACTATCAGGAACTGGACTGCGGGTGCTCCTTCCAGCACTTGCAGGGGGCGTGCAAATGGTGGAAGGCGCATGCTCTTCACGTCCAGTGTTGGGAAGGTCAGGCATCGCAACCGACACAATTGGACTCTCCTTGTGGATTTGGGATTTCGAAGAACGCACAGTTCTTTGCGGTGCTACTGCTTTTGCCAGCTTGAGTCTTTTCATTTTTCTAGCGAGAGGCTGAGTGCCTCCATCCTCATGTGAAGCTGAACCACTAGCCATGAACATAGGCCAGGGCCTCAGCCGTTCCTTGCCACTCCGTGTGGTAAATGGCATATTGGCAAGTTTACGCTTCTCCTCCGACAATTTTATTTTAGGTTTTGGAGTCCTTTTTTTACTGATATTTGGTGTTTTGGATTTGACATGCTCTGTACTATGACATTGGGCATCGGCCTTGGCAGACGACGTTGCTGGCATTTCATCGTCTCGGCCATGACTAGTGGCAGCAGCTTCAGCACGAGGTGGAAGTGGATCTTGATCTTTCCCTAATTTTGGAACCTCAACATTTTTGTTCTCCATATTTTAATAGGCACAACTAAAAGGCACCTCAGGTAAACAATGGAGATGGATGGATACTAGTATACAATTATGGACGGACTGCCGAGTGCCGACACAGAGGTAGCTACAGCCGTGAACTACCGTACTGTGTCTGCTGCTAATATAGACTGGTTGATAAAGAGATGTCGTAGTATGTATGTATGAAGAAGAAAGAAAAAAAAACCACGGTTAGGTGGTATACAATTATGGACGGACTGCCGAGTGCCGACACAGAGGTAGCCACAGCCGTGAACTACCGTACTGTACTGTGTCTGCTGCTAATATAGACTGGTTGATAAAGAGATGTAGTAGTATGTATGTATAAAGAAGAAAGAAAAAAAAACCACGGGTAGGTGGTATACAATTATGGACGGACTGCCGAGTGCCGACACAGAGGTAGCCACAGCCGTGAACTACCGTACTGTACTGTGTCTGCTGCTAATATAGACTGGTTGATAAAGAGATGTCGTAGTATGTATGTATGAAGAAGAAAGAAAAAAAAACCACGGTTAGGTGGTATACAATTATGGACGGACTGCCGAGTGCCGACACAGAGGTAGCCACAGCCGTGAACTACCGTACTGTACTGTGTCTGCTGCTAATATAGACTGGTTGATAAAGAGATGTCGTAGTATGTATGTATAAAGAAGAAAGAAAAAAAAAACCACGGTTAGGTGGTATACAATTATGGACGGACTGCCGAGTGCCGACACAGAGGTAGCCACAGCCGTGAACTACCGTACTGTACTGTGTCTGCTGCTAATATAGACTGGTTGATAAAGAGATGTCGTAGTATGTATGTATGAAGAAGAAAGAAAAAAAAACCACGGTTAGGTGGTATACAATTATGGACGGACTGCCGAGTGCCGACACAGAGGTAGCCACAGCCGTGAACTACCGTACTGTACTGTGTCTGCTGCTAATATAGACTGGTTGATAAAGAGATGTCGTAGTATGTATGTATAAAGAAGAAAGAAAAAAAAACCACGGTTAGGTGGTATACAATTATGGACGGACTGCCGAGTGCCGACACAGAGGTAGCCACAGCCGTGAACTACCGTACTGTACTGTGTCTGCTGCTAATATAGACTGGTTGATAAAGAGATGTAGTAGTATGTATGTATAAAGAAGAAAGAAAAAAAAACCACGGGTAGGTGGTATACAATTATGGATGGACTGCCGAGTGCCGACACAGAGGTAGCTACAGCCGTGAACTACCGTACTGTGTCTGCTGCGACTGGATGATAAATAATGATATAAAAAATATATATATATCACTACTGCAGCCGGACAGGTATATATATTATATAATGACGGACCTGCTGGACACTGTCTGTCAGCAGAATGAGTTTTTTATAGAATAAAAAAAAAAACACCACACAAGTGAAGTCACACGACGAGTGTTTAACTTTTTCAGGCAATCACAATATAGTATACTACTAACTATACTGGTGGTCAGTGTGGTCAGGTCACTGGTCAGTCACACTGGCAGTGGCACTCCTGCAGCAAAAGTGTGCACTGTTTAATTTTAATATAATATGTACTCCTGGCTCCTGCTATAACCTATAACTGGCACTGCAGTGCTCCCCAGTCTCCCCCACAATTATAAGCTGTGTGAGCTGAGCACAGTCAGATATATAATATATACATAGATGATGCAGCACACTGGGCTGAGCAGTGCACACAGATATGGTATGTGACTGTCTTGTACTCCTGGCTCCTGCTATAACCTATAACTGGCACTGCAGTGCTCCCCAGTCTCCCCCACAATTATAAGCTGTGTGAGCTGAGCACAGTCAGATATATAATGTATACATAGATGATGCAGGCATGCAGCACACTGGGCTGAGCAGTGCACACAGATATGGTATGTGACTGAGTCACTGTGTGTACCGTTTTTTTCAGGCAGAGAACGGATATATTAAATAAAACAACTGCACTGCTGGTGGTCACTGTGGTCAGTCACTAAACTCTGCACTCTCTTCTACAGTATCAGCCTCAGGTCAATCTCTCTCTCTCTCTCCTAATCTAAATGGAGAGGACGCCAGCCACGTCCTCTCCCTATCAATCTCAATGCACGTGTGAAAATGGCGGCGACGCGTGGCTCCTTATATAGAATCCGAGTCTCGCGAGAATCCGACAGCGTCATGATGACGTTCGGGCGCGCTCGGGTTAACCGAGCAAGGCGGGAAGATCCGAGTCGCTCGGACCCGTGAAAAAAAACATGAAGTTCGTGCGGGTTCGGATTCAGAGAAACCGAACCCGCTCATCTCTAGTTACAGGTATGTAGTAGTGGACATGGTAGAGCTTCTGTTTGTTCACATATATTATGATTGGCGTCCACCAGCACAGGTTTTGCCTATCACAATAATTATAAATCTTTTGATTTGGGATGTGGCACTCCTGCAACTGCCCTGTGGTCAGGGGTTAAAGCGACCTGGAACGGGGCGGAACTGTGTTCCGTCAGTTCCACTTGGAGACGGAACGCAGTTCCGCCTCCTCCTGCTCACCTCACCCGATGTGTGCCGGCGCCGCACAGGGAGATGCTGGACGCCCACTGAGATTGTGTTACCAGCGACGCCCGGCTCTCCCTGCACAGCGGAAGCCGGCGGCAGGATCTCACTGCTGAGCTCCGTGTTCTGGCTCCCGGCTCTGTCAGTGCGCGCTATGAGAGAGACGTCATGACATCTCTCTCATAGTGCAGGGAGCCGGACGCCAGGAGGATCACAGCGGTAGGACGCGGGAGCGGGGCTTGGTAAATATGGTGTTTTTTTTTATTTTTAAACATATGTGTGACTGTACAGCGCATCTACTAAGGGCAGGCTACAGGGGGGCAAACTACTGGGGCAAGCTACAGGGGGCCAAACTACTGGGGGCAAGCTTTAGGGGGCAATCTACTGGGGGCAAACTACTGGGGGCAAGCTACAAGGTGCTAACCACTGGGGGCAAGTTACAGGGGGCTAACTACTGGGGGCAAGCTACAGGGGGCAGACTACAAGGGGGCAAGCTACTGGGGGCAAACTACAAGGGGACAAACTACAGGGGCGCATTACTACTGGGGGCATAACTACAGGGGCATTACTACTGGGGGCAAACTACTGGGGACATTACTACAGGGGGCTAAACTACAAGGGGGCATTACCACTGGGGGCTAAACTACCGGGGGCATTACTACTGGGGGCATTTCTACTGGGGGCAAACTACTGGGGGCAAACTACATGGGGCTAAACTACTGGGGGCATAAATACAGGGGCGCATTACTACTGGGGGCATAACTACAAAGGCACATTCTTACTGGAGGCATAACAACAGGGGCATAGCTACAGGGGTCATTACTACAGGGGCTAAACTACTGGGGGCAATACTACAGGGGGGCTAAACTACAAGGGGACATTACTACTTGGGGCAAACTACATGGGGCTAAACTACAGGGGCTAAACTACTGTGGCATTACTACTGGGTGGCTTAACTACATGGGGCAAACTACATGAGGACTAAACTACAGGGGCTAAACTACTAGGGGCATTACCACTGGGAGGCTAAACTAAAGTGGGGGTAAACTACTGGGGTCATAACTGCAGGGGCATTACCACTGGGGGCTAAACTACAGGGTGCTAAACGACTGGGGACATTACTACAGGCGGCATTAAGGGCATTACTAATGGGGGCACTACTAATGAGGGCATTGAAAAGGGGGCACTTCATAAGGGGCATCACTCCTGGGGACATAAGGGGCACTACTACTGGGGGCATTGCAAAAGGGGCACCACTACTATGGGCTCTATATAAGGGGCACTACCAGTACAGTGGATACTGCATAAGGGGCACTACAACTGTGGTCATTGTAAAAGGGGCGCTACTGCTGTGGGCATTGGGGGTCATTCCGAGTTGATCGTTAGCTGCCGTTGTTCGCAGCGCAACGATCAGGCTAAAAATCATAATTTCTGCGCATGCGTATGCACCGCAATGCGCACGCGCGATGTACGGGTACAAAGTCCATTGTTGTTTTGCACAGGTTCTAGCGAAGCTTTCAGTCGCATGGCCAAACGCAGGAAGATTGACATGAAGTGGGCGTTTCTGGGTGTCAACCGACTGTTTTCAGGGAGTGCTTAGAAAAATGCAGGCGTGTCAGGGAAAACGCAGGCGTGGCTGGGCGAACACTGGGCGGGTGTGTGACGTCAAAAGCCGTCCCTCCGTCATTAGAATCAACGCACACGAAGAATAACTACAGGGCTGTTCTTGTTTTGCACAAAATTATTTTGCAGGCGCTCTGCTGCACTTCTGCAAAGCCAAGATACACTCCCCGGTGGGCGGTTACAATGCGTTTCCACGGCTGCTAAAAGTAGCTAGCGAGCGATCAACTCAGAATGACCCCCATTGTGTATTACGGGGTGCTACTACTGTGGGCATTATGTGTATTAGGGGTGCTACTACTGTGGGCATTATGTGTATTAGGGGTGCTACTACTGTGGGCATTATTACTATTGTGTGACCACGCCCCTTTCTTTTTGAGACCACGTCCCTTTTTTGGGCGCGCAATACCTTTATTGCATTGGCTCCTGGGGGTGAGTTCCACCACCTCTCTAGGACCATTTTAAGCACTGCCTGTTGTGTCCCAGATTGCAAAAGCCCAAATTGAGAACTAATGCATTACACTGATAAAAAAATTGCCATTTATATAGTTATTCACTGGGGAAGCATTCGATATACCGGCTGTCGGGATCCCGGCGCTCAGCATACCGGCACCGGGATCCTGACCGCCAGGATCCTGACAACTATTCTCCCTCTCGGGGTGTCCACAACACCCCTGGAGGGACAATAAATAGTGTAGCCACTGTGCCTGCACCGCAGCGAGTGCAGCGAGCCCGTAAGGGGCTCTTTTGCACTCGCCCCTCTGTCGGCATTCCGGCGGTCGGGATCCTGGCGCCAGTATGCTGGGTGCTGGGATCCCGACAGCCGGGATATCGTAGTACACCCCATTTACTGGGTTTATGGGGTGGTAAAGTAAATATTTTTGTTTACTTTATTGTTTAGGTAAGAACAAGATGTCAAAGTGGTAGGAGAAGATATATATTTTTTGCATTCCTGTTTTGTATACTATAATAATAAAAGAAGGTATAGAAGAAAAAAAAAGATTTACAGTAGTAATAACTGAGATGCAACATACTGTAGCTGCTACTTATTAATGTAACACCTTTTAACACTTTAACTGCTGCTTCTCACTCTGCTTCTCACTAGTGTAATGCCTGCGGTCAGTGGGTTATGCTGGCCGGGGGTCCTGTGCTCTGTGACAGGGCTGGATCTAAACCTTGTGCACCCAGGGCAAAACTTAAAAAATAGGGGTGTGGCTTCATGGAGAAGGGGCGTTGCCACAGAATAGTACCGATTCACATTACACCACACAGTAGTGTCCATCAGTCACATTACACCACCCAGTAGTACCCCTTATATACATTACACCAGGTAGAGCCCTTATACAACACAGAAAAATAAAAACACAGAAAAAAAACCTGATTGATGCCCTTTACAATATTTGTCATTTTTCCTTATAGTAATGCCCAAGACACATTATGCCACACAAGGACATCAGAGGGAGGGGCAAGGACGGCGGGACAGCACTTTCACTATCCACGTTAGCAAGTACTCCCTTCAGTAACCTGGTGGCGATAGAAACATGTTCTGACCTTGCTCCCCCCCTTCCCTTGTAGCGGGTCATGTGGTGGTGACATCAGAGGTCCTTCAGCCAACTTGGTTTAGCCATAATTGATAGACAGGTGGTGGTCATACAAGGGAGACAGGGATATGAGTGCTCTGCGAGTAAGGGGGCAAGAGGAGTGAGACACCAGTGGTATGCACAGCACCCTGGATACCGCAACTGCTGCTGCCCGCTCCTACAGACAGCAATTGACCACACTATGCTTTATCTCACGCTGCATTGCAATAAAGGAACAATTGTCCCCTTCAGCAGCACTGGAAAGGGGGGCAATGTTCCCTATAGCAGCCTCCCCGAGCACCTCTGACAAGCCTGGGATCTGGTAATTAACACCCTCACCCCACTCTTGATCCCACTACTCCTGTCATGCTACCTAACTCCTCCATGCCCCTGCCATCCCACCCCCCACTACTACAGTATGTGACTCTATCCTGGCTGTGGATGGCACCACTGGATGGCATCCCTTCGGCCAGCACCGCTGGCATGTGCCATCCTGGCCAAGGGGTAGATATTCCCTTGTATACATGCCCCTGACACAGTGGACACATGATATGGGTAGTGGTGTGGTACATACACACAGGCCCCTGGCACACAGGCTATGCACACCTGCCTGTGGGGCACCTGCGGGGTGACTGCAGCCACGCCCGCAGGCCGCAGTGCCCCGGTCAGCCTACCTGCTATCCCACACCTAAACCCACTCCTGCTCCTTGACTTGAACCTTAGGAATGTTAGGGACCCACCTGACGAGGTCACCAGGTTGCAGTAGGTGGGCCCATATTTTGGCCAAAATTATGCTAAGCACCTCAATTTTACGCAATCCTACGCTATGTTATATTGAAGAGTTTATTATAATTGTTCTGATTAGCAGTGTGTAGTACTTTCTATTTTTTACTATGTGAAATGCAAACAAACCAGAGCCAAAATGTTTATGGAAGAAGGCTCACAAATCTGTCCTTTCTCCAAATTGGCGGTCTCACTGTTAAGCAGCATGTTAACCCCACATTCCTTCCTGTAGATTTTTGTAGAAGGTGGAGTCATCCAGTAAATACAGCAGCTTGGTTTATCCATGGAAAGCAAAAGATTATAGTATGTACAATCAGGATGAGACCAGCATACAGAAAAGGGGGATTTAAATTAGAAACTAAAATTGTAGTTGAATATGAATAACATAAAATATGCAATTAGTACAATTTCCAAATCCTGATTGGCATTTCCCAAAAGTTATACAATGTATGAGGTCAACTCAATTAAGTGTGATGTCCGAGAACTGTGACAATGTGATCAGCCATACCGTAGTCCCAACATGCGGCAGGTCAGATACCAAAGTATCAGGGTCCCTTAGGGACATATTGATGAAGAAGAGGGAGATCTATTAAGCCTTGGATAGAGATAAAGTGTAGAGAGATAAAGTACTAACCAATCAGCTCCTGTATTTTTTAAAATGCAGCCTGTAAAATGACAGCTAGAAGCTGATTGGTTGGTACTTTATCCCTCTCCAAAGCTTGGTACATCTCCCCCTATGCACTTAATTGAGATATCACCCATACAGTATTCTTCAATCTGTCTCACTGGAAGATTTTAATGCAGAGTTAAACTTGGAAATATAAATATAAGTGGGTGCTTTTAGACAGGGGCGTAACCTCAGTGTGGCTATAGTATAAAAACCTTTTGTATCCATTAGCCCACTAAGCAATGACACTGAAAATTTAACTAACCCTTAAATTTTGATCCTCAATGGCGTCACTGTTCTCCTCCTGAACACATCGCCGAGCAGAACACGGTTCCCCTCCTCCATGTTTCCTTCCCACTATGGCCAAGAAGTCAGAAGCATCTGATTTTTTCACAAATGCTGATAAGACATAAAATATTGGTTTTAGTTATAATCTGTGATTGTTTGGGGTGGTTACTCAGAGCTGTGCAGTATGGGCAACTTTATTTGAAATAAGAACCTGCACACTTCTCCAGAGTATGGTGGCTACTATCAGGGTCGGACTGGCCCACAGGGGTACCAGGGAAACCACCGGTAGGCCCCACTGCCTGAGGGCCCACTCCTTCCTCTAGGGATAAGGTTCCAGACTGTGCACTTGTGTTATACATAGTAGATAAGTTGCATTACACTGCACTAAACTATTGTGTATTTCAAGGCTCTGTGGATGATGGCCACACACCCTTTGTAGGCTGGCCACACCCCTAAATATGGGCCCCTATAACTGCATCCCCCCGGTGGGCCCTTCATGTCCCAGTCTGACACTGGCTACTATACATATTGTATCAACTTGAAGCATTAAGTGAGTACCAGAAATTTTTTATATAGAAAGAATAAATAAATAAATATGCATTGGCTATTATTGAGACACACCATCAATATCCTTCATTAGACTGTTTTTTAACAAGGAGATGTCAGAAGGTCATTGTACAGGGATCGGTATGTGATCCCGGCAGACGGGGTGCCAGCAGTCACAATATCGATGCAGGCATCCCAATGTTCAAGATCCCGACAGGTGTTAGGTAAGTATTCTACCCCCCCCCCCCCCCCCAACTGTAACGCTTTATTGCTGCAGTCGAACCCTAACCTCCCCCTTAGTGCCTTAAAATGAACCCCCGCTTTCCTCAGCCTAGCTCTAATCCTCCCCCTTTAGACCCTAATCCTAAACCCCCCACCCCCGCAGCCTTACCCTAACCCTGTCCCTTAGTGCCTAAACCTAACTTCCCAGCTACGCCTAAACCTGAACCCAATCCCACAGCCAAATCCCAACAGTGCCGACTATACTTATCCTTTGGGATAACAGCTGCCGATATCACTGTGTCAAGATGCTAACCTGGTTGGGATTCCGACGTTGGTATTCTGGCTGCTGGGATACTGACAGTTGGGAACCTGATCATACCATTGTACAGTGTGGTGTGGTATCCCTTACTGCTTAGCTGTCCTGACTATACTGTAGTTTATGGATAGAATGCAGTATTAAGTCATTTTCTTATTGTGACAATAAAAAAATCAGCCTTATACTGTAGTTGGGTGTTTGTAAATAGACCTGCATGTTTGGCATTGCCAGGCGAATTGGGTACTGCAAAAGTACTGGAAAGTGACTACAGTATCAACTGCAAACAAGAATACTTTGTTTTGATTGGCATTTACAGTATAGTGTGAGAGGTCTTCATACTGAAACATTAATTATAAAGCACAATATAATGTGTAACATCTATAATACTAAACAGGTTATCCTGAAAATCCATTGTACTTGACCCTGCAATCTTATAAAGAATTTGCTGTTAAATGTCCTTGTACTACTGAGTTGTACCACAAAATGTGATAGATGTTACTTAGGGCATCTTGGCATTTCAGACAAGAGATGTTGCAGTTGGCAGTACTGTACATTTGCCAAATTATATCATAGACTGGTTTTCCACACATGTGTGTGGGTATGGGTGAAAGTATTGTAGGGCAATAGCGCTATTCCCAACACATACCACTACACAACATAAATACACAGTAACATACATCTGTGACTAAACAATGAAAAAGAAATACATACCGTGATACTACTGTATATTGCATGAAACAATAATGTGTGGTAGATAGAGAAACTGAGACCACTATGGGCATTATTTCAGTTGTCATTATATACTGTCCCTCTCAAGTTTGTTTGGCTCAGTAAATACAGACAAAACCTTTAATACTCTTGGTACTGATTTCTTTAGGTAAACTATTAATTTACTGTTTATTCCCCATATAGATGTATTGCTACGGTATATTGTAAATAAAAGTAAGAAACTTACAGTAGTCTGAGATAATATATAATATACAATATGTATTGATTAATCAATATTCTCTTCTCATGTTGTACCGGTAGCATAATGTATATATTAAAATAATGTATATATATAATGTATATATTAAAATGCATTTCCATTTACTTACCTGATTGTGTAAAATAAGAAACAATGCAATAGCAAACACTGAGAGCTAAGAGAAGCTTCATGTCTCTGCGTGCTGTCCACTCAGCTATACTTCCTTTTATACCTGCTTTAGCCACCAAATATACGCAACTGGCTACCGGCTGGCAGTGACCCCGGGATTAAATGTTATTATGTTAGCAATACGTCTCTTCACATACAGGTTCCTCTGTTGAAGGATGAGGGATATGTTTCAGGGACATGGCTGGTTTTACTTTACACAAGGCTTAGATTTAATAAGTTACCAGGGAATACTTTTTATCTGCATGTACATACTTACATATCAGACACTGTACTGAACATGTAGCGTTTAGTTTTCTTTAAATTAAATATATACAGTACACTATATATACCAGGGTAAAATACTTTATTGCTATACTAACAGAAAGTGAATGGGCCCACAAGCCCTTGAGTTATTAACATCTATGTGGTGTTTAAGAAAATGTTTACGAAAACGAATTTCAGAATATTTTATTTATATTTTAATAAAAAAGTTTTTTATATAATGCGTATATTTGTACATAAGATTATAACAGTTCATCCTCTGTTCACATCTGCAATAGAATTATCTTTTAAATTAGAGCGCTCCTCAAAAAAACCCCAATTTTTTTTTACATATATATATATATATATATATAATATATACACATACACACACACACACACACACACGCGCGTGTGCGCACGCACACACACTCACGCATACACACACACACGCAGTCAGCGGCACTCCACAAAGCTGTATAATACAAACGGCCAGTGCCCCCCAGATATACTGAGACCAATGTCAGTAGTGGATCTTGCTACGGGCACGCAGGATTTTTGCCTGGGGCGCCACCTTCTGGAGGGCGCAGCTGCCGTGGCAAGATCCGCTACTGGTGCCCCCCGGTGCTCGGTAGATACGATGCTGTGCGGTGTGCGATGAAGTCATCGAGCACCGCACTGCATTGTTGGGGCGGCACATAGACGCTAGGGGTCATAATTGGCCTCTGGTGTCTATGCGGTGCTATGGGAGAGACGTCATGACATCTCTCCCATAGATCAGAGGAGCGGCGCCGGCGGCCGGATACGGAGGGCAGCAGCAGTCGGGAAGCAGGAGCGGGGATTGTAAGTATTAATTTTTTTATTTTTTTTTTTAAATTTAAGCGGCGCAACTAGGGGGCACAACTCTACAGGGGGCATAACTGACCACGCCCTTTCTCCCCAAAGCCACGTCCATATTTTTCACCTGGCGCACCGCAAAGTCTAGATCCGGCCCTGACCAATGTCCCCGTTACCTATAATCTATGTTAGCAGTCGGCGACACTCTGAGCGCTTATAATAAAGACAGGAAAGCTGTTCCTTACAGTCAATGTTTCAATATTAAGCAGTTAACATTTTCATCAGGACAAGACAAACAGTTACACACATCTTACCTACAAACCTCCATAGCCCTGACGAAGCTTTAGAAAAGCGAAATGCGCATGAGTAGCCTTGTACCCGTTCTAGGATTTTAACAAATAATTGAATAGACTTCTCTATAATCGTGGCTGACCTAATGTCTTAGAATGTATGATCACTTTAATCATTAAAGGGCATGATGCCAGGAAAATGTATTTATTAAGACATTAATAGTGCATACAGCTCCATTAGCTCCTGGGTAAGCGGGGACGCCCACCTATACTGGAGCAACGTATATAAAGCATAGTAGCAGTATATCTAGCACTTTATGCAGTGTAAATGCAAGGGCGCTGTTTATCCTATCTTCTATGCTATTAAAAGAAATTAAATGTATATAAAGAAGATTGCACTCTGAGATTACATGCAAAGAATTTTGTATCCACAACATGTTAATATGGTAATAAAAAAACCCCTATACGATATAATTACTTGTGTAACAACACTGTATTTAATGTCAAGCATTGCGGCAGCTGACCTATTAAATTTATCAGCAATATATTGAATATTACGTGTAGCATGAGTGTGAAGACATTGCACGGGTGAATTACCCATGCAAGATAAAACAGATCACATGTGCATAGAGGGAACTCTGAAGTTACATACAGCACAAATGTGAAGGCATGTTGAACGAATAACTCTGTATGTGAGCCAAATAAATATAACGGATGCAGAGAAACATGTGTTGTAAAATTATGTGCAAACAACCCCACGTGTATATAAACACAGTGGGGGTAATTCCAAGTTGATCGCAGCAGGAATTTTGTTAGCAGTTGGGCAAAACCATGGTGGTCATTCCGAGTTGTTCGCTATTTTTTTCGTTCGCACAAGGTATGAGCAAAATTGCGAACATGTTGCAAAAATAAGATTTTACTTACCGATAAATCTATTTCTCGTAGTCCGTAGTGGATGCTGGGGACTCCGTCAGGACCAAGGGGATATAGCGGCTCCGCAGGAGACAGGGCACAATAATAAAAGCTTTAGGATCAGGTGGTGTGCACTGGCTCCTCCCCCTATGACCCTCCTCCAAGCCTCAGTTAGGATACTGTGCCCGGACGAGCGTGCATAATAAGGAAGGATATTGAATCCCGGGTAAGACTCATACCAGCCACACCAATCACACCGTACAACTTGTGATCTGAACCCAGTTAACAGCATGATAACAGAAGGAGCCTCTGAAAAGATGGCTCACAACAACAATAACCCGATTTTTGTAACAATAACTATGTACAAGTATTGCAGACAATCCGCACTTGGGATGGGCGCCCAGCATCCACTACGGACTACGAGAAATAGATTTATCGGTAAGTAAAATCTTATTTTCTCTGACGTCCTAGTGGATGCTGGGGACTCCGTCAGGACCATGGGGATTATACCAAAGCTCCCAAACGGGCGGGAGAGTGCGGATGACCCTGCAGCACCGAATGAGAGAACTCCATGTCCTCCTCAGCCAGGGTATCAAATTTGTAGAATTTAGCAAACGTGTTTTCCCCTGACCAAGTAACTGCTCGGCAAAGTTGTAAAGCCGAGACCCCTCGGGCAGTCGCCCAAGATGAGCCCCCTTCCTTTTGGAATGGGCTTTTACCGATTTTGGCTGTGGCAGGCCTGCCACAGAATGTGTAAACTGAATTGTATTACAAATCCAGCGAGCAATCGTCTGCTTAGAAGCAGGAGCACCCATCTTGTTGGGTGCATACAGGCTAAACAGCGAGTCAGATTTTCTGACTCCAGCCTTCCTGGAAACATATTTTTCAGGGCCCTGACAACGTCAAGTAACTTGGAGTCCTCCAAGTCCCTAGTACCCGCAGGTACCACAATAGGTTGGTTCATGTGAAAAACAGAAAACACCTTAAGGAGAAATTGAGGACGAGTCCTCAATTCTGCCCTGTCAGAATGAAAAATTAAGTAAGGGCTTTATATATGATAAAGCCGCCAATTCTGACACACGCCTGGCTGAAGCCAGGGCTAATAGCATCGTCACCTTCCATGTGAGATATTTTAAGTCCACAGTGGTGAGTGGTTCAAACCAATGTGACTTTAGGAAACTCAAAACAACATTGAGATCCCAAGGTGCCACTGGGGCACAAAAGGAGGCTGTATATGCAGTACCCCTTTTACAAACATCTGAACGTCAGGCACTAAAGCCAGTTCTTTCTGGAAGAAATTTGACAGGGCCGAAATTTGAACCTTAATGGACCCTAATTTTAGGCCCATAGACAGTCCTGTTTTCAGGAAATGTAGGAAACGACCCAGTTGGAATTCCTCTGTAGGGGCCTTCTTGGCCTCACACCACGCAACATATCTTCGCCAAATGCGGTGAAAATGTTTTGCGGTTACATCCTTCCTGTCTTCGACCAGGGTAGGGATGACTTCATCTGGAATGCCCTTTCAGGATCCGGCGTTCAACCGCCATGCCGTCAAACGCGGCCGCGGTAAGTCTTGGAACAGACAAGGCCCCTGCTGGAGCAGGTCCTTTCTTAAAGGTAGAGGCCACGGGTCTTCCGTGAACATCTCTTGAAGTTTCGGGTACCAAGTCCTTCTTGGCCAATCCGGAACCACGAGTATCATTCTTACTCATCTCCCTCTTATGATTCTCAGTACTTTTTGTATGAGAGGCATAGGAGGGAACACATACTCTGACTGGTACATCCACAGTGTTACCAGAGCGTCCACCGCTATTGCCTGAGGGTCCCTTGACCTGGCGCAATATCTAGTTTTTTGTTCAGGCGGGACGCCATCATGTCCACCTTTGGTTTTTCACAACGGTTTACAATCATGTGGAAGACTTCCCGATGAAGTCCCCACTCTCCCGGGTGGAGGTCATGCCTGCTGAGGAAGTCTGCTTCCCAGTTTTCCACTCCCGGAATGAACACTGCTGAGAGTGTTATCACATGATTTTTCGCCCAGCGAAGAATCCTTGCAGTTTCTGCCATTTCCCTCCGGCTTCTTGTGCCGCCCTGTCTGTTTACGTGGGCGACTGCCGTGATGTTGTCCCACTGGATCAATACCGGCTGACCTTGAAGCAGAGGTCTTGCTAAGCTTAGAGCATTGTAAATTGCCCTTAGCTCCAGTATATTTATGTGGAGAGAAGTCTCCAGACTCGATCACACTCTCTGGAAATTTTTTCCTTGTGTGACTGCTCCCCAGCCACTCAGGCTGGCATCCGTGGTCACCAGGACCCAGTCCTGAATGCCGAATCTGCGGCCCTTTCATAGATGAGCACTCTGCAGCCACCGCAGAAGAAACACCCTTGTCCTTGGAGACAGGGTTATCCGCTGATGCATCTGAAGATGCGATCCGGACCATTTTTCCAGCAGATCCCACGTAAAGGTTCTTGCGTGAAATCTACCGAATGGGATCGCTTTGTAAGAAACCACCATTTTTCACAGGATCCTTGTGCAATGATGCACTGATACTTTTCCTGGTTTTAGGAGGTTCCTGACTAGCTCGGATAACTCCCTGGCTTTCTTCTCCGGGAGAAAACATCCTTTTCTGGACTGTGTCCAGAATCATCCCTAGGAACAGTAGACGTGTCGTCGGAAAAAACTGCGATTTTGGAATATTTAGAATCCACTCGTGCTGTCGTAGAACTACTTAAGATAGTGCTACTCCGACCTCCAACTGTTCTCTGGACCTTGCCCTTATCAGGAAAGCGTCCATATTTCTTTTAAGAAGAATCATCATTTCGGCCATTACCTTGGTAAAGACCCGGGGTGCCGTGGACAATCCAAACGGCAGCGTCTGAACTGATAGTGACAGTTCTGTACCACGAACCTGAGGTACCCATGGTGAGAAGGGCAAATTTGGACATGTAGGTAAGCGTCCCTGATATCCAGTGACACCATATCGTCCCCTTCTTCCTGGTTCGCTATCACTGCTCTGAGTGACTCCATCTTGATTTGAACGCTTGTATGTAAGTGTTCAAATATTTCAGATCTCACCTAGCCGTCTGGCTTCAGTACCACAATATAGTGTGGAATAATACCCCTTCCCTTGTTGTAGAAGGGGTACTTTGATTATCACCTGCTGGGAATACAGCCTGTGAATTGTTCCCAATACTGCCTCCCTGTCGGAGGGAGACGTTGGTAAAGCAGACTTCAGGAACTTGTGAGGGGGAGACGTCTCGAATTTCCAATGTACACCTGGGATACTACGTGTAGGATCCAGGAGTCCACTTGTGAGTGAGCCCACTGCGTGCTGAAACTCTTGAGATGACCCCCTACCGCACCTGAGTCCGCTTGTACGGCCCCAGCGTCATGCTGCGGACTTGGCAGAAGCTGTGGAGGGCTTCTGTTCCTGGGAATGGGCTGCCTGCTGCAGTCTTCTTCCCTTTCCTCTACCCCTGGGCAGATATGACTGGCCCTTTTGCCCACCTGCCCTTATGGGGATGAAAGGACTGAGACTGAAAAGACTGTGTCCTTTTCTGCTGAGATGTGACTTGGGGTAACAAAAGGTGGATTTTTCAGCTGTTGCCATGGCCACCAGGTCCGATGGACCGCCCCTTTATACGGCAATACTTCCATGTGCCGTCTGGAATCTGCATCACCTGACCACTGTCGTCTGGCAGATATGGACATCACATTTACTCTTGATGCCAGAATGCAAATATCCCTCTGCGCATCTCGCATATATAGAAATGCATCCTTAAAATGCTCTATAGTCAATAAAATCTTGTCCCTGTCAAGGGTATCAATATTTTCAGTCAGGAAATCCGACCAAGCCCCCTCAGCGCTGCACATCCAGGCTGAGGCGATTGCTGGTCGTAGTATAACACCAGTATATGTGTATATACTTTTAGGATATTTTTCAGCTTCCTATCAGCTGGCTCCTTGAGGGCTGCCGTATCTGGAGACGGTAACGCCACTTGTTTTTATAAGCGTGTGAGCGCCTTATTCACCCTAAGGTGTGTTTCCCAACTCGCCCTAACTTCTGGCGGAAAAGGGTATACCGCCAATAATTTTCTATCGGAGGAAACCCACGTATCATCACACACTTCATTTAATTTATCTGATTCAGGAAAAACTACAAGTAGTTTATTCACACCCTACATAATACCCTTATTTGTGGTACTTGTAGTATCAGAAATATGTAACACCTCCTTCATTGCCCTTAACATGAAACGTGTGGCCCTAAAGGAAAATACGTTTGTTTCTTCACCGTCGACACTGGAGTCAGTGTCCGTGTCTGTGTCGACCGACTGAGGTAAATGGGCGTTTTTACAAGCCCCTGACGGTGTCTGAGACGCCTGGACAGGTACTAATTTGTTTGCCGGCCGTCTCATGTCGTCAACCGACCTTACAGCGTGTTGACATTATCACGTAATTCCTAAATAAGCCATCCATTCCAGTGTCGACTCCCTAGAGAGTGACATCACCAATACAGGCAATTTGCTCCGCCTCCTCACCAACATCGTCCTCCTACATGTCGACACACACGTACCGACACACAGCACACACACAGGGAATGCTCTGACAGAGGACAGGACCCCACTAGCCCTTTGGGGAGACAGAGGGAGAGTTTGCCAGCACACACCAAAAACGCTATAATTATATAGGGACAACCCCTTATACAAGTGTTTTCCCTTATAGCATTTTTATATATGTAATCATATCGCCAAATAAGTGCCCCCCCTCTCTGTTTTAACCCTGTTTCTGTAGTGCAGTGCAGGGGAGAGCCTGGGAGCCTTCCTCACAGCAGAGCTGAGCAGGAAAATGGCGCCGTGTGCTGAGGAGAATAGGCCCCGCCCCCTTTTCGGCGGGCTCTTCTCCCGGAGTTTGTGAGATCTGGCAGGGGTTAAATACATCCATATAGCCTCAAGGGCTATATGTGATGTATTTTAGCCATAAAAAGGTATTATACATTGCTGCCCAGGGCGCCCCCCCCAGCGCCCTGCACCCTCAGTGACAGTTGGTGACTGTTGGTGAAGTGTGCTGACAACAATGGCGCACAGCTGCAGTGCTGTGCGCTACCTTATGAAGACTGAAAGTCTTCTGCCGCCTGTTTCTGGACCTCTTCAACTTCGGCATCTGCAAGGGGGGTCGGCGGCACGGCTCCGGGACGAACCCCAGGGTGAGACCTGTGTTCCGACTCCCTCTGGAGCTAATGGTGTCCAGTAGCCTAAGAAGCAAATCCATCCTGCACGCAGGTGAGTTTTCTTCTCTCCCCTAAGTCCCTCGTAGCAGTGAGCCTGTTGCCAGCAGGACTCACTGAAAATAAAAAACCTAACTTTTATTCTAAGCAGCTCAGGAGAGCCACCTAGATTGCACCCTTCTCGTCGGGCACAAAAATCTAACTGAGGCTTGGAGGAGGGTCATAGGGGGAGGAGCCAGTGCACACCACCTGATCCTAAAGCTTTTATTATTGTGCCCTGTCTCCTGCGGAGCCGCTATATCCCCTTGGTCCTGACGGAGTCCCCAGCATCCACTAGGACGTCAGAGAAATTGCGAATATCCGCCCCCAACGTATTTTTGCCAATTCGTTCGCAGTATTACACAATGTGGGCGTACGCCAAATGACATCGCAGCAATGCGAAGGCATCGCATTAACACAAACGTCAACGTAAAAATACTAAGTTTTAGTAGATTTACACATTCTTCTTAAAAGTGCACACTTTTGTGGAAAAACGCACAACAATGGGTTTTTTTTCTATTAAGTGAAATTACACCTTTCAGTTTAAAGTCCACAAGCCCTCCTCAATTACGAATCCAATTAGTGTAATGAATGACAATGGTCCTGACCAATTAAGTCTTCAAAGAATACCAGAAGAACACTTTGTAGCCATAATTGGCCATAAACATTGATCTGGAAAAATTACAAATATAGATATTGGAAATGTATTTATTAAGACATTAATAGTGCATACAGCTCCATTAGCTCCTGGGTAAGCGGGGATGCCCACCTATACTGGAGCAACGTATATAAAGCATAGTAGCAGTATATCTAGCACTTTATGCAGTGTAAATGCAAGGGCACTGTTTATCCTATCTTCTATGCTATTAAAAGAAATTAAATGTATATAAAGAAGATTGCACTCTGAGATTACATGCAAAGAATTTTGTATCCACAACATGTTAATAGGGTAATAAAAAAACCCCTATACGATATAATTACTTGTGTAACAACACAGGCCCTCATTCCGAGTTGATCGCTAAGTTTTTCGGTCGCACAACATATTCGCAAAGTTGCGTTAATGTAGTAAATTTGCGAACCTCCGCCCTCAACGTATTTTTGCAAATTCGCACGCAGTATTACACAAAGTGGGCGTACGCCAAATGACATCGCAGTAATGCGAAACTATCGCAGCATTGCGAAACCATCGCAATAACACATACTTAATCGTAAAAATACTAAGTTTGAGTAGATTTACACATTTTACCGTAAAAGTGCACACTTTTAAGGTAAAACGCACAAAAATGTTTTTTTTGGCTATTAAGTGAAATTACACCTTTCCTTTTAAAGTCCACAAGCCCTTTTCAATTACGAACCCAATTAGTGTAATGATTGATAATGTTCCTAAACAATTAAGTCTGAAAAAAAAAACAGATTAACACTTTGTTGCCATAATTGCCCATCAACATGTAAAAGTGTAAAATAGTTTTTGTTTTTTTTTTCACTTTTTTTTTTTTTTTAAAAGGTGTTGTTTGTGAATGAAGGTTTTTACATGTTTCTTAACACAATAATCTCCTGTTTTTTTTTGTAAAAATGTAACGTTAGATGTGTGTAATGTTTTTTGCAAACAAATTCTGCCTGCCAATCTGCTGATCCTTTTTTGCATTAATAAACACAACACCCGGTTAACTGTAATCAACTTTTTTTTTTTTTTTTTTTTGGTTAATAATTTTTTTTTTTTTTAAAACAAATAATAAAAATCAAGCAAATTTTTGCAATTGGTCAACACAATTCATGATTCCTTGCAGGTGTAGGCGCATGGTGTAAAGAATCCCGGATAAACTTGTTGGATCTCCAACTGCAACATCTGAAATTAAGATGCAACACAAACATTAATAACTTAATTACATTACTTATTATCCAAGCAAGGCGCAAAGCACACTTAAATGCTGGCATGTCCAAACTGCTGGACTCCAGCTGTTGTGAAACTACATATACCAGCATGCCTTTACACAGTTTTGTGGTCAGGGAATGGCAAAGCTGTGTCAGGGCATGCTGGGATGTGTAGTTTCTCAACAGTTGGAGTGCCGCAGTTTGGACAGGCCTGCTTTAATGGCAAAGTTACTACATCCTGGCTGTTTTATGGTACAATCATTAGCAGAACACACAAGCCTGCTCAGCCTTTTTATCAGATTTTAAAGTGTTCCAGACCATGTGTTAAATTTACTACTATGTGAGTTATATTTAAGATGGAACGTTGCCCATAGCAATCAAGCAAAAATATGATTATTATATTGTAGAAGTGGATCCCAATTTTTAAAGTATAATCTTATTGGTTGCTATGTCCGACATCCCATGTTAAAGATAACTACCATCTTCGTCAATGTTACACCATGTTGGCATTCATTCCCATTTGTTGTTTTATTTGTATTTTATTTTTAGGGGGTTGGTCCTGCATCATCACACTGCATATCCACATCTTCAGAAGGCCAACATATCATAGCATTCCCACACTCCCTGAAAGCTGCCCTTACTAAATAAGTGCAAACAGGTTTGACTAGAACAATTAGTAATTTTGAGAATGTAACTTTCACACAAAAAAACAGTGTGTCATTAGGCTGCATAACAAAGTGAAGCATGTGATTTGTAAGTGTAAATATTCAGACTACACAGGCCCAAGTGTAAAAGGCAAACAACATACTAAACTCCACTCAGGTATAACTGTTTACCAGAAAAACTAACACATATAAACCCTGTTCTCCTGGCAACCCTGGCTACCTAATGAGTGTCAACCTAGAGTGGACACACAAAACATTGCACACATACACACTGTACATATAATGACACTCACAAATATGTAAAGGCAACATGTACACCATGATGAAATTTTCAAATATTTGTCCAGGGTCCAAGAATTCAAACAGTACAACACTGCATGTTTTGACATTGTAAGTGTAAGTGGGTAATCATTTTTTTCATTATAAAACAAAACTTACTTTCCACGGCAACCTCAAGACTCCCGGACCGGTCTGCAGGGGCTTCCTCTGCCCATTCACTGGGTGGGGATGTTGGCTGGATGGGGGAAGGTGGCTGGATGGGGGAAGGAGGAGGGATTGGGGAAGGAGGAGGGATTGGGGAAGGAGGAGGGATTGGGGAAGGAGGAGGGATTGGGGCAGGAGGCTGGATGGGGGAAGGAGGCTGGATTTGGTTGCCAATTTCAGAGGGGGGGTCTGATTGAGAGGGCGAGGGGGGCGGAGAGAAAGTTAAGGCAATAGAGGGTGTGGGGGGTTCAGATTGGGATGTAGAATTAGAAGGAGAAGGGGTATGGGAAGGAGGAGAAGGGGTCCCAGAAAGAGATGGAGAGGTGTGGTGAGAAGGGGAATGGAAAGTGGAGTGGGCCAGGGAAGCTGATGGGGCCTGGGAAGCTGAGGTGGACTGGGAAGATGAGGTGGACTGGGAAGCTGAGGGGGACTGGGAAGCTGAGGGGGACTGGGAAGCTGAGGGGGACTGTGAAGGGGAGGGGGAGTGAGAAGGGGAGGGGGAGTGAGAAGGGGAGGGGGAGTGTGAAGGTGAGGGGGAGTGGGAAGGGGAAGGGGGTGGTGAGTTTTGCCATTGTTGTTGTCCTAGAATGATAATTGTGTACAAATTTTGTAAACATGAGAAATTACATAGTAATCAATTTCTTTTCTCAATGTTCTGTTCAATGTTAAATGCTTTTTTTTTGTAATAGCAAAGCAAACATGTTAAGATCCTCTTCATGTTGGCCACAGCAAACAAAATGAGTCCAAATTTTTACTTTGAAGCTCATTCCTTCATCTAGTCAATTGAGTCATAGTGATTGGTCTAGGCAACATCACCAGATTACTATTCCAGGAACCTTATTATATAGCCAGCACTGATCAAGTTTTTTGGTTCTTTTTCCTGCCTGCTTCTTATTTGTTTGAAACATGCACTTGTTTGGTGTTACTTTGCTACAGTCAGTACTGTTTTCCCTAACCACACACAGTGTCATAATTTCCAAAAAAGGACACAGCAGGTTGCAATTAGCCTACCATTTACTGTAAAATGATTGAAATTCCAAGGGGATTACAGCAGGAATTTCGTTTGCAATTGGCCAAAAGCATGTGCACTGCAGGGGTGGCAGATATAACATGTGCAGAGAGAGTTAGATTTTGTTGGTTTGTGTAATTATGGGCAGGGTAAATACATGCTGCTTTATTTTAACAATGCAAATTTATATGCAGATTTAACATACCACACCCAAAAATTACTCTCTCTGCACATGTTACATATGCTTCCCCTGCAGTGCACATTGTATTGAACAATTGAACCATAAATTCCGGAAGCCCTAAACTTGGTAAATCACCCATTAGCACAATTTTGACCCAAAACATTATGTAAGGTAACTTACTTCGTGTATGCAGAGCCCGAATTTGCTGGCGGATCTCCGCCAACAAATCTGGAGTCCTCCTACGGAGATCACTCCACCTCCTTTCTAGCTGGATGATTGTCCGCCTGCTGCGGACGCGAGTCCGCAGCAGGCGGCGGACCTCCGCGTAGGCCTCGCGCTTCACCCGATTGGGGATGAAGCGCCCAACGCGGCCTACGCGGCGGTCCATCACCGCAACCAGCACGCGGAGCTCCCGCCTGGTGAACGGTGCTGCACGCATCATGGCAATGGCGTTTTCCTTATTTGGGCATATATTTATAGTGTCTGTTAGCATGTGATTGGTCAAAAATCTATGTTGTCATTTCTAATAACTTTATTGATCTTTGCAATGCTGTGAAGAGCAGAGTGTTATTTGGCACGAGCGGAAATTCGCATTAGCAGAAGCGAAAATGTTTAGAACACAAATTTAAGAAAACAACACACAGAGACACAGACTTTAGATAAAATTACTATACATATCTGTGTACTCACCACAGTTCGTGTGATCATTCAGCTGGACAGTCACAAAGTGTGAAACATTGAGTATCATTTGTTTGTGTGTTTGGTTACATAATCAGGATTTGAGGATATAAAATAAATAAGGACACTATTTATTAACATTACAGTATTTAAATTTCTAAATAAACATTGTAAGCTTAACGTGTTTTTGGTTTTTGTTAAAAAAATCAATTACCCATTCCAACACAACAAAAGCCTTACCCAATCACTTTACAAGATCATACAAAATGCAATCATGGTTTAAAAAACATAAGCATACTGTGTTGTATTATTTCTGCAAATATAAAATATAAAAACACTATACCTGAAATATTCTGCAACAATTCTTGCCCTCACTTGGCTCCCCCTCCGTGTCACACTCCCCCCACCGAAGCGTGGACCAACCCCTGGCTCCTCATCAGGCAATTCCTCTGCCTGAGGAAGCTCTACACTACTCCTTACCGCGATATTATGTAGTATTGCGCACAGGACCACTATTTTACTTGCCATCTCCGGCGAATACATGATGTCGCCACCAGTGCGGTGGAGCACACGAAACCGCCCTTTAAGGACACCAATTGTGCGCTCCACCAGCTGCCTAGTGGCAGTAAGCGCGGAGTTAAATGCCATCTGTGGTCCTGGCCTGGGATTACGGTAAGGAGTCATGAGCCAGGGGGTGCAAGGATATCCACGGTCTCCTGTTGGTAGATAATCCAATATTTCAAAATAGTATATTTGTCAAGTTATTTTTGTTTGTTTCAAAAATTAAAGCAAAAACTCACCCAATAACCACATGTCTGCTCGTTGACTTGATCTTAATCTCTGCCATATCCCTGATTGTCTAATGACATATGCATCATGGGAACTTCCAGTAAACTTTGCAGTCAGGGAAAGGATCTGGAGGGATGGCCCACAAACAACCATTACATTCAGAGAATGAAACAGTTTCCTGTTTCTAAAAATTTCTTCATTATGTCTTGGTGGCTGAATAGCAACATGTGTGCCATCCACAACCCCAATAACATGTGGGAAGCGACTACCACCTTCCGCAAATTGCCGCTTCACCACATCTAGGGCACCAACATCCAAAGGCATATCAATGAACTGCTTCACCCGCTTTAGGAAAGCCTGGCAGACACGCCGCAGGACCTTACTGAACTGGCCCTGCGACATGCCAACCAGGTCTCCCACAACATGCTGATATGAGGCTGTAGCCAAAAAATGTAACACTGCAAGGAATTGTGTCAATGGTGGTATTGCTGTAGGATACCGAATTTCAGACTCCAGATCACTCTCTATTATGGAGAGAGTGTCTAGGATTAGATGTGGTGGCAGCCGGTATCTACGCACCACCACATCATCTGGCATCCCAAAAAGTAGGACACGGGTTCGGAAAATTGGTGGCCTAGCACGCCTCCGTTGCCTTGGTTGATGAGGAGCCGGCTGTGGTTGTGGGGCTTGCGGTTGGGGTGGGAGTGCTGGCGTGGGTTGGGGAGGTAGGGCTTCTGCTGCAATATATATTGACATCACACACTTTAAAAAAAAAAAAAAAAAAAAAGATGAAGAATACAAAACTAAAGTTTGTCAAATATACTACAATAAAATGCTTTGACAAATGTGGTGTCAACTTACTGCAGGAGCGTACATTTTTTCTGTGTTGAATTCATGTCCAAAATGTAAAACAATTTTGCAAATAAAAAATAAAGAACAAATTTAATTAAAAATACATATGTTATTTTTACAATTCCCAAAAAAAATTTTTGGGTACATTTCTCGGCATAAAAAACTTCACAAACACCAATAAAAAACCACAAACCAAAAAAAATAGGCATTTAGTAGCTAGACCAGGAAAGACAAACACTACTTTGCAGATCAATCCTGGTAAAAAAAAATTTGGTTTAGCCAAAAGGAAAAAAAACATAAGCTCAACAATTTTAAAAAACACAAACAGGCACCAACACAGGCCAAGGACACTTACCTGCACAAAAAGAAATGAAAACTTGGTGTTCCCTAGCACACCAATCGAAAGAAATATCAAAGGGTTATATGACCCAAAAACAAGCACCTACAAGAGAACACAAATGATAGTCACAAATAATAAGCACACGTTTATTTTCACAAATGGACTTGCCAAATATATATGGGATTAAATAATTTAACAAAAAAACATTAATAAAACACTTTGACTTCCAAAAATTAACAATAACATTTCCACAATACTCACAAACGAAAAATTGCATAAAAAATGCAACACTGTCTATATTCCAAACGCAAACGAAAGGACAAAGGTATGCTTGACAATTACTCACTCTGCAAATTCCACTAGCACCTTCACGCACAAGCCAACAAACAAATGAAACTCCAAACTACCTACACTCACAGCGTGCAAACTCGGCCCTTAAATAAGCAGTGCAATCACTCACCAGATTAATAGTGTACACCTGTGTGAATTAACGATTCGCACGTAGGTATATAAGCGCACACACCTCGGCATACACACATCACAAACATGGCTTCTCGTGAGCAAATCGCAGCAGAGCTAGACCGCATTGCAGAGCAGCAGATGGCATTGCAGAAACAACGCTTAGAGTGGCAAAGGCGCTTGTTAGAATCCGCCTCTGCGGATGTTGAGGCAGGACCTAGTACTCTGCAAATTTCTGCTTCTGAACCTCAACAATTGAGTGGGGATACCCTGCCACACACACATAGTGAGCAAACTGAGGGAGAATTGACTTTAGCCACACAAACACAGCAGACAGAAGCTGCTAGTGAGGAGGAAGATGGAGATGACCAACCAGAAGAAACCTCACAGGCTACCTCCAGACGGAAAAAAAGACAGCCTGCATTCACTAAGAGGGAGTTGCGTGTCTTGGTCACGCAGGCCATGGCCAAAATACATAGAGGGCCAAAAAACATGGGTGCTGCTTCAAAAGAACGCATCTGGAGAGACATCACAAAATCTGTGAATGAAGTTGGCTCTGTCGTCAGAACATCACAGGAAGTGAGACGACGGTAAGTGCATCTTGACAATCCATTTTCTGTGCTAAGTTGATCAAAAAATATAGTTACATATCATGTTCTGTCTAGCAAACACAAGCAGAACATGTGTGCTATATATTTTCTACAACCAATAATAATACTCAACTTTGTCCCTCTTTCACAATACATATGTAGGTGGGCCGACTTCAAATCCCGCCTGAAGGCAAAGAGGGCTGCGGAGTGGAATGCCTCAAGGGCTACAGGGGGTGGACCACCTGTCGCTGTGGAGTATACTGACTTGGAGGAGATGGCGATGGACTGTGTCAGTTATGAGGAGGGCCAAGGGGTGTCTCATATGGACACGGACCTGCCTGAGATTCTGACGGGACATGACTTGGAAGGTAAGTTTACACATTTATTTGTCTGTAATTTGAACTGTATTTAGAATCTTTAACTAATTTCTACTCCAACTTTTTCCCCACACATTCTTCTATTTGCTTGGCACAAAACACAGCACAGGGTGGTGAACAGTTTGAGTCACAGGCCGGTTATGTGGTTGAGGCTGAGGTGGAGGGACCTAGTGGGTCTGGCAGTGTGGGCCAACAAAACCCACCTATGCAGGTTCCTACTGGCCCCCCCACCCAACCCTCTGCTATCCCGGAGATCCTGCTTGAAATTGCTAGGTATGGTGAGAGCCTAAACACATTTCAAGACGGGGTCATCCGGGAGGTAAGCCAGATAGCTGTCCGGCTCACTGAGATCCGAACCTGTGTTGAGCAAGGTGTTGCTCAACTCTGCCAAGGTCTGGCAGAGATCAGGCAGGCCCAAGAACAACTGGCCTCCTCAAACCAAAGCCTTGCAAATAACATCTTGCAAGGGCTCCAGGCCATCGCTGTCTCCCTTGCCCACAGTGGCAGAGAGCCAACCACATCGGCTCCCTCCCCTGCCCCTGCCCAGGAAGAACAGGCCACTGGGCAGGCCCAACGAAGGTCACTCCGCAGACCAAGCAAAGAAGATCAGCCTCAGGCGGGGAGAAAAAGAAGAAAGTGATGTCTCTCCAGATGGGCAGCACCCATGTTTTTGTAGTTGCCTCTATGTTATTTTGGAGTTGGCTTGTGTGGCCAGAATGGATCACTCCCTCTTAGTGAAATGTCTTTTTTCTGTTTGGAGGAATTGTAGCCTGTGAGTTTCTTTGAACAAACAACAGAGCCATCTTCCTCTCACTAGTGTGCTGTGTATTGTTGTGTTTGTGTGGTGGATACTAATTCTTTTTCATTTGGTATCAAATTTGTGTGTGGCAGGGTGTGTAATATGTTTAATTTATGCATTTAAAAGATACTTTTGTCAGAAGCAGAAATTTGCAGAGTACTGAGTTCTGCTATATAATTATTGTCAGTGCCATCTGCTTGGTGCTTGGTCTATCTCTGCCTGTGAGACTCATGTGGAGCCATGTTTAAATGTTGTGTAATATTATTACCGTAATAAAAAAAAATTAATACAAATGTGTGCAATTTCTTGAAGGTAATGCATTAGCAAAATCTTAGTTACCAAAAGATTAGGTCAACATATAGACACTTGATGACCAATCTGCTAATTCTCCTTAAAATTATAAATATTTTTAAAAAAAAGGTATGCTTTGCACCACACTTTAATGTCCATATTAATAAAACAGACACGACAACTTGATTAAATATCTTTGGTCAACATGACATCATTGAAAACATTGACAGATATTATAAACATATATTATTGTGACTTTTCAAACTAAATCATAGTGTATGCTGCATTATGTGGGTGTTGGTTAATTGATAAGAATGTAGCAGAATTCTCTAACTTTATCTAAAAATGTAACTTGTTTGTATTTAGTAGTCTAACACACATTAAAACATGTCTACAAAATGCTTACACACCAAGGTAAACACAAATAACAACCTTATTTGACAGTGTGTGAGATTAATATGTGAGTAGAATAAACATGTAATGTGTGTTCAGTCAATTGGTGGTTGGTAACTTTCATGTGCTCAGTAATTAACAAGTAATTGGACATCAGATGAATGTGCTCTCCAATTAACTGCTAATTACTGCATACACACTTGTACCAGTACTTCGCAAATGTAGAGTAACTGCAGACCTACTCTGCTGCTGCGTGAATGTTGCTACGGTTTCCTATGTTAGTTTTAACAGCGACAATGTTTATTTGCGAAAACCACGCCCAGTGCTAGTTGCATACTCCCACACAGTACGCCCACTTTCACGCCCATGTCGGAGCATTGCGAAGTCTCGCCTCCGCCACGCCCACGCCACTCCTCGTTTTCGTTTGGCAGTTACGGCTTTTTTTTTCCTAAGTAATTTTGCACAGTTGTCGTACGTATGTCGTCGCGCATGCGTAATCACGCATTTGCGCATGCGCAGATACTTACATTTCGGACATTTGCGATGCGATGACTCTTAGCGATCAACTCGGAATGAGGGCCACTGTATTTAATGTCAAGCATTGCGGCAGCTGACCTATTAAATTTATCAGCAATATATTGAATATTACGTGTAGCATGAGTGTGAAGACATTACACGGGTGAATTACCCATGCAAGATAAAACAGATCACATGTGCATAGAGGGAACTCTGAAGTTACATACAGCACAAATGTGAAGGCATGTTCAACGAATAACTCTGTATGTGAGCCAAATAAATATAACGGATGCAGAGGAACACATGTTGCAAAATTGCGAATATCCGCCCCCAACGTATTTTTGCCAATTCGTTCGCAGTATTACACAATGTGGGCGTACGCCAAATGACATCGCAGCAATGCGAAGGCATCGCATTAACACAAACGTCAACGTAAAAATACTAAGTTTTAGTAGATTTACACATTGGCCCTCATTCCGAGTTGATCGGTCGAAAGGCGAATTTAGCAGAGTTACACACGCTAAGCCGCCGCCTACTGGGAGTGAATCTTAGCTTCTTAAAATTGCGACCGATGTATTCGCAATATTGCGATTACTAACTACTTAGCAGTTTCAGAGTAGCTCCAGACTTACTCTGCCTGTGCGATCAGTTCAGTGCTTGTCGTTCCTGGTTGACGTCACAAACACACCCAGCGTTCGCCCAGGCACTCCCACCGTTTCCCCGGCCACTCCTGCGTTTTTTCCGGAAACGGTAGCGTTTTCAGCCACACGCCCCTGAAACGCCGTGTTTCCGCCCAGTAACACCCATTTCCTGTCAATCACATTACGATCGCCGGAGCGAAGAAAAAGCCGTGAGTAAAAATACTTTCTTCATAGTAAAGTTACTTGGCGCAGTCGCAGTGCGAACTTTGCGCATGCGTACTAAGCGGATTTTCACTGCGATGCGATGAAAAAGAACGAGCGAACAACTCGGAATGAGGGCCATTCTTCTTAAAAGTGCACACTTTTGCGGAAAAACGCACAACAATGGGTTTTTTTTCTATTAAGTGAAATTACACCTTTCAGTTTAAAGTCCACAAGCCCTCCTCAATTACGAATCCAATTAGTGTAATGAATGACAATGGTCCTGACCAATTAAGTCTTCAAAGAATACCAGAAGAACACTTTGTAGCCATAATTGGCCATAAACATTGATCTGGAAAAATTACAAATATAGATATTGGAAATGTATTTATTAAGACATTAATAGTGCATACAGCTCCATTAGCTCCTGGGTAAGCGGGGACGCCCACCTATACTGGAGCAACGTATATAAAGCATAGTAGCAGTATATCTAGCACTTTATGCAGTGTAAATGCAAGGGCGCTGTTTATCCTATCTTCTATGCTATTAAAAGAAATTAAATGTATATAAAGAAGATTGCACTCTGAGATTACATGCAAAGAATTTTGTATCCACAACATGTTAATAGGGTAATAAAAATAACCCTATACGATATAATTACTTGTGTAACAACACTGTATTTAATGTCAAGCATTGCGGCAGCTGACCTATTAAATTTATCAGCAATATATTGAATATTACGTGTAGCATGAGTGTGAAGACATTGCACGGGTGAATTACCCATGCAAGATAAAACAGATCACATGTGCATAGAGGGAACTCTGAAGTTACATACAGCACAAATGTGAAGGCATGTTGAACGAATAACTCTGTATGTGAGCCAAATAAATATAACGGATGCAGAGGAACACATGTTGCAAAATTGCGAATATCCTCCCCCAACGTATTTTTGCCAATTTGTTCGCAGTATTACACAATGTGGGCGTACGCCAAATGACATCGCAGCAATGCGAAGGCATCGCATTAACACAAACGTCAACGTAAAAATACTAAGTTTTAGTAGATTTACACATTCTTCTTAAAAGTGCACACTTTTGCGGAAAAACGCACAACAATGGGTTTTTTTTCTATTAAGTGAAATTACACCTTTCAGTTTAAAGTCCACAAGCCCTCCTCAATTACGAATCCAATTAGTGTAATGAATGACAATGGTCCTGACCAATTAAGTCTTCAAAGAATACCAGAAGAACACTTTGTAGCCATAATTGGCCATAAACATTGATCTGGAAAAATTACAAATATAGATATTGGAAATGTGCCTGGTCTAATGCAAATGTTTGAAGTATCGTGTAGATGTGTAGTGTGTGAATAAATGTGTTTACATGTATTTATAATCCATAACCTCCTAATGATAGTTTTTTAAAAATTATTGTTGTTGTTTTTTTTTTTTAATTATTCTTAAGTAAGATGTGTGAACTGTTTAAGGTCCCCAATTTCTGCACGCCAATGTGCTGTTCCTTTATAGCATAAATAAACACAACACCCGCTTAACTTTACCAATTTTTTTAATTTTTTTATTTTTTTAAAAGAAATTAAACTGTGAAACAAATTAAAATTATAATTTAAAAAAAAAATTCAATGGCCTCAATGTCCTCAATTACGGCTCGTAAATTGCCTTTTAGCCGTGTCAAAAGTTCTGGCAAACTGGTGGGATCTCCAACTGCAGCATCTGAAAAGAAGAGTCATAGAAAACATTACTAACTTACTCACATTACCTATTATACTAGCAAGGCACAAAGCACACTTTAATGCAGGCATGTCCAAACTGAGGCCCTCCAGCTGTTGTGAAACTACATATACCAGCATGTCAAGACACAGTTTTGGGGTCAGAGAATGCAAAACTGCGTCAGGGCATGCTGGGATGTGTAGTTTCTCAGCAGCTGGAGGGCCGCAGTTTGGACAGGCCTGCTTTAATGCCTAAGTGACTACATCATGTCTGTTTTAAGGATAAATCAGTAGCAGAACAACACAGAAGCCTGCTCAGCAATGTTTGTTTTTAACTATTTTTTTTTAATAAAGTGTACCACACCATGGGGTAAATTTACTAATATGGGAGTTCTATTTAAGATGGGACTTTGACCATAGCAACCAATCAAATTCAACATATTATCTTGTAGAAGGGGCCACAAAAATTACAAGTATAATCTTATTGGTTGCTAGGGGCAACATCCCATCTTAAAGAGAACTACCATCTTAGTAAATGTAACACCATGTTGGCATTCATTCACATCTGGAGTGAAGCCGACTTATCTTTTTGGGGGTTGGCCCTGCATCATCACACTGCATATCAACATCTTCAGAAGGACAACATATCGTAGCATACCCACACTCCCTGAAAGCCTGCCTTACTTACTACATAAGGTCCAACATGTTTTTAAATTAAATGTTATTTATTTTTGAGTGTAAATTTCACAACAAAAATCACTGTGTCCTTAGCCAGCCTAACAAAGTGAAGCATGCGAATTCAATGTGCAAATATTGGAATACCCAACCACAAGTGTAAAAGTCCAACAACATACTACACTCCACTCACATCTAACTGTTTAGCAGATAATGTTGCACATACAAACCCTGTTGTCCTGGCCAACCCTGTCGACATAATGAGTGTCGACCTAGAGTGGGCATCCTCAACATTGCAGACGTAGACACTGTACATCTAATGTTCCTCACACAAATGTAAATGCAACATCCATACCATGATGAAGAAGACAAACATTTTACCTTGGCAAAAGATTTTACCCAGTACAACACTGCATTTATTAGAATGTGTAGTTAAATTCGGTTAAAAATTAAATGACAATGAGTGTCAACTTACTGTCCTGTGCCACTTGATTACCTCCCAGAAGTGCCTCCGGGGCCTCTGCTGCCCATTCCGAAGGTGGGGATGGCGGCTGGATGGGGGATGGCGGCTGGATGGGGGAAGGAGGCTGGATGAGGGAAGGAGGCTGGATGGGGGTAGGAGGCTGGATGGGGGAAGGAGGCTGGATGGGGGAAGGAGGCAGGATGGGGAAGGAGGCTGGATGGGGGAAGGAGGCTGGAAGGGGGAGCTTGGTACAAAGGGTGGGTCAGATTGAGAGGGGGAGGGTGGCGGAGAGGTGGGTTGGGTCACAGAGGGGGAGGGGGCCAGAGAGGGGGAATGGGAAAGAGAGGGTGAGGTGGGCGGAGTGGTGCTTTGTCCTACAGAGGTGGAGGGGGACAGAGAGGGTTATTGGTAAAGAGAGGTGGAGGGGGCTGAGAAGGGGACTGGGAAGGAGAGGGGGAATGGGTGACAGAAGGGGAGGGGGGCTGAGAAGGGGACTGGGAAGGAGAGGGGGAATGGGTGTGAGAAGGGGAGGGGGGCTGAGAAGGGGACTGGGAAGGAGAGGGGGAATGGGTGTGAGAAGGGGAGGGGGGCTGAGAATGGGACTGGGAAGGAGAGGGGGAATGGGTGTGAGAAGGGGAGGGGGGCTGAGAAGGGGACTGGGAAGGAGAGGGGGAATGGGTGTGAGAAGGAGAGGGGGGCTGAGAATGGGACTGGGAAGGAGAGGGGGAATGGGTGTGAGAAGGGTAGGGGGGCTCAGAAGGGGACTGGTCGGGGCTCCCAGCAGCAGCAGCTTGCCGTTGTGCTCGCCCTAGAATGACATATGTAATATTTTGGTTGTAGCATGAAAATTTTTAACAACAGCATTTTTCTATTACTCTGTTCTGTCCCATGTTAAAGACACAGGGGTAACATTAATAGGTTTTTCTTATTTTGAAACTGGTGAGGTTGCCCATAGCAACCAAACAGATTATATGTAACATTTATTAAACTGCTTCTAGAATATAATAGATTGAATCTGATTGGTTGCTATAGGCAACATCACCAGTTCTAAAAAAAACCCACCTTATTAAAATTACCACACTGAGCACGTTATTGGGTTCAGTTGACAGCCTGTGTAGCAAAGAAAGAAGGGCACAACAAAGTGACCCCCTGGCGCTGATTGGTAATTTACAATTAATGCATATATATGTCTTATAGTGTTTTTTTAACTCTTTCCAATTCGTTTTTTTAATGAATAATCTAAAAGCAGCTCACTGTAAGTATGGGGGCTTCTCTCCCCCCTTCCCACATTACTCTTAGAAAAAAAGAAAAAAGAACAGAAAGCGTTAATAGATTCCTTATTAAAAACTTTTATTTTTATTTTTATTTGTATTGTAAATTTCTTCTGGAAGTAGCCTGTGAGCTATCATCCTGACCTTCATCACCATCTTCCTCTTCACTAGCTGCTTGTGTAGTTTGTGTTTGAGCTGCTAGTCCAGAATCACCCTCAGTTTCCCCACTAGCTATATCTGGCTGGGGATTCACTCCTAACTCCTGGGTAGCAGAAGGAGTTTGTATAGTACTGGGTCCTGGTATTTCTGAGTCTGCATTTGCAAAATCAAGCAACTGCCTCCGCAGTGCTAATCTTCTCTGTGTTAGTGCTGCCATCTGCTTCTGCACCTCGTCCATCTCTGTTGCCGTCTGCTCACGAGTAGCCATGTTGCTGGTAGCATGAGTGTATGCACGAGTGTTCAGGTATTTATAGCTGCTTGCGTTTTCCGGTGCGGAATTCCACGCAGGTGTATATTATGCTAATTGGTCCAGTAATTGCTGCACTGGCTATATGAACGCCTTGCATGCAGCCTGTGTGTGGGTGTATGCGGAAAATTGCTAAAGCACGGTGGACATTTCTGAGTGAGCACATTTGAGTGAGTTTTGAGAGTATTTTATTTTGTTTCAGTACATTTTTTATGGCAATATTCTCCTTTTCATGTATGTTGTGTAAGATTGTTGTATCCAATAGTTTTTAATAGTTTATAAAGTATTTATTTTATATCTGTGTGAAGACTAATATGTTTATGATGTGAAGTCATATTTTAATAATATGTGTGTGTGTGTGTGTGTGTCCGCATGTGCGAATCTCCGCCAATGAGAAATATACAAACTGTCCTGCACATCAATGTACACATATCAATAAAGTTGATTACAGATGACACCATACATTTCCAACCAATCACATGCAACCACAAACTATAAATATAAGCCCATATATGGAAAACGCCATTGCCATGATGCGCGCAGCAGCATTCAAACGCCGCGAGCTGCGCGTACTAGTGGCAGTGATGGACCGCCGCGTAGGCCGCGCAGGGCCCTTTGTCCCAAATAGGGTGAAGCGCGAGGCCTACGCGGAGGTCCGGCGCTTATTGCGGACCCGCGTCCGCAGCCGGAGGACCGTTATCCAGTTGGAGAGGCGCTGGAGCGACCCCCGCAGGCGTACGCCGGACCTGTTGGCGGAGCTCCGCCAACAAATCCGTACCCTACGTAGGCGCAGTAAGTAAAATTTTACAGTGCATAACAGATTTTTAGCAAATACTTTGCATACTTTCACTAAGTGAGAGTGTGTAAATTAGCACACTTACAATAAACTTGTATAATAAACATGAGTGTGTGTGGGTAGGGCAAGCAGTACTGACTGTGTAGCAAGGTGCTTCTGAAAAAGTGCATGTTGTTGTACAGAGTTGCTACACAGGCTTAGAAAAAAAGAAAAAAGAACAGAAAGCGCTAATAGATTCCTTATTAAAAACTTTTATTTTTATTTTTATTTGTATTTTGCTTTTTTAGTTAATAATATATTGCTCCTTATATTACCTATATATCAGAATACACATTACAGAATTTCACTTTATACGATATTCTAAAAAATCTGGCCAGCTTAAAAACAATAACACATTCACAATTAGATACTCTGCTCAGTGCAATAAAATAAACAATTAGATACAGATGGATCCCACTGTTTCTTTTCGATGTTACAAGGTAACCATGCTCCTGATTGATATATATTTCCTTATTCAGATTAAGCTTAAAGCTTTTCAGGTTTTACAGCTGTGTTTAGAAACAATTTTGACACAGTTTCTCATGCAGAATGTAGAATAATAAACACAAGTCCACGCACTTATGGATTCAATGATGTTAACTTTCAAATGGATTGAACCATATAGTGATTTCAGTAGCTGTTCCTTTTCATTTAGAAGGTATAGATGATTTAATATACAGCAGCAATAAATTGAATACTTGTGATTTAGCGTGTATAAGCCGGGATGTAACCTTCATTAAAAGCAAAAGGGTTTTTACAGCTCAGCTGGTGGTTTTAAGCTGATTAGATGTAAAGCATCAGCCACTTGATAGCTTTTAAATTAGCAAATGAACATGTGGTCTTTTTACTCCAAACGGTAATAGAGATTTTTTTCTGCACCTCAGCTGGTATCATAACATGGCCATGTTGTGTGAGAATAATTACCACATAACCTCCTGGGTTCAGATCCTTTTCGCTCCCGGCTCTGGTGCCCAAATGCCTGTAAGGGGAGGTCCTTGGATGTTACCCAGCACAATGAGGCAGATCTGTGGTGTAGTCCTCGTAGGTAAATAGGAACAAATGAGACGCGTTTCTCCGCCTACAACGCTCGGCGGCTTCCTCAGTCAGATATTTTAAACTCTGCCGCTCTCCTCGCTTTTATCCCCGGCATCTCTCAAGTGCGCCTGCGCGCACTGCCTGCGCTCCAAGCCTCATTTGTCATATCGCGGCTGTGGGTCATTTAGCTGGACTAGTACTGTGCGCTCAATCGCGCTCCATTGTTATACAGACATCCATCAGCTGTCAACATAACCTAATTAAGTCCCCACACGTATTTCAATCCACATAACTTGTAGTAAAACTTTTGCACATATCTTGTTATGGTGTTTATAAACATCTTATATAGAAAATTCAATGCCGGTATTTCTAATAGCACTTAGAGCAGAGTTTAAATAGATTATAAACCAAAAAATAATATTAATAAAACATACATCAAAAACATCTATAGGACCCATTCTCTAGCTAAACTCATGTATACTAGAGAATGGAATTAAAAAAAAGGGAGAGTGAGGTACAGCATATACCAATATATTGCCAGGAAGAACATCCCACTTGGCAGGGCCCTCGAAGGTCGCTCCGCAGACCAAGCCAAGAAGAACATCATCAGGCGGGGGAAAAAAAGAGAAAGTGATGTCTCTCCAGATGGGCAGCACCCATGTTTTACATGTTGCCTCGATGTATTTTTTTATTTTGGCTTGTGTGGCAGGAATGTAGAACTCCCTCAAAGTGAAATGTTTTCTTTAAATTGTAGCCTGTGAGTTATTTGTGTCTACACCTGAGCCATCTTCCTCTTCCTAGCGTGCTGTGTATGTTTGTGTTTGTGTGTTTGTTCCGGAATCTACCTCAGTTCCCCTAAAAGTTTAGTCTGGCTGGGGGTTCACTTACTTAATTGAAAAAAACAAATTCTGGCAGAATAAGGGGTTACCATAGTACTGGGTTCTGCTATGTGCATTTGCCCAATGCCATCTGCTTGCTGCTATGTCCATCTCTGTATGTGATGCTCATTTGTAGCCATGTTGTGTTGATTTTGAACTTTATTTAAAGTAAAAAAAAAATTACTTTACAATTGTTTGTGTGTTTTATTAAAGGTTATGCACTCATGAAAACTGTGCCCTGTAAACTTGAACATGGCATATTGACATTTGTGGAACAAGGGAACAATCAGAATATTAAGACAAACATTGCATAGTGTAATTTTAAATCTGTATGCCTTGCACAACACTTAAATTAACATATACAAAAAAATTAACCAAAAAAAAAACTTGGGTTACTAGGGGCAACATGCCATAGTATTAGATATGGACACATATTTTTTTTTTTTTTTAAAGAATAAGTCACATTAAATGTAGGCTGCATTATGGTGCTCATGTTATTTGGTATGTACAAAGGAATATGTCTGTGTTGAGAAGATTTAGCTGATGTAGTTTATTAGTTAATTTAGTCACATTTGAGATTATAAAACAAATAATTTAAACATGCATTTAACATCAGTTAATTTTTATTGGTTCAAAAAATACAGTGCATTATTTGTGAGTGTGTCAGATTTGTTTGTGCTAACAATACAAATATGAAGTGGCCATATAATTGCTGCTTGTATTATTTTGTAAGAGCAGTGTTTTGCAAGTAAATGCTCAACAGGTGAATTCAGTTGCTAATTAATTGCTAATTAGAGCACACACACACTTGTAACAGTACTTCGCAAGTGCTGAGTAGCTGCAGACTCACTCTTCTGCTGCGTGAAGATAGCGAAAATTTGTTATGTACTTTTAACATAGGATACGCATTTTTGCCAAAAACACGCCTACTGCTGGATGCACACTCCCACACTAGCCGTCCACTTTCACGCCCATGTCGTAGGATTGCGAAGCCGTGCCTCTGCTACGCCTCCGTCACTCCCCGTTTTCGTTTGTGTATTACGAGCATTTTTTTTGTAGTAATTCGAAACAAGTGTCGTATCGCTTGCGCATGCGTATTTCCGCTTTTGCGCATGCGCAGTTTGTGGTATTCCTGCCGTTTGCGATGCGATGATCCGCTGCGAACAACTCGGAATGAGGGCCCATGTGCACTGCAGGGGAGGCAGATTTAACATGTGCAGAGAGAGTAGATTTGGGTGTGGTGTGTTCAATCTGCAACCTAATTTGCAGTGTAAAAATAAAGCAGCCAGTATTTACCCTGCACAGAAATAAAATAAGCCACCCAAATCAAACTCTTTATGCACATGTTATATCTGCCTTCCCTGCAGTGCACATGGTTTTGCCCAACTGCTAACAAAATTCCTGCTGCGATCAACTTGGAATTACCCCCAGTATATGATATAACTGCTTGCGCAACAACGCTGCTATATACTTAGAATCACATGCTGTATAAATCTAGCCGAGATTAACTATTCATGTGAGCAGAAAGAGATTACAAACATACAGAGGAGACAGTATCAATGTTTACTAATTGCCAATCATCACTTTAGACGGTTGGCATAACACAACTCCTTGTTCGCTCATGAAGGCGTGTTATTATTAATAAAAGTGGTTAAATGCATATGTTTGATTCATCATTGGCTCTCTTCAATGTAGCATCATCCTTATTGATACATGTGGTATTATATTTATCTCAGATTGACGAAACATAAGGGTTAAATTCCCTATAACAAGGCACATATTTGACACATTACTGTGCAAGGTATCCAAACCACGTGGATACAAATGTATCAACTAATACTCTGCATATAAACATCTGACTTTAGGCTTCTAGGCATTAACAGCAAGATCAGAAACTAATACGAGAAGTCTTTAATAAATCATATCCACATAAAAGAACGAAGATAATTTTAATACTTTATTCAGTAACACAATTTTAGTTACTTTCATCACACTATTCTTGTCACCTTTTTTTCTTTTTAACCTTACTCTTTAACACTTCGCTTTACTCAGCCCCAAATAAGGCTGAATTGAAAATAATATATTTAGCCCTACAGGCTTTCAGATAAGGGAGGTATGTTTATACTGAATTTTAAATAAATGAAATAAATTGTATTTTAAACAATAAACTAAGGGGAAGGAGTGCACCCAGTAGCGGATCTTGCCACGGGCAAGCAGGACTTTTGCCTGGGGCACCGCCTTCCGGAGGGCACCGGCGCCATCCGGAGGGCGCCGCACCATGGCAAGATCCGTCACTGTGCCCCCCGCTGGTCCCCCGCTGTGAAGGAAACCAGACGCTACGCGTCTAGTTTCCCTTCGTGGAGGGGACCTTTGCTGTGCGGTGCGCGATGATGTCATCGCGCACCACACAGCATTGTGGCACAGACGCTAGGGGTCATAATTGACCTCTAGTGTCTATGCTGATCCGAGGAGAGGAGCGGCGCCGGCGAAGGTCTGCAGCGGTTTGGAATCAGGAGCGGGGATAGTAAGTATACATGTTTTTTCTCTTTCAGCTGCGCTACAGGGGGCACAAATGGGGGCGTAACTGACCACACCCCCGTATGAAGCCACGCCCCTATCATTTTGCCCGGGGCGCCACAAGGGCAAGAACCGGCCCTGAGTGCACCCACTAAAATCCGATTCTTTTTTCTCTTTGTGAAATTCTCTAAACCTCCATCAGTCTGTCCACGGCGCCGCACACCAGCCACCTCCCGCTCAGCCAATCATAACGTGATCCCGGGTCGCCAGCATGGGCATCATAGAGAGACCGGAGCACCTAATATAAAAATACAAAACAAACTAAACCAAAATTACATATACTTATTAAAGTGCATATAATTATCAAAAACAGTGTGACATTACCAAAAAGAACAGAGCCAGAAACAACTTAAACCAGATATAATATGGATAATACATTCTGTAGAGATGGTAATGTATCGCAAAACTGATCTAAATGTTTAATTAAATCATAATGTAACACAGTAGATAGGTATCACAGAAATGTTAACAGCATCAATTATAGGGGAGAACAACCATGACATACAGATGTCTAGTTGTATCTTCTCCATTATACCCATGATATTAACATTCAACAAACTTCAACAGCAGCTAAAACAGAAACAATGGAGACTGTGCAACTTTCAGAAGCAACAAAGAATCACTGGTCAAATATATATTCTACACATTGTATCACCAACAGTCGTAGTTCCTATGAGTCGATTATCGCTCTACAACCCGAATAATCATAATCATTTACAAACCTAATGTTATAAAAAAACAACTAAGACCGAGATGTTTATTTAGCCCACAGGGAGAAAGCATATCTAGTAGAAATATCCACTTGGATTCAGCATTTAAAAGTAATAGACCACGATAACTGCCATGTTTCAGTGGGGGATGTGGTCAATGATGCGGTATCGTAATGTGGCTAAGGGATGTTGTGCCAGCGCAAAATGCCTGGCCACAGGTTGGTCACTGTGACCACATAACAGCGCAGCTCTAATTGAAGACCTATGCCCTGCTATGCGTTCTTTAAAGGCACAATCGGTCTTTCCCACATAATGCATACCACATGGACAACTCAAATGATATACCACAAACTTTGTGTCACAGGATACCCGATGACGAATAGTGAATTTCTTCCCTGTATATGAATGATAAAAACTGTCACCTGCAATCCACATCCTGGATGTCATAAATTAAGAAAGGATGTTTGTTTATTACCCGTATCTGAAACAAACCGTATGTCAGTTTTAACCACATAATCACGCATATTTTTTACCTCTTTTGTATGCTGGCATAATGCATGTATTAGCCATTTGCTTCAAATGCTTATCTGATTGAATTATTGGGCAAAATGTTCTAGAGATGCAATCAATGCCCGAGCTATGACAATTAAACCAGTTCTTCCAACTGAATCTGTCTTCACATTTCTTTTGGGATGGAAGTATCTGATCTTGGAATTCTCAATACTTTTTTCTAAGTGCGTACCAGATCAGCAAGACAATATCCTCTATTGAGAAATTTGGTGATCATACTGTCCACTGTAGGTTCTAACCACGTATCAACAGACCCACATACTCGACTCATAACTAAATTGGTACGTAACCATATGAGTTTGTATTAAATAGAAATCCTTTTACAAATAATGCATTTCTCTAAAGGTGGGTACACACTAACAGATATATCTGCAGATCAATTGATCTGCAGATATATCTATGGACGGATCGAGCAGTGTGTTCAGCATACACACTGCTCGATCCGTCGGGGACTGACGTCATGAACTGGGCGGGCGTGTACACACGCCCGCCCAGTTCAGCTGTCAATCGCCGCCGTAGCATGTGTACGGGCGGTCGGCCGACCGCCCCGTACACACACAGCGACGCGCCAATATATCGGTAGATATATTGGCCGTCGGCTGTGCTGTGCGGCCGACGCGATACGTCTGTGAACGACGGAGTTCACAGACGTATCGGCCGTACACACTGGCCGACGGTCCCGCGATATATCGGCCGTTCAGGAGAACGGCCGATATATCGACCAGTGTGTACGGGCCTTAACTCTCATTTTCCATTTTATGATACCCCTCTTTTTCTTTCACCTTTAACCACTTAACTGACGATTTATTTTGCTGAAAACCGCTCCGAAATTGTCGGGGGTTTTTTATGAGTGAATTAAGTGAAGAACATGACTTTAACCCTATCCCAAATGATTTTAGTTAAAAAAAAGGAATTTTTATTTATTTATTTAAAATATATATATTTTTTCAAACATCGAAACATCGATCGGGATCATCGGGACCATCGGAACATCGGGAACATCACAGCTTTCAATTTGAAAGCTGGGACATCCTGCAGGTATGCAGGGAGGGATCAGGGGTGGCTTGGGAGGGTCCATTTACTCTCCCCAGCGGCTGCCATTGTCTGCAGCCGCTGGAGGGGGGGATCCTGCCGTGCTGACTGATCAGCAGTGATCGGCAGTAGGGCAGACACAGGGGGAGAGTGCAGGGAGGCAGAGGGACCTTCCGGTCCTTCTGACAACAGCAGCGGAGGGAAGTTTCTCTTCCCTGCCGCTGCTAAGACTCTCTATCTGACTGGTCGCATCCTGTGCGACCAGGTCAGATAGAGCACTTGCAGGCATGGTCGCATCTGATGCGACCATGCCAGGCAAGTGGTTAAAAGTTTTACACCCCTGATGAAGTCATTGAGACGAAACGTGCAGGGCTCACCAATCTGTATTTAGCATCTCTATGTATATGGGACTTCCACCCTGAGCTCACACCTTTGTTAAGGTGAGGGTGTGATGTATATCAACTCCTCTTTGCTGGCATTTATATAATATATTATAATAAATGTTATATACAATTTTATCATTCTTTTATAATTACCCTGTGAATAAATGTTATTTATCATACCAGTGTTCGACCAGTAATGTGTTTTTTTCCCTCAGGTGACATTTCTTGGTGAGAGGTTTCATTCTAGGGTACCTTATATTGACCCTTTCAAGGAAGATCCTTGTCACACAGAATAACGATTGGCCCATTTAGGTGAATTAATCTTGAACAGCCCATGTACTGAATCTCCATTATTGTATATATTAGTGCACTAGGATACTTTTTGTAGTTGTGTGATATCTTAGGGTTCCCACTAACAGGAGTTCCATCCATAGTGCTGCTCCTTGTATAGCACAAATTAAGGGTCTTTTTTGTTCATTGTTTATATATATGTGTACAGTAGTTCCAAAAAGTATAATTCCGTATCGCCAAATATCAGAAATTATTTTTCTTAGGTATGTAACCTGAATGGAGGCTGCTGGGCAGGATCAGGTGATCTCCCTATAGTAATGCTCTCACCATAGGCTAAGAAAACCACTAAAACCATCTGAAGATTGTGTTAGCTATTGGGGCAAAACACAGAAGAGCTCAGACCAGCCATCTGTGCTCTGGTGTAACTGTAATGGGTGTATTGTATGTGGTGCACACGGTCACCTGGGTCCAGGGGGCCCACGAAGCACATCCTGCACCCAGGTTTAATTATGTACCTTTCCGGAGTCCCACGTTGGCGTTTCAGCGGAAATCACCCAGAGAATGGCGTGATTGGCATTTTCCCAGTGATTTGTGCATGCGCAGTAGAGATTAGTCACCAGAACATAGCGGGCGGCATGTCTCTGGTACAATGCACCATGAAGAGGAGGGGGCCCGCACGAAATCTACACACGTCCCCCCTCCTCTGTTAAACCGCCCTGCATCTGTAATATTTCAGTAATAATAAATAGCATGTTAGCTTGTCATAATCCTGCAAAAAAAACAGACATTTTGGCAGGATTTATGCATTAATAAACAGGCCTTCAGTGCTTCTAGTTTGGTAGTAAGCCTTTGTTTATTTATTGCTCTACAATTCTGCTTATAATTTGACACATTCCAAAGTTTCTATCTATAAATTATCTACATTTACACTATATCTTCCATCTTTCATGTGTGCTCTGAAAATGAATATATGATTAGCTGTTTTGTCAGCTGGTGTGCGTGGCCAGTGGTCAACTATAATGTTTAATATTAATGTACTAGCAAAGGAGCCCAGTATATGCCGGGTCACCCAGTCCCATCCAGCGACCACCCCATTCCCTTCCATCCCCAGCCCACCCGCTCGCTGCGACAGCCCCCCCCATTGTGTCCTGACCCCCTCTGTCTGCTGCTTCATACTGTGTTCCACTCATGCATTGTAACTCCCCACCATCTCTGTCCACTCTTCACCCCGTCCCACTGCACTGCCCACTGCTTTGTCTAACTGCAACCCCACTATGTCCCGCTCTGACCCATGCTTCTTCCATCCTTTTGTTGCCCCTCCTGTGTACTTAACTTTCAGCGACTCCTCCTCTTCTCTCTCTTGTCCGGCTGTTGCCCTAGCAGTGGGAGCCATTGGAGGGATGACACGCACCCAGGCTCCCACTGCAGCCAAGCCTATAGGTTGCTATAAGCCACTGGTTATTATATAAATGTTTACAAATGTGCTATTAATAACATCAAGTAATTGTTAGGTGTAAGATAATGCTCCTGTATTTCTTGTATACAATAAAAAATGGGCATCTTCACTGGTATGGTGGTCATACTGCTTATTTTGATAGCTGTCAACATCATCATCTTCATCAGTCCGCACGTGCTCCAGCCCTATACCTGTCAGATCTGCCTGAAAACAGGCCTAATTACGTGTACACACAAACCTGTTTAGACCACAATTCTGTCTTGGGCAGTACGGATGGTGTAATGGTTAACATTACTGCCTCACAGCACTGAGGTCATGGCCCTAACTGTGTGGAGTTTGTATATTCTCCCTGTGTATACGCAGGTTTCCTCCTAGTACTTTGGTTTCCTCAATCAATCCAAAAATTTACTGGTAGGTTAAGGCTCCCAACAAAAAAATATTAATTGGTGTGTAAGTGTGTGCATGTACATAGCAGAGTAGATTGGCCAAGTGGTTCTTATCTGCAGTCATGATTCTATAACACATCCTTTCTAATTCCATCGCCTGTACTTGTGTAGATTCTGCCCCAGAATATGCACGGTGCAAAAGCACTCGAGTCATGTCAGCAAAACAGACTCGCATTCATCATCAGCCCCTGTATGTTTTATCATATAAAAACTGCTCTGTTCCTAAATAGGATTAAGCTCTCAGTAGATTGAATAGAATTTAATACATTGGCTTCTGTATAATAAGATTTGATTACTTGGCTGTGTTACAAAACACAAGATCTTATTCAATTCTAGAACTTCACAAACAGAAAGCGAGGCTCTTAGTCATTTTCAGCTGTTTACAGATATTTTATACACTGGCAATATTCAGAAGGCATGCTTAAAGTCTGGTTAATTAAAAAACGTAACATTTTCAGATTATCTTCTTACTTTCTGAATTTACTTTAATATCATCTTGCACTTTAATAAATTCCAATGGATATTTACTGTATTTGTTACTGAGGCCTCCAATTCCAGACTAAGATGATAAAGAGAATATAATAATCTCATACAGACAGAACATAGGGGGTCATTCCGAGTTGTTCGCTCGCAAGCTGCTTTTAGCAGCTTTGCACACGCTAAGCCGCCGCCTACTGGGAGTGAATCTTAGCTTATCAAAATTGCGAACGAAAGATTCGCAATATTGCGAAAATACTTCTCTGTGCAGTTTCTGAGTAGCTCGAGACTTACTCTGCCAGTGCGATCAGTTCAGTGCTTGTCGTTCCTGGTTTGACGTCACAAACACACCCAGCGTTCGCCCAGACACTCCTCCGTTTCTCCAGCCACTCCCGCGTTTTACCCAGAAACGGTAGCGTTTTTTCACACACTCCCATAAAACGGCCAGTTTCCGCCCAGAAACACCCACTTCCTGTCAATCACATTACGATCACCAGAACGAAGAAAAAACCTTGTAATGCCGTGAGTAAAATTCCTAACTGCATAGCAAATTTACTTGGCGCAGTCGTACTGCGGACATTGCGCATGCGCATTCGTGACTAATCGCTCCGTTGCGAGAAAAAAATACAAGCGAACAACTCGGAATGACCCCCATTGTTTTTAATTGGCCCAGTCCCTGTTTTACCGCAATGGTAATACCATGACTTGCATTTCAGTATTCTAAGGAATTAAACAGTAAAAATAAAAGTTTTATTTTATAACTAGCTGGAGTACTGGCGTTGCCTGGGATTTTAAGAATGTTTGTTTACAAAAATTAATTTAAATATTAAACACACAGTATAAATAACAATACGCTCATATGTAAAATTTCACGATCTTCGCTTGTAAACTGTGGATTTGTATAAAAAGACAGAAGGACAGAAGGGCAGAAGCACAATTTTTTGCTTTTATATATTAGATAAGTACCTAGATAGATCCTCCTCCCCCAAACACTCCACAGTTTCTTATATATCTGATATACTCTGTGCTGCTGGGGGACCGTGCTACTTCCACTATATAACTCTCAGTGTGTGGGTTCGTGCTACATCCATTCCCCTCCTCACATCATGTCATTGGCCCTGTCGCATGCAGCCCTGTCATCACTGACATATTATGCATGTCCTGATATAGTCTGTGCTGCTGGCCCATCCGTAGGGGTGCTAGTGGTGTGTTGCCCCCACAGTGTTTGTTCACAGAGTGCAAGTAATATGTGTTGCAAGTTTGGTTTAAATTGGTCAAGGCATTCCAGAGTTTAATGCTGTCTGTTGAAAAACTCTGTTCTGCTGCCTCAACCCTAGGGGTGCTAGGGGTGTCTTACCCCCACAGTGTTTGTTCCCAGCTTGTAAGTCATATGTGTACCTAGTTTGTTGTAAATTGGTGTAGGCATTCTGGAGTTATGTTGTCTCCTGTAATACTCTGTGCTGCTGTCCCACCCCTAGGGGTGCTAGGGGTGTCTAACCCCCACAGAGTTTCTTCCCAGATTGTAAGTGAGATCTGTACCAAGTTTGGTGTAAATTGCTCCAGGCCTTCCACAGTTATGCTGTCTGCTGACATACTTTGTGCTGCTGTCCCACCCCTAGGGGTACTAGGGGTGTCTGACCTCCACAGTGTTTATTTCCCGAGTGTAAGTCATATGTGTACCCAGTTTGTTGTAACTTGGTCTAGCCATTCGGGAGTTATGCTGTTTCCTGAAATACTCTGTGCTGCTGTTCCACCCCTAGGGGTGTCTAACCCCCACAGAGTTTGTTTCCAGATTGTAAGTGAGATGTGTACCAAGTTTGGTGTAAATTGCTCCAGCCCTTTCATGGCACGGGGAGGATATTTACCGCTCGGCTGGAGGAGACACTCGTTATACATTGACGGCATTCATTTGGTTGGTATACAGATGACCTACTTTATGGTGATCCTTTCTTCATTTTAATCACAGTATTATATCAGAGACCAAATAACTGATCCTCTTGGAGAACCCTTGGGTGAAATACACCCTATTTAATTACAGGCTGGCCAGCCTATGTGGACGTTTTATAATTATTGAATCAGTGCACTGTATTGTGATTTTATTTAGGGATTCCATTTTGATTAATATACCAAGAGTTCAGATTTTAACTACTGTGATATCTTTGCAGGGTTTTTTCATATGATCCAGATGGTTTAGAATCTGGTTGTGTTAAATTGTTTTAATATATATAATTTTTTTTGTGTGGTCACTCCTGAAGTATTATAATTATATTTATATATTCTATCCATATTCTTATTTTTATTTTTCTATCCATATTTCGGATTATTAATAAAACAATACATTTAAAAGTGATCCTGTTGCGCACAGATTGGTTTCTTCTGTTTATTATGCTGACTGAAGACTGCTGAACTAGGAGTGTGCAGGATTCACAACAGGACAATGGTTTCTGAAGTAATGAGGTGTTAGTTGTAAGGGGTGTAGTATGTTATGCCGGCGGCCAGTTTCCCGGAGCCGGGATCCCGACCGCCGGCATGCTGGCAGCTGGGTAAGCGCAAATGAGCCCCTTGCAGACTCGCTGCGCTCACCATGCTGCGGGCACGGTGGCACGCTATGCGCGCAGCGCTATTTATTCTCTCTCCAGGGGGGTCGTGGACCCCCAAGAGGGAGAATAGTTGTCGGTATGCCGGGTGTCAGGATTCCAGCGCCGGTATACAGTATGCCGGCTGTTGGGATCCCGGCACTCAGAATACCACCCAGTTGTAAGTGAACATAGCCAGGTGATAGTTAACTGCTGGAAACAATCAGGTGCTGGGTGTGTACTGGGATTGAAAGCAGAGTGCTGACAGCATGAACCTAGCTGCAAAGAGACTTGCTGAATGAACTGTGTGCCTAGGCTGCAGTCTGCAATAACAGACAGGATACAGACACAGTAGCTAAGCTGTAACTAGAATACAGGTTCAAGTGTACTGGAAATACTGCAGACTTGCGACTACAAGCACGGCTGGAGTGAGTATACTTTGTTGCTAGCAACCACGGACACACAGACTGGATGTACATAGAACCAGAGCTAGTTATATTCACAGAGACTTGGCAGGAGCCTGGACATGGATCAGGACTAGAAACATGAGAACCTGGAGGGCCACGGCAAGACAAGGACACTGAGCAGGAATGGACACAGGAAAGCAGGTACATGGCAGAATTCAGCAGGGCATGGGTGCAGGACTGGCAGGGACAGCACAATGAGGACCAAGGCAGGATACTAGGATATGGGAACACAATGGCAGGGCACCAGGACACAGGAACATACTAGGAGACTGGGAACTGTACAGGGTGCAGCAACTGTGTGACAATCTCACTGGGTAACAGGAACTAGGGAATATTACCGTCAGGGAGGTACTAGGAGACAGCAGGAATATAGAGAGGAAAGAGTCACAGTGCAATTTATAACAGTGAGGAAGTGATGTGCTGCTGTCAGTGAGGCAGGGACGTGCTGCTGTCAGTGAGGCAGTGATGTGCTGCTGTCAGTGAGGCAGGGATGTGCTGCTGTCAGTGAGGCAGTAGCGGCTCTTGCAACGGGCAAGCAGGCTTTTTGCCCGGGGCGCCGCTACCCTGAGGGCGCCGCCGGGACAAGAGCCGCTGCAAATCCTCCCTCCCCGCTCCTCGGCTGCAGCGAGCGCTGTGTGCGCCCGCTGCAGCCGGCGTCCCTGACTGACGCTAGAAGTCATAATTGATCCCTAGTGTCAGTGCGGCGCTGCGATGGGAGAGACGTCATGTTGTCTCTCCCATAGAGAGGAGACAGCAGCAGCAGCGGTCCGGAAGCAGGAGCGAGGCTGGTAAGTATTTTTTTTTCTTTTAGGATTTAAAAGCGTCGCTACTACAGGGGGCACATACAGGGGGCACAGCTACTGGGGGCAGATCTACAGGGGTCACATACTGGGGGCAGATCTACCATGGGCACATACTGGGGGCACTACTACAGGGGGAACAGCTACTGGGGGCACAGCTACAAGGGGCACAGCTACTGGGGGCAGATCTACAGGGGGCACATACTGGGGGCACTGCTACAGGGGGCAAATCAACTGGGGGCACAGCTACTGGAGACACAGCTACTGGAGGCACTACTACAGGGGGTACTGCTACAGTGGGAACTGCTACAAGTGGCACAGCTACTGGGGGCAGATCTACAGGGGGCACATACTGGGGGCACTGCTACAGGGGGAACAGCAACTGGGGGCAAATTAACTGGGGGCACAACTACTGCGGGCACAGGTACTGGGGCAAATCTACAGGGGGCACAGCTACAGGGGGCACAGCTATAGGGGGCAAATCAACTGGGGGCACAACTACTTGGGGCAAATCTGGGGGCACAGCTACTGGGGGCACAACTATGTGGTGGGAGACACAGACACTATAGTTCATTGGATTCAATATATCACTGTGAAGCTATTTTTATTACTTCTAACATAAATACATAGCACCAGCCTATATTATCTGCCGAACTACACAGTGGTAATCTTACACCTTGAAAGATTAGGATGCATGGGGGTCGCTCTATAATTCTAATGGGACTGCTATATCTTTAAATTCTCTATATTTTCTAATGAAGTTAACATCAGACAGTAAGACCAAGCTGTTTTGATATAGTGAAGTGTACATTCTAGCAGAATGTGACTTAGATCTATACAGACGAACATTATATTTTAAGTGGGGTTGTTACAACCCTAAGGGAAATTATATTCTCTATATTCTTAGTCTGTTAAAATAGGACCAAGAAAAGTCTGATATATGTGGGCTGATAGATAATAAATTTGGGATTGCTATATCCCTTAAAGTCCCACACGAATACTGGAATGGACATACTCCCTGAATAACCCTTCCCAACATGCATGATTCAATTCTCCACTGTGAGGTGTGTATTAGTGTGGATAGCGGGTGCAAGATATTTGTGTTACAAAGAAGCTCATCTCCCAGGTGATCCTATTTAGGATTATACATTTTAGGGAATTACAGTGATAATAGTGAACTACCAGTATCAACCGTGATAACTGATATATAACTAATTGTAAATATCGGAAGTGATTGATCTTTGATAGCACTGGGATAGACATAGTAACCCTATAAGTGCTAAATATAAGAAACACACGCGGATACGCTTTTTAATTCTTTATTCACATCTTTCAATCTATTAGGATTCACATAAATGTTAGTTTGTTTGATTTTAACTCTTATGTTTCACTGTAGTCTGGGTCGATTAAACGTAATATATTTTAATGCATATTTAATAAAGGTTAAATTTAATGAATAATCAATTTCTCTTTAGTGCGTCAACCATACAGTTTATTTTTCTCTTCTCCTCCCAATTTTGATTTACCCGGTATTAACAAGGATCATACATTTTTTTTATTTATGGTTGGTACTGAGCTTCTGGCCCCTCCTTGTATTATTGGACATGAGTGTCTTATGGTCTTTTCCAGTTCTTTCCCACAGGCTTTTCACATCCATTTCTAAAAGCTCTTCACTATTAGGATCTAAACTCTTTCACTATGGTGATTATCCCAAGAGTTTTTCCATACAGTCTCCTCGCCTGGGTGTGAGATGTGACCTCCTTATACTTCAGATCACTGCAATCCAGCATAGGGGGTCATTCCGAGTTGTTCGCTCGTTGCCGATTTTGGCAACGGAGCGATTAAGGCAAAAATGCGCATGCGCATGGTACGCATTGCGCATGCGCTAAGTATTTTAGCACAAAACTTAGTAGATTTACTGACGTCCGAACAAAGAATTTTCATCGTTGAAGTGATCGGAGTGTGATTGACAGGAAGTGGGTGTTTCTGGGCGGAAACTGACCGTTTTCTGGGAGTGTGCGGAAAAACGCAGGCGTGCCAGGATAAAACGCGGGAGTGTCTGGAGAAACGGGGGAGTGGCTGGCCGAACGCAGGGCGTGTTTGTGATGTCAAACCAGGAACGAAACGGCCTGATCTGATCGCAGTTTAGGAGTAAGTCTCGAGCTACTCAGAAACTGCTAAGAATTTTCTATTCACAATTCTGCTAATCTTTCGTTCGTAATTCTGCTAAACTAAGATACACTCCCAGAGGGCGGCGGCCTAGCGTGTGCAATGCTGCTAAAATCAGCTAGCGAGTGAACAACTCGGAATGACCCCCATAGTCCTTAGTCCATGATAGCAGTGCAGAGCGACGGCTGCAGAATCTGATATTTGCTGGTCATAACTGTGCAGGGACACAAGTAACGTCAGCAGCTGCTCTTTAATAACAGCCCTGAGATAGCAGCCAGGAAACTGCACTTCTGTATCTGGAGATTTCATGTATCTCAGTATGTGATGCAGGATAGCTTCATATTTCTGGAAACCTTTATTGTTGTCGTTCTGGACTATTTACTCCAACGTCTTCAGCAGCTGCGTCAGCATTTCTGCTGTCGTTGCATTCAGTTCTTGCAGCAGACTCTAGGAGATTTTGAGGTGGATTAAAAAGGTAAAATGGGAATAAACAAACCAATTTAAAGCTCAGTTCATTTTGCTCTGGCCAGCTGTCACAACATATGGCTGCCCATGGCTAGCTCCCTGAATATAGGGCTGTGAGGCTGTATGGCATCATTGGCCAGCATCTCTGGATAGTAATAACACTGCCCAGCTTCACTCCCATGTCACTGACCCACATCACAATGCGCATTATCAGAGGGATGTAATCAGTGGTGCAAGTAGAAAAAATGTCTTACGGGTACTGTGTGCGCGCGCCGAAGGCGCGCGTGCAAAAAAATGGGTGTGGCCAAATGCCACATGGGGCGTGGCCAATGGAAATGGGGGCGTGATACACATATGGGGGAGGGGCAGATACACGTATGACCCCAATAGTGCCAGATACACGTTGCCCCACAGTGCCAGATATACATTGCCCCACAGTGCCAGATACACATTGCCCCACAGTGACAGATATACATTGCCCCACAGTGCCAGATACAGAAATGCCCCCAGAGTGCCAGATATACATTGCCTCGCAGTGTCAGATACACGTTGCCCCACAGTGCCAGATATACATTGCCCCACAGTGCCAGATATACATTGCCCCACAGTGCCAGATACACATTGCCCCACAGTGCCAGATACAGAAATGCCCCCAGAGTGCCAGATATACATTGCCTCGCAGTGTCAGATACACATTGCCCCACAGTGCCAGATACACATTGACTAACAGTGCCAGATACACATTGCCCCACAGTGCCAGATACAGAAATGCCCCCAGAGTGCCAGATATACGTTGCCTCGCAGTGTCAGATACACGTTGCCCCACAGTGCCAGATATACATTGCCCCACAGTGCCAGATATACATTGCCCCACAGTACCAGATACACATTGCCCCACAGTGCCAGATACAGAAATGCCCCCAGAGTGCCAGATATACATTGCCTCGCAGTGTCAGATACACATTGCCCCACAGTGACAGATATACATTGCCCCACAGTGCCAGATACACATTGACTAACAGTGCCAGATACACATTGCCCCACAGTGCCAGATACAGAAATGCCCCCAGAGTGCCAGATATACGTTGCCTCGCAGTGTCAGATACACGTTGCCCCACAGTGCCAGATATACATTGCCCCACAGTGCCAGATACACATTGCCCCACAGTGCCAGATACACAAATGCCCCCACTGTGTCAGATATACATTGCCCCCCGTGCCAGATACAGAAATGCCCCAACAGTGCCAGATATGCCCCCAGTGCCAGATATCCCCCAGTGCCAGGTATACATGCCCCCCCAGTGCCAGATATCCCCCAGTGCCAGGTATACATGCCCCCCTGTGCCAGATATCCCCCAGTGCCAGGTATACATGCCCCCCTGTGCCAGATATCCCCCAGTGCCAGGTATACATGCCCCCCTGTGCCAGATATCCCCCAGTGCCAGGTATATATGCCCCCCAGTGCCAGATATCCCCCAGTGCCAGGTATATATGCCCCCCAGTGCCAGGTATATATGCCCCCCAGTGCCAGATATCCCCCAGTGCCAGGCTTTATGCCTCCCAGTGCCAGATATCCCCCAGTGCCAGGTATATATGCCCCCCAGTGCCAGATATCCCCCAGTGCCAGGTATATATGCCCCCCAGTGCCAGGTATATATGCCCCCCAGTGCCAGATATCCCCCAGTGCCAGGTATATATGCCTCCCAGTGCCAGATATCCCCCAGTGCCAGGTATATATGCCCCCCAGTGCCAGATATCCCCCAGTGCCAGGTATATATGCCCCCCAGTGCCAGATATCCCCCAGTGCCAGGTATATATGCCCCCCAGTGCCAGGTATATATGCCCCCCAGTGCCAGATATCCCCCAGTGCCAGATAGAAATGCCCCCCCAGTGCCAGATATCCCCCAGTGCCAGGTATAACCCCCCCCCCCCCTTCCCTGCTCACCGCTGCCGCTGGCCGCTGCCGTCCTGTGTGAGGGAAGGAGAGCGCAGCCTGTGCCTCTCCTTCCCCTCAGTCTCCGGCGGGTGTCTCACAGTTTAATTCAGCGCCGATCCGTGAGCCAATCAGAGCTCGCACCGCGAGCTCTGATTGGCTCACGGATCGGCGCTGAATTAAACTATGACAGCCGCCGGAGACTGAGGGGAAGGAGAGGCACAGGCTGCGCTCTCCTTCCCTCACATCAGCGGCGGTGCGAGGAGCGGCGGCCCGTCGGTGTGGGTACGGCGTACCCACGGCTAAATTCTTACGGGTACGCCGTACCCACCCGTACCCGCCCACTTGCACCACTGGATGTAATGGAGTCTGAGATCGCCAGAGGTGCAGGATGCGGCCAATCTCAGACTTTTTTTTAAAAGGGGCAATCACTTACAAGCAAAACCATGCCTTGTAACTGAGTGCCTCTTTAAAAACATGTCCGAGATCAGTCAGCATCCTGCACCTCAGGCGATCTTGGATTCCATTACATTCCGCTGTGTGTGTAAATAAAACCTTTAAAAACAGTGCTGTGCTATGCTATGCATTCTGTTTTAAGGCCTGTGATTAATATTGCACCTTGTGTTTGGAGCCCTCCTGAGGGATTTGGAATAAATTGATGGGCCTAATTCAGATCTGATCGCATCAGCAAATTTGTTCTCTAATGGGAAAAAACATGTGCACTGGGTGGGGGGGGGGGGGGGGGGTTAAACTGAAATCTAAATTGCAGTGTAAAAATAAAGCAGTCAGTATTTACCCTGCAAAGAAACAAAATAGCCCACCCAAATCTAACTCTCTCTGTACATGTTATGTCTGCCACCCCTGCACTGCACACGGCATTGCCCATTAGAGAACAAATGTGCTGCTGCATTCAGGTATGAATTAGGCCCCATGTCTGTTAAAAGATACAGGGTGGGATGTATTAAAATACATTGCCGCCCTTCGTCGGCCACTGCAGTGATGCTAATCGCATATGTACTAACATATGCGATTAACATCGCTATGCAGTGTCAGATGCCCCCCGTGATGATGGTGGTGTGGTCTGCAGGGGTCTCCGATGGTCTCTTTCACCTCCCAGACCCGGGAGGTGACGTATGCAGGGAGTCACCGGGCTCCTCCTCTTCCCTTCTGCAGCCAGAAGCACAAATGGCTGTGCTGCGGGGAACGAGGAGGTGGAGGACCGCACCAGCATCGTGGAGCCATGAGGCTTACTAGATAGAGGTGAGCAAGGTCGTGAGTGGTGCAGGTCGGCGGCAGGGGCAATGCGGTAAGAAGCCTATAGGTTTCTATAGGAGGGTATCGCCACAAAAAGATGGTGATATCCTCTGCATCGATAAACGGGTGGACGGGTGTTAGTAGTTTTACCGTATTTTTCCTTTAACCATTTGCCTGGCATGGTCGCATCAGATGCGACCATGCCTACAAGTGCTCTATCTGATCTGGTCGCACAGGATGCAACCAGTCAGATAGAGAGTGTTAGCAGCGGCAGGGAAGAGAAACTTCCCTCCGCTGCTGCTGTCAGAGGGACCAGAAAGTCCCTCTGCCTCCCCGCACTCTCCCCCTGTGTCTGCCGTGCTGATCACTGCTGATCGGTCAGCACGGCAGGATCCCCCCCCTCCAGTGGCTGCAGACAATGGCAGCCGCTGGGGAGTGTAAATGAACCCTCCCAAGCCACTCCCAGACCCCCCCCCCCCCGTATACCTGCAGGCTGTCAAAATGAAAGCTGCGATGTTCCCGATGTTCCCGATGTCCCGATGGTCGCGATATTTCCGATCGATGTTTTGATGCTTGAAAAATGTAAAAAATAACTAAATATATATATATATATATATATATATTATTTTTTCATTTTGTTTTTAACTAAAATAATTTGGATAGGGTTAAATTCATGTTCTTCAACTAATTCACTCATAAAACCCCCCGACAATTTTGGAGTGGTTTTTGGCGAAATAAATCGTCAGTTAAGTGGTTAATACATCCAGCCCACACTGATAAGCCACCAAGAGGTCTATTCACTAAGCCTTAGGGGTATATTTACTAAGGTCCCGATTTTGTCCGAGTTTGTATTTGTTTTCTAAGTGTCATCTTGGGAATTTACTAAACTGAAATCTCGGCAGTGTTGGGGCTATTCGTATTGTTTTTCCCGGCAGAGTTCACAAATATAAATGACTAGACCATCGGTCAAACACGGCTGTTTAGGTATACAACACGGTAATTTACCAAGCTTTCATATTTGTAATGTCGTCCGTGTAAGGGCAATTGCGGGCGTGAAAAAATACGAAACGTTAAAAAACGCTGGGGAAAAAATAGACCTGCTTTTGGCTGGCGTGTTTACATGTGTTTCTACTTCAACATTAATCACACCTGAATATTAGAGCCTTTAAAAGGGGCCTAAGCACATTATTCACATTCCTCACTCTGAAATGGCTGCTGCCCCGTGTAGCAGTAAAGTATTGTGTGCTGTGGGATTCCTGAGACTGCTCCATCAGCCTGGAAGAAACCAGGGGCATGAAACTGAACTTGGTCAGCAGGTTGTACAGGTGCTGCGGGGGCGTTTAAACTTAAACGCATTGGCCGATGACCAGGTCATACAGATGTTCCAGCTAAATAGAAACAACATTTCCCGTCTGTATGACCATGTCAAACTGGATCTAAGCCCTGAGACAGCACGCTCTCGCTCTGTCTCAGGCCTGCACAAACTCCTGGCTGTGTTGCACTTTCTGGCTACTGGATGCTTTCAGGCTGTGTGTGATGATGTCATTGGGATCTCACAGCCCACCTTTTCTAAATACTTAAATCAGGTGATGTATACTATACATACTCATCTATGCCAAAGTAGTTTATGCGGAATGTTACATTACACAGTGTTGTTGTTAGTTGTACTCATCTCACTCACCTCATTTGTTCCAATGTACACACACACAGGTGTTGGATGCATTGCAACCCCACATAGATGCCTCTATCTGGTTCCCTACCCAGGCATCTCAGTGGCATGCAGTCAGGGTAACTTTCTATGGCCTTGCTGGCATGCCCAATGTGCTGGGTGCCATAGACTGCACACATGTTCAGCTGATACCACCTAGGGGCAGGCAGTATATTTATACTAATCGTCATCTGGACCACTAGACTAATGTCCAGGTGGTTTGTGATGCAAAACTAAAAATAATGAGTGTTGTTGCTGGTTACCGTGGCGGCTGCCATGACTCCTTCATCCTCAGTCAGTTATCCCTCTTTAATAAATTTGAGGCCGGACAAATGCCCGATGGATGGCTGCTGGGTATGTTACTAGATATGTGTTTAAATGTATATGCTAAAAAACAATGCCCAATATGTCAGCAATGTGTTGTTGAATGCCTACTTTAAACTATACTATGTATGTCTTTCAGGTGATGGGGGCTATGGCTGTTTCTGTTGACTTCTGACTCCATTGTCCCGTCCTGATTCCCCTGCTGAACACAATTACAGTCGTGCACATAAGTCCACTCGGAATGTGATAGAAAGATGTTTTGGTGTACTGAAATCTAGGTTTCGGTGTTTTAATAAGTCTGGTGGCCTTTTGTTGTATAGTCCCTTAAAGGTGACTCGGATTGTGTTCTGCTGCTGTTTTCTGCATAACGTGTTTGCAACAACATCTGCTACATTTTGATGAGGAAGAGGATGAAGAAAACAGTCAGCAAGTAGAGGAGTTAGAATCACCTGGCGACACTTGGAGTACAGATGTAGGGAGGCAGGTAAGGCAAGAACTAATCCGCCATCATTTTTGTGGTAAGTATATGTTTTTGTTTTTCCCTTTTCTATTTTATTTTGTGCTTTACCCAAAATAAATAAATTATATATATATATATATATATATATATATATAATTTTCTTTATATATTTTTCAATAGATATGTGTGTATATATATATATATATATATATTTATTTATTTAGATATATATATATATGAACAACGCATTACTGACATATCAAAGATGCATGTGTGATATATTTCTTGTATCTGTGTGTTCGTAATATTATGTATGGTTCTCATGGGTTGTTCAGGAAGCCAAGCATGTGTTTAGTTGCTTAAAAAAAAATTTGTGCAGTTTTCCTTGTTTAAGGTCGCATGATTGTGTGGCCATACCAGAGAGTACCAATACAAGGCATTAACTTAGACATTACTAGTTTTTTTGAACGATGAAACTGCGTAATCCTTTTTGACAAATACATAATGTTTACAATTAACATCTTCATAATGTGGATACAGGGTTGGACTTGCCCACAGGGGTACTGAGGAAACCACCGGTGGACCCCACTGCCTGGGGGCCCACTACTTCCTCTAGGGATCAGGTTCCAGACTGTGCACTTGTATTATACATGTTAGATATGTTGCATTACACTGCATAAGTCTATTGTGTATTTCAAGCCTTTGTGGGGGTTGGCCACACCCCTTTTGTAGTCTGACCACACCCCTAAGTATTGCCCCTATCACTGCATTCCCCCGGTGGGCCCTTCATGCCCCACTCCGACACTGTGTGGATACATGTCATTGTAATTGTGTTTAAACATGGCGTACTCACACCTCAACCAAAATAAAAAGTCTAAAATAGGACTATAGGCTCATTTAACAGAATGACTCATGACATTGTCATAATGAAAACATTACAATGAGTTTGGTTTTGGTACAAATGAAAACACATAATGCTCAGATATTACTGATTATGTTTGTTGAGTTAAACAATCTGGATACTGACCAATGAATAGTGATTGTGATTATGACTGCAAAGAATCTGGATACTGACCAAGGAATAGTGATTGTGATTATGACTGCTAAATATATTGTGACTGACCAAGGAATAGTGATTGTTAATTATTACTGCTAAATATATTGTTACTAATACTGACCAAGGAATAGTGATAGTTGATTATGACTGCAAAATACACTGCTCAAAAAAATAAAGGGAACACTTAAACAACACAATGTAACTCCAAATCAATCACACTTCTGTGAAATTGAACTGTCCACTTAAGAAGTAACACTGATTGACAATCAATTTCACATGCTGTTGTGCAAATGGAATAGACAACAGGTGGAAATTATAGGCAATTAGCAAGACACCCCCAATAAAGAAGTTGTTCTGCAGGTGGTGACCACAGACCGCTTCTCAGCTCCTATGCTTTCTGGCTGATGTTTTGGTCACTTTTGAAAGCTGGCGGTGCTTTTACTCTAGTGGTAGCATGAGACGGAGTCTACAACCCACACAAGTGGCTCAGGTAGTGCAGCTCATCCAGGATGGCACATCAATGCGAGCTGTGGCAAGAAGGTTTGCTGTGTCTGTCAGCGTAGTGTCCAGAGCATGGAGGCGCTACCAGGAGACAGGCCAGTAGACGTGGAGGAGGCCGTAGGAGGGCAACAACCCAGCAGCAGGACCGCTTCCTCCGCCTTTGTGCAAGGAAGAACAGGAGGAGCACTGCTAGAGCCCTGCAGAATGACCTCCAGCAAGCCAAAAATGTGCATGTGTCTACTCAAACGATCAGAAACAGACTCCATGAAGGTGGTATGAGGGCCCGACGTCCACAGGTGTGGGTTGTGCTTACAGCCCAACACCGTGCAGGACGTTTGGCATTTGCCAGAGAACACCAAGATTGGCAAATTCGCCACTGGCGCCCTGTGCTCTTCACAGATGAAAGCAGGTTCTCACTGAGCACATGTGACAGACGTGACAGAGTCTGGAGACGCCAAGGAGAATGTTCTGTTGCCTGCAACATCCTCCAGCATGACCAGTTTGGCAGTGGGTCAGTAATGGTGTGGGGTGGCATTTCTTTGGGCGGCCGCACAGCCCTCCATGTGCTCGCCAGAGGTAGCCTGACTGCCATTAGGTACCGAGATGAGATCCTCAGACCCCTTGTGAGACCATATGCTGGTGCGGTTGGCCCTGGGTTCCTCCTAATGCAAGACAATTCTAGACCTCATGTGGCTGGAGTGTGTCAACAGTTCCTGCAAGACGAAGGCATTGATTCTATGGACTGGCCCGCCCGTTCCCCAGACCTGAATCAAATTGAGCACATCTGGGACATCATGTCTCGCTCCATCCACCAACGCCACGTTGCACCACAGACTGTCCAGGAGTTGGCGGATGCTTTAGTCCAGGTCTGGGAGGAGATCCATCAGGAGACCATCTGCCAACTCATCAGGAGCATGCCCAGGCATTGTAAGGAGGTCATACAGGCACGTGGAGGCCACACAAACTACTGAGCCTCATTTTGACTTGTTTTAAGGACATTACATCAAAGTTGGATCAGCCTGTAGTGTGTTTTTCCACTTTAATTTTGAGTGTGACTCCAAATCCAGACCTCCATGGGTTAATAAATTTGATTTCCATTGATACGTTTTGTGTGATTTTGTTGTCAGCACATTCAACTATGTAAAGAACAAAGTATTTAATAAGAATATTTCATTCATTCTAATCTAGGATGTGTTATTTTAGTGTTCCCTTTATTTTTTTGAGCAGTGTATATTGCTACTGACCAAGTAATAGTGATTGTTGATTATGACTGCAAAATATATTGTTACTGACCAAGGAATAGTGATTGTTGATTATTACTGGCAAGAATCTGGATATTGGACAAGGCATACTGATTTTTGATTATGACTGCAAAGAATATGGTTACTGACCAAGGACTAATTTTTCGTTATATTATTGGTAAGAAGTGTATTAATGGTTATGTAAGACTGACAGTGATTCTGCCTACCAAAACAACACACAATGGGTGAGCTTAATAATGACAAATGTACAATTTCAGTGTCCTTCATACACTAAAACTGACAGTTTTCTCCTCCTAAACAAGAATGAACACCAACACCTGATGGCTACATTTGTCCGTATCCGACTAGATTGCCTTGGTGGGGCGGTAACTGGGAAAATGATAGGAGTGGTGGTTCCTGAGCTGGTGCTTGGTTGTATCGCTTGTTGGGAAGTGAGGTTTTGGCTCAGGTTAGTCAGAGTAGCATTGAGTTCTCTGGTATCTGCAGTGTGACTTTCCATAATTCGGCTGATGCTTTCTATTAGCATTTGGTTGGTTTCCAAAATGTTGAGGTAGTTTTGGTGCTGTCTGTGTTGTTCATCCATTATTCTCTGGAATGTGGTCATCATATGTGTGTTGTCGGCACGCATTAATTCCATTGTGATTGCGATTCTAGTCACTTGCACATTTAGCCGACTACTATTACAACTAATTCGGGGAAGATGATGGGGCAGACTAGCTAAAAATTGCATTTGACTCCACAGACAATCCAGATTATTGGCCTACTGGGTTGACCAAGTATTCCAAAAAGCCTGATCCTGTGTTGTCATTTGTGGTGATGGAGGACTGATTTGTGGTGCAGGTGTTGTTTGTGTTGGAGGCGTACTCACAGGTGGTGTTGTTGGTATTGTTAGCTCGATTGGCTGGAGATGTAGTACAAAGGTTTCCTCCATTTGTGTGTCCTGCTGGGTGTCCGGGGGAATGTTGATGCCATCAGTATGGCCTGTAATGGGACAACAATAGGATTTGAATTACCTACCAGTAAATAATTTTCTCATAGTCCGTAGAGGATGCTTGGGTCCACATTAGTACCATGGGGTATAGACGGGTCCCTTGGGAGCCATGGGCACTTTAATAGTTTAATAGTGTGGGCTGGCTCCTCTCTCTATGCCCCTCCTACCAGACTCAGTCTAGAAACTGTGCCCGAGGATACGGACATAGAGGGTCATTCCGAGTTGATTGTTCACTAGCAGTTTTTAGCAGCCGTGCAAACGCATTGACGCCGCCCACCGGAGAGTGTATTTTCGCTTTGCAGAAGTGCGAACGCTTGTGCAGAAGAGCGCCTGCAAAATCTTTTTGTGCAAAACAAGACCAGCCCTGTAGTTACTCTTCGTGTGCGTTGATTCTAACGATGGAGGGACGGCTTTTGACGTCACTCACCCGCCCAGCGTTCACCCAGACACGCCTGCATTTTCCTCGACACGCCTGCATTTTCCTAAGCACTCCCTAAAAATGGTTGGTTGACACCCAGAAACGCCCACTTCATGTCAATCTTCCTGCGTTGTGCCATGCGACTGAAAGCTTCGCTAGAACCTGTGCAAACCACAAAGGACTTTGTACCCGTACGTCGCGCATGCGCATTGCGGTGCATATGCATGCGCACAAATGCTGATTTTTAGCCTGATCGCTGCGCTGCGAACATTGGCAGCTAGCGATCAACTCGGAATGACCCCCATACTTCGAGAGAAGGAAATACACAGATAGTGGTGAGATTCACACCAGCTCACACAAAACAGAAAACCAAGCTAATCAGCTTGAAACAATCCAGCAACGGCTGAACAACAGTACTTAACCAAGTAACAATGCAGTACTTAACCAAGTAACAATGCATTACTTAACTAAGTAACAAATGCAGGAAAAGGAAGCGCTGGGCGGGCACCCAGAATCCTCTACGGACTACGAGAAAAGGATTTACTGGTAGGTAATTAAAATCCTTTTTTCTCTTACATCCTAGAGGATGCTGGGGTCCACATTAGTACCATGGGGATGTACCAAAGCTCCCAGTACGGGAGGGAGAGCGCAGAGGCTCCTGTAGAACCAACTGACCAAACTTTAGGTCCTCAGAGGCCAAAGTATCGAACTTGTAGAACTTAGCAAATGTGTTCGACCCTGATCAAGTTGCTGCTCGGCAAAGTTGCAAAGCCGAGACACCCCGGGCAGCAGCCCAGGAAGAACCCACTTTATGAGTAGAGTGGGCCTTAACAAATTTTGGACATGGCAAGTCTGCCGTAGAATAAGCATGCTGGAGAGTAAACCTGATCCAGCGAGAAATTGTCTGCTTAAAGCAGGACACCCAACCTTATTGGGATCATAAAGGACAAACAGAGCGTCCGACTTTCTGTGACGAGAAGTTCTCTTCACATAAATCTTCAAAGCCCTTACAACATCCAAGGATTTTGAAGTAATTGAGTCAGTAGCTACTGGCACCACAATAGGTTGGTTTATATGAAAAGCCGACACAACCTTTGGAAGAAATTGCTGACGCTTCCTGAGCTCAGCTCTATCTTCATGGAAAATCAAGTAGGGGCTCTTACAGGACAATGCCCCCTACTTCGACACACGTCTAGCAGATGCCAATGCCAATAGTGTGACCACCTTCCAAGTAAGAAACTTGACATCAACCTCCTGTAAAGGCTCGATCCAATCCGACTGTAGGAACTGCAGCACCACATTAAGATCCCAAGGTGCCCTAGGAGGCACAAAGGGAGGCTGGATTTGCAGAACCCCTTTCAAGAAAGTCTGAACCTCAGGGAGGACCGTCAATTGTTTCTGGAAGAAAAGGGACAAGGCCGAAATCTGAACTTTTATGGAGCCCAAACGCAGGCCCACATCCACACCTGCTTGCAGAAAGAGGAGAAACCACCCTAGTTGAAACTCCACCATAGGAAACTTCTTGGATTCACATCAAGACACATACTTTTTCCAAATTCGATGGTAATGTTTAGACATTACTCCCTTCCTAGCCTGTATCAGGGTAGGAATAACTTTGTTCAGAATGCCCTTCCAAGCTAAGATCTGGTGTTCAACCTCCATGACGTCAAACGTAGCCATGGTAAGTCTTGATTAGCGAACGGCCCCTGTTGCAGAAGGTCCTCCCGAAGAGGAAGAGGCCTCGGATCTTCCAGCAGTAACTCCAGAAGATCCGCGTACCAAGCCCTTCTTGGCCAGTCTGGAGCAATGTGGATCACCTGAACTATTGTTCTTTTGATTATTTTGAGAATCCTTGGGATGAGTGGAAGTGGAGGGAACACATACACTGACTAGAACACCAATGGAGTTACCAGGGCATCCACCGCCACTGCTTGTGGGTCTCTCGACCTGGGACAGTACCCCCGAAGCTTCTTGTTGAGGCGGGAGGCCATCATGTCTATTTGAGGTACGCCCCAAAGACTTGTCACCTCTGCGAACACTTCTGGGTGGAGTCCCCACTCTCCTGGATGGAGAACGTGTCTGCTGAGGAAGTCCGCTCTCCAGATGTCCACACACGGAATGAAGATTGCTGACAGCGCCACCGCGTGCTTTTCCGCCCAGAGGATGATTCTTGTTACCTCTGACATTGAAGCTCTGGTCTTTGTTCCGCCTTGTCAGTTTATGTAGGCCACAGTCGTTACATTGTCCGACTGAATCTGAATGGCCTGATCTTTCAGAAGATGGGCCGCTTGTAGAAGATTGTTGTATGCGGCCCTTAGTTCCAGAATGTTTATTGGAAGGATGGATTCCAGACTTGACTACCTTCCTTGGAAGTTTTCCCCTTGGGTGACTGCTCCCCAACCTCTGAGACTTGCATCCGTGGTTAGGAGGATCCAATTCTGAATCCCGAACCTGCGGCCCTCTAGTAGGTGAGAGGTTTGCAGCCACCAGAGGAGCGAGATTCTGGCTTTCAGTGACAGACGAATCCTCTGGTGCACGTGAAGATGAGATCCCGACCATTTGTCCAGGAGATCCAGTTGGAAAGACCGTGCATGAAATCTTCCGTACTGTAGAGCCTCGTAGGAGGCAACCATCTTCCCCAGAAGGTGAATGCACTGATGAACCGATACCCGGGCTGGCTTCAGGACATCCCGGACCATTGTTTGTATCACCAATGCTTTCTCCTCCGGCAGAAACACCCTCTGTACTTCCGCGTCGAGGATCATCCCCAGGAAGGACAGTCTCCTTGTCGGCACCAGATGCGACTTTGGAAGATTCTGGATCCATCCATGATCCAGTAGTAGCTGAGTTGAGAGAGCAATGCTGTGCAACAGCTTCTCCCTGGAAGACACTTTTATCAGCAGATCGTCCAGATAAGGAATTATGTTCACACCCTGCTTGCGGAGGAGTAGCATCATCTCCGCCATGACCTTGGTGAACACCCTTGGTGCCGTGGAGAGGCCAAATGGCAATGTCTGGAACTGATAGTGACAGTCCAGCAGCGCAAATCTTAGATAAGCCTGGTGAGGCGGCCAGATCGGAATGTGAAGGTACGCATCCTTGATATCCAGGGATACTAGAAATTCCCCCTCCTCCAGACCTGAGATCACCACTCTCAGAGACTCCATCTTGAATTTGAATTCCCTCAAATAAGGGTTCAACAACTTTAGGTTCAATATTGGCCTGACTGAACCATCCGGTTTCGGTACCACAAACAGGTTTGAGTAATAACCCTTGTTTGCTAGGTGAGGTGGAACTGGAACAATGACATTTGACCTTAGCAATTTTTGAATGGCTTCCTGTAGGATAGCATTTTCTGTGAGCAAAGCTGGTAAGCCTGATTTGAAGAACCTGTGAGGTGGGAGTTCTTGAAACTCCAGTCTGTACCCCTGGGTAACAATATCTTGTACCCAGGGGACTAGGCCTGATGACGCCCAGACATGACTGAAAATTCTTAATCTTGCTCCCACCCAGGGTCGGACTGGCCCACAGGGGTACCAGGGAAACCACCGGTAGGTCCCACTGCCTGAGTGCCCACTCCTTCTTCTAGGGATCAGGTTCCAGACTGTGTACTTGTAT